>NC_053391.1:218466329-219748829 GCF_905171765.1 Bufo bufo
GATATGCAGTATATTAGAGGGTTTTTTCACCCTAACCAAAAAGCTGTATTTCTGTCCTAAATGTGACAGTCACTTATGCTTGCCTAATCCCAGATGTGCAGTATATGAGAGGCTTTTTTTCACCCCAGTATGCCAAAACGGTATTTATGGCCTAAATGTGACAGTCACTTATGCACGTGTAATCCCAGATGTGCAGTATATTAGAGGGGTTTTTCAACCCTAACCAAAAAGCTGTATTTCTGTCCTAAATGTGTCAGTCACTGATGCTTGCCTAATCCCAGATTTGCAGTATATGAGAGGCTTTTTTCACCAAAGTATGCCAAAGCTGTATTTATGGCCTAAATGTGACAGTCACTTATGCATGTGTAATCCCAGATGTGCAGTATATTAGAGGGTTTTTTCACCCTTACCAAAAAGCTGTATTTCTGTCCTAAATGTGACAGTCACTTATGCACGTGTAATCCCAGATATGCAGTATATTAGAGGGTTTTTTCACCCTAACCAAAAAGCTGTATTTTGTCCTAAATGTGACAGTCACTGATGCTTGTCTAATCCCAGATGTGCAGTATATTAGATTTTTTTTTTACCCTAACCAAAAAGCTGTATTTCTGTCCTAAATGTGACAGTGACTTATGCACGTGTAATCCCAGATGTGTAGTATATTAGAGGGTTTTTTCACCCTAACCAAAAAGCTGTATTTCTATCCTAAATGTGACAGTCACTTATGCACGTGTATTCCCAGATGTGCAGTATATGAGAGGGTTTTTTCACCCCAGTATGCCAAAGCCGTATTTATGGGCTAAATGTGACAGTCACTTATGCACGTGTAATCCCAGATGTTCAGTATTTTAGAGGGTTTTCTCATTCTAACCATAAAGCTGTATTTTTGTCTTAAATGTGACAGTGAGTTATGCACGTGTAATCCCAGATGTGCAGTATATTAGATGGTTTTTTCACCCTAACCAAAAAGCTGTATTTCTGTCCTAAATGTGACAGTCACTTATGCTTGCCTAATCCAAGATGTGCAGTATATGAGAGGCTTTTTTCACCCCAGTATGCCAAAACTGTATTTATGGCCTAAATGTGACAGTCACTTATGCACGTGTAATCCCAGATGTGGAGTATATTAGAGGGTTTTTCACCCTAACCAAAAACATGTATATCTGTCCTAAATGTGACAGTCGCTTATGCTTGTTTAATTTCAGATGTGCAGTATATTAGAGGGTTTTTTCACCCTAATAAAAAAGCTGTATTTCTGTCCTAAATGTGACAGTCACTTATGTTTGTCTAATCCCAGATGTGCAGTATATTAGAGGGTTTTTTCACCCTAACCAAATTGCTCTATTTCTGTCCTAAATGTGACAGCGACTTTTGCACGTGTAATCCCAGATGTGCAGTATATTAGAGGGTTTTTTGACCCTAACCAAAAAACTGTATTTCTGTCCTAAATGTGACAGTCACTTATGCACGTGTAATCCCAGATGTGCAGTATATTAGAGGGTTTTTTCACCCTAACCAAAAAGCTGTATTTCTGTCCTAAATGTGACAGTAACTTATGCACGTGTAATCCCAGATGTGCAGTATATTCAATGTTTTTTTCACACTAACCAAAAAGATGTATTTCTGTCCTAAATGTGACAGTCACTTATGCACGTGTAATCCTAGATGTGGAGTATATTAGAGGGTTTTTCACCCTAACCAAAAACATGTATATCTGTCCTAAATGTGACAGTCGCTTATGCTTGTTTAATTTCAGATGTGCAGTATATTAGAGGGTTTTTTCACCCTAATAAAAAAGCTGTATTTCTGTCCTGAATGTGACAGTCACTGATGCTTGCCTAATCTCAGATTTGCAGTATATGAGAGGCTTTTTTCACCAAAGTATGCCAAAGCTGTATTTATGGCCTAAATGTGACAGTCACTTATGCACGTGTAATCCCAGATGTGCAGTATATTAGAGGGGCTTTTCACCCTTACCAAAAAGCTGTATTTCTGTCCTAAATGTGACAGTCACTTATGCATGTGTAATCCCAGATATGCAGTATATTAGAGGGGTTTTTCACCCTAACCAAAAAGCTGTATTTCTGTCCTAAATGTGACAGTCACTGATGCTTGTCTAATCCCAGATGTGCAGTATATTAGAGTTTTTTTTCACCCTAACCAAAAAGCTTTATTTCTGTCCTAAATGTGACAGTGACTTATGCACGTGTAATCCCAGATGTGTAGTATATTAGAGGGTTTTTTCACCCTATCCAAAAAGCTGTATTTCTATCCTAAATGTGACAGTCCTTATGCACGTGTATTCCCAGATGTGCAGTATATGAGAGGGTTTTTTCACCCCAGTATGCCAAAGCCGTATTTATGGCCTAAATGTGACTGTCACTTATGCACGTGTAATCCCAGATGTTCAGTATATTAGAGGGTTTTCTCATTCTAACCATAAAGCTGTATTTTTGTCTTAAATGTGACAGTGAGTTATGCACGTGTAATCCCAGATGTGCAGTATATTAGAGGGTTTTTTCACCCTAACCAAAAAGCTGTATTTCTGTCCTAAATGTGACAGTCACTTATGCTTGCCTAATCCCAGATGTGCAGTATATGAGAGGCTTTTTTCACCCCAGTATGCCAAAACTGTATTTATGGCCTAAATGTGACAGTCACTTATGCACGTGTAATCCCAGATGTGCAGTATATTAGAGGGGTTTTTCAACCCTAACCAAAAAGCTGTATTTCTGTCCTAAATGTGTCAGTCACTGATGCTTGCCTAATCCCAGATTTGCAGTATATGAGAGGCTTTTTTCACCAAAGTATGCCAAAGCTGTATTTATGGCCTAAATGTGACAGTCACTTATGCATGTGTAATCCCAGATGTGCAGTATATTAGAGGGTTTTTTCACCCTAATCATAAAGCTGTATTTCTGTCCTAAATGTGACAGTCACTTATGTTTGTCTAATCCCAGATGTGCAGTATATTACAGGGTTTTTTCACCCTAACCAAAAAGCTCTATTTCTGTCCTAAATGTGACAACGATTTATGCACGTGTAATCCCAGATGTGCAGTATATTAGAGGGTTTTTTCACCCTAACCAAAAAGCTGTATTTCTGTCATAAATGTGACAGTGACTTATGCACGTGTAATCCCAGATGTGCAGTATATTAGAGGGTTTTTTGACCCTAACCAAAAAGCTGTATTTCTGTCCTATATGTGACAGTCACTTATGCACGAGTAATCCCAGATGTGCAGTATATGAGAGGCTTTTTTTACCCCAGTATGCCAAAGCCGTATTTATGGCCTAAATGTGACAGTCACTTATGCACGTGTAATCCCAGATGTGCAGTATATTAGTGGGTTTTTTCACCCTAACCAAAAAGCTGTATTTCTGCCCTAAATGTGACAGTCACTTATGCACGTATAATCCCAGATGTGCAGTATATCAGAGGGTTTATTCACGCTAACCAAAAAGCTGTATTTCTGTCTTAAATGTGACAGTGATTTATGCACGTGTAATCCCAGATGTGCAGTATATTAGAGGGTTTTTTCACCCTAATTATAAAGCTGTATTTCTGTCCTAAATGTGACAGTAATTTATGCACGTGTAATCCCAGATGTGCAGTATATTCGAGGTTTTTATCACACTAACCAAAAAGATGTATTTCTGTCCTAAATGTGACAGTCACTTATGCACGTGTAATCCCAGATGTGGAGTATATTAGAGGGTTTTTCACCCTAACCAAAAAGATGTATATTTGTCCTAAATGTGACAGTCGCTTATGCTTGTTTAATTTCAGATGTGCAGTATATTAGAGGGTTTTTTCACCCTAATAAAAAAGCTTTATTTCTGTCCTAAATGTGACAGTCACTGATGCTTGCCTAATCCCAGATTTGCAGTATATGAGAGGCTTTTTTCACCAAAGTATGCCAAAGCTGTATTTATGGCCTAAATGTGACAGTCACTTATGCATGTGTAATCCCAGATGTGCAGTATATTAGAGGGTTTTTTCACCCTTACCAAAAAGCTGTATTTCTGTCCTAAATGTGACAGTCACTTATGCACGTGTAATCCCAGATATGCAGTATATTAGAGGGTTTTTTCACCCTAACCAAAAAGCTGTATTTCTGTCCTAAATGTGACAGTCACTTATGCTTGCCTAATCCCAGATGTGCAGTATATGAGAGGCTTTTTTCACCCCAGTATGCCAAAACGGTATTTATGGCCTAAATGTGACAGTCACTTATGCACGTGTAATCCCAGATGTGCAGTATATTAGAGGGGTTTTTCAACCCTAACCAAAAAGCTGTATTTCTGTCCTAAATGTGTCAGTCACTGATGCTTGCCTAATCCCAGATTTGCAGTATATGAGAGGCTTTTTTCACCAAAGTATGCCAAAGCTGTATTTATGGCCTAAATGTGACAGTCACTTATGCATGTGTAATCCCAGATGTGCAGTATATTAGAGGGTTTTTTCACCCTTACCAAAAAGCTGTATTTCTGTCCTAAATGTGACAGTCACTTATGCACGTGTAATCCCAGATATGCAGTATATTAGAGGGTTTTTTCACCCTAACCAAAAAGCTGTATTTTGTCCTAAATGTGACAGTCACTGATGCTTGTCTAATCCCAGATGTGCAGTATATTAGAATTTTTTTTTACCCTAACCAAAAAGCTGTATTTCTGTCCTAAATGTGACAGTGACTTATGCACGTGTAATCCCAGATGTGTAGTATATTAGAGGGTTTTTTCACCCTAACCAAAAAGCTGTATTTCTATCCTAAATGTGACAGTCACTTATGCACGTGTATTCCCAGATGTGCAGTATATGAGAGGGTTTTTTCACCCCAGTATGCCAAAGCCGTATTTATGGGCTAAATGTGACAGTCACTTATGCACGTGTAATCCCAGATGTTCAGTATTTTAGAGGGTTTTCTCATTCTAACCATAAAGCTGTATTTTTGTCTTAAATGTGACAGTGAGTTATGCACGTGTAATCCCAGATGTGCAGTACATTAGATGGTTTTTTCACCCTAACCAAAAAGCTGTATTTCTGTCCTAAATGTGACAGTCACTTATGCTTGCCTAATCCAAGATGTGCAGTATATGAGAGGCTTTTTTCACCCCAGTATGCCAAAACTGTATTTATGGCCTAAATGTGACAGTCACTTATGCACGTGTAATCCCAGATGTGGAGTATATTAGAGGGTTTTTCACCCTAACCAAAAACATGTATATCTGTCCTAAATGTGACAGTCGCTTATGCTTGTTTAATTTCAGATGTGCAGTATATTAGAGGGTTTTTTCACCCTAATAAAAAAGCTGTATTTCTGTCCTAAATGTGACAGTCACTTATGTTTGTCTAATCCCAGATGTGCAGTATATTAGAGGGTTTTTTCACCCTAACCAAATTGCTCTATTTCTGTCCTAAATGTGACAGCGACTTTTGCACGTGTAATCCCAGATGTGCAGTATATTAGAGGGTTTTTTGACCCTAACCAAAAAACTGTATTTCTGTCCTAAATGTGACAGTCACTTATGCACGTGTAATCCCAGATGTGCAGTATATTAGAGGGTTTTTTCACCCTAACCAAAAAGCTGTATTTCTGTCCTAAATGTGACAGTAACTTATGCACGTGTAATCCCAGATGTGCAGTATATTCAATGTTTTTTTCACACTAACCAAAAAGATGTATTTCTGTCCTAAATGTGACAGTCACTTATGCACGTGTAATCCTAGATGTGGAGTATATTAGAGGGTTTTTCACCCTAACCAAAAACATGTATATCTGTCCTAAATGTGACAGTCGCTTATGCTTGTTTAATTTCAGATGTGCAGTATATTAGAGGGTTTTTTCACCCTAATAAAAAAGCTGTATTTCTGTCCTGAATGTGACAGTCACTGATGCTTGCCTAATCTCAGATTTGCAGTATATGAGAGGCTTTTTTCACCAAAGTATGCCAAAGCTGTATTTATGGCCTAAATGTGACAGTCACTTATGCACGTGTAATCCCAGATGTGCAGTATATTAGAGGGGCTTTTCACCCTTACCAAAAAGCTGTATTTCTGTCCTAAATGTGACAGTCACTTATGCATGTGTAATCCCAGATATGCAGTATATTAGAGGGGTTTTTCACCCTAACCAAAAAGCTGTATTTCTGTCCTAAATGTGACAGTCACTGATGCTTGTCTAATCCCAGATGTGCAGTATATTAGAGTTTTTTTTCACCCTAACCAAAAAGCTTTATTTCTGTCCTAAATGTGACAGTGACTTATGCACGTGTAATCCCAGATGTGTAGTATATTAGAGGGTTTTTTCACCCTATCCAAAAAGCTGTATTTCTATCCTAAATGTGACAGTCCTTATGCACGTGTATTCCCAGATGTGCAGTATATTAGAGGGTTTTTTCACCCTAACCAAAAAGCTGTATTTCTGTCCTAAATGTGACAGTAACTTATGCACGTGTAATCCCAGATGTGCAGTATATTCAATGTTTTTTTCACACTAACCAAAAAGATGTATTTCTGTCCTAAATGTGACAGTCACTTATGCACGTGTAATCCTAGATGTGGAGTATATTAGAGGGTTTTTCACCCTAACCAAAAACATGTATATCTGTCCTAAATGTGACAGTCGCTTATGCTTGTTTAATTTCAGATGTGCAGTATATTAGAGGGTTTTTTCACCCTAATAAAAAAGCTGTATTTCTGTCCTGAATGTGACAGTCACTGATGCTTGCCTAATCTCAGATTTGCAGTATATGAGAGGCTTTTTTCACCAAAGTATGCCAAAGCTGTATTTATGGCCTAAATGTGACAGTCACTTATGCACGTGTAATCCCAGATGTGCAGTATATTAGAGGGGCTTTTCACCCTTACCAAAAAGCTGTATTTCTGTCCTAAATGTGACAGTCACTTATGCATGTGTAATCCCAGATATGCAGTATATTAGAGGGGTTTTTCACCCTAACCAAAAAGCTGTATTTCTGTCCTAAATGTGACAGTCACTGATGCTTGTCTAATCCCAGATGTGCAGTATATTAGAGTTTTTTTTCACCCTAACCAAAAAGCTTTATTTCTGTCCTAAATGTGACAGTGACTTATGCACGTGTAATCCCAGATGTGTAGTATATTAGAGGGTTTTTTCACCCTATCCAAAAAGCTGTATTTCTATCCTAAATGTGACAGTCCTTATGCACGTGTATTCCCAGATGTGCAGTATATGAGAGGGTTTTTTCACCCCAGTATGCCAAAGCCGTATTTATGGCCTAAATGTGACTGTCACTTATGCACGTGTAATCCCAGATGTTCAGTATATTAGAGGGTTTTCTCATTCTAACCATAAAGCTGTATTTTTGTCTTAAATGTGACAGTGAGTTATGCACGTGTAATCCCAGATGTGCAGTATATTAGAGGGTTTTTTCACCCTAACCAAAAAGCTGTATTTCTGTCCTAAATGTGACAGTCACTTATGCTTGCCTAATCCCAGATGTGCAGTATATGAGAGGCTTTTTTCACCCCAGTATGCCAAAACTGTATTTATGGCCTAAATGTGACAGTCACTTATGCACGTGTAATCCCAGATGTGCAGTATATTAGAGGGGTTTTTCAACCCTAACCAAAAAGCTGTATTTCTGTCCTAAATGTGTCAGTCACTGATGCTTGCCTAATCCCAGATTTGCAGTATATGAGAGGCTTTTTTCACCAAAGTATGCCAAAGCTGTATTTATGGCCTAAATGTGACAGTCACTTATGCATGTGTAATCCCAGATGTGCAGTATATTAGAGGGTTTTTTCACCCTAATCATAAAGCTGTATTTCTGTCCTAAATGTGACAGTCACTTATGTTTGTCTAATCCCAGATGTGCAGTATATTACAGGGTTTTTTCACCCTAACCAAAAAGCTCTATTTCTGTCCTAAATGTGACAACGACTTATGCACGTGTAATCCCAGATGTGCAGTATATTAGAGGGTTTTTTCACCCTAACCAAAAAGCTGTATTTCTGTCATAAATGTGACAGTGACTTATGCACGTGTAATCCCAGATGTGCAGTATATTAGAGGGTTTTTTGACCCTAACCAAAAAGCTGTATTTCTGTCCTATATGTGACAGTCACTTATGCACGAGTAATCCCAGATGTGCAGTATATGAGAGGCTTTTTTTACCCCAGTATGCCAAAGCCGTATTTATGGCCTAAATGTGACAGTCACTTATGCACGTGTAATCCCAGATGTGCAGTATATTAGTGGGTTTTTTCACCCTAACCAAAAAGCTGTATTTCTGCCCTAAATGTGACAGTCACTTATGCACGTATAATCCCAGATGTGCAGTATATCAGAGGGTTTATTCACGCTAACCAAAAAGCTGTATTTCTGTCTTAAATGTGACAGTGATTTATGCACGTGTAATCCCAGATGTGCAGTATATTAGAGGGTTTTTTCACCCTAATTATAAAGCTGTATTTCTGTCCTAAATGTGACAGTAATTTATGCACGTGTAATCCCAGATGTGCAGTATATTCGAGGTTTTTATCACACTAACCAAAAAGATGTATTTCTGTCCTAAATGTGACAGTCACTTATGCACGTGTAATCCCAGATGTGGAGTATATTAGAGGGTTTTTCACCCTAACCAAAAAGATGTATATTTGTCCTAAATGTGACAGTCGCTTATGCTTGTTTAATTTCAGATGTGCAGTATATTAGAGGGTTTTTTCACCCTAATAAAAAAGCTTTATTTCTGTCCTAAATGTGACAGTCACTGATGCTTGCCTAATCCCAGATTTGCAGTATATGAGAGGCTTTTTTCACCAAAGTATGCCAAAGCTGTATTTATGGCCTAAATGTGACAGTCACTTATGCATGTGTAATCCCAGATGTGCAGTATATTAGAGGGTTTTTTCACCCTTACCAAAAAGCTGTATTTCTGTCCTAAATGTGACAGTCACTTATGCACGTGTAATCCCAGATATGCAGTATATTAGAGGGTTTTTTCACCCTAACCAAAAAGCTGTATTTCTGTCCTAAATGTGACAGTCACTTATGCTTGCCTAATCCCAGATGTGCAGTATATGAGAGGCTTTTTTCACCCCAGTATGCCAAAACGGTATTTATGGCCTAAATGTGACAGTCACTTATGCACGTGTAATCCCAGATGTGCAGTATATTAGAGGGGTTTTTCAACCCTAACCAAAAAGCTGTATTTCTGTCCTAAATGTGTCAGTCACTGATGCTTGCCTAATCCCAGATTTGCAGTATATGAGAGGCTTTTTTCACCAAAGTATGCCAAAGCTGTATTTATGGCCTAAATGTGACAGTCACTTATGCATGTGTAATCCCAGATGTGCAGTATATTAGAGGGTTTTTTCACCCTTACCAAAAAGCTGTATTTCTGTCCTAAATGTGACAGTCACTTATGCACGTGTAATCCCAGATATGCAGTATATTAGAGGGTTTTTTCACCCTAACCAAAAAGCTGTATTTTGTCCTAAATGTGACAGTCACTGATGCTTGTCTAATCCCAGATGTGTAGTATATTAGAGTTTTTTTTTACCCTAACCAAAAAGCTGTATTTCTGTCCTAAATGTGACAGTGACTTATGCACGTGTAATCCCAGACATGTAGTATATTAGAGGGTTTTTTCACCCTAACCAAAAAGCTGTATTTCTATCCTAAATGTGACAGTCACTTATGCACGTGTATTCCCAGATGTGCAGTATATGAGACGGTTTTTTCACCCCAGTATGCCAAAGCCGTATTTATGGCCTAAATGTTACAGTCACTTATGCACGTGTAATCCCAGATGTTCAGTATATTAGAGGGTTTTCTCATTCTAACCATAAAGCTGTATTTTTGTCTTAAATGTGACAGTGAGTTATGCACGTGTAATCCCAGATGTGCAGTACATTAGATGGTTTTTTCACCCTAACCAAAAAGCTGTATTTCTGTCCTAAATGTGACAGTCACTTATGCTTGCCTAATCCAAGATGTGCAGTATATGAGAGGCTTTTTTCACCCCAGTATGCCAAAACTGTATTTATGGCCTAAATGTGACAGTCACTTATGCACGTGTAATCCCAGATGTGGAGTATATTAGAGGGTTTTTCACCCTAACCAAAAACATGTATATCTGTCCTAAATGTGACAGTCGCTTATGCTTGTTTAATTTCAGATGTGCAGTATATTAGAGGGTTTTTTCACCCTAATAAAAAAGCTGTATTTCTGTCCTAAATGTGACAGTCACTTATGTTTGTCTAATCCCAGATGTGCAGTATATTAGAGGGTTTTTTCACCCTAACCAAATTGCTCTATTTCTGTCCTAAATGTGACAGCGACTTTTGCACGTGTAATCCCAGATGTGCAGTATATTAGAGGGTTTTTTGACCCTAACCAAAAAGCTGTATTTCTGTCCTAAATGTGACAGTCACTTATGCACGTGTAATCCCAGATGTGCAGTATATTAGAGGGTTTTTTCACCCTAACCAAAAAGCTGTATTTCTGTCCTAAATGTGACAGTAACTTATGCACGTGTAATCCCAGATGTGCAGTATATTCGATGTTTTTTTCACACTAACCAAAAAGATGTATTTCTGTCCTAAATGTGACAGTCACTTATGCACGTGTAATCCTAGATGTGGAGTATATTAGAGGGTTTTTCACCCTAACCAAAAAGATGTATATCTGTCCTAAATGTGACAGTCGCTTATGCTTGTCTAATTTCAGATGTGCAGTATATTAGAGGGTTTTTTCACCCTAATAAAAAAAGCTGTATTTCTGTCCTAAATGTGACAGTCACTGATGCTTGCCTAATCCCAGATTTGCAGTATATGAGAGGCTTTTTTCACCAAAGTATGCCAAAGCTGTATTTATGGCCTAAATGTGACAGTCACTTATGCATGTGTAATCCCAGATGTGCAGTATATGAGAGGCTTTTTTCACCAAAGTATGCCAAAGCTGTATTTATGGCCTAAATGTGACAGTCACTTATGCATGTGTAATCCCAGATGTGCAGTATATTAGAGGGTTTTTTCACCCTAACCAAAAAGCTGTATTTCTGTCCTAAATGTGACAGTCACTTATGCACGCGTAATCCCAGATGTGCAGTATATTAGAGGGTTTTTTCACGTTAACCAAAAAGCTGTATTTCTGTCCTAAATGTGACAGTCACTTATGCACGTGTAATCCCAAATGTGCAGTATATTAGAGGGTTTTTTCACCCTAACCAAAAAGATGTATATCTGTCCTAAATGTGACAGTCGCTTATGCTTGTTTAATTTCAGATGTGCAGTATATTAGAGGGTTTTTTCACCCTAATAAAAAAGATGTATTTCTGTCCTAAATGTGACAGTCACTGATGCTTGCCTAATCCCAGATTTGCAGAATATGAGAGGCTTTTTTCACCAAAGTATGCCAAAGCTGTATTTATGGCCTAAATGTGACAGTCACTTATGCATGTGTAATCCCAGATGTGCAGTATATTAGAGGGTTTTTTCACCCTTACCAAAAAGCTGTATTTCTGTCCTAAATGTGACAGTCACTTATGCACGTGTAATCCCAGATATGCAGTATATTAGAGGGTTTTTTCACCCTAACCAAAAAGCTGTATTTCTGTCCTAAATGTGACAGTCACTGATGCTTGTCTAATCAAAGATGTGCAGTATATTAGAGTTTTTTTTTACCCTAACCAAAAAGCTGTATTTCTGTCCTAAATGTGACAGTGACTTATGCACGTGTAATCCCAGATGTGTAGTATATTACAGGGTTTTTTCACCCTAACCAAAAAGCTGTATTTCTATCCTAAATGTGACAGTCACTTATGCACGTGTATTCCCAGATGTGCAGTATATGAGAGGGTTTTTTCACCCCAGTATGCCAAAGCCGTATTTATGGCCTAAATGTGACAGTCACTTATGCACGTGTAATCCCAGATGTTCAGTATATTAGAGGGTTTTCTCATTCTAACCATAAAGCTGTATTTTAGTCTTAAATGTGACAGTGAGTTATGCATGTGTAATCCCAGATGTGCAGTATATTAGAGGGGTTTTTCACCCTAACCAAAAAGCTGTATATCTGTCCTAAATGTGACAGTGATTTATGCACGTGTAATCCCAGATGTGCAGTATATTAGAGGTGTTTTTCACCCTAACCAAAAAGCTGTATTTCTGTCCTAAATGTGACAGTAACTTATGCACGTGTAATCCCAGATGTGCAGTATATTCGAGGTTTTTTTCACACTAACCAAAAAGATGTATTTCTGTCCTAAATGTGACAGTCACTTATGCACGTGTAATCCCAGATGTGGAGTATATTAGAGGGTTTTTCACCCTAACCAAAAAGATGTATATCTGTCCTAAATGTGACAGTCGCTTATGCTTGTCTAATTTCAGATGTGCAGTATATTAGAGGGTTTTTCACCCTAATAAAAAAAGGTGTATTTCTGTCCTAAATGTGACAGTCACTGATGCTTGCCTAATCCCAGATTTGCAGTATATGAGAGGCTTTTTTCACCAAAGTATGCCAAAGCTGTATTTATGGCCTAAATGTGACAGTCACTTATGCACGTGTAATCCCAGATATGCAGTATATTAGAGGGTTTTTTCACCATAATCAAAAAGCTGTATTTCTGTCCTAAATGTGACAGTCACTTATGCTAGTCTAATCCCAGATGTGCAGTATATTATACGTTTTTTTCACCCTATCCAAAAATCTGTATTTCTGTCCTAAATATGACAGTCACTTATGCACGTGTAATCCCAGATGTGCAGTATATTAGAGGGTTTTTTCACCCCAACCAAAAATCTGTATTTCAGTCCTCAATGTGACAGTCACTTATGCATGTGTAATCCCAGGTGTGCAGTATATTAGAGGGTTTTTTCACCCTAACCAAAAAGCTGTATTTCTGTCCTAAATGTGACAGTCACTTATGCACGCGTAATCCCAGATGTGCAGTATATTAGAGGGTTTTTTCACGTTAACCAAAAAGCTGTATTTCTGTCCTAAATGTAACAGTCACTTATGCACGTGTAATCCCAAATGTGCAGTATATTAGAGGGTTTTTTCACCCTAACCAAAAAGCTGTATTTCTGTCCTAAATATGACAGTCACTTATGCACGTGTAATCCCAGATGTGCAGTATATTAGAGGGTTTTTTCACCCCAACCAAAAATCTGTATTTCAGTCCTCAATGTGACAGTCACTTATGCACGTGTATTCCCAGATGTGCAGTATATGAGAGGGTTTTTTTCACCCCAGTATGCCAAAGCCATATTTATGGCCTAAATGTGACAGTCACTTATGCACGTGTAATCCCAGATGTGCAGTATATTAGTGGGTTTTTTCACCCAAACCAAAAAGCTGTATTTCTGCCATAAATGTGACAGTCACTTATGCACGTATAATCCCAGATGTGCAGTATATCAGAGGGTTTATTCACCCTAACCAAAAAGCTGTATTTCTGTCTTAAATGTGACAGTGATTTATGCACGTGTAATCCCAGATGTGCAGTATATTAGAGGGTTTTTTCACCCTAATCATAAATCTGTATTTCTGTCCTAAATGTGACAGTAACTTATGCACGTGTAATCCCAGATGTGCAGTATATTCGAGGTTTTTATCACACTAACCAAAAAGATGTATTTCTGTCCTAAATAAGACAGTCACTTATGCACGTGTAATCCCAGATGTGGAGTATATTAGAGGGTTTTTCACCCTAACCAAAAAGATGTATATCTGTCCTAAATGTGACAGTCGCTTATGCTTGTTTAATTTCAGATGTGCAGTATATTAGAGGTTTTTTTTTAACCCTAATAAAAAAGCTGTATTTCTGTCCTAAATGTGACAGTCACTGATGCTTGCCTAATCCCAGATTTGCAGTATATGAGAGGCTTTTTTCACCAAAGTATGCCAAAGCTGTATTTATGGCCTAAATGTGACAGTCACTTATGCATGTGTAATCCCAGATGTGCAGTATATTAGAGGGTTTTTTCACCCTTACCAAAAAGCTGTATTTCTGTCCTAAATGTGACAGTCACTTATGCACGTGTAATCCCAGATATGCAGTATATTAGAGGGTTTTTTCACCGTAATCAAAAAGCTGTATTTCTGTCCTAAATGTGACAGTCACTTATGCTAGTCTAATCCCAGATGTGCAGTATATAATACGTTTTTTTCACCCTAACCAAAAATCGGTATTTCTGTCCTAAATGTGACAGTGACTTTTGCACGTGTAATCCCAGATGTGCAGTATATTAGAGCGTTTTTTCACCCTAACCAAAAAAATGTATTTCTGTCCTAAATGTGACAGTCACTTATGCACGCGTAATCCCAGATATGCAGTATATTAGAGGGTTTTTTCACCCTAATCATAAAGCTGTATTTCTGTCCTAAATGTGACAGTCACTTATGTTTGTCTAATCCCAGATGTGCAGTATATTAGAGGGTTTTTTCACCCTAACCAAATTGCTCTATTTCTGTCCTAAATGTGACAGCGACTTTTGCACGTGTAATCCCAGATGTGCAGTATATTAGAGGGTTTTTTGACCCTAACCAAAAAGCTGTATTTCTGTCCTATATGTGACAGTCACTTATGCACGAGTAATCCCAGATGTGCAGTATATGAGAGGCTTTTTTTACCCCAGTATGCCAAAGCCATATTTCTGTCCTAAATGTGACAGTAATTTATGCACGTGTAATCCCAGATGTGCAGTATATTAGTGGGTTTTTTCACCCTAACCAAAAAGCTGTATTTCTGTCCTAAATGTGACAGTCACTTATGCTTGTCTAATCCCAGATGTGCAGTTTATTAGAGGTTTATTTACTCTAACCAAAAAGCTGTATTTCTGTCCTAAATGTGACAGTCACTTATGCTTGTCTAATCCCAGATGTGCAGTATATTAGAGGGTTTTTTCACCCTAACCAAAAAGCTGTATTTCTGTCCTAAATGTGACAGTGATTTATGCACGTGTAATCCCAGATGTGCAGTATATTAGAGGTTTTTTTCACACTAACCAAAAAGATCTATTTCTGTCCTAAATGTGACAGTGACTTATGCATGTTGTAATCCCAGATGTGCAGTATATTAGAGGGTTTTTTCACCCTAACCAAAAAGTTGCATTTCTGTCCTATATGTGACAGTGACTTATGCATGTGTAATCCCAGATGTGCAGTATATTAGAGGGTTTTTTCACCCTAACCAAAAAGCTGTATTTCTGTCATAAATGTGACAGTCACTTATGCACGTGTAATCCCAGATATGCAGTATATGAGAGGCTTTTTTCACCCCAGTATGCCAAAGCTGTATTTATGGCCTAAATGTGACAGTCACTTATGCATGTGTAATCCCAGATGTGCAGTATATTAGAGGGTTTTTTCACCCTAACCAAAAAGCTGCATTTCTGTCCTAAATGTGACCGTCACTTATGCTTGTCTCTAGGAAAATAGGGGCACACTATAAATGGGAGCACTGAATCCACTATGTGGATTAAAAACTATACACATAAAATTGTACAATAGGCGACATGGTATGGGGCCACGTGGTATAATGTCCAGCACATACACCCCAAAAATCTCCTATACTAGCTGTATCGTCCCTTATTTGTTATATCCAATCAGAACGCTTCTAGGATCGTCCAGCTAGGGCAAAAGTCATTAAGGTAGTAACTAGCCGATATAAAGTGTGCAGGTAACTGTGACACTAAAACGGACTGTATATTTCAAGATCCAGGTATAGTCCAGTACGTACTTAGCTGAAATCAATAAACAGTCACTGGTACCTTGAGGGCTGCTGCCGCAGCTATGCCTGCAAGTGCGCGAACACCAGGCTACACTCCTAAGTAGGAGCTGCGTCTTACCCTTCTTCACTGCGTGGTAGCAGGGCTGGTCTCAGGCGGCCGCACACCAACGGCGTCCCACGTGGTGTGCTAGACCTGTACGTGGCGTCCCACGTAACCTGGTTGCTCAAGAGATCAGCCAGAACTCAAATGACGTTACTGGTACGCAACGATTTCTTCAGATCGAGTAGCTTCGAATATTCCGTCTCTCTTGAATTTTTCAGTCCTTTCGATTTTTCATTTAGATATTGATTTTGTCTCTCCTTAGCCCATGAGACAATCGCTCACTCTTTACGCCAAACACGTTTCGAGGTGCTGTACCTCCTACTCAGTGGCCAACTGAGTGAGCGCTTCCCCGTTCTTTTAAAGGGGCTGGTGTTCCCATAATTCTCCGCTTTCCTAAACTGTATTGAAACTCTGGAGTGGAATAGAATCCCCAAATTTGTGTGTATATTCCCTAACTTTAAAACAAAGTACGCCTGTATCCAAGACATGTAAATATACTTAAAGGGTTTCTGTCACCCCACTAAAGTGATTTTTTTTTTTTTTGGGCTAGTTTAATTAGTTATATAGCGATATATTAAAATATAAAAGTGTTCCTTACTTTGATCCAGCAGTTTAGTCAAAAAACGAAGTTTTATCATATGCAAATTCGGTCTCTACCAGCAAGTAGGGCGTCTACTTGCTGGTAGCTGCTGCAGAAATCCGCCCCCTCCTCTTGTTGATTGACAGGGCCAGCCGGGATCTCCTCCTCCGGCCAGCCCTGTCGGCGTTTCAAAAATCGCGCGCCCGTGTTGAATCTGCGCAGGCGCTCTGAGATGAGGAGGCTCGTCTCCTCAGAACTCCCTTAGTGCGCCTGCGCCGATGACGTCTTCTATTTCAATGATGTCATCGGCGCAGGCGCACTGAGGGAGCTCTGTGGAGACGTGCCGCCTCATCTCAGAGCACCCGCGCAGATTCAACACGGGCGCGCGATTTTTGAAACGCCGACAGGGCTGGCCGGAGGAGGAGATCCCGGCTGGCCCTGTCAATCAACAAGAGGAGGGGGCGGATTTCTGCAGCAGCTACCAGCAAGTAGACGCCCTACTTGCTGGTAGAGACCGAATTTGCATATGATAAAACTTCGTTTTTTGACTAAACTGCTGGATCAAAGTAAGGAACACTATTATATTTTAATATATCGCTATATAACTAATTTAACTAGCCCAAAAAAAAAAAATCACTTTAGTGGGGTGACAGAAACCCTTTAAGATTCTATATCTTGCCTGTATAGCACCACATAAAACTAAATGCGTAAAATTATTAACACATTAATAAAATTATAAATATATATTAAGAATATTTTTCGATTTATTTCTTCGATAGAATCCTTCAATGTACTCCATTGCCAATCTCTCTCGATACTCTTTCGATAATTTTGAGTTGTCGATTATAACCTATTATTTGTGAATCTTTTAAGAAATGAGGGGATACGATTGTATTAAATCAATACACTCTATGAGATGACTATACGATTAATCCCCCTTATATCTTATAAGAGGTTCCATGTTAGAATCTATGGATGGAGGTATTGCATGCGTTTTTCATGCGTTTCTTATGTGGTATTATCTTGCGCAGATATTGTTGCGTAGTTGGCGCTATTTTAATCAATTCTTAATATATATTTATAATTTTATTAATGTGCTAATAATTTTACTCATTTAGTTTTATGTGGTGCTATACATGCAATTTATAGGATCTTAAGTATATTTACATGTCTTGGATACAGGCGTACTTTGTTTTAAAGGGACACTGACAGGCCCAATAAGCATATTTAGGTATATATATGACAGTACAGGTCTTATAAAGTGTATTAAAATCATCTAAGTATCCCCCCTGTCCACCTTATAAATACAGTAAACTGAGGTTTTATAACCTGCTTGAATCGTCTTCAATCTGCCCAAGGGGCGGCGTTTCACCTCCACTTGCGCCCACCCAGCCGCCCCCAACTGCCGTTTTGAAGCGCCACCCAGCTCATAAATATTCAGTTCGCTGGCCGGCTACTACTGTCCCCGACTTCACAAGATCCAGCGCATGCCCAATACAATCCTATGGTCATCGGCCTCCGTCTCATCTTCAGCGCATGCGCCCGGCACCCTCACTGGCCGGGATCACATCGCGCCTGCGTACAGTCTGCATCTTAGAGGCCGCTTCAGCCTCTGCATTATGCGCATGCACTGGGCACTGTTCAGCGCAGCGCTTCAGAGAGGGGACAGCAGAAGCCGCCCAGCAAAGTGAATATTGATGAGCTGGGCGGCGCTTCAAAACTGCAGTTGGGGCGAGGCTGGCTGGGCGCAAGTGGAGACGATTCAAGCAGGTTATAAAACTTCAGTTTACTGTATTTATAAGGTGGACAGGGGGATACTTAGATGATTTTAATACACTTTATAAGACCTGTACTGTCATATATATACCTAAATATGCTTATTGGGCCTGTCAGTGTACCTTTAAAGTTAGGGAATATACACACAAATTTGGGGATTCTATTCCACTCCAGAGTTTCAATACAGTTTAGGAAAGTGGAGCATTATGGGAACACCAGCCCCTTTAAAAAAACGGGGAAGCGCTCACTCAGTTGGCCACTGAGGAAGAGGTACGGCACCTCGAAACGCGTCTGGTGTAAAGAGTGAGCGATTGTCTCATGAACTAAGGAGAGACAAAATCAATATCTAAATGAAAAATCGAAAGGACTGAAAAATTCAAGAGAGACGGAGTATTCGAAGATACTCGATCTGAAGAAATCGTCGCGTACCAGTGACGTCATTTGAGTTCCGGCTGATCTCTTGAGCAACCAGGTTACGTGGGACGCCACGTACGGGTCTAGCACACCACGTGGGACGCCGCTGGTGTGCAGCCGCCTGAGACCAGCGCTGCTACCACGCAGTGAAGAAGGGTAAGACCCAGCTCCTACTTAGGAGTGTATTCTGGTGTTTGCGCACTTGCAGGCATAGCTGCGGCAGCAGCCGTCAAGGTACCAGTGACTGTTTATTGATTTCAGCATATACGTACTGGACTATACCTGGATCTTGAAAGATACAGTCCCTTATAGTGTCACAGTTACCTGCACACTTTATATCGGCTAGTTACTACCTGAGTGACTTTTGCCCTAGCTGGACGATCCTACAAGCGTTCTGATTGGATATAACAAATAAGGGACGATACAGCTTTAATAAATTACATCCACATAGTGGATTTAGTGCTCCCATTTGTACTGTGCCCCTATTTTCCTATATACATTTACGTCCTTCCAGGCCTAAGGGTGGGCCGCTCTAGGTGAGCACCTCATCCATTTAGGTGAGGGGTTGAGCCGCTGGTGCTTGTTGTTTCATTCCTTTACATTCACCCTTGGCAGCTGAGCTCTCCTTTAGCTTGTTATGGACATTTGGGAGCACTTAAATAATAAATATAAAAAGATTGACTCCTTCACCTTTAATGTTAGAGGTGATGTGACGATGGAATCTGAGAAATCAGTGGATGATGTTTTTAAAGAATTGAAGAAGATATTACAGCGCCAATTATGCAACAAATGGGAAATTAGGTCATTAACCCAGTACTTAGAAAGTGGTTTTATACCAAAAGGTCTATCACTTGCTAAAACACCCGCTACAGATTTGTTGGATAATCAATTTAAGAAAGATTGGGATATGTTTCTTAAGACACAGTCGAACATCTTAATACAAATGGTGATCAAAAGGAGAACCGAGATGATGGACGAAATGTCGGGTCAGATTGATAATATGAAAAAAGAGATGGATTCCTTTCCAGATACAGATAATACCCGCAGATGGCGGGACAGAATCTGTAGGAATTTAGATTCGCTGGAAAGAGAAATCTTACAAAAGAAATCAAGGAAACTAAATTACATGGAGAGTAAAGATGTTACTGAAGTTCATCTACATGGAGACGTCGATACTAGTAACACTATTAACACACAGATGTACACAATGTGAGGGTGACCAATAGGTTTGAAGCTTTGGCCACACACCCTTTTTTAGATTATACTCCACCTCATCACAACACTCGAACGAGGAACGTTCGTACCCCATCACCTTCACGGAATATGAGGAAGCACATGCACAAGAAACAGGGACACCAACACAAATACAATTTAAGGGAACGTCCAACGGAGTACCCCCAGAGCAGGGGGGATTATCACATACAGAAACAGGACCACAGACCACAACAGAGGTCAGACCAATATTACACACCAGCACAGATCAGGACGCACAGAGTAGAACACAACAGAGAAAGATCCGTAGAGGACGACATTCCAAACAAAAGAAATTATGCCAACTCACACAATCGACGTCCAACATAGTGAATATCAGTGACATCCAACTCACAGATTCCAAAAAGCTGCATTTCTGTCCTAAATGTGACAGTCACTTATGCTTGTCTAATCCCAGATGTGCAGTATATTAGAGGGTTTTTTCACCCCAGTATGCCAAAGCTGTATTTCTGGACTTGCTGGTGCACTATCGTTGCATAAAATGGCTGCCGATCATGTATTGATATTGACTTACTGAAGAAAAAAAAGTTCGTTTTCAGCAGTAGTTGGCTCAGGGCAGGCTTAAAAAAATTGTGCACTGCACCCACAAAACACTTTTTCTGTAGATCGCTGAGTACATAAACCAGTTCTTGATAAGATTTCTCCCTGATCTCTCCCTCACAGCAGCTGCAGCCTCTCCCTACACTAATCCGAGCAGAGTGACGGGCGGCGCTACGTGACTCCAGCTTAAATAGAGGCTGGGTCACATGCTGCAGTTGGCCAATCACAGCCATGCCAATAGTAGGCATGGCTGTGATGGCCTTTTGGGGT
Organism: Bufo bufo; assembly: GCF_905171765.1. Taxonomy (NCBI): domain Eukaryota; kingdom Metazoa; phylum Chordata; class Amphibia; order Anura; family Bufonidae; genus Bufo; species Bufo bufo. The sequence goes on from NC_053391.1 coordinate 218,487,007, forward strand.
AAGTAGTATGACGCTTGTTGATTGGCTGCTTTGCAGCCTTTCAAAAAGCGCCATAAAATTCGCCGAACACCGAACCCAAACTTTTACGCAAATGTTCGGGTTCGCTCAACTCTTATTATTTTCTATCGCTGACACTGGCTTCAAGAGCTTAAATGGGGACAGGAGAAGAGAAAGAGCACAAATGTATAAAATATTGTAAAAGACTAAATGAAAATATATAAAAAAAATCTTAGGAAGCCTCAAAGTTTCATATATAACTTTTCAGGCCAATTGGAGCAACTTTGATTCATGACAAATCGTTTTGGCCACAAATTTAATTTTTTAAAACATTTGACGAACTGGACATGAAACGAATTTCATGAAGTTCACTCATCTCCATTTTAGAGCTATTTTCATGGCTATTTGCAAATATTTATAATTAAATGCTAATTCCTACCTATCATATATTTACATGCAACTTAACATAATATGGCTGCAGTAATTTTTTTCCCATTAATCCATGAGAGCATTTGTGAGGTCAGTGATGTTGGGTGAAGGGGAGTGGCTCACAGTCTCCATTCTAGTTTATCCCAAAAATGTTCAATGGGGTTGAGGTCAGGGCTTTGTAATAGTCAGTTAAGTTCTTCCACACCAAACCATCCGTGCCTTTACGAATCCTGCTTTGTGTCATGCTGGAACACCAAAGGGCCTTCCACAAACTGTTCGCCCAAAATTAGTAATACACAATTGTACAAAATGTCTTAGTATGCTGAAGCATTTCACTGGAACAAACAGGCCTAGGTCAACCCCTAAATAATGACACATAGCACTATCCCTCTTCAACCAAACTTTACAGTTGAAACAGTGCAGTCAAGCAGGTAACAGTCTCCTGGAATTTTTCAAACCCAGACTCGTCCATCAGACTGTCAGACAAAGAGGCATGATTCCTTTCTCCAAAGAACACATTTCCACTGTTACAGAGTCCGGTGGCAGCATGCTTTATACCACTCCATCTGATGCTTGGCATTCCGCTTGGTGATATAAGAGTTTCAAGTATGGTAGCTGTTTGGCCAGGGAAACCCATTCCATGAAGCTCCGGGAGCTTTTTGTGCTGATGTTAATGCAAGAGGAGGTTTGGAAATCTGCAATTATTGATTCATCAGAGCATTGGTAACTTTCATGTACTATTCACCTCCCCACTCAGCACTCGCAATTTAATGGACTGACTTGTTGCAATGGCGACATCCTATTACAGTACCACACTGGAATTCCGTGAGCTCTTTAGAAGGACCCATTCTTTCACAAATGTTTGTAAAGACAGACTAAAAGGCTAGCGGCTAGAATTTACGCACCTGAATTCAATGGTTAAAAGGTGTGACCCAATACTTTTGTCCGTATAGTGTGTGTCATTTATAGGACCAGTATGTGGTTCCCTATAGATATATACCTATTGACAAAAAAAACTCACTACCCATAAAATAGACACACACAGGAGCTTTGGTGCCCAAGTCAACACTATACATAGTCAATATTTTAAAACTTACATTGATACATTATTACTGTATTCATTCACTTGAAAACAGAAAAGCATTAATATTCGTAATGTACTTTGTAACTCTTGATTTGTTAAAAATTTTCTAGAAAGTCCAACATGTGCATACCTAATATATTCTCTTAGGAGCCATACAACACAGACCTTTAATTTAGCTTCACTAAGGGCTCTTTCACACTTGCGTTCTTTTCTTCCGGCATAGAGTTCCGTCGTCGGGGCTCTATGCCGGAAGAATCCTGATCAGGATTATCCTAATGCATTCTGAATGGAGAGAAATCCGTTCAGGATGCATCAGGATGTCTTCAGTTCCGGAACGGAACGTTTTTTGGCCGGAGAAAATACCGCAGCATGCTGCGCTTTTTGCTCCGGCAAAAAATCCGGAACTCTTGCCGCATCAACGGATCCGGAATTAATGCCCATTGAAAGGCATTGATCCGGATCCGGCCTTAAGCTAAACGTCGTTTCGGCGCATTGCCGGACCCGATGTTTAGCTTTTTCTGAATGGTTACCATGGCTGCCGGGACGCTAAAGTCCTGGCAGCCATGGTAAAGTGTAGCGGGGAGCGGGGGAGCAGCATACTTACCGTCCGTGCGGCTCCCGGGGCGCTCCAGAGTGACGTCAGGGTGCCCCAAGCGCATGGATCACGTGATCACATGGATCACGTCATCCATGCGCATGGGGCGCTCTGACGTTATTCTGGAGCGCCCGGGAGCCGCACGGACTGTAAGTATACCGCTCCCCCGCTCCCCGCTCCTACTATGGCAACCAGGACTTTACACTGCATGCAGAATTATTAGGCAAATGAGTATTTTGACCACATCATCCTCTTTATGCATGTTGTCTTACTCCAAGCTGTATAGGCTCGAAAGCCTACTACCAATTAAGCATATTTGGTGATGTGCATCTCTGTAATGAGAAGGGGTGTGGTCTAATGACATCAACACCCTATATTAGGTGTGCATAATTATTAGGCAACTTCCTTTCCTTTGGCAAAATGGGTCAAAAGAAGGACTTGACAGGCTCAGAAAAGTCAAAAATAGTGAGATATCTTGCAGAGGGATGCAGCACTCTTAAAATTGCAAAGCTTTTGAAGCGTGATCATCGAACAATCAAGCGTTTCATTCAAAATAGTCAACAGGGTCGCAAGAAGCGTGTGGAAAAACCAAGGCGCAAAATAACTGCCCATGAACTGAGAAAAGTCAAGCGTGCAGCTGCCAAGATGCCACTTGCCACCAGTTTGGCCATATTTCAGAGCTGCAACATCGCTGGAGTGCCCAAGAGCACAAGGTGTGCAATACTCAGAGACATGGCCAAGGTAAGAAAGGCTGAAAGACGACCACCACTGAACAAGACACACAAGCTGAAATGTCAAGACTGGGCCAAGAAATATCTCAAGACTGATTTTTCTAAGGTTTTATGGACTGATGAAATGAGAGTGAGTCTTGATGGGCCAGATGGATGGGCCCGTGGCTGGATTGGTAAAGGGCAGAGAGCTCCAGTCCAACTCAGACGCCAGCAAGGTGGAGGTGGAGTACTGGTTTGGGCTGGTATCATCAAAGATGAGCTTGTGGGGCCTTTTCGGGTTGAGGATGGAGTCAAGCTCAACTCCCAGTCCTACTGCCAGTTTCTGGAAGACACCTTCTTCAAGCAGTGGTACAGGAAGAAGTCTGCATCCTTCAAGAAAAACATGATTTTCATGCAGGACAATGCTCCATCACACGCGTCCAAGTACTCCACAGCGTGGCTGGCAAGAAAGGGTATAAAAGAAGAAAATCTAATGACATGGCCTCCTTGTTCACCTGATCTGAACCCCATTGAGAACCTGTGGTCCATCATCAAATGTGAGATTTACAAGGAGGGAAAAAGTACACCTCTCTGAACAGTGTCTGGGAGGCTGTGGTTGCTGCTGCACGCAATGTTGATGGTGAACAGATCAAAACACTGACAGAATCCATGGATGGAAGGCTTTTGAGTGTCCTTGCAAAGAAAGGTGGCTATATTGGTCACTGATTTGTTTTTGTTTTGTTTTTGAATGTCAGAAATGTATATTTGTGAATGTTGAGATGTTATATTGGTTTCACTGGTAAAAATAAATAATTGAAATGGGTATATATTTGTTTTTTGTTAAGTTGCCTAATAATTATGCACAGTATTAGTCACCTGCACACACAGATATCCCCCTAAAATAGCTAAAACTAAAAACAAACTAAAAACTACTTCCAAAAATATTCAGCTTTGATATTAATGAGTTTTTTGGGTTCATTGAGAACATGGTTGTTGTTCAATAATAAAATTAATCCTCAAAAATACAACTTGCCTAATAATTCTGCACTCCCTGTAATAGCGTCCTGGCTGCCATAGTAACACTGAAAGCATTTTGAAGACGGCTCCGTCTTCAAATGCTTTCAGTACACTTGCGTTTTTCCGGATCCGGCGTGTAATTCTGGCAAGTGGAGTACACGCCGGATCCGGACAACGCAAATGTGAAAGAGGCCTAAAAGAATCTGTTGTCCATAAAGTATAAGAACTGACACTTACACAAATTAGGCACAATCATAAATATCAACACAATGGACCAGAAGAATCAATAAAGTGAATTACTCTGACACTAAAGTTTATCTGGCAGTGTAAAGGTGCCGCCAAGTACCAGATAAATGAGCGACACGCTCATTCATTAGGTAATTGGATACAATGGGTAATTGGATAGTTTGTGTAGGTACATTAATCGTCGTTTGCCGGCAGCAGATAGTTTTGTGTAAAATGCTGCCAGCAAACAAAGAAAAAATAAAATGCAACAGCACTCTGCAAACCAAATAAAGTACAAAAAAGTATTCTAATGCTAATGCCATGTTTATTATGTAAATTAGAGATGCTTGGCAAATACATTTTGAACAAAATTATTTGGCCCCGTGAAATAATTAGTGAATTTTATTCAGCCGGACATGATGCACAACACATTATGGCAACGTTTCGGGCTAAACAGTAGCCCTTCATCAGGCCTAGTTATGCCCACATAAGTGGAACGCCGGCACAGAGTGGGCTCGGCATGCATGTTGGTACCTGCATTCCCTGAATTTAATAGAGGCCATTTTGGCACCAAAGATGACAAAAATTAAGGTGGGCCCAGCATGCATGTGGAACCTACACTCCCTGAATTGTATAGTAGCCGTCATTGCACATAACAGGTAGAATTTAGTGTTAGGTTCCCGTCTTACAGAGATCGCCTCGACGTGTGGAAGACGGGCCCAAATAATTTCGTACAAAATGTATTTGCCAAGCATCTCTAATTTACATAATAAGCATAGCAATAGCATTAGAATATTTTTTTGTACTCTATTTGGTTTGCAGAGTGCTGTTGCATTGCATTTTTTACTTTGTGTTTTCAGCCACAGCAACGTGCACCTGCGCATTGGGATGTGCTGACTGACCCCCCTTTTTTTCTTTGTAGCAAACAAAGAGTCTGTATGGGGACGAACGATGGCATTAGCAATCTCTCCTCCCCAAACTGTGGAGAAGATCACTGCTACGGTCTCCTTCAATGATGAGCAGGCGCTTATCAAAAAGAGAATCACCTACTGTACTGAATTGGCCAGTGTGAAGCCACCACAAGTCTCACAAACATTCAACATTACCACATAACCAATCCTATTAGAAGACATATCTATTAATTGATTATCTAAAATTCTACTTTCCATCAAAAACATAGCACATCAGAATGTACACGCTAATAACAAATAATTTTTTCGATAAACTCTTTAAGTTAAGTCTATATTACACTGCCCGATATTTTGCATGTTCGTTAGCGATCATCCTGCAGTGTTATACTGCTGTCGATTGCCCAATAAACGAGTAAATGAGCATCCCTAAAAATCAGCTCTTGTCGGCAGCAGATCGTGCTGTCTAATAGTGATCTGCCGCTGGCAAACCACTAGACAGTATGGGGACAAGCGATAGCATAGTGATCACTCCTCCCCATGCTGCAGAGGAAATCACTGCATGTAATATCAGTGGTCTCCTCTGCTAGCTAGCGAGCGATTGCCAGGAGGGAACACTTCCCTCCCGACAATCACTTGCTGATCTGCCTGTCTAATACAGACTCTAGAAATGTAAGCTGTCTGACTTTAGACAATATGGCTGATAAAATCTCGTTCTCCTACACATACCTACCTTATTCCTAACCTAGCTCTATTTACATATACCTGGAAAACGCTTTAAGATCTACATACAAAAACTCTAAACGTTCAAATTTCAATAGGGAAATTTTCAAACATAAAAATGTAAAACTTTAGGGGGTAATAGAGAAACGTGCTTTCTCATTTTCCTTATTGACAACTGCAACAATGGACTATCTTAAGTGGTTATTTTAATTGCCTGGAATTTCCAATGAGTGAAATGTGGCAGTTAAAGAACTAAATGTAATTATAAGTGTGGAGATTATCTTTTCTGTATGTGCATGTTTCAATCGTTCTATTGTTCAATTTTTCCTGTTTCCCTTAAAAAAAATTATTTTGCTATTTTTCTATCTTTATTCTGTGGAATAGTTTATTTTCTAGTGAGTACAGAACACATGTATAAAACATCAAACTACAGAAGTTTTTTTTAAACTTTCATAGGCTGACAGTAATCTTCTTTTCATTAATTCTAATTCATATTACAAACAGATGTTCATATTATATAACAAACACCTTAAATATCTTATAAACCTCCCAAAATAAAGGAAATAAAAAAATCCTCCCCTGCTCTCCACTTCTTCAATATCTCAACATTTCTCCAATATCTCCAATTCATTATTACAATTTCAGGAAAAATTTGATTCGCAACAAATACGAATTTCCTCGCGCTTCATGGGAACGAATCACAATTTTCCTGAAATGGCAGCTACACGTGTGAGGACTGAGGACATGGGGCAAGGAGCTCTGGGAAGGCAGGATCACCCAGATTGACATACCTGCATGCAGCTAATCAGCAGCCAGCCAGCCCTGTGATGTCACAGCCCTATAAATACGGCAGCCATTTTAGATTCTGCCATTTTCAGGCGTTCAGAGTGCAGGGACAGACGTGTAAAGGTGCTAGGGACAGCAATTGGACAAACCTCATTGTGGGAAAAAAAAGACAATAAAAACGATTTATAAGTGCAGGGAAAGGATAGGGAGGAATCATTTCACAGCATCTTAGTGCAGGGAGAGACGTCAGAAGGCGCTAAGGACATTGATAGCAAAGTGATTTACAAGTGCAGGGAAAGATTATTTGGGGATCCAAATAGCCATTAGACAGCTCTGTCATTCCAGCTATTTGTTATTGGGCTGCAAGTGCTATGTTGAAAAGCCTTTAGTGGCTTATATGTTAGTATCTTTAGTATTTTATATCAGTACTACAAGACAAATATATACGCACTTCACTCTAAGTTTTTTCTGGTCAAAGCATATAGGGTCGTATTCCAGTACAACAAGAAAAATATATTCTCAGTGCATTTCTGCAGTTAATTCTGGTGAAAGCGTATAGTGGCCTATTTCAGTCCAACAAGAAAAATATATTCTCAGTTCACTTTTGCAGTTATTTTTGTTGAAAGCGTATAGGGGAGTATTACAGTAAAAAAAGAAAAATATATTTGCACTGCACTGTTGCAGTTATTTCTGGTGAAAGCTTATAGGGGCATATTTCAGTACTACAAGAAAAATATATTCTCAGTGCATTTCTGCAGTTATTTCTGTTGAAAGTGTGAAGGGGCATATTACAGTAAAAAAAGAAAAATATATACGCATTTCACTGGTGCACTTATTTGTGGCAAAAGCATTCAGTGGCCTATTTCAGTAAAGAAAGAAAAATATATACACAGTTCCCTGGTGCATTTATTTCTGCTGAAAGTGTTTACCGGTCTATTTCAGTACAAAAAGAAAAATATATTCTCAGTTTATGTCGCCTGTTATATGTGTTGAAAGCATGGCTGGGAGTCAGCAGGGCGGCAGCAGTGGGAGGTTGGGAGCCAAATGTGCCTGGGGTAGAGCACCTGTTTCGCAGCAGCCTACCTACCCGGGAAGTAGTGGTGCAGGGGTTCCCGAAAGTTGCGGCAGTAGCAGTCAGTGCTGCGGTTATATGCGGTAAAATCTCCATGATGTCTTCATGATAAATCTGCAGCGTGGGGGTGGATTCTACACACTTTAAAAAAAATCCTTCAGCGGAGCGAATAGATGCTGGATGACTGGGACACTCCATGATCTTCCCATGAGCTGCTGTCGGGAGCAGCGGTTCATTTATGAGACGTCCGTATAGTGCGGGGGAAATCCGAATACCCTTTCCATCTCCGTGCTCTGTTATATGTGGTAAAATCTTTGTTGAAGTATTTTGGTGGAAAAAAAAATTTTATTCAGCGTTTAGTGCTGCACAAAATCTTTTGTGCATTATTTCGATGGAAAAACAAATTTCATTCAGCTGAATACGCTGCAATTATATGCGGTAAAATATTTTGGGACTTATTTCGGTGGAAAAAGAAATTGTATTCAGCGTTCAGCGCTGCAGTTATATGTGGTAAATCCTTTGTGATTTATTTCAGTGGGAAAAAAATTGTATTCAGCGTTCAGCGCTGCACTTATATGCAATAAAATCTTTTGTGAATTATTTCGGTGGAAAAACAAATTTCATTCAGCATTCAGCGCTGCAGTTATATGCGGTAAAATCTTTTTGGCACTTATTTCGGTGGAAAAAGAAATTGTATTCAGCGTTCAGCGCTGCACTTATATGCGATCAAATCTTTTGTGAATTATTTCAGTGGAAAATCTAATTTCGTTCAGCACTGCAGTTATATGTGGTAAAATCTTTTGTGACTTATTTCGCTGGAAAAAAAAAATTTGGATTCAGCGTTAAGCGCTGCACTAATATGCGGTAAAATCTTTTGTGAATTAATTCGGAGGAAAAACAAATTTCCACCTCCTCCATTAACTTCCTACTCTCTTCATTCTCTTCCTCAACACACACACTGACTTGACACCCCCCCAGCTATATATAAAAGTGGTGCTAGCACCACTTAGGGGCGAATAAAGGTAAATGACACTGCCAGCCTGTTAAAGGTAATTACAGCATGATACCACAATACATTTGCTGACTGAATGAAGGCATATGCTCCACAGACAGGATCCATTTTTTCTGGGTAATTTTTATGATGGATCAGAAAATGGGGAAAATTAATCAGTGATGTAAACACAAACTTACTGCTGACACCCTCTCCACTCTGTCAGGGAGCTCTACTTGTATAAGCGTTTAATAGAACAGGCTCTGTAGATATTGTAAGGGATCGTCTCTTATTCGGGGGTCATTCTCACAAGAATCGTCTTCAGGACACCAGGTTTCATGTCCAAACAGTGCATTTATTGTGCCTCAGCAAACCAAACATAAATAATACGAAATAAACACCTGCCCGGCTGGGCTCTAACTAAACATGAAGTTCCTGACTCACCTAAGTTACAGTTTACACCCTGTGAACCCATGCGGCTTGGTCAGCCAATGTCCCACAGCCTCCTGGCTGTACAGAGCACAGTACGCCCATTGCCTCCAGACCAGTGTCTCTTGTGGGGGAGTGGGGCTTAGTAGTCCGCCTGACTATAGCCCTGCGACCCTCCCAGGCGTCGCTTCGTCACCCAACTCCAGGCTATCTCCCAGCCTTGTGGTACCTCAGCCTTGCCCGGCTGAGACCACACAGACAGAGCCTCCAGGCCTCTGTCCACAGGTAACACACTCCCCCCTTGCTGACACCCTGGGAGGTGCCTTGTGCCAGCCTGATTACCTCCAGCTGGTCTCGCCTGTGGTGGAATAGGGGTGTGGACTGAACTATCCACCCCTTCCTTTCCCTTAACCTGTGTGAGACCTGTCACTGTTTCACAATATCTATGTGAAATCAGCTGACAACGGTGTAAAATAAGTGTGCTTCTTCTTGGCGCTAACATCGACCTGTAAGGCTGAGTTCATACTTGAGTTATTTGGTCAGTTTTGGCCCCGTGACTGCCCAAATAAGTGAAGTGTGCAGTGATTCTAAGAGCGACGCCTGTCATCTGCATGTCATACTGACTCACAGTATTATTTCACTACCACAGCAGACTCCCTATGTGTGTTACTGCAAGGCACAGTGTTCTACTCCACTATAAAGGCTCTCTGCAGCCAGGAAATAGAAGTTTTTTTTCCTAAAAATTTAGCTAACCGGCCGAATCGAATTTTTAAAAAATTCACTCATCTCTAATTATTAGACCCAAATGAACTAAATTTGGAAATTTTGCTTTTCTTTTAGTATATTGTGTTTTTATTAAATATATATTAGCATACATTTTGTTTCCTTGTATAACATAGTTTAGGTGGGGTATTGGCTCTTCTTAAGGTCAGTTGTGTATGGACTTTAGACTAATTGTATTATCTGTACCCATTCATGGGTGAAATATCGAGTTTCCATTGAAGACTTACTGTATATGTTATTTCATGTTGTGATCTGTTTCTTTACCCATTATCTCTCCCTTGATGAACATTTGCTAGGGGAAACGCGTTGGGAGGTTTTAGGGTGTTTTGAGGGAGAGATAGGGCAGGTATGAGACCACAGGCCACCCACCATCAGGGTGTTCCTGTGGGTTGAAACAATAGTGAGGGTCCCCGTAGGGATAGCGTGGTCCCTAGCGTGTCCTCCTTCTCTATTTTGCTCCCTCCCCTCAGATACCATCTGGAGTATCAGGTCTATGTATATGTTTGTCTGTATCTATTTTTGTTTGAAGTGGGTGGATTATTTAATATTGAACATTAAAAGTTACGTTTTATTTATGCTTACTGTGATTCAAATGTTCTTACTGCAGGAATTGACAATTATAACATTTGCATATCCTCGGCGAGGTTAATAGTGATCAGTTGTGTATGGAGACTTATTGGCAATGCTCCATGGTATGAAGACTTAGTGACAATGTTCCATGGGAAAATAATATGCAAAGAAATATCTCCCAGGGAAAGAGAACCATCTTGCTATTGACATTTTTTGGAAGTGGTTCACTATGAGTCAAAGTCCAATTTTTTAACAAGCTTTGGGACATGACAAGGGAATATAACCAATCCAACAATCCGTCTGTACACAGCGGGGTGCTATGGTTCTCTTTTTCTGGGAAATACCTTGTTATATAATATAGCAATTTTCCTATCGCCAGAGCTATATACTTTGAGTTACCCAATAATGATATTTTCCCAAGAATTCAGGGTTTGGGATGCAATGGTTATAAATCATAGTAAAACACATCAACCGATGCCTTCCAAAATTTCCACACTTTAGAAAATTCCCTCATAAAGTGTAGATCACATGTAGATCACAGTGGATCTTTATTCATATGGAACTTAGTTTTGCATTTTATGAACAATAAAATATTGGGGCATTCTATGGGCTGGTGTGAAAGAAATCTTGCAAATCCATCTGAGAATTAGAGGCTAGTTCTTTTGATCAATAGGGCCCAAGCTTTTCTTCCAGGCTGCGGACAGCCAAATAACCAATCTAAGCAGATTCTAATTAGGACACAAAACGCTTAGAATTATGGGCTCAAATATAACAATATAAACAACCCCTTAAATAAATAAATTACTCATAAAACATAATTTGGATTGAACAGGTCACAAAGCTTTATTAAGGGATACAAAACAGATCAATAACAATGGCTCGGCTATTTCAGCTCAAACCAATAGCCACAGAAAGTTTATACTTATAACCTACATCCACCCAACCCTAGAGCTGGGTGATTCATTCCACACACAAAAATTTTACATTTAATTTTCTATAGGTAGAGAAAGTAGAGTTGCTTCTTCTAAGGTGGTTGAAGAAGAATTCTGGAGCTGACAGGCATGTCTGAAATTTTTAAGAAAAGGAGATCCCACCAAAATAATGAAAACCAAACAGGGAAGCTGAATTCCAGGCTCTAGGCAGCAGGCAATATTCTTGAAAGATAACCCTTGGAAATAAAAGTTAAATATCATAAATAAACCCTGGAATATAATAATATTGTACTCTAGCAATAATCTCATGAGCATCTAGCTTCTATTAACTCCAGGTGTCTGTCATTATGGTCTTTAAAATGGCTAAGAACAAATGATGTACAAAAATTTGTATAATTGATAATCTGTGAGAATACAAAGACATTGATATGGTCCAGTGAGGTTAAGCAAGGGTAGAAAATCACATACCACTCACTTCCACCAATTCTGATTTCCCTTTAGTTTTAACACTTTAAAATGATAATCACCCTTTGTGGCTTTTTATCTTAATAATATTTTTCTTCATCAATTACTTACCGGTATTTCTTAACCCCGTTTCTGTAAGCAGATAGTTAAGACTCAGCAACCTAAAAATACAGCATTGTGATGGCATGGACTCAGGAGCTTAGAAAAATGTAAAAAAAATCAAGTAAAAGTCAAAGAAATCACCCTTTTTGCTTGAAAATTTTCAAAATACTAAATATTTAAAAACAATACTTATTGGTGAAGAACATAAATTTTTATTAAAAACAAATGCCAAAATTGTTGGCTTATGGTAATTCCGCCTTCCAAAAAATGTAATTAAAAGTAATTAAAAAGTCACACACACCTAAAATAGTGCCAATGAAAACTACAATTCATTCGGCAAAAAATAAAGCCCAAATTTACCTCCACCAAAGGAAAAATAAAAATTGTTTTTATATAATTAACATTTATTCTGCAAACGTAGAAAAACTAAATAAAACCTGTATAACTTTGGTACTGACATAATCGTACTGACCCACATAATAAAAATATGACATCACTCAGGGCTCGTTTACATGACCGTTGCCCCTCCATTTCCGAATTGCTGCCCGCATACGACAGGTCCGCAATACACAGGTCGCCGGCCATGTGCATTCTGCATCATGGATGAGGACCCATTCACTTGAATGGGTCCGTAAATGCGGAGATGGGGTGCGGAATGGAACGGAAGCATGGAACGGAACCCCACGGAAGCACTACGGAGTGATTCCTGGGGTTCCGTGCCTCTGCACCGCAAAAAGATAGAACTTGCGGAACTGAATCTTTTTGTGGAATGGATGGATCGCGGACCTATTTAGGTGAATGGGTCCACGATCCGCATGCGGCTGGCCCATGGTCGGTACACGTGCATTGCGGTCCACAGCATGGGCATGGAGGGGCAATGGTCATGTGAACGATCCCTTAGGCTGAGTTCACACTTCAGTTATTTTATCAGTTATTTCCATCAGTGATTGTAAGCCAAAATCAGGTGCGGGTCAAAAACAGAGAACAGAGCAGATCCATTATACCTGATCTCTGAGTAGGCTTTACTACTTGTTTTTTGCTCACAATGACTGATGAAAATAACTGGTCAAATAACTGAAGTGTGATGCCTTATACTGCTGTTCAAAAAAGTGAAAGTGCCAAAGCCTACCACCCTTCCCTGCTGTCTGCTTCTCCTCTAACTACCGTAGGCTTTCTCCCCTCTCCCTTGATGTCATAGTGATGCAGCTCCAAATTGACCACCAAAAGGGAATGTACTGCACAGGCACCAGAAGCACAGCACAGACATCATGCACAGGATTTGCATCACCATGACCTTAGGGGAGAGAGGAGGAAGCCTTGGGGGGTTAGGGGAGGAGCAGACAACAGGAAAGGATGGCAGGCTTTGGCACTTCGAAGGAAAGTCAGCCCACCTGGGCATTTGGGAGCCATTTTTCATATGAATAAGGCCTCATGCACATGACCGTATGTATTTTACGGTCTGCAAAAAACGGATCCGCAAAAAATACGGATGACGTGCATGTGCATTTCGTATTTTGCAGAACAGATCAGCTTGCCCCTAATAGAACAATACTATCCTTGTTCGTTATGTGGACAATATTAGGGCATGTTCTATTTTTTTGTGGAATGGAAATACGGACATATGGAAACGGAATGCACACGGAGTAACTTTAATATTTTTTTTGTGGACCCATTGTAATGTATGGTTCCGTATACGATCAGCAAAAAAAATACAACGGACACGGAAAGAAAATACGTTCGTGTGCATGAGGCCTAAAAGTGCTTTTCCATAGAATAAACACCCAGATGACAGAAATGTATGGTTATAATACATATAAATCACAGAAAAAATGCACCAAACGGATATGCCACTGACTATACTGGCTAGTCATAAATGCAGATATTAAAAGCTGAGACTTTTGCCAATATATTCCTGTCAGGAAAATATCGGAGCCCATCCTCCACCGTATGCAATTTTTTTGCTGGGGATAGTCGTTTGCTGCGGTCCACATGCGCTCCCCCAATGAAAAACACGCTACAGTGTTAGGGGTTGAGCGTCTCCCCCAGAATTGCCACTATATTTCTGTGTTTGTGTCTTGTTTTATATGTAGTGTATGTGCCTTTACCTGGCATTCAAACACTCTCTTTTGCACCTGGAAACCTCCATCACATGGTCTGATATGGGTGTGGCTTACAGTCTTGCTTTGTTCACATTGCACTAGCTGTCCTGCTAGGCGGTTGTGTGGAAACTTGGCTGTGAGCTGGATTACATCACCTTCAGACCTTGTTCACACCATAGTTAGCATAGTGGTAGGACCCCGTGCCATGCTGAGTGACCGTGACATGGTGCATGATGGGCTCCGATATTTTCCTGACAGGAATATATTGGCAAAAGTCTCAGCTTTTAATATCTGCATTTATGACTAGCCAGTATAGTCAGTGGCATATCCGTTTGGTGCATTTTTTCTGTGATTTATATGATTATATTTTCATCCGCACAATGCTCCGTTTTGTGTAGGATGCCTTTGTGGTGCATGTGGACCGCGCCGACATCCTCCACCGTATGCAATTTTTTTACTGGGGATAGTCGTTTGCTGCGGTCCACATGCGGTGGGGCTGCTCCCCCAATGAAAAACACGCTACAGTGTTAGGGGTTGAGCAGCTCCCCCAGATTTGCCACTATATTTCTGTGTTTGTGTCTTATAATACATATAATTGCTGGTAGGTATATTAGTGAAAAGTATGTGACAGACTCACTTTAAAGAGGACCTTTCACCACTCCTGACATGCCTGTTTTAATAGCTACTTGCATTTCCCATGTAAAAACAATTCTGGAGCATTTATTCTTATGGCTCTATTTTGTGCCATTCCTTTATTATTTTTACTAGAAGTTATAAATGAATTGCTAGCAGTCTGCAGTAAGGGTACAGAGTGGTGGTAACCAGTTGGGGGTGTTTACCTGCACAGACTCACTCTATCCAATCAGTGCTGCCATTTTCAGACTGTGCAGGTACACCCCCCAATTTGTTACCTCCCCTCTGTACCCTTACTGCAGACTGCTAGTAATTTATTCATAACTTCTAGTAGAAATAATAAAGGAATGGCACAACAAAAATTGATGCTCCAGAATTGTTATTACTAGTGTTGAGTGCGAATATTCGAATAATGAATTTTTATCTCGAATATCGCAACTTTGAGAATTCGCGAATATTTCAAATATAGTGCTATATACCGGTATTCACTATATCGAATAGTCATAATTTTTTAACATCTGAAAACATGATTCCTCACTGCTTCTTGCTTGTGGGCCAATGAGTCATTGGCCCACAAGCAACTTAAGCAGGAAGGAATCATGTTTTCATATGGAAATCTTTTTTACGAATATTCTAAAAAAGAATATATAGCAATATAGCTAATATATTAGTTATTTAGAATATTCGTCTTTTTCCCCCCAATATATACAGTTGTTAGCATACCCCTCCCCGACAAGCGTCCCCGTCACGATGGGAACGCCTGTGGGTTAGAATATACTATCGGATCTGAGTTTTCCCTGTGATCGTGAAAACTCTGATCCAACGGTATATTTTAACCCACAGGTGTTACCATGGTGACGGGGATGCTTGTCGGGGAGAAGTATGCCGAAAAACTGTACAGGTTGAAAAAAAAAGGCAAATATTCAAAATAACTAATATATTCACTATATTGCTATATATTAGTTTTTTTAAATATTCGTCATATTCTAAAACAAGAATATATAGCAGTATAGCGAATATTCGCAAAATAAAATTTTTTAGCAATTTAGCTACTATAGTGCTATAATCTTTTTTTATAGTCATTTTTTTTTTCTCTTCTGGACTTCAGATTTGGAAAAAATTTACACTATTAAAAAAATATATTATAGCACTATATTAGCTTAGCTAAATTGCTCTGTTGTATTTTCTCGAATATTCGCTATATTGCTATATATTCTTGTTTTAGAATATGACGAATATTCTTAAAATGAATATATAGCACTATATTTACTGCTATATATTCTTGTTTGATCAACTTCGCATTATGCGATTTTTACATTTTGGATTAATCGCAATCGCGAAAAATAATCTCGAATACGAATATTCGCGAATATGAAACAAATATTCGAGCGAATATTCGTGAAATATTGTAAATTCGAATATAGGAGCTGCCGATCATCACTAGTTACATCAGGAATGCATGAAGCTATTAAAACAGGCATGTCAGGAGTGGTGAAAGGTCCTTTTAAAAGTCATTGATTTGTAAAAATTCATTGATAAATATTATATGTATAATAAACTCTAACAGTACAAGCAGTTACTTCAGTAAAATGCTAAATAATGGTTACACCATGTAATATGTTGGGTTACATACACACAGTGGTTACGAGTTACGACACTGCCTTCAAATGCTGAGTCAAACACAGGGCTTTTCCAGGGAGGATGATAGTGAATCATGTGTTTATTGTGCATGTGTCATTTACTACACAATACAATTTTTAGGTACATATGGGCTATTCTTCATCAATAAACCCTATGTAACATGTATTTGTTTATGAAGTGAATATTATTATCACTATTATTATTTGGAGCCATTGATTTGTGAATATGTATTGACCAGCATTATCAAATGTGAATAGATCTAACAGTACAAGCTGTAACATCACTTATTATTATTATTGTTTTTTTAGGGATTTAAAAGGTGATGGCCAAGACAAACACAAATGGGATAAGAATGTAGAAGCGCTATGCTGGTACAGCCCTGGTTAGATTTACCCCAACAATACCTTGATCATATGAACCCTAAGAGCAAAACTGTTGTCTTTTACAGCCAGTGCTAAGACCATGACCTCAAACTGAATATCTTTGATAATGAGATTTCATAAACTATTTTATTGTTTTAGAAAACATCGTAAGTCTAATATGGGTTCTACAGGTAACAGATTATAGCCAGGACACATAACCTCAATGTCCCTGTTTAGTAATTCACTTTCTCTTGAACCCTAATATGTTCCTTACATCTTGGTTTCTGATTTTTTTTTATTATAGTCAAGTCTTCGCTTAAGATGGCCTTAAGCCTAAAATATCAGTTGGCTGCACATTCATTTGGTCAACAGCTGCCTCTCCTTCACCTCCTCAAAGACACTGATGCTTAGCATTGCATGCATATTTATTCAACTTATGAGGGTGAGGAATGCTGATGCAGACTTCAGACTGTGGCATATCTCCTGGCAGAGCCAATCATCAGGCAAGATGAATTTCATGATATTGCATCTAATTCTCATCCTTTCAAAAGCCTGCCTTCAGTGGACCCATAGACATTAGATTGATTACATTTGTGTAACTGTTAGGGGCAGCTCCAAGTTCCGTTGTCCTGAAAATTTGGGTTGACTAAAGAGGAAAATTATGATTTAATTTTAGGATCAATATAACAAATTTAATAATGAAGATCTATTGATCAGTTCCAAATTTTAGAAGGAAAGACGGACTATGGAATTTGAGTCAAAATTGTGATCTGTTCCTCGAAAAGAGAAACACATGAGAGCTATTAGCTTGCTCCAACCAGTTATGGGTGTTTTAGACTGCCCAAAGTGATCAGATGGCAAAGGATAATTTACTCATTTGTCATTGATCACATCTTTTATAATGACATAATTGACACATTTAAATGGAAAATGTTAGCCTTCTTTAGTGCATTTTCCAGTATATATAGGAGTAAAGTTAAATAATTTAATGGAAGCCAAGTTTAAAAGAAATGTCAGGGAACAGATTACTTTGCCTTTCAATATTTATTTTATGGAGGAAGATCCTTTAAATGGGTTGCACAGGATTAATACAGCAACCCGTCCACTGGTAGCCTGTGGAATTGCAGCTTAGCCCTGTTCACTTCACAGGAGATGAGCTAAAATACTAGACAAATCACAAGGACAAGTGAGTTGCTGCCTTTGGAAGAAACAGTGATATTCATCAAATCCTGTACAGCACCTTTAATATAGGCAATGGGTTATAAAATACCTTGATATCATTGCCTTGTAACACTATACTTCCTCATAGTGCACAGATACAGTATACTGTCCAGTGCCCAGAAGATTATATCTATTATATCATCATCACTACACACACATTACTACTGTCTGAACCTTGTAATCACCATATAGAAATATCTACAAAAATACAGTAATTTTATTTTTAGATGGTATATATTATACATTATATATACTTTTAAATGGTACACTCACAGTCATTGTTCAAAGGAAATAAAGTTTTTGTTTGAACAGCATATTATAACAATATTGTACCACATAATATAACAGACAAACATTTATGGAACTTAAATATTGTGGACAGTCATAATTTTTTTTAATTAACCCCCTAAAGGGCATCTGTCAGAAGATTTATACTGATGAATCTGGCTGACCTGTTACATGTGCGTTTGGCAGCTGAAGGCATCTGTGTTAGTCCCATGTTCATATATCCCTGCATTTCTGAAAATATTTATTTTCTACAATATGCAAGTGAGCCTCTAGGAGCAACGGGGCGTTACTATTAATCCTAGAGGCTCAGCCCCCTCTGCAACTGCTACAACCTCTGCACTTTGATTTACAGGGCCAGGAGTGATGATATTTTCACTGCCTGGACTGGACCTGTTATTCAACGTGGAGAGAGTGCAGCAGTTGCAGAGAGAGCAGAACTCCTTTTGCTCCTAAAGGCTCATTTACATAAATTAAAAATGCATAGATAGATGACAGACAGACAGAAGAAAGATAGACATATGATAGAAAGATAGAGATAGATAGACAGACAAAATATGACAGAAAGGTAGATGGATAGAGATTGATAGATATGAGATAGATTATTAGCAGTGGCGTGCTAAGGGAGGGGGGCGGCAGGGGAGCTTTCCGCACCAGATTCCCGCTGTCAGAGCGGGGTGCCAGAAGCAATGAGCGCTTCCATCAATACAAGTGGAAGCGCTCATTTCTGGAGCACTGGGAGCCACGGTTCTGTCACTCACTGTCCACTCACCTGTCACTTACTGTCCATCCCAAGCTCCATCTCTCCTTTAGGCCGGCGGAGCACAGAATGGTGAAGCAAGGAGACTTCTCCCTGCTCCACCATTCAGCTTGCAGGTACAGATGGGCCTGTGTGGGAGGGACCTGCTGCCTAAGCTCCTCCCACACAGTGCTGCAGAGCGATCTGTGTCTGCAAGAGAGAGCTCGATGTGAGCTTCAGGAACGGGACAGAGTATGTACTGTGTTTCTTTGTTGTTTATTTTTAACACAGAGGGGGCACAGAGAGAAATAGACAGATTGTCTCAGCAAAACACCTACAAAATACAAATACATTATGTTCATGACAAGGTTTTGAAGTTCTTATAAACAGGGGCTCTAAAAAAAACACACACACAAAAAGATCATGTTCACTGTCATGAACACCAAGTCCTCAGGATAGGTCATCAATATCAGATCTGTGGGGGTCCGACACCCAGCACCCTCGCCTATCAGCTGTACCATGTGCATGCCGTCTCCTGTCTCTCTTCCTGCTTACTGCTGCTAAGTCTATGGCATGCCTTCTCCTCATACAGCTGATCGGAGGGGGTGTCAGATGTCAGACTGATATAGATGACCTATCCTGAGGAACCCCTTTAAGGATGCACCTTCCATAAACTGAGAACTTTACATCAGTTAGCATCCCAACTGAGGTATGACACATTTTATTTCTCAGCACTTTGCCATTTCCAATTTTTATTTCGATTTCTATTTTAGGCAGCAAAAAGGTTAAAATAGAAAGATTGTCAAACTCTCAGCCTTACAGCAATCAAGGAATATAGTATTGCCGGCAGTAGCATTAGTTATATATTTAATATTGCAATATACTGTATATACTTATTAGTTAAATAGGTTAGTTCCAATGACATTACACGTGCACTACAGAAAAGATAATAATTTCAAAAAGTGTGTATCTTCGGCATGAGAGCAAACAGAATCCATTATAGTATACAATATAAATACCATACCAAAAAAAAAAAAAATTGTTCAACACCATCATTTCAGTGAAGACATTTACATAGAGACATCAGGAATATAACATTTACTATAATTCGTTGGGAATAAAAAAATAAATTTTTTTTTAAAGAATCAACAAACCACAAATGGAACATGATTTGCCTAACGTGAGCAGCCAAGGCATTTACTAGCAGGGGAGAGAGTGATGATGACAGGGGGGCGGAGACAGGAAATAATCACAATATATAACAGGACAAAGGGCTTTGGCATTTTGTATCATTTTTTTGCTTTTGTGCAGGAAAATTGTTTATCTGAGGAAACATGAAGCTTTTTTTCTGGTTGCTGGTGCTGAATTTCTTCTGCTGCAAGGAGGTGAAGAGTCAAAGTGGTGATGGGGAAGGAAGCTGTCAACGTGTAATGCACATATTCCCTGCCAAACTCCGAGATCTGAGATCCACTTTCCAGAAAGTCAAAGATTATTTTGTAAGTATTTTAACGCAGTGATAACTAAAGCTTGCCCTTAGGTTCTGCCAGTGACTTATGATTAATGTTTCTTGATGTTCAAATTCATGCATTGTGTTCTTTCTTCATGTGTTTGTGCTCATATAATTTAAAATTTTCTCATGCAAAGCTAACATAAGACTTATATAGTGAAAAAATCTTCTGTATGTCATGCAATATGAGTTGAATTAGAAAATAATTTTTATAGACACTTTTAATTATCAATTAACTTGACATTAAAGGGGTTGTACACTTTATTTATATTGATGTCCTGTCCTCAAGAAAGGTCATCGATTTCAGATTGGTGAGGGGCCGACTCTTGGCACCCCAGCCGATCAGCTGTTTCTATGAGCACTGCCTTCTCTTCATTGTTTACCTGCTCGCCGTCGCAACTGCAGCAGTGAGAAGGTGTAATTACAACTATGGCGCCCCCATTCACTTCCATAGGACGTCTCCTTCCTATTCATTTGGACACGATAGAGCCACCCCAAATAAGTGAATGGGTCGGCTTAGTTGTAATTACAACTGCTCACCGCTGCGGTTGCGGTGGCAAGCAGGTAAAGAGCGAAGAGGAAACATCGTTAGTACGAGCGCTACAGTCAATAGCTGATTGGCGAGGGTGCAGAGAGTCGGTCTCCCGCCAATTTGATATTGATATAAATAAAGTGGACAACCCCTTGAAAGATATTAGTAAAACATTTTGTCTTTTTATACATAGAAACTTTAGGGGACATTTCTCAAATCAGATACACCAGTTTTGAGACTTAAAAAAGTCACAAGTCATGGTGGTTGCAGCATTTTTTGTGACATTTATTCTAATTTTTGGACATTTGGTGTTCCTTGTCCACTTTTCAAAGACTATTTAGGGGTTAAAAGTGAGATTAGACCTGGATTTAGGCACATTTACTATGTGCAACTTTTGCAAAACTCCAATACAGGCAACCCCTTGGTGTGCTTTAACACATAGAGGTGTAAACCACATAGCACTCCCACCAAATATATTATTAGGGTGCACCATTGCATACATTTGGAACAGGCACACAAAGCAAAGACAGACTTAAAACTGGCATAAAAACAACTGCAAATAATAAATGTCTCCCTTTGTCCTTCATACCTTAATTTGAGATTTATGGGGCAACTGGTGGGGCACATTCTATGTGCCAGGTGGTGCCAAAAAGCTGCTATGCCTTGACCCGGGTATTTAAATACAGAGTTGAAGTATGCCACGACCCGTGTAGATATAGGGGAGTGAGCTAAATCTTTGCCCCGAGTGAAGAAAAAGATTTATACTAACTTTCTTCCGTTACAACATCATTTGCATGCAACAAAACTCCTGACAAATCAATATAAAAAAAGGCAGTGTGGATGTAATCTCTCATAACTGTGGAGATACAGTAACTGTATGGATGTAAGTCTTATCCTCTGCACCTCTATGAATCTGTAGGCAGTTATGCAGTTATAATGCTGCTCCTCTCTTACCTGTAGCCACACTTCCTGAGATCTTCATTGAGGAACCGAGTTTAAATTCTGCAGCATGCTACAAAATCTTTGTATATTTATTCTTTCTCATAAAATTCTCATAAAGTTGGTGAGTCACAAGCCCATTGAGTACTCTACATAAATGATGCAACACTCCCACAATTTCAGTTAAGGAATTTGCATTTTGCTAGTTCTCTTTCTAAATTCTTACAAAACAAAACAAAACCTCCAAACTAGAAAGACACCACAAGATGAAGTCACCAGCCAAGGGTATTGTAGGAATGCAAGCTTCCTTACCTCAGCATTTCTTAAAGTGTGAACTTTGGAAAATCCATGACACACCCTTGTATCTTCATTGACAAATTACAATAAAGCATTTTAGGTCATAGTTTTCTTCATTCAATGACATATAGCCATCTCCAGTAGTGCTTGTGGTTGATGTCCTCACATGCTCTATGATTACATCTGTTTGGCGATGCTCCTGATAAAACACATAAAGTAAAGCTAATGTAGTAAATTATAAATGCTACAAACATGACATGTAGTAGTAGAGGAGGAAATACTGGCTTTTTCACTATGACGATGCCTCTCACCTAAAAGCTCTGTTCTTGTATGATCGTCAGAGTGACTCATAGTTAATATAACACACTTGTTCACATAATAGATTCAGTGTTGCTAATGCTTCCATATATTTATAATCACGTGGATCTTGTACCATAAGAAGGTTGGTACAGTTGTGGGTTAATTCTCCACACAATGGTATAACCAGCATAGGACTGAGGTTCCTTGGCCTCACCAGATGAAATTAATCTGGGGGTCCATTTTCCACTTGTACATATTCATTTTCGATTGCATCATAACATGTAATTTTATAATTGAACATATAAATAAGCTCAAAAAGGTTACTTATCAACTGAGGAAATCAACCAGTGAGTTCCAAACAGGGTTCTCTTCTGCTGCTCCAGCAAAGAGGAGCCACTAGTATTTTGATGGGCCAGCCCAACCATGGACAAAGGAGTTTTTATTTTATTTTATATTTTTTGCACTGGCAAATATCCTGCCGATTGGCGATAATAGCATGTCAATTGCCACTCATTATCTGCATCCACAGGTGGCAGGTTTCTGTAGTATGAGGATGAACGATTTATAATACCTTGTTTGTCCTGATACAGTTTTAATTTCTTGGCTGAGCATACTTTATTTACACAGAGTAATGTGCTGCCGACAAACAATGGTATCAGGTGCCACATAAAAAATCCAATTGAGCATTTGCTCATTTGTCTAGTGAGCAGCATGTTTACCTACATGATTAGGAATGCCATGTAGGTTTTTGCCAACGACAATCTTAGGAAGAACATCATGAAGGTCATGGTTTCAAATATTAGGGTTCTGAATTCCCAATAATTCCTGAAGTATTTGAATGCTCAATCATATCAATGAATGGGTAGCAGAATGAATTATCTTGACTATAAAGATATTATAAACATGACTCTATCAACCTGATGTAGTATTTTTATCTCTTTCAGCAAATGAAAGACAATGCCCTTGACACAATATTGCTTGAAAAAAATTTGCTGGATGACTTTAAGGTAATGTACTTCTTTCCTACTCAATGTCAGTACATATTTTCATGTTCCGAAGTTTTTAGCCTAGGCTTATTGCAGCTGTTATAAAAAAAAATATCCACTACGATAACCAATTACCATAATACATTTTAGGACATATTTTGGTGAGAGTGACCCACCACACTCCACTTTAGCAGGAGCTTGGAACTATTCGGACTACAGATTAGAATATCCTATTCTTTCACTCTCTGACTTGCTCCGTACATGCAGGAGAATTATACATCTGTAGTCTGTAATTTAGAGTGTCTTTCACTTTTGGGAGACGAGAAGTTTATGTTTATTTTTTCTTCTCGCTGTTTTTACAGAGTTCAATTGGTTGCCAGACTGTATCTGAAATGATTCGGTTCTACCTGGATGAGGTACTACCACTTGCAAAAGTAGACAAAAATTATGTAACATCAAATGTTCATTTCATGAAGGACAAGCTCCTAGACCTGAAACTTACAATAAAACGTTGTGTGAGTATATTGAAAATGTACAAATCTATATGGTTAAATCCTATTTGCTCAAATGCTCTATTCACATAAGTGTCATTTACAATGTAATTGGTACTTCAATCAGATGGAGGATGCTGGGCAGATGTCGGATCTGCTTTCAGACAGATAATGATGAACCACAACAGACTTCATTGACTTGAATGGGGGTCTGTCAGTGTTCCATTGAGGTTACAGTATTTTTGGCTTCACGAATAGTGCAGTAGACTAAATCTAAATAGAACTACCAAATAAAGCTCTCTATATAGAAATTGTATTCTACATATCAGTACTGGTCTCAGATCAAATAATTAGTTAGATGTTCTCATTGTATTTATGACATGTTAGAAGATCACTACATTGTAGTACCTCCTAAGTTATGAATATACAATGTGCTGCACATTAAAAGCACAGAATGAGGATAATGGGAGTACCCCCTAGAGACTTACAGATATATCCTTACCTTTCTGCTAATTGCGTTAAGGACTTCAACTTCTCAAAATACAGATTCAATGCATTTTTGAAGCTTGATAGGCTAAAATTCACATAACAACCACTGTTTGGCCACATATAGAAACCTATAGCATTCACACCTCCTGCCAGAGTACTTCGAAATCATGTTTTGTTTCTTAAAAAAAGCTAGTCATCATGCACCACTCATCTCAGGATATGTTGAGCCAAAGGAGAAGTTAAGGAAAGACAGACCTGTAAGGGGTCTAGAACGTTTTCAACTGTGAGAGCACTAAAGCTGAGAAGTTGCTCTTTTGTCATGTCAGACACTCAACTATAACTTCATAACAACGTTTCTTACATTCTGTATTCTGTCTTTCCTTTATAGCAACGTTTTCTTCCATGTGACAAAAAAAGCAAAGCGGTACAAGAAATCAAGGAAAAGTATACTACAGTAAGTGGGTCTTCTACTTGTTTTTGACATGTTACGAAATACTGTAAAACTAGTAATCTTAAGGGGTAAATAACAGCATGTACAAATAAGGCTAATTATTTTTTTTATTTAAAAGGCTGAAAATTTGTCCTGGTCATATGATGATGGCACAGGGGCCTGGCTTGTGATAGCCATTCCTTATAATGAGTATCTGCATTAGAGTCACATGACCAGGACTATTTTACGCTTTGGGTAGTAAACAATGAAGGTTCTCATTAAATGACAGCATGCAGAGATCTTAAAAACCACAAGGAATAGATACAAAACATATATATATATATAAAAAAAAATGCATAACTTTTTATTGCGTAAAGAATAACATTTATTTACAGAAAACCGGAAATCCCCTATAAGTTGCCCAAGGGTAAAATAAAATGGCCATTCATAGACAGAGCAATACATAAAACTTCCTGCTTGAATAACACTGCAAGATGTCATTGCATCTTAAGCAATATACTTAGCTAATATGTTTCCTGTTTCACCAGTTGCCAACCTCTATAATGAAGAAGCTTCCTGGGGAAGGAATGATGTAAACTATAGCTGCTGTTGGCATTATTACGTTAGTTAGCTACGTCAGCAAAGAATCTGCATATGTATGTAAAAAAAATATATATAACACGTAATAATTCTGAAGTACCTGTAATTAGGAAATGACAGGAAGACTGAATGACACATTGTCCATGACTATGCATTGCAGAAGTGCTGTCCTCCCTGTTCAACATCCACAATTTTATCTGCAATTACAAACTCTATTTTCCCTCGTTTAAAAGCATGAAACCCAAATCAGAACTTACAAAATTCATAGATTCATGAAAAAGATGCATTTTTAGGATCCATGCTGTTTTTCCCAGATCCAAACCTCAAAATGATGTATTGCCAGGATCTATTTTGTTGAAATTCTAAAACCAAGACATAGTTGTAGTTACTTAGTAACATTGTTTGTAAGAATGAAAAAAATACATATGTCCAACCAGATTGGCCTATTGAGGCCAATGAGGGAGAAGGCAATTTTTTATATTAGAAAAAAAAATTCCTTTCCGACTCCAAATTTGGCAAATGGAAGTTCCTGGGACAAAGACCCTTCTTTGGAAATCTAGTAACTTTATCCTGTAATATTATTAAAGTCAAGTAATGAGTCCAGGCACCTCTTGAACTCTACATAGTTATTAGATCACACATTAACCATCTTTTTTCTAAACTAAATAACTGTAATTTTAATACTAGATATTTTATTTGTATTTATAGTAGTAGCTATTTCAGTACTAGTAGCAATTGTAGTAGTAATAGTGGTACTTTGGCAGTTGGTTAATACTAGTAGCAATTGTAATAGTAGTTTTTATAGTAGTTCTAGAAAAAAAGTTTTTATACTATTAGTAACTATAGTAGTATTAGTAGTAGTTTTACAATAGTTACGCCGTAGCAGTAGTAATTATTTTAATACTAGTAATAATTATAATAACCTTTGTAGTAGCTATAGTAGTAGTAATAGGTTATAGTTGGTGTTGAGCAAATCAAGCTTTAGATCATCAGCATCATCATGTCTCTGTACAGGATTAAAATGTATCGGCTCAGTGGAGCCAAACTTAGTTTCACCCGAGGTTCAGCGAGACTTCGGTGAATTAATTCAGTATTCTTTTTTTTTTTTTTACTATTAGTAACTGTAGTAGTATTAGTAGTAGTTTACAATAGTTACACCGTAGCAGTAGTAATTGTTTTAATACTAGTAATAATTATAATAATAGTAATAACCTTTGTAGTAGCTATAGTAGTAGTAATAGGTTTTATAATACTAGTAGTAAATGTAGAAGTAGTAGTTTCACTACTACTACTAATAGTAGTAGTTATAGTTGGTGTTGAGCAAATCAAGCTTTGGATCATCAACATCATCATGTCTCTGTACAGGATTAAAATCTATCGGCTCAATGGAGCCAAACTTTATTTCACCCAAGGTCGCGCAAGACTTTGGTGAATTTATTCAGTATTCATTTCTGCATCTTTGAAAACTTTTAAAATTAGGAATCCGAGGTACCCGACTTTGTTTTTAAATATGCAGAAATGAATACTGAATTAATTCACTGAAGTCTCACGCAACTTCGGATGGAATAAATTTTGCCTACACGTAGGCAGTACATTTTAATGAGGTTCGGGACAGGTCGGACAAACCATTTGAACCAATTGACTTCAGGTCTCAGATACGAAGCTCGATTCGCTCAAGCCTAGTTATAATAGTTGCTTTAGTACAAATAGTAATTGCAGTAGTTTTTTTACTAGTTATAGTAGTAGTAATAGTTCAGCTGTATATTCAACTAATACAGTTTAAGTATTCTTCTATATTCTTAAGATGTCTTTCTTACAATTTCCATTCTATTTAATTTCCAGTTAAAGGAACAAGGGATCTACAAAGCAGTTGGAGAATTTGACATCTTCATTGATTACATTGAAGAATACCTTATGTCCAGGAAGAAGTAATAGATCTTAATCTGATTAGTTTTTAATTCATTGTTTTCTTACCTGAAATTGAGGGCATTCATCCACCATTGTCATATGGAAGAAATTAGAAAACATTTTAAGTGAAGATTTGTGAGGTCAAGTATTACTGCCACAACATGCTTAAATGTCACTTGGGATGTACTCACAGTCATTTTAACTGCTTTGTCGTTATTATAATTGACCAGCTTAGGATCAGAGATATGAAAATATAAATGAAGTACAATGTACTAAATGGACTTTGTTAGCTAGAGCATAACAAATGATGAACATTCTGTTGAATGTGAAATATATCTCTAAGAATTAGGGAGGCTGATACTTGATCATGTTGATTAGTTTCATAATGCTGCAAAACCCCCAGTTGTGCACATATTGAGGTGTCTCATGTCTTATGTTACTTTGTATCAAATGCATGTTTTAGTGCTAGGCTACAGTATGTTTGCTACGATGAAGATAATTGTTTACTTCCATTTTATGGCTTCGTTTGTCTCTTCTAAGGGCTCGTGTACATGGCCATGCCTGTATTTAGGTCCCGAAAATCTGGATAACTTATATGTGCATTCAATATTTTTCTACTATCAATAGAAAAAGCTATTCTATTATAGGATCTGTTCTATAGTTTGTGGAACAGCCACACAGAACCACAAAAAATACATGCATGTTCCCCTAGAAATTAAGGTGGAAAGGTGCCATCCACAAAAACATGAAGATAGCACACTGAAGAAAATATGGTTGTGTGCTCGAGCCCTATTATGTAGAGAAGATCCAGGTAAAAGTATGAAGTCTTTAAGTTAATGTTCCCTGAGAAAGGGATAGAAATAACTCTTGTCCTGCAGGATGTATACTATCTCTTAAATGCGACCAATAGGTGATTACCCTGTAGGCAAGTGTCTAAAACCCTCAAAAAGCTTAGTATCAAACAAATCAAAGACTCCCAGTATTGTTTTTCCACTGCTTGTGTACAGTTATTTGCTCCCTATTAGTAGAGACTATTATTCTCATTTTCCATATGTTCCCCTTGGAGTTTTACATTAAAGACTTAATACCTTTTGTGAGAACTTTGTAAAGAGTCACTTAATTTTCAAACAATTATTTCAAAAGCATGTCACACAGACAACCAGAACCTTACTCTGTACTGGGTGAGAAGGAAAAACTCCAAAATAGGGCTGCTGTTTACAGATAGATGTCCCTGGTTTGGCTGTAAACCTGTGTGATAAACCAATCATGTTGCTATCCACTTTAGCAGGCCACATATTTTTGGTTCCTTAGACACAATGTTGTTTCTTTTGAATTGTATTTGTATTATTTCAAGCACAATACTCCATGATCCTAGATGTAAATGTGAACATGTACTTTAATTTTAGCATAAATAACATACGTTATTTATATGTGTCCCTTTAAGTTATAGGGTGCTAGCATGTGTTATTTAAATGTGCAATATGTACATATCATACAGTATATTTAACTATTTTTGCAAATGTATCCTCAAAGAGGACCTGCGACCTACGTTTGCAATAAAAATGTAATATAAAATATAAAATGATGCAGTTACTTCCAAGATGATTACAATAGGACTAAACAATTATCTTGACAGCACTCTCGTTGTAGAAAAGAATAAATATACCTCTGTTTAAAATATATTTAGAATATCAAATTCAAATGTTTATCTATTAAAATAATGTTCTTCTTATTCTATGATCTATGGAGTGTTTTTTACCTAATGATATATTTTCATAATAAAAAATTATTTTGTTAAAGAATTAAAGGTGTTGGAATTTGGTGTCGGGGAAAGTTTCTCATACTGTAGTCGAACATTGAAGACTGTCTTCTTTTCAGGCTCATTGCATACTAGCGGTTTCTGGTTGATAGCACCTTGTTTCTTACCCTCCAATAGGACCCCTAATTTAAATTCATGCCTCAAAGATTTACCATCCTGAATACCACTTTTCCAAGAGCTTATATGGGAAGACAACTATATTTAATTCACCCTAGATGTTGAATCATTATCTATGTATAAAAAAAAGGACGTATGTGTGTGTGTATGTATGTATGTTCTGCGAAAACTCAAAAACGCACCTATCCATTTCAACGAAACTTGGTAGACACATCCCTTGCTACATGGAAATAAATCTTGCGGGGGTCTCAGCTCTCTAGGATGTACCGTTCCTGAGATATTCCCAAAAAATCACCTGCATTATCCAATACAAGCTTGCCAGCCTTTCACTTAAATCCTAACTGCCATACACACGGTCACATGTCCCTTATCAGCCAATAGAAGCTCTCAGGTCCTGCTCCAGGTTGCCATAACTGATCACAGGTTTTAGCAGTTCGCAGGTCCTGAAATAGTCATATGACGTATGACGACACAACTACACTGCTACATGCATGGGGGGCTGGGGCCACTATTAAACGGACGGGCGCTGTGGAGTTCATTGTTAAAGGGGCAGGCACCGTGGAGTTCCCTGTTAAAGGGGCAGGCACTGTGGAGTTCATTGTTAAAGGGGCAGGCACCGTGGAGTTCCCTGTTAAAGGGGCAGACACCATGGAGGTCACTGTTAAAGGGACAACCACTGTGAAAATCACCGTTAAAGGGGCGGTCACAGTTAAAGGGGCGGTACCTGTGAAAGTCACTGTTAACCACCTTAGCCCCCCTAGCTTAAACACCCTTAATGACCAGGCCACTTTTTACACTTCTGACCTACACTACTTTAACTGTTTATTGCTCGGTCATGCAACTTACCACCCAAATGAATTTTACCTCCTTTTCTTCTCACTAATAGAGCTTTCATTTGGTGGTATTTCATTGCTGCTGACATTTTTACTTTTTTTGGTTATTAATCGAAATTTAACAATTTTTTTGCAAAAAAAATGACATTTTTCACTTTTAGTTGTAAAATTTAGCAAAAAAAACGACATCCATATATAAATTTTTCGCTAAATTTATTGTTCTACACGTCTTTGATAAAAAAAAATGTTTGGGTAAAAAAAAATGGTTTGGGTAAAAGTTATAGCGTTTACAAACTATGGTACAAAAATGTGAATTTCCGCTATTTGAAGCAGCTCTGACTTTCTGAGCACCTGTCAAGTTTCCTGAGGTTCTACAATGGCCAGACAGTACAAACACCCCACAAATGACCCCATTTCGGAAAGTAGACACCCTAAGGTATTCGCTGATGGGCATAGTGAGTTCATAGAACTTTTTATTTTTTGTCACAAGTTAGCGGAAAATTATGATTTTTTTTTCTTTTTTTTTTCTTACAAAGTCTCATATTCCACTAACTTGTGACAAAAAATAAAAACTTCTATGAACTCACTATGCCCATCAGCGAATACCTTGGGGTGTCTTCTTTCCAAAATGGGGTCACTTGTGGGGTAGTTATACTGCGCTGGCATTCTAGGGGCCCTAATGTGTGGTAAGTAGTTTGAAATCAAAATCTGTAAAAAATGGCCGGTGAAATCCGAAAGGTGCTCTTTGGAATGTGGGCCCCTTTGCCCACCTAGGCTGCAAAAAAGTGTCACACATGTGGTATCTCCATACTCAGGAGAAGTAGGGCAATGTGTTTTGGGGTGTCATTTTACATATACCCATGCTGGGTGAGAGAAATATCTTGGCAAAAGACAACTTTTCCCATTTTTTTATACAAAGTTGACATTTGACCAAGATATTTATCTCACCCAGCATGGGTATATGTAAAATGACACCCCAAAACACATTGCCCAACTTCTCCTGAGTACGGAGATACCACATGTGTGACACTTTTTTGCAGCCTAGGTGGGCAAAGGGGCCCACATTTCAAAGAGCACCTTTCGGATTTCACCGGCCATTTTTTTACAGATTTTGATTTCAAACTACTTACCACACATTTGGGCCCCTAGAATGCCAGGGCAGTATAACTACCCCACAAGTGACCCCATTTTGGAAAGAAGACACCCCAAGGTATTCCGTGAGGGGCATGGCGAGTTCCTAGAATTTTTTATTTTTTGTCACAAGTTAGCGGAAAATGATTATTTTTTTTTTCTTACAAAGTCTCATATTCCACTAACTTGTGACAAAAAATAAAAACTTCCATGAACTCACTATGTCCATCAGCGAATACCTTGGGGTGTCTTCTTTCCAAAATGGGGTCACTTGTGGGGTAGTTATACTGCCCTGGGATTCTAGGGGCCCTAATGTGTGGTAAGTAGTTTGAAATCAAAATCTGTAAAAAATGGCCGGTGAAATCCGAAAGGTGCTCTTTGGAATGTGGGCCCCTTTGCCCACCTAGGCTGCAAAAAAGTGTCACACATCTGGTATTCCCGTACTCATGAGAAGTTGGGCAATGTGTTTTGGGGTGTCATTTTACATATACCCATGCTGGGTGAGATAAATATCTCGGTCAAATGCCAACTTTGTATAAAAAAAATGGGAAAAGTTGTCTTTTGCCAAGATATTTCTCTCACCCAGCATGGGTATATGTAAAAAGACACCCCAAAACACATTCCTCAACTTCTCCTGAGTACGGGGATACCAGATGTGTGACACTTTTTTGCAGCCTAGGTGGGCAAAGGGGCCCCCATTCCAAAGAGCACCTTTTGGATTTCACCGGCCATTTTGTACAGATTTTGATTTCAAACCACTTCTCACGCATTCGGCCCCTAAAATGCCAGGGCAGTATAACTACCCCACAAGTGACCCCCTTTTGGAAAGAAGACACCCCAAGGTATTTCGTGATGGGCATAGTGAGTTCATGGAAGTTTTTATTTTTTGTCACAAGTTAGTGGAATATGAGACTTTGTAAGAAAAAATAAAATAAAATAAAAAATCATCATTTTCCGCTAACTTGTGACAAAAAATATAAAATTCTAGGAACTCGCCATGCCCCTCACGGAATACCTTGGGGTGTCTTCTTTCCAAAATGGGGTCACTTGTGGGGTAGTTATACTGCCCTGGCATTCTAGGGGCCCTAATGTGTGGTAAGTAGGTAAATGACCTGTGAAATCCGAAAGGTGCTCTTTGGAATGTGGGCCCCTTTGCCCACCTAGGCTGCAAAAAAGTGGCACACATGTGGTATCGCCGTATTCATGAGAAGTTGGGCAATGTGTTTTGTGGTGTCTTTTTACATATACTCATGCTGGGTGAGAGAAATATCTCGGCAAAAGACAACTTTTCCCATTTTTTATACAAAGTTGGCATTTGACCAAGATATTTATCTCACCCAGCATGGGTATATGTAAAATGACACCCCAAAACACATTGCCCAACTTCTCCTGAGTACGTCAATACCAGATGTGTGACACTTTTTTGCAGCCTAGATGCGCAAAGGGGCCCACATTCCTTTTATGAGGGCATTTTTAGACATTTGGATCCCAGACTTCTTCTCACGCTTTAGGGCCCCTAGAATGCCAGGGCAGTATAAATACCCCACATGTGACCCCATTTTGGAAAGAAGACACCCCAAGGTATTCAATGAGGGGCATGGCGAGTTCATTGAAAAAAAAAATTTTTGGCACAAGCTAGCGGAAATAGATTTTTTTTTTCTCACAAAGTCTCCCTTTCCGCTAACTTGGGACAAAAATTTTAATCTTTCATGGACTCAATATGCCCCTCACGGAATACCTTGGGGTGTCTTCTTTCCGAAATGGGGTCACATGTGGGGTATTTATACTGCCCTGGCATTCTAGGGGCCCTAAAGCGTGAGAAGAAGTCTGGAATATAAATGTCTAAAAAAATTTACGCATTTGGATTCCGTGAGGGGTATGGTGAGTTCATGTGAGATTTTATTTTTTGACACAAGTTAGTGGAATATGAGACTTTGTAAGAAAAAAAATTGTAATTTCCGCTAACTTGGGCCAAAAAAAGTATGAATGGAGCCTTACAGGGGGGTGATCAATGACAGGGGGGTGATCAGGGAGTCTATATGGGGTGATCACCCCCCCTGTCATTGATCACCCCCCTGTAAGGCTCCATTCAGACGTCCGTATGTGTTTTGCGGATCCGATCCATGTATCAGTGGATCCGTAAAAATCATACGGACATCTGAATGCAGCCTTACAGGGGGGTGATCAATGACAGGGGGGTGATCAATGACAGGGGGGTGATCAGGGAGTCTATATGGGGTGATCACCCCCCTGTCATTGATCACCCCCCTATAAGGCTCCATTCAGATGTCCGTATGTGTTTTGCGGATCCGATCCATGTATCAGTGGATCCGTAAAAATCATACGGACATCTGAATGCAGCCTTACAGGGGGGTGATCAATGACAGGGGGGTGATCAGGTAGTCTATATGGGGTGATCACCCCCCTGTAAGGCTCCATTCAGACGTCCGTATGTGTTTTGCGGATCCGATCCATGTATCAGTGGATCCTTAAAAATCATACGGACATCTGAATGCAGCCTTACAGGGGGGTGATCAATGACAGGGGGGTGATCAATGACAGGGGGGTGATCAGGGAGTCTATATGGGGTGATCACCCCCCTGTCATTGATCACCCCCCTATAAGGCTCCATTCAGATGTCCGTATGTGTTTTGCGGATCCGATCCATGTATAAGTGGATCCGTAAAAATAATACGGACATCTGAATGCAGCCTTACAGGGGGGTGATCAATGACAGGTAGGTGATCAGGGAGTCTATATGGGGTGATCACCCCCCTGTCATTGATCACCCCCCTATAAGGCTCCATTTAGATGTCCGTATGTGTTTTGCGGATCAGATCCATGTATCAGTGGATCCGTAAAAATTATACGGACGTCTGAATGGAGCCTTACAAGCGGGTGATCAATGACAGGGGGGTGATCAGGGACTCTATATGGGGTGATCACCCCCCTGTAAGGCTCCATTCAGATGCCTGTATGTGTTTTGCGGATCCGATCCATGTATCCGTGGATCCGTAAAAAACTTACGGACATCTGAATGGAGCCTTTCAGGGGGGTGATCAATGACGGGGGTGATCAATGACAGGGGGGTGATCAGGGAGTCTATATGGGGTGATCAGGGGTTCATAAGGGGTTAATAAGTGACAGGGGGGTGTAGTGTAGTGTAGTGGTGTTTGGTGCTACTTTACTGAGCTACCTGTGTCCTCTGGTGGTCGATCCAAACAAAAGGGACCACCAGAGGACCAGGTAGCAGGTATATTAGACGCTGTTATCAAAACAGCGTCTAATATACCTGTTAGGGGTTAAAAAAATCGCATCTCCAGCCTGCCAGCGAACGATCGCCGCTGGCAGGCTGGAGATCCACTCGCTTACCTTCCGATCCTGTGAACATGCGCGCCTGTGTGCGCGCGTTCACAGGAAATCTCGCGTCTCGCGAGATGACGCGTAGATGAGTGACTGTGCGCAGGGCTGCCGCCTCCCAAACTCGATCCTGCGTTAGGCGGTCCGGAGGCGGTTAAAGGGGTGGTCACAGATAAAAGGGCGGCCACTGTGAAAGTCACTGTTAAAAGGGCGGTCTCTGTTAAAGGGGCGGCCACTGTGAAAGTCACTGTTAAAGGGGCGGTCACTGTAAAAGGGATGGCCACTGTGAAAGTCACTGTTAAAGGGGCGGTCACTGTTAAAGGGGCAGCCACTGTAAAAGTCACTGTAAAGGGGCGGTCACTGTTAAAGAGGTGGCCACTGTGAAAGTCACTGTTAAAAGCGCGGTCACTGTTAAAGGGACCGCCACCGTGAAAGTCACTGTTAGGAGGTCACCGTTCAAGGGGCGGCCACTGTGAAAGTCACTGTTAAAGGGACAGTCACCATTAAAGGGGCGGCCACTGTGAAAGTCACTGTTAAAAGGGCAGCCACTGTGAAAGTCACTGTTAAAGGGGCAGTCACCATTAAAAAATCTTCTGTTTTGTCTGTAAGATTCCATACTGTGCTGTTACTACTGCCACTACTACTGAAAGGAGTCCATTCTTGGACTGATTGTTTAGAATAAGCCATTGTTTTTTCTGATACTACAATGTGTATAAACATGGATAGGCCTCTCTCCCAATTAAGGGAGAATTTTTGGAATGCTTGCTCAGAACAAGCCATTGCTTTTTGCGATATTACCGTGTGTGTATAAACACAGACAGGCATCTGCTGCTAATAAGGGATAATATTTGGAATGCATGTTTAGAACAAGCTATTGCTTCTTCTGATACTTCTGTGTATGTGTGTCTAAACACTGGCAGGCATCTGTCCCCAATAAGGGATCATTTTTGAAATGCATGTTCAGAGCAAGCTACTGTTTCTTCTAATACTACTGTGTAAGTTATGTATAAACACTGGCAGGCATCTATCTCCAATAAAGGATAATTTTTAGAATGTTTTTCATGTTTAAAAGCATAACAAACCGGATGGTGCGGTGTGATGTTTAACAGTCTGTTTGTCAACCATGCGTTTAACCATAGCCATATATGTCACTGACATTACTAATGCTGTATTTGTATTAAATAGCTTGAAAGGAGTTATATACAGTCCCAAGAAACCCAAGAGAGTCATGCATAACTTTTCTGGGCAATCTGAGCACTTTTGATTTAGGTCAAATTGATTTGTACCCAAATCAAATCTTCTGAAAAATTTATTAGAAACTGAACCCAAATGAGTTTCAAGAAGTTTGTTCATCTCTATATTCTACTTTTCTTCACAATCGGGATATAGATTATTTTGCATATTTTTTTAAAGATCCCGTTTTGCCAACTGCTCAAAAAGAGTTCATGTTGGAGACTATTAGATTCATTCTAAAAAAAACAGCATATTCTATTTTGAGGGCCTAATCTACAGGCTCAGGGCACTGCTACCAGCATAAGGTTTCCCCCAAGTTTTCGCAATTTATTCATGGCCGTTTTGAAGAATAACCATTAATGGATTTCTCATTATCTTTAAAAGATACATTGATGACTTGATCATCATGTGGGATGCCTCTATGAGTGCAGCTTTGGGGTTTGTCCAGTACCACAATACTAATGAGTAGAGGTTAACCTTTGCTGAAATATATTCACAGACTAAAATGAGTTTTTGGATCTTGAGAGATTTGTGAATCTTCTCTAGGGCAGAGATCTTAACACAAAAAAGCTGCCTTATACCAAAGAGTAAACTAACAACTGGTACAAAAAAGGAGTTTTATAATTTTATACTACATCAATTATTGTATTATTAGAACCATCCTGTGGAAAAACTTGTCTATGCTGACCAGTGACCCTTTTCTTAAGCATGTTATTCCTAGAACGATCCTTCATAGAGCCAAAGAATACTAACTCAAAACATATGATATTTCCAAAAAACAAAGGACAGCTTTAGATGCAAGCACAAAAAATGTAAGAGCTCCATGAATTTGACAGAAAACACCCACACCTTTTCAATTTAATGCCACGAGGGAAAATTTTATAATAAACTCCTTTTTAACCTGCTCTTTACTATACAGACACTCTGAACTCTGATACATAAGCACAGGTATATGCAGTGAATAGTTACACCAAGCATAGTGTGTTAAAACATGCACCCTCTACACACAATTGTGATTTTTTTTAAACTTTTTTTCAGTCTCTACATTGCAATCATCAATGACACTCTACTAGACTCATTCCAACACCTAAAAAGAAGTGAAATGTGCTGGATTTTTAAAATAAATGGACTCATATCTAATGGTCTAATTCAGTG
The DNA here is from genome assembly GCF_905171765.1 of Bufo bufo. Lineage (NCBI taxonomy): Eukaryota > Metazoa > Chordata > Amphibia > Anura > Bufonidae > Bufo > Bufo bufo. The sequence continues at coordinate 218,523,932 of NC_053391.1, forward strand.
TTTCTCAAACTGTCAGGTGGACCTGAGGAGGAGTATTCTATGGATCCTCTCTCCATGAGGAATACCAGGCAGATGATCCCGACAGACTGAGGCAGTATGAAGTGGAGATGGAGGCAGGGATTCCCTCTGATTCCCTTGCACAATGGGTCAGATGCATGCTGAGCTGCTAGTGAGAGATACGATGTTAGACCCTTGCTACTGGTCCAAAATGGGGCCTTTTTTTCACCTTCTGAGAAGGATGATAAACTCATCTACCATCTTGAGACATCCTATGTAGTCGGTTGATCGCTGCCTATGTGCGCCACCGCCCATCCTCACAAAGGTATGATCGGGAGGAGCCTCTGCACTCACGCTCCACTGCCATGACTGTTGGAGAAGGGGTGGGGGTGTAGGGCAGGTGCAGCACCAGCTCCATCAGCAGTAACTTGAGTCTTGAGTCTTTTATTATTTATTTATTTAGTTATTTTATGCACTTATATATAGCTACTATATTCTGCAGTGCTTTACAGACATTAGCATCAAGCCGTCCCCAATGGGGCTCACAATCTAAGTTCCCTATCAGTATGTCTTTGGAGTGTGGGAGGAAACTGGAGTACCAGGAGGAAACCCATGCAAACACAGGAAGAACATACAAACTCCATGCACGTTTCTTCATCTGCCTACTGAAGAAACCAGCCAGCATCAGGACATGAAGCAGAACCTAAACCAGCAGGTGGTGACATACTTGGAGTGGACCCTTTCATCCCAGATCAAGATCCCCTTGACTACTAGGCAGCCAAACCTGAACGGTGGCCACAACTAGCCGAATTTGCCCTGGACAAGCTTTGCTGCCCGGCCATTAGTGTGGCACCAGAGCGGGCATTTAGTGCAGTGGGGGGCTTACTTAATCCAAAGAGAACTCGCCTTTCAATACAAAATGTTGAGAAATTAACTTTTATTAGATAAATTAGGCCTGGATCAGCCAGAATTTCCACACACCGGTGCCTGATGCATCAGACTAGATCATTCAGGCAATAATGTTCTGGCCACGTGCTTCAGCTATTATTCTGATACGGCCGCCTGCCTGATACCACACACCTGCTGCCTCAGCTGCCATCTTCTCCTACTGCCACCATCCTGTGCTGTTACTGCGACTGTAGTTGCCCCCTCTCCCCACTCTGTGACTGAGCACTATGTTAAGTCCTCATGCTATTACAACCCTCCCCACTCTGTGACTGGGCCACTATGTTGACTCCTCATGCTGTTGCCACCCTGTCCACTCTTATATTGGGCCACTATGTTGACTCTTCATGCAGTTGCCACCCTCCTCACTTTGATACTGGAGCCACTATGTTGCCTCCTCATGCTGTTACCACCCTCACCACTCTGATACTGGAGTCCCTATGTTGCCTCCTCATGCTGTTTCCACCCTCCCCACTCTGATACTGGGGATACCAGGGCCACCAGTGGCTCTGTTTGACCTTGTTGACATCACTGTTTATTTTACCCTTCTACTGATCTGTGAGAAGAACCAAAAAATGAAAAACACAACTGATTCTGTATATGGAGAATTCAGAAGGCTTGGATCACATGGTCAGTATTTTGCATCAGGATTTCATCATGATTTGGAAGCCAAAAGCAGGAGTAGGTCCAAAACACAGAAGAGATGCAAATATTTCCTTCACGTGTGATTTTTGTTTTGGACCCACTCCTGTTTTTAACCTTACAAATACTGATCAATTACTGACCAAATACCGTGTGAAGGCGGATGCTCAAAAGACAGAATCCATTTTTTTGGGGTCATTCTTCTGATGGATCACAAGAATGGAAAAATAAACAGTGACATCAACACAAACCTACTGCTTACACCCTCCCCTCTCTGTGACTGGGCCACTACTTTTATGAGTGGCTAACATAGGTTATCTAGCAATCAATATGGACACCCCACAAACAGTGAAATAAGACAGCTCGTTACCACTTTAGTAAATTCTGTGGCTAACAGAACAGGCTATGTATCAATCTATGTGGAAACAGCAGATGGTACAAAAATGAGACAGCTCTTTCACGGTTAAGTACATTACACCTGACCTGTAAGGCTGAGGTCACACTTCAGTTATTTGGTCAGTTGATTCCAGCAGTTACTGTATGGTGAGCCAAAATCAGGAGTCAATCCTACACTCAGATAAGGTATTATGAAAATATCTTCACCTGTTCTGTGTTTTTCACCTATAACTGGCCAAATGAGTGAAGTATGAACTGAGCCTAATAGTGATGCACAATCATTTTACAGCTAACAAAAGTGATTCAAAGGCATTTGTTTGGACTTTATACAGAGATGTGCTCCTCCTACAATGCCCACAGATTCCCAGACCAATTCTAGCACAACCAGCATTCTATATGGAACAAAAGCTATTTCAAAATTTTATAGCCTCTTACATGACAAACTGCAATTTATGTTTCAAGGATTTATTTAATGAAGAAAAAGCATAATAAATGCTTATCATTATATAGAAGAACGTACAGATTTTGTACAATACAAACGGAATCGTACAATCATGACAACAAATACAATGGGAAATCATACAATGGCAATAAAAAATGGCAGTGTGGTATGACAGTAATGCATTAGAAAAGCTTAGTGACTTTTTTAATTTAGAACATCTGTATGTGACTATATATGGTGTATAATAGGCTATAATGTCATGCTATATCGATAATCCACCGAGTGGGAAGAGGACAGCCAGGGCTCCCAGAGCTTTTCAAAAGTTTCATATGTATCCATACGAATGGCTGAAAGTCTCCCATAGAGGAGGATTCTGTTGATCCTATCTATAACTGCTTGAAAACTCAAGCAGCTAGATCTCCACTTAGAGTCAATATGAATGCTGGCAGCTAATAATATATGTTGTGAGAGCTTAAATTTGAAAAAAGTCATCCCTGCCGGTTTATCCCCAAGAAGACAGGGAGAAGGTGAATAGGTACAATCCAATACCGAAGAAAGTAATCGAGAAATTTTTCTCCAAAATTGTTGAACATGTGGGCAAGACCACCAGGTATGGTAGACTGTACCCTCCTCATCACATCCCCTAAAGCAAAAAAGGGGATACCTCAGGGTAGATACGGTGTAGTCTGTAGGGTACTAAATATGTCCTGTGAAGGACTTTTATTGAGGTCTCCGCCAGAGTGACCTGCCATGAATTCTTAGTTAAAGTCTGAGAACGAAGGTGCCACTTAGCTACAGGATATTCCTCCCGGATATCCTCTTCCCAATCCCTCATGTATGGAAGCTTAACCGCTTATGAGGAGGCGTTAAGTGCTCCATAAATTCTTGAAAGTAGTCCTTGTTTGTACAAGGAAAAAGTGGTAGACCGCTCAAAAGGGGTAAAATCTAGGTTGAGGTTATTGACCTTCAGAGAGTGAAGAAAGGAGAAGATTTGGATGGCGTTATAGGATTCGTTATCTGGGAATTCATATTTGTCTTTGAAGTCAGTTAATGAAATCAATTTCCCCCTAATCAGGAACTTGTGGAGAGTTGAGAATCTATTAGAGATCCACCACTGAAAAGTATATGTCCAGAGACCCGGGGGAAAGGCCGGATTCCCAAACAGATAAAGAAGTGGTGTATGACTGGATTGTAGCCCATATTTAAACCTAACGGACCTCCAGAGTAGTAGTGAGTGATGGGATAATGGAAATGTGGTCCGGATCGACGGCGGTAGGAGGGGAGTCCAGAGCAGGGCTTTCCAGGACCAAGGGGTAAAGAGGGACTGTTCAAGGGAGACCCACAGAGGGTGTGCTTCTGGTTGTAGATGTGTTAGGAACAATTGAGCCAACCCCGCCGCTTTGTAGTACTTTACAAAGTCGGGGACTGAGAGACCACCCTGTGATTTATGTTGACACATTATAGTACGGGAGATACGTGCACATTTATTACCCCAAATGAATTTCATCACTTCTGTTTGTAAACTACGGAGGTCTCTACTGGGAATTTGAATTGGAAGGGTCCTAAACAAATATAAGAGCCTGGGAAGGACCACCATTCTAACTATGTGTATTCTACCAAATCCATGAAACCGGCAGTGAGCTCCAGGTTTTAAGGTCCTCCCTGATTTTTGGATATAATGGGAGATAATTAAGTCTATATATGGTGTTTAGTTGGGAAGGTATCAGGGTACCCAAATATGGAATGTGGGTGGGCCGATGTGAAAAGGGGAAGTTCTGTAATAGAAGGGCTTTCGATGAGGGGGGAGTATTACATAGTAGGAGTTCAGACTTCTTATGATTAATGTGTAACCCTGATGCTGCCGAGAAGGACTTCAAGAGATGTAAGAGGTTTGGGAGAGAAATTATGGGGTTGGTGAGGGACAAAAGGAGGTCATCCGCGAATAGGCTAAGTTTGTATTCATTATTTCCTATCTTAAGGCCAGTGATATTTGAATTATTTCTAATATGAATAGCAAGGGGCTCCATCGCTATGGTAAATTGGGCCGGGGAGAGGGGGCAGCCTTGACGTGTTCCCCTGAGAATCTGAATGGGTGATGGGTGTGTAGATGGGAGTTTGAGGTAAGCGACCGGGGTGGAGTAAAGGGACTGAACAGCGTGTAAAAATGGGCCTTCGATACCCATAGCTTGTAAAACTTTATAGAGGTAGTCCCATGTGACGGAGTCAAAGGCTTTTTCTATATCAAGGGCCAGAATCGCTAATGGAGTTGCCTTCTTATTAGCTACCTGTATGATGTTAAGAATTTTCCGAATGTTATCAGGCGCCTCCCTGCCGGGGATAAATCCCACTTGATCCCTGTGAATAAGACTGGGAAGGAGGATATTGAGGCGTCGGGCCAGGATAGATGTAAAAAATTTAGTGTCCAGATTTAGAAGGGATATGGGTCTATAATTGGATGGTGATAGGGGGTCCTTTTTCGGTTTGGGAATAACTGTAATGTTGGTCGCTAGAAAATCCGGATGAAGGGCATTACCTTTCAATAAATGATTACAAAATTTGGTGAAATGTGGGAGTAGAACATGGGCAAATTTTTTAGAATAGAGGGCTGAAAGGCCATCGGGTCCGGGGGCTTTACCCAGTTTCAAGGCCTTAATTGTAAGTTCTACCTCATCAACCATTATTGCCCTACCCAGATCACTTAATGCTTCTGGGGAAATCTGCGGGAGTGGGATGGTCGTTAGAAAGGTGTCGTTTGTTTGTCCTCGATCCGCAGTTGGTTTTGTATAGAGTTGCTGGTAAAAGGCATGGAATGTGTTGTAAATGACCTCTGGGTTGGAGGATACTAGACCAGATCGTGAGCGAATTTGGAACACCTGGTTAATTTTTTGCTTTGCTTTTAATTGACGTGCTAGCATCTTGTCAGGTTTGTTCGCATATTTGTAGTAATACGAAGCAGCCCAGCGGAGTGCTTTTTCTGTATTGTTTGACAGAATCAAGTTTATTTGCATTTTGGTATCTTTCACTGCCTTGAGTAAATAAAGTGAGGGGGACCTCTGGTGAGATCGAACCAATCTGCTAAGTTTGGCTTCTAGGGCTAGTAGGGTTGAGTTCCTTTCTTTCTTTAAGTGGGATGCTTCCCTAATCAGTTGCCCTCTCATAAAAGCTTTATGGGAAAGCCAAACCACTAAAGGGTCTATGTCTGGGTCAGCATTGTCTGAGAATAATAAATTTACCATGTCTTCCTGGAGCCAATCACGGACAGCGGGTCTAGTCAGAAGTGACTCATTAAAGGGGTTCTGCACTTTCATTTAACTGATGATCTATCCTCTGGATAGATCATCAGCTTCTGATCGGCGGGGGTCCGACACCCGGGACCCCCGCCGATCAGCTGTTTCATAAGGCAGCGGCGCTCCATTCAAGTGAACAGAGCTTAGCCCCGCCCACGCTAGTTGATACTAGTCGTGACGTCAGTGGGCCGGCAGCCCGGCGGTAAACAGTGAGAAGGCCGCGGCGCTGCTGGAGCGTCGCTGCCTTCTGAAACAGCTGATCGGCGGGGGTCCCGGATGTCGGACCCCCGCCGATCAGAAGCTGATGATCTATCCAGAGGATAGATCATCAGTTAAATGAAAGTGCAGAACCCCTTTAAGTCTCCAGGTAAATAGGCGACCCGTAGGAGTAGACGGTGTGACATCAACCATAACCATATCGTGATCAGTCCAGGAAGTGACAATGTGTCTGCTGTAAGACATAGATGGAAGGAGAGATGTGGAAGCTAGGATGAGATTTATACGGGTGTACAGGCGATGGGCGGGTGAGAAATAGGTGTAGCTCCTTTGTGGGCCATTATGTTCTCTCCATGTATCTGCAATGGAGAGTGATTCTAAAACCTTTTTGATTTGTACCCCATGTATAGTGGGGCGTGGGGTATTTGGCGGAGAGGAGCGATCCAATAATGGATCCATCACAAGATTAAAGTCACCCCCCCAACAAATCATCATAACTAAGGGATTCAAGGAGTTGATGCATTTGTGTGAAAAAAGCAACTGATTCATCGGTTGGAGCATAGACATTAACAATACACATGATACACCCTCCACATTCACCTAGTAAGATAACATATCTGCCATTGGGGTCAATGATAGATCGAGAAACTTGGAAAGGGAAAGAATTCCGGAGCAGAATGATTACACCTCTGCTTTTGGTTTGAAATGTAGAGGAGAAAAACCTGGTGTATTGGGAATGGAAAAACTTAGGATGGGAGGTGGATGTGAAGTGGGTCTCCTGTAAGCAAATTATATCAGGACTATGTTTGAGATAAAAGGTAAACGGCGTGTTACGTTTCGTTGGGGAGTTAAACCCCCTCACATTATGTGTTATTACCTTACACATAAACTATATGGAGGTAAGTTTCCGCCTGTATCTACTGACACTAAACGCTATTTTACATTAGAAGGGGGGGAAAGGGTGACCGCCACAAGGACATTCAAACCAAAAAACAGTATTGATAACAAAACAATAATGAGTGTGAAATAACAACATGAATGGCTGTGCCTAGAATAGCCAGCAAATATAGGTGGGCCGAATGCAGGAGTCGGAGAAGCAATATTTAACCCCCGTCCCTCAAAAAAAGGCCCAATATTGGGTGGCAACATGTAGGTCCGAGTCGCTGTTTCCCTGTGTAATGACAGGGGTGTTGCTCAGTGAAGGGTTAATAGGAGATTGTGGGTACCAGTGCAAGCGTATGAAGAAAAGGATACCCTTAGATCCGGGACTGCTGAGATGTGAAAGTCCTTTTCCTGAGAACCCCCATCTATATCGCACTTGGGCCTGTTGCAGAGCCTGGGTCACTGGTCTCATTTCTCTGTGCTTTCGCAGTGTTGATGGGGCTAAGTCCGCATATAAACGAACAGAGGGTGGAAGTCCAGGTAAGTTGGTCATGTTTCATGCTGCATTCAGGACCATGTCCCTCACTTCTGGATGGTGGAATTTAAGGACAACGTCCCTCGGAATGTCTGGAAAACGTGGCTTTCCTAGGGCTCTGTGAACCCTATCCAACCGTAGTTGGTTCGGTTGCGCTTGTGGCAGCAAAACTGCAAAGAGGGAGCCCATGGTGGAAGAGAGTTCCAGAAAGGATTCAGGCAAGCCTCTGATTCTTAAGTACCCTCTTCTGGACCTATTCTCTAGGTCTTCAAGTTTTAGTTCAAGCGCTTGTAATTGTGCGGTGTGGGAATCAATGTCTTCCTTGTCGGCGCCCATGGCTTCCGAAATCTCGTCTGTTCTGGACTCTAGATCAGAGACCCTATTTCCCAGGTCTTGAATCTGGCGGGAGAATTCCGCAATTGCCTGAGTGAGTTCAGTACGAAGGAGGGCCGCAATATTCTTGTATAAGTTAGCCTGACCTGTAAGCGACACTTCAGGGTTGAGGTCCGGATCACATTCAGGAGAGGAGGCCTGGCTTGTCGGGGACGTGGCCTGGTCCGCCATGATGAATTGCCTCGTGTTTCTGAAGATCTCTGGTAAGGTCTGTGAAGGTGCCGGTGTGCCCGGAATTTTAGATTTACCCTTGCCGCGGGTCGACTTCTGTGTCCCCTGCATGGGTACAGCGAGCTGGTGGAGCCGAGGAAACGCTGCTTATAACGGGAAAATGTCAGCGGTCGGAGCGGAGCTCACAGAGACATGTCTTAACCGTAAGCCGCGCGCATGCACCCCCCCTGGTATTCAGACCTAAACATTCAGATTTCAGAGGAACAATGGAGTGCTTCCTTTAGACAGACACACAAACTATTTTGATGTGTAACACATAGAGAGGTGATTGTCAAAACCCACTATTATTTGTACTACACTCCAGCCAGACTTAATATTATGTATCCAGACTGCTCTAAGTGTTGGCTGAACTGTGGGCCGGTGGGAACACTCAAACATCTACTCTGGGACTGTAATGTGATTACCCCCTTCTGGCATGCGACATGCAGAATCATTCAGATCCTAACTCTCAGTGCCTATAACATATCTCCAGAAATGTCACTTCTGCTGCTAAACATAGACACACTACCAGCGGAACATAGAACAGTGGTGGCACACATACTGATGGCCACAAAACTCCTGACCAAACATGGAAGGAGAGCACATTGCCTCACATAAATGAAATCACTGGCTTTGTCAGAATTTGCTACTACAAGAAAGTTATAGCCTACCAAAACTTCAACCTGCCCAAATACAGTTGTGTTCAAAATAATAGCAGTGTATTTAAAAAGGTTAATAAAGCTCAAGATCCTTCTAGAAGTTTTATTTACATACATACAAATGCATTGGGAACACTACACATTCTATTACAAATCAAAACATGAAGAATAATATATCATATTTGTGTTGCTCCTCTAAAAAAAGTAAGAAAAGTGATTAGATTGTTCAAAAAAATAGCAATGTTTTTATTCTTCTTTACAAACTCAAACATTTACTATATAAACTGAAAAAGGTTTGAAGTTTTTGCTTTTCTTTGAATCACTTAGCTAATATTTAGTTGTATAACCACTGTTTCTGAGAACTGCTGTACATCTGTGTTGCATGGAGTCAACCAACTTCTGGCACCTGTGAACAGGTATTGCAGCCCAGGATGATTGGACAACATTCCACAGTTCTTCTCTACTTCTTGGTTTTGTCTCAGAAACTGGATTTTTTATGTCACCCCACAAGTCTTCTATTGAATTAAGATACAGGGATTGGGCTGGCCACTCAATAACATCAATCTTGTTGGTCTGGAACCAAGATGTTGATCGTTTACTGGTGTGTTTGGGGTTGTTGTCTTGTTGGAACACCCATTTCAAGGGCATTTCCTCTTCAGCATAAGGCAGCATGACCTCTTCAAGTATTCTGATGTATTCAAACTGATCCATGATCCCTTGTATGTGATAAATAGGCCCAGTATGAGAAACATCCCCATATCATGATGCTTGCGCCACCATGCTTCACTGTCTTCACAGTGTACTGTGGCTTGAATTCAGTGTTTGGTGTCATCTGCAGACTGTCTCCGGCCACTAGACCCAAAAAGAACAATCTTACTTTCATTAGTCCACAAAATGTCTCTTTAGGCCAGTCAATGTGCTCTTTGACAAATTGTAACCTCTTCAGCACATGTCTTTTTTTCAACAGTGGGACTGTGCGGGGGCTTCTTGCAGATATGCTGGTGGATCTTTAAATTGAAAACCACCAACCCCTTAGGACTCAATGAACAACTACAGTTTGGGTGTTTTCTTTGACAAGTTCATCTGTGGTTACCCTCTCACCCCTCTTTACTGTGTCTGACTAAGTATGCAGCTGATTGCATCAGGCAGTCTTGCATACTAGCCTGCCCTTATACTGTTTATTAAAGAAGTCTCCACTCTTAGCTACTGTGGTCACCCCTGCCGCTAAATATTCACTTTGTTGTCCGTAGTGGAGGGTCTGGGACAATGACCCCCCACGGATCAATTATATGCGAGTGGTTTGTTGAAGCTTAGCGTAACAGACGCGCTCAACTCCACCCACTCAGCCTTCTGGAAGCGCTAATACGTCCGCCCTAACCAACATCTGCCAGTCCCGCCCATCCACCGTCTCTAACCTATAGGAGATGCGATGGCAGACAGATGCCGATACTGGGCGTACGATTCTAGCGCTCCGGACTGATGACGCGTGCCCATGTGATGTACGCTACAGGCCGCGTCGTCAGACTGTGTTCATGCGGTCACGTGATTGTGACGAGCTCTGTCATCAGACTGCGCCTTGCATCAGAGATCGGCGCACGCATGCACAGCCTGACCCCGCCCCCTTACCATTTAAAAACAGAAGCGGCGCGTATTACAGCGCTGCCAGACGCCATACACCCGGCCTCATACAAACCAATTGACGCCGGTCCGGCCAGATGGATGCCACACGCACCTAGGCCTAATGTAAGTAGAATTACCAGCTGATGTTTGAGTCCCTACCTATATGCCTGGATAGTGTTCATTTACACATCGGCATTAGGGGGTCATTGTGCTTGCCTGTGTTTTTTCTACCAGATATACACACTACCTTACAGCAGTTTATAGGGCTTCTTGTATCTCTTTCTGTGTGTTTCAGATGTACCTGGACTCTGCCATATGCACTCTAGTTACAGTAACCACGTTACTTATCAATTAGTGGTTAGAGGTAGCCAGCACCTCCCTCCCAATTGCCTAACATAAGCATAGTTTCTTATGTGGCTATGAGGTCTCTCTTAGTGTAAATAGACTAAGCCTTTCCAGTCTGCCCTTGTCCACCTAGGTTCAGTAGTACATCACTGACACTAAGTGGTCTAGTAGGCAGCTACTAGTACTCACCCCCGTCCCCTGATGATTCTAGGGGTTGCCTGTAGTGCTATATATTTTCCGTGTATGTTCTATCTGAAGAAACGCGTAGGGACATATGAACATACCCTTCTTTTATCCACGGTTCCATCATTTATTCTAGTCTCACTAGATTAGGTGTTCTACACATCACCCTGGCAGGGTCTCATAGGGACCTTATACCAGGGTCAGGTTCCGGACGGGACCACCCCTTGCGGGGCACGGATCCCGTGTTAGGGCATTAGGGTCATAGTAGGCCAAGCAGGGTACAACAGGGACAGTTCTTCTCCCTGCGGACCCTGACTAGGGATGACCTAATCTATGAAGAATCCCTCCCCCGCATTTTGAACACCTTATCTACGTGCTGAGAAAAGATCCATTGTCCGGGTGTCTCCTGTGTCCGCTGGACACATGCATGGTCTGACCTCACACCGGTAAGATCTACCCTTATTTTACCCTGACTGGGCATTACCTGTTCCCCATTTGGGATCCAGGACGCCCACGCTGGGGTGTTTCTCAGCACCTTCTGTGGCTCCTCTTGACCCTTGGGGTCCACACAGCCCTATTAAGGGCCCGCCCTAGGGACTCCGTGTACCGCGACCCGCATTCCTACGGCTCTATAGTACCCAGGTCCCGACTGTGTCTGTTTGTCTTTGTTTGTTTGTAAGGGGATTATATATATATGTTTTAGTTATATCAATAAATACCATGTTTTAAATGTTACTGCCCCTTTGATTTTCCTATTACGCTTCCTAGCAGTACCTTGGGGAGAGGTGCGGCCTGCACCGTCTCACCCACAAAGGACAACCTTATTCCCTTTTTGGCTTCACATAGGTGTCTTCTAATTGTAACAGTACTCACAGGTAACTTTAGACCTTCTTTGATCCTCCTGGAGCTGATTGTTGGCTGAGTCCTTGCCATTTTGGCTATTCTTCTTTTCATTTGAATGGTAGTTCTTCGCTTTCTTCCACGTCTTTCAGGTTTTGGTTGCCATTTTAAAGCATTTGTAATCATTTTACTTGAGCAGCCTATCATTTTCTGCACTTCATTATATGTTTTCCCCTCTCCAATCAACTTTTTAATCAAGGTACGCTATTCTTCTGAACAATATCTGGAACGACCCATTTTCCTCAGAATTTCAGAGAGAACGGTGTCAGAGTAATTTGGCGTCTGGGGAAACCAGGTCTGTCTGGAACCTAAGGTCCCTCTCCCTGATAGGTTTTCCGGCGGAGGTGATAACTTTGGTTGGTTCAGGGAGTCCTGTAAATTGTATTTTTCGTCTGCGTCCAATTTCATCTAGAGACAAAAACCAAAGAGTAGGGTTTATTATTACTCTGCTAAAAGGTGACGCTCAGTCTTGGGGGTTTTCTCTGCCGACCGGTTCACAGTCCCTCCGGTCAGTGGATGAATTTTTCGGAGCCCTGGGCCTGATTTATGATTAGAGAGACCGGGTCTCTATGGCTGAATCTAAGTTGCTCAGCTTGTGCTAGGAAGAAGGTACTGCTGAGTCGTATTGTGCTGAATTTAGAAGATTAGCGACTGACTTGGAGTGGAATGATCCTGCACTCCGTAGTCAGTTCTGTCAGGGGCTATGTAAGAGATTAAAAGATGCCCTTGCATTTCATGAAAAACCTGATTATTTGGAGGCGGCCATGTCTTTGGTGCAAGATTCCCCTCGGGCAGGGGGTGCTGTTTGGTGGAGAATCAGTCCCTCCTGTCCCTCGGGTTACTATGACACTTGAATTAGGGGCTGGAGAGGAGCCTATGCAATTGGATCAGGTTACTTCTTGCTCTGCTAATAGGAATTTTAGGAAGCTGAATAGACTGTGTTACTTCTGTGGTCAAGAAGGTCATTTCGTTAATGTGTGCCATTTTATTAAACCTCGACGTAGTAATGAAAAACAAATAGGGGATTCCTTTAAAGAAAAACTCCCTTACTCTTGGTAGTGTGAATGGGGAGTCAGAGCAGGCATATTCGTATCCTACCTGCAGTACCCGATTCCTCCTGCCTGCCATGGTGGCGCTAGACTCTGGAAATTTTGAGTTAAAGGTATTTGTTGACAGTGGCGCAAGGGTTGATCTTATTGATTTTCAATTTCTTCAGAGTCATTGTTTTAAAACTAGCGCATTAAGCAAAGAGATACCAGTGTTTGCTTTAGATTCTGCCCCCCTCTCGCAAAGATATCTAACTTATATTGTTCAGGATATTCATTTGAGGGTGGTTGATTCTCATGTTGAGTTCATTTCTTGCTTTGTTATGAAAGGTTTGCCTGCTCCGATGGTTCTGGGTTTACCATGGTTGATAAAACATAACCCTACCATTGACTGGCAAACAAGACAAATCAGTAATTGGAGTTAATTTTGTATGAACAACTGTCTTAGTGCTTCTATTTCGGGGGTGTCCACTAAGGTGTTGCCTCAGTTTCTTTCCGATTTTTCAGACGTATTCTCGGAGGGTGGAGCTCAGAAGTTGCCCCCTCAACGAGAGTATGATTGTCCGGTCAATCTTATCCTCGGAGCAAAATTGCCAAAATCTAGGTTATATAATCTTTCTCAACCCGAAAGAGTAGCTGTGCGGGAGTATATTGCAGAGAGTTTGGCAAAGGGACATATTAGACCATCTAATACTCCTATGGCCGCTGGCTTCTTTTTCGTAAAGAAGGACGGATCCCTTAGACCGTGCCTAGATTTTCGGGTACTGAATCTCATTACTGTCCGTGATCCTTATCCCCTTCCCTTGATTCCGGATCTATTTGATCAGATTGTTGGTGCCAAGGTGTTTTCTAAGTTGTAGCTTATAATCTGATCAGAATCAGGGAATGAGATGAATGGAAAACAGCCTTCAATACCCCCTACGGTCACTTCAAGAACCTTGCCATGCCCTTTGGTTTAACTAATGCTCCAGCAGTCTTTCAGCACTTTATCAATGACATTTTTCATCATTTGGTGGGGAGGTTCGTTGTTATTTACCTCGATGACATATTGATCCTTCGGGAGAATAAATTGTATGCTAAGTAGGAAAAATGTGTGTTTGCGGTTCATGAGCTGCCGTTTTTGGGGTACTTGCTTTCTGCCTCCGATTTTCGTATGGATCACGAAAAGGTCCGTGCGGTACTGGAATGGGACCGGTCGTAGAATCAGAAAGCCTGATGCGGTTTTTAGGATTTAGTAATTAGTACAGAAAATTCATCCTGAATTATTCCACCATTATCAAACCTTTGACAGATATGACTAGGAAGGGCGCTGACTTCTCTGTCTGGTAGGATGAGGCATTACAGGCTTTTTCTGCTATTAAGAAATGTTTTGCTTCTGCTCCCATTCTGATGCAGCCTGATGTGTCTCAACCCTTCATTGTGGAGGTTAACACGTCAGAAGTGGGAGTCGGAGCAGTCTTGTCGCATGGTCCCTCTCCTAGCAAATGGCGCCCGTGTGCTTTTTTCTCCAAGAAACTCTCGGCCGTCGAAAGAAATTATGATGTTGGGAATAGAGAGTTGTTGGCCATCAAATTGGCCTTTGAAGAGTGGCGTCATTGGCTAGAAGGGGCTACCCATCCGATTACGGTATTTACTGACCATAAGAATGTGGATTACCTGCAATCTGCAAAGCATTTAAATCCTAGGCAGGCTAATTTTGTGGTCACCTATCGCCCTGGGATTAAAAACGTCAAAGAGGATGTGTTGTCACATAGCTTTCCGGGGGGAGGGGGGGATTCGGAGGATCCCGCTCCGATTTTGGCTGATGGGGTGGTGGTTTCCGCTCTTTACCCCGAGCTGGAGACCGAAGTGTTGGGGGCTCAAGAGGAGGTACCTGATTCTTGTCCTCCAGGCAAGTTGTTTGTTCCTTTTGAACTGCGATACAAGGTGTTCAAGGAACATCATGATACTGTCCTTGTGGGACATCCTGGAAGTAGATCCACTGTAGATCTTATTTCCCGGAGAGTCTGGTGGCCAGGGTTGCGTAAAAGTGTTGAGGGCTATGTAGCAGCCTGTGAGACCTGTGCACGCGCGAAAGTGGCTCACACTCGACCATCAGGATCTCTTCTTCCTTTCTCCATCCCATCTCGTCCTTGGACGCATTTGTCCATGGACTTCATTACTGATTTGCCAAGTTCCTCTGGGAAAACTGTGATTTTGGTGGTAGTGGACCGCTTCAGCAAGATGGCTCACTTTGTACCATTATCAGGTTTGCCTAATACGAAAACTCTCGCTCAGGTTTTTATTGATAACATTGTGAAATTACATGGAATTCCCTCTGATGTGGTGTCTGATAGGGGGACGCAATTCATTTCCAGGTTTTGGAGGACGTTTTGTTCTCGTCTGTGTATTCAGTTGTCTTTCTCGTCGGCTTTTCATCCTCAGTCGAATGGTCAAACTAAGCGCACTAACCAAAACCTGGAGACCTATTTGAGGTGTTTTGTCGCTGAGAATCAGGATGAGTGCTCCTCGTTCTTGTCTTTAGCTGAGTTTGCCTTGAATAACAGTAGGCAGGAGTCAACTGATTAATCACCATTTTTTGGCTCATATGGTTTTCACCCTCAGTTTGGTACTTTTTCTGGGACCGAATCTTCTGGGATACCGGAAGAGGAGAGATTCTCTTCCTCTTTGTCATCTATCTGGCGTAAGATTCAAGGTAATTTTAAAAAAATGGGTGAAAGATATAAACGGATGGCTGACAAGAGACGTATGACTGGTCCGAACCTGTGTGTGGGTGATTTGGTGTGCTCTCTTGGAAATTGGGTCCAAGATTTATTGGCCCTTACAAAATCTCGGCCATTGTCAATCCGGTGGCGTTTCACCTGGAACTTCTGCAGGCCTGGAAGATCCATAATGTGTTTCACAGGTCCTTGTTGAAGAAATATGTGGAACCTGCAGAACCATCTCCTTTGCCTCCTCCTCCTGTTTTGATTGATGGTAACCTGGAGTTTCAGATCTCTAGAATTCTCAACTCACGTGTTCTTCGGGGTTCCCTTCAGTACCTGGTGCATTAGAGGGGATACGGTCCTGAGGAAAGAATGTGGGTTCCGGCTAACAATGTTAATGCTAGCCGCCTTGTCAATGCCTTTCACAGGGCACACCCGGATAAAGTTGGACCTGGGTGTCTGGAGGTCACCCGTAGAGGGGGGGTACTGTCACTCCCTGCCCTGTGGGTGTTCTGAGTAAATCTGTCAGAGTTTCTGCACGTGACTCGATCAGACAGTTTGTTTTGTTGTGGGTTTGAACTGAATCCCACCTTCTCCCAGGTGTTGTTCTTTAGGTAATTGGTGAGGCTATTTATTCCTCCCTCTCTCTATAGCCTTTGGGGGTTATAGTTCTGCCTTGTGTGAGCTCTGGAAGTTTGGTGGATCGTCTGCTCTAACACATCTCTAGATAAGTCCTTTTTCCCTTTTTCCTTCTGTGTCTGTTTTTACTAGGCCTCTAGGGTGACGCTAGCTCCTTCGTTTGTTGAAGGAGCTGGGTGTCTCTTTCCCTCTTCCTGTCACCGCCAGTTCTGTGAGAACGTCTGGCAGACGTTCTTCTCTACCTCTTGCATGACGTTCTTTGTTTTGGTTTCATCTCCTTTCCTTCTCCCAGGTGTCACCTATTTAGACTAATTGTCTCCCTTTATATTCCCTCCCATACTGCCTTACTTTGCAGTTTATACTACTTCCTGGATGAGGTGTTCACTGCTGGTGGTCGTGTCCCCTCACTATTATAGGGTTTTCAGGTGTCACACAATATTAGGTACGTGGGCATACAATCGTCTACCATAGAGACCCTTGCATGGGCATAGCAGTCAGGGAGAGCTCTAGGGGTTTTATAGGGCTCACCCATATGCTCTTTAGTTTGGGATCAAGCCAGTCGGATGTTTATTTATAAGTTCAAGCTTTCTGCAACATCATCCGTGACACTTCCCTACAGCTGAGGGTTTGGTTTAGTCTGTTATAGCCTTAAGTACGTGGGCATGTGCATATCTACCATCGAGATATGCACATGGAAATAGCAGCTTAGGGAAAGTGTTTTAGGGATTGCTAGGTGGTGACCCCTTTGTTCCCTAGCATTTGGGGCCTAGTCAGTTGTTTTGTTTGCCTTGTCGTGTTCTGTTTCCTTCCCTTATCTTACCTATCATGACAAATGCACTGTAACCAGCATGTACAACATTTGCCACCTTCCTTCCTTAAATAAGGGCAATAATTGCCACCTGTTTTTCAAAGAATGAATGACCTCACTCATTGAATTCCACACTGCTATTATTTTGAACAATCCCCTTTCAATTAGTGATTCAATTACACAGAATCAGCAGCATGCATGGATTTCTATTACTCTACTACACCTGCTAGTAAATTATTTGCCATGTAGAAATATCATTTCTACAAAAAACTGTGATTGATCAGGTTAGTGATGTCTGACTGCTATTATTTTGAACACAACTGTATACGTACATATGGCATGCTTGGATCAACAGTAGATATTTTAAGAATAGCTGAGAATAGCTTTATTTAAACAAGGATAAAATAACTATTCACAGCAAAGGACCAGAATATGCTTTTGCTTTACCAAAATTAGGTTAGATTTATTAAGTTTCCTTTTTCTTTTTACGTTTCTCTTTTGTTACCCTATTTATACACTTCCTTCTATATGACAATCTCTAGGAAGCATACACATTTCTGAGAGGTACATGGCTTGAGAGCGTTTACTACTCCAATTAGGACCTACCAGCGGGAATGTGTTATTTTATCCTTGTTTAAATAAAGTATTTTCCAACTCCCGATTCTTTAACTAAATATATGTTGAGATTTTATCAACTTTGAGTACATGATCTGTACAAATGCTAACTCTACTCAAATGATGATTACTTGTCCTGGTAAACAATTGTATGCTGTTTGACATAATGATTCTAAACAATGCAATCTTGAGATATAATTAGATTTTTCATTACTGTATTGTATTAACTTTTTTGAAAAATAAAAATCTTTTATTCTCAAAAGCATGTGTTTGCACTGCTGTAACATGGCTTAAACTAACCAATTTTTTCTCCACTTTTTTATTGGCACCGCCTCCATGTCCTTCTTTTGTTCCACTAAAGAGTCATTGGGACACATGTCTTGCAGGGGCACACAGTGTTTTTTGCTTTTCTTTTGCTTTAGCTAGGGGTTAGCTAGGACTGTTGGTGGCCTGCATAATGGTGCACACGTCCATGTACTGTATGAGACCTGCCTGTCATACTGCCGCACAATAATTGTTTCACTACCAGAAAGGACATGCTATGCATTTTGCTGTAATGCATAGTGCTGTACACCGAGATGCACTCTCCCTGTAGGCTGGGATATAGCTGATTTAACACTCTTCATGACAAATTAATTCGGAGTGAAGCAAATTATTTTCAAAAATTCGCTCATCTCTCATTGATATTTGGATGTCTAGATACTTTTTCTTTTAATTTAATTTCACATGTTTGCTTTTTGTATTGCTTTTCATATACCACATGTTTTTGGTGCCTATAATTATGATTCTGTATACTATTGTGGTATACTATTGTGGAATAATATGTTAAATAGATATTTGGTATTCTGTGATTGTGATATTGTATATGTATTGTATATTACATAATTTCATTATATAAAGTAATGTCCTGGTTTGGCACTGTCATGTGTGTCCAGATCAAACCAGAGTCAACGTCCTGTTTATATGATGACGAGATTCTATATAATGCACTAAAGTTTGGTTGCAAAATAGTGCTAAGGAGGGCTTCCACGCTGTCCTGCTCCCTGTCACCGTCCCTGTTCGCATCCAACACACGAGCTAATAATAGCAGCAGAAGACAAAATTGGCTCAGCTATAGAGGGTTCACAAAATGCGGGGGTAATCCATGTAAAACTTGCAATTATGTGATTCCTATACAATCCTTTGACAATTCGGACCACTCCTGTAGTTTTCCAATCACAAATTACATCAATTGTAATACTACAGGCATGGTATACATTGTCCGCTGCACTGAATGTAATTTGATATATATAGGTAGTACCATACGGAAATTCAAAAGTAGCCTCTTGGAGCATCTGAACTATATTAGTAATCCCAATGCAATCAATATTTCCAATGTAGCGAGACATTTTGTGCAAGTGCATGCCCGTAGGGTCAGAAGTTTCACTGCCTTTGCGATAGGGAGGTGACCTCCTCAAGAGGAGGTGACCACCGAAAAAAACTCCTCCTACGGGAGGCGTTTTGGATTTTCAGACTGAACAGTAGGGTCCCAGCCGGTTTGAATTTAAAAAAGGAGTTAATGTACATTTATCAGTAATATGTTCAACATGAGAATATATGTACACTTTATTTCTCCTTACAGGTCATATGGATCCCTATATTGTAGAAATTCAATGGAATAGAAGGAGATCATATTAGTAAATGTCATTATATGTTTTTATTTATGGTATGCTATTCACACTGTGCAGTTTTTTCTCCCCCTTGTATGGATTTAGAGCAAACCGCTTGTACAGACCTCTAGGGGTTAAAGTGGAATTAGACCATTGCACAATGTGAAAAGCATCTACTATTTGATTAGATGTGTGTAGGTGAAGGGTGTCACCCTAATGAAGCAACCAATGATGTCAGTTTTTCACTCCCCTGGATTTTGGAGTGGTGGAACTGTAATACATTTAAATTCTTGTGCTTCATTATGAAATGTTGTTACGACTAAGGACCAAGTGTCCGAAACGCGTCAACAAGTCTTGTATACCAGGTGGATGTGTCTGCTGTAAGAATTATATACAACAATAAAGAAGACGTTTTTAGAGGACCTCTATGTGAATCTGGAGCCGTTCTTTTCTATTTTCGTGCTCGACGTCCTGTTGCAATGTGACTACGATGGTGCTCAGTGTATGTAGATCTACTGATGTATATATTACAAGAATGAAAGCACTCACCAAACTCTTTCTGCAGTTCTTTATTTCTCTCCTCGAAGGCCTGACAAACAGCAACAAGCGCGAAATGGCCATTGCCTGAAGCTGTGTATGTGCCCACATTGGCGACTGTTTTATCTAGCAGAGAAATAAAGAACTGCAGAAAGAGTTTGGTGAGTGCCGCAATCCATTCTTGTAAAATATATTTTGTATATTCTATTGTATTTTTCTGTCAATTTACATTTGCTTATTTGGTGGAAGACCATTTGGTTGTATGGTGGGACTATGTTATTGGGATTGATCATTGGGTTTGACTGTTTTTAACCCCTTTACATCCACAATCTGTATATATACAGTACAGACCAAAAGTTTGGACACACCTTCTCATTCAAAGAGTTTTCTTTATTTTCATGACTATGAAGGCATCAAAACTATGAATTAACACATGTGGAATTATATACATAACAAACAAGTGTGAAACAACTGAAAATATGTCATATTCTAGGTTCTTCAAAGTAGCCACCTTTTGCTTTGATTACTGCTTTGCACACTCTTGGCATTCTCTTGATGAGCTTCAAGAGGTAGTCCCCTGAAATGGTCTTCCAACAGTCTTGAAGGAGTTCCCAGAGATGCTTAGCACTTGTTGGCCCTTTTACCTTCACTCTGCGGTCCAGCTCACCCCAAACCATCTCGATTGGGTTCAGGTCCGGTGACTGTGGAGGCCAGGTCATCTGGCGCATAATCCCATCAGTCCCCTTCATGGTCAAATAGCCCTTACTTTCAAAGTTTTCCCAATTTTTCGGCTTAAGGTAATGATGGCCACTCGTTTTTATTTACTTAGCTGCTTTTTTCTTGCCATAATACAAATTCTAACAGACTATTCAGTAGGACTGTGTTTAGAAAGACCAGCACTCCGTTTTGCTGAGCTGAAAACTTCTTTATTCGTCACCCATGTGACGCACGTTTCGGCATAAGGTTTGCCTTTATCAAATACAGGTGATGATAGCTCAATACAACACATGTAATGCACCATTTAAATACACCTTTTGAAATGCCCGCCCCTCATCATGTGAGCGGTCATGTGGCTGTAATTGAAGGCATACGCCCCCAGCCACATGACCAGTCACCTGATCACGGCGTCATGTTGCTATGTAACTCAGTATAAACAAAACTCAATCAATGGAAAGAAAATAGGATACGGCAGAGTATGTATCTATATTCATACATTACTACAGCGTCTGAGTTATCAATGATCAATTATAGAACCAAATACAAACAAACATATTATAATATACATATATTCTTTTAAGTGAAACTACTCAGTGAATATTCTTTATTGAGGCCTTTGGGGGCAAGCGTCTCGAGCCGATGGATCCAATATGCTTCACGCTGGTGAAGCATCTGGATGCGGTTTCCTCCACGTCTTGGTAGGGTCACTTCCTCTATAATTTGGAAACGTAATTGTGAGATATGATGTTTTTTCTCAATAAAGTGTTGAGGGATAGGTAACAAGATATTCTCTTTCCTGATTGTGGATTTGTGTTTTCCCACTCTATCTTTGATACGCATTGTTGTTTCTCCAACATAGCACAACCCACACGGACATTTTAGTAAGTAGATAACAAAGCTACTGTCACAGGTAAAGTTACCCCGTACTGGAATTTGTTGTCCTGTGTGTGATATGTTGGAGCCCTTAATGACATTAGAACAATGAACACAGTTCAGACAGGGAAATGTTCCCTTTCTGACTGTGGAGAAAGTGAGCTGTCGCAATGACGTCCTGTCACTACCTATGTCCGCCCAGATGATCTTATCTCTAATATTTTGATTACGTTTATAACACATCATAGGTAACTCCCTATATTCCTGAATTGTTGGGTATGATCTTTGTAAAATATGCCAGTGTTTATTGGCAATTGCTCTTACTCGATCCATCCAGGGGTGATATTTAACAATGAGTGGTATTCTCTGTGTTTTTATCATCTTTTTTTGTGTTATTGTGGGATTTTCTACCTTGTGCCTTTGTTCATCTAACAGCTTAGATGGATAACCTCTGTTGACAAATTTTTGTGTCATTTCCTGCATCCTCAAACTACGTGTATCAGGATCCGTTACAATGTTGGCCACTCTTTTAAACTGTGAAAAGGAGAGTGATTTTTTTACAGCTGCAGGATGATTGCTGTGAAATGCTAACAAGCTATTTCTATCAGTCTCACAGGTACCCCACATACCTTAGTATTAAATTTGTCCTCCAAGAATCTTTCTCCACTCCAAATTGGACTCCTTGAAAAGGGACTCTCCTTTAGTCCGACAGCTAGTTTGGACACATTTGGACTGGACATGGATCTAAACCGTTTTTTCCGTAATATAAGACTCAAAAGTAGGGATGAGCGAACCCGAACTGTACATTTTCGTAAAAGTCCGGGTTCGGGTTCGGTGTTCGGCGCTTTCTTGGCGCTTTTTGAAAGGCTGCAAAGCAGCCAATCAACAAGCGTCATACTACTTGCCCCAAGAGGCCATCACAGCCATGCCTACTATTGGCATGGCTGTGATTGGCCAGTGCAGCATGTGACCCAGCCTCTATTTAAGCTGGAGTCACGTAGCGCCGCACGTCACTCTGCTATGATCAGTATAGGGAGAGGTTGCAGCTGCGACGTTAGGGCGAGATTAGGCAGATTAACTCCTCCAAAAGACTTCATTCTGTGATCGATCTGCAGCTGTGGATCATTGAAGTGCTATTATTGACTTGCTCACTTTTTTGAGGCTGCCCAGAGCGTTTTTAGATCACTTTTTTTCTGGGGTGATCGGCGGCCATTTTGTGACTTGTGGTGCGCCAGCACAAGCTATCACCAAGTGTATTTAACCATCGATAGTGTGGTTATTTTGTGCTATATCCTACATCAGCTGCAGGCTGAGCCTGTGTCACCGAAGTGCATTTAACCATCAACAGTCTGGTTATTTTTTGGCCATATACTACATCAGCTGCAGGCTGAGCCTGTGTCACCGAAGTGCATTTAACCATCGACAGTCTGATTATTTTTTGGCCATATACTACATCTGGTGCAGGCTGAGCCTGTGTCACCCAAGTGCATTTAACCATCAACAGTGTGGTTATTTTTTGGACATATATTACATCAGGGGCAAGTTGAGCCTGTCACCCAGCGCCTAAAAAATAGACCTGACATTTCTATTCAACCAAATCTGTACTGTTTTAGCTGGTCAAGTTATTTGTAGTGACCGTAAAAGCACACTTTTTTTTCTGGGTTGAAAAACCATTCCCAAATTTGCCATTCTCAAAATAACTAGTTTCTGGTATTTGAGGCCTACTTGAAATCTATCCCAAAAAGAATATCTTACATTGAAGCTAGTGATAGTGTCATTCAGAAAAACCTAAGACACACGCTAGCGTGCAGATAGAAGTCTGATTCTGTGATTAAACCTATACCTGTCACACAGCGCAAAAAAAACAGGCCTCATATCTCTATTTAACCAAATCTGTACTGTTTTAGCTGGTCAAGTTATTTGTAGTGACCGTAAAAGCACACTTTTTTTTCTGGGTTGAAAAACCATTCCCAAATTTGCCATTCTTAAAATAACTAGTTTCTGGTATTTGAGGCCTACTTGAAATCTATCCCAAAAAGAATATCTTACATTGAAGGTACTGATAGTGTCATTCAGAAAAACCTAAGACACACGCTAGCGTGCTGATAGAAATCTGATTCTGTGATTAAACCTATACCTGTCACACAGCGCAAAAAAAAACAGGCCTCACATCTCTATTTAACCAAATCTGTACTGTTTTAGCTGGTCAAGTTATTTGTAGTGACCGTAAAAGCACACTTTTTTTTCTGGGTTGAAAAACCATTCCCAAATTTGCCATTCTCAAAATAATTAGTTTCTGGTATTTGAGGCCTACTTGAAATCTATCCCAAAAAGAATATCTTACATTGAAGCTAGTGATAGTGTCATTCAGAAAAACCTAAGACACGCGCTAGCGTGCTGATAGAAATCTGATTCTGTGATTAAACCTATACCTGTCACACAGCGCAAAAAAAAACAGGCCTCACATCTCTATTTAACCAAATCTGTACTGTTTTAGCTGGTCAAGTTATTTGTAGTGACCGTAAAAGCACACTTTTTTTTCTGGGTTGAAAAACCATTCCCAAATTTGCCATTCTCAAAATAACTAGTTTCTGGTATTTGAGGCCTACTTGAAATCTATCCCAAAAAGAATATCTTACATTGAAGCTAGTGATAGTGTCATTCAGAAAAACCTAAGACACGCGCAAGCGTGCTGATAGAAATCTGATTCTGTGATTAAACCTATACCTGTCACACAGCGCAAAAAAAAACAGGCCTCACATCTCTATTTAACCAAATCTGTACTGTTTTAGCTGGTCAAGTTATTTGTAGTGACCGTAAAAGCACACTTTTTTTTCTGGGTTGAAAAACCATTCCCAAATTTGCCATTCTCAAAATAACTAGTTTCTGGTATTTGAGGCCTACTTGAAATCTATCCCAAAAAGAATATCTTACAATGAAGGTACTGATAGTGTCATTCAGAAAAACCTAAGACACACGCTAGCGTGCTGATAGAAATCTGATTCTGTGATTAAACCTATACCTGTCACACAGCGCAAAAAAAAACAGGCCTCACATCTTTATTTAACCAAATCTGTACTGTTTTAGCTGCTCAAGTTATTTGTAGTGACCGTAAAAGCACACTTTTTTTTCTGGGTTGAAAAACCATTCCCAAATTTGCCATTCTCAAAATAACTAGTTTCTGGTATTTGAGGCCTACTTGAAATCTATCCCAAAAAGAATATCTTACATTGAAGCTAGTGATAGTGTCATTCAGAAAAACCTAAGACACGCGCTAGCGTGCTGATAGAAATCTGATTCTGTGATTAAACCTATACCTGTCACACAGCGCAAAAAAAAACAGGCCTCACATCTCTATTTAACCAAATCTGTACTGTTTTAGCTGGTCAAGTTATTTGTAGTGACCGTAAAAGCACACTTTTTTTTCTGGGTTGAAAAACCATTCCCAAATTTGCCATTCTCAAAATAACTAGTTTCTGGTATTTGAGGCCTACTTGAAATCTATCCCAAAAAGAATATCTTACATTGAAGCTAGTGATAGTGTCATTCAGAAAAACCTAAGACACGCACTAGCGTGCTGATAGAAATCTGATTCTGTGATTAAACCTATACCTGTCACACAGCGCAAAAAAAAAACAGGCCTCACATCTCTATTTAACCAAATCTGTACTGTTTTAGCTGCTCAAGTTATTTGTAGTGACCGTAAAAGCACACTTTTTTTTTCTGGGTTGAAAAACCATTCCCAAATTTGCCATTCTCAAAATAACTAGTTTCTGGTATTTGAGGCCTACTTGAAATCTATCCCAAAAAGAATATCTTACATTGAAGGTACTGATAGTGTCATTCAGAAAAACCTAAGACACACGCTAGCGTGCTGATAGAAATCTGATTCTGTGATTAAACCTATACCTGTCACACAGCGCAAAAAAAAACAGGCCTCACATCTTTATTTAACCAAATCTGTACTGTTTTAGCTGCTCAAGTTATTTGTAGTGACCGTAAAAGCACACTTTTTTTTCTGGGTTGAAAAACTATTCCCAAATTTGCCATTCTCAAAATAACTAGTTTCTGGTATTTGAGGCCTACTTGAAATCTATCCCAAAAAGGATATCTTACATTGAAGGTATTCATAGTGTCATTCAGAAAAACCTAAGACACACGCTACCGTGCAGATAGAAGTCTGATTCTGAGATTAAACCTTAACCTGTCACACAGTGCAAAAAAAAACAGGTCTCACATTTCTATTCAAGCAAATCTGTACTGTTTTAGCTGCTCAAGTTATTTGTAGTGACCGTAAAAGCACACTTTTTTTTCTGGGTTGAAAAACTATTCCCAAATTTGCCATTCTCAAAATTGTGGTGAACGGGAACAATGAGGAAAACATCTAATAAGGGACGCGGATGCGGACGTGGACATGGACATGGTCGTGGTGGTGTTAGTGGACCCTTTGGTGCTGGGAGAGGACGTGGCCGTTCTGCCACAGCCACACGTCCTAGTGTACCAACTACCTCAGGTCCCAGTAGCCGCCAGAATTTACAGGGATATTTGGTGGGGCCCAATGCCGTTCTAAGGATGGTAAGGCCTGAGCAGGTGCAGGCATTAGTCAATTGGGTGGCCGACAGTGCATCCAGCACGTTCACATTATCTCCCACCCAGTCTTCTGCAGAAAGCGCACAGATGGCGCATGAAAACCAAGCCCATCAGTCTGTCACATCACCCCCATGCATATCAGGGAAACTGTCTGAGCCTCAAGTTATGCAGCAGTCTCTTATGCTGTTTGAAGACTCTGCTGCCAGGGTTTCCCAAGGGCATCCACCTAGCTCTTCACCAGGGGTGGAAGAGATAGAATGCACTAACGCACAACCACTTATGTTTCCTGATGATGAGGACATGGGAATACCACCTCAGCACGTCTCTGATGATGACGAAACACAGGTGCCAACTGCTGCGTCTTTCTGCAGTGTGCAGACTGAACAGGAGGTCAGGGGTCAAGACTGGGTGGAAGACGATGCAGGGGACGATGAGGTCCTAGACCCCACATGGAATGAAGGTCGTGCCACTGACTTTCACAGTTCGGAGGAAGAGGCAGTGGTGAGACCGAGCCAACAGCGTAGCAAAAGAGGGAGCAGTGGGCAAAATCAGAACACCCGCCGCCAAGAGACTCCGCCTGGTACTGACCGCCGCCATCTGGGACCGAGCACCCCAAAGGCAGCTTCAAGGAGTTCCCTGGCATGGCACTTCTTCAAACAATGTGCTGACGACAAGACCCGAGTGGTTTGCACGCTGTGCCATCAGAGCCTGAAGCGAGGCATTAACGCTCTGAACCTTAGCACAACCTGCATGACCAGGCACCTGCATGCAAAGCATGAACTGCAGTGGAGTAAACACCTTAAAAACAAGGAAGTCACTCAGGCTCCCCCTGCTGCCTCTTCTGCTGCTGCTGCCTCGGCCTCTTTTGCTGCTGCCGCCGCCTCGGCCTCTTCTGCTGCTGCTGCCGCCGCCTCGGCCTCTTCCTCTGCCTCTGGAGGAACGTTGGCACCTGCCGCCCAGCAAACATGGGATGTACCACCAACACCACCACCTGCGTCACCAAGCATCTCAACCATGTCACACGGCAGCGTTCAGCTCTCCATCTCACAAACATTTGAGAGAAAGCGTAAATTCCCACCTAGCCACCCTCGATCCCTGGCCCTCAATGCCAGCATTTCTAAACTACTGGCCTATGAAATGCTGTCATTTAGGCTGGTGGACACACACAGCTTCAAACAGCTCATGTCACTTGCTGTCCCACAGTATGTTGTTCCCAGCCGCCACTACTTCTCCAAGAGAGCCGTGCCTTCCCTGCACAAACAAGTGTCCGATAAAATCAAGTGTGCACTGCGCAACGCCATCTGTGGCAAGGTCCACCTAACCACAGATACGTGGACCAGTAAGCACGACCAGGGACGCTATATCTCCCTAACTGCACACTGGGTAAATGTAGTGGCGGCTGGGCCCCAGGCGGTGAGCTGTTTGGCGCACGTCCTTCCGCCGCCAAGGATCGCAGGGCAACATTCTTTGCCTCCTGTCTCCTCCTCCTCATACTCAGCTTCCTCCTCCTCTTCTTCCACCTGCTCATCCAGTCAGCCACACACCTTCACCACCAACTTCAGCACAGCACGGGGTAAACGTCAGCAGGCCATTCTGAAACTCATATGTTTGGGGAACAGGCCCCACACCGCACAGGAGTTGTGGCGGGGTATAGAACAACAGACCGACGAGTGGTTGCTGCCGGTGAGCCTCAAGCCCGGCCTGGTGGTGTGCGATAATGGGCGAAATCTCGTTGCAGCTCTGGGACTAGCCGGTTTGACGCACATCCCTTGCCTGGCGCATGTGCTGAATTTGGTGGTGCAGAAGTTCATTCGCAACTACCCCGACATGTCAGAGCTGCTGCATAAAGTGCGGGCCGTCTGTTCGCGCTTCCGGCGTTCACACCCTGCCGCTGCTCGCCTGTCTGCGCTACAGCGTAACTTCGGCCTTCCCGCTCACCGCCTCATATGCGACGTACCCACCAGGTGGAACTCCACCTTGCATATGCTGGACAGACTGTGCGAGCAGCAGCAGGCCATAGTGGAGTTTCAGCTGCAGCACGCACGGGTCAGTCGCACTGCGGATCAGACACACTTCACCACCAATGACTGGGCCTCCATGCGAGACCTGTGTGCCCTGTTGCGCTGTTTCGAGTACTCCACCAACATGGCCAGTGGCGATGACACGGTTATCAGCATTACAATACCACTTCTATGTCTCCTTGAGAAAACACTTAGGGCGATGATGGAAGAGGAGGTGGCCCAGGAGGAAGAGGAGGAAGAGGGGTCATTTTTAGCACTTTCAGGCCAGTCTCTTCAAAGTGACTCAGAGGGAGGTTTTTTGCAACACCAGAGGCCAGGTACAAATGTGGCCAGACAGGGCCCACTACTGGAGGATGAGGAGGACGAGGATGAGGAGGAGGTGGAGGAGGATGAGGATGAAGCATGTTCACAGCGGGGTGGCACCCAAAGCAGCTCGGGCCCATCACTGGTGCGTGGCTGGGGGGAAACACAGGACGATGACGATACGCCTCCCACAGAGGACAGCTTGTCCTTACCTCTGGGCAGCCTGGCACACATGAGCGACTACATGCTGCAGTGCCTGCGCAACGACAGCAGAGTTGCCCACATTTTAACGTGTGCGGAATACTGGGTTGCCACCCTGCTGGATCCCCGGTACAAAGACAATGTGCCCACCTTACTTCCTACACTGGAGCGTGATAGGAAGATGCGCGAGTACAAGCGCACGTTGGTAGACGCGCTACTGAGAGCATTCTCAAATGTCACAGGGGAACCAGTGGAAGCCCAAGGCGAAGGCAGAGGAGGAGCAAGAGGTCGCCAACGCAGCTGTGTCACGGCCAGCTCCTCTGAGGGCAGGGTTAGCATGGCAGAGATGTGGAAAAGTTTTGTCACCACGCCACAGCTAACTGCACCACCACCTGATACGGAACGTGTTAGCAGGAGGCAACATTTCACTAACATGGTGGAACAGTACCTGTGCACACCCCTCCACGTACTGACTGATGGTTCGGCCCCATTCAACTTCTGGGTCTCCAATTTGTCCACTTGGCCAGAGCTAGCCTTTTATGCCTTGGAGGTGCTGGCCTGCCCGGCGGCCAGCGTTTTGTCTGAACGTGTATTCAGCACGGCAGGGGGCGTCATTACAGACAAACGCAGCCGCCTGTCTACAGCCAATGTGGACAAGCTGACGTTCATAAAAATGAACCAGGCATGGATCCCACAGGACCTGTCCATCCCTTGTGCAGATTAGATATTAACTACCTCCCCTTAACAATATATTATTCTACTCCAGGGCACTTCCTCATTCAATACTATTTTTAATTTCATTTTACCATTATATTGCGGGGCAACCCAAAGTTGAATGAACCTCTCCTCTGTCTGGGTGCCGGGGCCTAAATGTGTGACAGTGGCCTGTTCCAGTGGTGGGTGACGTGAAGCCTGATTCTCTGCTATGACATGAAGACTTATTCTGTGCTGACATGAAGCCAGATTCTCTGTTACACGACCACTCTCCTCTGCCTGGGTGCCTGGGCCTAAATATGTGACAGTGGCCTGTTCCAGTGGTGGGTGACGTGAAGCCTGATTCTCTGCTATGACATGAATACAGATTCTGCGCTGACATAAGGCCAGATTCTCTGTTACGGGACCTCTCTCCTCTGCCTGGGTGCCTGGGCCTAAATGTGTGACAGTGGCCTGTTCCAGTGGTGGGTGACGTGAAGCCTGATTCTCTGCTATGACATGAAGACAGATTCTGCGCTGACATAAGGCCAGATTCTCTGTTACGGGACCGCACTCCTCTGTCTGGGTGCCGGGGCCTAAATGTGTGACAGTGGCCTGTTCCAGTGGTGGGTGACGTGAAGCCTGATTCTCTGCTATGACATGAAGACAGATTCTGCGCTGACATAAGGCCAGATTCTCTGTTACCGGACCTCTCTACTCTGCCTGGGTGCCTGGGCCTAAATGTGTGACAGTGGCCTGTTCCAGTGGTGGGTGACGTGAAGCCTGATTCTCTGCTATGACATGAAGACAGTTTCTGCGCTGACATAAGGCCAGATTCTCTGTTACGGGACCTCTCTCCTCTGCCTGGGTGCCTGGGCCTAAATGTGTGACAGTGGCCTGTTCCAGTGGTGGGTGACGTGAAGCCTGATTCTCTGCTATGACATGAATACAGATTCTGCGCTGACATAAGGCCAGATTCTCTGTTACGGGACCTCTCTCCTCTGCCTGGGTGCCTGGGCCTAAATGTGTGACAGTGGCCTGTTCCAGTGGTGGGTGACGTGAAGCCTGATTCTCTGCTATGACATGAAGACAGATTCTGCGCTGACATAAGGCCAGATTCTCTGTTACGGGACCTCTCTCCTCTGTCTGGGTGCCGGGGCCTAAATGTGTGACAGTGGCCTGTTCCAGTGGTGGGTGACGTGAAGCCTGATTCTCTGCTATGACATGAATACAGATTCTGCGCTGACATAAGGCCAGATTCTCTGTTACGGGACCTCTCTCCTCTGCCTGGGTGCCTGGGCCTAAATGTGTGACAGTGGCCTGTTCCAGTGGTGGGTGACGTTAAGCCTGATTCTCTGCTATGACATGAAGACAGATTCTGCGCTGACATAAGGCCAGATTCTCTGTTACGGGACCGCTCTCCTCTGTCTGGGTGCCGGGGCCTAAATGTGTGACAGTGGCCTGTTCCAGTGGTGGGTGACGTGAAGCCTGATTCTCTGCTATGACATGAATACAGATTCTGCGCTGACATAAGGCCAGATTCTCTGTTACGGGACCTCTCTCCTCTGCCTGGGTGCCTGGGCCTAAATGTGTGACAGTGGCCTGTTCCAGTGGTGGGTGACGTGAAGCCTGATTCTCTGCTATGACATGAAGACAAATTCTGCGCTGACATAAGGCCAGATTCTCTGTTACTGGACCTCTCTCCTCTGCCTGGGTGCCTGGGCCTAAATGTGTGACAGTGGCCTGTTCCAGTGGTGGGTGACGTGAAGCCTGATTCTCTGCTATGACATGAAGACAGATTCTGCGCTGACATAAGGCCAGATTCTCTGTTACGGGACCGCTCTCCTCTGTCTGGGTGCCGGGGCCTAAATGTGTGACAGTGGCCTGTTCCAGTGGTGGGTGACGTGAAGCCTGATTCTCTGCTATGACATGAATACAGATTCTGCGCTGACATAAGGCCAGATTCTCTGTTACGGGACCTCTCTCCTCTGCCTGGGTGCCTGGGCCTAAATGTGTGTTCCAGTGGTGGGTGACGTGAAGCCTGATTCTCTGCTATGACATGAAGACAGATTCTGCGCTGACATAAGGCCAGATTCTCTGTTA
This sequence comes from Bufo bufo, assembly GCF_905171765.1. Taxonomy (NCBI): domain Eukaryota; kingdom Metazoa; phylum Chordata; class Amphibia; order Anura; family Bufonidae; genus Bufo; species Bufo bufo. The sequence continues at coordinate 218,555,084 of NC_053391.1, forward strand.
CGGGACCTCTCTCCTCTGCCTGGGTGCCTGGGCCTAAATGTGTGACAGTGGCCTGTTCCAGTGGTGGGTGACGTGAAGCCTGATTCTCTGATATGTAATGAAGACAGATTCTGCGCTGACATAAGGCCAGATTCTCTGTTACGGGACCGCTCTCCTCTGTCTGGGTGCCGGGGCCTAAATGTGTGACAGTGGCCTGTTCCAGTGGTGGGTGACGTGAAGCCTGATTCTCTGCTATGACATGAATACAGATTCTGCGCTGACATAAGGCCAGATTCTCTGTTACGGGACCTCTCTCCTCTGCCTGGGTGCCTGGGCCTAAATGTGTGACAGTGGCCTGTTCCAGTGGTGGGTGACGTGAAGCCTGATTCTCTGCTATGACATGAAGACAGATTCTGCGCTGACATAAGGCCAGATTCTCTGTTACGGGACCGCTCTCCTCTGTCTGGGTGCCGGGGCCTAAATGTGTGACAGTGGCCTGTTCCAGTGGTGGGTGACGTGAAGCCTAATTCTCTGCTATGACATGAATACAGATTCTGCGCTGACATAAGGCCAGATTCTCTGTTACGGGACCTCTCTCCTCTGCCTGGGTGCCTGGGCCTAAATGTGTGACAGTGGCCTGTTCCAGTGGTGGGTGACGTGAAGCCTGATTCTCTGCTATGACATGAATACAGATTCTGCGCTGACATAAGACCAGATTCTCTTTTACGGGACCTCTCTCCTCTGCCTGGGTGCCTGGGCCTAAATGTGTGACAGTGGCCTGTTCCAGTGGTGGGTGACGTGAAGCCTGATTCTCTGCTATGACATGAAGACAGATTCTGCGCTGACATAAGGCCAGATTCTCTGTTACGGGACCGCTCTCCTCTGTCTGGGTGCCGGGGCCTAAATGTGTGACAGTGGCCTGTTCTAGTGGTGGGTGACGTGAAGCCTGATTCTCTGCTATGACATGAAGACAGATTCTGTGCTGACATCAGGCCAGATTCTCTGTTACGGGACCTCTCTCCTTTGCCTGGGTGCCGGGGCCTAAATGTGTGACAGTGGCCTGTTCCAGTGGTGGGTGACGTGAAGCCTGATTCTCTGCTATGACATGAAGACTGATTCTGCGCTGACATGAAGCCAGATTCTCTGCTATGGCATGAAGAGACTGATTCTCTGCTGACATGAATCCAGATTCTTTGCTATGGCATGAAGAGACTGATTCTCTGCTGACGTGAAACCAGATTCTCTGCTATGGGACCTCTGTCCAATTGATATTGGTTCATTTTTATTTTTTTAATTTTTATTTTAATTCATTTCCTTATCCACATTTGTTTGCAGGGGATTTACCTACATGTTGCTGCCTTTTGCAGCCCTCTAGCTCTTTCCTGGGCTGTTTTACAGCCTTTTTAGTGCCCAAAAGTTCGGGTCCCCATTGACTTCAATGGGGTTCGGGTTCAGGACGAAGTTCGGATCCCGAACCCGAACATTTCCGGGAAGTTCGGCCGAACTTCTCGAACCCGAACATCCAGGTGTTCGCTCAACTCTACTCAAAAGTCATTTTTCTAATATAGTCTCACATGATATTACTCCGATTGAGAGTGCACAATTGATGTTAAATTTGCAGCAATTCGGTTTAAGGCTGAAGAGCCAATACATGCCTCCGAAAATATATCATCCGAGTGAGACATATATACAACTGGTACAGCGCAATATTTCCATGTTAATTATGCAATATAAAAAAGGAGATCATTATATAAATCACAATTTATCTGCTGAGGAGAGACAGATAGTTAATCATCTGACTGATGATGACTCTCTGATCTTCAAACCTGCGGATAAAGGGGGAGCCCTTGTCATTTTAGACAAGGATTACTATATTAAGGAAATATTGGGACAACTGTCTGATCAAACTGTTTATGAAATATTGCAGGGAGATCCGGTTTGGGCAATATAACGGGAATTACAGGTCTTGGTTGATAATTATTTAAAACAGAATATTATTGATAAGAAATTAGCAGAATTTTTAATCAACCAACACCGGGTTACACCCATATTCTATACACTCCCCAAGGTGCATAAATCCTTGGAGCGGCCCCCAGGACGCCCAATAGTTGCAGCAACAGATTCAATCCTTTCTCCCCCTGCAATTTTCCTGGATAAAGTGTTGACCCCTCTTACTAAAAAAGCTCCCTCATACTTAAGGGATACACAACATTTCTTGGAGACAATAAGTGAGATTGAGCTGTCGCAGGATTGTATCCTAGTCACCCTGGATGTATGTAGTCTATATACAAGTATCACTCATGAAAAAGGCCTATTGGCCGTCCGTGCATTATTGGATGAGAGCACATACACGCAGGCTGAAAAGGATTTTTTCTGTCTCTACTTTCTATTGTTTTACGGCGTAACTACTTCTTATTTCAAGACACATTTTTCCAGCAGCGGTGTGGGACCGCGATGGGGTCCAATACCGCACCGCCTTACGCAAATTGTTATATGGCACATTTTGAGAGAGAGTATATCTACCCAAATGTGCTATATCAAAACCATTGTATATTTTGGAAACGTTTTATACACGTAGTTTGAGGATGCAGGAAATGACACAAAAATTTGTCAACAGAGGTTATCCATCTAAGCTGTTAGATGAACAAAGGCACAAGGTAGAAAATCCCACAATAACACAAAAAAAGATGATAAAAACATAGAGAATACCTCTCATTGTTAAATATCACCCCTGGATGGATCGAGTAAGAGCAATTGCCAATAAACACTGGTATATTTTACAAAGATCATACCCAACAATTCAGGAATATAGGGAGTTACCTATGATGTGTTATAAACGTAATCAAAATATTAGAGATAAGATCATCCGGGCGGACATAGGTAGTGACAGGACGTCATTGTGACAGCTCACTTTCTCCACAGTCAGAAAGGGAACATTTCCCTGTCTGAACTGTGTTCATTGTTCTAATGTCATTAAGGGCTCCAACATATCACACCCACACACAGGACAACAAATTCCAGTACGGGGTAACTTTACCTGTGACAGTAGCTTTGTTATCTACTTACTAAAATGTCCGTGTGGGTTGTGCTATGTTGGAGAAACAACAATGCGTATCAAAGATAGAGTGGGAAAACACAAATCCACAATCAGGAAAGAGAATATCTTGTTACCTATCCCTCAACACTTTATTGAGAAAAAACATCATATCTCACAATTACGTTTCCAAATTATAGAGGAAGTGACCGTACCAAGACGTGGAGGAAACCGCATCCAGATGCTTCACCAGCGTGAAGCATATTGGATCCATCGGCTCGAGACGCTTGCCCCCAAAGGCCTCAATAAAGAATATTCACTGAGTAGTTTCACTTAAAAGAATAAATGTATATTATAATATGTTTGTTTGTATTTGGTTCTATAATTGATCATTGATAACTCAGACGCTGTAGTAATGTATGAATATAGATACATACTCTGCCGTATCCTATTTTCTTTCCATTGATTGAGTTTTGTTTATACTGAGTTACATAGCAACATGACGCCGTGATCAGGTGACTGGTCATGTGGCTGGGGGCGTATGCCTTCAATTACAGCCACATGACCGCTCACATGATGAGGGGCGGGCATTTCAAAAGGTGTATTTAAATGGTGCATTACATGTGTTGTATTGAGCTATCATCACCTGTATTTGATAAAGGCAAACCTTATGCCGAAACGTGCGTCACATGGGTGACGAATAAAGAAGTTTTCAGCTCAGCAAAACGGAGTGCTGGTCTTTCTAAACATATTACTAAAGGGATCCGATCTACTGACCGCACACCCGGACCTTACCAGAGCGCAGTGCCGTCCAATTGTTTGTTTCAATATATTCAGTAGGACTATCAGCTTTGTATCCACCTGACTTCTCCTCAACGCAACTGATAGTCCCAACCCCATTTATAAGGCAAGAAATCCCACTTATTAAACCTGACAGGGCACACCTGTGAAGTGAAAACCATTTCAGGGGACTACCTCTTGAAGCTCATCAAGAGAATGCCAAGAGTGTGCAAAGCAGTAATCAAAGCAAAAGGTGGCTACTTTGAAGAAACTAGAATATGACATATTTTCAGTTGTTTCACACTTGTTTGTTATGTATATAATTCCACATGTGTTAATTCATAGTTTTGATGCCTTCAGTGTGAATCTACAATTTTCATAGTCATGAAAATAAAGAAAACTCTTTTAATGAGAAGGTGTGTCCAAACTTTTGGTCTGTACTGTATTTGTCTTAACTATAGATGCACTGTGCAGATAAAATGTATATGCACAATAAAGTCACATTATTATGACCTCGTTCTACTTTTAAAGTTGGATGCGTGTAGTTCATGCAGGAAGTCACGTGTGGTGAGCTGGCTTGGTGGGTATATAAGGTGTGTGATGAGCTTTCTGCACACATATCCCTCATTGCTGTCATGGGTAAAAGGGACGATTTATCAGAGTTGCAAAGAGGGATGATTATTGGCTTTCTGAAACTGCGCAGTTTGTGAATGTTCTCATGCTGCTGTGGTGAAAATGTAACGTGAGTGAACAAATGGCACCATTGCAAATAAGCGACTTGGAAACTGCAGAGTACCACGTGCCATTGGTGTGAGAGGTGAACACCGGCTTCAAAGATGTGCAAGGGTGGACCTACACTCTACAGTATAGCAGTTCACCCCAAAAAAATTAACCAGGGGGCTACCAGTTGTTTGTCTAAAAAATAGCTCAGTGAACCAGACTGCGTATGGGGATCCGAAGCAGACAGATGGTCACCGTACCTCTACTAACAAAGTTGCATCATAAGAAAAGGCTTCCATTTTCAAGCCAGTATCAGAATTGGACCCCCACTGATTGGCAAAGAGTTGCCTTCTCCAATGAGTCTTATTTTCTTATTCATCTAAAAGAAGGACATTGTCATACCAGGCAAGAAACATCAGAGAACAAACACCCTGCAACTATTGCTGGAAGAGCATAAGCTGGTGGTGGCAGCATTATGGTCTGGTAAATGTTTTTGTGGCATTCTTTGGGCCCACTTATGTGTTGCTCACAAACAATCCTTGCAGATCTATTTCCATACATGCCGACTATTTTCCCTGCGGCGGATGGGATCTTCCTGATTGGAAGAGCATGAGCCAGACTTCCAAGTAGTACACTGGCCCCCTAATTCCCCATACTTGAACCCAATTGAGCATCTGTGGGACCACCAGCATTGGCATGTTTGCTCTATTGATCCTCCCCCACGCACCTTCCCATAGCTGGGGGATGCACTGCAGTCATCTGCTGCTGTCTGTGCTGCACATGGTGGTTACTTTGGATGTGTGACTCGACTGTGTATAAATCTGCAAAAAAAGGGGTTTAGTCAGCACCGCCCAGTGCGCAGGTGCACGCTGCCATGGCAAAGACCTAGAAGAAAAAAAGAGACAATGCAGCAGCACCCTGCAAATCAGATAAAGTACAACAATGCCATAGTCACAAAAATAATGATTACAAAAATTATGGTGCTAATGCATTAGCACCATAATTTTTGTAATCATTATTTTTGTGACTATGGCATTGTTGTACTTTATCTGATTTGCAGGATGCTGCTGCATTGTCTCTTTTTTTCTTCGACTGTGTATAAGTCACCAGTTTAGCAGCTCTGTATATATTTCTGCCATTAAAAATATTCGACCAGCACTGTTTTGAGTCTCATTCTCCTGAAGTGCCAGGGAGTTGAAATGGTCATATTTCTGTCACAAAAAGTGCCAAGTATAGTGCTGCAATACCAGCTAATGGCAAAAGATACTCAAGAATAAAAATGGGGGCATTTGTTTTTACGTAGTACAGTGATGACATACAGTACAGATCAAAAGTTTGGACACACCTTCTCATTCAAAGAGCTTTCTTTATTTTCATGACTATGAAAATTGTAGATTCACACTGAACTATGAATTAACACATGTGGAATTATATACATAACAAACAAGTGTGAAACAACTGAAAATATGTCATATTCTAGGTTCTTCAAAGTAGCCACCTTTTGCTTTGATTACTGCTTTGCACACTCTTGGCATTCTCTTGATGAGCTTCAAGAGGTAGTCCCCTGAAATGGTTTTCACTTCACAGGTGTGCCCTGTCAGGTTTAATAAGTGGGATTTCTTGCCTTATAAATGGGGTTGGGACCATCAGTTGCGTTGAGGAGAAGTCAGATGGATACACAGCTGATAGTCCTACTGAATAGACTGTTAGAATTTGTATTATGGCAAGAAAAAAGCAGCTAAGTAAAGAAAAACGAGTGGCCATCATTACTTTAAGAAATGAAGGTCAGTCAGTCAGCCGAAAAATTGGGAAAACTTTGAAAGTAAGGGCTATTTGACCATGAAGGAGAGTGATGGGATTATGCGCCAGATGACCTGGCCTCCACAGTCACCGGACCTGAACCCAATCGAGATGGTTTGGGGTGAGCTGGACCGCAGAGTGAAGGCAAAAGGGCCAACAAGTGCTAAGCATCTCTGGGAACTCCTTCAAGACTGTTGGAAGACCATTTCAGGGGACTACCTCTTGAAGCTCATCAAGAGAATGCCAAGAGTGTGCAAAGCAGTGATCAAAGCAAAAGGTGGCTACTTTGAAGAACCTAGAATATGACATATTTTCAGTTGTTTCACACTTGTTTGTTATGTATATAATTCCACATGTGTTAATTCATAGTTTTGATGCCTTCATAGTCATGAAAATAAAGAAAACTCTTTGAATGAGTAGGTGTGTCCAAACTTTGGACTGTACTGTAGGTAAAATAAAGTACATATATTTAGTACCCTTACACATTATAGAGTTAGTCATATTTTTGTATTAACTTCTGTCTAATTTATTACATTAAATTACAAATGGGAAAAAAAAGACTAACTTTTGTAGTTTACACAATTTCCCCCAATTTTTCTCTGTATGAAACTAAAAATAAAATTTACTTTTTTAATACAATATAAAAGCTCTGTTTGGGCTAAACTATGTTTTGTTTTTTGTTTTTAAATGCGTAGCCTTGTTTTGAATATTGTTTTGAAAAGATGAAACTTTCACATTGACAGTAAGGCACAAAAGGCCTTGGTCATAAAGGGGTTAATGCTGTTCTAATTGTTTCAAATGGTAAAACCAACCTTTACATTTTAAATTAGTGATTGCCAGGATCCCCTTCATCAGCAGTGCTTTCAAACCTAAGTCAAGATGTTATTGCAATTAAATCATAGTATCCTGGGCATTAACTATTTAAAAACTCTGTGCTAAAAGAATTAAAAAACGTGTAGCCTTAGAATGATTTGTTTTGAAAAGATGAAAATTTGACATGGACTGTAAGGCACAAAAGGCCTTGGTCATGAAGATGTTAATAATGTTCTAGTTGTTCGGTCTTTGGTAGCTAATAAAGGTTAAATTATTTGTATAGTTTGCTAGTCTATTGAATGCTCTCATCTTTTTCTTTTGAAGAAGTCAGATTTTTGGCCATCTATATATTTAACCCCTTATAGTCATATAGGGGGGGCCTTTATTAACACCGGCGTTTTAGATGCCAGTCTTAATACCCCTTTGTGCAAGCAGTGGCTGCACCTAAGTTATGTAGGGGAGCCGGCCTCTACATAACTTTGGCATATCCACCGCCTGTCTAAATGTACGCCAGCTCCCTTGCTCGCGTACGTTTAGACCATTTTCTAGGTCTAAAACAGGTGTAGAAAATGATGAATGAGATGGGCCTGCCAGACCACCCCCTTCCACTATACCATGCCCCCTTTGTAGACCTGGCCTGAGTGGGGAAATGTCGCAGATTGGGTCCCAAATAACCTTTGCACTGCAATCTGCGCCAGATAAACACCAAAAATTGACCCATATCAGTTAGTCAATGACCCCCATATTTTCTAAATATGGACTATAAGGTCCTGTTACCATGCTTTCAGCTTGTAACAAAGTCACTACTGCAACTACTCTACTATCTTTTACCATATCAATTCTACTCCACTCTGTCCTCAATACTTTTCTTTTTAAAAACCATATGATGGTGCAGTAAACTATTCTATTGTAATTTCTCAATATGGGTATATTCATACAACAATAACAACACCCTTTCTTTCCACACACATCATTCCTGAACAGATAACAATCATGTATACTTCCTTCTTGCATTACTTCCTCTTTCTCCTTGAATTCCATATGTAGTTCTTTTGAAAGGTCACATTTAGGACAGCATGATTACACGTTCTTACAAGGAACAACCAAAACTGACCTTTTGAATTTCTGACATGCAGTAATTTTAGTCCGGCGGCCTTTCGCTGTGCACCGCCGTGCTGCGCCGGAGCTCCGCCCCCGTCCCCATTATAGTCAATGGGGATGGAACGGCGGTCGGGCAGCACGACGAAATAGCCGCAGGACGGATCCGACATGGTGAACAGCATGTCGGATCCGTCCTGCCGCAAGTGTGAAAGTACCCTTAGCTCTGTTGTTACAGAGTGGTAAATTTGAAATTGTTTGTGCTGAGTTTCTCCACTCCACCCACTAGAAGGTTCCAATCTAGCTAGAAATGGTATATAAGGAGAGTAGTCAGAGCCCCTAGTGTTCTTCAGTTAGGGAACAATGCTTGCAAGAGGTCTACTGAGTGACCAGAAGAAGACGCTGAGATGGGGATACTTTGCCACAGACCCTGGATCACCAGCCTTTGACCAGGGTACCAGCCTTCTGAAGAGAGAGAGACAGCTAGCTCAGGCCTTTCCTCTGCATTAACCGCTTCTTCCAGGGCGGAGACTGAAGAAGGCAACCCTATGCCTCACCTGTATTGTTTTGCACCTGAATTCCTCCAGTAAAGTAGCACACTGGTTAACTACAGACCCTGACTCTCTGGACTTATTTCCGGTTGGGGTGCACCACGCCTTACCATCCCTTTCAGAGAGCACCAACACATGGTGACACCTCAGTGGTGTCCGGGGAACCAAGTGTAGCGTCGGAGCTACCCAAAACCCGGCCACTGCACCACCACCTTGCGCAAGCTAGTGTACTTATTTAGAACGGGTTGCATGACTAGGTTGGTGATGTGCACCTTGCAGAGAGCATGTGTTATTTCCTCCAGGTTCAGGGTGGCCAGGATGTTGTGCCAGATGTCACTGAGCACCTTGCCCAGTCGGAATAGAAGGAGGGGACAGCCAGCGGGTTGTCATAGGAAGGAGGGGTAGTACAATTGACGCTGCTGCTGTTGTGGACGGCGAGCTTCCATGGAGGAGGAGTTGGATAGGTTCCTGGGGTGGGAGCCAGGCCGACACAATCGTGGGGCGGGGGGTCAAGAGCACCTGACCTCATTGCCTCCTTGTTGCTGCCGCAAAAACATTGACCCAGTGGGCCTTGAAAGATATGTACTGTCCCAGCCTGTAAGAGCTTCTCCAGGTGTCCAATGTGACAAGAACCTTGCCGCACTGTGAGAATCACAGGGAGCAGCCCACATATTTTTGGGAGAAATAATGTCGGAAAGGTATCTTCCAGCAAGCCTGAGCGCATGCCATCAGCTCCCTAAAGTAAGCGGACTCAACTAAATGGTAAGGCAGCAACTGTACCACCAGCAATTTGGCCAGGTAGGAATTAATCTTGCGCAGTATGGGATTGCTGAGCACATAAAGATGTTTCCTGGCAACGCATTCCATTAACAATGGCTGAAGATGGAGCAGAGGAGGAGGAGGAGTCTGAGCTGGAGAAGCAGAAAGGAATGATAACAATTTGAAAGACACTGTACTTCCCGTGGATGCGACCTTGCTGCCGCAAGGGGGACCGGAAAAAGGGGGGACCTTCTGTTGCAGTAGCTGGCTGCCATCTTCACTTGCCAACAGGATGGGGTGATGTCGCTTCATGTGGCTCAATAGAGCCGTGGTGTCTATGTTTGTGTTTGCCTGCCCACGTCTTATTTTGTTCTTGCAGAGCTTGCACAAAGCAAGCTGTCAACATGGAGACTCTCTTGACTATCTGCCATAGGGAGTGGTGGGGTTTTCTTAGGAAAAAGTAAGGTTCCCCACTAGGAAGGGGTGGTAAAGACTGAGAGGACTCTACTGAAAGCCTTCTATGGGGCTGCAAGGAGGAGAAGCAGGAGGAATGTTTTAAACCCTGGATCCATGGCAAAGTGTCAGACTGTGAAGTCACCTCCATACCATCCTGCTGCGACGGAGAGGAGAGGTGAGCCATCTAATCCACAATCTCATCCTCTTTTTTTTCATTGATAATGCTGTGCCTTTCCAAAGTTAGCAGAGACAACTGCAGCCTACTACTACTACTACTACTACTATGTCTGCCCGGATAGCTGGTGCTGCTGCCACCCACATTCTGGCTCTGGGTCTTTCTTTTGGAAGACTTCCGTAGACCTGACATTTTTGGGCCTAAAAGTACACGGTCACACAAAGTATGGAACAGTTTGAAAATCTGCATTTTGGAAATTAAAGACAGGGAGGTGTAATACGATATCCTTCCCTTTCCACAAACACACTGAAGACACTACCACTGACAGTTGACTGTGGAAATACTTTATTATCGGTGCCACTAACAGATTTGTGCCCAATGTCTTTTGCTTGTTAAAATATTCAGATTAAAAAAATTCTCCAATGAAAAACACAAGTTGACAAACTACTTTGCAAATATTTCCCCCAACCTCCCCATCATACCAACACTGAAAGTGCCTGGAGATGGAAATACACAGATACAAGGCTAATACCATGTTATCACTCACAGATAATATCGTGCGCTACACTGTGTATTGGTGTAGTAATCACCTATATGCTGGTTTTAATGATTTTAACAATCTTAAAAAAAATTGGAGCCATGTGGGGATAGAAATAAACGAAAATGGATTGAGGCCTAATATCTTTATGTGCTACCCTGCGTATTGTAAGACATGTAATCACCTACAGGCTGGTTTGAATAAATTCAACAACCCCCCAAAAAAATAATAAATAAAAAATACTAAATTGGAACTATGTTGAGATAGAAATAAAAAGAAACCGATTGAGGCCTAATATCATGTTATCACTCACAGATAATTTTGTGCACTACCCTGTTTATTGTGAGATACATAATCACCTATTAAAATGAATGGGATGGCTTGGGTGTAATTACACCTGCTCACCGCTGCAGATGCAACGGCTAGAAGATAAACAGTGAAGAGGAGGCAGCGCTGGAACGGCGCGCGCCTTCTCTTCAAACAGCTGATCATCGGGGGTGCCGGGTGTCGGACCCCCGCCCATCTGATATTGATGACCTATCCTGAGGATAGGTCATCAATAAATATAACTTGGACAACCCCTTTAACTTTACCCCAAATTTTTTTTATTAACTATGTAGAGACAACCTGACATGGAGTTTGAACTAGTATTTCAGGTGTTTTCACTGAGATTTCAAATACTACATCAATGTTAAAACACATCTTATACAGTTTTGCGCTTATTACACCCACACCCCACGTAAAAAAAAGATTTCTGTTAAAATGGGAACAATTAAAGTAATGTCCTTGCAGGTAGCTGCTTTTGAGGTTTGTAGCAGCTGCATTTGTGCTAGGAGACACAGGCAGTCTCAGCTCCTCACTTCTCACTCCCTGGCTGACAACTTTCCCTGCCTGTCCCTATTCTACACACTCAATTCTTCTTCTTTGTAATACTAGCCTTTCCCTTCAATGTTCCTGGCAGTAGAATGCAAGCTTAATTGTGACTTTTGAATGTTCCTGACTCCCTTGGATTGTTTTTCTGGCAAACACTAAGTCCCATCCACTCTCATTCACAGCCCAACACAGAATGACATTATGCTTGTCCTGCTAGGTCACCTCCTTGCCTGCTGCAGCACTGATTGGCTCATCCAGGCTGTATGTTGGCCTGAGGGCCAAAATGGCAAGCCCATCAAACCTACTTCCTCTCAGGATCATGTATGCACCCTTCTTCTTTCTCCCTAGTGCTTTTCCCCCGACATGTGCAGTAAAATGGTAACATTCGTAATGAACCCGGTTTGTCGCAAACTGGTTTGCTAATCTTTAATGTGTACATTTACACATCAGTGGTTTACTACAGATCTTGGGTCCATGGTGACACCACAGAAGCATGCCCTATTTATGTGCGTGATTACAGATCCTTCACTCACTTTCAAATCTATGAGCCCATGAAAACCATGGACACAATGTGAAAGCCATGCATGTTTCGCCCATGGTTTTCATGGGTTGTTGCTAGAGAATGCTCAGGAAAACAATTTGTCATGTCCATGTAAGTTTACAGATGACACACAGAGGGCAAAGCGTCCAAACATAAATTCTGTACAGACATCTTCACAGATGAACCCAGGGGCATTGCTAGGTTAAAACATTTGGGGCCTGGGCCCCTGATGTTTTGTCCCAGGCCCTGAATGTCCTGCCTGACATCTAGATACAACTTTATTGTCGTCCTCAGGACGGCAATACAATTGAATCTAATGCACTGGAAATGCTGAAGGACCTGTAGTGACATCACAGGTCATGTGACCAGTAAAACAGGCAGTGGTCGAGAAGGACCTGCAATGATGTCACCATCATGTGACCAGTACAGGAGAGGATGGCAGTGAAGAAGAGAAGACCTGGGGGAAGAAGCTGTGGCAAGGTCTGTTACATGCGGAGAGGTAAGTGAAGGGAGAGGCAGAGCAATGCTGGGAGTTGTGGTTATTTAACTATTTAACTGGGACTGTATGTTAGGGCTGAAGGGAGGGATGTTATTTACATGAAACTGTGTGTTGAAGGGGGCTGGGGGAGGGAGTGATGTTATTTACATGGGAATGTATTGATGGCGGCTGTGGGAGGGGATTATGTTATTTACATGGGACTGTATGTTGATGGCGGCTGTGGGAGGGAGTGATGTTATTTACATGGGACTGAATGTTACAGGGGTCTGAGGGAGGGAGTGATGTTAATTACATGGGACTGAATGTTGAGAGGGCGATGTTATTTACATGGGACTGTATGTTGAAGGTGGCTGGTGGGGGGGATGATGTTATTTACATGGGACTGAATGTTGAGGAGGTAATGTTATTTACATGGTACTGTATGATGGTCGCTGTAGGAGGGAGTGATGTTATTTACATGGGACTGTATGTTGGAGGGGTCTGGGGGAGGAAGTGATGTTATTTACATGGGACTGTATGTTGATGAGGGCGGCTGTGGGAGGAAGTGATGTTATTTACATGGGACTGAATGTTACAGGGGTTTAAGGGAGGGAGTGATGTTATTTTCATTGGACTGAAAGTTGAGGGGGCAATGTTATTTACATGGGACTGTATGTTAAAGGTGGCTGGTGGGGGGATGATGTTATTCACATGGTACTGAATGTTGAGGGGTTGATATTTACATGGGACTGTATGTTGAAGGCGGCTGGGGAGGAGGTGATGTTATTTACATGGGACTGTATTTTTGAGGGGGCTGCAGATAGAGAGGGATGTTATTTACATTCGGCAGGCACTCTGTCACAATGCCAGGGGGGAAGTCCTGTGACCCCCCCATATCGGTGATCGCCGCAAACCGCAGGTCAATTCAGATCTGAGGTTTGCGGTGTTTCCGGGTGGTTCAGGGGGGCGAGTGCAGTGGCTATCGGGTCCTCGTGCTGCTGTGACGGGGACCAGATAGCAGGGAAGGCAGCGCGATGCCTTCCTTAGGCATCGGGGCTGCCTTCCGGTGAAGAGCCTGTGAGATCCAGCCCCCTGGATCTCACAGGCCGGAAGCTGTATGAGTAATACACACAGTATTACTCATACAGCCAATGCATTCCAATACGGAAGTATTGGAATGCATTGTAAAAGGGATTAGACCCCCAAAAGTTGAAGTTCCAAAGTGGGACAAAAAAATTAAGTGAAAAAAAGTTGAAAAAATAAAGTTTCCCCCCAAAAAATTAAAAGTTTCAATTAAAAATAAACAAAAACGTAATTTTCCCCAAATAAAGTAAAATAATTGGTAAAAAATAGGAAGAAAAAAAAAGTTGACATATTAGGTATCTATAAACATATCACATGACCTAACCCCTCAGATGAACACCATAAAAAATAAAAACTGTGCTAAATAAAAAAAAAATTGTCACCTTACATCTCAAAAAGTACAACAGTAAGCGATCAAAAAGGCGTATGCCCACCAAAATAGTACTAATATAACCGTCACCTCATCCCGCAAAAAATGAGACCCTACTAAGACAATCGCCCAAAAAATAAAAAAACAATGGCTCAGAATATGGAGACACTAAAACATCATTTTTTTGTTTTAAAAAAGCTGTTATTGTGTTAAACGCAAGTAAATAAAAAAAAAAGTATACATATTAGGTATCGCTGCGTCCATATCGACCGGCTCTATATAAATATCACATGACCTAACCCCTCAGGTGAACACCGTGAAAAAAAAAAAAAAAACGGTGTAAAAAAAAAAGCCATTTTTTTGTCATCTTACATCACAAAAAGTGTAATAGCAAGCGATCAAAAAGTCATATGCACCCCAAAATAGTGCCAATCAAACCGTCATCTCGTTCCACAAAAAATGAGACCCTACCTAAGATAATCGCCCAAAAACTGAAAAAACTATGGCTCTCAGACTATGAGAAACTAAAATATGATTTATTTTTTTTTTAAATGAAATAATTGTGTAAAACTTACATAAATAAATAAAAAGTATACATATTAGGGTTCGCCGCGTCAGTGACAACCTGCTCTATAAAAATACCACCTGATCTAACCTGTCAGATGAATGTTGTAAATAACAAACAAAAAAAAAAAACGGTGCCAAAACAGCTATTTCTTGTTACCTTGCCTCACAAAAAGTGTAATATAGAGCAACCAAAAATCATATGTACCCTAAACTATTACCAACAAAACTTCCACCCTATCCCATAGTTTCTAAAATGGGGTCACTTTTTTGGAGTTTCTACTCTAGGGGTGCATCAGGGGGGCTTCAAATGGGACATGGTATCAAAAAAACAGTCCAGCAAAATATGCCTTCCAAAAACCGTATGGCATTCTTTTCCTTCTGCGCCCTGCCGTGTGCCCGTACAGCAGTTTACGACAACATATGGGGTGTTTCTGTAAACTACAGAATCAGGGCCATAAATATTGATTTTTGTTTGACTGATAACCCTTGCTTTGTTACTGGAAAAAAAATATTAAAATGGAAAATCTGCCAAACAAGTGAAATTTTGAAATTGTATCTCTATTTTCAATTTACTCTTGTGGAACACCTAAAGGGTTAACGACGTTTATAAAATCAGTTTTGAATACCTTGAGGGGTGTAGTTTCTTAGTTGGGGGTCACTTTTATGGAGTTTCTACTCTAGGCGTGCATCAGGGGGGCTTCAAATGGGACATGGTGTCAAAAAAAACTGTCCAGCAAAATCTGCCTTCCAAAAACCGTATGGCATTCCTTTCCTTCTGCGCCTTGCCGTGTGCCCGTACAGCAGTTTATATGGGGTGTTTCTGTAAACTACAGAATCAGGGCCATAAATATTGAGTTTTTTTATATATATGGTCGATGTAGGGTATATTAAAAATATGGTCGATGTAGGGTATATTAAAAATGGTAAATAAAATCAGGCAAAGGTGGAGTGAATAAAATTCAGCTAAATGTCCTTTTAGATAGGTAGAGAATAATGGATGTCATTCAATGGTAACCAGCTGGTATTAGGAGTATTGAAGTAATAACATATAGGAATGATAAAAAATGAAAAAATGAAAAATTGTAAAAAATATATAAAAAAGTGCGCTGAATAATGCGCTAAGAAAGTTGTCCTTTTATAACAGAATTGTCTTTTCATGAAATAGTCTCAAGAATGATGCGTTTGTATTCCTTATATAGGATAATAATATACTTTTGTGGTGATGTCCTCTGGGTGAGAGATATAAGGTAAATAAGTGGATACTGCGCCTTATGACTCCTTATGTGGTTCCCGCTGTTAGATGGAGAGTACGTGATGTGCCTTTTTGGTATATATAGGTAGGTTATTTATCAAAGAACCGCAGGCATATACATTAATAGAATGCAGTAGTCAGTAAACCGCAGGCATATACATTAATAGAATGCAGTAGTCAGTGAATGTTATATTTGTATGCGGATGCTGTGGGATGAAGGGGCGCTCTGTGCCTGAGTGCGGCGTCCCGCACTGTCTCTGGCTACAGAGATCACTTACCCTTCACCCGGTGCTGCTGTCTTTGGTCCTCTGGCGTTGCTCAGTTCTCCCTGGGCGGCTGTCTTGAATCCAGGAGTCGGCGGTGTATCTCGTTGCCAAGGACGCTGGGAGGCGTGGTTCGCGCGTCTGTAAGGTGACGTGTGCAGTCACGTGATCGCGATCTTTCCCGGCTTGTGCTGAATGGTCCCGGCCTATTCTTCTAGCTCCGTTCCAAGTGATGGGTATTCAGACAATAAGGAGTCATAAGGCGCAGTATCCACTTATTTACCTTATATCTCTCACCCAGAGGACATCACCACAAAAGTATATTATTATCCTATATAAGGAATACAAACGCATCATTCTTGAGACTATTTCATGAAAAGACAATTCTTTTATAAAAGGACAACTTTCTTAGCGCATTATTCAGCGCACTTTTTTATATATTTTTTACAATTTTTCCTTTTTTCATTTTTTATCATTCCTATATGTTATTACTTCAATACTCCTAATACCAGCTGGTTACCATTGAATGACATCCATTATTCTCTACCTATCTAAAAGGACATTTAGCTGAATTTTATTCACTCCACCTTTGCCTGATTTTATTTACCATTTTTAATATACCCTACATCGACCATATTTTTTATATACCCTACATCGACCATATATATAAATAAATTCATATATAGAATAAAAATGGTGGCACTGACTGCGAATAAAGGAAAAAGGGTGCACGTTCCAGGGGAGTGGCCTTCTTACCCCAACCAATACACTGCGTGCAGAATTATTAGGCAAATGAGTATTTTGACCACATCATCCTCTTTATGCATGTTGTCTTACTCCAAGCTGTATAGGCTCGAAAGCCTACTACCAATTAAGCATATTAGGTGATGTGCATCTCTGTAATGAGAAGGGGTGTGGTCTAATGACATCAACACCCTATATTAGGTGTGCATAATTATTAGGCAACTTCCTTTCCATTGGCAAAATGGGTCAAAAGAAGGACTTGACAGGCTCAGAAAAGTCAAAAATAGTGAGATATCTTGCAGAGGGATGCAGCACTCTTAAAATTGCAAAGCTTCTGAAGCGTGATCATCGAACAATCAAGTGTTTCATTCAAAATAGTCAACAGGGTCGCAAGAAGCGTGTGGAAAAACCAAAGCGCAAAATAACTGCCCATGAACTGAGAAAAGTCAAGCGTGCAGCTGCCAAGATGCCACTTGCCACCAGTTTGGCCATATTTCAGAGCTGCAACATCACTGGAGTGCCCAAAAGCACAAGGTGTGCAATACTCAGAGACATGGCCAAGGTAAGAAAGGCTGAAAGACGACCACCACTGAACAAGACACACAAGCTGAAACGTCAAGACTGGGCCAAGAAATATCTCAAGACTGATTTTTCTAAGGTTTTATGGACTGATGAAATGAGAGTGAGTCTTGATGGGCCAGATGGATGGGCCCGTGGCTGGATTGGTAAAGGGCAGAGAGCTCCAGTCCGACTCAGACGCCAGCAAGGTGGAGGTGGAGTACTGGTTTGGGCTGGTATCATCAAAGATGAGCTTGTGGGGCCTTTTCGGGTTGAGGATGGAGTCAAGCTCAACTCCCAGTCCTACTGCCAGTTTCTGGAAGACACCTTCTTCAAGCAGTGGTACAGGAAGAAGTCTGCATCCTTCAAGAAAAACATGATTTTCATGCAGGACAATGCTCCATCACACGCGTCCAAGTACTCCACAGCGTGGCTGGCAAGAAAGGGTATAAAAGAAGAAAATCTAATGACATGGCCTCCTTGTTCACCTGATCTGAACCCCATTGAGAACCTGTGGTCCATCATCAAATGTGAGATTTACAAGGAGGGAAAACAGTACACCTCTCTGAACAGTGTCTGGGAGGCTGTGGTTGCTGCTGCACGCAATGTTGATGGTGAACAGATCAAAACACTGACAGAATCCATGGATGGCAGGCTTTTGAGTGTCCTTGCAAAGAAAGGTGGCTATATTGGTCACTGATTTGTTTTTGTTTTGTTTTTGAATGTCAGAAATGTATATTTGTGAATGTTGAGATGTTATATTGGTTTCACTGGTAAAAATAAATAATTAAAATGGGTATATATTAGTTTTTTGTTAAGTTGCCTAATAATTATGCACAGCAATAGTCACCTGCACACACAGATATCCCCCTAAAATAGCTAAAACTAAAAACAAACTAAAAACTACTTCCAAAAATATTCAGCTTTGATATTAATGAGTTTTTTGGGTTCATTGAGAACATGGTTGTTGTTCAATAATAAAATTAATTCTCAAAAATACAACTTGCCTAATAATTCTGCACTCCCTGTATATCCAAGAAAAAGGACGGCACTCCAGCAGGATGAAGGTGAAGTTAATCTTTAATCAACCATACGGTGCAACGTTTCGGCTCCAAAACTGAGCCTTTCTCAAGCAGAGGTACAAATCAAGTGAAGGCAAATATATAGGTGACTTAATTAGGAATCCAAATCATGTGATCACGCCACACCCTGTGGGCGTGTTACAAAAGTGACAGTTGTGTAAACATGATGAAATACATAGTACAAGTGAAAGATAAGGCAAATGAAAAGGTTACATGTATCCAATGTTAGCATATCTAACTGTAAAAATATCAATCAGGCATACATGCTGGACATTTGCGTACATAAGTGAGGGGGCGGACCCATAGATCAGGTACATAAAAAAAGTAGACAATCGATGGATGCGTCCGATAATATAAAAACACACAGAGGGAGGAGCGGAGGGATGATCAAGAGGATACATAATAACGGCGAGGGGCCCCGACCATGCGATCGTTAGACACAGTAAACATACCACTAGTCTGGAGCGGCGTAGCATCAATCAGGGGGGGGTGGCAGCTGGAGGACGCCGAGCATGATCAAAGCCGGCCTCTGCTCTTGCGTCACTGCAGCGCCACACAGAACAGCCTAGGTACGTAGCGGCGCATGCCCAGTAAGCATCCAATCCCAGGACGCCATCTTGGAAGCTGGAGAGATGCCCATACCCTATATTCAGATACCCAACCTGTTCAGTAATAGGGTATTGCGATTCAGACCAGTACAGACGGCCCGGAAACCAGATCGTCCACGTACTGCAACCTGACCAGAGCACACTAGCATCACGGAAAACCACGATGTAAAGAGCAATCTCTGTCAGGAGTATCTGATTACGCTCATACCCAAGAGGGTTCTCCTCCAACAGGTACCCAGGTATCATAGGGAGCAAATCTATACCAGGGTTGAAAAGATTGCAACAGCATCATATCGACCCAAGGCATATTTAATGAACAATCCCCCAATGCAAACCGAATCCTGAAGTGGAAAAAAGATAAATGTATAAAAAAAACAACTAAGAAACTTTTGTAAAAAAAGGGAGAGAAAAAACGCATAGTTGCTAGGGATGTCTCCCTCCCGTATAGAATGATGTGTCCGCTTCACCCATGAGCTCCATCCCTCGAAATGATAAGTGCAAGTGATCTGTGAATGAAAAAAAATATTCAAATTACTGTAAATACAGAAAATTTTTAAATAAATACTCTCAGTGTGTACACAAAAACACCGTAGCATAACCTGCGAGACACAGGAGGCAAGCCCACCCTCACACAACCTCCCCAAAGTTAAACTCTATGTTTAATCCATTTGGTCTAAGGCTGTTAAGCCTATGGATCCAACCAAGTTCCTTACGTTTAAGTATCCTAGACCTATCTCCGCCACGTCTGAGCTGAGGCACATGGTCAAGGATCCAAACTATCAGATCCCCCTCCTTGTGTCTGGCCTCAGAGAAATGCTTAGAAACCGGAAGATCGAGGCGTTTCTTCCGGATACTTAAGCGATGGTTGTTCAGGCGGGTCTTGAGGTCGGTCGTCGTTTCACCAACATAGAGTAGTTTGCACGGACAAGAGAGCACGTAGATAACGTAGCTAGAGTTGCAAGTGAGAGGAAACAAAATGTTGTGGGATTCACCCGTAAGGGGATGAGTGAATGTTTTCCCCTTTCGGATGTACCTGCAGTTAACGCACCCCAGACAGGGAAAACAACCCAAGCCTGGTTGCGTTAGTGCAGTTTGCCTAAGGGACCCTTTGGAGCCAATGTCGGCCCTGACCAATTGGTCTCGAAGATTTCTTGAGCGGCGGTAGGAGAACAATGGGGGACATTGAAACTCTGGTATCTCCTTGAAACAAGATCCAAGGAGATCCCAGTGTTTCCTAACAACTTTGTTGATAGAAGGGCTAAGTTCGTTATAGACAGACACGAACGGAATCCTGGCTGCTTTCTGTACGATCTTTCGCTGGGACAACAATGTATTCCTGTCAAAACCGCGTGCCCTGACCATGTGATCATCTAATAATCGTTTCGGGTACCCCCTGTCACGAAATTTCTTTGCCATGGATTCCAGGGACGTATTGGACTCATGTTCGTCTGAGACGACACGTTTAACCCTCAGGAACTGTGAAAAAGGAAGTGACTGAACCATTCTCCTGGGGTGACAGCTATTGTAACACAGGAAGGTATTAGTGTCCATGGGTTTAGTGTATAATGCTGTGTGCAATACACCACCGTCATACACAACCCTGGTGTCCAGGAACTGAATGTCTGTTTTGGAATAGACGATAGTGAACTGTAAATTGGGATCATGACTGTTTAAAAAGGCATGAAACTCAGTAAGTTCCACCTCGCTACCTGTCCATATGAGGAAGATGTCGTCGATGTATCTCCACCACCTCAGTACATGGCTGAAGTGGTGGGGCAGATAGGCGACATCTTCCTCATAGCACCGCATAAAAATATTCGCATAGGTGGGGGCCACGTGAGACCCCATGGCCACACCCCGCTGCTGCAAATAATAGACATCCTTAAAAAGAAAATAGTTATAATGAAGAACAATATTGAGTAAATCAATAATGAAATCAGAGGCATGGGAGGTATAAGATGACCTCATGAGCATTTTTCTGACCGCCTGGACACCACTCTCATGCACTATGGACGTGTAAAGTGATGTAACATCAAATGATGCCAACATTAATGAATCCACCTGTGTCACATCAGTATCCCGTAGCTTTACAAGAAAATCTGATGTGTCCTGAATGTAAGAAGACCCACCAGTAGAGAATTCTCGCAATACTTTGTCCAGAAAGATAGCTATGCTGCTGAAGATGGAATCCGACCCCGAGACGATCGGACGTCCCGGGGGATCAATGAGGGTCCTGTGAATCTTGGGCAGCACATAAATCACCGGAGTGACCGGATGTGCCACCTCAAGAAACTCACAAAGACCCCCATCGATAATACCAGCAGCCATAGCATCCTTCAGACAACTGCGGATAACACCAGCTATCCTAAACCTGGGATCAGAGTCCAGGACTTTGTAGACATGTGGGTCACCTAATTGCCGCATGACCTCTTGGACATATTTGTTGGTGTCCATCACGACAACAGCACCACCCTTGTCTGCAGGCTTCAGAACAAGGGTGGGGTCAGATCTCAAGGCATCAAGAGCCTCAATCTCAGCGCTAGTGAGGTTAGGGTGTCTAAAGACAGGATCCCCCTGTGTGGAAGACCTGAGTTCAGAGAGCCCCCGTCTGACCGCACTGATATATGCCTCAACAGCTGGTTCGTTAATATTGGGTGTAAAATTACTCTTCAAAAATAAATTAAGAGATCCTAGTGTGAATTCACTAGTCTGGGGTCTCTCAATACCAGTATTAAGGCTGGTTACAGCCTGTATTTGTGGGCGGGGCTGCTGACTATATCTTCCCTCGTGTCCTCCCCCTGAGGACGGTCGCTTCATGCTGACTTCTCCCTTCCGCCCCGTCACTTCCGGTTCACGGTCGCGTCACTTCCGGGTAAGTCTCGGCTCCCTGGGCTGCCTCGGCTGGGGGCAGCGTCCGTCCATCGCCCGGCCGGGCTCGGCCGGTCCTTCTCTTCTCTCCAGCTCCGGGGGAGCCTCCTCTTGTCAGGTCTGTTTTGGTCCACAGCAGGGTTCGGCGGGTCCGGCGCCCGCTGCGCTTCAGGTGGGGGCGGACTGTTCCGCTCGGCTCCCCTTGCGCCTCAGGTCTTCAGCGGTGTAGCAGAGCTAGAGTATGATAAAAAAAAAAGCACGCACTGCTCTGCTGCCTGTGTTCAATTTTTCTTATGTCTTTGTTTTATCCAGCAGGTTCCTCAAATGTTAAAAAAAAAAAAAAAGCCCAGCTGGGCTCGGCCGGGGCTCCCTCTCTCCTTCAGCTCCTGGGAAGCCTCCTCGCAGCGTGCAATCCTCTTTTTCTGTTTAGGCCATGACGGCAGGGCCGGCGTCCTCGGCGCTTCAGGTAGGGCTGACCGCTCCCGCACATCAAGTCTTAAACCGCATGCACTGCAACGCCCGACCGGGTTTCACTCTCGCGTTTCTTCAGGGGCGTCAGTCAGTGTACATAAATGCGAGTTTTATTATAGGTAAGAGTGTATTTCCATCGGAGCTGTGTGGTGTGTCAGCTGTGCATGCAGCAGTGCTGAGTGCGTGTATATATAATGTGTTGGTGTGCATGCACATGGTGTGTGCTTCGGAGCTACGTGTGTGTAGCATGCGTTCCGCACTGCTGAGTGTATAGAGCATGCTTACTGCAGAACCCTGTCTATAATATGCATTCAGCCAAGCTGTGGCATAAATGATCTTAAATGTGTCAGCTGCCCTCTAATGAGGTTATCCTCCAAACAGTTTCGTTATCATTGTGGGTGTTCTTACATTCTCATTATTCTTATTTAGTATCTGACATGTCAGATGTCAGTGGACAATCATCAGAAGTCCTGTGCAGGATTCTGCCTTCATGTGTGCAGGTGCAACCAGAGTGTAATTACTAGGTGAAGGGTCCACCCTGTGTCATAGTCATTACAAAGCTTTTCAAGAGGGCTTTGCAGGTTTCCATTGTTTGCAGGGGTATTCACCCATAGAGCAGTGTGCGTTACATATATTATTTGTCTTTAAAGGGGCTTTACTAGAGTTTTCTTGGCTTGGGTCCTCAGCATTGCTCCGGTGGGTCTCTGACCCATCCCTTGCTGGGCCTGGGCTTAGGTGGAGGTGCTACCGTACACTTCAGGGAGTTCTCCGGTTGCCTGGCGAGCAGCATCTCCGCTTGGCTGACGCATATGTGAGGGATGGGATGTCCCTTAAACAGGTCCTTCTCTTTCCAGGTTGGGGGAGATGCCGTTTTCCGGTTGTTTAATGTTCCATTTCGGGCTCAGAACTTAATTTATTAGCTTGTTGTCTTTATCTAGGTGCTGATAAATTTTCCGATTTGAACAGGGCTGCAGTACCGTCTGATATCCAGTCTTCCCGTTCAGCCAAGTAGCTGCTCAGCTTCCTGAATTTCTTCAGGTATCACGCTCACGTCATTTTGGTCTGTTTTCCATGCTTCCCCAGGTACACGCTGCCTCTGTCATCCTGGATCGCCCAGGCTCATTCTGCCTCTGTCATCCTGGATCGCCCAGGCTCGTTCTGCCTCTGTCGTCCTGGATCGCCCAGGCTCATTCTGCCTCTGTCATCCTGGATCGCCCAGGCTCGTTCTGCCTCTGTCGTCCTGGATCGCCCAGGCTCATTCTGCCTCTGTCATCCTGGATCGCCCAGGCTCATTCTGCCTATGTCGTCCTGGATCGCCCAGGTCCACGCTGCCTCTGTCACCCTTTATCGCTCCCCGTCCACTCGATTCACTCAGGTCCACCTAATTGGTACAAGTACTTCTTCAGTGCACCGGACCTGGGGGTATCTACAACTGTAATTAGGTATAATTGCATGTATTGTTATTTTTTTTATTTTGCAGTACATTCCAGCCGAGAAGCCATGGTCGGCAGGCACGGGGCTTGCCGGCCTGTGTCTCCATTCAGGTAAAAAAAAAAAAAAAAAGAGTACGTAGCGGAGAGTCCAGACACCGGTGTGATCAGTAGGGTGCTGCCTTGCGGACACTGCTGCGGGGTCAGGGACTGCTGCTCTGATTCCCGTCGCCTCTGCTACCGCTAGCCCAGGTTGAGTTTAGGTTGGAGCCTTCGGTGGACCCCTATACCCACGGGTGCCAATCAATTGCTGCACAATCGCTCTATGCCTCCTCGACTGGGGCCAGAAACTGCACCTTCCTCTGCTGCTAACAGATGTAACACAAGTTATCCCCTCCAGTGTAGCTAACTCCATGAATGTTGTTTTAGTAGAGGGGTTTTGTTGCTGTGCTTTTTCCGGTTTCCTAATGTGCATTTTTGGGCAATCTTTCCTTAAAACAGACAGGGCTGCGGTACCCTCTGATATTCAGTCCTCCCGATCAGCCAAGTTGCTGCTCATTTGCTTCCCGAATTCTTCAGGTATCATGCATACGCCTTTTGTCTGTCTTCCCTGCTTCTTGACTCACTCTCACGTCATCTGAGGTCCTTGTCATCCTGGATCGCCTAGGCTCGCTCTACCTCTGCCATCCAGGATCGTCCTGGATCGCTCAGGCTCGCCCTGCCTCCGTCTTCCTGGTTCGCCCAGGCTCTCTCTGTTTCGTTATCCTGGCTGGCCAAGGCTCGCTCTGTCTCTATCATCCTGGTTCGCCCAGGCTCGCTCTACCCTTGTCATCCTGTCTCGTTCTGTCATCCTGGATCGCCCAGGCTCGCTCCGCGCCTGTCATCCTGGACCGCCCAGGCTCGCTCCATCTTTGCCATCCTGGATCGCCCAGGCTCGCCCTGCTCCTGTCATCCTGGATCGCCCAGGCTCACCCTGCTCCTGTTATCCTGGTTCGCCCAGGCTCGCCCTGCTCCTGTCCTCCTGGATCGCCCAGGCTCGCCCTGCTCCTGTCCTCCTGGATCGCCCAAGCTCGCCCTGCTCCTGTCCTCCTGGATCGCCCAGGCTCGCTGCTCCTGTCATCCTGGTTCGCCCAGGCTCGCTCTGCTCCTGTCATCCTGGATCGCCAAGGCTCGCTCTGCTCTTGTCATCCTGGAACGCCCAGGCTCGCTCTGCTCTTGTCATCCTGGAACGCCCAGGCTCGCTCTGCTCTTGTCATCCTGGAACGCCCACGCTCGCTCTGCTCCTGTCGTCCTGGATCAACCAGGCTCGCTCTGCTCCTGTCATCCTGGATCGCCCAGGCTCGCTCTGCTCCTGTCATCCTGGATCGCCCAGGCTCGCTCTGCTCCTGTCATCCTGGATCGCCCAGGCTCGCTCTGCTCCTGTCATCCAGGATCGCCCAGGCTCGCTCTGCTCCTGTCATCCTGGATCGCCCAGGCTCGCTCTGCTCCTGTCATCCTGGATCGCCCAGGCTCGCTCTGCTCCTGTCATCCTGGATCGCCCAGGCTCGCTCTGCTCCTGTCATCCTGGATCGCCCAGGCTCGCTCTGCTCCTGTCATCCAGGATCGCCCAGGCTCGCTCTGCTCCTGTCATCCTGGATCGCCCAGGCTCGCTCTGCTCCTGTCATCCTGGATCGCCCAGGCTCGCTCTGCTCCTGTCATCCTGGATCGCCCAGGCTCGCTCTGCTCCTGTCATCCTGGATCGCCCAGGCTCGCGCTGCTCCTGTCTTCCTGGATCGCCCAGGCTCGCTCCATCTCGGTTGTTCTAGGTTGCCCAGGCTCGCTCTGTCTCTGTCTTTCTGGATCGCCCAGGCTCGCTCTGTCTCTGTCTTTCTGGATCGCCCAGGCTCGCTCTGCCTCCGCCATCCTGGATCGCCCAGGCTCGCTCTTCCTCAGTCATCCTGGATCGCCCAGGCCCACGCTGCCTCTCTCACCCTGGATTGCGCAGGCCCGCGTTGCCTCTCTCATCCTGGATCACCCAAGCTTGCTCTTCCGCTGTCATCCTGGTCCGTCACGTTACTAACTACCCAGTGCCTTCCTGAATCGCTCAGGTCATTTAACAACCCAGCTCCGGCCTGAATCTCTCAGGCCCTTGTTATCTCCCGTGTCGTTCGGTTCAATTAACTATTTCCCTCCTACAGTGTGGGTAGTCTTCTTGCCCACTTATTCAGGCCTACCCCGCACTGGCTCCAGGCACAGTTCAGCCAGATAGATCATGGAGGGTGATAGGCATCCCTCCCGACTCCACGCCAATGTACACCTCACCCCCTGCCACAAGTATTAAGGCTGGTTACAGCCTGTATTTTTGGGGGCGGGGCTGCTGACTATATCTTCCCTCGTGTCCTCCCCCTGAGGACGGTCGCTTCATGTCCCACCCTCCCGACCCTTCTTTCTTTCATTCCACTCTCTTGGGTGGCCCACTTATTCAGGCCTACCCCGCACTGGCTCCAGGCACAGTTCAGCCAGATAGATCATGGAGGGTGATAGGCATCCCTCCCGACTCCACGCCAATGTACACCTCAGCCCCTGCCACAAATCTTATTATGATGCCATACTTTAAGTTTGATGCAGCGAAAAAAGGAAAACAAATTGGATTCCAGTTCAAACCAGTTCACAGAGGAGCTGGGACAAAATGAAAATCCTTTTGATAAGGCACTCACTTGTGTGGAAGTCAATTCTTTAGAAGATAAATTGACCACGATCATCTTTTCTTCCCCACATTGCTCTTGGTTGCCGCAGGTCGGTTTTTGTTGCTCCGCAACCTGCCTGGACCTCCTGTGTCCACGTCCACCTCTCCTGATGCGTCGCCCCGACTTGCTGGAGTCTGTGGATCCTGGTCTAAAAAAGACTGCTCACTGTTAGTGGAAATCTGTGTAGTTTTCCTTCTTTTTCTGACGTCCTTCTGTTGTGTGTTAAACTGTCGCTCTGACTGCCAGTTATAGATGTTGCCCTTTTTGTAGTCTTCAGTGTCTCTACACCACTTAATTCTTTTGTTCTCCTTGGAGTCAGTCTGAAAAAGCTTCATCTGAGCAGACATGTCCTCCATATATTTAGTAAAGTCCTCATTAGGTAAGAGTGTTTGGAGATTGGTCTCAAGCTCACGTATATCGCAATTCAGGATAGCAAGTTCATGCTGTAAGAACTCAATGTTCAGTAGTATGAAGTCAAGGGAGTAGCGATTAGATAGCGCCTCAAACTTCTTACAGAAAATGGAATTATTGAAGAAAAGGTTAGGCCGTATGTTGGACCGCATTCCTCTGGGAATTTTTTGCGTTTTGTGATACTCCCCCAAAGTCATCATATGCAGAAGAAGGGATACCATGCGTTTAGAAACATTCTCAAATTTACGTTTGAGCTCTTTGATGGAAGGAGTGTTGAGGAAAGTGGCATCTCCTCCTATGTCACGCAGTATGCATTCGGTGTCTTCAGCTGTGTACACACAACCGTAGGTTGAAACAGATTCAGGATTAGACATGATGAAAAAAATGAAAAAATGAAATGCTGAAAAAGCTGTGAGTCGTGCTCAGCCAGTAGGTCAAAATATATAGAAGAAAAATGGCGGCACTGACTGCGAATAAAGGAAAAAGGGTGCACGTTCCAGGGGAGTGGCCTTCTTACCCCAACCAATATATCCAAGAAAAAGGACGGCACTCCAGCAGGATGAAGGTGAAGTTAATCTTTAATCAACCATACGGTGCAACGCTTCGACTCCAAAACTGAGCCTTTCTCAAGCAGAGGTACAAATCAAGTGAAGGCAAATATATAGGTGACTTAATTAGGAATCCAAATCATGTGATCACACCACACCCTGTGGGCGTGTTACAAAAGTGACAGTTGTGTAAACATGATGAAATACATAGTACAAGTGAAAGATAAGGCAAATGAAAAGGTTACATGTATCCAATGTTAGCATATCTAACTGTAAAAACATCAATCAGGCATACATTTGCGTACATAAGTGAGGGGGCGGACCCATCGATCAGGTACATAAAAAAAGTAGACAATCGATGGATGCGTCCGATAATATAAAAACACACAGAGGGAGGAGCGGAGGGATGATCAAGAGGACACATAATAACGGCGAGGGGCCTCGACCATGCGATCGTTAGACACAGTAAACATACCACTAGTCTGGAGCGGCGTAGCATCAATCAGGGGGCGGTGGCAGCTGGAGGACGCCGAGCATCATCAAAGCCGGCCTCTGCTCTTGCGTCACTGCAGCGCCACACAGAACAGCCTAGGTACGTAGCGGCGCATGCCCAGTAAGCATCCAATCCCAGGACGCCATCTTGGAAGCTGGAGAGATGCCCATACCCTATATTCAGATACCCAACCTGTTCAGTAATAGGGTATTGCGATTCAGACCAGTACAGACGGCCCGGAAACCAGATCATCCACATACTGCAACCTGACCAGAGCACACTAGCATCACGGAAAACCACGATGTAAAGAGCAATCTCTGTCAGGAGTATCTGATTACGATCATACCCAAGAGGGTTCTCCTCCAACAGGTACCCAGGTATCATAGGGAGCAAATCTATACCAGGGTTGAAAAGATTGCAACAGCACCATATCGACCCAAGGCATATTTAATGAACAATCCCCCAATGCAAACCGAATCCTGAAGTGGAAAAAAGATAAATGTATAAAAAAACAACTAAGAAACTATTGTAAAAAAAGGGAGAGAAAAAACGCATAGTAACATAGTAACATAGTACATAAGGCCGAAAAAAGACATTTGTCCATCCAGTTCGGCCTGTCATCCTACAAGTTGATCCAGAGGAAGGCAAAAAAAAAAAGTATAGTTGCTAGGGATGTCTCCCTCCCGTATAGAATGATGTGTCCGCTTCACCCATGAGCTCCATCCCTCGAAATGATAAGTGCAAGTGATCTGTGAATGAAAAAAAATATTCAAATTACTGTAAATACAGAAAATCTTTAAATAAATACTCTCAGTGTGTACACAAAAACACCGTAGCATAACCTGCGAGACACAGGAGGCAAGCCCACCCTCACACAACCTCCCCAAAGTTAAACTCTATGTTTAATCCATTTGGTCTAAGGCTGTTGAGCCTATGGATCCAACCAAGTTCCTTACGTTTGAGTATCCTAGACCTATCTCCGCCACGTCTGAGCTGAGGCACATGGTCGAGGATCCAAACTATCAGATCCCCCTCCTTGTGTCTGGCCTCAGAGAAATGCTTAGAAACCGGAAGATCGAGGCGTTTCTTCCGGATACTTAAGCGATGGTTGTTCAGGCGGGTCTTGAGGTCGGTCGTCGTTTCACTAACATAGAGTAGTTTGCACGGACAAGAGAGCACGTAGATAACGTAGCTAGAGTTGCAAGTGAGATGAAACAAAATGTTGTGGGATTCACCCGTAAGGGGATGAGTGAATGTTTTCCCCTTTCGGATGTACCTGCAGTTAACGCACCCCAGACAGGGAAAACAACCCAAGCCTGGTTGCGTTAGTGCAGTTTGCCTAAGGGACCCTTTGGAGCCAATGTCGGCCCTGACCAATTGGTCTCGAAGATTTCTTGAGCGGCGGTAGGAGAACAATGGGGGACATTGAAACTCTGGTATCTCCTTGAAACAAGATCCAAGGAGATCCCAGTGTTTCCTAACAACTTTGTTGATAGAAGGGCTAAGTTCGTTATAGACAGACACGAACGGAATCCTGGCTGCTTTCTGTACGATCTTTCGCTGGGACAACAATGTATTCCTGTCAAAACCGCGTGCCCTGACCATGTGATCATCTAATAATCGTTTCGGGTACCCCCTGTCACGAAATTTCTTTGCCATGGATTCCAGGGACGTATTGGACTCATGTTCGTCTGAGACGACACGTTTAACCCTCAGGAACTGTGAAAAAGGAAGTGACTGAACCATTCTCCTGGGGTGACAGCTATTGTAACACAGGAAGGTATTAGTGTCCGTGGGTTTAGTGTATAATGCTGTGTGCAATACACCAATACACCACCGTTGATTAAAGATTAACTTCACCTTCATCCTGCTGGAGTGCCGTCCTTTTTCTTGGATATATAAATAAATTCATATATTGACCCAAATTAGAGTGTGCCTGCCTACTTATTTTCCTACTATTTATCCACTCCTGACTGGGTGAGTCAGTTTTAGCAGCCTTGCACCTCAACCATTTGCCTGAGCAGTAGAGCCGTCTATTCCCCCCTTTCTCTTTAAATATTGAGTTTTGTTTGGCTGTTAACCCTTGCTTTATTACTGGAAAAAAAAATATTAAAATGGAAAATCTGCCAAACAAGTGAAATTTTGAAATTGTATCTCTATTTTCCATTCATTCTTGTGGAACACCTAAAGGGTTAGCGACGTTTGTAAAATCAGTTTTGAATACCTTGAGGGGTGTAGTTTCTAGAATGGGGTCATTTTTTGGTTGTTTCTATTATGTAAGCCTCACAAAGTGACTTCAGACCTGAACTGGTTCTTAAAAAGTTGTTTTTTGAAAATTTCTGAGAAATTTCAATATTTACTTCTAAACTTCTAAGCCTTGTAACATCCCCCAAAAATAAAATGTCATTCCCAAAATGATCCTAACATGAAGTAGACATATGGGGAGTGTAAAGTAATAACTATTTTTGTAGGTATTACTATGTATTATAGAAGTAGAGAAATTGAAACTTGGAAATTTGCAAATTTTGTAAAATTTTTTGCTAATTTTGTATTTTTTTATAAATAAAAGTGTTTTTTTTTTTTACTCCATTTTACCAGTGTCATGAAGTACAATATGTGACGAAAAAACTATCTCAGAATGGCCTGGATAAGTAAAAGCGTTTTAAAGTTATCACCACTTAAATTGACACTGGTCAGATTTCCAAAAAATGGCCTGGTCCTTAAGGTCAGTGGCGTACTGCCAATATAGGCAGACCACGCCGTTGCTATGGGGCCCGCGGCACAGGGGGGCCCGGAGGGCATGAAAGGCTCCGCCCCCTACTCTGCACAACAAGACAGTGACAGTTTATTCATAGTTTTTCATGCGGCATTCTTGAACTTCTCCCTCCGGCTCCAACCCCACCCATTGTTCGGGCTGCATCTCCCTCCCAGGCAAGGATCCTGCTGCTGCTGGTTGGCCAGTGTATCAGGCAGCAGGAGCAGCGCAGCCAGGCACACATAGAGACTAGGGTGGCCACTGGCGTCATGGATCTCGCCGGCCACGCCCCCAAAACTTACAAACCACGCCCACCTCCGCGAAGCCACGCCCCCATCGCCTGCCGGGAAACGGGTGGAGGAGAGGTAAGAACTTGTGGAGGGGTCATGGGTGTCCTGGAGGGACAGTAGTAGTTATTAACGGTAACCCCTTTCAGCAGTACCCTATTCACAGTATTTATTAACCCTTTTCAGCAGTTCCCTGAGGGCTTAATAAATACTGTGAATGGGGAACTGCTGAAAGGGGTTAATAAATACTGTGAAAGTGTGAAGGGCCTTCACATTAACCCTTTTCAGCAGTCCCTCATTCACAGTATTTATTAACCCCTTTCAGTCCCCTCTTCACACTTATTTATTTCCCCCTTTCAGCTGTTCCCAGGACCCACACAGTAGGTATTATTAACCCCTTTCAAAATTACCAGCGCCTGCCCTTCCCTCCTTTGAGCAATCCCCGACGGCCCACAGCACAGACCAGGGAGTACCTCAGCGCAGCTGCGCTCCTCAGAGTCTGTTCCTCCACTTCCTGCGTGGCCGCGCCTGCACAAACCAGAATTGACTGGCGCGATGCAGGAGCTGCCGGACGTGCGACTGATGTCGGTGCGCTCTACGCCGTGATGTGAGTGATCCTTAAAGTGCCCCGTACTCATCGAGTCTAGAGTCGCTGATGACCACAAAAAAGGAGGACTTCTGGTTGTCCGTCCTGGCCTTGTTCCGGACGGAGGACCAGGAGTCTAAAAAACGGACGTCTGGTCACCCTAATAGAGGAGTGCACCCGGAGTGGCAGAGTTATCCTCTGCGCTCACGTGCTGCCCGCCATCTGCCGCCCACCCTCAAGACAGTCATCAGCCAGTGAGTGCCCCCCACCCCTGGTCCATACTGACGGACTGGTCAGTGAACACAGAAGTGTGCCACAGTAAGAGGACAGCAGCAGACTTAATATAAAGTTCATATGTGGTATTTGTTGGATATGGGTATTCTTGATAGGGGAAGGGCAGCAGCAAGTAGTGGAGTTTGGGGGAAGGGGGCCCTGTAGGATCATAGAGGACTCAGGAGGACAGTGTGCTTTCCTCCTACTCCCCCCCCCCTCACTCCCCGGGGAGAAGAGGGTGGAAGCACACTGTCCTCCTGAGTCCTCTATGATCCTATAGGGCCCCCCAGCATATCAGTCACCTTGCAGGGGCGGGGAGAGAATATGATTGGAGGCTATGTGCACACTTAGCATCAGCAGCAATGAGTTAAAGGGGTTATCCAACCCCTATAATGCCCCCCAAAATGCTCGGGCCAGGCACCTTACTTACCTCATTCCCCAGCACCCGCATTGCTCCTGATGCCCACACAGCCGCCACTGCCTCCCTCCCGTCACGCAGATTAATACATCCAGCGACATAGGGGGGAGCAGCCAATAGCAGGCCACAATGGGAACGAGCCTCCCTAGCATCGCGGGTGACGCTAGGGAGGCTCATTTCCGACGCAGCCTGCTATTGTCTGCACCCCCCCATTGGGCATAAGTATTAACTGTATGCGGTGCCTGGGCAATTTGGGGGGCATAATAGGGATTAGATAGCCCCTTTAACCCTTAGGATACCAGAGGTTTTTTCATTTTTGCATTTTATTTTTCCTTCCCTATCTTCCTTGAGCCATAACTTTTTTTTGTGGGAAAACCCCACAATCTTTCCACCTTTTTAGAGGTTTTGTTCCTACAGCTTTACCTTTGTGGCAAAACTGACCTGTTCCCTTCATTCTCTGGGTCAGTACGATTACAACGATACCACATATGTATAGGTTTTTTATGTCTAAGGGCTCTTTCACACCTGCGTTCTTGTCTTCCGGCATAGAGTTCCGTCGTCGGGGCTCTATGCCGGAAGAATCCTGATCAGGATTATCCTAATGCAATCTGAATGGAGAGAAATCCGTTCAGGATGCATCAGGGTGTCTTCAGTTCCGGAACGGAACGTTTTTTGGCCAGAGAAAATACCGCAGCATGCTGCGCTTTTTGCTCCGGCCAAAAATCCTGAACACTTGCCGCAAGGCCGGATCGGGAATTAATGCCCATTGAAAGGCATTGATCCGGATCCGGCCTTAAGCTAAACGTCGTTTCGGCGCATTGCCGGAGCCGACATTTAGCTTTTTCAGAGTGGTTACCATGGCTGCCGGGACGCTAAAGTCCTGGCAGCCATGGTAAAGTGTAGCGGGGAGCGGGGGAGCAGTATACTTGGGGCGCTCTGACGTCATTCTGGAGCGCCCCGGGAGCCGCACGGACTGTAAGTATACCGCTCCCCCGCTCCCCGCTCCTACTATGGCAACCAGGACTTTAATAGCGTCCTGGGTGCCATAGTAACACTGAAAGCATTTGGAAGACGGTTCCGTCTTCAAATGCTTTCAGTACACTTGCGTTTTTCCGGATCCGGAGTGTAATTCCGGCAAGTGGAGTACACGCCGGATCCGGACAACGCAAGTGTGAAAGAGGCCTAAATAGTGTAAAAATACATTAACACTTTAATAAAAAAAAAAATATATTTACTTTTTTACATCACCCTATTCTGACCCCCATAACTTTTTTATAGTTATATGATCGACTGAGTTGTGTGGGGGCTCATTTTTTGCGGGAGGAACTATAGTTTTTATTGATACCCTTTTGGAGTGTGTGTGACTTTTTAAATCACATTTTATTACATTTTTTGGGGTGAGAGAAGTGATGAAAAAATGGCGCTGGTAACAAAGCTGTGTCAGGCTTTACCGCAGTGGGCACAGGCAGGAGGAGTGATATATGTGCGGGCTCCTTCCCTGCACTCGTTCAGTTGTGCTCGCATACATATGGCGCCCTGTGCCCGCTCTGCTAAAGCCTGACATCGCCCATTTATGCCCGACTTTACCAAAGCAGACAGGCAGGAGCAGTGATGTGTGCTGTACATGGCTGAGATCCTTACTCCCATACAGAGAGAGTATGGATTATAAAGCGCTATAAGCACCTGAATTCAGCACCTATTTCTTAAAGGTTTCTAACGGTTTCAGTAGAACATGTATACATTTTTTTATTGGCAAATGGGGGTGTGGCAGAGGAGGAGCCAGGAGGTGGGATGGGCCAGGGGTGGGTAGTGGGCGGGGTTGGGGGCCCAATTCAGACTCTTGCTATGGGGCCCAGTGATTTCTGTGTACGCCCCTGCTTAAGGTGAAATATGGCCGTGTCCTTAAGGGGTTAAACCACTCAAGTGTTGCTTTAGCAGTATGTTTGGGGTCATTGTCCTGTTGGAAGGTGAACCTCCATCCTAGCCTCAAATCACGCACAGACTAGTACAGGTTTTGCTCAAGAATATCCCTGTATTTAGCACCATCCATCTTTCCCTCAACAATATCCGCACAGTATGATGCTGCCACCACCATGTTTCACTGTGGGGATGGTGTTCTTTGGTTTATATGATGCGCCAGACATAGCATTTTCTTTGATGGCCAAAAAGTTCAATTTTAGTCTCATCAGACCAGAGCACCTTCCTCCATACATTTTGGGAGTCTCCCACTTGCCTTTTCGCAAACTCACACCGTGCCGTTTTGTTTTTTCCTAAAAGTAATGGCTTTCTTCTGGCCACTCTGCCATAAAGCCCAACTCTATAGAGCGTACAGCTTATTGTCATCCTATGTACAGATACTCTAGTCTCTGCTGTGGAACTCTGCAGCAAATCCAGGGTTACCTTAGGTCTCTGTACTGCCTCTCTGATTAATGCCCTCCTTACCCAGTCCATGAGTTTTGGTGGGCGGCCGTCTCTTGGCAGGTTTGCTGTTGTGCCATGTTCTTTCCACTTGGTTATGATAGACTTGATGGTGCTCCTGGGGATCGTCAACGATTTGGATATTTTTTTATAACCTAACCCTGACTTTTACTTCTCAACAACATTGTCCCTTACTTGTTTGGAGAGTTCCTTGGTCTTCATGGCAGTGTTTGGTTAGTGATGCCTCTCGCTTAGGTATGGCAGCCTCTGGGGCCTTTCAAAAAAGGTGTGTATATGTAATGACAGATCATGTGACACTTAGATTGCACACAGGTGGAAATCATTTCACTAATTATGTGACTTCTGAAGGTAATTGTTTGCACCTTTTTATGGGCTTCCTAACAAAGGGGTTGAATACATACACACATTCCAATTTTCTGTTTTCTATTTCTGGACAATAGTTTAATTTATATATTTTTCTCATTTCACTTCACCAACTTAGACTATTGTGTTCTGATCCATCACATAAAATTCAGATTAACAAAACATTGAACTTAAGGCAGAAATGTAACAATATATGGAAAAAATCAAGGGGGGTGATTAGTTTTGCAAGGCACTGTATGTTTTTCGCGCATCCTGCGCTAAATACCGTGTAATAGGCCGCTGCAGACAGTTAAATTATCCGCGCCACATCTCCTGTGTAAAGTGTGCGCATCCCTAAAATATCAGCGACATCCAGTGCACTTTTTCCATAGACAGTGTCCGCTGCGAGCAGTTAAATTATCTGCGCCACATCTCCTGTTTAAAGTGTGCAGTATCCCTAAAATATCAGTGACATCCAGTGTACCTTTTTCTGTAGACGGTGTCCGTGGCGGACTGTCAAATTATCCGCGCCACATCTCCTGTTTAAAGTGTGCGCATCCCTAAAATATCAGTGATATCCAGTGTACTTTTCCGTAGATGGTGTCAGCTGCAGACAGTTAAATTATTCGCGCCACATTTCCTGTTTAAAGTGTGCGCATCCCTAAAATATCAGTGACATCCAGTGCACTTTTTCCATAGACAGTGTCCGCTGTGGACAGTTAAATTATCTGCGCCACATCTCCTGTTTAAAGTGTGCGCATCCCTAAAATATCAGTGACATCCAGTGCACTTTTCCCGTAGACGGTGTCCGCTGCGGACTGTTAAATTACCCGTGCCACATCTCCTGTTTAAAGTGCGCGCATCCGATAAAATATCACTGACATCCAGTGTATCTTTTTCCATAGACACTGCGAACAGTGACATTACCTGTGGTAGCTGTCTTTTACATTTCATAATCACAAATACCATTGTAAATTTTTTTACTGTACATGTGACATACTTTCAAGCATATATCACATTTAAAATGAAGAAGGCGAGCAGTAACGCACGGGGATGTGGCCGTGATGCTGATGGTGCACGCAGATGCCATGGCCCTGCGCGCGGAGAAACTGTGCCTGCTGCCAGAGCACAACAAAAACAATCATCCACGATACCTAGCTTCATGTCCCAGTCTGCAGGGCGGCGCAGGACACCACTTTTGAAGTTAGACTAGTGCGACCAGGTGGTCGTGTGGATTGCAGCAGATAATGCTTCCAGTCGGTTAAGCACCACCCACTCTCAGTAACCAGGAGTCTGGTCAACACAATCCTCACCCTGATCCTCCTTCCTCCCACCATGTACAGTCTTGCCAAACAAGTGATCCCACACTCGGATATTCCGAGGAATTATTTTCATTGCCATTACTTGATTTGGCCCTCTCGCCAAGCACGCTTAAAGAAGGACATGAGATCTTGTGCCCTGATTCCCAACCTCTTGAGCATCCACAGTAACAAGAACATGACAGTTGGGAACGGCAATTAGTATTTCACGAGGTGGATGATGATGAAGAGACACAGTTGCCAATAAGTCAACAGCAATTAGTGTCTCAAGAGGTTGATGATGAGGATGAGACACAGTTGTCAATAAGTGAGGTTCTTGTTACGTCAACAAGTCAGGAGGATGACCAGAGTGAGGAAGTGGAAGAGGAGGTGGTGGACGATGAAATCACTGACCCAACCTGGGAAGGTGGCAAGCCGAGCGAGGACAGCAGTACAGAGGGGGAAGAATCCGCAGCACCGCTGGAAGAGGTAGTGGGGTGGCAAAAGGGAGAAGGTGGGCCACACCAAACAGGCCTGCAACTGTTCCCCGGAGCACCCCCTTGCGGCAATCTCCCTTAGGTTTTCCACAGTCTGGCACCTTTTTGTGGAAAGTGCGGACGATAAAAGAATTGTCATTTGCAACCTGTGCCGTACTAAAATGAGCAGGGGCGTGAACACTAGCAACCTCACCACCACCAAAGCACCCTAATAGGTGGGCTGAACGTCTGGGTGTCCAATCTGTGTCTGCGGGTAACACCACTGCCTCCTCTTCCCCTGTGTTACGTGCTGGCCAATCCCCTGTCCAAGATGCAGGCCCGGATGCCTCCTGCCCTGCACCTGGACCTTCGCAAGCACCATTAGCGACCACATCCACTTCCATGTCCCAGTGCAGCGTACAAATGTCCTTACCCTAGGCCTTTCAAAGCAAGCACAAATTCCCAGCTGTAGGCCATATCATTAAATGTGCAGCTTTCCAAATTACTGGCCCTGGAAATGTTGACATTTAGGCTTGTGCACACTGAGGCCTTCCGCAGCCTGATGTCGACGGCTGCCCCACGTTACGCAGTCCCTAGCCGCCACTATATTTCAAGGTGTGCCATGCCTGCCTTACACCAACGTGTTTCCTGTAACATCACACGTGCCCTGACCAATGCAGTTACTGGGAAGGTCCACCTAACCACGGACACATGGACAAGTACATTCGGCCAGGGACGCTACATTTTTCTGACAGCACACTGGGTGAATGTTGTGAAGGCTGCAAGCAAGTCATACCCTGGGATGGCACAGGTGCTACCGACGCCAAGGATTGCAGGCCCTACGTCGATCAGGGTTTCCGCCAGCACCTACGTTAGTGGCTCCAAACCCCACTTCTCCTCCTCTGCCTCCTCCTCCACTTCCACCTCCGAATTATCCACGTGCAGCACCAGTCAGCCATCAGCCGGTAGCTGGAAGCAGCAACAGGCCGTGCTGAAGCTGATGTATAGGGGACAAACAGCACACCGCCTGTAAAATAATAAAACTAACACTTTTTTAGTAGGATAGGGTTATTTCAAGGACCATGCAAGGGCAGCACTTGTGTTGAAGTGTCAATTTTGACAGGTTGAGACGACAATAGCATTTGGGAAGGTTAGGAATCCTCCTTCTCAGCATATTATTATTAGCTTTACAAATAAGGTATACATAGAAGACCATGATGCAAGGGAATTTACTTGTTAACCATATATGTCTATTAGAATGTTAAATTTAGGATACAATGTAACTCTATGTAGAGTCAACCTATAAAATGGCTTTGTTTCATGACATAGGCAGAGCATTCTTGCACGGACACCTGTTGCTCTCACACACACACACAGATTCACACATACACGTTATTTTGGGGAAATAAGCTTTTTCACTTATTTTAATTGTTTAATTGCTTGCTTGTAACCTTTCAAGACTTATTGCTGTGCTATATTTTTCTCTTTCTAAACTTTGTAACTTTCTTTTTATGAGAATTAAATCCTTCTAATTTTTATCTTTCATCACGAACTTTGCACATTTTGTTGGGCTCCTTCTAAAGCATTTCTTGAAAAATAGAGTACTGCAGGACGTTATTCTACATTGGCGAGCCAACGGATTTTTGTTGAATTCCTTCAGTTTGTAAAGAGGTGGGCCCAAGAGAGTAATTACTATTATTACAAGCTTCAGGAAAACAACAACAACGAATCTAAAGAAAGAAGACGTGAGCCATACATCTGTTGCAAGTGTCACTTCCCAGACGTATTACAGATGGAGGCTTGTGAAGAATTTACTACACAGAGATCCTTCCATTGACTGTGGGAAGAAGACGTAAGAAGGAGACATCAAGGATACGGTACCTGAGTAAGTAATGGAATTTCTTAATTCTTATTCAGATAAAAGTAAATTGGAGTTTAAAGTTGTAAGTAGTCATACTAATGCACAATTATGGGCAAGTTTATATAATCAATGTGAAGAAGAAAACATAAGAATTGACAAAAAGTTGTTGTGTATGGATAAATTGCTGAAGAAGCTCAGGAATGTATTACATATGGTGAAAATATTCAATACATTAGTTCTTGAAGACAGGCAGCCACAGACTCAGACACATAGTATATGTGTGAATAATAAGGACACACATGATACAGACACACAGGAACACATAGAAGAGGATGATTTTAATGATTGTCCAAAGTGTCAAATTTTGGCACAACACATTGAAGAACTGGAGGATCAGATGGAAATTAGGACACAGCTCATATCAAAATTATGCCATCGTACGAAAAAAGTTTCTATTATTACAAAAAGTGGCATAGATACGGGTGCGTCCTACATTCCAGACACTAGTCCAGCTGATGTAAATGAAAACATAGAGACTGAGGAAATCAAGAGGAGGAAATTACATGACAGGGCAGCCAAGTTAAATTTAAAAATACATGATCAGTTGATAAAAATTTGTAAAGATATCCCAGCTTATACTGATAAGATGGATGCATTTCACAATGCTGATATCTTTGAATCTAATGCTGATAAGTTCAATCTAAATAATGAACAGAAAAACAAAGTATTTAAAGTATGGCTTCCCTCATATATGGCAAGGAGATTAGAGATCACACCAAGAGTAAATGATGAACGTGAAATAATACATAGTTCCCCAGCAGATCGATTGAGGCAACTACTTTTATTTACTACTGGAGAATCTACTCCTACATTTGAAATCCTTGACATGTTAAAGCCCACTTTACAGGATGATCCATTTGCATTCTTGATAAAATTTGAACAGGCTTATAGAATGGTCATGGAAATTGAGGATGATTCTGAACCCATTGCAATGATAAAGTCATTTGTAAAACGGTTCAAATATCTTGATCCAGTCTCCAGGGAGTTAGCACTAGGAAAGCCTACGTTACAGGAAGCGGCAACATTTATTGATCAAATAAGGAGATCCATAAAACAAAGTAGTATAAGGGTCAAAGTTGCTGCAGTCCAAAAAAAGGATGAAAATCAGGTAACAAATTCAAATCGTCCTAAATCAAACCCTCCCATGAAAAGAGACCAATATAAACAGAAAGGAAAGGTGTCATTTCAAAGAGGACAAGTTACTTCTTATTATTGTGGAAAAATAGGACATTTAAAATGGCAATGTAGGAAATTCCTAAATGAGACACAGAATGCAGGGAAAGAAAAAGGTTTTGTGCCAACTGCACCTTCTCCAGAGCAGGATCAGTCACAATCACCATATGCACCTTTAATAAGACAAATTAGAGAATTAACATTGAATAATTCGTACAAGGGGAAATCTTATGGTAATAAAATTGAGGAGACAGCTGGTTTGTTACCTTCCCCATGACTAGGACGAACTATGACCTCTCGTCCTTTGGAATTAGTAGCTCCAGTTTCATTAGATGACTGTGGAAGACCATTTGTAAGGGGATCCTTACAGGGCAATGAGGTGACATTTCTTATTGACACAGGAGCTCAATTAAGTGTGACTAATCAGGATTTGCCTCTAACTCCAAATGCACCTGTTTGTACAATTGTTGGTTTTAGTGGAAAGAACGGAACTAAGGCAATTTTAGCACAGAATGTTAATTTAGAAATACCAGGATATCTGAAAACTAAAATAGACATTTGGCATAGTACTAATTCTGAAAACATCATAGGAACTGACCTAATGAAAAAATGGGGTTGGGTCATTGACTTAGGAAATAAGGTGATCTGGAAAGATGTTGATGGATCTAAACCTGTAGTCATTGATCCCACTGAATACAGTCATGTTGGTACTGTTTGCCTAACCGAAGTTGTTTCTTCTGAACATTTGTGGCCAGAAACTGGTGATGATGAAGTTCTAAAAGAAATTGTACAATATACTCCTTCTTTGTGGGCACAATTCAGAAATGATGTGGGCACAATGAAAGATATATTAGTCAATGTGGAGGGGAGAGACCCTCCTCCCCAAAAGCAGTACAAATTGCCACCTGAATCAATTGGTCCCATGTCTAAAATCATACAGGAACTGCTTGATCAAGGTGTCATTAGAAAGGCAAATTCAGTAACAAACAATCCACTGTGGTGTACTGTGAAGTCTGATGGTTCATACCGAATGTTATTGGACCTAAGACTGCTGAATAAGTATACCCCAAATGTGGCACCCATTGTTGCAGATACTCATGACATAATGGCACGACTGAATGCTAAGGCAAAGTTTTTCTCTGTTTTAGACATCAGTAATGGTTTTTTCAGCATTTCTCTTGCAAAGAGCTGTCAGTACAAATTTGCATTTTGTTTCATGGATGAACAATATGTATTTTGCAGATTACCTCAAGGAGCACATTTATCACCTAGCATATTTCATCAGGCAGTTGCAAAAGTATTGTCCAAATTTTCAAGACCAGATTATCTGTTGCAATATGTTGATGATATTCTTTTAGCCACTGAGGATAGAGAGTTGCATTTATCTCTCTTAGCAGAATTATTTTCGTTGATGCATGAAGCAATTTGAATTTGAACACGAAGAAAGTCAAACTTTTGCAGACTGAAGTGAGATATCTTGGAGTGTTAATCAGTCATGGAAAGAGACAGCCACTTCAAGATAGGATTGAGGCTATTGCTTCTCTTCCCATTCCAACATCACACAAGGCTCTGAGACATTTCTTGGGTCTGGTAAACTTTTCCAGAGAATTCATAGAAGGCTTTGCAGAAAAAGCTAAACCTCTTTATGATCTCTTGAAAAATAATGATGATGACTCTTTTGGACCATGGGAAGAGGAACAACAGAAGGCATTTGAACTTCTAAAGAGAGATATGCAAAAGTCTCCAGCATTGTCAACAGCTATGACTCAGGCACCTTTTGCTTTGCAGGTTCACTCCTCAGACACGGCTGTGTCAGCTGTACTCTTGCAGTTGCAGGGGGGAGAATGGCGGATTTTGGGCTATTTCTCTAAGCTTCTCACACCTGTGGAAAAAGGGTTTGAAATTTGTGCAAAACATTTGGTGGGTGTTTATTTTGCTGTTAAGGCAACAGAACACATTGTTGGATTTAACAAAATCATTCTGCAGACTCCTCACTCCACACTAAAACTTCTCCTTGAGAAAAACCTCCCAGGTGTGTCAAATCAAAGATTTGCACATTGGTTGTTGTCCTTATCATCAAAACAAATTGAGATTGATCACAAGGCCAAGTATGTACTTCCTCAATTAATGCAGTATGAAGGGAAAACTCATGAATGTTCAGAAACATTTTATGAATCATATCCTAGCTTGTTTAGGAGAGATGCAGAGAACAGTGATGAACCAGTATTTGTTGATGGTTCAAGATTTTGTTCAGGGGGAAAGTATTATACAGGTTATGCTATCTGGTATCCTGAAAGAGGATATGCAGTTCAGCATAGACTGCCAGGACACTATTCAGCTCAGAGAGCAGAGTTAGAAGCTGTCAAGACAGTACTGACAATTGATGAGAAAGAAAACAAGAATCCATTGGTCATTTATAGTGACAGCTCATATGTCGTGAGATCACTGACAGACTATTTACCAGTGTGGGAAAGGAGAGGATTTGTAGATTCCTCTAACAAGGTCCTGGTGCATAGTGATACACTCAAGGACATATTCAAAATAGCTTCAAAACATCCTAATAGCTATGCTATAGTCAAAGTCCCAGCACATAGGAAAGGCAAACATGAGTTAGTTATTGGAAACAACACTGTAGACACATTGGCTAAGGAAGCAGCTATGACAGGAGAATTGAAGGAAGAAATTGAATCTTTGAAAGCTTTACCAGTGAGGAAAACAGACACGCATTTTCCGTCTTTTGCAGAAGAACAAGCGAAGGATTCGTCCCTTGCTGCTTCTCAGGTTGATCCAAAACCTCCCTTTGTTTGTGAAAACGGGGTTTTGTGTCATGACTGTCAGGGGGAATTGCGTCCTGTTGTCCCAAAACATTTACAAATGGAATTCACCAAATACAATCATGAGAGTTTAGGTCATTTGGGTCAGGAAAAATTGTTAGGAGTTCTCAAAGAGAAATTTTATTGGGACAAAATGGAGAAGACTGTTCAAGATGTTGTTCAGTCATGTCTCATTTGTGCTCAAGTCAACCCACGACCTAAAGGACAAAAACCTCCACTTTTACGAATTGCACCTGCTGATGGTCCTTGGTCTACATTACAGATAGACTACATTGGTCCTCTACCTTCAGGTAAACATGGACTCAGGTATGCATTAGTGGTGGTGGATGTATTTTCAAAATGGGTAGAGATCTTACCTGTCAGGAAAGATGATGCTCTGTCTACAGCAAGGGCATTGGTAAATCATGTGTTTTGTACTTGGGGGATCCCAAGAATGATTACCTCTGACAGAGGAAGTCATTTTACAGGAAAAATCATGCAAACTGTTTGTACTATTCTAGGAGTACAACAACAGTTCCATGTATCATATCACCCACAATCTGCAGGCATTGTGGAAAGAATGAACCGAACAATTAAGACAAGAATTGCAAAAATGTTATTAGACAAAGGAAATACATGGGTTGATGCAGTACCCTTTGTTCTTATGAGTATAAGAGGAACCGTTTCCTCTACAACACAGTATACTCCATTTGAATTAATGACGGGAAGAACAATGCCATTAATATTCCCAAACGAACCATTCTTGTCTACACCTCAAAAAGATGCAATAGCAAGGTCCAGGTGGTTACAGTTATTGCAGGAGAATTTAAGTACAATTCTTCCATATGCTGCATCTAAAATGCAACGCATGATACCACCTCACTCTTCTAAATTTGTAAAAGGTGCTTTTGTAATGATTAAGACCTTCAGGAAGAGTGGACCTTGGGAAAGCAATTGGGAAGGTCCCTTCGAAATAATAGACACTAGGGGACAAGTAATGATTTTGGTTCAAAGAGCACCAAATGCTTCAAAGAATACTCGCAGACAACAAAAACTATGGGTACATGTTGATCAGTGTAAATTGTATGTACCAAAATAATGATACTGCTTTTCTTCACAGGGAATGAAACTCTTCACGTTATACACAATCCACAACAAACAAGGATGTCTTCGGAAAAGCTGTTTCATGATGGGAATGTCATTGTTGATGATGATATTTACAACTGCTACGTTCGCAGAATTCCTTGATGATAAAAAGAGTAATCATGACAAAGAGACTTCAATCCTTGCACGAAGAAGAAGAGGATTTCGTCTTGAGGATTTTCTGGAAGAACAAATTCAGGACAATTCCAGAGACATTTCCGGAAGTCTTTGTATGGGTTTTGGTGCTAGCTGTTGTATTGAAATACACTTCAGACATAATACACACATTGAATTACATGTAACAGCAGGACCCAAACCAAAGTTCACACAATTACAAGGAACATTTATACATAACAATAGAACTGGTTCATGGGAATGTACATCAATAGATGTATTATACTGGAGTATTGTGATAAAAGGAAATGAGCCAGCTACATGGTCCGGAGATCTCACAAATGATAAGATAGCATTAGGAAAAGTGGGAAAATCTCGAGAGGAAATTTGGTTTCAAACCCAGAACTATGTAAAAATAATGGATCCATCAATTCTTCCCATAACAGGAAAGGTTGATGAAGATTGGGTGAAAAATTGGAGATTCCAAATAATTA
Organism: Bufo bufo; assembly: GCF_905171765.1. Taxonomy (NCBI): domain Eukaryota; kingdom Metazoa; phylum Chordata; class Amphibia; order Anura; family Bufonidae; genus Bufo; species Bufo bufo. Next base: position 218,599,685 of record NC_053391.1, read on the forward strand.
GGGAACCTGTTGTAGTTAACATAACCATTAACTTCATAGGAACAAATGTTATTAATCCCGAACTTCAAGTTTCTCCAACATTGGTAAATATTCAGGAAGAAACTAATCCATTATATTTAAAATGCAGCACAAGATTAGAGATTCCATCCGAATCTGTGATAACATGGACTAAAGGAGAGGTATTTTTAGGTGGTTTATCAAATGGTCCAACTAATGTAATTCATAAAGGTCAATCTGGGAATGTGAAATGGTTTGATAAAAAGTTTATATTTTATCAAGATCATCCATCTCCTAAAGATTCAGGAATTTATCAGTGTTGCATATTAACTATAAACAACCATAAACAATGTGAAACTGTAAATGTTACTGTATGGTCACCTACAGAAAATATTTGTACCAAAGTTAAATTTGAATCATCTAGTCCTTTCCAGATTAACCATTTCCAGTCCAAGCCTCTTTTGAGGAATGGTAAATATGTCACCATAATGTGGACATTTAATATATCAGACTGGAAAATATCATCAAAATATCCTAAATGTGGAAAGCATCTTGCTAATATGGAGGAAGGTTTAGAAAGATGGTTTAAAAAGAGTGTTTCCAAGCAAACCAGAACTAAAAGAGGTATAGTAGAAGGTATTTTAGGAGGAATAGGTACCTTTGGAAGCTTGGTAAATACAATGAATGTAAATTCATTACAATCAGATTTAAAAACCATAGGTTATCTGGAAAAGAAAGGAATTAAAGTACAGAAAAGTCTAAACCAACTTTTAGAGAAAATGATAGTTAATTCTGTAGTTGTTTTAGGATCTTCTGTTTCACATCTTCAAGATGTTACTTTAGGTTTGATCCAAAGTGAACAAGAGTCAGAAGTAGCCAGGGCATGTATGGAAATCCAAATAGAATATTCTACGAATTTAAAAATAATGGCTCAGGCTTTACAAAGTGGAATTACTCCACTTGGTTTATTGGAAAATTTACCTATGGAATATAATTATAGTATGAGACACATAGATTTATGGGTAAATAAGTGGTTAGGATGTAATAAGAACACATGTATAGCTACCTCATTGATTCCAGTAGCTGGAAGAGAACAAATGGTAGTTCCAGTAACTGTTTTAGGAATTCCCGTGAGTGAAACACAGTTGATTTTTTATCAATTGCAATATACGGAATTTGCATATGATGGTACTCATATAGAACAATTAGATCTTTCTTCATGTTTACACTTTGTTTCTAAAATAATCTGTTTACCGGAACAAGATAAGGAGATTTATCATTCTTGTTTCCATAATCAAACTTCTTGCCATGCACGAATTGAGAATGTAAACTCAATTCATGATTTGGTAACTCAAGTTGGTCCAAACAAAGTTTGTGTACAAGTGATGTCTGAGAAAGAAAAGGTTGTAGCATTCTTTTCTTCTTGTGTACATCACGAGAATTTAACCAAGGGTTTATATTGTTTGGAAGGAGACTGGAGAGCAATCTCTATGAATTTAGGAAGACTCAATATTTCTTCCATAAATACAACCCAATTGAAAATCCTTCCAATGAAATTTAATCTCACTCAAATTGACAAATTTCCGTGGGATGAGTGGACTAAAGAAATTAAAAAAGATAAAGGTCTTTTAAAAATATTAAGTGAACAAATAAAAGAAGCAGAAATTGCATTTAATCATAAACAAGGACAATTATCAGAAATAGAACATGAATGGAATATCGTGTCTGGAACGTCTTGGTGAGGAAAATTGAAGAAATCTGTAAATATGTGGTCAAAATCTTCTACTCAAACAGCAGTTGAGAATACGTTATCCCATCCTATTATTATTATATTTATTATTATATTTTTGTGTATTATATATCAAGTTTTTGTTATGTATAGGATTAGGAAAACATATAGTAATATAAAGAAAGAAATTAACAAAGGAGATAACATTTTGAAAGAAATGTTAAAAAGAACTCAGTATACCAATTCTATATGGAATACTGAATCAAAAATGGATCAAACAACCAAGTGCTATAACATGGTCAATGAGTGAATGTGATACGAATGAGATACGAATGATGAGTAATTGCGTTAGATTAGGAGGTTATGATTGAAGATTTATATTTCAAATCATAATCAGGGGGAAATGTAAAATAATAAAACTAACACTTTTTTAGTAGGATAGGGTTATTTCAAGGACCATGCAAGGGCAGCACTTGTGTTGAAGTGTCAATTTTGACAGGTTGAGACGACAATAGCATTTGGGAAGGTTAGGAATGCTCCTTCTCAGCATATTATTATTAGCTTTACAAATAAGGTATACATAGAAGACCATGATGCAAGGGAATTTACTTGTTAACCATATATGTCTATTAGAATGTTAAATTTAGGATACAATGTAACTCTATGTAGAGTCAACCTATAAAATGGCTTTGTTTCATGACATAGGCAGAGCATTCTTGCACGGACACCTGTTGCTCTCACACACACACACAGATTCACACATACACGTTATTTTGGGGAAATAAGCTTTTTCACTTATTTTAATTGTTTAATTGCTTGCTTGTAACCTTTCAAGACTTATTGCTGTGCTATATTTTTCTCTTTCTAAACTTTGTAACTTTCTTTTTATGAGAATTAAATCCTTCTAATTTTTATCTTTCATCACGAACTTTGCACATTTTGTTGGGCTCCTTCTAAAGCATTTCTTGAAAAATAGAGTAATGCAGGACGTTATTCTACACCGCCGCAGAGCTGTGGCAGGGGATAAGAGACCAAACTGAGCTGTGGCTCTTGCCACTCAACCTACCAGGCATGGTTGTGTCTGATAATGGCCGTAACTTGGTGGTGACTTTGGAGCTCGGCAAGCTCAGACACATCCCATGCCTAGCCCATGTGTTCAACCTTCTGTTTCAGCGGTTTCTCAAAACCTACCCCAATTTGCCTGAGCTACTGGTGAAAGTGCGCCGCGTGTGTGTCCACATTTCCGCAAGTCATCGACAGCTTCAGCCGGTCTGTCAACGCTGCAGCAGCGCTTGAAATTGCCAAGTCACCAGCTGTTGTGCGACGTGAGCATGCGCTGGAACTCCACATTCCACATGTTGGCCAGGCTTTGTGAGCAGCAGAGGGCAGAAGTGGAATACCAGCTGCAACATAGTCATCGCCTTTCCAGTCAGCTTCCGCTATTCACAAGCGAGGAGTGGGCATGGATGTCTGACCTCTGGGAGGTTTTAAGAAACTTTGAGGAATCAACACAGATGGTGATCGGCGATAACGCTATTATCAGCATAACCATCCCACTTCTGTGTCTACTCAAACGCTCGCTGCTCCAACAATTGCTCCAACAATTTCATTCTGACAACGCTGGCAGCCAAGTCCGTAGTTCGTTGGGCAACCAAGGAGGGGAGAAAGGGGAACTGTCACGGATGGTGTTGCAGATAGCTGGAAGTTATAAATAAACATCCGACTGGCTTGATGCCAAACTAAGGAGCATAAAGGTGACCCCTATAAAACCCTAAGAGCTCACCCAGACTGCTATGCCCATGCAAAGGTCTTTATGGTAGACGATGGCATGCCCCCGTACCTTACTATGTGACACCTGAAAACCCTATAATAGTGAGGGAACATGACCACTGGCTCCCTGCACTTAATACCGACGGAGTCAGGGTCACCTACAATCAAGCCAGTCAGGAAACACAAATAAAGGAAACAGACTTATCTGAGGAATCAGGAGAAGCAGCATCCAGCAGTGAACAACTATCCAGGAAGAAGTATAAACCGCAAAGTGAGGCAGTATGGGAGGGAATATAAAGGAGGCAATCAGTGTAAATAGGTGACAGCTGGGAGCAGGAAAGGAGATGACAAAGTGAAACCAAAACAAAGAACATCATGCAAGAGGTACAGAAGAACGTCTACCAGACCTTCTGAGAGAGCTGGCGGTGACAGTACGCTTCCCTCTACGAGTAGACTCTGGACACTCAGAGCCCACCTTCTCAGGATGGGACCTATGGAAAGCCCTGATGAGATGAGTGGCCTTAATGTCTGCCACTGGGACCCAAATCCTCTCCTCAGGACCATAACCCTCCCAATAAACGAGGTACTGGAGAGAACCGCGGATAATGCGAGAATCCACAATCCTAGAGACCTGAAATTCAAGATTACCATCAACCACAATCGGAGGAGGAGGCAAAGAGGAGGGTACAGTGGGTTGGACATAAGGTTTTAATAGGGACCTGTGAAAAACATTATGGATCTTCCAAGTCTGAGGAAGATCAAGACGGAAGGCAACGGGATTGATGACGGACAAGATCTTGTAAGGCCCAATAAACTTAGGACCCAACTTCCAGGAGGGAACCTTAAGTTTTATATTCTTTGTAGACAACCACACCGGATCAGCCACATTCAGGTCCGGACCAGGCACACGTCTCTTATACGCCACACGCTTATATCTCTCACTCATCCTCTTCAGATTACCCTGAATCTTTTGCCAAATAAATGACAAAGACGAGGAAAATCTCTCCTCATCAGGTAAACCAGAAGACCCCTCTGCAGAGAATGTCCCAAACTGCGGATGAAACCCATATGCACCAAAAAATGGTGACTTATCAGAGGACTCCTGGCGACGGTTATTTAAAGCAAACTCAGCAAGGGACAAAAAAGAACACCAATCCTCCTGATTCACTGCCACAAAACAGCGCAGATATGTCTCCAGATTCTGATTGACGCGTTCGGTCTGACCATTCGACTGTGGGTGAAAAGCAGAAGAGAACGACAACCGAACCCCCAAGCGAGAACAGAAGGCCTTCCAGAATCTGGAAACAAATTCCGTGCCCCTATCAGAAACGATGTCTGAAGGAATGCCATGCAATTTGACAATGTGATCAACAAATGCTTGCGCCAGCGTCTTAGCATTGGGTAACCCAGGAAAGGGAATGAAATGCGCCATTTTGCTAAAACGGTCCACTACTACCAGAATCACAGTCTTCCCCGAAGAATGAGGCAGGTCCGTAATGAAGTCCATGTCCAAGGACGGGAAGGAATGGGTAACGGAAGGAGAGAACCCGATGGCCGTGAATGAGGGACCTTAGCACGAGTGCAGGTCTCGCAGACTGCCACAAAACCCTCAACCGTCTTACGAAGAGCCGGCCACCAGAATCTCCGAGCAATGAGATCCACTGTGGCTCTACTCCCCGGGTGCCCAGCAAGGACAGTATCGTGGTGCTCCTTAAAAACCTTGTGTCGTAAAGCTAGAGGCACAAACAACCTCCCAGGAGGACAAAGATCAGGAGCCTCTGCCTGGGCTTCCTGAACCTCTGCCTCCAAATCAGGATAAAGAGCAGAGATGACCACCCCTTCAGACAAAATGGGACCCGGGTCTTCAAAGCTCCCCCCTCCCGGAAAACAACGTGACAGGGCATCAGCCTTCACATTTTTAACCCCAGGGCAGAACGTGACAACAAAATTAAACCTAGAAAAGAATAAAGACCATCTGGCCTGTCTCGGGTTCAGACGCTTGGCTGATTCCAAGTAGGCCAGATTCTTATGGTCGGTAAACACGGTAATAGGGTGTCTGGCTCCCTCTAGCCAATGGCGCCATTCCTCAAAAGCTAATTTGATGGCCAACAACTCCCTATCTCCCACATCGTAATTTCTCTCTGCGGAGGAGAGTTTCCTTGAGAAAAAGGCACACGGTCGCCATTTGACAGGAGAGGGACCCTGAAACAAGACCGCACCCACACCCACCTCAGAAGCGTCTACCTCAACAATGAAAGGTAGAGAGACATCAGGTTGTTCCAAGATGGGAGCGGAAGCAAAACTCTCTTTGATACTAGAAAAGGCCTTAAGCGCATCTACTGACCAGGAGGAAAAATCTACCCCCTTTTTAGTCATATCAGTGAGTGGCTTAACAACAGAGGAATAATTCAAAATGAACTTTCTGTAATAATTGGCAAAACCCAAAAACCGCATCAGCGCCTTCTGATTCTTAGGAAGCTCCCAATCAAGCACAGCGCGGACCTTCTTAGGGTCCATGCGAAAACCAGAAGCGGAGAGAAGAAAACCCAGAAATTGAATCTCCGGAACCGCAAACACACATTTTTCCAGTTAAGCGTACAATTTATTCTCCCGCAGAATGAGCAAGACCTGACGTAGGTGGTCCCTATGAGTTTTGAAATCAGGAGAAAAAATCAAAATGTCATCTAGATACACCAGTACAAATTTCCCCATTAAATGATAAAAAATGCTGTTCACAAAATGTTGGAAGACGGCTGGAGCATTCATCAAACCAAAGGGCATAACCAAATTCTCGAAATGGCCCTCAGGGGTATTGAAGGCCGTCTTCCATTCGTCCCCTTCCCTGACCTTGACTAGGTTGTATGCCCCTCTTAAATCCAACTTAGAAAAAACTTTAGCCCCAACAATCTGGTTAAACAGGTCCGGGATCAGAGGAAGCGGATATGGGTCACGAATTGTGATACAGTTCAGCTCCCTGAAATTCAGACATGGTCTTAAAGAACAATCTTTTTTCTTAACAAAAAAAAAAAACAGCGGCAACAGGTGACTTCGAGGGTCGGATGTGTCCCTTTCTCAGGTTCTCAAAGATATAAGTACGCATATCAACTCTTTCAGGTTGGGAGAGATTGTATAAACGTGATTTTGGCAGCTTGGCGCCTGGGATGAGATTAATAAGGCAATCGTACTCCTGGTGAGGGGGCAGCTCCTAGACACCACTCTCTGAAAACACATCTGAAAATTCTGAGAGAAAAGATGGTACAGTCTTGGTAGAAACCTCTGAAAGAGACGCCGTGAGGCAATTCTCTCTGCAAAACTCACTCCAACCATTTATTTGCCTTGCTTGCCAATCAATGGTGGGGTTATGTTTAGTGAGCCTGGGAAGCCCCAACACTAGAGGAGTAGGTAATCCGCTTAGGACGAAACATGACATATCCTCAAAAGGGTCAGCTCAGCAGCAGGCCTTCACCTACAATCTTTTACATGGTCAGGTCACCTGCAGGCCTGCACCTAAAATCTTTTACAGGGTCAGCTCACCTGCAGGCCCAAACCTAAAATCTTTTACAGGGTCAGCTCACCTGCAGGCACTCACCAAATTATACCCAATAGGTAATTTGCGCGCATGCTGCCTTGCTTGGATGTGGTAGCCGTAGCTGTTTCTCAGGCTCCCTCTCCGGATTTGACCATGATTCCCCCGTTACCCATGGTATAGATGGTTTGGGCTGAAAATAACACTAAAAGTTGATAGGTCAGACATCCGAATGGATCGTCGCCGTCACGGGGACGTGCGATCGCCCAGAGGTTATCTAGAGTCACCAAAGCGGAAGCAGGCCCTCGTTTTAGATGGTCAGATCATCAGGCCCTTGCTCCAAATGTTTTTGAGGGTCGCCAGCAGGCCATCAGTCATAATTTTTGAAGGCTGTGTATGATGCCCTACTTTATGTGTAACAAAGGGTGTATTGGAGTGCCGGTTCCTTGTAATTTCTGGCAGCCCTTTTACTTAGTGCATAGGCTTTATGAGTGTAGGAGTCCCACTACATGAACGATTGTACCACAATGTGAATGAGGCCCTCCTTTATGTGATATACGGGTTATATCGGAGTGCCTCTTTCTTGTAATTTTTGGCAGCACTTGCACTTTATATATAAGTAAATATAGAGGAAAGAATGTTTAATAACAATTTTTCCTCTAAAATAGATTTTATCTTCGGTTTTGTGCCTATAGTCAGTCTGCAAAAGTGGCGTACTACTCGGACAACATCGTTCCCAGCAGCGACCTGGAAGGCCAAGATGTATCCAGACATCCTCCCCCTGCTGTTCCCGAACCATTTAGGTGGTGTTTCCATCATTTTCTGACCTTTTCCTATGAACCAGGCACCCTCCCCTCTTCAGAGCAGGGGGTGCCTGGTTTAATGCTCGGGTTCTCCCATTCACTTCCATTATACTATGGTGCTCGATCAACACTAATTGTAACCAGTGGTGCTGGATTTCCTCTTCTGTGTGTGTGTGTGTGTGTGTGTGTGTGTGTTGCACATGGGAGACATCACATCAGCTAGTCTCTGTTCACTCTGGAGCTGAGCTCAGAAAAAAACTGACAAATAGATATGGAGCCTGCAGAGGATAAAACTGCTGAGGTGAAAAATGACATATATTGGCCAAAAATAATGATACTTCTGACCAGGGGCGTAGCTAAAGGCTCATGGGCCCTGGTGCAAGAGTTCAGCTTTCCCCCCCCCCCCCCCCCCCCCTTCACTATGCGCTGGTGTACCTAGCTTTTCTGCTGCCCAAGGCAAATTTTGGAGTGCGCCCCCCTGCCCTCCAGTCCTACTGTTAAAGGGGTTGTCCTGTTTTTACTACTGATGACCTATCCTTAGGATAGATGCAAATAGTAGTGTAGAAGCAGCACTGTGCGGTCTCACGATAATGCGTCTGTTTCAATGCAACAGCCTCACCATAGGCCCTTGATCCATCAGGCCAAATAGTATACATGAAAGAAAGAAGATGGCTCCGGCAGCATTCCGCAGTATCAAATATGCTTTAATCGTAACCTCCATACACAAACAGCAATGTTTTGACTGAACACCAGTCTTTGTCAAGCCTAATGACATCAATGCTGATAGGCATATATATACCCCCATGGGGGGTATATATATGCCTATCAGCATTGATGTCATTAGGCTTGACAAAGACTGGTGTTCAGTCGAAACGTTGCTGTTTGTGTCTGGAGGTTACGATTAAAGCATATTTGATACTGCGGAATGCTGCCGGAGCCATCTTCTTTCTTTCATGTATACTATTCTTAGGATAGGTCATCAATATTAGATCAGCCGGGGTCCTATTAGATCAGCTATTTGAAGAGAGGGCAGAGCTCATATGAGAGCTGCTTTCTCTGTTCTGTTCACCTGCTCGCTGTAGCATTTGCAGTGATGAGCAGGTAAGCAGAGCAGAGAAGGCAGCACTCATACAAAAAAAAAATATATTAAGCCCCATTAGACCTCCATACCCCCATATCTGACCCCCATTAGACCTCCAGACCCCCATATCTGACCCCCATTAGACCTCTAGACCCTCAATCAGACCTCCATACCCCCAATCAGACCCCCCATTAGACCTTTAGACCCCCATTAGACCTCCAGACCCCCAATCAGACCCCCATTAGTCCTCTAGACCCCCAATCAGACCCCCAGTCAGACCTCTCCAGACCCCCAGTCAGACCTCTCCAGACCCCCCAGTCAGACCTCTCCAGACCCCCCAGTCAGACCTCTCCAGACCCCCCAGTCAGACCTCCAGACCGCCCCATTAGACCACTTCAGACCACCAGTTAGACCTCCAGACCCCCAGTCAGACCTCCAGACCCCCCAGTCAGACCTCCAGACCCCCCAGTCAGACCACTTCAGACCCCCAGTCAGACCACGAGACCCACAGTCAGACCTCCAGACCCCCCCAGTCAGACCTCCAGACCCACATAGACCACTCCAGACCCCCATTATACCTCTCCAGACCCCCAGTGAGACCTCTCCAGACCCCCATTAGAGCTCCATATCATACCTAAGTAACTTACCTCTCCTGCCACCACTCTCCTTGTCCTGGCTGTCTTCTCTTCTCAGGGCCCGTGCTGCAGTCATCTGACCTCCTGCAGCATCAGGTCAGAGTGCGCTCTGTACACGCTGACGCTGCAGGCAGCCAGGACAAAGCATAGTGGGCCCTGAGAAGAGCGAGCAGGTGGAGGGGTAAGTAATGGACAGCGCTCACAGTGCTTCAATCCCCCTCCTCCTGCATTATGGAAGCGCTCACTAGTATTCCCTTTATAAGGTGCACTGCATCTTATAAAGGGAAAAGTACAGTGCCACTGGGAAGGGGGGCCCTCTGGGACCCCTATAGTTACGCCAGTGCTCGTCACATAATAACTTATTCTGCAAAGTCATGTAAAGCAGATAATACACTTTAATTCATTTAAACCCTAAATGTGCAACCCTTGAACCAAGATAGCTTGTGCCCTCCATAGGATCAGATTCTCAATATGAAGCAATGTAAATAAATTTGCTGATGGTGTTGATGTCTGCCAGTAAGTTTATGATTTATCGGTTCCCCAAACAAATTAAATAATAAATGCGAACATGAAGAAAGTTGTGCAACCTTTTTCTAATAACTTAAATTTATGCAAATGTTTTTTTCTTTGCAAGAAAACTTAAATACAAATGGAGCAGGTTATAAGTTCAATGCATATGATGCATCGTGCTGAGGTCTTAAAAAACAGCAGTTGTCCCTCATAATTCTGAAACCAACTAGATGATTCTCGATCACCCTGCAAGCAGTATAACCAAGGAAACCTCTGCGTAGGATGCCTAGTTTCATTTTTCAGAAATCTGGTATTGTCTCACTGATAATAGCTACTTGTGGTCATCTTTTCTGTAACACACTGGTAAGACTTTGAAGACCAGAGGAAGTATGACACCACCATGTTTTCAATGGACATGTTGATCTCCAGACTAGCAGCCAGCAGATGCTTATGTTCCAAATAAGGGTGGGTTCACACTAGCGTTAGGGATTCCGTTATGGCTTTCTGTTATAACATGGTTATAACGGAAAATAACGGAATGCCCAGACAGAATGCAAAACGGAAGCCTTTAAAAGGCATTACGTTTGCTTGCCGTCCTAATAGAAGTCTATGGGAAAGCATAACGGATCCGTCTGGGTCCCGTTATTCAAGACAGAAAACAAAGTCCTGACGGATCTGTTTTGATTCCCATAGACTTCTATTAGGACGGAAAGCAAAGGAAATGCCTTTTAAAGGCTTCCGTTTTGCATTATGTCATAATACAAGTCTATGGGCAGAAGAGCGGATCTGTCCTTCCGTCTTATGGATTCCGTTTTTTTCCGTTAAAACCATGTTATAACGGAAAGCCATAAAGGAATCTCTAACGCTAGTGTGAACCCACCCTAAGATCCACAGTAAAACGAAAGTGAAATCACTAAAGATTTAAAAAAAAAGCTCTATGAAATAACTTCAGTTTTGATCTCCATGACTAAGCATTATAAAAGAGAAATTTTTTATCAATAATCCAAATAATTTTAAGGCTATGTATATATTTTTTTGCTCTAGTGCATCTAAAATAGAAACAATGAAACAATATTGCAATGAACCTTGATTAAAAATCTATTTTTTTGCACTTTAGCTCCTATGCAAACCTGTGTCTCTCCATGTTAACAGACTAGAAACAAACACCTGCGTGTTTTTTATCAGCCCCTCAAAAAATTAGTGGTTATACTGAGTAGAATTGAGCGAATCGAATACAACAAAGTGGAATTTGATCCGAATTTAAGGATAAATTTGATTCGCTGCAAAGCTGAATTTCGCTGTTCTTTGTGGTAGCGAATCGATTTAAGGTAAAATAGTGTAAAAAACAAAAGAAAATCATACTTACCCCCTCCATTTGCTCGCGACAGGCCGACCTCCGTCATCTTGATTGAAGATCTCAGCCGAAATCCCATGTGTGGTGATTTATGACGTCACCACGCAGATTGGTGGGACAACGTCATCTCGGGCCATGCCAGATTTCGAATCAGATCTTTAAGCAAGGGGGGGTAAGGCGAGAAAATGTAGGTGGTAAGTATTATAAAAATAAAAATTCTGTTAATTTTACACAGTTTTTACTCTCAGATGCCTCGATCATGGCTGAACGCTGCATCTGAGGGGTACAATAATGGCTCTGTGTCATTGCACGCGCTACTTACAAAAAAAAATCGTCACTAAGCAAATTTTTCGGTAAAATTTGGCGAAGCAGCCAAATCAAATTTTCCAAAACTTTACTCATCTCTAGTGATGATCGAGCACAAAAGTATTTAGATGTTCAGGTGTTCGGCCCGAACATATTGCTATATTCGTGTGCTCGGCCGAGCACCAGAGTATGATGGAAGTCAATGGGAGACAACCAGGCACCCCCTGCTCTGAAGAGGGGAGGGTGCCTGGTCCATTGGAAAAGGTCAGAAAGTGACAGAATCACCACCGCAATGGATCGGGAACAGCATGGGGACGACATTTGGATGCATCTTGGACTCCCAGGTCGCTGCTGGGAACCATGTTGTCCGAGTTGTGCACCACTTTTACACAAAAATATGCACAAAACCCCCCAAAAAATCTATTTTGCAGGAAAAATTGTAAGGAAACATTATTTCCTGTATATTCAATTGTATATAAAGTGCTGCAAAAAATTACAAGCAACAGGCACTCCGAAACAGCCTGTATATCACATTAAGGAGGGCCTCATTCACATTGTGGTACAATTGTTCAGGTAGTGGAACTCCCACACTCATAAAGACTATGCACTAAGTGAAAAGGCTGGCAAAAATTATAAGGAACTGTCACTCCAAAACACTCTTTGTTACACATAAAGGAGGGCATCATACACACCCTTGAAAAATTATGATTCCCTGCTGGTGCCCCTTAAAAACATTTGGAGCAAGGGCTTGCTGATCTGACCATCCAAAACATGAGGGACGAGGGTTTGCTGCTGACCTGACTATATAAAACATTATATGCGAGTGCATGGTGTTCAAATGACACTCTAAAACATTATATTCGAGTGCATGCTGCACAGCTGACGCTCTAAAACATTATTTTCAAGTGCATGTTGTTCAGCTGACGCTCTAAAAAATTATTTGCGAGTGCCTTCAGGTGAGCTGACGCTCTAAAACATTATATGCGAGTGCATGCTGTTCAAATGACACTCTAAAACATTATATTCGAGTGCATGCTGCACAGCTGACGCTCTAAAACATTATTTTCAAGTGCATGTTGTTCCGCTGACGCTCTAAAACATTATTTGCGAGTGCCTTCAGGTGAGCTGACGCTCTAAAACATTATATGCGAGTGCATGCTGTTCAGCTGATGCTGTAAAACATTATATGCGAGTGCATGCTGCACAGCTGACGCTCTAAAACATTATATGCGAGTGCCTGCAGGTGAGCTGATGCTCTAAAACATTATATGCGAGTGCATGCTGCACAGCTGATGCTCTAAAACATTTTTTCAAGTGCATGTTGTTCAGCTGACGCTCAAACATTATTTGCGAGTGCCTTCAGGTGAGCTGACGGCTCTAAAACATTATATGCGAGTGCAGGCTGTTCAGCTGACGCTCTAAAACATTATTTGCGAGTGCCTTCAGGTGAGCTGACGCTCTAAAACATTATATGCGAGTGCATGCTGTTCAAATGATGCTCGAAAACATTATATGTGAGTGTATGCTGTTTAGCTGATGCTCTAAAACATTATATGAGAGTGCATGCTGTATAAATGACGCTCTAAAACATTATATGCGAGTGCATGCTGTATAAATGACGCTCTAAAACATTATATGCGAGAACATGCTGTACAGCTGACGCTCTAAAACATTATTTTCAAGTGCATGTTGTTCAGCTAACGCTCTAAAACATTATTTGCGAGTGCCTTCAGGTGAGCTGACGCTCTAAAACATTATATGCGAGTGCATGGTGTTCAAATGACGCTCCTAAACATTATATGCGAGTGCATGCTGTACAGCTGACACTCTAAAACATTATATGCGAGTGCATGCTGTTCAGCTGACCCTATAAAAAAATTTGAGTTGAGGGCCTGCAGTTGAGTTGACCCTATAAAAAAAATTAGAGTGGAGGGAATATATACAATCTGAATGAGGAGGAGAAAACAAGATTCAACCATATACTCTTTTTTTTGTGGTGGAAAAAGTGCATGGGAATACACTACAGTAGATTGAGTACATTATAAATGATAGATTGAAATTGCCTTTATGTTCATCATCAGCTCAGCTCTCCTCTGGTGGAGTTGAGAAGTCAGGGGCAATCCAGGCCTTGTTCATTTTTATCTGAGTCAACTTGTCAGCATTGCCAGTGGACAAGCGGATACACTTATCTGTTATAATGCCACCAGCAGCACTAAATACACGCTCAGACAAAACGCTGGCGGCAAGGCAGGCCAGCACCTCCAAGGTGTAGAGCGCAAGTTCGTGCCACGTATCCAGCTTGGACACCCAGTAGTTGTAAGGCACTGAGGGATCATTTAGGACGCTGACACGGTCTGCTATGTATTCCTTCACCATCTTCCAAAACTTTTCCCTCCTTGTACCACTAGGCCGCGCTTCAGGGTGAAGTTGCTGGCAGGATGTCTTGAAAGTGTCCCATGCCTTGGAGAGTGTTGCCCTGCCTTTGTTGGAACTGCTGTGTGTTCCCCTTGTCTCCCTTCCTCGGTTGCCTAAGAAAGTACGGACTCTGCCGGCTGCGTTGTCAGATGGAAAATTTTGGAGCAATCTCTCAACAAGTAACTTCTGGTATTGCACCGTTTTACTCGTCCTCTCCACCACTGGAATTAGAGATGAGAAGTTCTGTTTGTAGCGGGGGTAAAGAAGGGTGAACACCCAATAATCCGTGTTATCTAAAATGCGAGGGTCGCTGGAAAGGCTGCCTAACATTAAGTCAGCCATGTGCGCCAGAGTACCAACAGGCAAGACGTTGATGTCAACATCAGGATGACTCTCAATCTGCTCATCCTCCTCTTCTGCCCATCCACGCTGAACAGATGGAATTAAAGTTCCATGGATACTACCCTCTGGAGCAGAGGCAACTGTCTCCAGCTCCTCCTCCTCCTCTTCATGGTCCAATTCACGCTGAGAAGACGAACTGAGGGTGGGCTGGCTATCACCCTGTGTAATGTCCTCCCCCATTTCCTCGTCTGCCACATTCAGAGCTTCGTCCTTAATTTTGAGCAGCGATCGTTTGAGTAGACACAGCCACTAATCATCTGTGTGAATTCCTTAAAGTTTTTTAAAACCTCACAGAGGTCTGACATCAATGCCCACTCCTCGCTTGTGAATAGTGGCAGTTGACTCGAAAGGCGACGACCATGTTGCAGCTGGTATTCCACAACTGCCCTCTGCTGCTCACAAAGCCTGGTCAACATGTGGAATGTAGAGTTCCAGCGCGTGCTCACGTCGCACAACAGTCGGTGAGCTGGAAGCCGCAAGTGCTGCTGCAGCGTTGACAGACCGGCTGAAGCTGTGGACGACTTTCGGAAATGGGCACACACGCGCCGCGCCTTCACTAAACATTGTTCCAAATTATTATGCAATTTCTATTTAAGAGTCACAAAGATTAAATATTTTGTTTTTAAGTTTAACTCATGGATGGCATTGTGTCTCAGGGCTCTTTTGATCACTGAAAACTATCTCGGACACCTGTGATAATTAGATTGGCAGGTGAGCCCAATTTAAGGAAAAACTACTAAAGGAGGGTGTTTTAAGCAGAGTACCATTTTCAAGCAATATGGGGAAGAAAAAGAGTGAAATAGTTCAATGCCTTGGATGAGGTATGAAAAAATTTGATATTTCACGAAAACTTAAGCGTTTTCGCACTATTAAGAGATTTGTGGTTGATTCAGAGCACAGATGGGTTTGTGCAGAAAAAGTCACATTGAGGAAGATTTCTGCCAGACCCATGCATCGGATCAAGAGAGAAGCTGCTAAAATACCAAACAGATACAGTCAGGTTCATAAATATTGGGACATCAACACAATTCTAAGATTTTTGGCTCTATACACCACCACAATGGATTTGAAATGAAATTAACTAGATGTGCTTTAACTGCAGACTGTCAGCTTTAATTTGAGGGCATTTACATCCAAATCCTTTGCAGTCAATTACAGCCTGAAGTTTGGAACACATAGGCATCACCAGACGCTGGGTTTCATCCCTGGTGATGCTCTGCCAGGCCTCTACTGCAACTGTCTTCAGTTCCTGCTTGTACTTGGGGCATTTTCCCTTGAGTTTTGTCTTCAGCAAGTGAAATGCATTCTCAATCGGATTCAAGTCAGGTGATTGACTTGGTCATTGCATAACATTCCACTTCTTTCCCTTAAAAAACTCTTTGGTTGCTTTTGTATTAAAGCTGACAGTCTGCAGGTAAAGCATATCTAGTTCGTTTCATTTCAAATCCATTGTGGTGGTGTATAGAGCCAAAAATCTTAGAATTGTGTTTATGTCCCAATATTTATGGACCTGACTGTATTTGAAGCTGCTGGGGCCTCTGGAGTCCCACGGACATCAAGATGTAGAGTCCTCCAAAGTCTTGCAACTGTGCATAAACCTTCTATTCGGCCACCACTAACCGATGCCCACAAGCAGAAACGGCTGCATTGGGCAGAAAAATACATGAAGACTAATTTTCAAACAGTCCTGTTCACTGATGACTGCCGTGCAACCCTGGATGGTCCAGATGGATGGAGTAGTGGATGGTTAGTGAACAGCCACCCTGTTCCAACAAGGCTGCAATGTCAGCAAGGCGTTGATGGAGTCATGTTTTAGGCCGGAATCATGGGAAGAGAGCTGGTCGGCCCCTTTAGGGTCCCCGAAGGTGTAAAGATGACCTTTGCAAAGTATCTGGAGTTTCTGACTAACCACTTTCTTCCCTGGTACAGAGGAAAGAACCATGCTTTCTGTAATAAAATCCTCTTCATCAGAGGCGGCTCTTCCATTAGGCCACTTAGGCCGCCGCCTAAGGCCTCGCGCTGGTGGGGGGCGGGGCCTCGCTCTGGCTCCCACCCAACACCGCTGCAAGTACAATTGGTCCGAGGGTCCGGCCAGGAAGGGGGCCCGCGGCAGCTGTGGCAGGTCACAGGGAGATGAACGCTTCCATTGTAGAAGCGTTCATCTCCATAATCATCTGTATCGCCGTCCTTAGGACAGTGATACAGATGGCTGTGCTGTGGGGCAGGGGAGGGAGAGGCGTCTCCCTTCCCTGTTCCTCTGATAGGCTGCCAGCAAAAGGCCCGCAGCCTATCAGAGGCCGTTTCATGCAGCGCGATGACATCATCGTGCGGCCTGAGCTGTACAGAGCGGGACACAGAGGTAAGTAAAAGTGTTTTTATTTTTTTTCCCGGACTATCTGTTACTGGCACATGGGGGAGAGGGGGAAGAAGCAGAGAGGCACTTGATACTGGCACATGGGGGAGGGAGAAGGAGAGAGGCACTTGATACTGGCACATGGGGGGGAGGAGAGAGGCACTTGATAGTGGCACATGGGGGAGGAGAGAGGCACTTGATACTGGTACATGGGGGTGGGGAAGGAGAAAGGCACTTGATACTGGCACATGGGGGCACTTGATACTGGCATATGGGGGGGCACTTGATACTGGCACATGGGGGGCACTTGATACTGGCACATGGGGGGGCACTTGATACTGGCACATGGGGGGCACTTGATACTGGCACATGGGGGCACTTGATACTGGCACATGGGGGCACTTGATACTGGCACATAGGGGGGAAAGGAAGGAGAGAGGCACTTGATACTGGCACATGGGGGGAGGAAGGAGGCACTTGATACTGGTACATGGGGGTGGGGAAGGAGAGAGGCACTTGATACTGGCACATGGGGGCACTTGATACTGGTATATGGGGGGGCACTTGATACTGGCATATGGGGGGGCACTTGATACTGACACATGGGGGGCACTTGATTCTGGCACATGGGGGGGCACTTGATACTGGCACATGGGGGCACTTGATACTGGCACATGGGGGCACGTGATACTGGCACATAGGGGGCACTTGATACTGGCACTTGACACTGGCACATGGGGGGCACTTGACACTGGCACATGGGGTGTAGAGAGGCACTTGTTACTGGCACATGCGGGAGAGGCACTTGTTACTGGCACATGGGGGGGGAGAGGCACTTGTTACTGGCACATGGGGGGAGAGGCACTTGTTACTGGCACATGGGGGGGTAAGAGAGGCACTTGTTACTGGCACATTATTATGGGACACTATGGGGCTTCTACTGAGGCCACAAAGAAAGGGTATTTTATATGGGGGGCTCTGTGTGGTACTAGTATTATCAGGGGTATTATCTGTTTCTGCAGTATAGTATTGGGGAGCACAGCGGCACAGTATTGGGGGTAGTAGGATGATTTGTCCAGAACATGGGAGGATGATGGATAAGTAGTAAACTACAATTAATTTTTGTTGTCAAACTGCAGAGACGGAAAATGGTGACAAAATGGTGGCCTAGTCTGAAAGGAGAAGACGAGGACAGAGAACATCTACAGTCGTGGCCAAAAGTTTTGAGAATTACATAAATATTGGAAATTGGAAAAGTTGCTGCTTAAGTTTTTATAATAGCAATTTGCATATACTCCAGAATGTTATGAAGAGTGATCAGATGAATTGCATAGTCCTTCTTTGCCATGAAAATTAACTTAATCCCAAAAAAAACTTTCCACTGCATTTCATTGCTGTCATTAAAGGACCTGCTGAGATCATTTCAGTAATCGTCTTGTTAACTCAGGCGAGAATGTTGATGAGCACAAGGCTGGAGATCATTATGTCAGGCTGATTGGGTTAAAATGGCAGACTTGACGTGTTAAAAGGAGGCTGATGCTTGAAATCATTGTTCTTCCATTGTTAACCATGGTGACCTTCAAACAAACGCGTGCAGCCATCATTGCGTTGCATAAAAATGGCTTCACAGGCAAGGATATTGTGGCTACTAAGATTGCACCTCAATCAACAATTTATAAGATCATCAAGAACTTCAAGGAAAGAGGTTCAATTCTTGTTAAGAAGGCTTCAGGGCGTCCAAGAAAGTCCAGCAAGCGCCAGGATCGTCTCCTAAAGAGGATTCAGCTGCGGGATCGGAGTGCCACCAGTGCAGAGCTTGCTCAAGAATGGCAGCAGGCCGGTGTGAGCGCATCTGCATGCACAGTGAGGCGAAGACTTTTGGAAGATGGCCTGGTGTCAAGAAGGGCAGCAAAGAAGCCACTTCTCTCCAAAAAAAACATCAGGGACAGATTGATCTTCTGCAGAAAGTATGGTGAATGGACTGCTGAGGACTGGGGCAAAGTCATATTCTCCGATGAAGCCTCTTTCCGATTGTTTGGGGCATCTGGAAAAAGGCTTGTCCGGAGAAGAAAAGGTGAGCGATACCATCAGTCCTGTGTCATGCCAACAGTAAAGCATCCTGAGACCATTCATGTGTGGGGTTGCTTCTCATCCAAGGGAGTGGGCTCACTCACAATTTTGCCCAAAAACACAGCCATGAATAAAGAATGGTACCAAAACAGATCTTAATCCCATTGAGAACTTGTGGGAAATCCTCAAGAGGCGGGTGGACAAACAAAAACCCACTAATTCTGACAAACTCAAAGAAGTGATTATGAAAGAATGGGTTGCTATCCTTTCAGGAATTGGCCCAGAATTTGATTGAGAGCATGCCCAGTCGAATTGCAGAGGTCCTGAAAAAAAAGGGCCAACACTGCAAATATTGACTCTTTGCATAAATGTCATGTAATTGTCGATAAAAGCCTTTGAAACGTATGAAGTGCGTGTAATTATATTTCACTACATCACAGAAACAACTGAAACAAAGATCTAAAAGCAGTTTAGCAGCAAACTTTGTGAAAACTAATATTTGTGTCATTCTCAAAACTTTTGGCCACGACTGTACATCAAAGGAGACGTCACTGGATGTAAGAGGTATGGAGCGCTGTATTTCTGTAGTGATGGAATCAGGGGCGTAACGATCGCGGTGCGACCGCGGGGTGGAGGCGGGATATGGGCGTGACTGGAGGAGGAACATGGGCATGGCTGGAGGCAGAACATGGGTGGGGCCTGGAAGGGGGCCCTTGATCTATTTTGCCCAGGGGCCCTGAGGGTTCTCAGTCCGCCCCTGCGCACAGGCACGTCTTCTGAACGTTGCCAGCCCCGCCCCCAGAGCGCTGCGCAGTCACGCAGGGGAGAAAAAGAAGGAGCCAGGACCCTCACCTCAGTCCGTGTCTGGCTGCCGCCCACAGACAGACAGTGGTGCCCGACCAGTGAATATAAGCCCAAGGTGTGTGTGTGTCTCACTGCTGCCACACTGCCCAGTACCCACTCCAGTGTACCCTGTACTGTCATGTCACTCACTGTGCATGTTAACCCTGTACTGTTAGTCACAGTACAGGGTTAATATGCACAGTGATGACACATACAGTACAGCTAGCCCAGTGTTAATATGCAATGTGACATCACAGTATAGGGTTAATATGCACTGTGACATCTCATTATAGCCAAGGTTAATGCAAAGTGTTAATATGCATTGTGAATATAAGCCCTGTACTGTGTTGACAACAAGCCCCCTCCATGTATATCTTTGGGAGAGTCTGAGAAACACAAACGCTGTATCTCTGTCTCTCCCATAGAGATGAATGGAGGGGGCAAGCCGCTCTGAAGCCTAGCAGAGCCGGCGTTCTGGGCACTGGGCAGCAGATCGGGGCGCACCCATCCCCCCACCCCACGATCAGACATCTTATCTCCTATTCTGTGGATAGAGAATATTTTGTGTTCGTGGGGGCCTCATGTTTGAGTTTCGCCTAAGGCCTCACAAAGTCTAGAGCCGCCTCTGATCTTCGATGCACTATCTCATGCTGCAAAGAATACCTCTGCATCAATGGCTGCTATGGGGATAAAAGGAGAAAAAGTCATGGTGTGGCCTCCATCCTCCCCTGACCTTAATCCTATTGAGAACCTTTGGCGCATCCTCAAGCAAAAGATCTATGAGGGTGGGAGGCAGTTTACATCCAAACAGCAGCTTTGGGAGGCTATTCTGACATCTTGCAAACAAATTCAAGTAGAAACTGTCCAAAAACTCACAAGTTCAATGGATGCAAGACTTGTGAAGCTGCTATCAAATAAGGGGTCCTATGTTAAAATGTAACGTGATCTGTTAAAATGTTTCAAAATTTAAAATGTAGTTAGAAGTTTGATTGAAATAGCTTTTGATTTCAGTAAATATGCTGAAAACACAACAAATGACAATTTTCAGTTCTTTACAACCTATAAAGTGTTTTGAAACTTACTGTGCGTAATAATTTGGAACAGAGCATTGTAATTTTTTTATGTTTAAAAAAAATACTGTTATCATTAGGAGGTTTGTTCAATAAAATTTGAATTGTACGCTTAATAGTTGATAGCATGAGAATTATGCTGACTGTTATTTACATCAATTATTTAGGTAAATGAGAAAAATACCGTATTTTTCGCCCTATAAGACACACCTGCCCATAAGACGCACCTGGGTTTTTGAGGAGGAAAATAAGAAAAAATATATTTTGAACCAAAAGGTGTGCTTTTGGTGGGTTTTGAACTACCGTAATGGTGGTCTGTGGATGACACTATTATGGGGGATCTGTGGATGGCACTGTTATGGGGGCATCTGTGGATGGCACATATATAGCATCTTATGTGTCATCCACAGATCCCCCATAACAGTGTCCCTGTGTAGTGAATGGGGGCCGGCATCTGTTTCTGTAATGGCAGCGGGGCCCGGTGCAGTCACTGTATTCTACTACACCAGGCCCCGCTCTCTGTAGTATACGGTAATCATATCTAACTTGTGGCTATTGTTTAAAGTATTTCAATCATCTTAAATCTAGCGCTGTACTACTTACAACTAACTTCTTGGCAGTCAGGAGGCCGGGCGGGCGCTCGTAGCGTAGCTCACTACGCTCACTGTGCCTGCGCCACCTGCTTCATTCATAAAGAAGTTAGTTGTAAGTAGTACAGCGCTAGATTTAAGATGATTGGAATACTTTAAACAATAGCCACAAGTTAGATATGATTACCGTATACTACAGAGAGCGGGGCCTGGTGTAGTAGAATACAGTGACTGCACCGGGCCCCGCTGCCATTACAGAAACAGATGCCGGCCCCCAGCCCCTCTTCCCTCTCAGCATATTCACCGGACGGTTGCAGCATTCGCCCCATAAGACACACTGCAATTTTTCCCCCACTTTTGGGGGGGGGTGCGTCTTATAGGGCGAAAAATACGGTATAATTTGCATAATAACTTGGAACAGGGTGTAGTAGCTCTGGCAAATTGGGGTAGGTTTTGATAAACTGCTGAACCACTAAGTTTAAGACATGGGCTAGGCATGGGATGTGTGTCAGGTTTCTGAGCTCCAAAGCCACCATCAAGTTATGGCCATTGTCATGTAAGACCATGAACCGGGGAGGGACCCCCAGGATACAGCGAAGTCATGGAATAAGGAAAGCGACACGGACAAAACAGTAACTTTACTGAACAGTAGTATTAATAGAAATAATAATAATAACAGTAGTTACAGAGAGTATATCACATACAGTATCAAATACAATGAACAATACAATGTCACATTCCCCAGGCTCAGAGTCACGGTACCAGCCCAACTGAACAACCGTACCCAAGGCGGCGTATACAGCAGAGCCCGCAAGTCGATACTGTGCCACAGGGTAATGGACCTGACCGATGGCGCACACGGCAGAGCCTACAAGTCGATAACCGTGCCGCTGAGTCACTGACCTGGGTATGTCCTGTATTCACTGGTTGCTCCAAACCGACAGCAAGACCCTGCCACAACATGTGATCCTGCAGAACCTGTAACTCTGACCCTCTGTTCCGATCAGCTTCCTGATGCCGATTCTCATTCCTACGAACAGAATCCGGATCCACACGGTCCTCTCACGCAGCTCACAAAATGGCGAACTCCTTCTTCTCCAAGCTGAGCAACACCACCTCTTATGGTAGCTCCAACCGTTCCATGGCTCTTCCAGCCTTCCGGGACCCGGTCCTCTCTCTCTCTCTGGGAAGCCTTCTGGATCGCTGACCCTGGCCTGGTCCTTATCCGATGGCGACTTACACCAACTCGCAAGTCCTTCCATCCACCATGAGTCCTCACAGGGTCTGTAACCACGTTCCACAGTCCAATTGACCTTCCGGGAACCGATCCTTTCTTCCTTGACAACATCTGCATTGCTGACAGGCATCAGTCACTTCTGACAGTGACTTTGACCGCTCCAAGTCCCACAGACCTGAGGATGGCACTGGATCCTGTCTTCAGCCTCTGCACAAGCATGTCTCCTCATGTCACCATTTTCTCTCTCTCTGGCACACACAGCAGCATGAGTCATCATCTGTTTTGCATATTCAAATCCCAGAGTGTGCTGGCTGTAGCTGCAAAACAGTGGCCTCTAGTACCCAAAATGCCAAATGACAGTTTCAGAAACAGCATTCAAGAATCAGTGGCTGTTTCTCCATTTTTCAGTCAGACACAACCATGCCTGGTTGTAGGTTGAGTGGCGAGAGCCACAGCTCGGTCTGGTCCCTTATACCCTGTCACAGCTCTGCAGCGGTGTGCTGTTTGTCCCCTAAGCAGATCAGCTTCAGCACTCCCTGTTGACGCTTAGCCACAGCAGTGCTACACTGCTTACAGCTAGCGACTGATGGCTGACTGCTGCTGGAGGTGGAAGTGGAGGAGGAGGTGGCGGAGGAGAAGTGGTGGTTGGAGCCAGTAACATAGCTGCTGGCAGAGACCCTGATGGACGTAGGGCCCAAAATCCTGGGTGTGGGTAGCACCTTTGCCATCCCAGGGTACGACTCACTCCCGGCCTCCACAACATTCACCTAGTGTGCGGTCAGGAAAATGTATCATCCCTAGCCACCAGCACTTGTCCATGTGTCCGTGGTGAAGTGGACCTTCCCAGTAACTGCGTTGGTCAGGGAACGGGTGATGTTCTGGGACACATGCTGGTGTAAGGCAGGGACTGCGTACCGAGGGGCGGCCGCCGACATCAGGCTGCGGAAGGCCTCAGTGTCCACAAGTCTAAATGGCAACATTTCAAGGGACAATAATTTGGAAAGTTGCGCATTTAGTGCTATGGCCTGTGGGTGGGTGGGTATTTGCGCTTGCGTTAAAATGACTGTGTTTTGGACATTTGGACGCTGAGCTGGGACAGGGAAGTGGATGTTGTTGCTGATGGTTCATGTGAAGGTCCATGTGCAGGGCGAGGGGCATCCGGGTCTGCACCTTCGACAGGGGATTGGCCAGCAGTGCGTAACACAGGGAAAGAGGAGGCAGTGGTGTGACCCGCAGATCCAGATTGTGGACCTAGGCGTTTGGCCAGCTTATTAGGGTGCTAGACAGCATATACATAAGGACTATAATATCTATCATGAAATCCCAAATGTATAGTGCGACTCTAGCAGGTAAGGTGACTTGCGCTTTATCCAACCGATTCTAGGAGTCAGGTGCGCGCACACATTCGCAATCAAAATACAAAACCAAGATCGTGCTGAGCAAGTCTGAATCTCTCTTACCCGATGCCCCAGGATGTATGGATGAGCTGTCGCTGCCTGGCGTGCCCCTCTATGCGCGTTTCGCGTTTGCTTCTTCAGGAGGAGTCAAGTCATTTCGCTCCCTACACTGCCTTTCCCTTCCTACGCTCTGCTCTCCCTGACTATGACTGATCCAAGCATGTGTCATCGGGTGCTATATAGCACCCGATAACGCGTTCCGGCTAGACAATCACTGTAATGCCAGCAGCTAACATGGCTACTGGCATTACATTGATGGCAGTACTTACTTGCAAGTTTATTGGCTGCTTAGAAGCCGCGAAACGTGCAGGGAGGAGACTCGAGCATGGCGCATGAGCACATGCGGTACTCGGCCGAGTACCGCCATGTGCCGAGCATAGTGATGCTCAAGCCGAACAGGTGTTCGCCCGAGCATGCTCGCTCATCACTACTCATCTCTACTAAGGAGGAAACATATGAGGGTATGTTATAGTCCTGTGTTTGTCTCAACAACTGCATTAAAAACTGACCGAAAACTGTATGTGTGAATCAAGCTGTATACAATCTGTAGATTAGCAAGAACCAAGAAAAGGAGTCAGATGGAGAATAGCAACATCCCCAAATGGCACTATTCATATTAATAAAGTCACTGTGCAGCGTACTCAAGTTGTGTTTAATAGTGTTTCTGGGTGTAGTAGTGCAATAGACACTAACCTGAGACGGCTGACTCTCTGCATAGGCAGGTGATGGTAGGAAAATGTTCGTGACGCCAGTGCCAATTAAACAGTGGCACGCCGTTTGCTGATAGCAGGAATAAATGAGGAACACCGTGATGTTAAAACAGAACTCCAACTTTAGTAGTTTTCATAGAGACATTAACGGAAGCGCAGTTCCTTTGCATACAGTCGATTTTTCAATACGGTGGATGCAGGCAATACAGATTAAGCAAGGTGACTTCAGAGTGTGAAACACAGGACTTGCAGTACAGGAGCTTGCACTCTATTCCTGTCTGATCCTGGGACATAGAAAATCTTCTCCAAGGCCCAATACCTTAACTCTGGCGTATATCCTTGGTTCTCTCTTTATAAAGTACATCCTCTGTTATCTTGAGTACCTCTTGCTTTCCTTGACATGCCTCTGTCTCTCCCTCAGCTTCCTCAGCCTCTAGAAACTTCAGCACACTCTAGAAACTTCTGAACAGTGGTCTTCCTGCTTCTGCATATATATATTCAGGAGGGGAACCTTCTCCTTGGATTCGGAACCCGGTTAAAGGGACTGCAATACCCTCTCCTGGTCCGCAGGCTTCAGGCCTGGACTTGTCTCTGACATAGTCTAAGCTCCAGCTTCAGACTGCAAGCTGCAGCTTTAGACAGACACTTAGACTAGACTCCCCTTCACTTCCCTGACTGGGCCTTATATAAACTAGGGCTCTCTAGCTCCCTCTAGTGACTAGAAGCTGGAATGACACCCCTAGCAGGCCTGTACATGCAAGTGTCACAGTAACAGGGAAATACATAACATTACATTACATTACATGACAATTTATAAAGATGACATATACCAACTTCCCCATAAATAAGGGGGGACGACAGCACACCAAGTGACACTTTTGTAGTGACGGGCATTACAGTCCCCGTACACTACAACTGTTTAAACTCCTCTTGCATCCAGCAATAACTATAGCCTATAGTGCCATGTAATATATTTTTACTTCTAAAGTGGACTAGCATCAGTGGGC
Source organism: Bufo bufo (assembly GCF_905171765.1). Taxonomy (NCBI): domain Eukaryota; kingdom Metazoa; phylum Chordata; class Amphibia; order Anura; family Bufonidae; genus Bufo; species Bufo bufo. Next base: position 218,625,550 of record NC_053391.1, read on the forward strand.
CAGCAACAAACATTCATGTCAAGTATATTACAAACTTGTTTTCCTATCTTTTGCAATTTGGGGAAGCAGTTTAAAAATATTCAGTTGAGTAAAATAATTTTCATGACTTTACAAAGTTGGAGGAAGAGAAGAAAAATCGTTGTGTCAGACAGCAATTGTCTAAGTGAATTTTAATGGTGTACGGGCACTTTTAAAGAGGTAAAATGAGAGTGGACAATGACTCCTGAGCACTATTTGTACTTAAAGGCTATGTAAACGTTTGGGGGCAATTTATTTTATTATTATTGCATTGTACTTATTTTGAGCTAAAAATCATTTTTTCATTTAGTCTTTATTAAAAAATATAGAATCCTTTTTTGTGTACATCGCTGAGATGCTGTAGTAGCAGCCTGTAAATTTTATGTCTTTTCCGTTATCTGGGGAGCAGATGGACTCCTTATCTCTGCTTTCTGACAATATAAAAACTCATTATAGCTCAGTTCTTATCCTACTGATTAGAATGTGAATTTAATAAGTGCTTATGACCTCTCAGTAGAGATAAGGTTTATTAGATGACCAGCACAAAGTGAAAGTGAAAGTACCAGTCACACAGCTAGAAAAACAGTTAACCCTTTGTGATAGAATGGCTCAATATTTTAAATAAAAGCCAATTGAAAATATGTTTTTTAGCCAAAAATGTGTAAAATGCAATTATAAACAATAAATGCACTCAGAGGTGTACGTAGCCTTTAAAGTCTGCTCTGTCATGCAGTGGCGGAGCTAGAAATGACTGGGCCCCCCTTTACAACCCCCTCCTTCAATGCAACCCCCACTCTTGTGGCTTGTGGCAGTCACAGGAAATCCAGCCGTGTTGGATTTCTTGCCACTGCTGCAGCGATACCATGCATTTCTGAGGAATCACCACTACTCAGCGATCCTGGCTGTCATGCAATCGGTGTTGCCATAGCCTAATGCAACAGGTGCCGCTCCCAGGGCCCTCTATCGTGACCAAGGTGTAATAGGAAATGCTGAGTGGTGTAACAGTGCGGCCTAAATATCTCTTTATGTTTCACGGTGCTCCTACCTGCATACTGCTGGACCCCAGGCTTTGGCTCTGAAGCAAAAAAAAAGGGGGAATAATTGAGGGATTTGAAAAAGATAGATTGAGTCCAAACCAATCACAAACGGACCAAAACGGATCAGTTCAGCCCCAATGCATTCTGAATGGATAAGGACCCGTTCAGAATGCATCACTTTGGCTGCGTTTGGTCTCCGTTGCATTTTTTAGACAGTCACTAAAACGCAGCTTGTACAGTTTTGGTGACCGTCTCACTATGCAGAGCCAAATGGATCCATCCTGACTCACAATGTAAGTCAATGGGGACGGATCTGTTTTTCACTGACACAATATGGTGCAATTGAAAACGGATCCGTCCCCCATTGACTTTCAATGTAAGTCAGGACGGATCCGTTTTGACTTATACTTTTTTCAGAATGAATAATTCAAACGGATCCGTTATGAACGGATACGAGGGTTTGCATTATTAGTGAGGATCCGTCTGTGCAGATACAATACGGATCCACCACGAACACGAGTGTGAAAGTAGCCTTACTTGAATAAATGTTCATCAAAACAATCTTCAAGCTTTGTCTTGGTCTGAGCAGGCTTTGGCATAAACTGGAAGGCTTCCTCAATAACTCTGCTTGCTTTCTCTCTCTCTCTCTCTCTCTGCTGTACCGACAGGCTTGGTTAAATACTTTGCATTATTTCTTTAAGCTGCACTAAATTCTGCTTAAGTCTGGTTACTGTACTTTAGGACTGTTCTGGTGTCCTTGGATGGGGTGCCGTCGACTGTTATTCCCCTCCTAACACTCAGTAAAACTTATCTTCAGCCGAAGAACTCTTCCTCTTGCTGATTTCTCTTGTGGTGGCCGAAGAAAAATTTCCTATGGCTCTATGGCTTCCAGACATCTTTCTTCATAGCCTGCAGAGCTTAGGGTGCTCACACTCCTCCTGTCTAGAACTAAGTGCTCATTCACACTACTGTATATTTTTTACGTTCCGTTTTTTTTGCGGACCGTAAACAGAATCATTAATTTCAATGGGTCAGCAAAAAAACGGAATGTACTCTGTGAGCATTCCGTTTCCGTTCCGCAAAAAGATAGAACATATCCTATTATTATCCGCATTACGGACAAGGATAGGGCTGTTCTATGAAGCGTCAGCTGTTCCATTCCGCAAAATACGGAATGCACACGGATGTCATCCGTATTTTTTGCGGATCAGTTTTTGCAGACCGTAAAATACATATGGTCGTGTGAACAAGCCCTAACTTGTTGAGGGGGCCTGGCAACAAAATCATTTAGTACTGCTCCCAAGGCCAGATACAGCTGCTTTCCTTGCTTCCCTGATAGATACCCCACTGATGCCAGTCTTAGGCCCAGAAACATGTTTAAAAAAATATACAGTACAAAGCATGTTTTTTTTATGCGTCTATTTTTTTTTTTATTTTTATGGATGTTCACTTCAATACAAAGTTACATTTTCAGCTTGAGGATTTTAAAAGGATTCTGTCACCAGGATTTCACTTAGGCTACTTTCACACTAGCGTTGTTTTAATCCGGCGTTCCATTCCGACACCGGAACTGCCCGCCGGATCCGGAAAAACATGTGAAAATGGATTACATTTGAATCCTGATCAGGATTTTGATCACAATGAAAAAATGCATTGGAAAAAACGGATCCGCCATTTATGGACTTTAACTTTTTTTCACATTTTTCGGGTTTAACATGCAAAAGCCGGATCCGTTTTGACTGAACACACAGTGCCAGATCCGGCGTTAATGCAAGTCAATGGGAAAAAGGCCTGATCCGGCGTTCAGTGAAAGTGTTCAGGCTTTTTGGCCGGAGGTAAAAATACTGCATGCTACGTTTTTCTGAAAAGCCTGATCAGTCAAAAAGACTGAACTGAAGACATCCTGATGCATCCTGAAGGACTGACTCTCCATTCAGAATGCATGGGGATAAAACTGATCAGTTCTTTTCCGGATTTGAGCCCCTAGGACGGAACTCAGCGCCGGAAAAGAAAAACGCTAGTGTGAAAGTACCCTTACTGAGCTGTTTAGGCCTCTTTCACACTTGCGTTGTCCGGATCCGGCGTGTACTCCACTTGCCGGAATTACACGCCGGATCCGGAAAAACGCAAGTGTACTGAAAGCATTTGAAGACGGAACCGTCTTCCAAATGCTTTCAGTGTTACTATGGCACCCAGGACGCTATTAAAGTCCTGGTTGCCATAGTAGGAGCGGGGAGCGGGGGAGCAGTATACTTACAGTCCGTGCGGCTCCCGGGGCGCTCCAGAGTGACGTCAGAGCGCCCCATGCGCATGGATGACGTGATCCATGTGATCACATGATCCATGCGCTTGGGGCGCCCTGACGTCACTCTGAAGCGCCCCGGGAGCCGCACAGACGGTAAGTATACTGCTCCCCTGCTCCCCACTACACTTTACCATGGCTGCCAGGACTTTAGCGTCCCGGCAGCCATGGTAACCACTCTGAAAAAGCTAAATGTCGGCTCCGGCAATGCGCCGAAACGACGTTTAGCTTAAGGCCGGATCCGGATCAATGCCTTTCAATGGGCATTAATTCCGGATCCGGCCTTGCGGCAAGTGTTCCGGATTTTTGGCCGGAGCAAAAAGCGCAGCATGCTGCGGTATTTTCTCCGGCCAAAAAACATTCCGTTCCGGAACTGAAGACATCCTGATGCATCCTGATGCATCCTGAACGAATTTCTCTCCATTCAGAATGCATTAGGATAATCCTGATCAGGATTCTTCCGGCATAGAGCCCCGACGACGGAACTCTATGCCGGAAGACAAGAACGCAAGTGTGAAAGAGCCCTTACATGACCACATCAGTCTTTACGATTTATATTACAATATACTAGTATTAGGCTACGTCTACACAATGACATTTGTCGCGCAACATTTTGTTGCACTAATGTTCGCGCGACAATTTTGATAATGGCAGTCTATGGTGTCGCACTGCAACATGCAACATGCTGCGACTGCGACGCAACAGTCGCAGAAAATCCATCCGAGATGGATTTTTCTGCAACTGTTGCGTCGCAGTCGCAGCATGTTGCATGTTGCAGTGCGACACCATAGACTGCCATTATAAAAATTGTCGCGCGACATTAGTGCAACAAAATGTCGCGCGACAAATGTCATTGTGTAGACGTAGCCTTACTGCCCTGTGTCTTGTAATTTGTCTATAAAATCGCTTTTATTAATATGCAAATTACCTAAATAAGGAGCCCAAGGGGCTGTCCCTCTGTCCGTTGGAGCCCAGCCGCACCCCTTCTCCTTGAGCCCAGCACCGCCCCACTGCTAATTTATTCACTTCTCATCGCACATGCGCTGTGGATAGACCTGTTAGCGCCCGCGCAGTGTCCTGGCATCGGCCTCACAGAACACATTGCGCATGCGCTGACTGGTCTTTCCACGGCGCATGCGCGAGATTACGGCGCACCAGGCATATGAGTTCGGCGATGAGGAGTGAATAAATTAGCAGTGGGGCGGTGCTGGGCTCAAGGAGAAGGGGTGCGGCTGGGCTCCAATGGACAGAGGGACAGCCCCTTTGGCTCCTTATTTAGGTAATTTGCATATTAATAAAAGTGATTTTATAGACAAATTACAAGGCACAGGGCAGTAATACTAGTATATTGTAATATAAATCGTGAAGACTGATGTGGTCATGTTAACAGCTCAGTAAGTGAAATCCTGGTGACAGAATCCCTTTAAAGATCTGTGCCAAAAACTGCACCGAAAATGCACAAAAACTGTATGGACATGGAATTTTTTTTTTTTCTGCTTTCCATTTATTTCAATGGGAGATTTAATGCCGATTCTGCCCCAAGATAGGGTGTTCTGCTTCTTTTTTTCCACACTTCTTTTCTCTATGTGTAAAAAAAAAAGCAAGTGCTGCTTCCCATTGAATTGAATGGGAAGGTTGTTCTGAGACGTTTTCTGGAGCTGACTTTGCGGCAGAAATGCTCCAAAATCAGCGCCAAAAAACTCAATGTGAACTGGCGCATAGGCTGTATTTACATCAGATTAATAGGGGGCCAAGAGAACTGGGGGCATCAGGAGCCCACAGGACTTGGGGAGGGGGGCAAAGGACAGCAGATGAATGCAGCTGGGGGGCAGAGAACATGAGATGCAGGGCAGCTCGTGCTGGCAGAGATAAGCCTGGAATGTATGGGCTCCTGAGAGTGACAGGCACAGGCTCTTCTTTCTGCAGCACTTCCTGTCACTATTCAGTCTCCCCTCTCCCTCCTGTTATTGCCCACTACACAGCAGTCTCTGTAGCAGAAGCTGGGCTGTACTAACAGTTAGGAGAGGGAGGGGAGACAGGATCTCCCTGTAGCGCACTGTCTCCTCTATTAATGACCTGTGCTGATGGGCGGGGCTTATCTCCCTGCTCTGCTCCCAGGATATTCTGTAGCAGTGAAGTGAGTGTAGAGGGGGTGTGGCCAGTCTGACTGTTTACTACTGCTTTGGGCCCCTTGTCAGCTCGGGCCCCGAAGCAGCTGCTTCCCTGGTAGCTACGCCACTGCCATGGCTTAGGACCACTCTGTGCCATGAAAACAGAACTAATACTGTCAGGCAGGAGGAGGAATCCTTTCCTGACATGGGGGTGAGACAGGATGCAGCGATGCTCCATAGAGGAGGAAGGAAGTTGAAAAAAAAGCAAAGAGCCAAGGGGCCCAGGACAGGAGGGTGTGCAGTGGTGAACGCATGGCAGTGCTGCAGGCATGTGGAATGAGATCAGCGAGCCTAAAGTTATTTGGTGATTGGCTGAGGCTGCATGTTGGCAAAGTTGTCAGAATTGGAAAATGAGAGAGGCCTGAGACTGTGGCCACTAAGCGTTAATATTTTCCGGTATTGAGATCCGTCATAGGGTCTCAATACCGGAAAAAAATGCTTCTGTTTTGTCCCCATTCATTGTCAATGGGGACAAAACATAACTCAACAGAACGGAATGCTCCAAAATGCATTCCGTTCCGCTTGGTTGCGTTCTCATGCCGGAGAGCAAACTGCAGCGTGCTGTGGTTTGCTTTCCGTCATGGGATGCGGAGCAAGACGGATCCAACATGACCCACAATGCAAGTCAATGGGGACGGATCCGTTTTCTCTTGACACAATCTGACACAATAGAAAATGGATTTGTCCTCCATTGACTTTCAGTGGAGTTCATGACTGATCAGTCTTGGATATGTTAAAGATAATACAACCAGATCCGTTCATAACAGATGCAGACGTTTGTATTATCAGTAACGCAAGCGTTTTTGCTGAGTCCTGCCGGATCCATCAAAAACGCTAGTGTGAAAGTAGCCTAACAAGTAAGTGCACATGAGATTACTCTCGTCATAATGGATGCATAGACCTGAATTTAAGCTTCAACCATTAAGGTATGTTCCTATGTGGCAGAAATTCAGCAAATTTGCACACAGCAAATCCACAGCATTGTACAGTAGCAGCAAAGTGAATGAGGGTTTTATAATTTTATTACATGACACGGAGGCTCCTATTGCTTTCTCTTCCTTTACTGACCAACCAATAGCAGCAAAGAAAACAAAACAAGTAACCATGGTAACAAACCCCTCCCTCATAAGACCAGTATAATAGTCCTGCTTTGCATAGATTCCTCCTCTTTCTTTGCTGCTGACCACTCAGATAAGTACTCATTGTGGTCTACATATTCAGTAGTAATTAGGAGTATTTATACTGTGGTATTTTATATGATTTATATATAGTTTAGATATAGTATATATAAGTCAATGGGGACGGATCCGTTTGAAGTTGACACAATATGGTGCAATTTCAAACTGATCCGTCCCCCATTGACTTTTAATGTAAAGTCTGGACGGATCCATCTGAATAACTTTCACACTTAGAATTTTTTCTGAACTATAATGCAGACGGATCCGTTCTGAACGGATCCCAACGTCTGCATTATAGGAGCGGATCCGTCTGTGCAGACACCAGATGGATCCGCTCTGAACGCAAGTGTGAAAGTAGCCTTATCCCTTATTTCTCCCTGCTGGTTTAGCCTTCTCCTACCTCCGGGTCTTATGCCTCTCCCCTGCGCTCTCTCCTGCGTTCTCCCTGGTGCTCTTGTCGGCGGCCGAAATCTCGTGCGATTTCAAACGCCATCTCCCTCCTTCTCCACATCTGAAGCGGGACCTCTTTTCTTCCCGCTTCGTCTTCGGCTTGTCCCGCCAGAAGTCTCGCGAGACTTCCACTAGTTCCGATTATCTTTTCGGAGCTGCGCGAAATCTCGCGGGATTTCGCGCACGCTCACAGTCTACACCGGACGCTTCTCTGTGCCTGTCAGTCCTGTGAGCGGCCCTCTGGTACCGTTACCCTTTTATCTTGCCCTCCATCCTCTCCCTCCTGTTTCCCCCTTCAGTGGCCACTGTAGCTTAGTAGGCATAGGTAGTTTGCTTGCCCCTACCCTGATAATAATTATGTCTGATGACAGCCTCCCCATTAACCGCATTCCTGAGGACATGGAGGTGACTCCCCATGCCCAGGTTGCAGGTTCCATTTCTGATGAGGCACAGGCTATGGCAATCCAACGCTCTGTGGCAGTAGCTATACATGCTGCCATGGGCTCCATGTCTACTGCTATTTCGCTGTCTATTTCTGAGGTCCTTATGGCACACATCTTCATCCGGACCCAGTAGCCGCCCTAGACCCCTGGCCTCACAGACAGCTAACGCTGATCCTCCAGCCTCCAGAACCACTAAGACTGGTGTGATCCATGCCACCCAAGAAAGCGCGCTGCGTTCGCTCAAAAGAGCCTATGCCCGCCAGGCAGAAAAGGCGAGGCCATGGAAATGCGCCAGAGCGCAATATGATACAGAGTCCGAGTCCGAACACGGATCTGAAGAGGAGGCGCAGTCACAACCTGACATTGGTTCAGAACAGGAGGACCTGGAACTATTGGATGTGGACCCTCCTGGGACATCATCAGTTCCTACCAACCCTACTAAGGTCCCTTCGGAATCTCTAGATGTCATACTAGACCCCTCTGGAGAACCGCTGTTCGACCCGGATGCACTCCATCATCCGAGGTCTGCGGAGTGGCTCCCATCGGACCACATTGCCAAATATTTGGAGTCACGGGTACGCCAGCCCCTTAGCAAGGAGGCTAGGAACAAACTAAGGGCTGAGTGCCCTAGACCTATTGTCCCTAACAAGGTCTGTGACACACCTGTTGTGGATCCCAAAATTATCCAATTTCTGGCCAAGTCTGGGTGGAACCCCCGTAAGGGTCTTGAGTCAGCACTAAAGGCCAGGATAAATTGCTTGATGTCCTAGGCCCCCTTACTAAGATTTTCGAAATGGCGGAATCTGCCAGAACCCAGAACACCCAGGTAGATCTGGAAGAACTCCGGGGATGAGCATAGCGTGCTCTGTGTCTCACTGGCAACGCAAATACCTCTCTCTCCATTGAGAGAAGGAAAGCCATTCTGTTCAAAATAGAACCAAAGCTTTCCAATCTGGACTTAACTGAGGCGGGCAAAGATGCCCAGGGTCTCCTTTTTGGAGACTCTTTTATTAGAGATTTATCCCGATTTGTTGGTGCCTTCACGGCACTGGATAAAGCCCAATCGTCAATGAGACGGGTTTTCCAGGGGCGGGTCTCAACCAGGGCTGGCAGTACAGTGCTAGGGGCCGTATGTCCGGCCGGTCATCTTTCCAGACCCGTGGTTCGGGTCGAGGCTCCGTTTCATTCAGATCCTCCAACCAGGAATTCCGCCAGTCTCCCGTCTTCTTCCCAACCCGTGGTGCTTCATGGCGGTCCCGCGGTGCCAGAGGATTCTCAGTATCCAGATGCCCATTCGGTAAGTCTATCAAACCCTTTATCTTCTTCGACTGTTTGGGTAGGGGGCAGACTCCGTCTCTTTTCCCACGCATGGTCAGCCATCATGGCCGACCCATGGATCCTCACTACCGTACGGGGGTTTCGCATAGAATTGGTGGTTCCTCCCAGTCACATTCCACCGCCTCATCCCATTGTCATCCCTGCCCCGAAACAACTTCTTTTGCACAGGGAGTTGAAGGAACTTTTTCTGAAGGGCGCGATAGAACCGGCCCCAGACCCCTCCGATTGCATTATCAGCAACCTGTTTCTGGTGGCCAAAAAAGGAGGCCAGATGCGTCCAGTGATCAACCTTCGGGCACTGAACGCCTTTGTCCATTATCGCCACTTCAAGATGGAGGGCATACACCTCCTCAGAGACCTGCTCCTCCACGGAGATTGGTTGGTTGGTCAAACTAGACCTAAAGGATGCCTATTCAACAGTGCCAGTTTCCGAGACGTCCAGAAACCTGCTGTGTTTCCAATAGAACATGAGAATGTGGCGGTTCACCTGCCTCCCTTTCGGGCTCTCCTCAGCTCCTTGGTGCTTCACCAAGTTACTGTGCCCTGTCGTATCTTGCCTCCGCAGTTGCGGAATTCGTCTGATTGTTTATCTAGACAATATCCTCCTCATGGCCCAGGACCGTTCTACCCTACTCACACATTTATCCTGGACAATGGACCTATTGTCCCACCTCGGTTTTCTCCTCAACGTGGAGAAGTCCTGCCTTACTCCTTCCCAATCCATGGAGTTTTTAGGCTTCACAATCAATTCGACGACGGAAACTCTCAGCCTTCGGTCATCCAAAGTCCTGGCCATCCGAAAGGAACTCGGCAGATGTTGTCCCTTCCACAAGTATCCTTACGACACCTGGCCCGCATCATAGGCCTCCTTTCGTCCTCTATCCAGGCAGTTTTTCCAGCACCCCTACATTACCGGGCCATGCAACACCTCAAGATATCTCACCTGCACGCGGGGGCATCATACACAGACCTGATCACGTTAGACGAGGAGACCAGGGACGAGCTGACATACTGGATCCGGAACTTGGAAGTTTGGAATGGCAAAGCTATTTTCAGCCCGCGTCCAGATTTCACAATAGAATCGGACGCCAGCCTACTGGGATGGGGCGCTTATTGCGACGGAGTGACCACCGGAAGACGCTGGTCCGAGAGAGTCCAGATTCCATATCAATGCCTTGGAGCTTCTAGCGGGATTCTTCGCTATTCGCAGCTTTGCGAACGGACTGACCAGCACCTGTATCAAATTACGGATGGACAACATTTCCGCAGTTCGATTTGTCATCGCCATGGGCGGCACACACTCGACCGCATTATCCCATCTGGCACGAGACTTCTGGACTTTTTGCCTGTCCATGGAGATCACCGTGGTTGCAGAGTATCTCCCCTGCCTTCACAATATGCACGTGGACTGGAGTTCTCGTTTTCTATCCGACTCCAGCGATTGGCGATTGGACTCGACGGTCTTCTCATCCATATCCTCCCGATGGGGCCCCTGCTGTATAGATCTATTCGCATCTCGTTTGAATACTCAACTTCCCAGATTTTCAGCTGGCGCCCGGATCCAGACGCGGAAGCCATCGACGCCTTTCTACAGAACTGGTCCGGCCGCCTCATGTATGCTTTTCCCCCATTTGCTCTGATTCACCGAGTGTTGGCCCAGGTCCGCCAACAGGAGGCCGAACTAGTCCTGGTGGTTCCTTTTTGGACCTCCCAGTCATGGTTTCCTCAGCTGATGGAATGCCTGATCCAGTGCCCCTTCCTTCTTCCAGCCTTCCCGGATCTCTTGTTAGACCCGTCAGGTCTGCAACATCTTCGGGCTTATCGGGCAGCCTGGAAATCATGGGCTGATTGGTGCCTGGCTAGACACGTGGATCCCGTTTCAGCCTCAGTGACGGAGATCCTTCACTTTCTTACTTCGCTTTTTGAAAATGGTAAAGCATATCGTACCATCAATGTATTTCGCTCAGCCATTCTTCCTCCTCTCACCAGGGATTTAATGGTTGCCCTGCTGGTCAACACCCTTTGGTATGCCGCCTTCTTAAAGGCGCTCGTCTTTCTCGTCCTCCCAGACCCTGTTTTTCTGCCACTTGGGATGTGTCTTCTGTGTTATGCTTGTTCTCCTCTTGGCCGCCTAACGCGGACCTTTCTTTGCGACAGCTTTCGGCCAAGTTGGTCTCCTTATTCTGTTTGATTTCTTGTAAGAAAATCTCAGATGTCCGAGCCTTGGACCATGACGCTCGCTCCTTCACTCCGGTCGGGGTGGTGTTCAATATTAGACGCACCAAGACCAACATTAAATCTGTGTCCTATCCCAGCTTCCCGGATGCTCTGGCCCTCTGCCCAATCGCCTGTCTGAGGGAATATGAGTCACACACTGTCTTGCATCGCGTGGCAACGCGCCCTCAGCTTTTTCTGTCATATCGTCGTCCCTTTCTTCCTGTCACTACCATCACTCTGGCTCGATGGGTTAAGTGGATTATGTCTTTGGCAAGGGTGGACACTTCGGTGCTTCTCCATGGCAGGCGCAGGCGCAGGCGCGAGATTAGAAGATATCATGAGACTAGCAGATTGGTCTCGGGTTGCTAGGTTTCGCAAATTTTACTTTCGTCCTTCTGTTCACGTTTTTTCCTCTTTGGTAAGTCAGCTTTAAACTCGCAATAGGAGCCTCCGTTTCATGTAATAAAATTGCATGATTTTCCTAACTTATGATGTAAAGTCATGATTTTATTAAAGACACAGAGGCGAGTATTGCCCCTCCCCGTGTTATTCCCTCCCTGTTTTTTCCTGTGAAGGGTCTATTGTTGCCATCATTAGTGTATTTTCAAATTACAGATACCTGTGTATTTATTTTACAGGATTGGTACTTGATCCATAGTCTGAGCAGTTCCGATTACCTTTTTGTCTTCTTTTTGTGTTTTCTTAGGATGAATATTACCAGCAAGCTACGCCTGACACCTACAGTCGTTTTTGGTTCTTCCCCATGTCCGTTCTTCAGTTGGAGAGTTCATATTCCGTTTGTAGTGTCCCACTACGTAAAGGGTGGGCACTACTAAGGGACACTCCTGTGTGAAATTGCTATTGTGTTTTGTATTGCATTGTAATGCATATTTTCATGTTATTTCCTGTGTACCAGGCCTGTTAGGGGTGTAGTTTCTCCTCCCAAGCTGTAGAGGGAGCTAGGGAACCCCCTAGTATATATAGTTAGGCCCAAACAGGAAAGAGTTAGTTCAGTCCAGGAGGCTATGTAGCTCAGTCTAGCCTGCCTGAAGTCCTGAGCAAGTGAAGCTCAGAGGTTAGTCCAGGAGAAGAATTTCCTCCTGAAGTTGTCCTGCGTCAAGCAAAGTACAGAGCAGTGCTAATTGTATCCAGCCAAGAAGAAAGCTGAAAGGCAGAAGTTTGTTTACAGCAAGAGGATTTATACCAGAGGAAGGTTTCCCTACCCAAGGATAAAGTCAGCTATTAGGCATTCGGGCCTTGGAGAAAGTCAGACAGGATTCTGCAGAAAGTACAGCCTGATCTGTGAGTTTATTCCCTCTGAGTTATCTTGCCAGGATTATACCTGCCATTTATGCAAAGCCTGCCTGTTACCTAAGCTACTTCATATGGAACTGTCTGAAACTTGTATATAGTTGAACTGTTCAGTAAAGAGGAATTCTAGTTCACTACAATCTTGTGTACCTTCATTATTTCTCCTAACAAATCGGTGTGCCACCGTTACCGGCACTGGCGTCACGAACTGTAAGGAATCTTGCCACAGGCACGCTAAACTTTCAACACCCAGGGCATCTGTCACAGTCGTTACCTTTGACTGTGACCTTCCGTTCTTGCTCATTCGGCGCTCCTAGCTGAAGTTCTGTTCCTGTGTATTATTTGTGGTTCTTTATAGGTTAACTCCCCTGTGTGCCTATTAGGAGTTAATCCTCTGTCTGCTCCATGGATGTGGTCTCTCTGCTGCACCCATGGAACCTGTATATAAGGCTGAGGTTTCCTCAGTTCTGTGTCAGCTCTCCTGGTGTGTGTTGTCTTGTCCTGCTCCTGGTTTGAACTCTATCCCGTGCTGCTGACCCATGGGATCTGTGTCTGTCTGCCTGTGCTCTGTGGGTTTTCCTACTTGTTCATTTACGTTCTCTGATGTCCTCTTTCCTGTCTTTCTGATATCTGATCTGCCTGTTATGTTTTAGTTACTTTGTGTTTATTCTGATGTCTGTGTTCAGCAAGCCTTTGCAGCAGAGTGGCATGACAAGGCCATGCAGTTTACTACTGGTGGAGCAAGTCCTTCTCTGCTCATTGCCACTCCTGCTCCCTTGCGTGAACTCCTGTTTGTATTATTAGTTGCCCTGTTTTGTATTCATATGTCTGTGTTCAGGAAGCCTTTGCAGCAGAGTGGCATGACAAGGCCATGCAGTTTACTACTGGTGGAGCAAGTCCTTCTCTGCTCATTGCCACTTCTGCTCCCTTGCTTGTGTTATTATTTGCCCTGTTTTGTATTTACCTGTCTGTTATGTTTGCCTATGTGCCGTCGGTACCTTCTGGTACCTGTTGTCCATTCGTCCCTGCTGTCACTGTCTAGGTCACGCTCCAGAGTGGACCCTGGCAACTTCCTGCGGCTAAGTCTAACCCTACCATCTAGGGCTCTAGTGAAAACCAGGAGTTGCTTAGTTACGCCCCTCAGGAGTATTACTAGACAGTGGCGCAGTGGGGGTTTTCTCCCACTGTGCTGACGGTACATAGAGCTCATGTTTTCTCTGTGCTGCCTTTCATGTTTTTGTTTGTGCAATAAACACTTATGTGTCTGTACCTGATTTCTGTTTATTGCTTGATGACGCGGTGGTCTCTCCTGGGACCTCCAACTCGTGACAGCACCTCATCTATCACCTGGCCTGGTCCCTATATCCAAAGAGTGCCCCAGAGGATCTACGTGCCAGCCTCTCCATCGCTGCTGTACACCTGCCCAGGGTATACTACAAACTGTGAGTACAAAGAGCAACCCTCGGTCTGTCTACTGACCCCCGTGACCTCACATTCGCTCACCCTGCAGGACTGGCGTACTGCACGTTCAAGTTCAGTTCGTTGTTGGAGTTTAAGGGATAGACATTCAGCACCTACAGAGGAGTGTCACCACCAAAGAAAGAGGAGGAATCTATGCAAAGCAGGACTATTATACTTGTTTTATGAGGAAGGGGTTTGTTACCATGGTTACTTGTTTTGTTTTCTTTTCTGCTATTGGTTGGTCAGTAAAGGAAGAGAAAGCAATACTCGCCTCTGTGTCTTTAATAAAATCATGACTTTACGTCATAAGTTAGGAAAATCATGCAATTATCATCCACAAAGGCAACATATTCTGACTTGCACTGCGAGTTTGCAATTCATAGCATGTAAATTTATGGTTTTACCCAGTTTTCAAACTTTGCATTTGGTACAACAATGCCACTTCAAAAACCGTCCAATTTCAGGAAATTTTCGTGGCAATGAATTTCCGAGAAATCTGATGGAATTTCAGCAGCAGAATTGGTACTGTGCAGGAATGAAAAAAATAAAGGACGATTGTTCCACTGGAGATATGGAGCTATTGTTATTTATAGTTCTTTGGTTTTAACTAGAGATGAGAGAATCGAAGTTGACAAAGTGGAATTCGATCCGTATTTCAGGAAAAATTTGGTTCACACCGAAGGCGAATTTCCTCACGCTACGTGGTTACAAATCAAATTTTTTCCTAAAAAGGCTGCTGCACATGTTAGAACATGTAGCTGGGAACTAGGTATCACCCACAATGCCATGCATGCATCCAATCAGCAACAAGCGAGTCCCTGTAATGTCACAGCCATATAAATGGCCTCAGCCATCTTGGATTCTGCCATTTCCCAGTGTATTTAGTACAGGGAGAGACGTTAGCAGGCGCTAGGGACAGTATTAGAAAATACTTTATTGTGCTGAAAAAACTATTTACAAGTTCAGGGAAAAATTATTCAAGGTGTAGGGAAAGGATATGGGAGGCATCTACGCTATAAAAGCAGAACAGGGTGCAATAGGAGAGTGTACAGCCTGGGTAATAGGAGCGATTCTATTACACCTTGCTGCACTTATTGGGGATCCAAATTGCTAATATATATATATATATATATATATATATATATATATACTGTATATACTCACCTAAAGAATTATTAGGAACACCATACTAATACGGTGTTGGACCCCCTTTTGCCTTGGAGATTTGAGGGATGCACATCCAGGGCACGAAGCTCCCGTTCCACCACATCCCAAAGATGCTCTATTGGGTTGAGATCTGGTGACTGTGGGGGCCATTTTAGTACAGTGAACTCATTGTCATGTTCAAGAAACCAATTTGAAATGATTCGAGCTTTGTGACATGGTGCATTATCCTGCTGGAAGTAGCCATCAGAGGATGGATACATGTTCTCATTCTGTTTACGCCAAATTCGGACTCTACCATTTGAATGTCTCAACAGAAATCGAGACTCATCAGACCAGGCAACATTTTTCCAGTCTTCAACAGTCCAATTTTGGTGAGCTCGTGCAAATTGTACCCTCTTTTTTATATTTGTAGTGGAGTTGAGTGGTACCCGGTGGGGTCTTCTGTTGTTGTAGCCCATCCGCCTCAAGGTTGTGCGTGTTGTATATGCACTCACCTAAAGAATTATTAGGAACACCTGTTCTATTTCTCATTAATGCAATTATCTAATCAACCAATCACATGGCAGTTGCTTCAATGCATTTAGGGGTGTGGTCCTGGTCAAGACAATCTCCTGAACTCCAAACTGAATGTCAGAATGGGAAAGAAAGGTGATTTAAGCAATTTTGAGCGTGGCATGGTTGTTGGTGCCAGAAGGGCCGGTCTGAGTATTTCACAATCTGCTCAGTTACTGGGATTTTCACGCACAACCATTTCTAGGGTTTACAAAGAATGGTGTGAAAAGGGAAAAACATCCAGTATGCGGCAGTCCTGTGGGCAAAAATGCCTTGTGGATGCTAGAGGTCAGAGGAGAATGGGCCGACTGATTCAAGCTGATAGAAGAGCAACGTTGACTGAAATAACCACTCGTTACAACCGAGGTATGCAGCAAAGCATTTGTGAAGCCACAACACGCACAACCTTGAGGCGGATGGGCTGCAACAGCAGAAGATCCCACCGGGTACCACTCATCTCCACTACAAATAGGAAAAAGAGGCTACAATTTGCACAAGCTCACCAAAATTGGACTGTTGAAGACTGGAAAAATGTTGCCTGGTCTGATGAGTCTCGATTTCTGTTAAGACATTCAAATGGTAGAGTCCGAATTTGGCATAAACAGAATGAGAACATGTATCCATCCTCTGATGGATACTTCCAGCAGGATAATGCACCATGTCACAAAGCTCGAATCATTTCAAATTGGTTTCTTGAACATGACAATGAGTTCACTGTACTAAAATGGCCCCCACAGTCACCAGATCTCAACCCAATAGAGCATCTTTGGGATGTGGTGGAACGGGAGCTTCATGCCCTGGGTGTGCATCCCTCAAATTTCCATCAACTGCAAGATGCTATCCTATCAATATGGGCCAACATTTCTAAAGAATGCTATCAGCACCTTGTTGAATCAATGCCACGTAGAATTAAGGCAGTTCTGAAGGCAAAAGGGGGTCCAACACCGTATTAGTATGGTGTTCCTAATAATTCTTTAGGTGAGTGTATATAAAATTCATTTTTTACTCTCAATAAAACCACTCAGAGATATGGGACAGGTATATTGCGGACATGCTAGCAGAGATCTAGCCGTGCATCTCCGCATCTCTATAGGCTAAAAAGAGGTGACAGAATCCCTTTAAGAGGTCCAAACTGTCTGTGCTTCTCTGTTTTATCTTATGAAAGCAACCTGGGTTTCCATCATAGGCGTGCGCACGGGGTGTGCCGGGTGTGCCTGGGCACACCCTAATCAAGCCGACTTGAGGTTTACAATGTGCGGCACTGCAGGCAGCAGAGCAATACAGCTGATGCTTGAAATCTCCAATAACAGAGCTCTGTACATTACAGAGCTCTGTTATAAGGGAGGAGGCTGCTGATTGGCCAGTATCAGCTGGCTGCACTGCTATTGGCTGATCCTCTCACACCCCCTTCTCTAAACACAGCAGCAGTAGCTTCCTTTTCAGTTATCATGAAAACAGGAAGCGCGCCGCCCCTGCTGCTGCTGATGAAGTGCCAGGGACAGCATAGGAAGGGAGCCATCGCCATGTGCCCAGGTGAAGTGTCCTGCAGGCTTCTATCTACTGTTGGGTGGGAGCTCCATGTGGAGCTTTATGAATTGAAAAACTAATAGCCAAGGCAGAGGCTAAAAAAAAACTGCTTCTGACCCTTATGTTAAAACATAACTTTCATTTGATTGCTCTGATACCTAATGGAAAAAAATCATTTTAAAAAGCTGCTGTTTCTGTAGATGACCTTATAGTAGTGGTAATAGAGTCTCAGGGGTCTATAAAAGCAGCTACACTATTTTTACAGACCTTTGAGACTCTATTAACACTACTATCAACATAAGGTCATCTAGAGAAAAAGCTTCTTTTTTTTTTTATTCTTTTTTTTTTTTTTTTCCGTTTAGGTGTTAGAGCAATCTAATGAAAGTTATGTTTTAACACCTAAAGGAATTATTTTTAAAAAAAACTACTGTTTCTTTAGATGACCTTATGTTGATAGTAGTGTTAATAGAGTCTCAAAGGTTTGCAAAAATAGTGTAGCTGCTTTTATAGACCCCTGAGACTCTATTAACACTACTATCAACATAAGGTCATCTACAGAAACAGCAGCTTTTTAAAAAAAAATAATTTTCCTTTAGGTATTAGAGCAATCAAATGAAAGTTATGTTTTAACATAAGGGTCAGAAACAGGGTTTTGTTTAGCCTCTTGGTTAATAGTTTTTCTATGTATATTCTCTGGATCAATGAGATTTTTTCCCCGTATGGTTTATATGGAGAGCAATGTCCAGTGATAACAGAGAGGACAATGCTGTATATTGTACGGGATGGTGCAGGGGTTATACTGTATTGTACGGGATGGCTCAGTGGTTTTTATGCTCTTTGATGTGACAATTATCTTAGGTTTTCCTATCGCCCACCTTTGATGGCTCTGAGCCGATCCCGCTCAGCAGCTGCCAAGGCTTAGAGGAAACACTGGTTCTGTCACCCCCGTGCTGCACTTTTTCGCCCCATAAGATGCATTTTTTCCCCCAAAAGTGGGGGGAAAATGCCCCTGCGTCTTATGGGGCGAATACTAATCAAGTTATTAGTACCAGAGGGCCAGGAAGCGGTATACTCACCTCTTCCTGGTCCTCATGCGCTCCACTGTGAAGGCTGCACACAGTGTGAGGCCGCGCTGTGACGTCACACTGTGCGTGCCCACAAAGCATACTGTACAAGAGGATTACCGAGCGCGAGCGGTGAGGAGCGGCAGCGTCCGGAGCAGGAAAGTGTTTTTTTATTTTATTTTATATGGGGCACGGGGGATTGATATGAGGCACTGGGGCTCTTATGTGAGGTCTGATTGGGGGTCATTCACATTGGGGTCTGATCTGAGGTCTTATTGGGGTCTTATTGACATTGGGGGTCTGATTGGTGGTCTGACCTGAGGTGTAATGAATCATTTTTTTCTTATTGTCCCTCTCTAAAACCTTATAGGGCGAATAGAGCGTCTTATAGGGCGAAAAATACGGTAAGTTTAAAAATGATTTCTTCTCCCTTCATTATATTGATAGTGCAGGTCTGTATGTATACAGAGTGTATTTGTGTATATATATGTGTGTGTATGTGTATATAATATATATATACATACATACACAGGTGCGTGCGCTGCGTCTGTGTTTGTGCTTTAGGGTGCACACCCTAATGCAATAGGCTGCGCACGCCTATAGTTTCCATAACAACTCAGCAGCGCCAAAGGCTGATCACCTCCATGCCATGACGAATTGATGCAGTAATTCATGCAAATGAAGGCCTGACCAAGTATTGGGTGCATATACTGTACATACTTTTCAGTAGGCCAACACTTCTGTATTAAAAATCATTTTTGTTATTGGTCTTATATAATATTGTAGGTATTCATTAGCTGTAAGCCATAACCATAAACATTGAAAGAAATAAATGCAGGAAATACATTACTCTGTATGTAATAAATATATATATTATATGAGTTTCACTTTTTGAATTGAATTACTGAAAGAAATTAACTTTTCAATGATATTGTAATTTATTGAGATGCACCAATATACTGTGTTTTTAGTCACGTTGCCATGTTGGGTGGGCACAGATATTTTTTGATCAAAATATATTTGCTAAGAACCTAATATCTATCACATCAAATGTGGTATTAGCACTGACGTAACTATAGAGTTTGCAGCGGTCGCAGTTGCAGTGCATCTTATAAAGGGAATACTAGCGAGCGCTTCCATAATGGAAGTGGTCACTAGTCTGCAGGAGGAGGGGGAGAGAAGCGCTGTGAGTGCTGTACAGTACTTATCCCTCCTCCTGCTCGCTCTTCTCTGGGCCGGCGCTGCTGTGTCCTGGCTGCCTGCAGCGTCAGGACATACAGAGCGCACTCTGACCTGATGCTGAAGGAGGTCAGGTGACTTCTCCTCAACGCAACTGATGGTCCCAACCCCATTTATAAGGCAATAAATCCCACTTATTAAACCTGACAGGGCACACCTGTGAAGTGAAAACCATTTCAGGGGACTACCTCTTGAAGCTCATCAAGAGAATGCCAAGAGTGTGCAAAGCAGTAATCAAAGCAAAAGGTGGCTACTTTAAAGAACCTAGAATATGACATGTTTTCAGTTGTTTCACACTTGTTTGTTATGTATATAATTCCACATGTGTTAATTCATAGTTTTGATGCCTTCAGTGTGAATCTACAATTTTCATAGTCATGAAAATAAAGAAAACTCTTTGAATGAGAAGGTGTGTCCAAACTTTTGGTCTGTACTGTATGTGCCACTGACTATACTGGCTAGTCATAAATGCAGATATTAAAAGCTGAGACTTTTGCCAATATATTCCTGTCAGGAATATATCGGAGCCCATCATGCACCACGTCACGGTCACTCAGCATGGCAAGGGGTCCTACCACTAAGCTACCTATGGTGTGAACAAGGTCTGAAGGTGATGTAATCCAGCTCACAGCCAAGCTTCCACACAACCGCATAGCAGGACAACTAATGCAATGTGAATAAAGCAAGACTGTAAGCCACACCCATATCAGACCATGTGATGGAGGTTACCAGGTGCAAAAGAGTGGTTTTCATTGGGGGAGCAGCCCCACCGCATTTGGACCGCAGCAAACGACTGGGGATAGTCGTTTGCTGCGGTCCACATGCGGTGGGGCTGCTCTCCCAATGAAAAACACGCTACAGTGTTAAGGGTTGAGCAGCTCCCCCAGATTTGCCACTATTTTTCTGTGTTTGTGTCTTGTTTTATATGTAGTGAATGTGCCTTTACCTGGCATTCAAACACTCTCTTTTGCACCTGGTAACCTCCATCACATGGTCTGATATGGGTGTGGCTTACAGTCTTGCTTTATTCACATTGCATTAGTTGTCCTGCTAGGCGGTTGTGTGGAAGCTTGGCTGTGAGCTGGATTACATCACGTTCAGACCTTGTTCACACCATAGGTAGCTTAGTGGTAGGACCCCTTGCCATGCTGAGTGACCGTGACGTGGTGCATGATGGGCTCCGATATTTTCCTGACAGGAATATATTGGCAAAAGTCTCAACTTTTAATATCTGCATTTATGACTAGCCAGTATAGTCAGTGGCATATCCGTTTGGTGCATTTTTTCTGTGATTTATATATTTTCATCCGCACAATGCTCCGTTTTGTGTAGGATGCCTTTGTGGTGCATGTGGACCGCGCCGACATCCTCCACCGTATGCATTTTTTTTTTGCTGGGGATAATCGTTTGCTGCGGTCCACATGCGGTGGGGCTGCTCCCCAATGAAAAACACGCTACAGTGTTAGGGGTTGAGCAGCTCCCCCAGATTTGCCACTATTTTTCTTCGTTTCTGTACTGTATGTCCCTCTTATAGAGCAAGTAATCGTGACGCCAGTTGCGGTTAAGCAACGAGGACATGGAGTCCCCTTTGTAGATGGTAGTGTTAGTACCCATAGTATGATTGCCAGAGTGGTGTAGAGTGGCCTACAATGTCTCTGTAGATGTTTTATGCACTTGTCACGGTGCTCCTACCTGGATATCCTTGGATCCCAGACGTGGTGTAGTCCGAAGCAAGTGCAAAGGGATGAATAACTTGGATGATGAAGGAATAATTGAGTCCAGACTTGTAGCAACGTTGAACACAGCTTTACTTGGTATAAACGATAATCTAAACAGTTTCCAAACGGTATCTTGGTCAACAGCAGGTATTGGCTTAACTTTGGCAGGCAAACTTTTCTGAAACAATCTCAGCTCTGCTATGCGGTAGCTTTCTCAGCTCTGCTATATCTGTAGCTGGAGTAAATAGGAACTTTTCCTCTTCTGCTGGAACTTAGCTTAGTAGTCTGTATTCTGACTCTTACTTTATTCCTAGGAACTTCTTCCTGACATCAAGCTCTCTTAGCTTAGAGTATAAGGCAATGCAAGCCCGAGAGGGGACAAGCAACCATGTAGACTTCAGAGGCTGGGCCTCTGGGCCTAGCAGAGCACACATTGCTCTGCTAGCCAACAAAAATAGTAGAAAAAGGAGCATGAGTGAGGGGGAAACAGAATGGTAAGAGGGGAAGTAGACAAGTAAGGAGGAGATAAGGTGGGGGGGAGGCAGAGAGAGAGAGAGGCGCCAAGAGATACCCCAAAAATCAGGAAAAGAGGAGGTGGATGAGGCTACTCACACTAAATAGGACACTGGTCCAAGTCAGCCCGACTGGCAGGCCGCAAAGAGTGATCAATATGAGACAAAAAGAAAGAGTGATTGGTGGAGCGCCTAGTGGTCAAGATCCAGTGGAGGGGTGGCAAGAGAATAATGAGGAGGAGATGATGAGTAGTGATGAGCGGCATAGGCAATATTCGAATTTGCGATATTTTGCGAATTTTTTTCACAAATATTTGCCATAAATTCCCAAATTCGAGAATTCGTGATCTTGTCATTGTTTACTTTATTGTGAAAATCGGCGATGTAATATATTTGCGATAAATTTGCAATTAGAATATTCAACAATATTTCCGAATAAAAATATAAAGCACTGGGTTGCATCAAAAGGGGCATAGATGCCCGTGATGAGAACATAGTCCTACCACTTTACAAATCATTAGTCAGACCACACATGGAGTACTGTGTACAGTTCTGGGCTCCTGTGAACAAGGCAGACATAGCAGAGCTGGAGAGGGTCCAGAGGAGGGCAACTAAAGTAATAACTGGAATGGGGCAACTACAGTACCCTGAAAGATTATCAAAATTAGGGTTATTCACTTTAAAAAAAAGACGACTGAGGGGAGATCTAATTACTATGTATAAATATATCAGGGGTCAGTACAGAGATCTATCCCATCATCTATTTATCCCCAGGACTGTAACTGTGACGAGGGGACATCCTCTGCGTCTGGAGGAAAGAAGGTTTGTACACAAACATAGAAAAGGATTCTTTACGGTAAGAGCAGTGAGACTATGGAACTCTCTGCCTGAGGAGGTGGTGATGGTGAGTACAATAAAGGAATTCAAGAGGGGCCTGGATGTATTTCTTGAGTGTAATAATATTACAGGCTATAGCTACTAGAGAGGGGTCGTTGATCCAGGGAGTTATTCTGATTGCCTGATTGGAGTCGGAAAGGAATTTTTTATTCCCCTAAAGTGGGGAAAATTGGCTTCTACCTCACAGTTTTTTTTTTTTTGCCTTCCTCTGGATCAACTTGCAGGATGACAGGCCGAACTGGATGGACAAATGTCTTTTTTCGGCCTTATGTACTATGTTACTATGTTACTGTATTCTAAATATTCGCGAATTCTCGAAGTGGCGATATTCGCGATAAAAATTTGCGATTCTAATATTCGCGCTCAACACTAATGATGAGAACCTCTATATAACTTTAGTGAGTAACCCTAAAAACCATAGTGGAACACAGGATCGTTATAAAAGGAAAAATGAATAGATAGATTGATAAATGGATACATACATAGATGGATTAAATTACATTTAAGTATGGGATTTATCAATTTATTTATCATTTATCAATCCATAAATGTAATTTAATCCATCTATGTATGTATCCATTTATCATTCTATCTATTCATTTTTCCTTTTATAACCTTTCCTATCGGAATGTACATTTATACATACAGTATATTTAATACATATTTACGGTATATTTTTTAAAAATTCTATCTATTTATGAATGATGCTGGATGTACTTGTATCCATAAGAAATCCATATATCTTTGTGTATACACACACACCTTTTACAAGTATATATGTTGTCTGGGGGAATGTTCTTTATTTATACCAGTTTCTTTCTCCCTACCCCCTTCTCCCTTCAATAAGCCAATAGATTAGGTAGGCATATGTTATTATTATATGTTTTGTCTATATATTTATTTTATTTTATCTTCACAGATTGGACGTCCCCACTGCCCCGGGTGGCACCACTTTATGGCCCCTGAGGCCTTGGAGCAATCGCGTCGAGGTACCAGACATCCATGGAACGCACCTCTGCTTTGCAATGCGCTCCACTGGCCTATATGTAGTGGTTCCATGGGTGGAAAGCACTTCCGGTCCTTGTCCATACAGACTGGAAGTCACTGACTCCAGCCGCTCCGATACACCCAGAGTTATTCCAGCCCTTGACCAATCGTTCTACAGTCAGCAATACCACCTATTAACTTTAATTTCAGTCACCCATCTCTGATGGGTATTGTCCTGTCTTTAGGGGATATGCAGGGTTTATGCATACTGCGGCTGAGGTACACTTTCGGTTCCAGGGTCAGTAACCGGAAGTAAACCCTCTACCGCCCAAAATGGAATCCCCACACACTTTTATATCTTTACATTTGCCAGTTTTATGTCATATTTCTTATATTTGTCACATATTCTATATATTTTATCAACCTATACATGTAGAGGCTAATTTTAAATGTATTACACTGAATATGTTCCACTGAATGGAGTTCACTTCCGGTTTAGGGTCTTGGGACAGGAAGTGAATCTTCTCACCATGTGGTCAAACCTATGCATGTGATCTTTGTCTATAAATTTCTGCAACTCTGTATGTACCCTTTGATGCTCCTGAGGAAGGGGTTTTTATTGCCCCAAAACGCGTCGAGCTATTTGAAATAAACAAGTTACTTTGTACTTTGGAAGTCCGTTTGGGTTATCTACTAATAGGATGATGAAAGAACCACCAACTTGCAGGCGATCTCGGCGGGGGAGGGTCTGGTGTCAAGTGTTATGTGCTTATCTTGCACCACCCTCCCTGGGGAAGTGAGTACTAAACAAGATTGCTTTTACTTTCTTTTATTGGAAATTCTAGGAATTACCCTAGATTAAGTTATAATCTTATGTTATCTTCTTTATAAATTGATACACTTCCTAAATTTATCCTATCCTCTGGATTTATGGGGTCATGATCCTGTGTTCCCCTATGGTATTTAGGGTTACTCACTAAAGTTATATAGAGGTGCTCATCATCTCCTCCACATTATTCTCTTGCTACCCCTCCACTGAATCTTGACCACTAGGCGCTCAACCAATCACTCTTTTTTTCCCCCGGAATATTGATCACTGACTGTCATGACTGACATTA
Source organism: Bufo bufo (assembly GCF_905171765.1). NCBI lineage: Eukaryota > Metazoa > Chordata > Amphibia > Anura > Bufonidae > Bufo > Bufo bufo. The sequence continues at coordinate 218,650,257 of NC_053391.1, forward strand.
AGACGGCTACCAAAAGGAATCTCTGCCCTTAAGAGTAGGGTGTCCATTAACAGTTTCCCTCTCAGGCAGAACCAGAGAACCAAACATTGTGCACAAAGCACTCACTACTGACTTTACTTTGTAGTATTGGGCCATAGATACCATAGAAAGTGCGGGGCTGTCTTTACTCTGTAATCCCACCACTATGCAATGAAAACACCCGCGAACAGAAGGGTGGCTTTATCCTGTATTCCCTTCTAACAAGGCCTAATTATGCTTTACGCTACTTCGCCTTGATGAATGAAACAGGTACTGTAGCTACACATTTTTCCTAAGCCGGTGCACAAGGCCTTAGGACATACACAACATTGGCTAAACACAAGATGCAAATTAGGAGGAGAAGCCTTTTCTCCTACTACTCCATTAAGGGTTAATAACTCCCTCAAACACACATATTAGCAGCAGGTAACCCTTAATGGTGTTAGATCTGCTTGGTACATAACCACTCGGTTCCATTAAGGACGAGGACCGTTAGTTTTATAATTGTACTCAGAGGCAGTCCATAATGAGCAATAAGAGGTGTGGCCTGTTTGGTGCATACCAGCTGCATCCAGAGGCAGTACAAGTGAGCAATAAAGTAAGGTGCTGACCATCTGGCTAACCATTATAAATGCATAGATAATACAATAAGTGCGTAGTAAAACATATTGCGGCACCTATAAAGGAATGCATACAATAGGCACATTGTTCTTGAACGTTGCTGAAACTTGAAAAGTTAGTGCAAAATAATTAAGCCAAATATTTATTAATGACTAAAATAAAGTGGCCCAAATGGGAGGAAATGCTCAAAAACCCCAAACACTGTAGCGTGTTTATAACCAAGGGAGCAATTCCTCCGCATGTGATCCGTTGCTAGTGGCAATCCTCAGCAAAAAATGCATACAATGGAGGATGATGGCAGCAGACCACATGCACCACAAAGGCATCCTACACAAGATGGAGTAGTGTGTGGATGAAAATATACAAATACATAAATCACTGCAAAATGTGCACCACAATGATATGCAACTGACAATACTGGCTAATCCCTCAGGCTGATGTTAAAAACGGAGACTTTAGCCAATGTATTCCAGTCAAGAACACAACGGAGCCCTTTTGCACCACCGTCAAGGTATCTCAGAGTGGCATGGGTCCTACCACTAGACTACCTATGGTGTGTGAATACGGTCTGAATGGTGCTAAGATCTAACTGACAGCCAAGCTCCCACATACCTTCATAGTAAGATCGCTCATGCAGTGGGAGAAAGGGATAGGGCTGCAAGCCCCACCTATAAACACCCGGTTATAAACACGCTACAGTCAGTGGCGGATTACAATAGGGACGTTCGGGTCGGCAGCCCCGGGCCCAGCGCCGCTGGGGGGCCCAACGCTGACCCGAACGCCCACATACTGCGGCAGGGCACGGGAGCGCATAGCTCCCTGTCCCCTCACCGATCACCGCCATAGGCTTCAGGCCTTGTAGGCCTGAGACCTATGCGGTAGTGAAATCCCGACGCAGGCGTGCGTGATGACGTCATCATCGCGCGCCTCTGCCGGGACGCAGCACTGTGACGCGCCTGACTCATCCCGCCTTCCTCTGCGAGCAAGCGCCTGGCCCTGGACATAGGTGAGTATTTATCTTTTCATTTTTTGTTCATTTTTTATTTTTATTTTTTTCATGTGCCTACTTTTGGGGGGGGGGCAAAAAGTCTTGCGCACCCCGAAATCCTCCAGATACAAGAAAAGAGGACTACAGTTCACTCCTAGAAGCCTCTCTCAGGATCACTAATCTATCCAGCACTATTATCTGTTTATAATGGTTGAGTTCTCTCCTTTTCTTATCACCTTTACAGGTTCTAGGCTGTCTGCAATATCACTTAGCTTAACTTGAGACATGTTGCTAATATATATGTGCCTGCTGAATCTTTAAGCTTGACTCACCTTCGCTGATGATTCAATAGCCACATTTGTGGTGTTATATGACCTCCCTATTTGGTCACTAGACCTTTTTCCCCCATATGTACGAGCTATATATATTTTTGCTCACTATTTTTATGTTTGTTTCTTTACGTTTTGTTCAATGTTCTCACCCTGTCTTTTTCCCAAGGTATGAGACACACTCCCTAATTAAATGCGAGTCTCGAAGCAATATGGTACTGTTATTTCTCACAGAGACAGAAACTCACGTCACCCCTATTCTCTCCTGGAGGAAACAACACCGGCTTAGAGGTAATTCCACATACACTTCACCCAATGGCTGATCTACATATTGCATCTTTTAATGTTAAGGGCTTCCACTCCCCTTCCAAAAGGAGTCAGGTCTTTACCATTCTAAGGAAAGCCAGAGTCGAGGTGGTTTTCCTCCAGGAGACACACTAGCGCTTTAACCAATACCCCAACATGCAATTTTCTTACTTCTCTAACTGGTATCACTGTGGAGGTAAATCGTCCGCTTCATGCGGGGTCAGTATAGGCTTCCAAAGGAAGATCCCATTCAAACTCATTGACCAGGTTTTAGACCCCAATGGAAGATATGTTTTGATAAAGGGCTCCATAGGCCAACAAATATACACGTTCATAAATATATATGTCCCAAACTCTAACCAGTCCCATTGGATAGCAGATATGGTCCCAATTATTAACCCCTTTAAAGAGGGAATAGTGATAATGGGAGGGGATCTAAACGTTGCCCTCTTCCCACAATTAGACATCTCCTCAAACAAGTCGTCCCACTCTAGTAAATCCCTTAAAACTATCAGGAACAATCTCTGGAAGCTACATATGGTAGATACTTGGCGTTCCCATCATCCCAATGCCCGTGATTTCACCTACTATTCAGCAGTCCACGGTACATACCATCGCCTGGACTACTTGTTCTTATCAAAGGAACACCTCCACCTATGTAAAAATGCCTCGATAGGCTCCATACATGTCTCGGATCACTCCCCTATATTCACTCAAATATCAGCCCCTGCAAAAAAAAAAACTGTGTTTCAATTGGCGACTGAACGAGACCCTACTAGGTTCCCAAGACTCAATAAAACAAATATCCAAACATATTTCAGAGTACTTCTCCCTAAATAAATCACCAGATATCTCTATTAACACTCTCTGGGATGCCCACAAACCGGTTATTAGGGGTCACTTTATTAGTATTGGGTCACACCAAAAAAGATTGCAAGAGAAAGTTATGAACGAAGTTCTTGAAAAAATACAGAGTCTTGAATCTTGCCATAAAGCAACACCATCTGATCCCCTTTTAAAGGAGCTTTCGGAACATAGAGCAAAACTCAAATCACTCCTCTCAACCAAAGCTGCAAAGTACTATATGAGCATTCAACATAAGTACTTCGCACACGGGGATAAAGCCACTAAATTCGTGATGAGCAGGATTAAGGGGAGGAGATCTGCAAATTACGTTCATCAGCTATCCACGCCCAGCGGGGATTCAATCTTCTCAGCTACCCAGATTGCTGCGCAATTTCGCACCTTCTATAATAACCTCTACAATCTCCACTCTCCTGAACCCCCAGACAAGAGAACCTCCGTCCTGGAGAGCTTCTTGGATTCTGCTAAGATTCCCTCTCTTTCTTCTGATCAGAAACTTACATTAGAGGCCCCCTTCACTATAACAGAACTCAAAAAAGCAATGCTACAAATGCCTGTAGGAAAAAGCCCTGGCCCAGATGGCTTCCCACTTTCTTACTATAAAACTTTCCAAGACATCCTGCTCCCCCACCTTCTTGACGTGTGTAACCAGACACTACTCGGTTGCCCTCTCTCTAGAGACATGACTGTTGCGCACATTTCACTTATACCAAAAGAAGGGAAGGACTCAAAACAGTGCTCCAGTTACAGGCCCATTTCCCTCCTAAACATAGACCTCAAGCTCCTGGCTAAGATGTTGGCCAATAGACTAGCTGTCCTTCTTCCTTACTTGGTGCATGGGGATCAGGTTGGCTTTATCCGTGCCAGAGAGGGTAAGGATAACACTGCTAGAGTGATTAATACCCTCTGTCATGCCAAGAGACTATCTTCTCCCCTGCTTCTTCTGAGTACAGATGCGGAGAAAGCGTTTGACAGGGTGAACTGGCAATATCTAAAATACACCCTACAGAGATTCGGCCTTCCTGATCCCTATGTACCAGCAACCTTCGCCATGTATGGGCAGGCGACAGCAAGGGTGCAAGTTAATGGGAACCTGTCTGTCCCGTTCCCGATAAGCAATGGGACCAGACAGGGTTGCCCCCTCTCTCCCCTCCTGTTCATCTTGGCCTTGGAACCCTTTCTTGCAAACATAAGAAGTGATAGGGAGATATTGGGTCTATGTTTGGGAGGAAGGGAGCAGAAGGTAGCCGCATTTGCGGATGATGTTCTAATGATGACGATTAATCCTAAAGTTTCCATGCCACGTATCCAGCACCACCTGAACCACTTTAGCTTAGCTTCAGACTTTAAAATTAATGCCACCAAATCCTTGGTGCTTTGTGTGGGAATTTCCCAGTCTCTAAAAAATCAATTGATGTTGGACTCACCATTTAATTGGACCTCTACTACAATTACGTACTTGGGGGTGAAAATTAGTCCCAATATACACGACCTCTTCACTCTAAATTACATCCCTCTCAGAACATCTATTTTTGATGCTATTGATAAATTAGCGCAATCAAACCCAACTTTATCTTGGTTTAGTCGTAAAAACCTCTTGGCTTCATTAATCCTCCCTCGCCTCACTTACTTACAACAGGTATTACCCATTTCGGTTCCCAAGCATTACTATGACCTTATCATTAAAAATTTTTGATCCTTTATTTGGAAAGGCAAGAAAGCGAGATTGTCGTTTTCCCTACTTACTAAACCAAAGCATGCAGGGGGGATTGGTTTGCCTAACCCAGAACTCTATGGCAAGGCTATCCTCCTCGCCAGAGCGGTAGCTTGGCTTCTCACTTCTAAACCTTCCATTACAGTAGAAACTGAGATAGACATATTAAAGAAGCCCCCCAGGGCAATGCTCTTGGGCTCCCAAATGGTCTTTCCAGGCCATTTTTCTCAATACCCAATAATTAAAGCTACCTTAGAGGCTTGGAAATGGTTTTCATCTTCACACATGTCTATCCCTTTTCCCTCCCCTCTCTTAACAGTGAAAGATATTATCGACACAGCTCCTTCCCTTGTAAAATCCTCAACTTCCCAAGGGCTCAGGTCCTCCCTATCTCATATTAACTCACTTGCCTTACCTCAGGTGACTGGATGGATACTCAAGCAACATATACTCTATTAAACCCCCATCCTTGTGATATTTTCACTATAACATATATTAGAGCATATCTGAAACAACATATAAGAATAGGGGACCTGACACGTCCTCTAGTTTGGTTCGAATCGCTTATATCTCTCCATTCCACACCTAGGAAACTCATCTCACAGATATATGGCAAACTGCGACTACCACCTATGCTAGCCAAACCGTCTTTCGTCAGGAGTTGGGAGGGTGACCTCAATATAGTTGTCCCTTTTTATAGCCTGTCCAGACTTCGAAACTCTCCCCATGGGATCTCCCGTTGTGTCCGAATTCAGGAAAACTGCTACAAGATTCTTACTAGGTGGTATAACACGCCTGATAAGTCATCACTATACTCTGAAACTGCTTCGGACGTCTGCTGGAGGTGCCTTGGGGAGAAAGGGACTTTCTTTCATATTTGGTGGACATGCCCCCTCATCCTTGAATGGTGGAGAGAGATTTTTGCTCAATCTAATAAGATTTGTAAGACCTCTATATCAATGTCTCCACAACTTGCTCTTTTATCCCTCACTCTGGATGAACGTGAAGTGAAGCCTCCTTGGGTTTTTGCTCAAATGCTGATTGCGGCTCGCCTTTTGCTTCCCAAATATTGGCTTCAAACTCAGGTTCCGACTCTAGAGGAGTGGTTTCAAAAAATAGACCAGCTTTATAGATTTGAGGAGCTGTCTTCTTGGGAAATGCGCGCTCATGGGACCTTTCTTAAAAAATGGCTCACTTGGTCAGGGTTTAGATTCCCTCAAAATAAGCGGGACTCACAACTACTCCCTACTGTCCCACAAGTTTGAGGCATAATCTCCCCTCGAATTTTCTATCTTCCATCAACTTTCTTCCTTGGCTATACATGGAGATAAGAGAGGATCTTGAATCCCAACTCATCACATTTAGAGTGACAATCGCGCATGCTCTTTTCTCCAAATTTGTAACCTGGCTTGAGGTCTACCTTACCTTGACTTTTGCTCATGTACTTGCTTATTTTCTCCCCTAATGATGTTAGTTTACAAATCACTAACACAATTCATGTCTCTTCTTTACCTGAACTCAATCTAATTGCCAATGTACTGCCTAACCGTACTTTATATGAATGTCAGACTCAAACTGTATCTTAGCTAACTCACTATTTATATTTGTACTTGATATCATTCAGGCCTGCGTGCCTATACCTTGGTCCTCTGTTAACCTTTGTTTATTGTTGAAAAAACCCAATAAAATATAAATTAAAAAAAATAAAATAAAAATTGCTATGTGGGGCAAATTATTATGAGAGGGACTACACTATATGGGGGCAAATTGCTATGTGGGGGCAAATTATTATGAGAGGGACTACACTATGTGGGGGCAAATTGCTGTGTGGGGGCAAATTATTATGAGAGGGACTACTATGTGGGGGCAAATTACTAGATGAAGCAGTGTGGGGGCAAATTGCTATGTGGGGGCAGTGTGGGGGCAAATTGCTATGTGGGGGCAGTGTGGGGGCAAATTGCTATGTGGGGCAGTGTGGGGGCAAATTATTATGGGAGGGACTACTATGTGGGGGCAAATTTCTATATAGGGGCAGTGTGGGGGAAACTATTGTGTGGGGGTAATTGCTATGTGGGGACAGTGTGGGGTTATTTCTATGTGAGGACAGTGTGGGGAAATTGCTATGTGGGGGCAAATTACTATGTGGGGCAGTGTGGGGGAAACTATTGTGTGGGGGAAATTGCCATGTGGGAACAGTGTGGGGTAATTTATGTGTGGGGAAATTACTACGGTATGTGGGGACAGTGTGGGGAAATTGCTATGTGGGAAAATTGCTATGTGGGGGCAGTGTGGGGAAAACTATTGTGTGGGGGAACAGTGTGGGGAAATTACTATGTGGGGGCAGTGTGGTGGAAATTGCAGTGTGGGGGAAATTACTGTGTGGGGGCAAATTACTATGGGGGGATTACTATGTGGGGGCAGTGTGGTGGAAATTACTATATGGGGGTGTTGCTATTGGGGAGGCACTGTAGGGGCAATTCTATTATTTCTGGGGACACTATACAGGGATTATTGCCTGGAGCACAATACAGGGTGTTATTATTACTTGGGGCACTCTAGGGGACATTATAGCTGCTGTGGACACTATAGGAACATTTGGGGTAATTTATCAAACTGGTGTAACGCAGAACTGGCTTAGTTGCCCATAGCAGCCAATCAGATTCCACCTTTCATATTTGACAGCTCTTTTGGAAATCCAGTTCTACTTTACACCAGTTTGATAAATTACCCCAATTATGTCTATTAGGGTCACTATTTTTTCAGCAGTATAGTTCCTGGGGCATTGGGGAGCACAACGGGCACAGTATTGGGGGTGGCAGGATGACACTGTGGGGACACCAGGATGGGGAGGTTGATGGAAAAATTGAGAAATCTAATGTGTCTGTGTTACAAACTATAGAAACGAGATGTGGCTGAAAGAATTTGCCATGGCGGTCTGGGTCAAATGGAGGAGAAGAGGAAAGAGAGAAGGTCTACATGACAGGAGATATCACTGGATGTAAGAGGTATGTGGTGCTCTATTCTCCTCCATGTCTTTTTTATTACAATTATATGTATTTTAAATTTGGCGACCAAATTTTTCAGTTTAGGACCCAATTTGGGGTATTCTTTTTTAGTCTGAAGATGTCATATGGCCTAGGAAGAGACTGTGGCGCCCATGAAGCACCGCAGCCTCTTCATACAAAAAAAAACTAAACTAAAATGGGGGATGGGCCAAAGTTGGGTAGACAGCCCCGGGCCTATCATGCACTTAATCGCCCCTGGCTACAGTGTTTGGGGTTTTTGAGCATTTCCTCCGGTGATGGTCCCAATGGAGTCTAGAATTGTCCATAGGAGCTGGACAAACTCATAAAAAAACAACATTGACTTTGGGAGCCACGGCGTGAACTGTTCCTAAAGAGTGAGGGCATGTTGGCATATTTTATGCGTTTTAATGTGTTTTTATGTTGCAGGTTGCCCCGTTCTGCCCTCACTCGGATGGTCATGATTTGTTAGGACTCCCCCCATTGTCCTAATTTATCTCCAAGTTGCGCAAGGACCGCTCCAATTTCCTTTCTTTTTTCCTCCTTTTCAGGTTATTTGTACATAACCACTCGGTTCCATTAAGGACGAGGACCGTTAGTTTTATAATTGTACTCAGAGGCAGTCCATAATGAGCAATAAGAGGTGTGGCCTGTTTGGTGCATACCAGCTGCATTCAGAGGCAGTACAAGTGTCTGACTCTTACTTTAATCCTAGGATCTTCTTCCTGGCATCAAGCTCTCTTAGCTTGGAGTTTAAGGCAATGCAAGCCCAGGAGGGGACAAGCAACCATGTAGACTTCAGAAGCTGGACGCTCAACCAATCACTCTTTTTTTTTTTTTTTCTCATTGATCACTGCCAGCCAACACACAACCTTTCCCCAGGAGGGGGTAGGCTAGACTGACTAACACTAGCTAACTCCTCCCTCACTAGAGAGAGCTGGAAGGAACTAGAAGGTTCCTCTCCAGGGAAACTAACACACTGCCAATGTTGATGCCACCTGCTAGTGAACCAGGCACATTGCATGTTAACATAACATTTGCAAGGAAATTCATATGCACATTATTCAGGGGTGACACAAAATACATTCTGGTGACATAAGTTAGCATATTGGAGACAGTAGCAAGGTGCCAAAGAGTGGTAATGGCACTCTGGGTCATTACACATAGACACAATGGTCAGGACTGGACCCTATTGAACTCTATGGGAGAGTTTTTTAAGCATGCTCTGTGACCTGTGGAGAAGTGATTGTACAAGGAAAGAATAGATAAGCTTTGACAATCACCTATTGTGAATTGTGGATCCTGACTTATCTATACACAGAGATGATATCTCCCTATTACAGGCAGGTTTAGAATAATATATAACTGCAGTAAAGTGACCTGTACAGACCAAGAAGTGGCACCTATGATTAGGCTTAGTGGCCAGTGCAAAAACTGCAGTAATTTATGTTTTTTCTTTTGTTTAAATATAGATATTGATATGGAAAATTAAAAATAACATCAAAAATTCTTTGAAAGTATGTTAAACATAAAAACTTGATTTAAGCAATAGGTAATTTTCTGATGACACATTCCCATTAAGCCTCTATATACTGTATGAGGTCAGGTTCACCTTAGCCAAACCTTTGCCCCTAATTTACCAGGTATTGTGGTATATACAGTAGTTTCCCTGACCTAGTCCTCTTACTCAGTTCAGCCAGTATTCTCTGCTGTGGGGCAATCACCCAGAAATAGTGTTCTGCAGATGAGGTGCTGTCTCAAGGTCTGTTTAAAAGGCCAAAATCGACTTATAGGATAGGTACCTCTAGTGGCATTAGAGGCAGAGTTTCCTAAGAACTCACTTGCATACCCTCTTAGCTGGGAATATTGATATTTTGTGTCTTCAAAAAACCCACCTCCTAAATAGGCTCTCCTAAATGTTCTCACAAATGTTTCTCTTGGGTGTACATGGCTAATTCTGACTATAAGAAAGCCGAAATTTTAATAGCAGTAAAATACGGCCACGGGGGGCACACATTAGTTTGCAAGAGGCCTTAAATGGTTTGTCCAGTTTTTACTAAGTGTTGGCCTAGCCCCAGGATAGGCTATCACTAGCTGATTGGTGGGGTTCCAAAACCCAGCACCACTGCCCATAAGCTGTTCGGGTGTAGCTTTGGTGACAAAAGCTGGCACTGGAACTACACAGCTCCTTCAACTGTGTAGTGGACAGAGTTTATAACTGTAGCACAGCTCCAATTTGGTTTGGTTTGCTCAAGTAAGTGGCTTTAAGATATTTTGCTACGCAGAGTTTCAAGCTTTGTGCTTTTGGTTTGCTTCTATTTAAGATCCCGTTAACCACATTGCTTATCTTTTTGTAAGGTAGTGAATTTACTGTAATTTCTGTCATGTTTGCTGCTTTAGCATCAGATAAACAAAGGTTCCTAAAAGTTCTGTACTTTATCTTATTATGCTGTTTTAGGGTAAACTCATAATGCAATATTACATATTGTATTACTTATTCATACCCCTTAAGATCTCATACTAACTTGAAACTGTTTATTTTAGTCTTCAAAGACTTCAACCTACTTAGAAACACCCACACTGAGAGAAAATGTAAGATAGAGAATGTCATTAGACCTTTTTGGAGATTATGTGTCTATTATAAATGATAATGATTTTATGGGAGCGATATGTAGCAATCACAGCATGCATTGGATCTCACAGCAAAAACTGGAATCGGAGCAAAAGGGGAAGGGGGTTTCACAGTGCACAAATACCTGCAACAGATGAGAACTTCGCAAAAGTGTATGGACTTTTGCCATTTTTCCACAATTATTTGGACTTTGCCAAATCTCTACACAAATACCTCATACATTTTATATAGAAGGGTTTAGGTTAGTGATATTATTCCTAGTAACACTTAAGGGGGTTCTCTGGGAATTAAGAAAATGAAAATATTTAAATGTTACTTTATTATAAATATATTCCCATCATTATTTATGATGGCTTGTTTTGTCTAGGGAGCAATCATTAGGAGAAGTAAAATGGCCGCCGTCCTATTAGTTCACACAAAACCTGTCTTAATCACACAGCAGCACACATTACTAAAGAGCTGCCTTAGGCTACTTTCACACTAGCGTTCGGGGCTCCACTTGTGAGCTCCGTTTGAAGGGGCTCACAAGCGGCCCCGAACGCATCCGTACTGCCCTAATGCATTCTGAGTGGATGCGGATCCACTCAGAATGCATCAGTCTGGCAGCGTTCAGCCTCCGCTCCGCTCAGCAAGCTGACACCTGAACGCTGCTTGCAGCGTTCGGGTGTCTGCCTGGCCGTGCGGAGGCAAACGGATCCGTCCAGACTTACGATGTAAGTCAATGGGGACGGATCCGTTTGAATTTGACACTATATGGCTCAATTTTCAAACGGATCCGTCCCCCATTGACTTTCAATGTAAAGTCTGGACGGATCCGTCTGAAGCTACTTTCAGACTTAGAATGTTTTCTTCAATATAATGCAGACGGATCCGTTCTGAACGGATCCAAAGTCTGCATTATATGAGCGGATCCGTCTGGGCAGACCCCAGACGGATCCGCTCTGAACGCTAGTGTGAAAGTAGCCTAATCCTCCTCTCCTACTTGTCAGGGATTATGATCCTGAATACAGCTGATAAGAACTTTAACTGAATCTCTGTAGGAATGGAGTTCATGAGGAGACATGAAGTACAGAGAGGAGGTGGGGTGAGGCTAATGAGCAGAAGCACTTGTATGTAGTCCCACATTAAGGCTCCATTCACACGTCCGCAAAATGGGTCCGCATCCTTTCCGCAATTTTGCGGAAAGGGTGCGGACCCATTCATTCTCTATGGGGACGGAATGTGCTGTCCGCATGCACATTTCCGCATCCGCACTTCCGCATCCGTGCTTCCGTTTCCGCCAAAAAATAGAACATGTCCTATTCTTGTCCGCAATTGCGGACAAGAACAGGCATATTCTATTATGTCGGCAATGTGCGGTCCGCAAAATGCAGAACGCACATTGCCGCTTTCGGTGTTTTGCGGATCCGTGGCTCCGTGTATCCGCAAAACACATTGCGGACGTGTGAATAGAGCCTAACACCGTCTGTCCTGTCTGTCTCCTCATGAACTCCATTCCTACAGCGATTCAGCTGAAGATCAAAGTAAACTGAATTCAGGCTGAATTTCTGACAAGCAGAGCAGAGAGGAGGCTGAGGCAGTTCTTTGGCTCAGTGTTGTGAAGTAACTTGTCCTCCTAAGTCCTGAGTGATTAGGACAGGTTTTCTGTGTAATAATAGGACGGCAGCCATTTTATTTCTCCAAATGATTGCTCCCTAGACAAAAGGAGCCATTATAACTAATGAAAGGTATTTGGGAATATATTTATAATAAAATAATATTTAAGTATTTTCATATTCTTAATTCCCAGAGAACCCCTTTAAGGTGGTATTGAGTGGTTTAGCTGTCTCTGGTGTTCTGTATAAAGGTTCAAAGTCATATCCATTATACATGGTGATCTATGGTGGTCATCCCTGGTCTAGTGCTTAAAATGTATTTGTCAATAGTATAGTTATCATTTATGATATTATTAAATTTTATAAGATGTTAAAGGGGTTGTCTGATCGTTTTAAAATAATAACTCCAACAAAAAGTTGAATAAAAAACACAAAGGGTATTCACCTTTTGTAATGCTTGTACTCAGCTATCCCTGACAGTCCCATAGAGTTGAACGGAGTGGCAGAATGCATGCGTGACAGACGCTCTCAATTCAAATGGGGGAACATGGCCCCCTCCCTGTTCTTGTGATTGACAGGGCCCCAGTGTTCGGACTTACACCGTATCTTGTGCTTGGGGTAAAAGGCTTTGTAATGGGATAACCCCTTTAAATACCTTGTCATTCTATTGTCGCTGCCCAGGTTGTCGTCACTGGTCTTTGTTTACTTTTCCTGCAGTGATGTCATACATGACTTCTACAGTCATAAGAATATATATGATGTCATTGCTGCTCCTCAAGCTCCCGTTTATGGGTGATCCTAAGTATCATCAGATATGGGACTACAGAGCTGATATGCCTTGTTACACTGGTAGTGTCACTCAAGGAATTCCAGCTCCCACACTTCATGTCAACCAGATTTCTCAAAGTCCTTTATAGAAAATCTGCCTCAGTACAAAAGTATACATCCCTGTAATGTTTGTAACAGCAGCCATGTTGATTGACACACTCAGTGGCTTTGTGGGAAAAATTAGCAATTACATAGCAGTGGTTTGTGGGATCCCATAATTCAGTCTGTGGGATTGCATGACTCAATTACATAGCAATTATTCGTGGGATCCCATAACCCAATTACAACATACATAGCAGCTGTCTGCAGGACCCATAATGCTGAAAATAGCTTTGTTCAAATTAGATAACATCAATAGATGTTTTCACCAAAGTGGAAAATGTCTAATCTTTGATTTTAGGAGGTGAAGCTGTTTCAGCAACCTATAAGTAGATATAATACAAAATAGAGGAAGTTTAATAGCGTTGACTTGAATTAGTAATGCCGAGTAAAGCCACATTTCACAAATTGCAATTTATGCTATGTATATAAATGTGTCATCAAGACAGCTATGCGTGTGCGAGCAGTGCACGTGTGGTGAGATTTTATGAGAAGACTGTAGAATTGTGAAAGCCATTAAAGTTATACCGCATCCTAGAGAATGATTCACCAATATAATGGTTGAAAGTTGTAACGAAAGTTATATCTTCACAAATCATCTTGGAGGGGTCAAATTTAAATTACATTTACGGTTTCAGCAGAGTTCTGATATGAGTTCTATTTCAGATAAATATGAGCTAGAATAACCATGTATAAGATACTGACACCAAAAAATTGTATTGGGGCAAAACGTCATGACCCGGAACAAAGCCCTTCACTTATTACACCAACAAAGCAGGTCCGAGTAGAAAATATATCTTTATTATTTCATAATATTTAAAATCTCAATATTAAAATGGTTGGTGATACAAACACATACAAGGCTAACAATGCCCTATCAGGGAATACAGGCTAATGGCTAAATATAAACATATTGCTGGACAATTAATCCACCTAGATATACATGCATATTTAATTAGGACCAAAATAAAGTGGAAAAGTGCATATGATAGTTTCACATATATATCCTATTGCAGCCCACGAATAGTCAAATAGCATCCACATGTACGATCATACAAAAATATACATTCATATTATGTTAGGACCAAAGTAAAGTACAAAGTGCATATGCTCATTTTACATAAAAATTCTATTATGGCCCACACAGAATCAAACAATGTAAAGGATCTCCTGACACCCCGACTGCGTACCTCCGTTGATGGATGCTCCCAGTGCCTCCCGAGGACTCCAAGCACTCCGCTCTACACCAAAACCACCACAGGAAACAGGAACAGGAAGAGCTCTTACAAGAGCTAGGAGTTATAGCCAGGGGAGTATAGCAAATCTTCAGCCTATAGCAATCCCCACACACATGAGACGAGGCTCTATGTTGAATGTAAAACAGGAACTCTTTAATGGGTTATTTTTCAGCCTTTTATGCAGGTCTCCTAGCAAGGGACACCCCCCTGGGGTCCTTGTAGAAGACTGTGACTGTTTATATTTTAGCCAATCACATGCATTTACAGTATTGAAACCTTCCCAGCAATTGTACACAAAACCCCCTTCCCTCTGTCTGTAACGCAATCAACAAAATACAATGAGCATTGTCTTTGACGCAATCAACAAAATACAATGTGCATTGTCTTTGACGCAATCAACAAAATACAATTACCAAAACCCATTGGGCTCTGCCTGTGATACAATTACCAAACATAATGGGCTAACTTAATCACTCACAGACAGAAAACACACATTTTTCCCAAAACACAGAAAACACCTCAAAACCCCACATATTCCCATAATGTATACATCCATGGATAGCTCTGATCTGGGTGAACAACATATCCAAAAATCACCCAGATCCGAGCAGGGGTTCCCGAATTCCATGGAAGTCACATTTGGCCGACCGCAAGCATGGCTTTCCTGCACAAAACAGTTCCACAGATTTAAGCTCTGCGGCCGGTCTGTCTTCTCCTTCAAAGTTAGTATATGGGCCATAATCCTGAGGCAAGAGGCTGGCAAACAGGCCCCTCCAAAACCCAGTGGCGAGGTTATTTTCGCTACAAACAACATCCTTATGTATGATCATATGTATGATCATATCTAAAAAGCCGTCTAAAAAGCTGGGTCACAGGAGGAGACGGATTTTTAGGTATGATCATACATATGGATGTTGTTTGATTCTGTGTGGGCCATAATACACTGCATGTCCCAAAAAAAAGTCGCCACCCGGATTTAACTAAGCAAATAGTTATGAGCCTCCTATTGGATAATTACTGCATGGGTGATTATCTTTCAGCTGGCAACAAGTTATTTAACCCCAACTGGTGCAATGAGTTGCTTCTCATTTCTTAAACAACCATGTCGAAAGACACATTTCGTGGTCTGGAAAAGATGTTAGTCTGTTTGAGAAGGGTGAAATCATTGGCATGTATCAAGCAGAGAAAACATCTAAGGAGATTGCAGAAACAACTAAAATTGGGTTAAGAACTGCCCAACGCATTATTAAAAACTGGAAGGATAGTGGGGACCCATCGTATTCGAGGAAGAAATGTGGTGGGAAAAAATCCTGAATGATTGTGATCGGCGATCACTTAAACGTTTGGTGAAAAGAAATCGAAGAAAAACAACAGTAGAACTCAGGGCTATGTTTAATAGTGAAAGTAAGAGCATTTCCATACTCACAATGCGAAGGGAACTCAAGGGATTGGGACTGAACAGCTGTGTAGCAGTAAGAAAACCACTAATCAGTGACCAGAAAAAAGCAATGGAAGAAGGTCATGTGGTCTGAGTCCAGATTTACCCTGTTCCAGAGTGATGGGCGCATCAGGGTAAGAAGAAAGGCAGATGAAGTGATGCACCCATCATGCCTAGTGCCTACTGTACAAGCCTGTGGGGGCAGTGCTATGATCTGGGGTTGGTGCAGTTGGTTAGGTCTAGGTTCAGCAACAGTATGTGCTCCAAGAATGAGGTCAGCTGACTACCTGAACATACTGAAAAACCAGGTTATTCCATCAATGGATTTTTTCTTCCCTGATGGCACGAGCATATTCCAAGATGACAATGCCAGGATTTGTTGGGCTCAAATTGTGAAAGAGTGGTTCAGGGAGCATGAAACATCATTTTCACACATGGATTGGCCACCACAGAGTCCAGACCTTAACCCCATTGAGAATCTTTGGGATGTGCTGGAGAAGGCTTTGCGCAGCGGTCAGACTCTACCATCATCAATGCAAGATCTTGGTGAAAAATGTATGCAACACTGGATGGAAATAAATCTTGTGACATTGCAGAAGCTTATCGAAACAATGTCACAGTCAATGCGTGCCATAATCAAAGCTAAAAGCTTTTTTTTTGGTGGCGACTTTTTTTTTTGGACAGGCAGTTTAGAATTTATATGTGAAATGAGCATATGCAATATGTATATTTTTGTATGATCGTACATGTGGATGCTATTTGACTATTTGTGGGCTGCAATAGGATATATATGTGAGACAATCATATGCACTTTTGCACTTTATTTTGGTCCTAATTAAATATGCATATATATCTAGGTGGATTAATTGTCCAGCAATATGTTTATATTTAGCCATTAGCCTGTATTCCCTGCTCGGGCATTGTTAGCCTTGTATGTGTTTGTATCACCAACGATTTTAATATTGTATAATATACTGTATAATGTGTCCTTATGACAATTATTATTATTATGGGAAATACCTATCACTTTTCGAATTATTAGCTATGGTTTCATTGACAGTTTCATAAACTTAAAGCGGTTGGCCGCTTTCTGGTTACTGTTGAGCCTTTGTTGAAATTCTGGGCAATTTTCTATATTTTAAAAGGTATGCGCTCTTGCTGGCCAAGTCATTTGTGCTGTCCACACAGAGGTCCTGTTCATAAAATGGCTGCTGATGGAGGGTCATGTGACCAGGCAACTCAGTCTCCTTCATTAAAATACACTGCACCTGACATCTACATTTGCACAGTTGGGAGTTTAGTGCAGATGCAGTGTGTTAGAATGAAAGAGACTGATTGATGTGTCTGGTCACATGACCCACCATCAACGGCCATCTTACGGATAGGACCTCTATGTGGAAAGCACAGTAGATTTGTCCAACAACGGGACAACGCTTATGAAGTTCAGTAAATAGTGCAGAATATCAGCAAAGGCTATATTAGTAAGCGTCATATAGTCATCTTACATACACATTGGTAAACAGTAACAAGAAAGTGGCCAACCCCTTTAATAGATTAAAAGAAATCTAGACAAAGATAGCTAGATAGATAGATAAAGAGGAATTCCACAATTATTAGGAAAAATAAGAAAAATCTCTTATGACATCAAAGTTATCACTTCATTCTCCCATCCTCACCCATCCCATGGTTCTTAGCTTGTCCAGAGTTCACTGTGTTTCACTAGAACAATGGAAAATTAATTTTTTGCGATGTATCTTTACAAGCCTTTGTACACATTTTGAGATTATTCCTGCTGTGATTCTTTCTGAATATTGTCATTTTTGGTATGAAAAAAACTAGTACATAAAATATTGACAGCCACAGTTTTACCAAAAGGTCCTGTATAGAGTTGAGCGAACACCTGGATGTTCGGGTTCAAGAAGTTCGGCCGAACTTCCCGGAAATGTTCGGGTTCGGGATCCGAACTCGACCCGAACTTCGTCCCAAACCCGAACCCCATTGAAGTCAATAGGGACCCAAACTTTTCGGCAGTAAAAAGGCTGTAAAACAGCCCAGGAAAAAGCTAGAGGGCTGCAAAAGGCAGCAAAATGTAGGTAAATCCCATGCAAACAAATGTGGATAGGGAAATGAATTAAAATAAAAAATAAAATAAATAAAAATTAACCAATATCAATTGGAGAGAGGTCCCATAGCAGAGAATCAGGCTTCATGTCATAGCAGAGAATCATGCTTCATGTCACCCACCACTGGAACAGGCCATTGTCAGATATTTTTAGGCCCCGTCACCCAGACAGAGGAGAGAGGACTCATAGCAGAGATTCAGGCTTCATGTCATAGCAGAGAATCAGGCTTCATGTCACCCATTACTGGAACAGGCCATTGTCAGATATTTTTAGGCCCCAGCACCCAGACAGAGGAGAGAGGTCCCATAGCAGAGATTCAGGCTTCATGTCATAGCAGAGAATCAGGCTTCATGTCACCCACCACTGGAACAGGCCATTGTCAGATATTTTTAGGCCCCGGCACCCAGACAGAGGAGAGAGGTCCCATAGCAGAGATTCAGGCTTCATGTCATAGCAGAGAATCAGGCTTCATGTCACCCATTACTGGAACAGGCCATTGTCAGATATTTTTAGGCCCCGGCACCCAGACAGAAGAGAGAGGTCCTATAGCAGAGATTCAGGCTTCATGTCATAGCAGACAATCATGCTTCATGTCACCCACCACTGGAACAGGCCATTGTCAGATATTTTTAGGCCCCGGCACCCAGACAGAGGAGAGAGGTCCCATAGCAGATAATCAGGCTTCATGTCATAGCAGAGAATCATGCTTCATGTCACCCACCACTGGAACAGGCCACTGTCAGATATTTTTAAGCCCTGGCACCCAGACAGAGGAAAGAGGTCCCATAGCAGAGAATCAGGCTTCATGTCATAGCAGAGAATCATGCTTCATGTCACCCACCACTGGAACAGGCCACTGTCAGATATGTTTAGGCCCCGGCACCCAGACAGAGGAGAGAGGTCCCATAGCAGAGATTCAGGCTTCATGTCATAGCAGAGAATCATGCTTCATGTCACCCACCACTGGAACAGGCCACTGTCAGATATGTTTAGGCCCCGGCACCCAGACAGAGGAGAGAGGTCCCATAGCAGAGATTCAGGCTTCATGTCATAGCAGAGAATCAGGCTTCATGTCACCCACCACTGGAACAGGCCATTGTCAGATATTTTTAGGCCCCGCCACCCAGACAGAGGAGAGAGGTCCCATAGCAGAGAATCAGGCTTCATGTCATAGCAGAGAATCATGCTTCATGTCACCCACCACTGGAACAGGCCACTGTCAGATATTTTTAGGCCACGGCACCCAGAAAGAGGAGAGAGGTCCCATAGCAGAGATTCAGGCTTCATGTCATAGCAGAGAATCAGGCTTCATGTCACCCACCACTGGAACAGGCCATTGTCAGATATTTTTAGGCCCCAGCACCCAGACAGAGGAGAGAGGTCCCATAGCAGAGATTCAGGCTTCATGTCATAGCAGAGAATCAGGCTTCATGTCACCCACCACTGGAACAGGCCATTGTCAGATATTTTTAGGCCCCGGCACCCAGACAGAGGAGAGAGGTCCCATAGCAGAGATTCAGGCTTCATGTCATAGCAGAGAATCAGGCTTCATGTCACCCATTACTGGAACAGACCATTGTCAGATATTTTTAGGCCCCAGCACCCAGACAGAGGAGAGAGGTCCCATAGCAGAAATTCAGGCTTCATGTCATAGCAGAGAATCAGGCTTCATGTCACCCACCACTGGAACAGGCCATTGTCAGATATTTTTAGGCCCCGGCACCCAGACAGAGGAGAGAGGTCCCATAGCAGAGATTCAGGCTTCATGTCATAGCAGAGAATCAGGCTTCATGTCACCCATTACTGGAACAGGCCATTGTCAGATATTTTTAGGCCCCGGCACCCAGACAGAAGAAAGAGGTCCTATAGCAGAGATTCAGGCTTCATGTCATAGCAGACAATCAGGCTTCATTTCACCCAACACTGGAACAGGCCATTGTCAGATATTTTTAGGCCCCGGCACCCAGACAGAGGAGAGAGGTCCCATAGCAGAGAATCAGGCTTCATGTCATAGCAGAGAATCATGCTTCATGTCACCCACCACTGGAACAGGCCATTGTCAGATATGTTTAGGCCCCAGCACCCAGACAGAGGAGAGAGGTCCCATAGCAGAGATTCAGGCTTCATGTCATAGCAGAGAATCAGGCTTCATGTCACCCACCACTGGAACAGGCCATTGTCAGATATTTTTAGGCCCCGGCACCCAGACAGAGGAGAGAGGTCCCATAGCAGAGAATCAGGCTTCATGTCATAGCAGAGAATCATGCTTCATGTCACCCACCACTGGAACAGGCCACTGTCAGATATTTTTAGGCCACGGCACCCAGAAAGAGGAGAGAGGTCCCATAGCAGAGATTCAGGCTTCATGTCATAGCAGAGAATCAGGCTTCATGTCACCCACCACTGGAACAGGCCATTGTCAGATATTTTTAGGCCCCGGCACCCAGACAGAGGAGAGAGGTCCCATAGCAGATATTCAGGCTTCATGTCATAGCAGAGAATCAGGCTTCATGTCACCCATTACTGGAACAGGCCATTGTCAGATATTTTTAGGCCCTGGCACCCAGACAGAGGAGAGAGGTCCCATAGCAGAGATTCAGGCTTCATGTCATAGCAAAGAATCATGCTTCATGTCACCCACCACTGGAACAGCCCATTTTCAGATATTTTTAGGCCCCGGCACCCAGACAGAGGAGAGAGGTCTCATAGCAGAGATTCAGGCTTCATGTCATAGCAGAGAATCATGCTTCATGTCACCCACCACTGGAACAGGCCATTGTCAGATATTTTTAGGCCCCGGCACACAGACAGAGGAGAGAGGTCCCATAGCAGAGATTCAGGCTTCATGTCATAGCAGAGAATCAGGCTTCATGTCACCCACCACTGGAACAGGCCATTGTCAGATATTTTTAGGCCCCGGCACACAGACAGAGGAGAGAGGTCCCATAGCAGAGATTCAGGCTTCATGTCACCCATTACTGGAACAGGCCATTGTCAGATATTTTTAGGCCCTGGCACCCAGACAGAAGAGAGAGGTCCTATAGCAGAGATTCAGGCTTCATGTCATAGCAGACAATCAGGCTTCATGTCACCCAACACTGGAACAGGCCATTGTCAGATATTTTTAGGCCCCGGCACCCAGACAGAGGAGAGGTTCATTCAACTTTGGGTTGCCCCGCAATATAATGGTAAAATCAAAAAAAGAGGATTGAATGAGTACAATAATATATGGTTAAGGGGAGGTAGTTATAAATGTCTAATCTGCACAAGGGATGGACAGGTCCTCTGGGATCCATGCCTGGTTCATTTTTATAAACGTCAGCTTGTCCACATTGGCTGTAGACAGGCGGCTGCGTTTGTCTGTAATGACGCCCCCTGCCGTGCTGAATACAAGACAAAACGCTGGCCGCCGGGCAGGCCAGCACCTCCAAGGCATAAAAGGCTAGCTCTGGCCACGTGGACAATTTGGAGACCCAGAAGTTGAATAGGGCCGAACCATCAGTCAGTACGTGGAGGGTTGTGCACACGTACTGTTCCACCATGTTAGTGAAATGTTGCCTCCTGCTAACACGTTCCGTATCAGGTGTTGGTGCAGTTAGCTGTGGCGTGTTGACAAAACTTTTCCACATCTCTGCCATGCTAACCCTGCCCTCAGAGGAGCTGGCCGTGACACAGCTGCGTTGGCGACCTCTTGCTCCTCCTCTGCCTTCGCCTTGGGCTTCCACTTGTTCCCCTGTGACATTTGGGAATGCTCTCAGTAGCGCGTCTACCAACGTGCGCTTGTACCCGCGCATCTTCCTATCACGCTCCAGTGCAGGAAGTAAGGTGGGCACATTGTCTTTGTACCGGGGATCCAGCAGGGTGGCAACCCAGTAGTCCGCACACGTTGAAATGTGGGCAACTCTGCTGTCGTTGCGCAGGCACTGCAGCATGTAGTCGCTCATGTGTGCCAGGCTGCCCAGAGGTAAGGACAAGATGTCCTCTGTGGGAGGCGTATCGTCATCGTCCTGCGTTTCCCCCCAGCCACGCACCAGTGATGGGCCCGAGCTGCATTGGGTGCCACCCCGCTGTGAACATGCTTCATCCTCATCCTCCTCCACCTCCTCCTCATCCTCCTCGTCCTCCAGTAGTGGGCCCTGTCTGGCCACATTTGTACCTGGCCTCTGCTGTTGCAAAAAACCTCCCTCTGAGTCACTTCTAAGAGACTGGCCTGAAAGTGCTAAAAATGACCCCTCTTCCTCCTCCTCCTCCTCCTGGGCCACCTCCTCTTCCATCATCGCCCTAAGTGTTTTCTCAAGGAGACATAGAAGTGGTATTGTAACACTGATAACGGCGTCATCGCCACTGGCCATGTTGGTGGAGTACTCGAAACAGCGCAACAGGGCACACAGGTCTCTCATGGAGGCCCAGTCATTGGTGGTGAAGTGGTGCTGTTCCGCAGTGCGACTGACCCATGCGTGCTGCAGCTGAAACTCCACTATGGCCTGCTGCTGCTTGCACAGTCTGTCCAGCATGTGCAAGGTGGAGTTCCACCTTGTGGGCACGTCGCATATGAGGCGTTGAGCGGTAAGGCCGAAGTTACGCTGTAGCGCAGACAGGCGAGCAGCGGCAGGATGTGAACGCCGGAAGCGCGCACAGACGAACCGCACTTTATGCAGCAGCTCTGACATGTCGGGGTAGTTGTGAATGAACTTCTGCACCACAAAATTCAGCACATGCACCAGGCAAGGGATGTGCGTCAAACCGGCTAGTCCCAGAGCTGCGACGAGATTTCGCCCATTATCGCACACCACCAGGCGGGGCTTGAGGCTCACCGGCAGCAACCACTCGTCGGTCTGTTGTTCAATACCCCGCCACAACTCCTGCGCGGTGTGGGGCCTGTCCCCCAAACATATGAGTTTCAGAATGTCCTGCTGACGTTTACCTCGGGCTGTGCTGAAGTTGGTGGTGAAGGTGTGTGGCTGACTGGATGAGCAGGTGGAAGAAGAGGAGGAGGAAGCCGAGTAGGAGGAGGAGGCTACAGGAGGCAAAGAATGTTGCCCTGCGATCCTTGGCGGCGGAAGGATGTGCGCCAAACTGCTCTCCGCCTGGGGCCCAGCCGCCACTACATTTACCCAGTGTGCAGTTAGGGAGATATAGCGTCCCTGGCCGTGCTTACTGGTACACGTATCTGTGGTTAGGTGGACCTTGCCACAGATGGCCTTCCGCAGTGCACACTTGATTTTATTGGATACTTGGTTGTGCAGGGAAGGCACGGCTCTCTTGGAGAAGTAGTGGCGGCTGTGAACAACATACTGTGGGACAGCAAGCGACATGAGCTGTTTGAAGTTGTCTGTGTCCACCAGCCTGAATGACAGCATTTCATAGGCCAGTAGTTTATAAATGCTGGCATTCAGGGCCAGGATCGAGGTGGCTAGGTGGGAATTTACACTTTCTCTCAAATGTTTGTGAGATGGAGAGCTGAACGCTGCCGTGTGACATGGGTGAGATGCTTGGTGACGGAGGTGGTGGTGTTGGTGGTACATCCTCTGTTTGCTGGGCGGCAGATGCCAACGTTCCTCCAGAGGCGGAGGAAGAGGCTGAGGCGGCAGCAGCAGAAGAGGTAGCAGGGGGAGCCTGAGTGAGTTCCTTGTTTTTAAGGTGTTTACTCCACTGCAGTTCATGCTTTGCATGCAGGTGCCTGGTCATGCAGGTTGTGCTAAGGTTCAGAACGTTAATGCCTAGCTTCAGGCTCTGATGGCACAGCGTGCAAACCACTCGGGTCTTGTCGTCAGCACATTGTTTGAAGAACTGCCACGCCAGGTAACTCCTTGAAGCTGCCTTTGGGGTGATCGGTCCCAGATGGCAGTGGCCAGTAGCAGGCGGACTCTCTTGTCGGCGGGTGTTCTGCTTTTGCCCACTGCTCCCTCTTTTGCTACGCTGTTGGCTCGGTCTCACCACTGCCTCTTCCTCCGAACTGTGAAAGTCAGTGGCACAACCTTCATTCCATGTGGGGTCTAGGACCTCATCATCCGCTGCATCGTCTTCCACCCAGTCTTCCTCCCTGACCTCCTGTTCAGTCTGCACACTGCAGAAAGACGCAGCAGTTGGCACCTGTGTTTCATCATCAGAGACGTGCTGAGGTGGTATTCCCATGTCCTCATCATCAAGAAACATAAGTGGTTGTGCGTCAGTGCATTCTATGTCTTCCATCCCTGGGGAAGGGCTAGGTGGATGCCCTTGGGAAACCCTGCCAGCAGAGTCTTCAAACAGCATAAGAGACTGCTGCATAACTTGAGGCTCAGACAGTTTCCCTGATATGCATGGGGGTGATGTGACAGACTGATGGGCTTGGTTTTCAAGCGCCATCTGTGCGCTTTCTGCAGAAGACTGGGTGGGAGATAATGTGAACGTGCTGGATCCACTGTCGGCCACCCAATTGACTAATGCCTGTACCTGCTCAGGCCTTACCATCCTTAGAACGGCATTGGGCCCCACCAAATATTGCAGTAAATTCTGGTGTCTACTGGGACCTGAGGTAGTTGGTACACTAGGACATGTGGCTGTGGCAGAACGGCCACGTCCTCTCCCAGCACCAGAGGGTCCACTAACACCACCACGACCATGTCCGTGTCCGCGTCCCTTACTAGATGTTTTCCTCATTGTTACCGTTCACCACAATAAGAAAAAAATTATTTGGCCCAATGTATTGAATTCAAATTCAGGCCTTTTTTACAGGCATCTAACACTATCTAGCTATCTACTTAGGTACCGTATTACACTAATACAGGCACAGCAGTAACCACAGATTTAGCTGAATATAAATTGTAGGCCTAGTATTTAGGCGGTGGATGACAGTTATACGTTTACGGACAGAATTAGACTTGGTGATGCACGGTAGCGTTTGAAGTTATTGAGAATGACCCTATCCGCACCTTCATTCTAATATACCCTTTTATGGATCGATTTAAACTTGGCCTGATACAGCAGAAACCACTGATTTAGGGAATTGCTAAGTTGGGAATTGTATTCAACCCAGAACAAAAACTGTGCTTTGGCAGACACTAAATAACTTTGCCAGGCACAGCAGTAACCACAGATTTAGCTTAATATAAATTGTAGGCCTAGTATTTAGGCGGTGGATGACAGGTATACGTTTACGGACAGAATTAGACTTGGTGATGCACGGTAGCGTTTGAAGTTATTGAGAATGACCCTATCCACACCTTCAATCTAATATACCCTTTTATGGATAGATTTAAACTTGGCCTGATACAGCAGAAAACAATTATTTAGGGAATTGCTAAATTGGGAATTGTATTCAACCCAGAACAAAAACTGTGCTTTGGCGGACACTAAATAACTTTGCCGGGCACATCAGTAACCACAGATTTAGCTGAATATAAATTGTAGGCCTAGTATTTTGGCGCTGGATGACAGGTATACGTTTACGAACAGAATTAGACTTGGAGATGCATGGTAGCGTTTGAAGTTATTGAGAATGACCCTATCCGAACCTTCAATCTAATATACCCTTTTATGGATAGATTTAAACTTGGCCTGATACAGCAGAAAACAATTATTTAGGGAATTGCTAAGTTAGTAATTGTATTCAACCCAGAACAAAAACTGTGCTTTGGCAGACAGCAGACAGTATTACAATTGGCTAGCCACAGCTGAAACACCAGATTTAGGGTACTGCTTTTTTTGGCAATTGTATTTTACCCCTCAATATAATAGCAAGCACAGCCAAGCCCCTGATGTAGGATATAGCAAAAAACAACAACACACTATTGATGGTTAAAAATGGACTTGGTGGCAGCTTGTGCTGGCGCACCACAAGACACAAAATGGCCGTCGATCACCCCAGAAAAAAGTGACTGAAAAACGCTCTGGGCAGCCTTAAAACAGTGAGCAATTGAATAGCAGAGGTTGTATGATACACAGATGTACATCGATCACTTCAGTAAGTAAATCCCTGCCTAATCTGGCTCTAACAGCAGCAGCTGCATCCTATCCCTACACTGATCAGAGCAGAGTGACGTGCGGCGCTACGTGACTCCAGCTTAAATAGAGGCTGGGTCACATGCTGCACTGGCCAATCACAGCCATGCCAATAGTAGGCATGGCTGTGATGGCCTCTTGGGGCAAGTAGTATGACGCTTGTTGATTGGCTGCTTTGCAGCCTTTCAAAAAGCGCCAAGAAAGCGCCGAACACCGAACCCAAACCCAGACTTTTACGGGTTCGCTCATCCCTAGTCCTGTATGCCAGTTGTTGCAAATTTTTGTGACTCTGTGTTGCCTCTTGCCACTTTTGAAAAGTGGGCTGGAAGGTGGGTACGGTTATCTAGTCAAGTAAGTACAGTCTTGTGAAAAAATTAGGACACCCTTTGAAAGCATGTGGTTTTTTGTAACATTTTTAATAAATGGTTATTTCATCTCCGTTTCAACAATACAGAGAGATTAAAGTAATCCGACTAAACAAAGAAAACTGAAGAAAAGTCTTTTCAAGATCTTCTGTAAATGTCATTCTACAAAAATGCCTATTCTAACTGAGGAAAAAGATAGGACACCCTTGCCCCTAATAGCGAGTGTTACCTCCTTTGGCTGAAATAACTGCAGTGAGACGGTTCTTGTAGCCATCTACCAGTCTTCGACATCGGTCTGAGGAAATTTTACCCCACTCCTCAATGCAGAACTTTTTCAGCTGTGAGATGTTTGAGGGGTTTCTTGCACGTACAGCCCTTTTCAAGTCACCCCACAGCATCTCAATGGGATTCAAATCTGGACTTTGACTTGGCCATTCCAGGACTCTCCATTTCTTCTTTTTCAGCCAATCTTTGGTTGATTTACTAGTATGTTTTGGGTCATTGTCATGTTGCATGGTCCAGTTCCGCTTCAGCTTTAATTTTCTAACTGAAGGTCTCACATGTTCTTCAAGCACCTTCTGATACACAGTAGAATTCATCGTGGATTCTATGATGGTGAGCTGACCAGGTCCTGCTGCAGCAAAGCAGCCCCAAACCATGACACTTCCACCTCCATGCTT
Organism: Bufo bufo; assembly: GCF_905171765.1. Taxonomy (NCBI): domain Eukaryota; kingdom Metazoa; phylum Chordata; class Amphibia; order Anura; family Bufonidae; genus Bufo; species Bufo bufo. Next base: position 218,677,101 of record NC_053391.1, read on the forward strand.
CACAGTTGGTATGAGGTTCTTTTCTTGGAATGCTGTGTTTGGTTTACGCCAAACATGTCCTCTGCTGTTGTGTCCAAATAATTCAATTTTGGACTCATCTGTCCAGAGAACATTATTCCAGAAGTCCTGGTCTTTGTCAACTTTATCGCTGGCAAATGTCAGTCTGGCCTCGATGTTTCTCTTGGAAAGCAAAGGTTTCCTCCTTGCACACCTCCCATGCAAGTTAAACTTGTACAGTCTCTTTCTGATTGTAGAGGCATGTACTTCTACATCAACAGTAGCCAGAGCCTGCTGTAGTTCTCGAGATGACACTTTAGGGTTTTTGGATACCTCTTTTAGCATCTTGCGGTCTGCTCTTGGGGTGAACTTGCTGGGGCGACCAGTCCTGGGCATGTTGGCAGTTGTTTTGAAAGCCCTCCACTTGTAGACTATCTTCCGGACAGTGGAATGGCTGATTTCAAAATCTTTTGAGATCTTTTTAAATCCCTTCCCAGACTCATAGGCTGCTACAATCTTTTTTCTGAAGTCCTCTGACAGCTCTTTTGCTCTCACCATGGTGCTCACTCTCACTTCAACAGTCAGGAGCACACCAAACTAAATGTCTGAGGTTTAAATAGGGCAAGCCTCATTCAACATGCAGAGTAACGATCTACTAATTATGTGCACCTGGTGTGATATACCTGTGTGAGATCTGAGCCAATTTAAGAGGGAATACATGTGAGGGTGTCCTATCTTTTTCCTCAGTTAGAATAGGCATTTTTGTAGAATGACATTTACAGAAGATCTTGAAAAGACTTTTCTTCAGTTTTCTTTGTTTAGTTGGATTACTTTAATCTCTCTGTATTGTTGAAACGGAGATGAAATAACCATTTATTAAAAATGTTACAAAAAACCACATGCTTTCAAAGGGTGTCCTAATTTTTTCACATGACTGTATATACCAGATTTCCCTTTTTCTAAAAAGCACAAAAAATGTTGCAATCCTGTTATATTTAATAAATTTGGTGGAAAATTTGTGAAAAATACAGAAAAATAGATGTTAGTAGTGTCAAAAGTCATCTTTCTAAAAGTAACATTAATGTGCCGACCAACAAACTGTACAAATGTAGGCATTTTCTAAATCTGTATTAAAGGGGTTGCCTGGGTGTTTAATACTGACGACCTATCCCCAGGACAGGTCATCATATCCGATCAGCGGGAGTTTGACACCTGGCAATCCCGCCAATCAGCTGCTTGAGGAGGCCATGGCATTCCTGTGATCACAGTCTCCTCACAGCTTACCAAGCACAGCGCTGTCAATTGCATAGCGGCTGTGCTAGATATTAAGGCTCAGCCTCATTCATTTGAAGGGGACTAAGCTGTGTCTAGATGATCCAGTGGACGTAACATCACAGGCCTTGGAAGAGGCCGGAGCACTCACCAGAGCACCACCATCTCTTCAAACAGCTGATTGGCAGTGGTGCCGGGAGCCAAAGCTCCACTGCTTAGATATTGATGACCTATTCTGAGGAATATTGATGACCTATTCTGAGGATAGGCCATCAATATCAAAATCTCGAAAACCTCTTTAAGGCCCCAAACTATCACCAGTCATTTCTAGTACTAATGTCCTCTTTGTCTCTAGAGTCTGGATATGACAGCAAATTCTGCACCCCCTCATAAAATACAAACATTCCATGTTTGTATGGAATTTTATATTTTACAGTTGCCTAACATCTTACATTTAAATGCAGTGTTTTTAATTGTAAAAAAAAACCATGAAAGATGCTGCAAAAACTGATTTAAAAAAGTCACTGAAAATAATGCACTAATAGATGCAAACATGCAAACATAAAATATAGACGATATATGGACTAAGCCCTCACTCTTATGATAAAATATAAGACTCTCAGCCAATATATTTTGATCAAAACACATCTGTGCCCACCTACCCAGCGCTACGGTGGTCTCAGTCAGGCAGATCCTACTCTAAACCTACCTATATTCAGGAGAGCAGACCCTGCACATATAGTCTGTTGCTCCTAGTTACCTCTGTGCAGTGGCGTAACTACCGGGGAAGCAGGGGAAGCAGCTGCTTTGGGGCCCGGCGCCCCGGCAGCGTGTGTGACAGTTTATTTTCAAGTTAGTTAAATATCAATTTTATATCAAGACACGGAGGCTCATATTTGCTTGAGGCCCCTTTCACACGAGCGAGTATTCCGCGCGGATGCGATGCGGGAGGTGAACGCATTGCACCCGCACTGAATACTGACCCATTCATTTCTATGGGGCTGTGCACACGAGCGGTGATTTTCACGCATCACTTTTGCGTTGCGTGAAAATCGCAGCATGCTCCTCTTTGTGCGTTTTTCACGTAACGCAGGCCCCATAGAAATGAATGGGGTTGCGTGAAAATCGCAAGCATCCGCAAGCAAGTGCGGATGCGGTGCGATTTTCACGCACGGTTGCTAGGAGACGATCGGGATGGAGACCCTAACCTTATTATTTTCCCTTATAACATGGTTATAAGGGAAAATAATAGCATTCTGAATACAGAATGCATAGTAAAACAGGGCTGGAGGGGTTAAAAAAAAATAAAAAGTCATTTAACTCACCTTAATCCACTTGCTCGCGTAGCCGGCATCTCCGTCTGACTCTTTTGCTGTCTAGGACCTGTGGAGAGCATTAACTATAGTTTAAGGACCTGGGATGACGTCACTCCGGTCATCACATGGTACGTCACATGATCTTTTACCATGGTGATTCACCATGGTAAAAGATCATGTGACGTACCATGTGATGACCAGAGTGACGTCATCCCAGGTCCTTAAACTATAGTTAATGCTCTCCACAGGTCCTAGACAGTAAAAGAGTCAGACGGAGATGCCCGGCATCGCGAGCAAGTGGATTAAGGTGAGTTAAATGATTTTTTATTTTTTTTAACCCCCTCCAGCCCTGTTTTACTTAGCATTCTGTATTCAGAATGCTATTATTTTCCCTTATAACCATGTTATAAGGGAAAATAATACTATTTACAGAACACCGATCCCAAGCCCGAACTTCTGTGAAGAAGTTCGGGTTTGGGTACCAAACACGCACGATTTTTCTCACGCGAGTGCAAAACGCATTACAAGGACAAAACGCACCCGGACATTTTTCCGCAACGCCCGTGTGAAAGAGGCCTAACTCTTTCTTTACTGAAAATTTAGCAGCAAAGACAATTAAAGAAAAAAACATCAGAGTAACCATGGTAACAACTCCACCCCTTCAGTCCTTATATAAGGAGCATCACTGGCCGGACACCTCCTCTTTCTTTGCTGCTCCAGCTCAGATAAGTGGATGATTTTACATGCTGTTTCATTTACTGGATTTTATATATATATCTATACTTCTTTGTACTTATATTTTATTAATATACCTTAGTTACGCTGTATTTCTATCCTAGTCCCTTGCTGGAAGACTTGTCTTGCTCTATTTTTCTCTTTATCCTATATATATATATTGTGAGCCGAAACGTCGCAAGACTTGCCATATTATGGGTGAATAAACCACTTGCTGATTTTATCACTATCTTGGAGTGCAGTCCTACTTCTTTGTTCTCTATACCATTGGGGATTGCCGTTACCCTACGTTGGACCTTGCACCCACATGCTGGCTGGTGCTCCCACTGGACTTTTTCTTCTCTATATATATATATATATATATATATATATATTTCTTCCCCTTCCTTCGGGGGTTAATCGCTTAGCTGTTATCTGTTTTCTCTGCCTATTTGCGCTGTCGGCGCATTGTTAGGTTTTTTCCCCATTCCGGCGTTCCGATTTAGGCTGTTTTTCCCTTAGGGGTGTCTCGGCCATTTTACTGTTCCCTTTCTCCCCCCCCCCCCCCTCCTTCTTCATTACCTTTGTCCTTGTTCCCGCTCCGTTTTCCCGGGCTTTTGCGGCGCAGTTTCTCTTCAGGCGCCGAGATGTCGCGATACTGAGCGAGATTCTCGGCCGCCGTCATTTGTCTCCGTTCAACTCATTGGAGGTTCTGGTGAAGGGGAGGAGTCTCGACGCTGCTCTGCATCGCTGCGGCTCCCTTCCTCTCAGTTCACATCTCCGGATTCAACAGTACAGTTCTTCCTTCAGCGCCGTTATTTTTCTGTCTATAGGGGTGACATACTCCTCTAGATAGTCCTATTTCAGCATGTCTAACGTTCCTGTGTCCCCGGCCAGCTCTATTCAGGTGAGACACTCTGGGCATGTGTCACCAGTCCCTCCCCATGGGGTTAATGAGGTCTCTGCTCAGGAGTTACAGGCTGCTAATCTCAAGCAGTCTATTTCTGAAGCTATAGTAGCTGCTATGGGCTCAGTGTCAGTGTCCTTATCTCAATCTATCTCCCAGGCCCTGAGGGCTCAACCTATCACTGACATGCCCCCTCCTGCCTCCAGAACACATGTGAATGTGGGCTCTGTCCCATCTAATGAATGCGCGTTTAAGTCGCGCAAAAGAGCTAACCCGCGCCCGGCAGAAAGGGTGCGATCTTGGAAAACCGCTCGGTCTCAACCGGAGCCGGTTTCTGATTCAGACGCAGAGTCTGTTGAGGAGGCTTATGATGATTACCCCCACCAGTCTGGGGAAGATGATTTAATTGATGTGGCAGTTGATCCTGCTATTGAGGATGACCCGTCTAATGCAACGGGGACAGGTATTGACCCTTTAGTGTCTGACAAAGATGCAATCCTGGATCCCATGGGGGACCCTCTGTTCGACCCTGACCAATTGCACCATCCGAGGTCCTCTGAATGGCTTCCCGCCACTCACGTGGCTCAGTATCTGGAAGCAAGGATCCGTACTCCCCTATCCAAAGAGGCTCGCAGTAAATTACGGGCGGAATGTCCGCGACCTCTGATTCCGCACAAAATATGTGAGACCCCCAGCGTGGACCCTAAAGTGGTTCAGTTTCTTGCTAAAACGGGGTTCAACCCACGCAAGGGGTTGGACTCGGCATTGAAAGCTTGCCAAGACAAGCTGCTTGATTTGACCGGGCCATTGGCTAAAATCTTTGATCTCGCTGAATGTGCTAAAGCAGCGGGCACACAAGTTGACCCTGAGACCCTCAGTGGTTGGGCCCAAAGGGCTATTTGTCTGACTGGCAATATAAATACTTCAATTGCCATTGAAAGGAGAAAGGCCATATTAATGAAAATTGAGCCCAAATTGGCCAATTTATCCCTGTCAGAATCTGGGAAAGAGGCCCAAGGTCTCCTCTTTGGGGACCCGTTCATAAAAGAATTGGGAAAGTATGTTGGGGCCTTTACGGCCCTTGATAAAGTGCAAAGCTCCATGCGCCGCGTTTTCCAGACGCGTTTTTCCTCCAGGGCCGGCAATCTTAGGGGCCGACTGTCCGGCCGAACCAACTTCCAGCCCAGAGGCACGGGCCGTGGCTCCTTCAATTACCGCCAGTCGCTGCAGGATTCCAAGTGCCAACCTACCTTCTTCCCGTCCCGCGGAGGTCCTTCTCGCTTCAGAGGGTTCCGAGGCGCTTCTGGGTCTAGACGCCCATATGGTAAGTCGTCCGTGTGTGTCGTCTCTGATTCCCCAACAGGTTGGGGGAAGGCTCCGTCTCTTTTCCCATGTGTGGTCAAAGATCACCTCAGACCAGTGGGTTCTCTCTACGGTCCGGGGTTTTACCATCGAACTGGTATCCACCCCAACGAACCTTCCCGCTATTCTATGGGGTCCAGTCTCAAACCAAACGCTCTTACATGCAGAACTTTCGTCCCTTCTATTCAAAGGAGCTATAGAGTTGTCTCCCGATCCTCACTTGGGGGTGCTGAGCAGCATCTTTTTGGTACAGAAGAAAGGTGGCCAGTTCCGACCAGTCATAAATCTCAAACATTTGAATGTCTTCGTTCGCTACAGACATTTCAAAATGGAGGGCATCCATCTTCTAAGAGATATGCTTCTTCCAAGAGACTGGTTCGTCAAGTTGGATCTCAAGGATGCGTACCTTACGGTTCCGATAGCTCCTTCGTCCCGAAATCTCCTTCAGTTTTTATGGAACGGTCAGACATGGAGGTTTACTTGCCTCCTGTTTGGCCTATCCTCCGCTCCGTGGTGTTTTACAAAACTCTTGAAACCGGTAGTGGCTTGGCTCAGAACGAGAGGGGTGCGTCTAATCATCTATTTAGACGACATCCTGATCATGGCCCAGAATCCTTCCCTTCTGTTAGATGGCCAAATCCCTTCTTCACGGGCTAGGTTTCATTCTCAATGTGGAGAAGTCGTGCCTCATACCAGCCACCACGGTAGAGTTCCTGGGTTTTGCCATAAACTCTTTGGATCAATCCCTCAGTCTTCCCTTAGCCATAGTCAAGTCGATCCGCAAAGAGATTCGTCATGCGTTATTGCTCCCACAGTTATCCCTCCGACACCTGGCTCGCCTGATCGGTCTTCTCACTTCTTCCATTCAGGCGATATTCCCAGCTCCCCTCCATTATCGTGCTCTACAGAGACTAAAAATTGCTCACCTGAGAGCGGGAGCCTCATACTCAGATACTCTGGTCTTGGATTCGGAGACCAGAAACGAGTTGATTTGGTGGATACACAATTTGTCAGTATGGAACGGCCGGGCTATTTTTGGCCCGCATCCAGATATGGTTATCGAGTCCGATGCCAGTCTGATGGGGTGGGGAGCACACTGTCAGGGAGTCTCCACGGGTGGAGCGTGGTCTCCCGAGGAGTCTCTTCTTCACATCAATGCCCTCGAGCTCTTAGCGGGTTCCTTTGCGATCCGCAGTTTCGCTCAGGGTTCAGTTCGGGCGTGTATTCGCCAACGTATGGACAATGTCTCGGCTGTCCGATACGTGAACTGCCTAGGGGGAACTCGGTCCAGAGTTTTGTCTTGTCTGGCCAAAGACTTTTGGGAGTTTTGTCTTTCCAACAGAATTTCGGTGGTGGCGGAATACATTCCAGGCCTCCACAACACCTTAGCCGACTGGAGTTCTCGTTACATTTCGGACTCCAGCGACTGGAGGTTGGATCCGAGGGTCTTCCGAGATATTGTATCTCTCTGGGGCCCGTTTTGCATCGATTTGTTTGCGTCACGCCTGAACACTCAGCTACCCAGATACTTCAGTTGGCGTCCGGATCCGCAAGCGGAAGCCGTAGATGCCTTCCTCCAGAACTGGAGCGACTCTCTCCACTATGCTTTTCCCCCATTCGCACTCATTCCTCGTGTACTCGCTCAGGTTCGCCGTCAACAAGCGCAGTTAGTACTGTTAGTTCCCTTTTGGCAGACACAATCGTGGTTTCCACAGTTACTGAATCTTCTCACGGAGGTACCTCGACTTCTGCCGTTTTTTCCTCAGCTGCTACTCGACCCTTACGGTTGCCACCATCCACTCCTGTTAGACGGATCCTTGCAGCTTCTAGCTTGCCGAGTTTCAGGGGTTCCTGGGATTCCTCACAATTTTCGGCAGCAACCAGGCAGCTGTTGGAGTCAGCTTGGGCTCCAGGCACTAGACGAGCCTATCAGTCTGCGTGGGACGTCTGGGTTCGTTGGTGCGATTCACGGGACTTGGATTCCCTGCAAGCCCCTGTAGCCGCTATTCTTCAATTCCTCACTTCACTCTTTGAGGCGGGTAAAGCTTACTGTACATTAAACGTGTACCGCTCCGCTATTTCCTCCAGACATTCCGGTTTTGACGGTTGCCCCGCCGGCCAACACCCTTTGGTTTGTAGATTGTTACGGGGGTCTCGGCTGTCGCGTCCTCCTAGACCTCGTTTGTCTACCACTTGGGATGTCGCTACAGTCCTCCGTTTCTTGGAGGATTGGCCTCTCAACTCTTTACTGTCTCTGCGACAACTGTCAGCCAAGTTAGTGACCCTTCTTTGTTTGGTGTCTTGTAAGCGCGTCTCGGACGTCCGAGCTTTGGACATTGACGCGCGTAATTTTACTCCACATGGCGTTATGTTCAACATATCTCGTCGCACGAAAACTGGTATTAAGTCGGTTACTTTTCCGTCTTTTCCTTCTTCTCTGCAACTGTGCCCCGTTGCATGCTTAAAGCAATACGAGTCTCGCACCCTATCTTTTCGCTCTGGAGATTCCCCTCAATTGTTCATTTCTTTTCGGCGCCCTTTTGCTCCGGTAACCAGCGTTACGCTTTCCCGGTGGGTGAAGTGGATTCTTTCTCTCTCTGGGATTGACACTTCCATATTTACCACGCATTCGGTACGTGGGGCAGCGGCTACCTCAATGTCGGTGGCCGGAGCCCGTTTGGAGGATGTCATGAAGCTGGCAGATTGGTCCCGAGTCTCTACCTTTCGGGAATTCTATTTCAGACCTGATCCGCATGTTTTTACCTCAGTCATTGCTCAGCTTTAAACTTGCAAATATGAGCCTCCGTGTCTTGATATAAAATTGAGGATTTTACTAAGTCATGACGTAAAGTCATGATTTTATGAAAGACACGGAGGCGAGTATTTCCCTCCCTTTGCTTTTCACCCTCCCATCTGGTCTGTGGTGTTCTTTTTCTCTTATATTTATTGTATGATATTATTTCTCTGTTATTTCCTTATGCACTGGGGGGGTTAGTTAGGCGGTGGTAATTGTCTGGGAAAACAAACAGTTTTTTGTGTAGTTTACTACCATGATGTATTTCTTTTCTCCCATCCAGGTTGATTTCCCGATTGTCGTCAGATTCTCACCTACCAGGGGTGCCGTTTTGATTGTTCCGCGGCTGAGGTTCCGGCTGCTGTTGTCCGTTTCAGGTTTCGCTGTTTGAAGATCACAAAGAAAGAGGAGGTGTCCGGCCAGTGATGCTCCTTATATAAGGACTGAAGGGGTGGAGTTGTTACCATGGTTACTCTGATGGTTTTTTCTTTAATTGTCTTTGCTGCTAAATTTTCAGTAAAGAAAGAGTTAAGCAAATACTCGCCTCCGTGTCTTTCATAAAATCATGACTTTACGTCATGACTTAGTAAAATCCTCAATTCTTGTCTTAATGTTCAGGGCCCCCTCGCTAATGTGATCTAATCTTACTGTCTCCTAAAGTCTCCTGATGTGTCTGGGATTCGAACCCACAACCTCCAATGTATCAGTGTATCAGTGTATCAGAGGTAAAGCATTTACCCACACAGCCAAAAAAGGCTGCATTAGAACTGATTGAAAAAATATGAGACTTCTACTGTTATAGCTGGCTAAGTGTACATCTATACACATGACAGCTGCCCCAACACACCCAGCACTGCTATATCTCTATATGACAGCTGTCCCAGCACACTCAGCTCTGCTATACCTCTATATATGAGCAGCTGTCATGTGTATAGATGTACACTTAGCCAGCTATAACAGTAGAAGTCTCATATTTTTTCAGTCAGCAGCAAGGCAGCTCTTATGGTCTTGTGCTTTGCCTCTGATACAGAAGGTCGTGGGTTCAACTCCCAGCAGAAACTTTTCTGAAATACAAGCACTGACTCCACATATGGACATACAGGGCGGGACACAGGAAGAGGCTGCATCGCATCGCTGACATGGAGGTAAGTAGAAGTGTTTATTTTATTTTTTTAATACCCGACTGTTACTGCCATGGGGGGAGCGGGGGGGCACTTGATACTGGCACATGGGGGGGGAGGGGGGGGTTGGCACCTGATACAGGCACATGGGGGGGAGAGAGGCACCTGATACTGGCACCTGGGGGAGGGGGATTGGCACCTGATACTGGCACCTGGGGGGGGAGGCACCTGCTACTGGCACATGGGGGGGGAGAGGGGTTGGCACCTGATACTGGCACATGGGGGGGAGGGAGAGAGGCACTTGATACTGGCACTTTTTTTGTGGGGGGGGAGATGGCGCTATGATACTGAGACATGGGGGGAGGAGAGAGGCACTTGATACTGGCATGTGGGGGGGGGTTGGTACTTGATACTGGCACATGGGTGGGTTTGGCACTATGATACTGGCACATGGGGGGAAAGAGGCACTTGATACTGGCACTTTTTTGGGGGGGAGATGGCACTATGATACTGGGACATGGGGGGAAGAGAGAGGCACTTGATACTGGCACATGGGGGGGGGGTTGGCACTATGATACTGGCACATGGGGGGTGGGAAGGAGAGAGGCACTTGATACTGGCACATTGGGGGGGGAGATGGCACTATGATACTGGGACATGTGGGGGGCAGGAGAGAGGCACTTGATACTGGCACATGATGGGGGCAGTGGCGTCTCTAGCTTTCAAATTTTGGGGGGGGCACACTGGGGGCCAGGACAAAAGTAGGGGGGGCAGCTATAACAACGATACATTTACACAAGTACGCTTAGAAATGCTGCGATACTTTACCCAATACCTAAAACCGCAACAGGGAAGAAAAGTCCAGCTGTCTGTGGATGACACTTTTATAGAGAGGGGGATCTGTGGATGACACTGCTATGGGGGGGATCTGTGGATGCCACATACCGTATATAGCATCTTATGCTATATGTGTCATCCACAGATCCACCCCATGACAGTGTCATCCCCATTTCCCCCTCCATAACAGTGTCATCCACAGATCTCCCTCACTATAACAGTGTCATCCACAGATCTCCCTCCCCGCCTCTCACAGGAGTGTACATATATAAAATAAACATATTTCACATGAACACTTACAGTTACTTGGCTTGGCCCTTGGGGATCTCGGACGCCACTTCAACACTTTGGCCGGGGGCTCGGCGGCGCTGATGTTGTGTTTTATCCTAATGAGAAAGATTTCATAATAAGGATTTGGAGAAGGGGCAGAGGGATAGCAGAGCAGGGAGAGGCTGGTGCTGCTACTAGGGGAAAAAATGCGTATAGCAGCACAACGAAAAATTAAAGTCTTATCTTGTGGTGGTGCCAGCCGTGTTGGGAGCCAGTCAGAAGTTCCCCCTTGGATGCGTCATATAGAAGAAACCGCAGCACTCTCCTGTCTTCAATTCAGTGGAATTTATTTCACCAGCAAAAAAATGCGACGTTTCGACCGTAAAGGTCTTTCTCCTTGAGAAAGACCTTTACGGTCGAAACGTCGCATTTTTTTGCTGGTGAAATAAATTCCACTGAATTGAAGACAGGAGAGTGCTGCGGTTTCTTCTATATGACGCTGCTACTAGGGGGTCATACCATGGGGGAGTAATAACACCCACCATAATGCCCCCCAGTAGAAATAATTCTCCTTATAATGTGCAAAACATACCCCCTTATGCCCCCAGTTGAGCTAATGTCCCCCATAATGTGCCAGTATAAAATACTCCTATATAGTGCACCAGTAAATGCCTCCATAGTGCTCCTCTCCCCCCTTCCTGCTAGTGCCCCCCATAATGTACCAGTATAAAATGCCCCATATATCGTGCCCCAGTAGATGCCCTCAGTGTCCCCCATAATTTGGAAGTATAAAATACCCCTTCTTAGTGCCCCCCGTAGATGACTCCATAGTACTCCTCTCTCCCCTTCTCCATAGTACCCACCATAATGTGTCCCAGTATAAAATGCTACTGTACAGAGCCCCCCATATAAAACACCCCTTCTTTGTGGCCTCAGTAGATGCCCCTATAGTGCCCACCAATAATGTGCCAGTAATAAGTGCCCTCAATAACGTGCCAGTAACAAGAGCCCCCCAATGTGCCAGTAATAAGCCCCCATCACGTGCCAGTAACAAGAGCCCCCATCATGTGCCAGTAATAAGCCCCCATCACGTGCCAGTAATAAGCCCCCCATCACGTGCCAGTAATAAGCCCCCCATCACGTGCCAGTAATAAGCCCCCATCACGTGCCAGTATTAAGCCCCCCCATGTTCCAGTATTAAGTCCCCCCATCATCATGTGCCAGTATTAAGTCCCCCCCCATCATCATGTGCCAGTATTAAGTCCCCCCCCATCATCATGTGCCAGTATTAAGTCCCCCCCATCATCATGTGCCAGTATTAAGTCCCCCATCATGTGCCAGTATTAAGTCCCCCCCATCATGTGCCAGTATTAAGTCCCCCCCATCATGTGCCAATATTAAGTCCCCCCCATCATGTGCCAGTATTAGTCCCCCCCATCATGTGCCAGTATTAAGTCCCCCCATCATGTGCCAGTATTAAGTCCCCCCCATCATGTGCCAGTATTAAGTCCCCCCCCATCATGTGCCAGTATTAAGTCCCCCCCATCATCATGTGCCAGTATTAAGTCCCCCCCATCATCATGTGCCAGTATTAAGTCCCCCCCATCATGTGCCAGTATTAAGTCCCCCCCATCATGTGCCAGTATTAAGTCCCCCCATCATCATGTGCCAGTATTAAGTCCCCCATCATCATGTGCCAGTATTAAGTCCCCCCATCATCATGTGCCAGTATTAAGTCCCCCCATCATGTGCCAGTATTAAGTCCCCCCCATCATGTGCCAGTATTAAGTCCCCCCCATCATGTGCCAGTATTAAGTCCCCCCCCCATCATGTGCCAGTATTAAGTCCCCCCCATCATGTGCCAGTATTAAGTCCCCCCCATCATCATGTGCCAGTATTAAGTCCCCCCCATCATCATGTGCCAGTATTAAGTCCCCCCCATCATGTGCCAGTATTAAGTCCCCCCCATCATGTGCCAGTATTAAGTCCCCCCATCATCATGTGCCAGTATTAAGTCCCCCATCATCATGTGCCAGTATAAAGTCCCCCCCATCATCATGTGCCAGTATTGTAATAAGCCCCCCCCCCAAAGTGCCAGTAACACTATTGTAAAAAAAACAAAAAAAAAAACACTTATACTTACCTCAGTCTCAGCGATGCGATGCAGCCTCTTCCTGTGTCCCACGCTGTAATATAAGGCTCCGGCGGCATGATGACGTCATTGCGCCGGCCTCTGATATGTTGCCGGCCTAGTGCCTGCAGCCAGGGGCGTCCATAAAAATCACTGGGCCCCATAGCAGGAATCTAAATTGGGCCCCCATTCCCCTTTTATAGCCCCTCCCTTTGTTCCATGAACTATTCTTGCTACTGCGTTTTATAATTTATGCCATCAGGGCCGGATTGGGATTACAAAACAGCCCTGGCACACAAAAGAGGTATAATAGATGCAGTGTGTACAGATGTATATTATATACAGCAGTGTACAGTTATGTGAGGTACGCGGTATAATATATGCAGTGTGTACAGGTATATAGTATATTCCGTAGTGTACTGATATGTGAGGTACAGGGTATAATAGATGCAGTGTGTACAGGTATATAGTATATACAGCAGTGTACTGATATGTGAGGTACGGGGTATAATATATGCAGTGTATACAGGTATACAATATATACAGTAGTGTAATATGTGAGGTACGAGGTATAATAGATGCAGTGTGTACAGGTATATAGTAAATACAGCAGTGTATTGACACCTCGTACCTCAGATATCAGTACACCGTTATATATACTATATATCTGTACACACTGCATCTATTATACCTTGTACCTCACATATCAGTGCACTGCGGTATATACTATATATCTGTACATATTTCATGTATAATACTGTGTAATATATGCAGTGTGTGTGCATGTATGTGTGTGTATCTATATATATATATATTACACACAGAGCAGTGTATTGATGTGACACATAGAAGGTATAATACTGTAGATGCAGTGTTTATAGAAATATGTGGTCAGTTATACATTATGGTCACTGTGTGTGTGAGGTACATGAGGTAGTGGTCACTGTAACTGTCTGAAGTATTATACATGAGTGAGCAATGAGTAAAAACAGGGCATGGAGGGGGGGTAAATGATGAAAAGTGGAGGACCTCCTCTTACCTCTCCATTCCAGTCTGTATGGATCAATGCAGAGCTGCTTGCGAACTTCTAATACTTGCTATTAGGGGTTGAAGGACCTGTGATGATGTCATAACAGGTCCTGGCAGATATACCTTTGAAACCTAGGAACTACACCATTTTTGGTGCAGTTCCTTTGCTAGATTCTGCAGGACCTGTGATGTTGAAGATGATGTCATCACAGGTCCTGGCAGATGCACTGTTCTAACCTGGGAACTACACTTTACACTGTGCAGTTCCCTTACAGGACCTGTGATGACATCATCAAAGGTCCTTTAGCTTTAGAAAGATAAACAGGAGCAATTAGGGGGCGGGGCCTCTCCTCCACTTCGGGGCCTGCCTGCAGCCTATCAGAGGAAGGGGACGCGTTTCGGGGTTTAGAAGTACCCCTTCCTCAGTAGCGCTGAGCTACTGAGGAAGGGGTACTTCTAAACCCCGAAACGCGTCTAGCCTAGACAGGACCCCAACATTTGGACCACTTGGGAAGCTGGAGATTTGACTGGAAAGTCGCAAAGAAAGAACTACCAGGCACAAGAAAGGTACACTTGGAAAAGAAAGTGTAAGGCCTGATTCCATGGTGAAGGCCTGACTACATGTGCCAAACAATTGCAGTTGTGCGAGTTTACTACAAGATATGGTCTGCAAACTCAGAAGTCCATAACTGCATCTTTGTCGACTTATCAAAGGAGACGGTAAGACCGTACGATTTTATCCAGCAATTATTTTCCAGCGATTTAAAAACTGCATTATTATTCCAGTGGGACGCTGCTGGTGGATGCTATTAGCGGGATGCCGCTTGAGTTTGTTCTTTGATTGCTCATTGGGACTTTGCTTTTTTTCGGATATCCCTGTCATTTATCGAAAAAGAGACATACATAAAGGACATTGGATTATCGCCAAATTTTAAATATTTGACTTTCCCATACACATATCTGCCGAATATTTATACGAGTTTTTATTCTATTGTATTCCTCGAATTTTAGTATTTTATATTGTGGTATTTGTCATATTGGAGTACTGCACATTGTGTATTATGGTGTAGTGGACAGGTATTTTTATTACAGTTTTATATTATCATTGTCAATAAGTACAGTTATTCATGCTATTATATGTTAATAAATTTCAAATGGTCCAGATATCCTGAGAGTGCCCAGTTACTTTTGTTCTATTATGATCTGTTATATGGCTTGTCTGCTCCTCTGCTGGTCCTTTTCGTCGGTTGGATCGAGCAGAGGAGCAGACTTCACAGTGAGTAGCACCAACACCACACTTTAGCCCCAGATCACCCCCCTGCACCCCAATTAACCCTTTGATCACCCCTTTGATCGCCCCTGTCAATCACTTAGTGAAAGACAAAAAGTGATCAGTGTAAACTGACACTTTTTTTTTTCACTAGTATTGGCTGTTAGGTTTTAGGATTAGTTTAGGCCCCTTGGTTAGGTAGTTAGCGATCGGTTAGCGCCCAGCCCACCGCACCGCAGTCACTGATTCGCTGATTAGCGTATCGCTAATCAGCATTTGTACTTTTATAGTATCTGTAAGTGATCAAAACTGATCACGGTCAGATCTATAATTGTATTAGTGTCACCTTAGCTCGCCCTCCACCCAAAACGCAGTGTTTGCCCGATCAGGCCTGATCGGTCGCCCACACGTGCGTTCACCCACGCCCGCCCCACCGCAGTGACAAAAAATATATATTTTTTTGATCACTGCACATTCATTTTACACGCACTGCGGCGATAAAAAAATCAGTTTTGATATTTTTTATCAACCGCAGCGGCCTCCGGTACTTCGCTAGCCTCCCCTTTGTAAGACAGGCTTGCTTTTTTTCTTGGGTAGTCTCAGGGAATACCCCTAAATTTAGTAGTCCAAAATGTCAAACAGGGGGTATTCTTCTGAAGAGGCCTACAGGATTCTGACCCAGTCGGATGAGGAATGGGAACCCTCATCTGACGAATCTAGCGGGTCAGAATATGAACCTGTAGAAAGCAGTGGCTCTCTGACCCAAAGTTCGGACGAGGAGGTGGAGGTCCCTAATAGAACCAGGCGTACCCGGCCCCGTGTCGCTAGACCACAGGTTGCGCAGGATCCGCTTCAAGAGCAGCAGAGTGGGGCTGGCGCTGCCGGATCACATGGTGAGGCATACACCAGCAGCGCAGCCCTCCCTGGACCTAGTACCAGCACTGCCGTACAACATGGTGACGTGGCGAGCACCAGAAGGGCAGTTGAAGCTGGTACGGTGGCACGTGCAGTAGTTAACCCGTCGCAGCCACCGCACAGACAGGCCCGTAGAGCCCCTAGAATCCCTGAGGTGCTGGCAAACCCTGATTGGCAGTTACCAACTTCAGCCGCACCATTAGTTCCCCCTTTCACCGCCCAGTCTGGAGTTCGGGTTGAGACAGCTCAAATCGGTTCGGCCCTGGGATTTTTTGAGCTGTTCTTGACTGCGGAGCTCTTGGACTTAGTCGTGGCAGAGACAAACCGGTATGCCACACAATTTATATCCGCCAACCCGGGAAGCTTTTATGCCCAGCCTTTCCGGTGGAAACCAGTCCAAGTTTCCGAACTTAAAAATGTTTTGGGCCTTCTCCTCAACATGGGTCTAACTAAAAAGCATGAATTGCGGTCATATTGGTCCACGAACCCGATTCATCACATGCCCATGTTCTCTGCTGCTATGTCCAGGGCACGATTTGAGGCCATCCTCCGTTTCCTGCATTTTAGCGACAACACCACCTCCCGTCCCAGAGGCCACCCAGCTTTTGACCGGCTCCACAAAATTCGGCCCCTCATAGACCACTTCAACTAGAAATTTGCAGATTTGTATACCCCAGAGCAAAACATCTGCGTAGACGAGTCCCTAATACATTTTACCGGGCGCCTTGGCTTCAAACAATACATCCCAAGCAAGCGTGCCCGGTATGGGGTCAAATTGTATAAGCTCTGTGAAAGGGCCACAGGCTATACCCACAAATTTCAGATCTATGAGGGAAAAGATCAGACCCTGGAGCCGGTTGGTTGCCCTGACTACCTGGGGAGCAGTGGGAAGACAGTCTGGGACTTGGTGTCACCCTTATTTGGCAAGGGGTACCATCTTTATGTGGACAATTTCTACACAAGTGTGGCCCTCTTTAGGCATTTGTTTCTAGAACGGATTTGCGCCTGTGGCACCGCGCGAACTAGTCGCGTGGGCTTCCCCCAACGGCTCGTTACCACCCGTCTTGCAAGGGGGGAGAGGGCTGCCTTGTGTAACGAAGAACTGCTCGCGGTGAAATGGAGAGACAAGCGTGACGTTTACATGCTCTCCTCCATTCACGCAGACACGACAATACAAATTGAGCGAGCAACCCGTGTCATTGAAAAGCCCCTCTCAGTCCACGACTATAATTTGCTCATAGGAGGGGTGGACTTCAATGACCAGATGTTGTCTTCGTATTTAGTTTCCCGCAGAACCAGACGCTGGTATAAGAAGGTGTCTGTATATTTAATTTAATTGGCTCTGTACAATAGTTTTGTTCTCTACAGTAAGGCTGGGAGAATTCCTCAAATTCCAGGAAGAGATCATCGAGAACCTCCTGTATCCAGAAGGTTCCGTGGCCCCAACCACCAGTGTAGTTAGCCGTCTACACGGGCGACATTTCCCCTGTGTCGTTCCTGGTACCTCAACCCAACCGTCACCCCGAAAAAGATGTCGTGTCTGTAGCAGGAGTGGAATAAGGCGTGACACCCGCTATTTCTGTCCTGACTGTCCTGACCACCCTGCCCTATGCTATGGAGAGTGTTTCCGGAAGTACCACACACAGGTACACTTAGCATAGGGATTGCATCTCACAGGACAGGCACACAGGGCTATTAGGGCCCTTTTACTCACAGCTGCTGCAAACCTCTCCTTTCACCTGGGATAAAGTGCATAACGTACTTCGCCACATCTTTGGGCGATTTGCGCTTTGCACATTGTCCCATGGGGAAGGAGAGGTTTGTTCTATAAAGGTAAAAAAAACTAAACAAAAAAAAAATTACCGGTAAGTAAAAAAGTTAACGTTCAGTTAAAAAAGTTAAAAAAAGTTTATATGTTCTGTTCAAAAGTTAATAAATTTATTGCGTTGCGGCCTGGTTTTTTCTTTTTTGTTTTGTTTTTTTTACCTTCCAGGTGGACCAACCGATCGACTAGTTGTAGCACTGATGTGCATTCTGACAGAAGCATTGCGCAAGTAGGTGTATGCGGCGCTGCAAGACGAGATTTCTCCTCTGCAGTAAAAGATACGTTTGCCGAGGCATATGAGCTGAGGAGGTGGCGGTGTTCATATACTTTGGCAAACACTTTGTATATATATAAAAAAAAAATCCCGGCAATGATTTATTCATCCACATCGATTGATGTGAATGGAGAAATCTGGTTTGCCAGGGCATACGAGCTAAGTGGGTATGGATGTTGGGCGGAGCTCCTATGTCCTGGCAGACGCCTTTCCCCTCCTTTTTCTTTTTTTGGCAGAGATTTTTTCATCCACATTGATCGATGCGAATGAAGAAATCTGTGCCGTTCATTTTTTTCTTTCAGCCCAGAGGCTGAACGGAAAAAAAAAATCTCATTACCCGTATGCTCAATATAAGGAGAA
This sequence comes from Bufo bufo, assembly GCF_905171765.1. Classification (NCBI taxonomy): domain Eukaryota; kingdom Metazoa; phylum Chordata; class Amphibia; order Anura; family Bufonidae; genus Bufo; species Bufo bufo. Next base: position 218,695,495 of record NC_053391.1, read on the forward strand.
TAGCAGAAACTCCTAATGCTGGGCATACATGTAATGATTGCGGAGACCCTCAAATGCCAGGGCAGTACAAACACCCCACAAATAACACCATTTTGGAAAGAAGACACCCCAAGGTATTCGCTGAGGGGCATATTGAGTCCATGAAAGATTGAAATTTTTGTCCCAAGTTAGCGGAAAGGGAGACTTTGTGAGAAAAAAATCAAAAAAATCCATTTCCGCTAACTTGTGCCCAAATTTTTTTTTTTCTATGAACTCGCCATGCCCCTCATTGAATACCTTGGGGTGTCTTCTTTCCAAAATGGGGTCACATGTGGGGTATTTATACTGCCCTGGCATTTTAGGGGCCCCAAAGCGTGAGAAGAAGTCTGGTATCCAAATGTCTAAAAATGCCCTCCTAAAAGGAATTTGGGCACCTTTGCCCACCTAGGCTGCAAAAAAGTGTCACACATGTGGTATCTCCGTATTCAGGAGAAGTTGGGGAATGTGTTTTGGGGTGTCATTTTACAACTTTGTATAAAAAAAATGGGAAAAGTTGTCTTTTGCCAAGATATTTCTCTCACCCAGCATTGGTATATGTAAAATGACACCCCAAAACACATTCCCCAACTTCTCCTGAATACGGAGATACCACATGTGTGACACTTTTTTGCAGCCTAGGTGGGCAAAGGGGCCCACATTCCAAAGAGCACCTTTCGGATTTCACAGGTCATTTACCTACTTACCACACATTTGGGCCCCTAGAATGCCAGGGCAGTATAACTACCCCACAAGTGACCCCATTTTGGAAAGAAGACACCCCAAGGTATTCGCTGATGGGCATAGCGAGTTCATAGAATTTTTTATTTTTTGTCACAAGTTAGTGGAAAATGATGATTTTGTTTTCTTTTCTTTTTTTCTTACAAAGTCTCATATTCCACTAACTTGTGACAAAAAATAAAAACTTCCATGAACTCACTATGCCCATCAGCGAATACCTTGGGGTGTCTTCTTTCCAAAATGGGGTCACTTGTGGAGTAGTTATACTGCCCTGGCATTCTAGGGGCCCAAATGTGTGGTAAGGAGTTTGAAATCAAATTCTGTAAAAAATGACCTGTGAAATCCTAAAGGTGCTCTTTGGAATGTGGGCCCCTTTTCCCACCTAGGCTGCAAAAAAGTATCACACATGTGATATCTCCGTATTCAGGAGAAGTTGGGGAATGTGTTTTGGGGTGTCATTTTACATATACCCATGCTGGGTGAGAGAAATATCTTGGCAAAAGACAACTTTTCCAATTTTTTTATACAAAGTTGGCATTTGACCAAGATATTTATCTCACCCAGCATGGGTATATGTAAAATGACACCCCAAAACACATTCCCCAACTTCTCCTGAATACGGAGATACCACATGTGTGACACTTTTTTGCAGCCTAGGTGGGCAAAGGGGCCCACATTCCAAAGAGCACCTTTCGGATTTCACTGGCCATTTTTTACAGAATTTGATTTCAAACTCCTTACCACACATTTGGGCCCCTAGAATGCCAGGGCAGTATAACTACCCCACAAGTGACCCCATTTTGGAAAGAAGACACCCCAAGGTATTCCGTGAGGGGCATGGCGAGTTCCTAGAATTTTTTATTTTTTGTCACAAGTTAGTGGAAAATGATGATTTTTTATTTATTTTTTTCCCTTACAAAGTCTCATATTCCACTAACTTGTGACAAAAAATAAAAACTTCCATGAACTCACTATGCCCATCAGCGAATACCTTGGGGTGTCTTCTTTCCAAAATGGGGTCACTTGTGGGGTAGTTATACTGCCCTGGCATTCTAGGGGCCCAAATGTGTGGTAGGGAGTTTGAAATCAAATTCTGTAAAAAATGACCGGTGAAATCCGAAAGGTGCTCTTTGGAATGTGGGCCCCTTTGCCCACCTAGGCTGCAAAAAAGTGTCACACATGTGGTATCTCCGTATTCAGGAGAAGTTGGGGAATGTGTTTTGGGGTGTCATTTTACATATACCCATGCTGGGTGAGAGAAATATCTTGGCAAAAGACAACTTTTCCCATTTTTTTATACAAAGTTGGCATTTGACCAAGATATTTATCTGACCCAGCATGGGTATATGTAAAATTACACCCCAAAACACATTCCCCAACTTCTCCTGAATACGGAGATACCACATGTGTGACACTTTTTTGCAGCCTAGGTGGGCAAAGGGGCCCACATTCCAAAGAGCACCTTTCGGATTTCACTGGCCATTTTTTACAGAATTTGATTTCAAACTCCTTACCACACATTTGGGCCCCTAGAATGCCAGGGCAGTATAACTACCCCACAAGTGACCCCATTTTGGAAAGAAGACACCCCAAGGTATTCACTGATGGGCATAGTGAGTTCATAGAAGTTTTTATTTTTTGTCACAAGTTAGTGGAATATGAGACTTTGTAAGAAAAAAAAAATCATAATTTTCCGCTAACTTGTGACAAAAAATAAAAAGTTCTATGAACTCACTATGCCCATCAGCGAATACCTTAGGGTGTCTACTTTCCAAAATGGGGTCATTTGTGGGGTGTTTGTACTGTCTGGCCATTGTAGAACCTCAGGAAACATGACAGGTGCTCAGAAAGTCAGAGCTGCTTCAAAAAGCGAAAATTCACATTTTTGTACCATAGTTTGTAAACGCTATAACTTTTACCCAAACCATTTTTTTTTTTTACCCAAACATTTTTTTTTTATCAAAGACATGTATAACAATAAATTTAGAGCAAAATTTATATATGGATGTCGTTTTTTTTGCTAAATTTTACAACTGAAAGTGAAAAATGTCATTTTTTTGCAAAAAAATCATTAAATTTCGATTAATAACAAAAAAAGTAAAAATGTCAGCAGCAATGAAATACCACCAAATGAAAGCTCTATTAGTGAGAAGAAAAGGAGGTAAAATTTATTTGGGTGGTAAGTTGCATGACCGAGCAATAAACGGTGAAAGTAGTGTAGGTCAGAAGTGTAAAAAGTGGCCTGGTCTTTCAGGGTGTTTAAGCCATAGGGGCTGAGGTGGTTAAACAGGGTGGTACATGCAGCTGTGTGTGCTCCTCCTCTCATTGATTGCCTATGCACACAGAGGTAACTAGGAGTAACACACTATATGTGCAGGGTCAGAATGTAGATGCACAACTGAATAGGTAGGTTTACAGTAGGACCTGCCTGACTGAGACCAACTTGATACTGGTAGGTGGGCACAGATGTGTTTTGATCAAAATATATTGACTAAGAGTCTCAGATTTTATCATTAGAGTGAGGGCTTAGTCCATATACTATGTTTGCATCTATTGTTTTTAGTGTATTATTTTCTGTGACTTTATAAATGTAGCCATGTACATCTGCGTATTTACTATCATATCGTGCAGGATTTTTTGTATCTTTTTTCCATGCTAAAAACACATTGGGGGAGATTTATCAAAACTGGTATAAAGTAAAACTGGCTTAGTTGCCTAAAGCAACCAATCAGATTCCACCTTTCATTTTCCAAAGGAGCTGTCAAAAATGAAAGGTGGAATCTGATTGGTTGCTATGGGCAACTAAGCCATTTCTACTTTACACCAGTTTGATAAATGACCCCAATAGTGTGTGGATTAAGTTTTTTTTAATTAATTAAAGTCAGTCAGTTGCATATGTGTGTGGCATGTTTAGCAGACTGTTCTCACGTGATCCAGCAGATGTAATCCCAAAACCTAACGTGAACCACTGGTGTCTCAATGCATCTCTTTTTAAAAAAAAAAACAATGGGAGAAATTAATCAAAATTGGTGTAAAGTAAAACTGGCTTAGTTGCCCATAGCAGCCAATCAGATTCCACCTGAATCTCCCCCAATGTGTTTTTAGCTGTTAGATGTTGACAACATATGTTTTTTTTCTTTTTGTATAATGTTTCATGTAAAAACAATAAAACATGGAAACATGGGGGGGGGACAATACTATGCTGATGCATTCCATCCAAGTGTATCCTAAGAGGAAACTCTTTAATTGTAGTTAGCCAAACCCAATAGGCACATTATACATATTTCAGGAGATTTTCCAGGCATACATACTAAACATTCACCCTAAGGCTGTAAAGCTTGCAATATTGAAATTATGATCAAAGCAATGATCTCGTCTGTTGAGGCAGTTGCTGGGCATGGTGAAATCATGTAGGATATGTTCACATTCTGGTATGAACCTCTATTGCAAATTCTGGGAAAAAAATGCCTAAATACTACTGAATGCAGTAAAATGATGGAATTCATACCAGAAACCCAACAGACCCCATTATTGTCAAAGGAATACAACATGCGCCAGTGGTGTCAGGCATATGGTGGATCTGGTGATTCCATTTTTTTTAACAGAAAAACTGAATTTCACCTCAGATATGAACGTAATGTTACGTATATATGTACTACAGAGCAGAGGTCAGCTGCACATTATAGCAAGAGGTCCATAGGTTAAAGCAACATAGGGAATTGTGATATATAGAAGGCTAGTATGCTTCCAAATAGGTTTTTAAGAAACTTGGAATATATTTGCTAATGCAATGAAACTGGGAACCTATTTTCAAGCTGACTAAAAACCAATACTTATATTATCATTTTAATATAAAGGCCCACAAAGAGAACTCCCTTAAAAGTCAACGAAGCTAGGCCGTTGTCTATTGTGAAACAGAAGTAAAAAAAAAAAAAAAAACATTGACAAGGCTGTATAGTTTTCGTTTGAAGTTCTATAGTAATCTATTGCCACCCAGTGGTAGTACTAAGGATTTTGAGAAGGACACCACTTTGGAGCTCCAATTTTACAATCTATGCAAACACATTGGAGCATAAACCCAAATTTTTCTTCAAATTCCATATCAGTCATATCAATTATACCAAAAATTATCACATAGAAAGATATATTTCAATATATATAACATATATTCCAGTATTCATATGATGGATTAATGGTGTCATACAGTGCATAGGTAAATGGTAAAAACAACATTCAGATAAACAGTGCCCTACTGCACAAAACTTTCCCTCGGACATGGTGGCTCTGGATGTAGTGCAGAATTATGTTGGTGTCTAGCCTGCAACTTGCTATTACAGGAACATTACAGTCAAATAAATAATTAGATATGTGCCCTGCTTACACGGTGCTTCCTGTTACTTCATCTTCTTCAGGCCAGTAATAAAAAAAAAAAAGCTGAAGCCTGCTCTCCCTGTATTCATTGGAGACTATTTGTCACCAGGGTGGGCTCAACATACTTAATGGAGGCCAATTGGCACCAAAAAAAGGTAGCATTTATTGTAGGTTCCTGTCCTAAAGAGATCGCTTTGCCAGTGGTGGACAGGCACAGATGATTTCGTACTAAATGTATTTGCCAAGAATCTCATATTTATATAATGAATAGTGATGAGCGAACCAGTGGAAGTTCGGGTTTGCCAGGCTCGGCCGAACTTCAGGTCAAAGTGTGGGTTCGGGACCCGAACTTGACCCCGAACCCGGACCTCATTAAAGTTAATGGGGACCCAAACTTTATTATTTTCCGTTATAACATGGTTATAACGAAAAATAATAGCATTCTTAATACAGAACGCTAAATAAAATGGCCATTGAGCGGTTAAAAATAATAAAAAAAAACTCACCTCATCCACTTGATTGCTCATCCGGTATCCTCTTCTTTCTTCTTTCTGCAGGACCTGCAAAAGGACCTGCGATGACGTCACTGCACTCACCATGTGGTGAGTGTGGTAACGTTATCGCAGGTCCTGAAGAAAGAACAGGATACTGGCTGCGCGATCAAGTGGATGAGGTGAGGTTATTTTTTATTATTTTTAAACCCCTCAATGGCCATTTTATTTTGCATTCTGTCTTAATAATGATATTATTTTCCGTTATAACCATGTTATAATGGAAAATAATAAAATCACCCGAACACCGAACCCAAACTTCAGTGAAAAAGTCCGGGTTCGGGTACCCAAACTCGCAAAGTTCAGTACGAACCCGAACTTTGCAGTTTCGGTTCGCTCAACCCTAATAATGAACACCGCATTAGCACTAGTACATTTTCTACAGTGAATATGGCACTAGTGTATATATTTTGTTATTTGTGTTTGTAGACTGTTGTTAGATTGTGTTTGTTTTTGCTTTTTATTTCCAGCCATGGCCACTAGAGATGAGCGAATTTTTCAAAAATTCTACTTGCCTGTTTGCCAATTTTTTTTGAAAAAATTTGGTTTAATCTGAATGTATTTGCGGAGAATTTCGTTAAAAACCAACTATTTCCTGGCTGCAGAGAGCCTTTATAGTGGTGTAGAACACTGTGCCTTGCACTGACACACATAGGGAGTCTGCTGTGGTAGTGAAATAATACTGTGAGTCAGTATGACACACAGATGACAGGCGTCACTCTTAGAATCACTGCACACTTCACTTATTTGGGCAGTTATGGGGCCAAAACTGACCAAATAACTCAAATATGAACTAATCAAATGCTCCCCTAGGCCATGCAGTGATAGGAAGGGCACAACTTTTATCCCTTTGGCCATTTCCTGGTTTTGGGTTTCTCCTGCTTGGTGTAAGTTGGGGTGCCCCTGGTGAAGATGAGTTTTGAAGTGTAAGTCAGGGGTCCCAGTGCTTTATAAAACAAGGTGGTACTGTGATAATGCAGATGTTTATGCACACAAGGATGAGGCTGATGTTAGTACAAACAGTTCACTCTACTTTACTAAGGCAATTCAACCCCCTACCAACCACCGCACACAACTTTTGAAATAGAAAGATGCATAATGCTACTGCATATACAGTGGGCTGCCAGCATACTGCACTGAGGGCGAGATTTATAATCATTGCAGCCCAAGCCTGGAAAAGAGTTATGGCTGCCTGAGAAGAGTCATGGTTCTTCAGGAGCTCCTGCTCTCCCCACCCACTTACTGATGATTGCCAGTTCCCCTTTAGGGAGGAATCTAAGGAGAAAACTATCAAGCCTTATGATTTAATTTTCTTGAAGTCCTGCCCACGTATTGAAGCTGACAGGGACATTCTAGGATGTATATTACTCCTGCATGTTCACATGTTATTTAAATTTTAAATACATTTTAAATTTAAAAAAAAATTAATAAAAAAAAGATGAGTAGCATATCATACACTGAGTGAAAGGAGCAGTATTCCTCAGCAGTGAGGAGTATTTCAGGAGAGGAGTGTGCTGATCTTGTTGAAGATTGTGGACTAAGAGTTACAAGGTGGATAGAGCAGGGTCCCCAGCAGCACACAGAGTATTTCAGGAGTGTGCTGGTTGTATTGGAAAGGACAGACAGGATTAATGGCTCTCAAAAAGCTTAGAATCAAGTGCGGTATCGACTGCTCATTGAGCCAGATACTTCTGGGAGAACCTGCCTGGTATGAACAGGCCTCTGGTAGCTACAGACAATGAGAAGACAAAGCTTCAAGATTGTTGGAGCCCGGAAGAGTCACGAAGTTCATCAAGATTCAAACCATACAAAACTTAACATTTTATAAGGTCTCACTAGATATTATTGATTTTTGCACTAAGTATTCCTGTGACATCACACCCACTATGTTAGTAGCATATGTGTATGGAAAGCATAGAAATATATTTCACCTGCACATTCATTGTCATACCGCACACTATATTCCACACACACACACTAAATACCGCACTCACACACACTATATACCGCACACACACACTATATACCACACACACACTTTGTAAAAAATGTGTCAGCAGTCAGCCAGCATTTTGCCTCCTGCCACCAGGGCAATATTGCTGGCATGAAAGTTCAGGGCATTGAACGAGTTAATTTTCCTAAACGGGGCGGAGACCATAGGAAAGCTCTTCTCAATAGAGAAGCCTATTGGATTTTTAGATTTCAGTCCTGTATGCCTTTGGGCCTTAATCAAAGACAAGATTTAATATTGCATTATTAGATGTATCTTCTTCTCTTGTCCTTTAGGGGCGGTTCTTGCGTGGGAGGAAGAGAGGGGTGAAGATTAAATTATTTATTAGTTTTTTTTTTTTTCCCTCTCTTCTTCTCATGCAGTTCTGTTCCTGTGTCTCAGTGGTATATGCTGTGGGTGGGGTGAAAGCAGTCCAATTGCCAATCAATAATCCACAGCTGAATCACTGCTTTTACTCTGTATATAAGATTTGTCAGTCTTATTCTCTGTATCATGAGGAAGGATCTGTAATATATGTTGATCCGAAACATGTTGATGAAATGAGCCTGATGTTTGGTTTTTAAGCACGTTTCCTAATAAAACACGCACTGCGAGGTGAAGCTGGACAATATTTTTTTTTTTACACACACACTATATACCGCACACACAGACCCACACTATATACCGCACACACAGAGTCTATAGATTATAGTTTGAATCCTGTTGGTCAGGACTCAGGAGAAGCTTTCTTTGTCAGACCGCCAGTATTTGCTGGTTCATTTAGAGTTACCCAGGGTGCATCCCGGGGAGGTGAACCCGCTGTACACCCCATACCGTACCGTCACTTCACTAGACAGGTACATCTCTGCTTAGCTGGACAGTATCTGATAGCTCAGACCCCACCCACATACAGTCGTAATACAATCCCATCTTCTAACCGTAACAGTAAGGCCGCATGCACACGGGCATGTTTTTTCACAACTATGGACCGTAAAAACCCAGGCTGATGTCCTGCAGAGTGGACGAGTGCACGGCGTCATTGGTTGCTAACTCGCTATGACGCCGTGCGCTTCTTGCCGCCACCGCTGTACATTAATACACTTGTATAGATCATACAAGTGTATCACAGTACAGCGGTGGTGGCCGGAAGCGCACGTCGTCATAGCAACCAATGACGCCATGCGCTTGTCCACTCTGGAGGACGGGTTTGTACGGTCAGTAGTTGTGAAAAAACACGCCTGTGCGCAGGCGGCCTAAATCTAATATTTCCACTTCAAAGCATTAAATACTTTTTGCAGTTTACTTGAGTAAATAATTTTCAATACTATTATTGTTAAAAATTGGAATTATATGCTTGCCTTTTTATCTTGCAGCAGATGTTGGGGCGGGGATATGACCACACCCGGTCCCATGCTGAGAAGCAGCGAATTATGCGGGAGCTGGCCTTAGAGATCTGGCGCCAAACGGGTCTCAAATACCGCCGTCTGGCCATCATAAAAAAATGAAAAATTGAATCAGCCAGCACTCACCCAATGCACGCTGCACGGGATAGGAGCAATCTCCACTAGTAATGTAGAAGAAATCCCAGCAGTCGTCGTGTCTTGAAAGTATGCTGTTTTTTTTATTGCATAAAAATCAAATCGATATGTCCTACACCCAGGAGGCGTTTCGGCAAGCATGCCTTCATGAACAGGTGAAAATAAACTCAGACAATACAGGTATATACAGTACAGACCAAAAGTTTGGACACACCTTCTCATTCAAAGAGTTTTCTTTATTTTCATGACTATGAAAATTGTAGATTCACACTGAAGGCATCAAAACTATGAATTAACACATGTGGAATTATATACATAACAAACAAGTGTGAAACAACTGAAAATATGTCATATTCTAGGTTCTTCAAAGTAGCCACCTTTTGCTTTGATTACTGCTTTGCTCTTGGCATTCTCTTAAAAAGCTTCAAGAGGTAGTCCCCTGAAATGGTTTTCACTTCACAGGTGTGCCCTGTCAGGTTTAATAAGTGGGATTTCTTGCCTTATAAATGGGGTTGGGACCATCAGTGGCGTTGAGGAGAAGTCAGGTGGATACACAGCTGATAGTCCTACTTAATAGACTGTTCGAATTTGTATTATGGCAAGAAAAAATCAGCTAAGTAAAGAAAAACGAGTTGCCATTATTACTTTAAGAAATGAAGGTCAGTCAGTCAGCTGAAAAATTGGGAAAACTTTGAAAGTAAGGGCTATTTGACCATGAAGGAGAGTGATGGGGTGCTGCGCCAGATGACCTGGCCTCCACAGTCACCGGACCTGAACCCAATCGAGATGGTTTGGGGTGAGCTGGACTGCAGAGTGAAGGCAAAAGGGCCAACAAGTGCTAAGCATCTCTGGGAACTCCTTCAAGACTGTTGGAAGACCATTTCAGGGGACTACCTCTTGAAGCTCATCAAGAGAATGCCAAAAGTGTGCAAAGCAGTAATCAAAGCAAAAGGTGGCTACTTTGAAGAACCTAGAATATTACATATTTTCAGTTGTTTCACACTTGTTTGTTATGTATATAATTCCACATGTGTTAATTCATAGTTTTGATGCCTTCATAGTCATGAAAATAAAGAAAACTCTTTGAATGAAAAGGTGTGTCCAAACTTTTGGTCTGTACTGTATAATGAAATAATGTGCCGCCTCTCATGACGTCTTGCCCATAGGGGCGGAACTAATTAATTAAACCCATCACATGATTAACTCAGCTGTATATAGAAGGACAAGGAAAACACATGAACCAAAATAACCTGAGTAAATATATCCAAATACCATATTATCAGATGTGGGATCCCTCAATGGACCGTAGATGTCTGAAAAAAATATATAAATGAAAAAAATTATATAAATATAATATGATCATAAGTCTTATAAATAAATCGCATCTCAAATATGCATAATCTCATAGTCCCTATTTAGGCCCCTTGGATACAAAGTGTCCAACGTATGGATCCAATAAGCCTCTCGGCATCGTAATAGTCTCTTAATATCCCCACCTCTCCTTGGTCTTTTAATCTGTTTAAGTATCTGAAATCTAAGTTGGGCTATAGTATGCTTGCACTGATCAAAATGAAACGGGATAGGTAACATAAGATTTTTTGTTCTAATTGTTGATTTACCGTATGTTTTCCAATGCGATCCCTTATTGTTTGTGTCGTCTCCCCTATATATAACAGGCCACAAGGACATTTTATCAAATAGACCACGTTAGTGGATTCACAAGTGAAAAAACCCTCTATGGGGAATGGTCGTCCATTATGAGGGTGATGAAAGGTGGAGCCCCTAATTATATGGGAGCACTGAAGACAGTGCAAACATGGAAAAGTGCCCCTACGCTGTGTTGTCAGGACCCGTTGTTTTAATGTCACTTTCGTACTCCCTAAATCAGCGTGCACAAGTTTATCCCTATAACTAGGGTTTCTTTTGTTACATATCAGAGGTGGATTTTTTAATTCCTCAATCGAGGGGTATGCTTTCCCCAACAAGTGCCAATGCTTACGTATAATATTATCAAACCTCTGATTACAGGGATGATACTTGTGCACAAATGCTAATCTAGATGGTTTTATAGCCACAGTTTTATCTGATTCTTTGTACGTTTTCGTCAAAATTGAGTGAGGGTATCCCCTCTCCTCAAATCTACCAGTCATTTCTTTTATCCTAGTTATTTGGACATTAGGATCCGTAACAATTCATTGCACTCTCTGGAATTGAGATTTTGGAATTGCCCTTTTTAGGGATGGTGGATGGAAACTAAATCAACAATTAGAACAAAAAATCTTATGTTACCTATCCCGTTTAGTTTTGATCAGTGCAAGCATACTATAGCCCAACTTAGATTTTAGATACTTGAACAGATTAAAAGACCAAGGAGAGGTGGGGATATTAAGAGGCTATTACGACGCCGAGAGGCTTATTGGATCCATACGTTGGACACTTTGTATCCAAGGGACCTAAATAGGGACTATGAGATTATGCATATTTGAGATGTGAATTATTTATAAGACTTATGATCATATTATATTTATATAATTTTTTTCATATATATATTTTTTTCAGACATCTACGGTCCATTGAGGGATCCCACACCTGATAATATGGTATTTGGATATATTTACTCATGTTATTTTGGTTCATGTGTTTTCCTTGTCCTCCTATATACAGCTGAGTTAATCATGTGATGGGTTTAATTAATTAGTTCCACCCCTATGGGCAAGACGTCATGAGAGGCGGCACATTATTTCATTATATATACCTGTATTGTCTGAGTTTATTTTCACCTGTTGATGACGGCATGCTTGCCGAAACGCGTCCTTGGTGTAGGACATATCGATTTGATTTGATGCAATAAAAAAACAGCATACTTTCAAGACACGATGACTGCTGGGATTTCTTCTACATCATAAAAAAATGGTCAGACATAAAGCGAAGACACCCCTGGTTTATAAAAAGAATCCGGGACAAAAAATGCCCAGGTACATGCGTAAATAACTTTTGTATGTTTTGCAAATAAGCAAAAGTATTCACCCCCCTTGACTTCGTTTTTTTTTTTTTGTTGCCTCACCCCCTGGAATTAAAATCGATTGTTTGAGGATTTGCTTCATTTAATTTGTAGAACATGCCCACAACTTAGACCTTTTTTTTTTAATTGGTTAATTGTAAAGCATACAACAAATAGGACAAAATAACAGAAAAGGTCAATGTGCATAAATATTCACCCCCTAAAATCAATACTTTGTAGAGCCACCCATTGTGGCAATCACAGCTTCAAGTCGCTTTGGATAAGTCTCTATGAGCAGTTGCCATATCTTACCACTGGGATTTTTGCCCATATTGCGCTTGTGAACAGCAATCTTTAAGTCTGACCACAGATTTTCTATTGGATTGAGATCTGGGCTTTGACTAGGCCATTCCAACACATTTACATGTTTCCCCTTAAACCACTCAAGTGTTGCTTTAGCAGTGTGTTTGGGGGCATTGTCCGGCTGGAAGGAGAACCTCCGTCCTAGCCTCAAATCACGCACAGAGTGGGACAGGTTTTGCTCAAGAATATCCCTGTATTTAGCACCATCCATCTTTCCCTCAACTCTGACCAGTTTCCCAACCCGGCTGCTGAAAAACATCCCCACAGCATGATGCTGCCACCACCATGTTTCAATGTGGGGATGGTGTTCTTTGGGCGATGTGATGTGTTGGCTTTGTGCCAGACAAGTGTGTTTGCAGTCAGGGCCGGTGCAAGGATTTTTGCCGCCCTAGGCAAGATAAAAATTGCCGTTCCCCCCCCCCCCCCTTATCAGATGATCTGCCCATATCATGTTCCACCCCTTTCTCAGCTTTTAAATTAAAAGAATTGCTATGTTTCCCTTACGGTTAATCCAGCTTCTTGTAGCCGTCTCTTTTTGCGGAATGGAATTGCGGACTCGTACATTTCTATGGGGCCGCAATTCCAATCCTGAAAAAAATAGAACATGTCCTATTCTTGTCCACAATAGTGGACAAGAATAGGCATATTCTCTTAGTGCCGGCAATGTGCGGTCCGCAAAATGCGGAACGCACATTGCCGCTGTCCGTGTTTTGTGGATCCGCAAAACACATACGGATGTGTGAATGGACCCTAAATGTGAGGTAAATTAGTCTCCAATGTCGTATTAATAACTAAACAATTACATAATAAACATATTGCATTGTCTACTTACCACCAGGACAATAAGATGATCTGGTCTATGGCTGCAGTCTGGCTCTTGGTCTGGCTCTGGGGACTCCCTTGTCACTCTCATTCTACCCCACCCCCTCCCTTGTCACTCTCATTCTACCCCCCTCCCTTGTCACTCTCATTTCCATCCCCACCCCTTGTCACTCATTTCCATTCCCCCCCCCCCCTTGTCACTCATTTCCATTCCCCCCCTTGTCACTCATTTCCATTCCCCCCCTTGTCACTCATTTTCATCCCCCCCCCCTTGTCACTCATTTCCATCCCCCCCCTGTCACTCATTTCCATTCCCCCCCTTGTCACTCATTTCCATTCCCCCCCCTTGTCACTAATTTCCATTCCCCCCCCTTGTCACTCATTTCCATTCCCCCCCTTGTCACTCATTTTCATTCCCCCCCCTTGTCACTCATTTCCATCCCCCCCCCTTGTCACTCATTTCCATTCCCCCCCTTGTCACTCATTTCCATCCCCCCCCCTTGTCAATCATTTCCATCCTCACCCTTGTCACTCATTTCCATCCCCCCCCTTGTCACTCATTTCCATCCCCCTTGTCACTCATTTCCATCCCCCCCTTGTCACTCATTTCCATCCCCCCCCTTGTCACTCATTTCCATCCTACCCCCTTTGTCACTCATTTCCATCCCCCCCTTGTCACTCATTTCCATTCTCCCCTGTCACTCATTTCCATTCCCCCCCTTGTCACTCATTTCCATTCCCCCCCTTGTCACTCATTTCCATTCCCCCCCCCCTTATCACTCATTTCCATTCCCCCCCCTTGTCACTCATTTCCATTCCCCCCCCCTTGTCACTCATTTCCATTCCCCCCCTTGTCACTCATTTCCATTCCCCCCCCTTGTCACTCATTTCCATTCCCCCCCTTGTCACTCATTTCCATCCCCCCCCCTCCTTGTCACTCATTTACATTCCCCCCCCTCCTTGTCACTCATTTCCATTCCCCCCCCCCCTCCTTGTCACTCATTTCCATTCCCCTCCCTTGTCACTCTCATTTCCATCCCCACCCCTGTCACTCTCATTTCCATTCCCCCCCCTTGTCACTCATTTCCATTCCCCCCTTGTCACTCATTTCCATTCCCCCCCCCCTTGTCACTCATTTCCATTCCCCCCTTGTCACTCATTTCCATTCCCCCCCCTTGTCACTCATTTCCATTCCCCCCCCTTGTCACTCATTTCCATTCCCCCCCTTGTCACTCATTTCCATTCCCCCCCCCCTTGTCACTCATTTCCATTCCCCCCCCTTGTCACTCATTTCCATTCCCCCCCCTTGTCACTCATTTCCATTCCCCCCCTTGTCACTCATTTCCATTCCCCCCCTTGTCACTCATTTCCTTTCCCCCCCCCTTGTCACTCATTTCCATTCCCCCCCTTGTCACTCATTTCCATTCCCCCCCCCTTGTCACTTATTTCCATCCCCCCCTTGTCACTCATTTCCATCCCCCCCTTGTCACTCATTTCCATTCCCCCCCTGTCACTCATTTCCATTCCCCCCCTTGTCACTCATTTCCATTCCCCCCCCTTGTCACTCATTTCCATTCCCCCCCCTTGTCACTCATTTCCATCCCCCCCCTTGTCACTCATTTCCATTCCCCCCCCTTGTCACTCATTTCCATTCCCCCCCTTGTCACTCATTTCCATTCCCCCCTTGTCACTCATTTCCATTCCCCCCCCTCCTTGTCACTCATTTCCATTCCCCCCCCCTTGTCACTCATTTCCATTCCCCCCCCTTGTCACTCATTTCCATTCCCCCCCCTCCTTGTCACTCATTTCCATTCCCCTCCCTTGTCACTCTCATTTCCATCCCCACCCCTGTCACTCTCATTTCCATTCCCCCCCCTTGTCACTCATTTCCATTCCCCCCTTGTCACTCATTTCCATTCCCCCCCCCCTTGTCACTCATTTCCATTCCCCCCTTGTCACTCATTTCCATTCCCCCCCCCTTGTCACTCATTTCCATTCCCCCCCTTGTCACTCATTTCCATTCCCCCCCCCTTGTCACTCATTTCCATTCCCCCCCCTTGTCACTCATTTCCATTCCCCCCCTTGTCACTCATTTCCATTCCCCCCCTTGTCACTCATTTCCATTCCCCCCCTTGTCACTCATTTCCTTTCCCCCCCCCTTGTCACTCATTTCCATTCCCCCCCTTGTCACTCATTTCCATTCCCCCCCCTTGTCACTCATTTCCATCCCCCCCCTTGTCACTCATTTCCATCCCCCCCCCTTGTCACTTATTTCCATCCCACCCTTGTCACTCATTTCCATTCCCCCCCTGTCACTCATTTCCATTCCCCCCCCCTTGTCACTCATTTCCATTCCCCCCCCTTGTCACTCATTTCCATTCCCCCCCCCTTGTCACTCATTTCCATCCCCCCCCTTGTCACTCATTTCCATTCCCCCCCCTTGTCACTCATTTCCATTCCCCCCCTTGTCACTCATTTCCATTCCCCCCTCTCCTTGTCACTCATTTCCATTCCCCCCCCCTTGTCACTCATTTCCATTCCCCCCCCTTGTCACTCATTTCCATTCCCCCCCCTTGTCACTCATTTCCATTCCCCCCCCCCTCCTTGTCACTCATTTCCATTCCCCCCCTCCTTGTCACTCATTTCCATTCCCTCCCCCTTGTCACTCATTTCCATTCCCCCCCTCTCCTTGTCACTCATTTCCATTCCCCCCCCCTTGTCACTCATTTCCATTCCATTGTCACCTCTAGTGTAGCGTGGCCGAGCTCTGTTCGGTCCGCGCTACAGGAGCATTTGTTTCCTGTACCCGGCCGGACTGAAAGGAAGTGCGCACTAAGTGAGCACTTCCTGTCAGTCCGGCCGGGTACAGAAAACAAATGCTCCTGTACCGCGGACCGAACAGAGCTCGGCCACGCTACATTAACAGCACAAAGCAGACACAGCAGGCGCAGGCAGGCTGTGCAGCACTGAGCCGGCAGCCAGAGATTCTTTAGAGGAGCGGCAAGCGCTCAGCCGCTCAGGAGGCGCAGCATGAGGGGCGCCGCCGGCCGGCCGAACTTATATAACCAATTTTTTTTTTTTTTTTTTACACCACACAGCAACGGGCGCCCCCTGCTAAATGGCGCCCTAGGCGACTGCCTAAGTCGCCTTACTGGTGGCGCCGGCCCTGTCTGCAGTAGAAGCCTGAGGGCTAGCCTCCTTCCTATGGGCTATTGACCCAGGACTATGGAGACCCCCACTCTAACCTATTTGCGTTAGAGGGAACTATAAACCATGATTTTTTGGTTGAGTTTATAGGCCACATCTTTCCTATTCCCCATTTAAGTTGCATGGTGTGAATCCATAAACGTAATAAGGGTTAACTCTGCTCTGAGACTCCCAATGAATGTGTTAGTTTATTTGTCCCTTTGTTCTATTGTGTTAGTGATGGGATTAAGAAGTAGCTGACTCTGGTGTAGAGAAGTAGATCCTCCTATGATACACTCAGGAGATAATCCAATCACATGGGTCTCCTCTCGCCCAATTGTTTTATCAAGACACTGTGGAGGGGATGTCTTTTTGCATGATGTTCATTTTTGATTGAGTTATGCGTCATAAAGCTGGCAGCCACTGCAATTATATATAGATCCCTCCATATTGGAATTTCATTATATCTAATGTTGTTAAGATTTCGGAGTTGTTTATCTAAAATCTGAACATTCTGTGATCACAGAAGTTCCTATTCCCTCCATTCGGAGAAGGCGATCGGCGGAGGCCGTGGAGGTTGTGGAGGAAGAGGCCGGACCCTCTCAGCCTATTGAGCCACCCCCACCAGATGTGGAAGAAGTGAAGGAGGTGGAGGTGGAAAGTGCTGGACCCTCCAGCACCGCCCCATCTCAGGACTCGGAGGAAGAGGAGGCGATCACCAGCCCCCGCCAGGGGGGTAAATATGTGCACATAGCAATATGATTATGTATCCATAACATGTACATAAACATGAGGCGACAACATACACTATAGTAATACAGAAAAGAACACTGGACAATAACTCTTTAATCTAAATTAAAACTATTAACTTAACAAATAAATAATATTAAACTCTATAGAACTATCACTAACTAACAAACAAAATAAAATTATACAGTACTGAATATCACTAACTAATAAACTATAAAAGCATCATAAATATCACTAACGTATTGAGATTTAAATCGTCAATGTGTAGAAAGACTTTAAATAAAATAAAAAAAGGTAAAAAATAGACAAACAGACATATTTTGTACCACTGTGTACATAACCCGTCTCTCTAAAAATATCCTATGATCTAACCCCTCAGTTGAACACTGTAAAAATAAAAAAAATAAACAATAAAAAAAAATACCATAGTTTTTTTTCAAACGTTATTGAAGACATTGAAGGCCAAATTGGCCAAAATGCAGAAGGAGCAGCGCCACGATATGCGGGCCATTCAGGAGCGCATGAAGGCCATGGAGGAGAGGCAACACCAGGCAATGAAGAGGGTGCAGGAAATGGTCCTGCTATTGGAAAAGTTGCCATCAAAATGTTTATTTTTTTTCTAATATATAGTTATATAAATCGTTTATACAGTTATAACATGTATTTTGTAATATTGCTCTGTTTTAGTGTAATAGCTTGGCCTAAATCAGCCAGAACTGACAGCAGCCGGTAAATACATGTCAAATACATATAGGGTCCATTCACACGTCTGTAAAATGGGTCCGCATCCTTTGCACAATTTAGCGGAACATTTACAGACCCATTGATTTTCAATTCCAGTCTGAAAAATTAGGCATTCACAGGATAAAGAAGTGTCAGCCATTACAGGCCCCAAAAATTTGCCAACAGGCGTTCACCTGACAGCAAAGAACTTTGTATTCTGCGGCTGGAGATACATTAGGCATTCACCGGATACAGAAGTAAGTGTCGGCCATTACAGGCCCCAAAAATTAGCCAACAGCGTTCACCTGACAGCAAAGAACTTTGTATTCTGTGGCTGGAGGTACATTAGCCGTTCACAGGATAAATAAGTAAGTGTCGGCCATTACAGGCCACAAAAATTAGCCAACAGGCGTTCACCTGACAGCAAAGAACTTTGTATTCTGTGGCTGGAGGTACATTAGACATTCACAGGATACAGAAGTAAGTGTCGGTCATTACAGGCCCCAAAAATTAGGCATTCAACAGACATAAAAGGCCTTTTATGCCACTGTATTTACCTAAGACAGGGACCATGAATTGTTATGGGTGGTGGCGGATATTTGTGGGCTGTCATGAGGAATTTGAATCAAACATGGTATACTGGTCACATGTGTTGAATTCCTTTAGAGATCCATGCCTCATTCATTTTTAGAAATGTGAGGTAGTTAACACTGTCGTGAGATAGGTGAGTGCACTTATCGGTCACGATCACCCCTGCTGCGCTAAACGTCCTTTCGGACAGGACACTGGACGAGGGGCAATCCAACAGGTCCATTGCAAATTGTGCAAGCTCTGACCAGAGGTCAAGCCTGCCCACCCAGTAGTCCAGGGGTTCATCACTTCTCAGAGCGTCCACATCGGCTGTTAACCCGATGTAGTCGGACACCTGTTGGTCTAGGCGTTGTCACAGCGGGGAGTGGGGGAAACCCCCCACCGTGCCTCAGCGTTCGCTGCAACGCAGGAAAGCAGGGAACAGGGAGCAGGACACCTCCTAACGCGACCCTGCAGATCTCCCTAAACTCCTAATGCATGAGCCGCCTCAGAAGGTAAGGGGGCTCATGCTCTCCAACCTAGAACCCTAGGTATCCCTGCTATGCCCTAAGCCTGAAGACAGGGCAGAGACCACCCATTCATCCAGCACAACGGATGCATGGTGTCTCCAGAAGCCCAGCAGCTGGCCACCAACTAGACAGGGTTCACAGCTGAACGACAGGTAAGTAACAAAAGGCAACAGACAACCTAGGTTACCAGAACTTACCTGCCGCCGACGAGATGGACCGGAAATGCACTGTCTAGATGCTTGCTTAAACCCCTCCGGGAAAGCAGCCCCCATTCGGAGGAAACACACAACAACACAATAACCTCGCAACAAGGCCCACACCACAACCACATACACCAGGTGGGAGAGGGAAAACAGAAACACACCAGAGGGGACACACAGACAGAGCAAGGGAAACAATATAATAAATAAGGATGGCTCACACAGACAGGAACATTTAGCCAGGGAGCAAAGCTCCTACACAGACTGACAACATCAAACTGACCACAGGCTCCAACACACCAACATATAAGGAGGCCTGAGGTCACACCCACCACACCTAGCAAACACACCTTAACCCCGTGCACACCAAACAGAGAAAGTGCACACATACAAACACACGTTGCCAGAGGCAACTGCATGCATTGACAGCAAGCCACCTAGCAACAAGCTCAGGCTGCTAAACTGCCAACAACATCATACAGCGGCAACCGCACGTGAGGCTACCAACTAACAGCCCTCACCTGCGGTAAACAACCAAACCTGGCCGCTGGCAACTGCATGCGGCTCTAAGAGTCACGACCATGACCATAGTCGTGACAGGCATTCCCTGATGCTGGATCCGGAGGAAAGCTGTCACTGGGTCCGCTGAAAGAATGATCTCATATCAGAAGTGACCAACACATCTTCAAACCTCCCTCTTCTTGCAGGCGCTGTTGGATTGGTACCCGCAACTGTTTCTCTGTGAGTGGAAATTCCTCTGCCAGCGCACACAAAAGCAGAATGCAGCATTTCTCGAAGCAAGGCCAGGAAGTGCTGCATTCTGACAGCCCTCTGTGATGGTGGTAACATTTCCGCCATTTTTTGTTTGTACCGGGGGTCTAAGTACGTTGCCACCCAGTACTGGTCCTTGCCCTTTATGCTTTTTATACGGGGGTCCCTCTTAAAACACTGGAGCATGAAGGCCCCCATTTGCACTAAACTGGAAGCGGTGTAGTGGCCTGGCTCCTGCTCATCATCCAGGATAATGTCGTCCTCGTTCTCCTCCCCCCATCCACGGACAACACCAGGGATCTCAGAAAGGTTTAAAGCATGCTCTTCTTGCTCCTCCTCATCCTCCTCTGACTCCTCTTCAGACTCCTGTTGTTAACTTGTCTCAGATGGAGTAGCCCCCCCTGGGAATTCATCCAGCATTGCGACTTTCTCATCTTCCTGCTCCTCGACCGTGCATGGTTGATGGCTCGCTCCTGATACATTAGCAGTCTGGTTTGTCCCTCCTGTGCAATGTAAGTTCTGCCTGCTTCTCCTCCCTATCTGCTGGTCCATATCTCCCTCTGAACTCCCCTCCTCTTCTTGTGGGCACCCACGTGACGTCCATAGACATGTCATCATCGACGTCACCTTCCCCACCACTAACATTAGAGATCTCGGAGTAGGCAGCAACATCGGGGACCAACCTCCTTGGGCTGATCTGGGCACTGTCGTCAGACTGCTGAGTGGCGGCCGTTGCTACCTCCTCTTCCTTATCTACGCATCGGCTGTGCATCGGAAATGTCTTGTGATGGATCACAAAATAATTCCTGGGACTCAAGTGGAGGGTATATGGTGGTGTTGGTGGTGGTGTCTTTGGGGGTGCACACAGCAGAGAGTGAAGAGGGTGCAGATAGAGAGGATGAGGAGAGTGCAGAAGCGGAAGGCTGAGTGAGCCACTCAACCAAGTCTGGTGCGTCCTTTGACGTAATCGCACGCACCTTCTGCAACTTCCCACTTAGGCTCCGGCTTGGTGCACCTGCCCGACTCCTACCACCCCTGCGGAAGGGCCTGTCTCTTCCTCTGCCTGTCATTTTTTAAATGACCCTGTGACAAAAGTCTCTAGAGAAGCGCAGTGTATGTGGAAGGTATATAACACCCCGCTTCAATCTGACGCTTTGGGGGGCCACTGGTCTATCACACCAGTTATAATACTTTTATTCCAGTAACGTTTGTCACTGTGTGTAGCAGAGGTAATGCAGCGAAAGAGGCTAAATTTCTGCAGTACCCAAATACACTATATAGAAAGTATATTATTGGTATATAACACCCCGCTTCAATCAGCTTTTTGGGGGGCGACTGGTATATCACACCAGTTATAATTATTTTTTCCAATAACGTTTGTCACTGTGTCTAGCAGAGGGAACGCAGCAAAACAGGCAAAAATTCTGCAGTACACAAATACACTATTATGAAAGTATATTGTTATATAACACCCCGCGTCAATCTGTCGTTTTGGGGGGCCACTGGTATATCACACCAGTTATAATACTTTTTTCTAATTGCGTTTGTCACTCTTTGTGGTTGTAGTATCGCTGCAGAACCGCTCACCAGTCACAATGCTGCACAATACAAATCCACTATAATATGCTTTCTATATTAGAAAGTACACTGCTCAAAAAAATAAAGGGAACACAAAAATAACACATCCTAGATCTGAATTAATTAAATATTCTTCTGAAATACTTTGTTCTTTACATAGTTGAATGTGCTGACAACAAAATCACACAAAAATAAAAAAATGGAAATCAAATTTTTCAACCCGTGGAGGTCTGGATTTGGAGTCACCCTCAAAATTAAAGTGGAAAAACACACTACAGGCTGATCCAACTTTGATGTAATGTCCTTAAAACAAGTCAAAATAAGGCTCAGTAGTGTGTGTGGCCTCCACGTGCCTGTATGACCTCCCTACAACGCCTGTGCATGCTCCTGATGAGGTGGCGGACGGTCTCCTGAGGGATCTCCTCCCAGACCTGGACTAAAGCATCTGTCAACTCCTGGACAGTCTGTGGTGCAACGTGACGTTGGTGGATAGAGCGAGACATGATGTCCCAGATGTGCTCAATTGGATTCAGGTCTGGGGAACGGGCGGGCCAGTCCATAGCATCAATGCCTTCGTCTTGCAGGAACTGCTGACACACTCCAGCCACATGAGGTCTAGCATTGTCTTGCATTAGGAGGAACCCAGGGCCAACAGCACCAGCATATGGTCTCACAAGGGGTCTGAGGATCTCATCTCGGTACCTAATTGCAGTCAGGCTACCTCTGGCGAGCACATGGAGGGCTGTGCGGCCCTCCAAAGAAATGCCACCCCACACCATTACTGACCCAATGCCAAACCGGTCATGCTGGAGGATGTTGCAAGCAGCAGAACGTTCTCCACGGCGTCTCAAGACTCTGTCACATCTGTCACATGTGCTCAGTGTGAACCTGTTTTCATCTGTGAAGAGCACAGGGCGCCAGTGGCGAATTTGCCAATCTTGGTGTTCTCTGGCAAATGCCAAACGTCCTGCACGGTGTTGGGCTGTAAGCACAACCCCCACCTGTGGACGTCGGGCTCTCATATCACCCTCATGGAGTCTGTTTCTGACCGTTTGAGCAGACACATGCACATTTGTGGCCTGCTGGAGGTCATTTTGCAGGGCTCTGGCAGTGCTTCTCCTGTTCCTCCTTGCACAAAGGCGGAGGTAGTGGTCCTGCTGCTGGGTTGTTGCACTCCTACGGCCTCCTCCACGTCTCCTGATGTACTGGCCTGTCTCCTGGTAGCGCCTCCATGCTCTGGACACTACGCTGACAGACACAGCAAACCTTCTTGCCACAGCTCGCATTGATGTGCCATCCTGGATAAGCTGCACTACCTGAGCCACTTGTGTGGGTTGTAGACTCCGTCTCATGCTACCACTAGAGTGAAAGCACCGCCAGCATTCAAAAGTGACCAAAACATCAGCCAGGAAGCATAGGAACTGAGAAGTGGTCTGTGATCACCACCTGCAGAACCACTCCTTTATTGGGGGTGTCTTGCTAATTGCCTATAATTTCCACCTGTTGTCTATCCCATTTGCACAACAGCATGTGAAATTGATTGTCACTCAGTGTAGCTTCCTAAGTGGACAGTTTGATTTCACAGAAGTGTGATTGACTTGGAGTTACATTGTGTTGTTTAAGTGTTCCCTTTATTTTTTTGAGCAGTGTATATTATAAGTGTATTACACCCCTATATACTGCACACCAATCAATAGCACAACTATACCAGTCCTTAAAAGAACTTTTGTGGGCCTATTAGCTAGTGTTTGGTGTCCCTAACAGCCTGTCCCTGCTCCACACAGCAACCTCTCCCTACAATGGCAAAACACTGAATGTAAAATGGCAGCCAGATCAGGTCTATTTATAAGGTAGGGGGTATGTCTATGTGCTGAAATGTCTCAATTGGCTGTCCTGTACCACCTGATAGATGTGTCATGGGTCAAAGTTCTTCACAATGTAAAAGAATATGGCGGGTGCGAATATCGCCATATGTTCGCATGTTCGGCGAACCGCGAACGAGAAAAGTTCGCCGTTAAACGCAAGGCCATATCTAATTAGCAACCTAGGACAGGTCTTAGCTGGCCAGCTACACTCACCTTTTGAAAGCCCCTGTGGAAACAGCAGTCGATCGAGAGCCTCAGCCGTGGAACGGAGGGGATTTTTTTTCTTTTCTTTTAAACAAATTCCTAGCTTGATCAATTTTTTTTGTAGGTCAGACAACCCCTTTAAATATAAAAAGTTGTAGCTGAAAAAGTGCTGTTCATGTCTCTACTGACAATTGAGTGAATTACATGCTACTGAGATGAGGTTTATTATTTTTTGGGTTATTCCACTAATATCTTATCATACTACTGTACACCTCCATTTCCAACACCCACAGCTTTAAGAGTGCCCTAAAAGAGAGAACACCTGACTCTAGTAAAGACCTGTTTTTAAAGTCCTAGAGAAAGTGCTGCAAAGTTTGGTAGAAATAGGTCAGTTCTTCCAAAACACATAGAAAAAGAAAGTTTACACTTGCACTGCTCTACTCCAAAAGAGAAGACAGAAATACTAATTTAGGCCACTTTTACACAGTGTTTGGTCAGTATTTGAGTGGTGATTTCCATCAGTGATTGTGAGACAAAACCAGGAGTGGAGTCTACACAGAGTTAAGGCATAATGGAAAGACTTTCTCCTGTTTTGTGCTTTCAACCGGTTCCTGGTTTTGGCTTACAATCACTGACAAATACAGTCGTGGCCAAAAGTTTTGAGAATGACACAAATATTAGTTTTCACAAAGTTTGCTGCTAAATTGCTTCTAGATCTTTGTTTCAGTTGTTTCTGTGATGTAGTGAAATATAATTACATGCACTTCATACGTTTCAAAGGCTTTTATCGACAATTACATGACATTTATGCAAAGAGTCAGTATTTGCAGTGTTGGCCCTTCTTTTTCAGGACCTCTGCAATTCGACTGGGCATGCTCTCAATCAACTTCTGGGCCAATTCCTGACTGATAGCAACCCATTCTTTCATAATCACTTCTTGGAGTTTGTCAGAATTAGTGGGTTTTTGTTTGTCCACCCGCCTCTTGAGGATTGACCACAAGTTCTCAATGGGATTAAGATCTGGGGAGTTTCCAGGCCATGGACCCAAAATGTCAACGTTTTGGTCCCCGAGCCACTTAGTTATCACTTTTGCCTTATGGCACGGTGCTCCATCGTGCTGGAAAATGCATTGTTCTTCACCAAACTGTTGTTGGATTGTTGGAAGAAGTTGCTGTTGGAGGGTGTTTTGGTACCATTCTTTATTCATGGCTGTGTTTTTGGACAAAATTGTGAGTGAGCCCACTCCCTTGGATGAGAAGCAACCCCACACATGAATGGTCTCAGGATGCTTTACTGTTGGCATGACACAGGACTGATGGTAGCGCTCACCTTTTCTTCTCCGGACAAGCCTTTTTCCAGATGCCCCAAACAATCGGAAAGACACTTCATCGGAGAATATGACTTTGCCCCAGTCCTCAGCAGTCCATTCACCATACTTTCTGCAGAAGATCAATCTGTCCCTGATGGGTTTTTTTGGAGAGAAGTGGCTTCTTTGCTGCCCTTCTTGACACCAGGCCATCTTCCAAAAGTCTTCGCCTCACTGTGCATGCAGATGCGCTCACACCTGCCTGCTGCCATTCCTGAGCAAGCTCTGCACTGGTGGCACTCCGATCCTGCAGCTAAATCATCTTTAGGAGACGATCCTGGCGCTTGCTGGACTTTCTTGGACGCCCTGAAGCCTTCTTAACAAGAATTGAATCTCTTTCCTTGAAGTTCTTGATGATCCTATAAATTGTTGATTGAGGTGCAATCTTAGTAGCCACAATATCCTTGCCTGTGAAGCCATTTTTATGCAACGCAATGATGGCTGCACGTGTTTCTTTGCAGGTTACCATGGTTAACAATGGAAGAACAATGATTTCAAGCATCACCCTCCTTTTAACATGTCAAGTCTGCCATTTTAACCCAATCAGCCTGACATAATGATCTCCAGCCTTGTGCTCGTCAACATTCTCACCTGAGTTAACAAGATGATTACTGAAATGATCTCAGCAGGTCCTTTAATGACAGCAATGAAATGCAGTAGAAAGGTTTTTTTGGGATTAAGTTAATTTTCATGGCAAAGAAGGACTATGCAATTCATCTGATCACTCTTCATAACATTCTGGAGTATATGCAATTTGCTATTATAAAAACTTAAGCAGCAACTTTTCCAATTTCCAATATTTATGTAATTCTCAAAACTTTTGGCCACGACTGTATAACTAATCAAACACTGACTGTGTAAAGGCAGCCTAAAAGAATCATGGTTAATCCAATACTTGCTAATTTGTATTAAAAATGTATAATAGTCTGATGCTTCTCACCCACATCTTCTGCATTCCTATAGAGAAAACAAGGAACGTGCACCTCCAATAGTGAAACAACACTGCAACAGGATAGGTTCTTCCACACAAGGGTTTTTATATCACTCACAGAAGGGCAGAAGTTAAAAGCATATAAAATTAATCTCACATCAACACAATCCCATGGTGGCTGGTCCCACCCCAATCGAGCATCACAGTCTTGCTTGCTTCTTTAGTAGAGCTATCTCCAATCCCAGCAAATTAACCCCTTATATACTCCCAATGCTGACTATGGTATGAAATTGATTAGAGAAAAGAAGTGGGCATCCCTAAACCCCCCCCCATTGCTGGGGGCAATGATGAGTCCACCCTTTCTACCACGGCCAGGTAAAAATCTGTGATGAGGAATCAGTGGTTCTTATCCAGAGATAAGGCTTTAGTTAGATTATCAGGCCCAGAGACAGCAAGTATTATAGCTTTTGTCTTGATGAATCAATGTACTAAGGATGATGTTGCCTCCATTCATAACACCTAACTTCTGTAGCTTTCTTTCTTTTACCATTTTTACCCATTGACTTATATGTGGAGGATATCTAATTGAATAGTACAACATTTTAACCTAAACATGCCACTGGTATTTTTAATACTAAACATACTATACATGCTGATTGGTTGATGGTGTAGTATTGTTTTAGTGGTGACCATTGTACATTTGAAATGTGGAGGAAATATCACCTGTCTGCACACTTCTGTGCAGACCTAAGTCACATACAATAGTAACCTTTACTGTAAACAGTTAATCTAATGGAAACAAACAATGACTCTCTTGGACAGAAGAAGCCATCCATTGTTCCTAGCAGCCAAGGAGACTCTGTTAGCCTAGCAATAACTGAGGTGTCAATTTTCACATTTAACTCAGACAAGATCTTTATCACACTTGCTTACCTCAACACAGCAGGTAAGTGTTGTAAATAGCTCATAGGTCTGCTCCCAGACTGGAGGTCATCCAATTTTAGATCAATGTAATGGCAATGTATGAACATCATGTATAACATACACTGATGAGCAAAAATTTAACAATGTTTTGAACTTTTGGCTTTCAGGCTCCATATCTGCCTATCCACTACAGCTTTGAATGTGAGACTACCATAATTTTGTAGACAATCATCCTGGCTATCTCATACATAATCTGGACATGCAACTATTTAGCAGATGATTAGTGAGATCACAGATGTCCATGGTGAAAGGATTTGGACCTTTCTGGACCTCTACGACAACCTTGGTTTGAGACACTGACGTCAGGAGAGATGTTTCTCAGTTGGCAATAATAGACTCACACAAGTATTACTGAGAAACACTCTAACTTTATTATGCTATAGCTTGGCCTTATATAGGCAGTAGATAAGTTTGCATAACAACAGCCTTAAACCAATCATAAAGGATAAACATTGATGATCACACAAATACTACCGGAACATCCTTTTATGGTATGTAATACGTCACATACACTGCGTGCAGAATTATTAGGCAAATGAGTATTTTGACCACATCATCCTCTTTATGCATGTTGTCTTACTCCAAGCTGTATAGGCTCGAAAGCCTACTACCAATTAAGCATATTTGGTGATGTGCATCTCTGTAATGAGAAGGGGTGTGGTCTAATGACATCAACACCCTATATTAGGTGTGCATAATTATTAGGCAACTCCCTTTCCTTTGGCAAAATGGGTCAAAAGAAGGACTTGACAGGCTCAGAAAAGTCAAAAATAGTGAGATATCTTGCAGAGGGATGCAGCACTCCTAAAATTGCAAAGCTTCTGAAGCGTGATCATCGAACAATCAAGCGTTTCATTCAAAATAGTCAACAGGGTCGCAAGAAGCGTGTGGAAAAACCAAGGCGCAAAATAACTGCCCATGAACTGAGAAAAGTCAAGCGTGCAGCTGCCAAGATGCCACTTGCCACCAGTTTGGCCATATTTCAGAGCTGCAACATCACTGGAGTGCCCAAAAGCACAAGGTGTGCAATACTCACATGGCCAAGGTAAGAAAGGCTGAAAGACGACCACCACTGAACAAGACACACAAGCTGAAACGTCAAGACTGGGCCAATAAATATTTCAAGACTGATTTTTCTAAGGTTTTATGGACTGATGAAATGAGAGTGAGTCTTGATGGGCCAGATGGATGGGCCCATGGCTGGATTGGTAAAGGGCAGAGAGCTCCAGTCCGACTCAGATGCCAGCAAGGTGGAGGTGGAGTACTGGTTTGGGCTGGTATCATAAAAGATGAGCTTGTGGGGCCTTTTCGGGTTGAGGATGGAGTCAAGCTCAACTCCCAGTCCTACTGCCAGTTTCTGGAAGACACCTTCTTCAAGCAGTGGTACAGGAAGAAGTCTGCATCCTTCAAGAAAAACATGATTTTCATGCAGGACAATGCTCCATCACACGCGTCCAAGTACTCCACACCGTGGCTGGCAAGAAAGGGTATAAAAGAAGAAAATCTAATGACATGGCCTCCTTGTTCACCTGATCTGAACCCCATTGAGAACCTGTTGTCCATCATCAAATGTGAGATTTACAAGGAGGGAAAACAGTACACCTCTCTGAACAGTGTCTGGGAGGCTGTGGTTGCTGCTGCACGCAATGTTGATGGTGAACAGATCAAAACACTGACAGAATCCATGGATGGCAGGCTTTTGAGTTTCCTTGCAAAGAAAGGTGGCTATATTGGTCACTGATTAGTTTTTGTTTTGTTTTTGAATGTCAGAAATGTATATTTGTGAATGTTGAGATGTTATATTGGTTTCACTGGTAAAAATAAATAATTGAAATGGGTATATATTTGTTTTTAGTTAAGTTGCCTAATAATTATGCACAGTAATAGTCACCTGCACACACAGATATCCCCCTAAAATAGCTAAAACTAAAAACAAACTAAAAACTACTTCCAAAAATATTCAGCTTTGATATTAATGAGTTTTTTGGGTTCATTGAGAACATGGTTGTTGTTCAATAATAAAATTAATCCTCAAAAATACAACTTGCCTAATAATTCTGCACTCCCTATATAAGAATGTACGCAGTTGTGCCGAATGACCCTGAATGAGACAAGAACATTTGTTCTAGTTCTAGGATATTCCCAGAATCTGTCCTGAGACAGATAAGTGAACCTAACTCACAGCGGGGGGGATGTAATATTAGTGCGTGGGTGAGATGTTATAACAATTCTGTACATGTAAGAGAAGACGGATGGAGTCACATTTCTCTTCAATCCCCTCTTAGAACCAAATTTCTTAGATAATATGGTTCTTACCCTTGCCCTTTTCCCTGTATACCGCCAGATATTTTCTATATCTTTCATGTGAGCTGTCTTCAGGATTAGGCAGCAGAGTCTCATAAAATGACATATTTGATACTCCTTTCATTATCAGTTTCCGTACACATGGTATGATACATGTTGCAACTAATGCTATTACTATAATAATTATCAGGATAATAATTCCCAACTGTACAAGTGCCTGTTTCCAGTTAGTGAACTAGCCAAAATACTGATCCCAAGGGTTATCGATACCTGAGTTTCTTTTGAGCTTGATTGATAAATCCTCTAGTTTCTTTATTGCCAGTGTGACCTTACCATTAGGGCCAGTGTTGTTGGGTATGAATGTGCAGCATGATGAGGGGTCTGTCAATACCTTACAGACACCACCTCTTTCTGCAAGTATCATATCGAGTACCATGCGGTTTTGAAATGTCATAATGGAATCTGCCTGTAACTGTTCTGCTACACCCTGTAATGCATCCCTGGTGTAGTTTACAAACCTTTGTTGATTATAGTAAATATAGTTGATCCAGTCTACATTTTTGTTGATTGTCATGTGGGGAATTATGGATTCCAATCCTGCTGCCACCTGACCTCTGCGTTGAATTCATCAGGGACCCCTCTTGGGACCCCGATTGCATCAATATACATGTGTGGGTCAAAGCTACCTTTTGGGAGGGCGCGACAGTTGCGTATATGTGTGTTGGTGTCTTTTTCATTTTCAGTGAAGATATGTATGTTCATGATGGCTTTAGCAAGGGCACATTCACCTTTCCAGGAACCCTCTATCTAGATCTTATCTTTCCATCCCCACAGATCCAATATACATCTCCAATCGAGTATACTCGATTCTGTGTGAGGGAGGTATCTGTTTCACTGTAAGTTGCACAGTATCCTTCAGTGAAATTACCCAGGGATCTTCCTTGATCTCCCCCTCTGTGGCACAGTACCTAGGTGAGGCTTAGCGGTCCCACATATATAACAATTACTTTTATTTATTGAAGCTGCACTGTACTTCATCCATTCTAACCATAGGTTGGCATCAGAGAACCCAGTTTCTGCTGCAAGAGCCTCCTCATATGTTGGGTCAGATATTGCTCTCATATTGTTAAAAGTTAAGATACGGGGTTTGAGGGGGTTTGTTTGTTTCTGAGGGTATGTCCATTCTTATAGTGGTTGCCGCATCTCGTGGAAGGATTGCACTTCATTATGCTGCATTAACAGAAGGAGTAAGTTGCAACGTAAGTACTGGAAGAATTGTACCAGAAGGTAGTGATTCCACCTTTCTGAGTTATAGCAACTTCAGCTTTGTTATCCTCCAGCAGTGTCATTAGGATCGTCAGTAATCCCACAGTCCAAGTGGACCGTCTGTGCCATCTTCCAGAATTGAGGGAGTGCATCCTGGTGGAGGTCAGAGCTGTCTGCTCCCGTTAGTACCTCAATTTGTCCTTTTTAGAGGTCAGGACTGTCTGTCCCCATTATTACCTCCTTTTGGGGTGCCTCCTTTACCAGTTTCACTCTGGTGGTGTGGATCCAAGTAGTTGCTTCTTCCGTGAGTACTGCTGTACGGGTCGCGGCTACCACTGTAGTCGGTGATCTGTAGGTGAAGTCTCCTGCAAATTTTCCTTTCTTTAATTTCTTTATCAGCACGATATATCCCACTTGGAATGGGTGAGTTGGTTCCTGTGGAAGACAAGGAGACTTACAAGCAACTTTTTCCTCAATTTCACTTAGGGTTTTTATCAATCTGGTTACATTGGTGTTTGGGTTGTTCCTCAAACATGTGATACACTTCCCCACATAATCTGACACTAACTGTTTAATGCCTGTAATATAGAAATTCTGTGCTAGCAGCATGTGTGTTGTTTGAATGCTGTTGTGTCCTACTCCATGAAAATGTGCAATGAACAGAGGGGAGCTGTGCTGTGGTATGCATGGTTCCCCCTCTTTGCAGATTAATCCTGTCCTAGGATTCTTCTGCAAGATTGGATAACACCAATCGGCCATTTCATCGTCAGTAGCTGAGGACTGGAGATCCACAAGCATCTGAGTTAACTCAAGTGAAGGAGGTACTAATTTCACCATTTGCAATGTGGCCGGGGCTATCAGTGCAGCCTTCTTGGCCTCCGCGTCTGCCAGGGCATTGCCTTGGGACACATGATCTTTACCACCAGTATGCGCCCTGCAGTGGACAATTGCAATCTGTGAGGGAAATCTTATGGCTTCTAAAAGTTGTATGACAAGTTGTGAATGTGAGATGTGCTTACCATCAGCTGCAATGAATCCTCTCCTTTGCCAAATGACCCCGTGGTCCCAGACCACTCCATGTGTGTACCTGCTGTCAGTGTAAATGGTGACTGGCTTGCCTTCATGTAGTATGCATGCTCTCGTGAGTGCAATAAATTCTGCTGCTTATGCAGATTGGTATGTGATGGGTCTGGCTTCCAGGACAATATGTGTGTCATGTTGTATGGCGTGTATACAATCATGTGCCTCTGTCAAGTGATCCTCAGGTCCTTTAAGTCCTAATAGGGCATTCAAGATAGGTGCTGGACCTGAGGTGTGTGTTGCATATTTGATTTGGAGGTAGGGATTGCTGAGGAGTAGAATCTCACATCCAGATAGTCTTTGTTCGGACATGTGCTGTGTGTGTATGCCTTTGAGAAGGCCTAATACATCATGTGTGGTGTACAGGATAGTCTCATGTCCCATTGTTAGTGGTGTTGCAAGCTCAACCATCATAGCACGGGCTGCAAGAGATCTCAGACAGGCCGGCATTCCTTGGACGGATGCCGGAACCACCTTTGAGAAAAAGGCACAAGGACGTAACTTGCCTCCGTGATACTGTGTCAGCACACCCGCCATGGTTTTACAATTTTGTCGAGCATATACGTGGAATGTGAGTTTGTAGTCAGGGATGCCCAAACCCGGACTTGTCATTAAAGAACATTTCAAATAATCAAATGCATTAAACATTTCCTCAGACCACCTGATGAGATCTGGCATGTCTGCCAGAGTGGCTTGTCTCATTACATTGTCATAGTAGGAGAAATCAGGAATCCATTGTCTGCAGTAGGTTATCATACCAAGGAAAGATAACATTTCTTTCTTGGTGTGCGGGGGGGGACCAGGCCCGCAACAGACTGGACTCTTTCTGTGCTGATTCTCCTTTCTCCCTTTGTGAGAACAAAGCCCAAGTATTCAACTTGCTTTTTACACCATTGCATTTTCTTGCGTGACACCTTGTGTCCACATTCAGACAACCATTTCAACAAAGATAAACCATCTGTTACATTGGCCTCCTCTGACACACTACACTGCACAATAACAAATCATCCACGTATTGCAAGAGTACAGAACCCTGGGGGGGTGCCATGGTTTTAAACTGGCTTGGAGGACAATGCTGTATACTACAGGTGAATCAGCATATCCCTGGGGCATCCTGCACCAGGTGAGTTGACGACCCTCAAAGGAAAAAGCACAAAGAGTCTGGTCTACTTGTCAATCGGGATAGAGAAGAAAGCATTTTTCAAGTCTATCACGCTGAAACAGACAGCATCTGCAGTAAATGGCTGACAGCAACTGAGAAATGTCTCGGCTGTCTCTGTTTACTCACGTGTTGGCTCCTGAACTTTTGTAACTATGTGTGGGGGTCTGTATCTTCCTGATCTCAAAGCATGCCGCTGCCTCCTTCTCATATAAATGTTTCTCAAAGTCTTGTATTTTGTCTGTCCATGAGAAAACACTTTGCTTTACAATCAACATGAGATTGGGAAGGAGAACTAGGCTGTCACTATTTGCAGCCTGCAGTCCCTGGTTGGGAGGGGGAAACTCACACTTAGATTTTCCTCCACCCACAGTAAGAAAATTCACCAAATGACAGAGTGATAATATTACAGTGAGATATGTTCTTACACTTACCACCAGAACAATAGCTCTCACACAAACAGATGAATCTTAACACTCTATGTATCTTATACTCTAAATATAGGTATGCTTCAAACCAAGGTAGGTCAGTCTCCCTGAGACTGTTCTCTTACATGTACTCCTGGTACTAAAAAATCTCTGTTGACAGTTAGATAAAGTAAATAGATCTCCCGGAGATCCTATGGTGTGTCCCTGACACAAACCAACTTACGGATAGATCTCCCTGAGACTCTATCCCGTGCGTGGCACTCCAAGTGCCGGCCTTATTCATGAAAGCACTCCAAGTACTTATTATAAACTCCCGGAGTCTATTTTTAAGGCTTAACAATGTATCCCGGATACATAATAGAAACTCACGGGTAGAGATGTGGCCAGTGCCCCCGGATCCGGCAGTGGACAAAAGGGATGTCTCTCTTACCGGACACGAGTATGGCCTTCTCTATCCCGGACGGAGCCCCCAAACTGAAAGGATTTGGACCTTTCTGGACCTCTACGACAACCTTGGTTTGAGACATTGATGTCAGGAGAGATGTTTCTCAGTTGGCAATAATAGACACACACAAGTATTACTGAGAAACACTCTAACTTTATTATGCTATATATGCTTGGCCTTATATAGGCAGTAGAAAAGTTTGCATAACAACAGCGTTAAACCAATCATAAAGATAAACATGGGTGCTCACACAGATACTACCGGAACATCCTTTTATGGTATGTAATACGTCACATATAAGAATGTACGCAGTTGTGCCGAATGACCCTGAATGAGACAAGAACGTTTGTTCTAGTTCTAGGATATTCCCAGAATCTGTCCTAAGACAGATAAGTGAACCTAACTCACAGCGGGGGGGATGTGAAACAGTGTGTGGGTGAGATATTATAACAATTCTGTACATGTAAGAGAAGACAAGATGGAGTCACATTTCTCTTCACATGGAAGAACTGTGCAACGCGCATTACACAAGTCTGGAATGGTGGTCCGAAAAAGGTGAAGAAGCCTCAACTTCAATATCGTCATAAGAAGCGTCGGATCAAGTTTGCAAAAAAGTACAAACTGTGGACAGTAAAAGATCAGAAATGTGGGATTTGGAGCAATGAGATAAAAGTCAATCGACTGGGCTCTGATGGGTGCAAATGGGTCTGGAAGAAACAAGGGAAAATTGGGCTAACAGATCAAGAAATTGAAGGAACTGTCAAGTTTGGTGGAGGAAGCATGATGATATGGGGTTGTTTCACAGCCAAAGGCATTGGATACTTAACTAGGACCGATCGTGGTCTCAATGATGAGCTACAGTCAGGTCCATAAATATTGGAACATTGACACAATTCTAACATTTTTGGCTCTATACACCACCACAATGTATTTGAAATCAAACAAACAAGATGTGCTTTAACTGCTGACTGTCAGCTTTAATTTGAGGGTATTTTTCATCCAAATCAGGTGAACAGTGTAGGAATTACAACAGTTTGCATATGTGCCTCCCACTTGTTAAGGGACCAAAAGTAATGGGACAATTGGCTTCTGTGCTGTTCCATGGCCAGGTGTATGTTATTTCCTCATTATCCCAATTACAATGAGCAGATAAAAGGTCCAGAGTTTATTTCAAATGTGCCATTTGCATTTGGAATCTGTTGCTGTCAACTCTCAAGATGAGATCCAAAGAGCTGTCACTATCAGTGAAGCAAGCCATCATTAGGCTGAAAAAACAAAACAAACCCATCAGAGAGATAGCAAAAACTTTAGGCGTGGCCAAAACAACTGTTTGGAACATTCTTAAAAAGAAGGAACGCACCGGTGAGCTCAGCAACACCAAAAAACCCGAAAGACCACGGTGGATGACCGAAGAATTCTTTCCCTGGTGAAGAAAACACCCTTCACAACAGTTAGCCAGATCAAGAACACTCTCCAGGAGGTAGGTGTATGTGTGTCAAAGTCAACAATCAAGAGAAGACTTCACCAGAGTGAACACAGAGGGTTCTCTACAAGATGTAAACCATTGGTGAGCCTCAAAAACTGGAAGGCCAGATTAGAGTTTGCCAAACAACATCTAAAAAAGCCTTCACAGTTCTGGAACAACATCCTATGGACAGATGAGACCAAGATCAACTTGTACCAGATTGATGGGAAGAGAAGAACATGGAGAAGGAAAGGAACTGCTCATGATCCTAAGCATACCACCTCATCAGTGAAGCATGGTGGTGGTAGTGTCATGGCGTGGGCATGTATGGCTGCCAATGGAACTGGTTCTCTTGTATTTATTGATTATGTGACTGCTGACAAAAGCAGCAGGATGAATTCTGAAGTGTTTAGGGCAATATTATCTGCTCATATTCAGCCAAATGTTTCAGAACTCATTGGACGGCGCTTCACAGTGCAGATGGGCAATGACCCAAAGCATACTGCAAAAGCAACCAAAGAGTTTTTTAAGGGAAAGAAGTGGAATGTTATGCAATGGACAATGACCTGACCTGAATCTGATTGAGCATGCATTTCACTTGCTGAAGACAAAACTGAAGGGAAAATGCCCCAAGAACAAGCAGGAACTGAAGACAGTTGCAGTAGAGGCCTGGCAGAGCATCACCAGGGATGAAACCCAGTGTCTGGTGATGTCTATGCGTTCCAGACCTCAGGCTGTAATTGACTGCAAAGGATTTGCAACCAAGTATTAAAAAGTAAAAGTTTGATTTATGATTATTATTATGTCCCATTACTTTTGGTCCTGTAACAAGTGGGAGGCACATATGCAAACTGTTGTAATTCCTACACCGTTTACCTGATTTGGATGTAAATACCCTCAAATTAAAGCTGACAGTCTGCAGTTAAAGCACATCTTGTTCGTTTCATTTCAAATCCATTGTGGTGGTGTATAGATCCAAAAATGTTAGAATTGTGTCAATGTCCCAATATTTATGGACCTGACTGTATATGTGAATATCCTACAATACAAGTTACTTCGTAGACTCGAGTACTTTGGGTATGAATAGGATGACACAGTGTTCCAGCAGGACAATGACCCGAAGCATATGTCGAGATTGGTGGAGAAATGACAATGAAGTAGAGGTGCTGGATTGGCCCCCACAGTCCCCAGACCCCAATTCAATCGAACACTTGTGGGTAGAGTTAAAGAAAAAGCTGTATTCGTACCCAAGTGAGTTGACCAGTATGCACCAACATTGGGAACATGTAGAAGAGACCTGAAATCTGTTCAGTCGAGACATGCTTGAATCTAATCAAGAGCATGCCATGAAGGATTCAGGCAGTTTTGAAAGCCAAAGGATGATTCACAAAATACTAACAAAATAATAAAAACAGTAACAATGCAGTTATACGACAAGAATCTGCATAACTAATCATATGCTAAATATTTGCAAGTCCAATTTATGCATGAGATAACCAAGATGATTTATCTATAAAATGATGGTAGTCTCATGTTCGAAGCTGTAGTGGATGGTGGAGCCTGAAAGTCAAAAGTTTAAAACATTGTTACCCTTTTGCTCATCAGTATGTATATATATATATATATATATATATATATATATATATATATACGGTTTTTTGTTTTTTTAAATTGCCTTTTTTATGTACAAATATCTGTACATAAAATTATAATAAAAAATAATTGCATAAGTGCAGAAGCATAATTGTTATTTCAGTGTCCGTATTGATAAGAACAAAAATGTGATTACATTTTATCCTGTACGGTGAGCATCATAAAAAAATTGAGATTGAAAAATGCCATAATTGCAGTTTTTTCTTCTTTCAACCTCACAAAAAGTGATCAGAAAGTTGTATGTAAGTCAAAATTGCACCAATGACAACTACAACTTGCCCAACAAAAAACAAGCACACTGGAGAGCAGTCTGAATGGAGAGCAATCCAGTTCAGTCAGTCTTAGAGTATTTGGCTGGAGAAAATACTGCAGCATGCTGCGGTATTTTCTCCGTCCAAATTTCTGGAATACTTGCCGCAATGACACCGGAGAGATGGATGATGGTGTTTAAATGCATTTGTTAGACGGATCCGCATCCGGATCCGTCTACAAATGCTATTAGTTTGCACACGGATTTCCGGATCCGGCAGGCAGTTCCATTGATGGAACTGCCTGCCGGATCTTCACAACCCAAGTGTGAAAGTACCTTAAGGCGACACA
The DNA here is from genome assembly GCF_905171765.1 of Bufo bufo. Taxonomy (NCBI): domain Eukaryota; kingdom Metazoa; phylum Chordata; class Amphibia; order Anura; family Bufonidae; genus Bufo; species Bufo bufo. The sequence continues at coordinate 218,732,945 of NC_053391.1, forward strand.
AAAACATGTTATTTTGTGCAAAAGTACAAAAATATAAACTTATAAATTATAAATAATTGTACTGACCTGCACAATAAAGTTATCATGCTGCTTATAGCACACAGTGAACACCATGAAAATAAAACCTCCAAAAAACTGCGCAGAATTTCCATTTTTTTTCATGCCCGCCCCATAAAAAAATGTTAACGTTATATAATACATTAGGTGCATCCCAAAATAGCGCAGTGTCCTGCAAAACACAAGTTCTGTTGATGGAAAGAAAGTTATCGCTGTTGAAATGACAAGAAAAAAATGGAAAAAATTCCTGAAGTCCAAAATAAGCAGCGTCCTTAATTTATTGTGCAAAACAAGCACCTTTTAACCCCTATTTCCTTATTAATTTGTAAAATCTCACATAAAGATGATTATTATTATTATTATTACTTTTATTAGCATAAAGCGGATTTTTCTAAATACTGTATTGGCCATTATTGAAACTCTGGCTCCACCTAGTGGTGCAAAGGGAGCATTGTGAAGATTTATGGAAGTTCATTGCAAATTATAAGGTACTGAACAGTCACACACAGTGTATAAATATATACATTAGGGTGTTTAATTTTTCCAAGGATGTGATTCTTATATAACTTTGCCCCAAGTCTCAGTGATGTAAAATATATATATGCCAAATTTCAAGAAGATTGGATAATATTTAGGGGTTGCACACTTTGATCACTTTTATCCTTTGATCCCAGGGGTTCTGCATCAAGCAAGGTGGATGGCAAGGCAATATATGCACTTAAAATTGTTCTCTTCACTAAACAGTTGAATATTCCTCAACGAGAATTGAAAGGAATGAAACGGGTTGCACATTTTGTCAGCCTCATATATGTTCACTTTTTACACGAGGCAATTGTAAGTCGACGTAAAAAAAAGTGCTCTCACAGTTGCTAAGAGACACCTTTGGTATCTGTAAGAAACAAACGTAGGATTGGCTTTTTTAGACAAACGTATTACTCAGGCTGTTAACCACTTCACATCCGCCCATAGGATATAAACGTTCTATGGGTGGATATTTATCTCTGAATGGACGTTGTGCAGCTGCCGAGCGGGCCACCCCAGAGAGAAGGCAGGGACAGTTCCCAGGTGTCCCTGCCTTCTAAATCGCTGCATACACAGCGCTCAGCGAGAGCTAAAAAAGTGAAGGTAAAGGTCCCCAGGTAAAGGTCTTGTATGACCTTATGGGGGACACAAAGTGTAAAATAAAAATATAAAACAAAGTGTTTAAAAAAAAAACAATAGAAAAGTTTTCACATGTAAAAAAAAAAAAAAAAAAGCCCCAATTAAGTAATAATTATTATTTTTTAAATAGAAAAAAATAAAATAAAATAGACATATTTGGTATTGCCACGTACATAATGACCGGTTCTATAAATATATTACATGATCCACCCCATCCAATAAACACATTTAAAAAAAAAATGCCCCCTCCCCACACACCTAGCTAATGTTTGTGAACAAGTACAGTGGAGGTTGATGCAATCTAAACAAAATGTTCAGTCACTCTTGTATGTGCATTCAGAGGAAATGTGAAGGGTAGGAGTGTGACGAATACCGTACCCCGACTGACGTCGGACGTCAAATATGTAGAGCCATCGAGATAGGGTATAGTAACTGGTTACCAAGGCGTGACGTTACGTCGTCTCTGAGGAGCAGGTAAGGTCAGCTTGGTACAGTGTTCACAGACTCCTCCTGTCCACACTGGCACAGAGAGGCAACAAGCTGAGAGAGCCTTTTCACTGCCCCAATGAAACAGCGGGTTTTCAGCCCGGGTATACTGCGAACAGTTTCTTGATTGATATAAGCCTAGTCATCTAACGGGATTATATAGGGTAAGAAACCTACCCGCGGTAGCGTATTACTAGGCCGAAGCACGGACGTGGGGATTCGTTATCGAGATACCAGAACAGCACAAGATTAAATTATATATTTAATTGCCTTAAGGGCTCACTGGACATAACACAATATACACAGAAAATATATACAGTGGTCTGAGTGGTAAATACAGATGGCGTGGTACAAACAGGGCTAAGCAAAAAAAAAAGTCAGTTTACCAGGTATATGAGTCCTTTAAGTTGTGATGAGTTCTTAGCTGTATTCACATGGGCGGCAGTGATGTCAGCCAGTTGCAGGTCCCTCTAAACACATGGCAGGATGTGACCCCCTTTCAGAAAAAAGACCTGTCCGTTTGCTGGCACAAGCCTTTTAACCTGTAGCCGGCCTCTGGGAGGGGTCCACTCCCCCTCTGCTGGGGCTGGCAGCAAATGAGCCACAAAATTGATTAGGGCTCATGGCTCTAGAGCAGAATGTCGCAGGGAGGTGGTTCTGGGACCAATGGATCCGCCTGGGTTCCAGCTACCAGTAGAGTCCAAGCATGGTACCGTTATTTGGTTTCTGTGGGGAGATATGTATATCTCCCCTCCCGGGCATCTTACCACCAAACTCTGACCACGAGCCTGTTCATCGTGGCCACAGGGACACAAATATGCATCTGGTTTATGTCTGTGATGGACGGGTGATTCATAATTCCTTATGAATCGCCAGTTCCATGATGTCTGATAATGTTCATTGAACTGGGGAATGGCCTAGACCCCCTGCAGGGAAGTTTTCCTGCCGGACCCGGGCTGTCTGAATGGAGGTGAGAAATTGTAAACAAAGGTGACCTGTCATTTGGCTGGACTTTGAAGCAGGGCCCCCCTGTGGAGTTCACTACCTCTGCTATCTAACAGCAGATGGCTGGTGTGGGAACATGGCTGACATTGAACAATAATCCATATTCTTTACAAGGAGCACTAAAAGTGTGATGGTGCATAGTGAGGCTTCACTTTGTTGGGTTATGTATATGTGACTAGGATCAGGGGCCAGGGCGGAGAAGCAAACAGTGCTGTGTCCTTGAGGCCTTAGGGTATATGTCCACATACATATTTGTTTTACTTTTAAATGAAACAATACAATAGCAAGTGCAGACCTCTCAAGTGTCCCTCTTTTGGAGGGACAGTCCCTACTTTTGACCCAAGTCCCTTTGTCCCTCTTTTCTCCTTAAATGTCCCTCTTTTTGATTTGAGGTACAGATTTGCATTATTACAATAGTGATCCAGAAAGTGTTGTCTGGTTCCTATCTACAGCCTGCCTTGTATATTATTTCATTATTTGATGCAATTTTGATTAAAAAAATTAATATATTCAGAAAAAATGCTGCTGTATTGTGTAAAAGAAAACTATTTAAGTGTATAGATATGTAGGAAAAATTGATCTTTCACACAACGAACCCAAAGTGGAGTATGCAAGTGAATTGGGTTTTGGCAAACCATACTAAATAAGGAAAATTGGTGTAGACCAAGTAATCCAATAAAAATAGGTTTATTTCATACATAATATTAAAGCAAGCATTGAAATAATAAAAGCCAAATGTAAAGTAAGAAATAGACAAATTACAAGAAACTCAAAGGAGGCAACTAGCTTGGTGGTTACTGTCTGATGTGAAGCAATGAACATATGGTTAAAATAGTCCCGTTTAGTTACTGGCAATAGGAGGCAAATAGAGGCAACAAGTTTACTATTCCTTGGCAAGCATTGTACCCAACTTCTCTAGGCAACAATACTTTGGATGGAGTCTCCTCTGACTTGTCAGTAATGTGATGGATGTAGCTGCTATATAGGCCATGGCACTTTCACCTGGTGGCGCAGTTCCCCACTTTGTGCACAATGTGCACAGGTGCCATCAAGTTGTGGTATCTCTTTCCTCACTCACTCTGCACTGGATATAACAGACCATGGTATCTCTTTCCCAACACACAAAATACACGCAGGGCTGCAGGTCTTACCTGCAGCACGCTGGGGTCTCACTATATTTGACCTAGCTTCTCTACAGGTCCTCTGCTGCGCCAGGGTGCAGGAAATAGGCAGTACAAGTCAGATACCCTTGCTCCAGGTTACTCTCTCCACTGAGGTATATGACCCCCCCTCTAGGCCCTGAGGCAGTGCCCCAAATTATCAAGCAACACCCACCTCCAATATTTAGCTAGCTATCATGCAGCATTCTCCAGCACACTCTCTTGAACCTGCCTGCATGCTCTGACCATGAAGTCCCTGTACTTTATTTCCTATTGTTTGGAGGTGCTGGTCTAACTTTGTTTTTCACAATGTACATTGGGGAAGTATCTACCTATATTTGGACCGTGTACTCCTGTCCATCTGCCCAGGGCTTCAAATCAGAGTATAATATAGACAGATTGTCCATTGCCCTGAATTTTGTTGGCTTAGGCCCATGAGAGACAAGTCTGTTAGTGCAGGGCACACCTGCAGAAGCAAACTTGTCGCTGGTAGATAGTCCTTACACAATAATGATCAAAAAGGTGTCCAAAGAATCTTTATGTAGTAAGGTATAGCAGAATGTCAATTCAGATTTCTCCATGTATCCGGCGTTTGCTTTTGCATTGCAGCTGTGGTAGCATGCACCTATACTGGTGTTGGTCTAGCTTTGTTTCTTGCATTGTACATGAAGCACCTCGGAGTGTCCCCTCACAGGGATGTGCTCACATAAAAACGTACTCATATAGTTTCTCAACACAAACAGTGCGGTTTACAACATAGCAGTATACAGCGTCCATCAACATCCTGCCCAAGGCAAATGACCCTCCTGTGTGTGAGCATGGCTTCACAGGCTACCTGTGATGTCATCACAAATTAAATACACATCATAACCAAGCCATCAGTTCACTGCCTACATGGTATTTTACTCACAGTAGTGCCTATAATATCTGCTTTCCTTGCTGTCAACATTGTGTCGGTTACATGGCACATTTAAAGCGGCTTTTTGGGACCAATTAACAACTCTTCATATATCTTATGCTGGCCTACTGAACAACTTTCAAATGTACTTATTGTGCTGTACCCATCTAGCTCCTATTGGTGGACATCGCAGCGTACCACATGATGTGCCACTCCTGGAAAAAATCCTACTTCTGCCGATGTCACATCCATCCATTGAACAGCAGGCTTCCTGTCTCTGAAATGACCACGTCATTTCCTAGTACACGAGAGGGCCAGAATCCTTAGTGGTTCCTCCCGAGTACAGTATTGACTACAGCCTCTGCATGATAAGTGCATGCAGGTTTGTGGATATCCAGGGAATGATGATAGATCTATTTGAAGTGCATGAGGGTGGTGATAGGGATGATAGCAGGGGATGCTGGGGGACAATAGCAGAAGTAAATAGCTTACATAGGTTAATGAGACTGACAGAAAAAGTGGCCGATCATGCTGAAAAAGTATTGGGAAACGTAGCGAGCTTCTTGATGTTGGGGTCAGAAAACCCCTTTAAGTTAAGGGAGATGTAATGAGATGTGGTACTGTTTGTGTATCCAACATGCTGTATTTTATTCAACAAACCAAGGGTGCACACAGATGTCACAGCACTGCAAAGCAAAACTTAGTAAGGGTAACCCCTCCCTGTGAGATTTCTACTCCTTCGTCGGAAAAAGTGCTTCAAAAATATTTCACTCATTCTGAACAAATAAATTTATACCAGACAACTAGCATAAATACATTAACCAGGCCAATTTTCATTTTTATCTCCCCACCTTCCGAGACTCAACCTTTTTACTTTTCCATTCACATAGTGTTATGAGGGATTCTTTTTTTGTTCAGGTTGAATGCTTCATGGAACAGGGCCCTATTTCACACTAGCGTAAATATTTTCTGGTATTGAGGTCCGTCATAGGGTCTCAATACTGGAAAAAAAACGCTTCAGTTTTTTCCCCATTCAGAACAGAACGCTCCACAATGCATTCCGTTCCGTTCTCATACTGGAGAGCATGCTGAGGTTTGCTTTCCGTAATGGGATGCGGAGCAAGACGGATCGGTCCCCCATTGACTTTCAATGGAGTTCATGACAAATCCGTCTTGGCTATGTTACAGATAATACAACCGGATCCGTTCATAACTGATGTAGATGGTTGTATTATCAGTAACGGAAGTGTTTTTGCTGAGCCCTGCTTGATCCAGCAAAAACGCTAGTGTTAAAGTAGCCTAATCCGCCCACTGATTCTCTCTTGCTTTTACATGTACTGCATTTAGAGAAAGAAGGTTCATTTCTGCCCACTGGAATATCTTGTTTGATACATAGTGCACCTGGCTCCCTCTTGTACCCCCCTGATTTTAAAGAAAAGCCACTTTAGTCATATTGTCGGAATATATCTTTAGATACTTTTTTTTCCACCAACTCGTTCAAAGCTTTCATTACTGCTGTAAGCACCCTCAGATTTGAAGGTTTGACTATTTCCTTGTTCCAAGTTACTTGGAATGAAGTGTGACATATGTGAGCTCCCCAACCCTGGGCAGTGGCATCTGTTGTCATAATCTGGATCTTGTCTGGAATCCAATCTACTGCTTTGTCCAGATGATGTCTGTTCATCCACCATTTCAGAGACAACTTTACCTGGCCAGAGAGCTTGATTGATTGATCAAGAGAACAAAGATTTCTCCACTATTGTAGTACAAGTTTTTTTTAATGGCCTTGACTAAAACGGCGTCCATGGAACTGCAGGGATGCACACCGTCATGTGTCCCAACAGATTCATGGCTTGTTATTTTCTTACTTGTAGACGGTTACAAAAGTGATCAAATTGTACTTCTTTTTATGAGGGAGAAAAGTTGTTTGAAGCTCTGAGTCTAGAATAATCCTTAGAAACTTCACCCTTCTTGAAGAAATAAGGTTCAATTATTGCCAGTTCACAATCCAACCCAGCTTTTCCAATGTCTATGAGACTAGTTCTATCTGCTGTTGAAAGGAAGAATGATGGGGGACTATTAGTCAAAGATGGTCTACATATGGCACCATTGTCACATCTTGTAGTCTCAGATGTGCTGAAAACTCCGCCATTATCCTCATGAACAGACGGCGGGCTGATGAAATTCCGAACAAAAGGCATACAAACTGGTAATGGCGAATATTTTTGTCAGATTCAATCTCATATATAAGATATTTCCAATGCTCCTGATTTATTGGGACATGGAAATATGCGTCTTTCAGGTCTATCATAATGATGTTTGAGTTCTGTGCGATAAAAGGAATAGCTGCTTTTGTCCTGTATACTATGAATTTGTTTAGGTACTTTATATTTATTATCATACAGTAACTGCCGTTTGGTTTCTTCATGAAAAAAGGATGAATAATGGCCCAGGAATTGGTCTTGTGGGGGTACAGGTTGGATGGCCTCTAGGCAAAGATCTTGACTGCCTGAACGCAACTTCTTTTGTAAGGATATAGAGAAAAGGCTCGTCAGTTTAAATTTGTCAGGGAGAACCAAAGTAAATTCTGTTCTGCATCACTCCTCAAGAATTTGAATGATCCACTGGTTTTCTAATATGTCTTCCCACTGAAGAACGAACCAACAATCTCATCATTTAAAAGTTGCTCACTGACTGGGGTTAAAAAGAAAGGTCTTACTCCTACCTCCATTTCTATCATTCTAACGCCCAGCTTTCTTTTATCAGATGTGTTTTGATACTGAAATGTATTTATTTATTTTAAGCACTTATATGGCAATACTATATTCCGCAGTGCTTTACAGACATTAGCATCCGACTGTCCCCAATGGGGCTCACAATTTAAGTTCCCAATCAGTATGTCTTTGGAGTGTGGGAGGAAACCGGAGTACCCGGAGGAAACCCACGCAAACACTGGAAGAACATACAAACTTCATGCAGATATTGTCGTGGTCAGATTCAAACCTAGGACCCCAGCGCTGCAAGGCATCAGTGCTAACCACTGAGCCACTATGCTGCCCATATCTGCCTCTTTTAAAAAGGTCTCTTTCTGAAATTTATATTCTAGAAAATCAGTTTTTTATCTGAAGATTTCTCTAAACTTTTGTCTAAATCTGGTCCAAACACATACTCGCCATGGAACGGTATAGAACAAATCTTGTTTTTAGAAGCAACATCTCCCATCCAAGACCTACGCCATAGGACTCTCCTGATAGAATTGGCTAACCCTGAGGTCCAGGATCCTTATCTGTCTACAAAATAGACATGAAGGAAAAGGAACCATCATCAACTAACCTAGCTACATAACTGAAATTATGCCAGTAAAAGAACGCAGAAGCAATCAAAAGTCCCAGCAAAGGGAAACTTACAGGTTCACATGTCCTGGGCTATGGTCCATCCCTGCTGCTTGCTAATGTGCTGTGTCTGCCTCCCAAGATGGCGCTTTACATTGGGAGGAACGCTTTTACATTTTAACCGGAAGTGACAAAGCACAGGAAGTGATCTCACAGTCCCCATCACTTCTGTACAGTACCTTACCAGCAATTTTCCCAGCGGGCCACTTGCCTTTCATTGAGAACATCCTATCCACTCCTACTGTGCTTAGGAGTCGGCCAGTTGCCTTTCATTGAGAACATCCTATCCACTCCTACTGTGCTTAGGAGTCCCCTGCCTAACTCCATATGTGCCAATTTCCATATATAGAGTCATCCAAACATTCTGTTAGTGTATGAGGATACCCCTGTAGATTTAAAAGTGGTCTCTACTTTTGAGCTGTTACAAGAGGAGTTGAAACTCACAACCTCCAGCTTGAGAGACAGAAGCCTTACCAGTTGTGCTACAAAGCACACTGTTGTTTATGGGAAGAATTTCTCTAACTAAAAAACTTCAGGACATTGGAATAACAGCAAAAGCCTAATTTATTTAAATGGGTTTTCCAAGATTTTGATACTGATGACGTATCCCTCTGGTATCGCGCTCAGCCCCACTGAAATGAATCAGGCGAGCGTGGTACCAAGCACAGCCGCTATACATTGTACAGCGATGTGCTTAGTAAGCAAGGAGAAGGCCACGATGCTCAAGGGAGCTCTGGTGCCTTCTCAAACACATGATTGGCTGGTGTCCCGGGTGTCGGACCCCCACCAATCAGATACTGATAACATATCATGAGAATAGGTCATCAGTATCAAAATCTCGGAAAACCTCTTTAATAATCACAAAAATGTAATGGAGAAATATAAATTACAATAAACACATTATATATATATATATATATATATATATATATATACACACACACACACACACACACACAAAAGTATGTATATTGTAATAAATTTTGCTCTATTATAATTTGGGTGATTACTAAATAAAGTAGAATCTGGGGTTATGCCAGGATTCAAATCCACAAATGTTTTGGAAAATCAGCATCTTACCAATGTACTACAGGGTACACTGAGGAACAAACGTTTTTTAAAACACATTGGTGGGGTGTTCTCAATCAACATTAAAATGCCCATGGCCTGAGTTTAATGAGGGAATGACCTCTTTTAACCCCTTCCCAACCTCTGCTATAATGTACAGTTTATGGGAGCAGCATTTAAACGATTGCATGCTAAAGTCCCCTAAGATGACTTAAAATAATTGAAAAAAGTTTTTAAAACTAATAAAAACAAAAAATTTATAAAAATTAAAATCAGCCGCTTTTTCAATATTAACAAAAAATAAACAATAAAAAATAAAGGTCATTGTTGTGCACAACAATATAAACGTATTTATTCAATATGGTGAACGCCATAATGGAAAAAAAAAATCAAAACCGCTGAGTTTTTGAGATGACTGGGGAAAGACTGTTTACAATGCGAGTAATCTCAGATATTTCTTCAAAAGGCTTAAATGGAGGCCCTGACAAACCATTAAGAACCACATTGAGATTTCAAGGGGGAACAAATTAGCAATTATTGGAGAAGAACTGGGCCTTGAAATATGATAGAACAGAGGGTCTTTAATGCTCATTTTTAAGAGAAGAGTGAACCAGGCCTGCTTCGGCCAATACAGGGCAAATAATGACATTATGGCTCTCTCTATGTACTTTTAGCAGTATTCTAGGAATTAGAGCTATGGGCGGAAAAGCACAAGCCATACTCTGTAAACAGGTTATGGAGGAAGCAGCTATTGCGGTCAGCTGATCGCTTAGATTTAAAGGGAACCTGTCATCAACTTTATGTTAACCTCACTGAGGGCAGCAAAATTAGTGACAGAAATGCTGATTTCAGTGGTGTGTAACTCATGAGATAAAAGTAAGTGGTTGCTGAGAACCAGCATCATAATCATTGCAGCCCAGGCCTTGAAAAGAGTCAAATCTACCTGAGAAGAGTCATGGTTATTCATAATCTCCTGCACTCTCGCCCATCTGCTGATGATCAGCAGTTCTCTCTTAGAGAGAAAGGGAGAACACTAGGTAGAAGTCTGTCAATCATCAGCAGGTGCGAAACAAGTCCAGCCTGCACTCGCTGTTTCCTGGCGTTGCAGCGGGAAGGAGCGTCGCTCCACGAGGAACAGATAAGAAATCCCATGAAACCGCCAATATGCTATAAAAATATTCTTCTTCTTTATTTCATCTCTCAGTCAATAACAATTTTACGCGTTTCGGCATACAGCCTTTATCAATAGATACATTATGTATCTATTGATAAAGGCTGTATGCCGAAACGCGTAAAATTGTCATTGACTGAGATGAAATAAAGAAGAATAATATTTTTGAAGCATGTTGGCGGTTTGCTGGGATTTCATATCTAATCATCAGCAGGTGGGCAGGGAGAGCAGGAATTCATGAATAATCAGGACTCTTCTCAGGTGGCCGTGACTCTTTTCCAGGACTAGTCTGCAATGATTGTGATGCTGGTTCTCGGAAACCACTTTTAAATGACAGACCTCTGAAATCAACTCACCTGTCTCTACTTTATGCTGCCGTTAGTATGGGCAACAAAGTTGATGACAGGTTCCCTTTAAGAAACAGAAATTATGGAGCTTCTGGAAACGTCTCGTCAAAAAGATCTATGTCTGGACTCCCCCACTTTTGAACTATTGATGGGAAGACTACCTCGGACACTGACCATTCTCCTTGATCTGTTTCCGGTTGAGGAAGTCTGCTCACTGATGCTTTTAGGTGTATTCTTTTCTGCTCCAAAAAAAAATCTTCCTTGCTAGTTTTTGAAGATGCTGGTTTGTTCTCCCAGACGTTGAATGTACATCACCGGGGTAACATTGTCTAAAAACACCTTATGTGTCTTTTCACAGATGTGTCAATACTGCGATCGAGCTATTCCATGTTCCCTGAAATGAGGTTAACCCCTACCTGGGCCCTGACCTGCTGGAGTCCACAGTTACGGTTACCAATGGTTCCTGTTCCCAGAGTATAGCCTTTAGAATTTTGTTGCACAGACACCACATTAGGGATATTGTTATCTGATAGAGAATTTTTATTTTCCAGTCTAAGGACATCATAATCCCATCCAACTCTCTCAATATCAACTTTTGATAAAGTCTTGAATGAAATTGTTCCCAGGGTAATGCTGGAACTCAAGCAGCCATGTGCCCAAAAAGCTTCATAGCTTGTCTGATAAAGGTCTTGTTCTTTTATTTTAAGCGTTTGCATAATCTGATTAAATTGTCCACCTTTTCCTGTGGAAGAAATGTATTTTTGTAGTGCTGAATCCACGATCATCCCTACATTTTTTTCCCTTTGGGAAGGGACTAGATCCGACTTCTCCCAATTCAATACCCTACCTAGATTTTTCAAAGTGGACAGCACTGGCTGGAACGGTGTCTGGAATTCCTCTAGTTGGGACAGCCCATATAAGGAACCATTATCACTCCCTATACCCTTAGGTATGTGGATATCTATGCCATTATCTTTGTGAATAGAGTTCTGATGATATTTCAAATAGAAGACAAAAAATGGTAATGTAAAGTCTGTTTCCCAAGATGTAATGCGAACCGGAGGCATTTCCAATGATCTTAATGTATTGAATTATAAAAGTAAGCAGCCTTAAAGTCTATTGTCATCATATTCACATCCGTCATTATTGACGGAAAAGCCGACTTTATTGACTCCATTTTGAACTTTCTGTAAACAATGAATTTGTTTAGTCTTTTTAGAGTTAAAAATCACAGAGTATTTTTCATTTGGCCTTAACAGGAAGCAGGATGAATAGTGACCTCAACTGTTCATCTAAAGAATTTGATTGAATCGCTCCTAATTTTAATAGATTCTGAATACCTTTCAACTTGGTTTTTCTGGCATTGAGAAGAGCTGTCACTTAGAATTTTCCAGGAAATCTTACTGAAACTCTATCTTGTACCCTTGCTGAAGTATACGAAGGACCCACAGATTTTCTGTAAAAAAAATTTCCACTCAAACAAAATCTGACAGCCTCTCCCCTTCTCATCTTGCTTCATTTAGAGAATAAGGTTTGGTTGGGATTAAAAAGAAATGGTAGCGCAGATCTGTGTTTTATTATTCTGACCTCTCTTTGGAAAAACCTTTGGTCTTATCCTGATCCTTCTCTAAAAAAGAATTATCTAGGTCAGGTCAAAACACATATTTCCTATGAAACAGAATAGAACAAATTGTATTCTCAGAATTAACATCTCCCTTCCAGGACCTCAGCTACAACACTTTCCTAATTGAGTTAACAATCCCTGATGTCCTGGCTGCAATTCTGCTGAATAAAGTAAAGCCAATGCAAACTTTACTATTTTGGCTACCAAAGCATCAACCATTGGTACGCTGTTCTATTTATCAACCTCATTATTAAAAGGGTACCTTCTTTTTAACCCTTTAGGAAATGCAGACTTCCTGTCCAGATTATTTAGTCTATTCTCTGCGATCCACTTTTCTGTATTCTAGGTATTGTTTCAGAGCTGCAGGTAGTGGAGGGTCATCGCCTGGTGATTCTTAGACTTCTCTATCAAGCACATAAGCTTACTGCATTCTAGTGGAAGGACTATGATGCCCCAACTATTAATTTATTAATAGGGTTAATATGGCTAGTCGGATTAAAAATTATACCCATTAGGGATGAGCGAATCGACTTCGGATGCAACATCCGAAGTTGATTTGCAAAAATGTTGTAATACTGTAGGGAGTTCCCGCTCCATACAGTATTAGAATGTATAGGCTCTGATGAGCCGAAGTTATTACTTTGCGAAGTCGCGCTAGACTTCGTGTAATAAATGGGAATTATTACTGTAAAAAAACCTTGGTACCGAACTCTCGGCTCATCTGAGCCAAGTTATTACTTAGCAAAGTAATAACTTCGGCTCATCTGAGCCAATACATTCTAATACTGTACTGAGCGGAAAGTCCGTACAGTATTACAACGTTTTTTGCGAATTGACTTCTGATGTAGCTTTTAAAGTCAATTCGCTCATCCCCAGTACCTATCAAAGACTAGGGGCAATTAGCATATTTGATAATGTATGATCTCAATGGATAGATAATTCTGTCTATGTCCCTAGAACAATACTGTTAGGTGGATTGCATATATCGGACAGAATGGGGACTGATGTCCAGGTGATGGCCCTTTCAAGTTAGATTTAATTTTAGTTTGCTTCTTTTCTTAACATGAATATTTGGTACAATCGTTATGTATGTACAATGAAGAAACCTAGATGGTATATTGCTCCCTGTAAGATAGGGAATAGCTGGTGGTTGTATCACTGCCTAGATGGACGGTTAAAAATAACAAAATAAATCTTTGAGAACAATTATAATAAAATCACTTGGCTAATGTTGCCCTATTAAAGTCACTAAACGAACAGGCAGATAGGGACTAGTGTCTAAATTAGACTCAGATGTGTATACAGTCTAATAGGCACAAATCATGGTCAGAGCAGGAGGTATGCATATGGATTTAGCAATACCTATCTATGTCTACAAAGTGCAGACTCTCTGCTTTGAACCGGTTCCCAATGGTACTAAAAAGACCACTGAACATACGAAGTTAATCCTGTGGTATGTACCATGCGTACTACAGAGACAAACGCTATTCGCTTAAAAATGGGTATATCAACCCAAAATCTCAGCGATATAGTCATGTGACTGTCACTCATCCAGATGAGGGAGTATCGCAGTTTTCAACCCTCTGGTAGAATTGGATAGAGTGTGTAAGGAGCGTTCAGGGTAAAACATAGTACTAATTAGAGCTCTAGCATGGATATTCTGCTGACCCTCAAAAGTTCTGTCCCTGCGCTCACTGATAATTCCACCAGCACTGTTGTCAGAATGTAAAGCCCCAAGTATGCTCAACACGTTTCTGTGTCCCTTTGAGCAGGACACATCATCAGGAGTAAAAGGCATAAGCTAAAGTGTCTTGACTGTGAGAAGAGCCGGCGATAGGACACTGCACGTGTCAGTAGCAGCATCAGCGGCGCTATGATTGCCGTAGGCGCGCCACCGACTCTCACTGGTTAAATAAGAGCTGTGATTTGGAGGATAGGCGCTGTCTCCAGCCTCCAATCAGAAAGGAGGGCGTGTCAGGAGAATACCAGCATGGCCCGATCGCGAAGCTGCTGTAAGTGTTCTGCACCTATTCACTCAAAATACATTAAACTGGGGGATCTCTAGACATCTGAAAAAGCCTGCCAGGGGCAAATAAGTACAGAAGAGTGGTAAGATTACATATGCGAGGATATAGGACAGTGAAACAGATATAACACCTACATTAGACACTGGTGCAAACTCAAGATCTAAATGAGTTATGTACATTGTGCCCAAATGCCACTCTAACCGTGTGAAAAGACACACTGACATAAGGCCACTTAAAGATGTAATAATTCATGGGGACAGTCATATTATGTGACATATATTAAATACAAATCACCAAGTTCATTCAAGCCTTTTGGAGCCTCCTGAAAATCCATTCAAGTTCTTTTCTCAATAATATATTGTCCAGATCCCCTCCACGTGGCATCTGTCTGATATGTTCAATGCCTTGGAACCTCATGATCTTCCTCATGGCGTTCCCTGAATGTGAATCTTTGATGTGTCTGTCCTTATTCCGAACATCGTTCAGATGCTCCCCTATTCTGCGTCTCAATTCACAGATAGGGAAAACTATGTACTGTAGACCACAGGCACACATCATAGGATAAACTACAGCCGTAGTCCTACAATTGATGAATGTTTTAATTACATCGGTCTGCCGGGTCACTGACCTGGAAAAAGTTCTACCCGTCTGTATCGAGCTACATGCGACGCATCCGCTGCACCTAAAAGGTGCCTTGAGGTTTGGAAGGCAACCAGATGCAGACCTGCAGAGAGGGGAGGAAGCTGTGGACCAGCTGGTCCCTAATATTCCTACCCCTTCGATATGTAATAGAGGGGGCATCCCCCACCAGTTGCGCAAGGTCGGGATCCGTGCGTAGAATGCACCAGTAGCGATTAATGATTTCATTGACCTTATTGTGGCCAGCATCAAAAGTACAGATGATTCTGGTAGCGTTTTCCTCCGTATTCCTCTCCTTGGGGACCAATAAAGTATTACGGTTAGCGTAACGTGCATGATGATACACATTCCTAAGGATGGATTCAGGATAGCCCCAGGCTTTGAATCTGCTTCTGAGGCTATTAGCCAAATGACTCCGAGCAATTCCTCCTAGCTGTAAGATATTGTCCCTTAGGTATAACCTCTGCTAGCGGATGACAGCTACCCCACTGTAATAGATTATTGGTCGCAGTCGGCTTATGGTACATCTTTGTCATAAGATGCCCGTCAGTATGCTTAGTGATAAGTCAAGGAATGTAATCTTTCAAGGATCAACTGTGGAGGTAAAGGTCAACCCAACATTATTACCCTTCAGTTGTCTGACAAAGGTCTCAAATTGTGACGCCTCACTTTTCCACAGGACCAGAATGTCGTTGATGTAACGCAGCCACAGCTGGATACATGTCGACCACTCATCCAGATGTTCACTAAAAACGCATTCTCCCTCCCACCAGCCCAGGTATAAATTTGCAAATGTCAGGGCACACCGACTCCCCATGGCGACACCCCTGAGCTGGCAGGGTATGCTGATCCTATGTCCTTTTGCCCACTCTATGGACAGGGGCCCTTAGTGATTTACACTGCTTCGCACCCTATTACTACATGAGGTCATCAGTTTATGGCACTTTGGACTCTCGATATCTCTGTGGACTTGAGATCTTTTATGCAGCAGAACGGGGGAGGGTTGGGACTGGGTTTTGTATTGTTTTTATGCAATTTTCAAAAAATAAATAAACTTTTATTTGACGATTATAAAAAATAAAAATCTCCTCGCATGCCATCTTGAGCACCAGTTTTAAAGCATAATGTACTAAGGAAAATGATGTGCTATCATCCCTGCATGCCCGTGTGACCAGAAGTGATGCTACAAGGATTAATCATATGACCCCACCTCCACGCCAGGGACTGGACACTAATCTTAGCTGTCCAATATGCTCTGCCTGTGCACTCCAAGGTAAGTGCTCGTCAAGAGGGAGGTTTACATTTAATATAGGCATCGTGTTGCCCAGTCAGAGGAAAAAAACATGAAGGAGCAGGGAGCTTTATGCCATCACCTTCCCTCTGCAAACTTTCCCTAATATTCATCGGACTCCTAGCAGCCTAAACCCCTACACATGTCTATCTTGCACAGAGACCGGAAAAAATGTTTAACCTCTCGAGTGTTTTTCCTGTTCATGGCAGAGGCAGGGCCAGTCTCAGGGGTGCGGTCGTGGAGACGACCAGAGAAAATAAACCATAATGAATAATACCTTAATGAAGTACACATGGAAACAAAACCACGATGCAGTTTGGTTTTCAAAATATTAAAATTGTTTAGTAAAACAATTTGATCATACAAAAATTATAATTTTACAACAATTTCAAAATTGATATTGCTTTCAAGAGTTCAGGAGAACATCTGGAGCTTGCACACAGAAGAGCATTCAAAGAATTTGCTTTGCAGAGAACGCTACAGATGGAATTACAAAAATAACACAGCAACCCACATCTACCCTTCATTTATTCCCCAGATACAGTTTAACAGTCCCATCATAATTTAATGGTGCCGTTGGAGAGTAAATACCTTCATTTTTGGAAACTATTTCATTACAATCAAGTTGCTTACACCACAGCAGTGTCTGCGACATAATGTGGAAGGTTTATTCAAACTGATGTAAAGTAGAACTGGCTTAGGTGCCCATAGCAACCGTTCAGATTCCAGTTTACATTTTCCAAAGGAGCTCTGAAAAATGAAAGGTGGGATCTGATTGGGCCAAGTCAGTCAATTCTCTTTTACATCAGTTTTGATGAATCAAGACCTACTGTACTTAAAGCTTTTTATGTAAAAAGTTCACAGGTTAAAAAACGTATGGGGAAAGAGGCATTATGGAGAAGGATAGTCCAGATACAGGGTGCAGACCCAATTAAATGTCTCTGTACATATGATCAGATGATTCGATGGCTGCATTTGTATCAAAGCAGTCCAAAAGCACACAACCACCTTTAAAACTGAAAGTGAAGAAAGGCACACAGGCAAGGCCTAAAGGTTCATAACGTTGAGTTATAACCTGTTGTCACTGAATGCTACAGAATATATAAATATGGAAAAATAAAAAAAAATGACCCCTTAGGTCTATATTTATGGCTGCATTTAAGGCAAAATGATGAATATGAAGGTATTGAAGTCAAAAGAACACATGGCTGAAAGAAAAATTTACACAGAGCGTTTTAACAGTAATACAAATGTTACTCGAAAAAGACACACAGTGATGTTTTAGACTTAATTTGCTGTACTGTATTTACACAATTGATGGGGGGCGATTTAATTGCAAAGCCAAGACAAAAAATATTCCTAACACAGACAGAGAAAGGTGTGGTAGTAGATGCAATCTATCCATCACATAATACAAAAAAGGCTGCTAAACACAGTGGCTTAAGCAGTTCTGCCCGACACCTTTGCTAAATGACGGTACTGTAAATGCAACAGTCTTTAGAGCCGCGCAGTCTCGGTATCACGGCCCTCAGAAGAAGGGAAAAATAAAAAATGTTGGACGTCACCTGTTAATAGGACGCACAGAGTACACATTAACTCTTATTGTCAAGGCCAAAAGGACTCCACTGTTTTGCCAAAGACTTTCGCCGTTTAAAAATACTTATATTTATATATATAAAATATAATGTGAAGATTCTATAAACACAGAAGAGTAAAAGAAAAAAGAAAAGAAAAATAAAGTAAAAATAAAACTTCCAGACTAAAAATGGAGTAGAAAGCTGAAAAACCATAAGATTTCTCATGCCGGGCACCAATCTTCTAGATTGCCAGCCCTCTCCACAATTATTACAGTGGCACTTATAAACCACATTTGTAGCTAACAATGAGCTAGTGTAAGTGGCACCAACAGTTCTAGAGCACAGTGAATCAAGGCGTTAGCTCAATGAGTGGCAACATGAGGGGTGATCTTCTTCCGCCTTTTCTGGAGAAGTGGGTTGGACGCGTCTTCAATTTTCTTTATCTTAATCTGTTCATAATCGACCCTCATTGTGGCCAAGGCACTGGTCATCTCCTCCTGCAATAAAAATTGGAATGTGACCCCAAAACTGGAATGAGTATATAAGAATCCATTACGTTGGCTGCTGTAAACCGTAATCTAGCGCCTCCTTTTCATTAATGAAAATTGCATTACACGAGAAAAGTTCTCACCTTGACATCTTCCCACAAATCCTTCTCTTCTTTCAAGACACGGCTAGTGTGGAGAGGAGTTTGTGGTACCTGTGTGGATTGCTGGTGGGAAGAAGAAAGGGAAAAAAATGAGACCTTCAAGAAAGCATCAAAAAACAAAAAAACAAACAAACATGAAACATTGTCTAGAGAGGTGAGAGAGCTAGAAATCAGGCTGTGTTCAAATCACGTTTTTTGTCTCACGTTTAATATATACAAAAAAACCATACCTAAAACAGATGCCGTATAGTGGCATCTGTCACCAGAGTGCAACTAGCCTAAAGAGCGCTTGACAAGGGCAGAGAATCCGCCAGATAATCAACGAGCGTTCATAGGAACACTTGTTAGCGATTATCTGGCTGTGTAAAGGGGCCGCCAATTACCCAATGAACGAGCGAAACGCTCATTAGTTGGGTAATTGGATCATTTGTGTAGGCACCTAAAAATCATTGTTTGCAGGCAGCAGATCGTGCTGTCTAAACATGCTCTGCTGCCGGCAAACAATGAGTCTGTATGGGGGCGAGCGATGGCATTAGTGATCACTGCTCTCCATACAGTGGAGGAGATCGCTGCATGTAATCTCCACTGACGAGTGATTGTCAGGAAGAAATGGTTCTTTCCCAACAATCACCTGCTGAATTGTCCTGTCTAAAAGGGACCTTATGGGTATATACAGAGTAAGCGGATTCTTTTTTTTTACTTTTAAAAGGTGTGTCTGGAGGTCTTTATTATTTTACACACAATACTTTTCCACTGTAACTGGGGCTGATGTGTCGGGAAAATCGGTACTACTGACAGTGACTTCCACAGCTCGGGCTGTTTTGGTTAAACTAGCAGCAACCTTCTGCCATCAATCATTTACCACCAGGACTGTGTAGCTCATGGGGCAGTCCGGCAGCACTTGCAGACCCATGTTCTAGTGATTGCTGGGGCTCCGAACACTTATTTCCTATCATGTAGATAGGGAATAAGTTTTGTAAGTGGCACAAGCCCTTTAACCTACAAAAAAAAAAAAAGGATTTTTGTACTTACCGTAAAATCCCTTTCTCGTTCAATTCATTGGGGAACACAGCACTATGGGTATATGCCCAGCTACCACTAGGAGGCGACACTAGATATCAAAAGGTTGGCTCCGCCCAGGTGGGGTATACCCTCTCCACAGCCACTAGGCTAATCAGTTTGTACCAATAGCAGTAGGAGAGGGGGGCGTGGCCTGTGAGTGCATGGAGGGGGACGGGTCAGAGATGGGTGAGGGGCGTGCATTATGAGAGAGTGACATTCGTATGGGGTGTGAGATTCAAACATGCCGTAATCTTTCATCATGACACAGGTGATTAAAGTGTTGAGCTGGAATGTGAGGGGAATGGCTGATGCACGAAAACGACAATGTATATTTCAATATTTGAGTCGATTTCAGCCGGCTATCTGCTGCCTGCAGGAAACGCATTTGTCCAAGGATAATGTGCAGTGGCTGAACAAAAATTGGGTAGGTCATGTGGTACATGCAATCCATTCCTCTCACTCCAGGGGGGTAAGTGTGATTGTGCATAAAAGTATAAGGTACTAACATCTGAAGCAATGTGTGGATGCTGAGGGCAGGTATGTGTGTGTAGTGTGCAAGATTGATGGGATCCAGGTGGTGTTGGTGTCAGTGTATGTGCCTCCACCTTTTGCTTCCCCTTTAATAAGGGATATTATGACCTTTGTGGCGGACTTCCCTGGACTGCCGTGGCTGCTAGTGGGGGACTACAATTGTACATTGAATGACTCCATAGATAGATGTCGGGTAGAAGGTGCCAGTGGATCACCGGGGAGTGTGGCTCTTAAGAATATTATGAGGGAAACTGGTTTACTTGATGCTTGGAGGCTGCGTAACCCGGATAAGCGGGCGTTTTCATGTAGATCTGCTACGCATCATTCACTATCACGCATAGATCTGGCTTTGGTTAATGATGTTATGCTACCACTGATAAGAGATGTTATTTATCACCCTCGGTCGTTGTCTGACCATTCCTTGGTGCAGATTGATTTGTGCCTGGGCGTGCTTAGGCAGGGACCGAGGTTGTGGAAATGTAACCCGCATTGGCTGAATGTACTTGGTGATTTGTCTGAGATTACTCTGGAGGTCAGGGAGTACTTTTCTTTTAATGGAGGGACGGCTTCAATACACGGAGTCTGGGATCCCATGAAAGCGTTTTTGAGAGGTGTACTGATCAAAGAAATTAGTAAGCATAAATCTAAATCCAGAGAGGCAGATGTTAAAGCTCATGTACAGGTAACAGAGGCGGAAAGGGAGTTTGGTAGAATCCCCACCATGGCTAATAGTGAGGCGCTGGAGGTAGCTCAGGAAGAACTGAGGTGTCACCTACTACAGGCTGCAGAGAGGAAACGTAGTTTTTACCGCCAAAGATCTTTTGAGGAGGGGGAGAAAGTTGGGCATCTGCTCTCAGTGGTTTCACAGAGGGGTTCTTCTTGTATACAAGAACTAATGGATGGAAATGGGAATAGTAGCCAGGATACAAAAGGGATATTAGATATTCTAAAAGGTTTTTACGTCTCTCTCTATGCTTCCAAGGCGTCTAGCTCGGAGGAGGCCTTGTCCGCCTTTCTGGCTGAGGCTCAGCTTTCAGTGTTATCAGAGGAGGATAGAGAGAGACTGGAAGAGCCGATCACGCTGGAGGAGTTAGAGGTTGCTCTTGGGGGGGATGGCGAACGGTAAGGCGCCGGGGGCAGACGGCATACCAGTGGAGGTGTATAAAAAGTTGCAGGGGATACTTCTCCCGGAATTACTAAAGGTTCTTGAATATTCTCTGGAGACGGGTTCGCTACCACATTCTATGCAGGAGGCTATCATAGTAGTTATTCCTAAGCCTGGGAAAGATCCCAAAGTTCCTGATTCCTAAAGACCAATTTCGCTATTAACAGCAGATGTGAAGCTCCTGGCGAAGGTGCTGGCGAACAGGCTGTCCAGGGTAATCCTAACTATAGTGCACCCGGATCAAACGGGCTTTATGCCTGGGAAATCGACTGCTATAAATATCCGTAGAGTATATGCTAGTCTGAATATTCCAGCTGATAATGGAGGAGATAGGGCCTTACTTGCGTTAGACGCCGCCAAGGCGTTTGACAGTGTTGAATGGAACTACCTATGGGAAACCTTAAGAGTTATGGGCTTTGGTGCTCGATTTATTCAGTGGGTGAAGGTGTTGTATTCAAGTCCAAAGGCAAGGATCAGAGCTAATGGGGGGCTGTCAGATAGCTTTTCTTTGACCAGAGGCACCAGACAGGGGTGCCCATTGTCACCCTTGTTGTTTGCTTTAGCAATTGAACCACTTGCAGCCCTTATCCGCCTGTCACCTCATATTGTGGGGTTTAGATATGGTGAGACGCAAAATAAAGTGGCAATGTATGCTGATGACACTGTTATTTTTGGGTGACACTGGGGGCTCTTTGGATGCAGCCATGGCTTTAATAGATAGATTTGGTGGCTTCTCTGGGCTCCGGATAAATTGGCAGAAGTCTGCCTTGATGCCGGTAGACGGACAGGCACTCTCTGGTGCGCAGGCAGATAGTTTGATACCCTGGGTGGGCAAGTTTAAATATTTGGGGCTATATATAACACCTAGACTGCTGGATTTTGAAGAACTTAATTTAACTCCTTTGCTAAATACTTTTAGGCTGAAGGCAAGGACATGGGGTAGACTCTTTTTGTCGGTGGTTGGCAGATTGAATCTCTTAAAAATGGTAATGATGCCTCAGTTACTATACATATTGAATAATGCCCCTGTATGGATCCCAGTTGAGAGATTTAGGAAAATACATTCGATATTCAGAGATCTTATCTGGAAATATGGTCAAGCTAGGATTAAGCTGGAGACGCTGCAATATCCCAAGTCTGAAGGTGGTTTGGCTGTCCCTAATGCCTGGATTTATTTCTTAGCCTCTCAGTGTCAACATTTTAAGGGTTGGATGGAATTTCAGCTACCAGATGTGACTGGGAAGATACTGCAACACTGGTTGGGTAGTAGGGACCTTATGGGTATTCTGGAGGGTGCAGGGATGCATGGGGGGAGAGAGAAAGTAACGCTTATAGAGCTTATGAAAAAAGTGTGGGCAAAGGTGAAATTGATCAGGGGTGTTGGTGGGGTAGGTGAGCTTTCCCCAATATGGAACAATAACTTGATGCCAGAATTCATTTCTCTATCAGGAGTCCGAAATTGGGAATCCCATGGAGTAATGAGGATAGGTCAATTGATCGAGACTAATGTATTTAAATCATTTCAAGGCCTACAGCAGGAATTCAACATTCCTAAAGTGTGGTTCTATCAATATTTGCAGCTGAGACACGCCTATGATGTCACGATGAGGAAGGGTTGCATTATAGCAAAAATGGATGTGGTCCATAAACTGGTTCTCCCAGCTGGAGGAAAGAGAGGTCTGATATCACAGGTGTATACTCTGCTTTTAGACAAATTTTTGATAGGATTCCCTCTTACAAGGATGAGGAAATGGGAAAAGGATTTGGGGGACATCCCTAAGGATCAGTGGGAAGATATATTGGAGGCAGTCCCGAGAGTGTCTGTAAGTGAACAGGGCAAGTTGTCACAACTGTTTATCATCCACAGAGTCTATAAAACTCCAGTGTTTTTACGGAAAATCGATGTTAGGACTGATGACAATTGTCCAAAATGCATGGTGGAAGGTGCCGATCTGTTTCATATGCTTTGGTCATGTCCAGTGTTAAGTAGTTTTTGGGATGAGGTGTTGACTTTGATTAATCGTAACCTGGAATTGAGGGTGCAGAAGGACCCAAAGATCTGTGTGCTGGGATATGTGAAGGAGATTGGTGGGGGAGAGGCTGTCAAGGTGGCAGTTGGGAGACTATTGTATGTGGCCAGGAAGTTGATTGCTTTTAGGTGGATCCAGGGGAGTCCGTCAACAGTGGAGGAATTTGTGAGAAAAGTGCATGATATGTTGACTTTAGAGAGGGGAGTGTTTGTTAGGAGAGGTTGTCCTCAGAAGTTTGAGAAGTTGTGGAATGAATGGTTGTCTCACACTCATGTCGTAATATAATAAGGTCTTGAAAATTCATGCTCTGATCTGGGGGGGGGGGGGGGGGGGCAGGTAGTTGGGGGAGGGGATTGTTGGGTCTAAACAGTCAAATAATTCTGCAACTGTTTTTCTTTTCTTGGTATATATATTATGTACAATAATTGTGGGAGATGTACCAAGTATCTGGATATGTGATAATGTTTTATACAATTCTTTGTATATGGGACTTTAAATTAGACTGAGGGTACCTGGCAGGAGAAAAAAGGCCAGGAAAAAAGGATAGAGCAGTCCTTAACCAAGGAGAAAACGTCCTGGAAACAAGCCAAAAAAGACCCTGTGGACCGCCCCTCGGCAAAAGGAAGGCGATTCTATAAGGCTGGAAGCAAAGGAACCCAACCAGAAAGAAGACCGAGCAAAGAAAAAACTAACTTGTCTCACGCCAAAAACATGGCCTGTCTGTGGCCAACCTCCTGTAAAGGCCAGGGTAGAGAGGAAACCATGGGAAGGGAGCAAGCCTCCTTCCACAGCAAGGCAGGTGGGCAAAGAGAAACACCCTATGAGAAGGTGGAAACCCCATCGTGCTAGAGAAAGCAGCCAACCCCTGGGGGAGAAGGGGAACTTAGGATCGAGTCTCCAAAAAACTAGAACTATTGCTGTGAAATGTAAGACCAAAGATAAGGCCAAATGAAGTCTCAGGGAAAAGGGAAACAGTCGCAGGCCCTGGTAATACAAGCAGAGACACACGTCAGAGATATTGGAGTAGAAGGGAGAGGACTCCAAACAGCCTAAGGAGGAACAGTTCTCAAAACTAGGGAAAGCTGCATCCCAAAAGGGACAAATACGATCCAAATTGCAAACCGTAGCAGACTCTGAGAACCAAGTACTTGACCTGGACAGACGTAAAAAATCTATGGGGACCTGGGAGGGGAAAAAAACAACAAACCGGGCTCAAAAGATACAGCTGTCATACAGCATGGGCAGTCAGAGATGCTACGAGTAGCTTCCCCAGAGGGAACCAGCCAGCTAGATGGTCTAAGAATCATTGGGGCAGGGACTCCAAGCAAAATAACCCATACAGAGGCTCAAGTAGGGTCCACAGAACCGGACCACACGAGGACAATAATAGCCAGATTATCAAGGGGAAATTGAAATGTATCCACCATAGGGGAAAAACATTGGCCATAGTTAACCAACCATCCCAAGTGTAGTGGCTAGAAAACTGTATAACACGAAATGGGAAAGTACAGCAGTCTGGATTTAGTAAATGAAAGGCCAGACATCTACCGTATATGTCAGAAGAGGATGCAGAATTCGCCAGGGGAAGCCGGTAGAGACTACATTGACATGTAGAAACCAGCTAGCAGGAGAGCACAATGAAACCCCCAAGGAAAGGGGAAGAAACTGACAGGTGCAGAAAACTGCAAGGCCCAAGGGGACGGCACTTCTGTCATGTAGCACCACTAATCCGTGAATCTAAGGGTGTACAAAGAACGCCTGGACCACAGAAGAACTACGGGACTATATTAGATACCAGGGCGAGCAGCGGAAAATCCCACCCACTAAGTAGGTGTGTAGCGCTCGCTAGTCCTGTCACAGCCATATCAGAGAGGACCTCCAGCGATGACCCGAAAACTGCAGTAGCGGCTGGTGCTCACACTGCTTCGTATCCCTGCAGGATAGAACATCCAGTGGTGATCCAGGTACTCTGCCAGGACTGGGCCATGTAACCCTGTGAAAACTAGGCAGTAACAACAACGCGAGTACTCCATCCATGAAATGGGTTAACGCAGCTGTGCAGAATACAGTAATACTTTATAGGGTTGACAAACAACAAACCTAGCATGATAGCCAACAACCTGCCCAGGGCGGAGGGAGTGTGGTTGTTTGGTGCATAACAGGACTGAAGTCTTGTTAAATAGTGCGTCAAGCAATGAAGTAAAAATCATGCCTAGTACAGGGGCAATGAGAAGACCTGGTGCACTCAGAGGGCCTGGTTGAGGAGGTACTGTACCAGGTGTGAGATCTGAACAGGCCAGCTATATACTGGATCTAACAATTGCAACTCTACTCCGCCCAAGAAGGGGGGGGGAACATATGGTTACCAGGTACATACTAAAACCAGGATGGTTTGTTGGATACAGCGCCTTGAGATAGTAAAAGTACACAGCCGAGGACGACTGTAATGGATGCATATTAGAACCAGAAAAGAGTGATGAATACAGTGTCTGGGGATGGTACCATCACTCCGCATGAAGAGGGGCCACATTATTGCCTAGCACACATTACAGCCAGGAAAGGGCAATGCAGGAGCCGTATGGGCCACAGATTGTACTCCGCATGAGCATTGGCGTTATCTGGCTGCATGGTGCACACTATAATGAGCGTGGAGACTTTGCTACAGCATCTGGCATAGGTATGCGCTTGATAAAGGAGTAAAATGACTGCGTGATGCACACTAGAACCAGACAGGTGTAATGGCGAGTAAAACAGCTGTGTAATGCAGAGCAAAAACCAGACAGGTGTAAAGGCTAAGGGCTCTTTCACACTTGCGTTGTTCTTTTCCGGCATAGAGTTCCGTCGTCGGGGCTCTATGCCGGAAGAATCCTGATCAGGATTATCCCAATGCATTCTGAATGGAGAGAAATCCGTTCAGGATGCATCAGGATGTCTTCAGTTCCGGACCGGAACGTTTTTTGGCCGGAGAAAATACCGCAGCATGCTGCGCTTTTTGCTCCGGTCAAAAATCCAGAACACTTGCCGCAAGGCCGGATACGGAATTAATGCCCATTGAAAGGCATTAATCCGGATCCGGCCTTAAGCTAAACGTTGTTTCGGCGCATTACCGGATCCGACGTTTAGCTTTTTCTGAATAGTTACCATGGCTGCCGGGACGCTAAAGTCCTGGCAGCCATGGTAAAGTGTAGTGGGGAGCGGGGGAGCAGTATACTTACCGTCCGTGCGGCTCCTGGGGCGCTCCAGAGTGACGTCAGGGCGCCCCACGCGCATGGATGACATCATCCATGCGCATGGGGCGCTCTGACGTCATTCTGGAGCGCCCCGGGAGCCGCACGGACGGTAAGTATACTGCTCCCCCGCTCCCCACTACTACTATGGCAGCCAGGACTTTAATAGCGTCCTGGGTGCCATAGTAACACTGAACGCATTTTGAAGACTGATCCGTCTTCAAATGCTTTCAGTTCATTTGCGGTGTTACGGATCCGGCGGGCACCTACGGCAAATGGAGTGCACGACGGATCCGGACAACCAAGTGTGAAAGAGGCCTAACAGAGGACGCCAGTAATGGAGATGGTACCGGTACTCTACCCAATAAGGGAGTAATACCTTGTGTAGTGCAGACTAAAAACCAGACAGATGGAGTGGCTACAGCATCTGGAGATGGTACAGGTACCCCACTTAAGAAGGAAGCAAGGTGGCTGTATGGTGCACAATAGAGCCAGACAGGTGCCATGGCTACAGCGACTGAACATGGCATGTATACTTTGCCTGTGGTGCAGACTAGAACCAACAGGTGTAATGGCTACAGCCTCTGGAGATGATACAGGTACTTCACCTAATAAAGGAGTAATATAGTGAACCAGGGCTCCCCCTGTAATTTACACACTGCCCTAACCCCTGAAGACGCCGGTACACGGCGAAACATGTCGGGGGGCAGCGTGAAGCTCTAATTTTAAAACAGTACATCACTGGAGCCTATTATTACAGTATCAATGAATCACACAGTGCCTATACACTATACTGGCAGCGCGCAGCCAGCTAGGCACTAGTGTGTATCTACTCACTAGTAGGCAACCTGGACAGGCGACGTCCTGACAGGGCAACTCTATTGTTACTTCAAGGCCAGTGATTTGCTGGAAGTTTTAAAGATCTAGTTATTAATTTAAGTACTATTAGTAAAAATTATTAAAAGTTAAGTCTTAGTTAATCAGGTAGGTGCAGGATTAATAGGTGTAACTAGTCCTATTGGACACTAGTAGTAAGGAGCTGTTAATTAACACACCACACCCTTGCACTTAAAGGGAAAGTTTAGTTTTTGATGTTGCGTGGTGCACGCTAGCCCCAGGATGGTGTGCAGCGTCTAGAGAAGTAATACGGTGGCCTGGAACACTCTCCGACTAGGAGAATGTGTTGAATATAGCCCCTGGAATAGAGAAATTACTCCAGCTGAAAAAGATACCTTGGACCGAGGAAAAAGTCTGCTGGATACAGCATTTGGCAGTGATACCAGTACCCCCCCCCCTGTGAAGGGGAAGGCATACGTACCTGCGACACCACATAGGTAAGCTGTCGCACTAAACATGGAGGCGGGTTAAGCGCCATGTACTGTGTGGATAATATCCTGTGCAGCCAGGGGAGTGCCATCTGAAAATCAACTAAAGGGGGTACCAACCCTGAAGGAGAGGTTCCTCAGTGGACATTTGTCTTTGACCACCTAGAGAGATTCTGTATGGAGGAAGACCGCCTGATGCTCTGTTCAGAGTCAGAATCGGTGAAGAGGTGTCCCCCGAGGGGGTGGAAGATGCGGCAGGGCGGGAGCAGGACATAGTTGTGACAACCTGAGGTCGTTTTCGGGACCTGGTGTCTGAATGTGAGGGTGCCCCGTCCGCTGAGGAGTTCCTGGGAGGGGCAGAGGCAGCCGCAATTTGGGCAGGCAAGCGGTCCAGCGACTCCACCACGGATTGGGAGAGTCGTACAAGGTTCCCTATGGCGTGGGGAAAGGGAGGAGGCCCATTCAGCATGAGAGACATAAAGGGCCTCCTGCGTACAAACAGGGAAGGCTGCCTGCATGGCAACTTTTTATTGCAACGGGCGCATGTAAAATACATGGCGACTAGGAGCGGGTGATAGGAATGAGAGTCTTCTCTGGAAGAGGTAATGGGGGCTGATAGGGAGCCCGAAAAAAGAAAAAACAGCTAGCCAGAGGTTGTCCTACCGGACCCCAGGTGCCGTGTCCCCGAAGAGGACATTGCTGGCAAGCAGGATTGCTGGCAAGATGGAGGCTCTTTCTTCTTGAAAAAGAGGTAAGTTAAAACCTCCCCCCACAGGGTTAATTCCCACGCTTGGCTGGGATAGGAGGGGAAGAGACCCAAGCAGGTTCCCCAAGTAAAATGAATCCCATCCCCTGGCCAGAAAAGGTTAACCCGGGGGACCCCCTAGGGCAGGGACGCAGGGGAGAATACTTACCGTCCGGCGTCTTCAGGTGCCGCAGGATCACCCCTTCGGCAAAATCAACACTAACGTGGGATTGCCGGCATACCACTGCAGATGCAGTAATGGGGGACTGGGTGACCGGCGTAGGTACTACAAGTACGTGCCCGCAGGGGGTGCAACTAAAGTGGTAATCCACGATGGAGCCCCAACCTGCAGCAGGCCAAGACCCCATCCTGCAGCAGGCCAAGAAAGGAAAAAAAAAAAAGAATAAAAATAAAAATGAAGAGCAGCAAGACCTGCAAACAGAGCAGGTCATGTCTGCCTCCTACGGACACTAGACTAAAACTTATTAGCCTAGTGGCTGTGTAGAGGGTATAGCCCACCTGGGCGAAGCCAACCTTTTGATATCTAGTGTCGCCTCCTAGTGGTAGCTGGGCATATACCAATGGTGCTGTGTCCCCCAATGATATTAACGAGAAATATCCTCCCTAAATACATGTTCAACAGCTCAAAATAACTTTACAGTGGGCTTTGAAAAAAAAATAATAATAAATAAATAAAAAATAGAATTTTGTAATTTCTGAAATATACAACTCCTACTTAATAACCAGTAAAATGATAATTCCACAAAAAAGATGAAAGTTAAATTGAAAGGGAGCTAAGCTGCATTAACCCGCTAAGCCTACTACACAAAAAAAAAAGAGCTGTGCTTCTGGCTTCATTCTCTGTGTTGGTTCCACCGGGGTACCGGGAGTCAGAGCTCCTCCAATTAAGGGTAGGTCATCAATATCTATAAACTGGAAAATCCCTTTAAATAAAAATCAGCTCAGTTACAATCGGACATGAAGCTGCCTCTATACATCTCCTTTGATGTAGCATTACAATCCTCAGGGACCAGTCTAGTTACAGGGACACGTCTAACTCTGGATCTCAAGTTTCATGGACAGGCGGCAGACTTGATCAATAAGGTGTAGTGCCCATCAATTAACTAGAACGCGAGACGCAAGCAGAGCGTGTGAGCTGCACATACCATTATCCAAGGGTGATTCATGAATTCTGTAATTGTCATCCTCTGAGTCGGATCAGTCTTCAATAGGTTTCGGATCAGATGTTTAACTAAAAATGACAAGTCCCAGTATTTATAGGTTCCCCAGTCAATGGAAAAACAAGTTAAAGGGAGAGAAGAGAGAAGGGGAAAGGGGAAAAAAAAAAAAAAAAAAGCACTATCCGTTTTACAAGTTTCCTTTATTTGTAAGAATATTTCTGAATGACTCACATAGCAGCATGTCCTATTCACTGAGGTCACTTCTCTATTTAAGCTGCTATGACCACAGTACAGTTAAAGGGATTCTCTCACTTCAGCAAATGGCATTTATCATGTAGAGGCAGTCAATACAAGGCACTTACTAATGTACTGTGATTCTCCATATTGCCTCCTTTGCTGGCTAGATTTATTTTTCCATCACATTATACACTGCTTGTGTCCAGGGGTTACAACCACTGCTGAAGCGCAGATACAAAGTGGCTGTGCTTCTACACTATAGGAAAAAGTGTCGGCCTGTATGGTGGCTAGGACCGCGGGAGTGAACATAGACGCATGTACATCAGCTACCGTCCCGGCCACCTTGTATCTGCACTGCAGCGGTCGCTGTAACCACTGGAAACAAGTAATATACAATGCAAGAGAAAAATTTGAAAAGCCAGCGTAGGAGACAATATGAACAATCACAATACATTAATAAGTGTCTTGTATTAACTTTGTCTACATGATCAATGCAATTTGCTGAAGTGAGACAACCCCTTTAAAAAGCCTGATCAACCCCTATGAAACCAGGCTTATTGCCTGGTAGAGTTGATCATGCTGATTAAACAGATTGTTGTGGAGATATAAGTATTTTTAGCTTTATACAAATCAGGCAGTCGGAGCACCAAAAGGCTACAGCTATGCCCTAGTGCTTATTACACTCCCCCTCCCTTATGATTGATGGTGCTTGTCTAATGGGGTCTGTGCTGTGGCTCACTAGTAATCATTGGTGGTCCAGCATTAATAGGTCATATGGAGTCATTGGTGTCAGCGTGTTTTATCAAAAACACACATTCCCCTAGGAAGTTGTGGCTTATATGTATGCAGTTATTGGTGGCAGAGGAGCCTCTGCAAGGGGAGCAAGCACTGTGCGAGTAGAAGAGAATACTTGCCTTTCCATCCTGATGGCACCGGTGCTCCTCTGCCGTCTGTCACGTAGATGGCGTTAGTCCACCCAGTATCTGAAGGTACCAGTGGCTTCACACACTGCAGAGGAGCGCAGCTGCCGGCAGGATGGAAAGATAAGCACTCTCCACCCTGACCAGTACTCGCTCCCCTTGTAGAGTCTTCACTGCCACTAAGGATAGCATACATATAAGCCACAGTATAAAACACTGACACCAATGACTCATGATAACACATTAATGCTGGAGCACCAATGATTATTAGCCATTAACCCTGTTAATAAAAGGGGAGAGAGTAGTGTAATGAGCATAAAGGGCGTAGCTGTAGTGGTGCTCAAAGTGCTACAACCTGCCCCTTGGTGTTCCTGATGCCTGATTTGCATGAGGATTAAATGTTCTGATATCTCCACAACGCTGCAACCTATAAAGACAAATTAAGTATTGTTTTAATCAGCATGATCAACCCTACCAGGCAATCTGTCTGGTTTCATAGTGTTGACCAGGGTGAGAGTCTCCAATACTTCTTGGTTGATAGAAACATGTTTTATCTTCAAGGCAAGCACAACTTTCTCTCACCTTCGTCTGATACTTCAGACCACTCGGGATTAGGAAACTCATACTGTCCCATACGGATTCTCTTCTTCATTCCCGGAGATATAGCCAAACCATGGTTGGAGTAAAATGGAGGATACCCACACAATCTGTGAGAAATGAGAGTGAGAATACGTGTCAACCATCTGAATGTAGAACTTACTAATGGAGTAAAGAACAATACAGTGTGAAATCAAGAATAATGATCCAGAACTGCCTCAGGCCAAGTAGGGCTCCTGTTATATACAATATCCTAGACTATCGGACACATTTGTTCTGTACTTGTACTGAAGCGCAAGGGCGTTCCACATGGGATGTAAAGTCAGCAGAAATAAATGTGCACCTGATATAGTGGCAAAACATGCATGTGGATTGGCTACGACCTGCAAAGGGTGAAATCCACAGCATAAAATTACACGCTGTGGATTAAAAATCTGAGCACTTATTATAGACAAGACGTGGCACTCTTGTCTATCGTAATGGTGGTGCTTGTTGTGCTGGCTTCCCAGCCAGAATCATACAAGAACGAAATAAACAACAGCACTCTGTAGAGAACTTCTGTTCTGATATCTATATATGCATTTGAATGCTTTATTTTTAACCCATTACTGGCTCTGGGACGGATACCGCCTTAAGTTGTAGTAGCTGCTGTTTTCTCGCATTTTAGGGATTGCAGAATGTGCACCATAAACTCTCATATTCCAATACTTATTCTATGAGCTCCAATATTTATCCTGAATGTTTATCTAACAGATACGGAGTCTCGCCTGATTTTTGTGATAATTTGTTTATGATCACGAAGCTGATATCGAGCAGGAGCTATATTTTTGTACCTATACTTGAATAATACTTTATACTATGTATGTAAGGTTCCTCAAGAATCTGACTATACTAGGTGTTATGTACATATAACTTGTGATGTTGTCATGTGTATCTGTACTTATGGAGTATTTTCTCTGTTGTCAGTGTTTGATAAAGGTCTTACGACCGAAACGTCACAATTTGGTGAAGTTGCCTTGCAAAAATAAATAATCAGAACAGAAGAAGTTCTCTACAGAGTGGTGCTGTTTATTTCATTATTTAAAAAATCTGAGCTGCATCTAATTTTCCAGACAGATTTCGCACAATTTTTTTCTTCAGTGCCCATCCACTTTGCTGCTGCTGTACACCATATCCGCCACGTGTGAGCATACCCTAAAAGCCTTTCCTTTTGGATCCACTCCTGGCTTCGGTTAAATAAAACGTCACCAAAAGCACGGACAGGTTTGCTCTCCACGCATTCCGCAGTAAAAACTCCTGCCATTTAGGCATCAACATAATGGTTTCTCAACTCCAGTCTTTGTGTACACAACAGGTCATTTTTTCTGAATTCCCTTAGTATTTTACAAGCAAGTCATTGAGACCTGGAGCCGAGAGACTGCTCTAACCTAAGATTACGGCGATTTTTAGAGGTTGCGGATTTGCTGTGCACTTATGATGCAGATTCTACACCCAAAGATGTGCAGAAAAAAAAAAAATATATATATATACACACACACATATATACACACACATATACATAAACACTGCTCAAAAAAATAAAGGGAACACAAAAATAACACATCCTAGATCTGAGTTAATTAAATATTGTTCTGAAATACTTTGTTCTTTACATAGTTGAATGTGCTGACAACAAAATCACACAAAAATAAAAAAATGGAAATCAAATTTTTCAACCCATGGAGGTCTGGATTTGGAGTCGCACTCAAAATTAAAGTGGAAAAACACACTACAGGCTGATCCAACTTTGATGTAATGTCCTTAAAACAAGTCAAAATGAGGCTCAGTAGTGTGTGTAGCCTCCACGTGCCTGTATGACCTCCCTACAACGCCTGTGCATGCTCCTGATGAGGTGGCGGACGGTCTACTGAGGGATCTCCTCCCAGACCTGGACTAAAGCATCTGCCAACTCCTGGACAGTCTGTGGTGCAACGTGACGTTGGTGGATAGAGCGAGACATAATGTCCCAGATGTGCTCAATTGGATTCAGGTCTGGGGAACGGGCGGGCCAGTCCATAGCATCAATGCCTTCGTCTTGCAGGAACTGCTGACACACTCCAGCCACATGAGGTCTAGCATTGTCTTGCATTAAGAGGAACCCAGGGCCAACCGCACCAGCATATGGTCTCACAAGGGGTCTGAGGATCTAATCTCGGTACCTAATGGCAGTCAGGCTACCTCTGGCGAGAACATGGAGGGCTGTGCGGCCCTCCAAAGAAATGCCACCCCACACCATTACTGACCCAATGCCAAACCGGTCATGCTGGAGGATGTTGCAGGCAGCAGAACGTTCTCCACGGCGTCTCCAGACTCTGTCACATGTGCTCAGTGTGAACCTGCTTTCATCTGTGAAGAGCACAGGGTGCCAGTGGCGGATTTGCCAATCTTGGTGTTCTCTGGCAAATGCCAAACGTCCTGCACGGTGTTGGGCTGTAAGCACAACCCCCACCTGTGGACGTCGGGCCCTCATATCACCCTCATGGAGTCTGTTTCTGACTGTTTGAGCAGACACATGCACATTTGTGGCCTGCTGGAGGTCATTTTGCAGGGCTCTGGCAGTGCTCCTCCTGTTCCTCCTTGCACAAAGGCGGAGGTAGCGGTCCTGCTGCTGGGTTGTTGCCCTCCTACGGCCTCCGCCATGTCTCCTGATGTACTGGCCTGTCTCCTGGTAGCGCCTCCATGCTCTGGACACTACGCTGACAGACACAGCAAACCTTCTTGCCACAGCTCGCATTGATGTGCCATCCTGGATAAGCTGCACTACCTGAGCCACTTGTGTGGGTTATAGACTCCGTCTCATGCTACCACCAGAGTGAAAGCACCGCCAGCATTCAAAAGTGACCAAAACATCAGCCAGGAAGCATAGGAACTGAGAAGTGGTCCGTGGTTACCACCTGCAGAACCACTCCTTTATTGGGGGTGTCTTGCTAATTGCCTATCCCATTTGCACAACAGCATGTGAAATTGATTGTCACTCAGTGTTGCTTCCTAAGTGGACAGTTTGATTTCACAGAAGTGTGATTGACTTGGAGTTACATTGGGTTGTTTAAGTGTTCCCTCTATTTTTTTGAGAGATATATATATATATATATATATATATATATATAAATAGGAGTGCGTCATTCAATCACTGCGCCGAATACAGAAGTGGACGGCGCAGACACGGGATTTTGTCAGCGATGCTGTGTATTCGGACGTCACTCAAGAGGAGCAGGGCGGGCTAAACGGAGGAGCTGGGCGAGATAAAGCGTGAGTGGACCGAGCATCTAGGTGCTGAATCAACACCCACATAGCGCCTAGAGGCTCATTAGCATATTGTAAAAGTGTGTGTTTTTTTTTTTTTTTTTTAGGAGAACGGCTGCAGGGACAAATGTAAAAAGAACACTTATGTACTGCTGACATTAGCACATCGCTAATGTCAGTCAGCTACATAACAGAAATTCTGATGGTAGAAACCCTTTAAAAGGGGTAGTACATGTATAGAAAAGCATGGCTGCTTTCTGCCCCAGCTGTGTATGCTGCGCGTTGTACTGCAGCTCCACCGTATTCACTTCAATGGAGATGAGCTGCGGTATTGGGTACAAGCATGGCACTGCTCACGGCATGTTTTTCTAATTACGTACAACCCCTTTCAGCACGAGCACGGTCGTACCTCCTTGCCTCTTCTCAATTCTATTTTGTGCTACAGACCCAGATAATATGAGGCCGTCTGATTTCTAGAGACTTGCTGCCTAAAACAGCAGTGTGTTTTCACAGTCAGGGCAGCCATTCACAATCTCAGTCTGCAGCATGGTATTCTAAAAACGAAATTCAGGCAGAGAAACCCCTCATGAAATTTCTATTGAGAACTTTCCACTGAGAAAGGAGATTTTCATTGAAGTAATACGGTGGTTTAACCAAATAACTTAATGTAAGCTTTTAGATCTACTTAAACATCTCTTCATACAATAAATTACAGGATATCAAGAAGTAAGGAAAAATTGGTATTTATGATACTCACAGAATATACATGATGACACCAAGTGACCACATATCACATGATTTGTCATATTTTTCTGGGCCCAGAACCTCAGGAGCTTGAAGAGAACATTACAAGAATTAGAGACTTAATCAAATAAAAGCTAAAATCAATTGGGGGGGAAGATTTATTAAAAGGGATTCTGTCATCAGAAATGAGCCCTATAAGCTAAACATATGGCGATGTCCCTTGTAAAACACAGAATCCTAAAGTGAGTTTATCAAATGCCCCTGTGGCTCTATATTCCTAAAAAAAGCGGTTTATCTCACCTGTCAATCACTTAAAAATGTGTCCAAGGGGACGTCTCATGGTGAAAGGTGCCCAGCTGCAGCCATGTCGTTTAGGTGCCCAGCGCCGCCTTCTCAGCTGAAATCGCCGCCCTCCCTTTCATGCGATCCGCCTACCTCACGTCATCACTGCCTCTCTAACCACCGCTCGCTTCATCCAGATCCCGCGCGTGCGCACTAGGTATATCCTGATGCGCCTGTGCGGACTACTGGCAACGACCTCCTATAGCGAAGTGCGCATGCGCCGGCCGGCGCACTTCGCTCGAACCTCCACTGACTGCCCATCCCAGCCATCCAACCTCCTACAGCCTGGTTCAAAGCTCGCGGGATCTGGATGAAGCGAGCGGTGGTTAGAGAGGCAGTGATGACGTGAGGTAGGCGGATCGCATGAAAGGGAGGGTGGCGATTTCAGCTGAGTAGGCGGCGCTGGGCACCTAAACGACATGGCTGCAGCTGGGCACCTTTCACCATGAGACGTCCCCTTGGACACATTTTTAAGTGATTGACAGGTGATATAAACCGCTTTTTTAGGAATATAGAGCCACAGGGGCATTTGATAAACTCACTTTAGGATTCTGTGTTTTACAAGGGACATCGCCATATGTTTAGCTTATAGGGCTCATTTCTGATGACAGAATCCCTTTAAAGGGGAATTCCAGGATTTTAATATTGCTAGACCATCAATATCTGACCAGCGGGGGTCTGACACTTGCCGCACCCCCCCAACCCCCCCCCCCCCCCCCACTGATCACCTGTTCTACAGTAGCTCTGACCTGCTAGAAAGGTACATGATGTCAACTGTAGTGAAAGTAATAGTCTTACTGGTACTGGTGACTGTATTTGAGAGTTATAACCTCCCTTTTGATCCTCAGCTGTGTCATCTGACCAGCTCTCTGATCTCCAACTGACACAGGACAGGAAGTCAGTTACTTCTCTAGTCATTCCTATGAGACTTCCATAGGAATACATAGAGAATTTGACTTTCAGTCCACGCATAAGATGCTGTGTGTGCTTTGGAAAGTCTGATTGCTGGTCAGATGACACAGCTGAGCAGCAGAAGGGAGGGGATAACTCAGAAATACAGACACTGGTAAGATTACCTTCACTACAGATTACATCATGTACCTTTGTAGCAGGTCAGAGAATAAAGTTTTTTTTGCAGGCGTTCTTCTTTAAGTGTTGCCAACTAGCATCATTATCACAGAGGAGACGAGACCTGTATCACAAGTCTGAATATACGTCACTAAACTGTACGTGAAAAAGGCATAAATTGTGGCTTCCTGAATCAAAAGCCACAAATGAGACAGTTCATTGGTACTAGGCACATATAACACCTTCCTACATTATTTCAGGTAAGATGGTACAGTCACCCATCGTAATAATGGGACGAGTCTCTATAAAGTCCTAATTGCTAACAGTGCAGATTCATCACGAGAATAAAAAGGGAAAAACGACAAAGGTCCCAGCCATGGTCACATAGTATGTATGACAAAGGTGACCTTACTTGTCATACAATCACCTTACAGCAGAGATTACTTCTCCATTCCCAGTTCCGAACAGGGACGTCACAAACTACGAGGCAACCATAACAGGACTAGAGTTGTTGCGATACCAAATTTTTGATTCGGTTTCGATACCATGAAAAAGTATTGCGATACTCGATACCATTCGATACCACGCGAAAAAAATAAACAAAAAAAGCCACGTGCATTCCTCATTTTTAAAAATGGCGAATCGCGCAGTTTTTATTTTATTTTTTCTGTTCCGGCATTCACCACCTAGATTTTTTTTTTATATTTTAATAGTTTGGACTTTTCTGACGTGGCGATGTAATATGTTTATTTATATATTTTATATGTGAAATTGGGAAAAGGGGGATGATTTATACTTCATATTTTAGTGTTTTTTTTTTTTTCACTTTTTATTTAATAACTATTTCCCCCCTTAGGGGCTAGAACCTGGGATCTTTCATCCCTTTTCCTATTCACCCTGATAGATCTCTATCAGGGTGAATAGGACTCCACACTGTCCCTGCTGCTCTGTGCTTTGTGCACACAGCATCAGGGATGTTACCATGGCAACCAGGGCTTCTGTAGCGTCCTGGCTGCCATGGTAACCGATCGGAGCCCCAGGCTTACACAGCTGGGGCTCCGATCAGAAACTGCCACTGCACCACCAATGAGGGGGAGTGGAGAGGTCCCTGTGGCCACTGCCACCAATGATTTTAATACTGGAGGGTTGAGAGGGGCCGGCGCACTGTGCCACCAATGATTTTAATTGGATGGGGGGATTGAGGGGGGGGGCACACTGCACCACCAATGATTTTACCCCTTTATACAGGAGGCGGGTACTAGCAGATCAGCGGCAGTTAACTGCCGCTGATCGCAGCTCCCTGTCAGGGGCAGGGTGCCGGCAATGCGATTCTGCTGCCGGCACCCGCCTCCTTTATGTGTTAAAGACTGACTACTGTATATGAGTCCAGACTTTCACTATTAGGCCACACAGAGCGGCGCCCAGCGATGTCTCAGCACTCACCATTTAGTCCTGGGCGCCGCTCCGTTCGCCCGCAGTGCCCCATTACTGTCTCCTCTCCTGCTCCACATGCTGCTGATTACTATCGGAGCGATGGGGAGGAGACATCAGCTTCACTAGTGGGCGTTCCTTCTCCCTGGCTGTAGCGCTGTCCAATCGCAGCGCAGGGAAAAGGAACGCCCACTAGTGAAGCTGATGTCTCCTCCCATCGCTCCGATAGTAATCCTATCATTGGTGGCGCAGTGCGCCCGCCCCTCCTCCGCCCCTCTCTTCTCATTGCCGCCCCTCCTCCACCCCCTCTCTTCTCATTGCCGCCCCTCCTCCGACCCTCTCTTCTCATTGCCGCCCCTCCTCCGACCCTCTCTTCTCATTGCCGCCCCTCCTCCCCCCCTCTCTTCTCATTGGTGGCAGCGGCAGCAGCACAGGGGGGAGGGAGGACAGCTTCCTTCTCCCCGTGCTGCTGAGAGAGAACATGAGCGCGCCGATAGCAGCGCGCTCATGTTCAGAGATACTAGACTGCGCAGAAGCGCAGCCCAGTATCGAAAAAACGGAAATCCCGGTATCGTATCGATACCGGGACAAAAGTATCGATTGGGTATCGAAATTTCGATACCCGCAACAACCCTAAACAGGACACACGGCATCATTTAGCCAGTCCAATACTCACCCACATAATACGGTGTGTAACAAGGGGTTGCTAGAGAGTTATGAGTTGTCGTTTCTTTAGCAAAGCCAAAATCTGTGAGCTTCAGGACAGAGTTTGGTCTTTTGGACGTGTAGAGGAGATTTTCTGGCTGCAATGGAAATCGGAGAACGAACAGGTTATTGCCATCATATGACATGGAAAGCTTCCTATACATGGGACAGACAACACAGATACACATGACCAAGCAATCATGTCAATGCATGCAAGGTAAAGAACACGCAGAGAATTGGGGGATGTTGGATGCAGCCGACTTTCTCACATTAACCCCAATATCAGATACGTTCTAGTCAATGGGGTTCTATGCAGTTAAATATATATTTTAAAAAAATTAAAATAAAAAACACAACACGGTTTACGGGCAAGCTGTTTTCTTAAATCACATCATGCCCTCTAGATGGCGGTGTTAGCGCCCACTGCAAAAAGTATCCCCGATCCTGGCATCATGAGCTAAGTGTCGTCATAGAGTTGGAAGCCTATGCTGGGAGACTGTACAACAGCTGGCACCCAAGACCTCTACATTTAACCAGAAGGAGTAAGTGGAAAAGCATGTAGTGAGCCGTCATAACTGGAATTCCACATTACACCAGCATCAACTTATAAGACTGCCGAAGTAAATATTTAATTCAGCGACGGCAGGAGCCAAGATCACGCTGAACCTTGCTCGCCATGTCAGAAGAACTCATTACTTTATCTTCCCTTAAAGGACGATTA
Organism: Bufo bufo; assembly: GCF_905171765.1. Lineage (NCBI taxonomy): Eukaryota > Metazoa > Chordata > Amphibia > Anura > Bufonidae > Bufo > Bufo bufo. The sequence continues at coordinate 218,772,810 of NC_053391.1, forward strand.
CTACTCAAAAACTGGAGTTCATCAGTGGCACAAAGGATCATTCACTGAATTGCTACATAGACAATACTACATACTGGTAATGTTGCAATAACTTGGACAACCCCTTTAAAAATTATCTTAAAGTTTGCGGACAAGAATAGGACATGTTCTATTTTTTTTTGCGGGGCCGAGCTCCGGAAATGCGGATGCAGAGAGCACATGGTGTGCTCTCCGCAACTATTCGTGTCCCATTGAGAATGAATGGGTCCGCACCCATTCCCGATATTGCGGAACGAATGTGGACGTGTGAATGGACCCTTAGAGGCTTTAGACTTTTGTTTGTTAATAACTTAGTAAAACACACATCAGGGGAGGCGCAGGACCGCTTTAAAGGGGGTTTCCTAACTACTTGCATTCCACATGTAACAATTCTGGAACATCTATTCTTATGACTATGTTGTACCATTCCTGTATTATTCCTGCTAGAAGTTATGAATTCATTGCTAGCAGTTTAAAATGAAGGTCCATGTGGGTTTTCTCCGTTGAGGGGGGTGCGTGACTACACACAGTCTGACACAGGCAGCACCGACTTGATACTGTTAGACAGTGCAGGGGACACCCCCCACAACTGGTAACTCCCAGATAGACCTTCATGGTAGGCGATTCGTTTATAGCTTCTAGCAGGAATAATAAAGGAATGGCACATCATAGAGCCATAAGAACAGACTCTCCAGAATAGTTATTGCAGGGGGGATGCAAGCGGCTACTAAACTAGACATGTCAGGAGAGGCTACAGGCCCATTTTATTAGTAACAGTGCAAATTTACATGTCAAGAATAACAGAAGTGACAAACGTGATTAAAGTCAATGGAGTCCATCAGGTCCCTTGGTTTAAAATGAAGCAGATACCACTTCAGCAAATGTGGATTCTGGCTGATTCACAGTCTATGATGCTAGTGTGAACAGGGCCTAGCTGGACTTGGTATGCACAATCACTTACAGAGGGCACAACAGCTGGAACGGATTGTGCATCCATCTAACTGTTTCGGAAATTCTCCATCACTAATCAGTTTTACATCATTTTGACGTGCACTTTACGTATAAGCAGGGTCAATTGCAACTAGGGCTGCAGCTATCGACTATTTTTGTAATCGTGTATTCTACTGATTAAACCAATGATTAATTGAGTACTCTAATAACAGAAAACTAATTAAAACAACGTTTCTCTTTAAAAAAAAAAAAACTCATCAGCCCCCCCCAGTGCCACTAGCTCCCAACCCCCCCACGGCGCGTGCTCTATGTCCCGACGATGTGTCAGGATCCAGTGCAGCGGAGTGCGGGCCGGCAGGTGACCACGGAGCAGTGAGCAATACCAAGCGCTTCACTCCCGCTCTGTGGTCACATGACACAAACGAATCCTTGATGCAGAAAATGTGCATCGAGGATTTTTTGTGTCAAATTACTCGATTCAATCGAGTAATCATTTCAGCCCTATTTGCAACTATTCCATCCAAAAGAACAACGGGCAGTGTAAGACACTGTTCACATCTGCACCGCTCAGGTCTGCTCCATTATAGGAGCAGGACAATAAAAATGATGGCAGTACTGGATCTGTCGCATGACGGACACCAATGGCACCCCACATGCCTCACCGATTATAATGGGGCTGTCTGGTTTCTGTCGTGGTGTGCATCATTTTATCAGACAAAATACTGCCACATCTGGCATTTCAGAATCTGCGGCTCCACGGTACATGTGATCCCGGCCTGAAGTACAGCATATCCCAAGAACATACTCTTCCCAACCCCTAATATTGCAATGAAAGGACTGTCATACCTTAACATCTCTGTGGGCAATATTGATTGAGTGTAAATACTGTATTGCTTCTCCAATGCTTTTCATGATGTCTGAAGCCTCTGCAGTATAGAAAAAAATAAATACATCGTTAAGCATCGTCAACCCTTATAATGGAAACATTCATGGTGAAAACAGGTGTCACCATTCCAGAGAAAACAGTTTTCTTCTATAAGTAGGGCTGCAGTGCACCGAGAGGCAGGCCTTTGCTGCTCGGTGCACCTCAATTCCTTCTTCTGAACCCCCTCAACCTCACTGACAAGACGAGGCATCAGCGTCCTCAGCTTGGCCCTGCGGTAATGAGCCATCTCTGTGTGCCACAGTAAGCACCCGTTTTCTCTGGAATGTTAAAACAGATCATGAGTAGGATCAACCCTACCTGCTTTGTTTAATAGGGTTGACCCGGTTGACAGATTTTCCTATCCTTAGGCTAGATCAGTGATTGCTAACCCCCGGCAGTCCAGCTTCGGTGAAACTACGACTCCCAGCATGCTCCATTCATTTCTAGTTCTGAGAACAGCCAAGCAAGTGTACATCTTGGGTGTCGTAGTTTTACCACAGCTGGGGTGCCGAAGGTTCGCCATCACAGACCTAGGTCATCAATATCTGATCGGCGGCAGAAATTGAAACAATCACAAGACAATATGAGAGATTAGGGATGGGGCCTCTTGGAGCCGAGTGCCAGGGAGATCTGACAGTCAATCCTTCCGAGGCAAAGCAGAGATTAGCCCCACTAGAACCAATGGGAACACACAAATGGCTGCCAGACATACTGAAAGCAAGAGAAACATGGAGCATAAACTGCTGATGCTACAGGGACCATCTACACATACGCACTCACATACACAGTGGGGTCCTCATTTTTGGAAGAAGGCGCACACACATACCTCTCTCAGTGAAGGCTTGGTCACCTCGATCCTGAATTCGACTAAAGAGTTCGCCGCCATCCAAACTGGGAAAAAATATATATATATTGGGTGAATTTAGAGTATGGCAAATAATAATGTACATCAGACAAACTGATTACAGACCGGCCACAATTCATGCTGCACCCTGCATAGAGAGACTACAAAGCATAGTTTAATCTCTTCCAAACTAATGATATATTTTCATATGGAATAGTGTTTTCTTCATGACAAAAGTGATGTCACAGATGTCATTAAAGGTGGCATCTCAGAAAGACTACTTCTCACCGATCCAAAAGATAGATAAGGCTAGTTGCACACCAGCGTTAAAGATCCAACACGCAGCAGTTTTCTTCTGGCCGGTTCTCTCCATATTTGCCAGAATCCGGCCAGATCTCCGCCGGTCCCCATTATAGCGAAAGGGGCCTTACAAACCTCCGGCAATGCCGGAGTGCCCAAAGGTCCGGCAGGCTGTTCCCTTCCAGAACAGCCTGCCGGATCTCCAATGCTAGTGTGCAACTAGCCCAAGTCTGATCATTTGGACCCCCATGGATCCAGAGAACAAGGGTCCCATTGGAATGGAGAGGTGGTCAGGCATGCACATTGTCACTCCATTCTAGTGGACTGACGACAATCACAGAGGACAACCATCTTCAGCAGTCCCATAACGTTTGAATGCAACAGCAGTGTGCATGCTTGAGTGCAATTCTAGTCGAACTGGACTTGTAACCCCTGTTCTTGTAATTGGTGGGGGGCCCCAGTGGTTGGACTCCTACTGATTTTGGTGAAGGTCCCTTTACACCGGACTATGTACAAGCAGATTGTCAGGAAGGAAGCGTTCCTTCCTGACAATCTGCTGATCGCTTGCGGAGGAGACCGATGCATTTACATACAGCGATCTCCTCCAGAGTATGGGGCGGAGCGATCACTAATGCCATGGCTCTTCCCCATACAGACTCGTACACAGCACAATCTGCCACCGGGAAACAAGGATTTTTTGTGCTACACTAATGATCCAATTGCGCTCGTTCATCGAGTAATCGGTGGTAGATTTACACTGACAGATCACTGCCAATGATCATTACTATGAACGTTTGTTGTGATCTTTTTCAATTCTCGGCTTGGTAAAAAGGCCCTATATCCTTCGGAAAGGATAATCCTATCTCAACACATATTCATGAGGTTCCAGCTCTCCCTGGCCTCCTTGCTGCTGATCACTGTAGGAAACATGTCAATCAGCAGCCAGGGCGGGAAAAGCTGGATCCTTATGAATATGAGATCTCACAGATACACCCTTTGTATCATGGTGACCATGACCCCTGGATATGAGCAGAGTATAACGTGATGGAAAAATGAATCAACTCAAGCCAGCAAAGGAGGCAACATGGGCAATCACTATACATTAGTAAGTGCCTTGTAGTTGTGAGATAACCCCTTTGATGTACAAAAGTGGCAAAACTTAAACTACACGTATATGGTATTGCTGTAATCACAGCAAGTAAAGTTACCAAAAGTGAACGTCATTAAATTTACAACGCAAAAAGGCAACAGCAGTATTCCTGGTTTGTTTTTTTCTATTCCTCCCCAGAAAGAATTAATGGAGTTGTTGATGCTGATGACCTGTCCTCAGGATAGGTCATCAGTATCTGATAGATGTCGGTCCACCACCTAGGACCTCTGCAGTATAGCCGTTTGAGAAGGTGACGGTGCTCCTGTGAGTGCCGCGGCCTTCTCTCTGCTTTCCCTAGGCCAAGTGATGAAATGTTAATCGGTCACTTGGCCTAGGAGCAGCTCAGCCCCATTGAAGTGAATGAGGCCGAGCTGTGATACCAAGCACAACCGCTATACAATGTACAGCGCTGTGCTTGGTAATCTGCGAGAAGGCAGTGGTGCTCACAGGAGCTCTTCTCAAACAGCTGATTGGTGGGGGGCCCAGATGTCAGACCCCCACCAATCAGATACTGATGACCTATTCTGAGGATAGGTCTTCAGTATAAAAATCTTATAAAACCCCATTTAATTAAAGTTAATCAATGATTATATGTACCCCAAAAAATACAAATTTTCTTGTAGCAAAACAAAAAAATAAAAAAATGCTCGGCTACTAAGGCCCAAAATGTATACAGAGGGAAGGGGATTAAAAGGAGTTGTCCAAAACAATACAGATCTCTGACAAACCCTACAATTGCTTTAAAAAAGCAAAAATAGAAAAGAAAAAAAAAGAAAAAAAACACATGGTATACAGTTTCTCCAGCACCGTTCTCTGGTACTCCCGCCGCTGGCTGTTTACGGCATGTGACTGCTGCTTCTAAACAAGCAGCTGCGGGAGTACTAGGCCATTGCTGCAGAAACGGGGGGAGTATACCATGTATTTCATTTTAAGCAATTGCAGGGTTTGTCTGAGACTTAATTATCTCCAACAACCCCTCTAACAATATATAGGACAATCAACATGGCAAGGTAGTCAGACTAAGGCAGGGCTCTGCAGGGATACCGACAGGTATGCCCATCAGCAAGTACTAAACCGAGCACACATACTTACCATTCCATTATTATAAGTAGGCATTTTCGTGACTGGTAGAGGTTCTCATATACATCAATAATCTTTACAATGTGCGAGCACAGAGACGCCCTCCAGTGCAGCTCCACTTCCCTGCGGGCCTTAGGACAATCCTGCAGCATCTACGGTGAAAAAGACACGATTACTACTTACGCTTGTGTAAAATAAAAATAAAAAACACGTTTATACGGTAATTCTAAATCTTCTCTACTCGTATTAAAAACTATACAACAAACAGAGGTAGTTGAATCCCTTAAAGCTATTGTCCAGTCAGGAGTTACACAACCATAGGAGAATATTACCTGCTATTTAGTCTCTTCATACTAAGGCTGCAGTAAACAAATATTTTAGTAATAGAGTATTCTATTGATTATTTTTACGATTAATCAAGTAATCTAATAAGAAAAACCCTTCTTAAAATAAGGTATTTTATAAAAACAATATTTTTATTTCTTACAGTGGTATAGCACATGATTGCACACACTGCAATATACATTCTAGTATTCGGTATATGGTATCAGGAATGGTACGGTGCTCCAACTGAAATTGATGCACCCAAATCAATACAATCAGGAGGTTACAGAAATAGAGAAATCTAAATAAAATGTATTGTACGTATCTAAAACTATGCGATAATACGAGATATCAAAACAAATAACATAGAACGGATAAAACAATGGATAGATGATATACTGATGGTTAAATAGAAATGTCCAATACCGCAACTGAAAAAATTATTTTGGCATTCACACGTGGCTACATACACCACGCCTGTAGATTTGCAGTTAATAAAAGATCTTATATTATTACTGCGTTTGGTCACCGAACTGCCTTTCTGATGGCTTTGCATGCAAGGCAATTACCACATTTGAATGTGCCACAAGGCTTTTTAGGAAGCCAGCACTCTCCAATAGGGGTTTTAAAAGTACTGTGGACCAATTTGTCCCTCAGGTTGCCCCCTCTCCGGTAGGTGATCGCAGGGTACTCACCCACATCAGGGTCCGATTTTAAAATTGCCCAGTGGTCCTGAAGGATCTTTCGTAATTCTCTATGCGGGATATCACATGTCCCAATAATCCTCACCTTTTCATCCCCATCATCTAGATTTTTAGGGTGTAGCAGTTCATCCCTATTGCAATTTGCCGCATGATGATATGCTTCCTTGAGGGGAGATGGCGGATAGCCTCTTTATGTAAACCTCCTTTGGTGGTCATCCGCCGCCATCTTAAAGTCAGTCCATTCCGAGCAATTCCATCGGGAATCCCCCGTTTCAGGGGGAGTGGATGACCACTCTCCCATTGCAGTAGGGAGTTGGTGGCTGTTGATTTGCAAAACATCCTATTAACTATTTTTTGGGATTGACTGATGCTGATGGAGAGGTCTAAAAATGTGAGAAGGGTGTCACTGATCGCATAAGTGAAATACAACCCCAAATCATTCACATTCAGCACGGAATCAAATCTTTCAAATTCATAAAACAATGGACGAGGTCCATCGAATCCATTCTTTCGCCAAACACTATCTCCTTTTCCCACCAGCCCAGGTATAGGTTTGCATAAGTCTGGGCAATGGGCTCCCCATTGCCACCCCCCTGAGCTAGTGGTAGATATCCCGATCAAAAGGAGAATATATGTTGTGTCTTAGGCCTCATGCACACGACCGTTTTTTTTTGCGGTCCGCAAAAACGGGTTCCGTTTTTCCGTGATCCGTGACCGTTGTGAATCTTAGGTAGGCTATAAAAAGATGGTAGTACTGGGTATTGTGGTAACAAATGCCTGCTCAGTCTTAGGGTACTTTCACACTAGCTCTATTCTTTTCCGGCATAGAGTTCCGTCCTAGGGGCTCAATACCGGAAAAGAACTGGTATATCCTAATGCATTCTGAATGGAGAGTAATCAGTTCAGTCTTTTTGACTTTTCAGGACAGAGATAATACCGCAGCATGCTGCAGTTTATCTCCGTCCAAAATTCCAGAACACTTGCCGGAATGCCGGATCTGTCATTTTTTCCCCCATTAAAATGCATTAATGCGGGATCTGGCCCGAGTGTTCTGGCAAAATGGATCAGACATTTTAAATAAATGCTGGATCCGCTTTTCCAGATGACATCGGAGAGACGGATCCGGCATGTCAATGCCTTTGTCAGACGGATCAGGATCCTGATCCGTCTGACAAATGCCATCAGTTTGCATGAGTTTTGACGGATCCGGCAGGCAGTTCCGGCGAAGAACTGCATGCCGGAATCCACGGCCGCAAGTGTGTGAAAGTAACTTACTAATCGGTTGCTGTTGTCTCGCCCTCTCCAAAATTTGTGCCAACCCTTTTCTAAGAATGCCAGTGGGATTACTGCCCAATTCTCTGTAACATGTCCTATCATGCAGAATACGTTTGCACATTCCAACATATATCTTATTCTCGAGGACCACTGTTTCCCCCTTTGTTTGAGGGTTTGATAACTATAGTTTGATCTTTTTGTAGGGCATTTAGGGCCTCTTGTTCATTTGGGGTCAGATTTGATGTTTTGAAACCTCTCAGTGATCACTGTAAGGAACACATCTAAAAGTGTCATAACTCAGGAATGGAGCCTCAGATCTACAAAAGAAAATCAGCGTTTTAATCAGGTGAACCCAAGTTTGATGGGGAGGTTGCTGCCTTCCCTTTAGAGGAGTTCTCACGAATCAACAGGATAACTGATAAATATCGGATCACAGGGGGTCCAAAGAATGAGAGGTCCCCAAGGCCCCTCTCTGAATGGAGATTTAGTCCACTTGTCCAAGTCCATCCCATAGAAGTGAATAGGAGTGTATCAGCATGCGCACTACCACTCCATTCAGAGAAGGCCCTAGAGACCCAGGTCAATAAAAAAACTATACATTTTCAGATTTTCATAGAAAACTAGCAGTGTTTGTCAAGTTTAAGTGTTAAAAAAAGTTATGACCTTGAAAATTGAAGTAACAGAACCATAAATTGTATTATCCTCTACCCCAGGTCACTGACATTAGTCACTTCTTAAGTTTTCATCCTTTTCAATATTTTTTTTATGTTTTTTAGCCCCTCTATTGCTCTTAGGCCATGATTTTTGCTACTAAACATAAATCCGTTTTGGTTTTTTTTTTTTTTTTTTTTCATTCAGCAACTGTAGAGACGGAATAAAGGAAAAGGTTCACGTCATGGAAAATGTAAAGTGACATATTAAAATTAAATGTTCAAGTAGGACTAGCAGAATAAACCCCCACGCAGTGTTCGGCATGATTAATGCATGGTTAATAATTTAATGGAATTGAAAACAGGAACGGCTGACATATGAGCAAAGACAAAATCTGGTCATTTCACAACTTAGAGAGTCAAAGAAATTGTCAGCAGCAGCGCAAAAAGTTATGTCTGACAAGATAATTTGTGTGTAAAAAAAACCTAAAATAAAGCCTTTAATCAAGTCTTTTAAAACGCACCGACCATTACAGGGAAAAAAGGAGAGAAAAAAAAACAGCCACTTAAAACCCAGCAGTTTTCTGCAAGCGCCTGGTGACTGCCCTCTACTGCTCTAATCAGTAAGTGCAGTTTAAGTTTCCAGCGTACGTTTCTTCCACTCCCTAAATAAAGATGGGGATTACCGTAAATTTAAATAACTTGTTTGTTTGTAAGCTTGTTTGGGCAGGGCAAAGTAATTCTTTTGTGTTAAACTTCACTACATGTATGAACGCATCCGATATCCTGCAAAATCTTGGTTCATAAAACAAGATCCCGAAACAAGTGAGAACTACCCTACCATAGGCCAGCAAGCAAGCAATACTGCAAGCAATAAAATAATTAACTGTTGTAAGGGTATTTTACACAATTACTCATTTGTTCTGTCCCTTTATATCGCCTTCTATATTCTGAGTGGTTACCTCAGAGACATGTGTGCGGCACATAAACCTGGGCAGAAACCTCAATTTGCACTCCATCGAGGAACTTCATCCAGGTAGGATGTATTGATTTGAAACACTAAGGCCCCTTGCAAATGAGCGTTGCTCCCGCAGCGAGTCCACATCGCAGCACCCGGCCTGACCACCCATCGCTGCCGGGAGTCACATAGCATTATATTGATTTATGATGCTATGTAACCCTTACAGTTCTGGAATGTACTGGATAACACTGGCATAATGCTGCCAGTGTTATCCAGTACATTCCAGAACTGTAAGGGCTGTTTCACACGAGCGGATGCCGTGCGTGACATCCGCTCCGTGAAGGACAGCCAAGACCCGATGCAGACTGCAGAAGCACGGAGCATTAACATGACTGATAATGCTCCGTGCCTCTCTGTGATCTCTTTACTACGAAATCACAGTGAGATAAAGTTGTCATTGTGATTTCGTAGTAAAGAGATCACAGAGAGGCAGGGAGCATTATCAATCATGGTAATGCTCCGTGCTTCTGCAGTCTGCATCGGGTCTTGGCTGTCATTCACGGAGCGGATGTCACGCACGGCATCCGCTCGTGTGAAACAGCCCTAAGGGTTACATAGCATCATAAATCAATGTAATGCTATGTGACTCCCAGCAGCGATGGGAGGTCAGGCCGGGTGCTGCGATGTGGACTCGCTGCGGGAGGAACGCTCGTCTGCAAGGGGCCTAAGGGCTCTTTCACACGAGCGGATGCCGTGCGGGTAATCTGCTGCGTGAAGAAGAGTCAAGCCCCGCTCCGGACAGCAGAGACACAGGGCATTAACATGATTGATAATGCTCTTTGCCTTTCTCTGATCTTTATACTACAAAATCACGGGGAAAACTTTATCTCACTGTGATTTTGTAGTAAAAAGATCAGAGAAAGGCAAAGAGCATTATGAATCATGTTAATGCCCTGCGTCTCTGCTGTCCGGAACGGGGCTTGGCTCTCCTTCACGCAGCAGATTACCCGCACGGCATCTGCTTGTGTGAAAGAGCCCCATCTGTATTTCTTGTACCACCATGAGACACCCCCCCCATATTGTATTGGGCAGGCCAAGGTGTATTTGATTTAAATCAAACTGATTTAAATAACGATTTAAATCACAAATTTAAATCACTAGTCAGTAAGGCTTGATTTAAATCATCGTTTTCTACATAAAGACTAATTCTTGCTGGTATAGCTTACAATCTGAAAGAAGATGAAGATTTTTAGAATAACAACTTTTCATATTAGTTTGACTAGGTTGATTCTGCATTCATAGGTTTGTAGAAGTTAGGATTAAGGTATTTCTCTCAACTCTGTTCATGTTATAACATTTTGGCTGTGAAGAGGCATGTGATCTCTGCTGAGTCAAATTCCGTTTTGAGAACTACAAAAGTAAACCAAGCATCTGTGATAATATCTTGTAGGCAGAGAAACTGCCCAATAATCTTACAAAAACCTCTGGAAGAGCATGTCATTGTGAATGGACAAAGGGGGAAACTAAGGCCTCTTTCACACGGGCGTTGCAGGAACACCCGCGATCTTTCCGCGCGAGTGCAAAATATTGTAATGCGTTTTTGCACTCGCGTGAGAAAAATCGCGCATGTTTGGTACCCAAACCTGAACTTCTTCACAGAAGTTCGGGCTTGGGATCGGTGTTCTGTAGATTGTATTATTTTCCCTTATAACATGGTTATAAGGGAAAATAATAGCATTCTGAATACAGAATGCATAGTAAAACAGCGCTGGAGGGGTTAAAAAATAAATAAAATAATTTAACTCACCTTAGTCCACTTAATCGCGGCCCGGCATCTCCTTCTGTCTCCTTTGTTGAATAGGACCTGTGGTGAGCATTAACTACAGGAACAGGACCTTTGATGACGTCACTCCGGTCATCACATGGTACGTCACCATGGTAAAAGATCATGTGACGTACCATGTGATGACCGGAGTGACGTCATCAAAGGTACAGTTCCTGTAATTAATGCTCACCACAGGTCCTATTCAACAAAGGAGACAGAAGGAGATGCCGGGCCGCGATCAAGTGGATTAAGGCGAGTTAAATTATTATTATTTTTTTAACCCCTCCAGTGCTGTTTTACTATGCATTCTGTATTCAGAATGCTATTATTTTCCCTTATAACCATGTTATAAAGGGAAAATAATACAATCTGTATAATACAATCTGTATATCCATCCCGATAGTCTCCTAGCAACCGTGCGTGAAAATCGCACCGCTTCCGCACTTGCTTGCGGATGCTTGCGATTTTCACGCAACCCCATTCACTTCTATGGGGCCTGCGTTGCGTGAAAAACGCTGAATATAGAGCATGCTGCGATTTTCACGCAACGCACAAGTGATGCGTGAAAATCACCGCTCATGTGAACAGCCCCATAGAAATGAATGGGTCGGTATTCAGTGCGGGTGCAATGCGTTCACCTCACGCATCGCATCCGCGCGGAATACTCACCCGTGTGAAAGGGGCCTAACTCTCCTTAGGGAGAGAGCACCTTAATCAGTGTGAGGAGACTTTAAGGCCATACATGCTCCTCTGGAATTCTGGGAGGGAAGAAATGCAAATGAGCTCTTAACAAGCTTTGCCTCTAATGCCACTAGATGTAAGGCAGCTATCCTATAAGTCTATATTCAGCTCTTAAAATAAGCCTTGAGACATGACTCTGATATTAAATAAGCCAGCACCTCATCTGCAGACAGCTGTTTCGACACAGGCCTCCTACCCAGTTAAGCCAGTACTCTCTGCTCTGCACTGATGAGGGGCAATCACCCCGAAACAGCTGTCTGCAGATGAGGTGCTGGCTTATTTAATATCAGAGTCATGTCTCAAGGCTTATTTTAAGAGCTGAATATAGACTTATAGGATAGCTGCCTTACATCTAGTGGCATTAGAGGCAAAGCTTGTTAAGAGCTCATTTGCATTTCTTCCCTCCCATTGTGAATGGATTAATGGAATTTATTTACAAAAAAAATTAAACATATATAGCCTTATTCTACATAATAAAAAAACTAATCTTTATTTCATGATGGAATAACCTTTGGATAGTAATATTTTCCTCAAAAAGCATTTTATATGGAAAAAAAAATCCAATTTAAATTTTAAAAAAAATCAGATTTTTTTTTTTTTTTTTTAAATCATTGATTTTTATCCACTCTGGGGCAGGCCATTTCATTGATCATTTATTCTGTATGTGATTTGTCTGTTTTACCTTAGATTTAATCACACTTAGCCCTCTTGCACACGAACATGCGGGCCGCAATGCACGAACACCAACCGTGGGGCAGCCGCAGCGGATGGCGGACCCATTCACTTAATTGGGTCCACGATCCGCCCATTCCGCGGAAAAAAAAAAAATAAAAATAAATATCGGACATGTTCTATCTTTATGCGGAACGGAAGTACGGGCCGAACCCCCGGAAGCACTCCGTAGTGCTTCCGTAAGGTTCCGTGCTTCCGTTCCGCATCTCAGGATTTGCAGACCCATTCAAGCGAATGGGTCCGCATCAGTGATGCGGAATGCCCACGGATCGGCGCCTGTGTATTGCGGATCCGCAAATGCAGTCCGCAATACGGCCACGGAGCGCACACGTTCGTGTGAAAGAGGCCTTAGTAAATATATTTATTCATTTAGCCTGCGTAAGCTTATGTATTCTCAAATCTTTTCATTCACGTGATAAAACACACTGGGGAAGGCAATTAAAACAAAAAAGGGAGTTTCAATGGTTAGAGCCAAAATAACTTGCAACGGCCATCAGAAATTTATTTTGGAATTAATTTAAAAAACAGAGATCGCCTTGACGTACGGCAGACGGCTCAAATGGTTTTGTACAAAATGCATTGGCCAAGCATCTCACTTTATAAATAAGCGTAGCATTAGTACTATAATTTTTTGCATTATTGTACTTCATCTGATTTGCAGGGTGCTGCTGCATTGTTATATATATATATAAATAAATAAATAATAAAAAACACATACATACACACTTTTAAAACACTATTAGGGCTCGTTCACACGAACGTGTAATGCCCGTTGCCGTATTGAGGACTGCATTTGCGGATCCGCAATACACAGGCACCGTTCAATGGCCATTCCGCATCACCAATGCGGACCCATTCAGTTCAAGGGGTTCGCAAATCCGGAACGGAAGAACAGACCGGAACACTACGGAGTGCTTTCTGGGGTTCTGCTCCGTGCTTCCGCACCGCAAAAAGATAGAACTTGCTCTATCTTTTTTGCTGAACGGAAGGATCGCTGACCCATTCAAGTGAATGGGTCTGCGATCTCCATGTGCCTGCCCCACGGACGGTGCCCGTGCATTGCGAACCGCAGTACGGGTTTCGCATGTTCATGTGAACGAGCCCTTAAAGGGGTTTTATCATCTCAGACAATGGGGGCATATCGCTAGGATATGCCCCCATTGTCTGATAGATGCGGGTCCCACTTCTGGGACCCGTACCTACAATGACAACGGAGGGCGCACTGCGCATGCGCAGGCGCCCTCCATTTATTTCTATTGGGCCGCGGAAAATAGCCAAGCGCTGGCTCAGCTATTTCCGTCTGCCCCATAGAAATAAATGGTAGCAGGGGCCGAGCGTGTGCAGTGCGCTCCCATTAACTTCTATGGGAGCAGCTGGGATTAGCGCTTGGTGGTGGACGGACCCCGAGAAATCTGGGGTCCTCCAGCCACAGTTCTCCTGCACCTATCAGACAATGGGGGCATATCCTAGTGATATGCCCTCATTGTATGTGATGGGAATACCCCCTTTATATATGCCCCATTAGATGTGGGTCCCACCTCTCTCCAGAATCGGGTCCCCAAAGCGCAGACACCCTCAATCTACTTCTAAGGGAGTGCTAAAAATAGCAGAGCTCCGGCTCAACCATTTCTGGAACTCCCATAGAGGTGGCTGCGCTTGCGCAGTGTGTTCTCCATTCACTTCTATGGACGTTCTAGAAATAGCCGAGCACACTCGCTCAGCTCTTTTAAGAGCTCCCATAGAAATGAATGGAGCGCACGCCACCATGAGCAGCGCGCTCTCCTTTACTTTAGAGGCCACATTCTAGAGATAGACGCAGGTCATAGAAGTGGGAGCCGCACCTATCTAAGACAGGCGGCATAGAGAACTAGTGATGGGCCAACCCCTTTAAATCAGCTCAGAATATATGCACACAGAATATATGCACACAGGAATATATGCACACTAGGAAGAAACTTCTGCTTCGAAAAGAGGAATCAGAATAGAAAATATTACACGCACATTCCAAACAGCTACATTTTCCAGGGATGCGAATGTTCCTACAATCCATTCTAACCACACGTGATAGGCCACAGAGCTCATGTCCTGCTGCCCAGAATACCATTTAGAAATTTAACACTCGTGGTTTTCAGAGGTATTATTCTCCTTTATCCACAGATTAATCTGAACAGAAAAATTACATCTACGAATGCAGTTTTTCATTATTTCAGTCAAAACATTGCATAGAAATAGAAGTCGGCCTCTTGATCTGCTGATTACTAACCTATGGGGATCGGCGAGTATCACCGGAGGAAGCCTCATCTGCCTTAGTATGGGCGGAGGTCATCCTGATGAAGCAATCCCTTTCATGAATGCTATGAAATAGTAGGCTTTATGTAATTATAACACCTCCATTTGAAGTCAGTGAATGGAAACAGTTCCGATCATGACGATCAAATTGGCGTGCGACTTGTTAAAGCGGTTATCGGGGCTCTACCAGAAAGAAATACGTTGTGAATTTGAGCACATGACGGAAAATGGAACAAGTGACCGGCCACCTATAGTTGCAGTGTATGCAATAGCGCCCGGCAGTTCAAACATCTGTCAGTTACTAGGCGGAAGGCATTTTCTCTATGCAAGGAGGATGTGCAACCACAAGTTCACAAGAGATATAGGTCAACTTGACCACAGGTACGAGAAGAGAAGATTAGGATTCAGCCTGGAACAATAGTGCACCTTAAAATAGTTCCAGCTAAAACAAGAAAAACAGAAAGACACCTAAATTAGGCGATTTCTGGCAGATTGCAGCACAAAGGTCCTTTGTGCCACAACCTGCAACTTCTCCCCGCTCACGCCAGGTATAAAAAAAAAAGTGGGTATGGGGTGGGCGGGTAAGAGGAGGGGGTTGGCAGGCCAGTCTTATTTACCATTTTCTACACTTTTAGGATAGAAAATGGTCTAAATGTAAGACCAGGAAGCTATCTTACATTTAGAACTGACGGGGGATTTGCCGAAGTTATGTAGAGGCCGACACCGGTCATAACTCAGAGGGATCTGTCGCCAGGTATGGGGCTTATTAAGACTAGCGTCTAAAACGCTGGTCTTAATAAATTTGCCCCAATGAACTTCTCATACAGATTTCTCCATATAAGGGCTCATGCACACGACCGTTGTTGTTTTGAGGTCCGTTTTTCACAGATCCGTTCTATATCTGAGGGTTTTTTTTTTCCTCCGATTTAAGTCCTCTTCCGTTCCGTTATGCCACAAAACATATCCGTATGGTTTCCATATGTGATACGTTTTTTGCGGATCGGAAACGGAAACAGTAACTTATTAATCAAACACATGAGCGATATGGGCTGGGCATAGCATTTCTACAGTATGGATCCGCAAAATACGGAGGACATACGGATGTGTTCCGTATTTTTTTTACGAACCCACTGACTTGAATGGGGCCTCGGACCATGATTTTGCAAACAATAATAGGACATACACTACTTTTTTGCGGAACAGAAATACGGAAACGGAATGCATACGGAGCACCTTCCGTTGTTTTTGCAGACCTATTGAAGTGAATGGTTCCGCATACAGTCCGCAAATAAAACGGAACGGAAGCGGAAAGAAAATACGTTCGTGTGCATGAGCCCAAACACAGACTACTCAAGCACATGTCTGACCATGGTTTCTGAGAGATAAAAGTCCATGGTCACAGTCTTAATATAAGAAGAAAAAACAAAACAAAAACACACACATTAGGCCTCCTGCACACAAACGTGTGCTGCCAGTTTCCGTATTGCGGACCCGCAATACAAGGGCGCCGTTCTATGGGCATTCTGTATCACGGATCCATTCACTTCAATGGGTCCGCAAATCCGGAGATGTGGAATGGTGCGGAACAGAAGCAAGTAACAAAACCTTACAGAAGCACTACGGAGTGCTTCCGTGGGGTTTTGTCCCGTACTTCCGTTACGCAAAAAGATAGGACATGGCGGAACGGGCAGATCGCAGACCCATTAAAGTGAATGGGTCCGCGATACGCTGCAGCTGCCCCACGGTCGGTGTTTATGCATTGCAGGCCGCAGCACGGCTGCGGGGTGCACACCTTCGTGTGCAGGAGGCCTTAGGATCATCCTCTGGGGCACAAGGTGTTGTGAAGGTGAACAGATATGTACACTCTTGTATTTGGAATTAAAGGGGCGGTGCAGGATTAAGTAAACATGACCGCTTTTGACCAAAAACAGTGCTCTAGAAGTAGTGTGAGGTACTGCAGCTCAGCCGCACTAACTTCAATGGAGGCAAGCTCCGGTGGCCTTGCAACAGTCGCCAACTTTTTATTGTTCTACAACCAGAAAAAAATAATAATAATCCACTTTTGACACACAAATGAACTCTGTCTCCAATGAACAACAACAAGGAGTGACACACGAGAGGGCCACCAGCACAGGATACAGGGATATGCACGTGGTCAAAGGAGTCTCCTTACAGCAAGAACTAAGATCGGCAGCTCAAACATCCCTGTCATGTATGAGCGGACGTGGAAGGAATTCATCACCTCAGTGCTGATGTAACACCATGGGAGGAGGCAGGTCTGTCACCAGCCACCTAGAACTGTGTTGTGGAACCACTGAGGTAATCAACCAGGGGAATGATGGGAATGGGTTGTCCTATACGCCAACATTTGGAAACATGAAATGTTCGTTGAGCCTTTACATAACTCCTATCTAACAAATGATTTGTTTTATTTAGTGGCACAGGGTACAAACATTAAAGGGGTATTCTGGTTGTTAAAAGTTATCCCCAATCCACAGGATAGGAGATAAATTAGATCTGAGGAAGGGCCCACCTATCACAAGAACGAGCATCCTGAAATGAAGAGCGGCCGGGTGGGTATGCAAACGAATGCTTCATTCGTTTCTAATGTAGTTCCGGAAACAGCCAAGTGCTGTAGTCAGCCGTCTCCGGAACTTCTCCAGAGGTGGAGTGGCAGTGAGCATGCTCGACCTGCCAGTATGGTCATTAAGGGGTGCTCCGAGGTGTATGGGACATTTGTTCTTGTGATCATGGGGGTCCCAGCAGTTGGATCCCCACTAATCTAATAGTTATCCCCTATTCTGTGGATAGGGGGTAACTTTATGTAACCGGAATACTCCTTTAACCCCGTAAGGACTCAGCCCTATTTCACCTTAAGGACTTGGCCATTGTTTTGAATATCTGACCAGTGTCACTTTGTGTGAATAACTTTAAAAAGCCTTTACTTACCCAGGCCGTTCTGAGATAGTTTTTTCGTCACATATTGTACTTCATGACACTGCTAAAATTAGGTCAAAAAAGTAAATTTTTTTGCATAAAAAAAAAAAATACCAAATTTAGCAAACATTTGGAAAAATTAGCAAAATTTCAAAGTTTCAGTTTCTCTACTTTTGTAATACATAGTAATACCCCCAAAAATCGTGATGACTTTACATTCCCCATATGTCTACTTCATGTTTGTTACATTTTGGGAATGCCATTTTATTTTTTGGGGATGTTACATAGCTTAGAAGCAAATTTAGAAATTTTTCAGAAATTTTCCCAAATCCCACTTTTTATGGACCAGTCCAGGTCTGAAGTCACTTTGTGAGGCTTACGTAATAGAAACCACCCAAAAATGACCCCATTTTAGAAACTACACCCCTCAAGGTATTCAAAACTGATTTTACAAACTTTGTTAACCCTTTAGGTCTTCCACAAGAGTTCATGGCAAATAGACATAAAATTTAAGAATTTTGATATTTTGGAAAATTTTCCAAGAACAAAGCAAGGGTTAACTGCCAAACAAAACTCAATATGGGTTGCCCTGATTCTGTAGTTTGCAGAAACACCCCATATGTGGTCCTAAACTATTGTTTGGCCAAACGGGAGGACATAGAAGGAGGGGGACGCCCTATGGTTTTTGCAAAGCAGATTTTGCAGGACTGGTTTTATTTATACCATGTCCCATTTCAAGCCCCCCGTTGCACCCCTAGAATAGAAATTCCAAAAAAGTGACTCCATCTAAGAAAGTACACCCCTCAAGGTATTCAAAACTGGGTTTACAAACTTTATCTCTTTAGGTGTTCCACAAGAGTTAATGGCAGATGGTGAAACAATTTTGGAATTTAAATTTTTTGGAAAATTTTCTATTTTAACCTTTACTTTATTACTGGAAAAAATGGGTTAACAGCCAAACAAAACTCAATATGGGTTGCCCTGATTCTGTAGTTTTCAGAAACACCCCATATGTGGTCGCTACTATTTGGCTAAGGCCTCATGCACACGACCGTTGTGTGCATCCGCGGCCGTTGTTCCGTTTTCAGTTTTTTTTCGTGGACCTATTGACTTTCAATGGGTCCGTGGAAAAAAAAAAAAAAAAAAAAAATCGGAAAATGCACCGTTTGGCTTCCGCGTCCGTGATCCGTTTTTCCAGTCCGTGAAAAAAATATGACCTGTCCTATTTTTTTCACAGGCAACGGTTCACGGACCCATTCAAGTTAATGGGTCCGTGAAAAATCACGGATGCACACAAGATAGTCATCCGTGTCCGTGATCCGTGTCCGTTTTTCCTATCATTTTCAATGCAAACTTGACTTAGTGTTTTTTTTCACTTTTCATGTCCGTGGATCCTCCAAAAATCAAGGAAGACCCACGGAAGAAAAAAACGGTCACAGATCACGGAACAACGGAAATCCGTTTTGCGGACCGCAAAAAAAAATAAAAAACGGTCGTGTGCATGAGGCCTAAACGGCAGGACATAGAAGAAGGGGAACGCCATATGGTTTTTGGAAGGCAGATTTTGCTGTACTGGTTTATTTACACCATGTACCCTTTCAATCCCCCATGTGGCACCCCTAGAGTAGAAACTCCATAAAAGTGACCCCATCTAGGAAACTAAGGGAAAAGGTGGTTGTTGTTTTGGGACTATTTTAGGGTAAATATGATTTTTGGTTGCTCTATATTACACTTTTTTGAGGCAAGGTAACAAAAAATTTTAATTCTAAAATTGTTTCTACATTCGCCATTAAGTTTTGTGGAACACCTAAAGGGTTAACAAAGTTTGTAAAGTAACTTTTGAATACCTTGAGGGGTGTAGTTTCTTAGATGGGGTCACTTTTTTGGAGTTTCTAGTCTAGGCTACATCAGGGGGGATTCGAATGGGACATGGTGTAAATAAACCAGTCCATCAAAATCTGCCTTCCAGAATCCATATGGCGTTCCCTTCGTTCTATGCCCTGCCGTGTGGCTATATAGCCATTTACGACCACATATGGGGTGTTTCTGCAAACTACAGAATCAGGGCAATAAATATTTAGTTTTGTTTGGCTGTTAACCCTTGCTTTATTACCGGAAAAAAAAAGGATTCAAATGGAAATTTTGCCCCAAAAATTGTTGTTTTGGCACAGTTTTTATTTTATATTTTTAACGCTGTTCATCCGAGGGGTTTGGTCAAATGTTATTTTTATAGGGCAGATTCTTAGGGACGTGGCGATACCCAATATGTCTACATTTATTTTGATTTTACACTTATTTTAGGAACAAAAACATTTTAGTATCTCCATAGCCTGGGAGCTATAGGTTATTTTTTTTTTTTGTTGGGCAACTATCTAATGTAGGGGCTCATTTTTTTGCAGGATGAGATGGCGGTTTGATTAGCACTATTTGGGAGTGCATATGACTTTTTAATTGCTTGTTATTACACTTTTTGGGATCCAAGGTGAATGGCTTTTTTTGACATAGTTTTTATTTGATTTTTCTGACGGCGTTTATCGAGGGGCTAGTTTATGGGGTATTTTTATAGAGAAGATTTTTTACGGAAGCAGCGATGCCCAATATGTGTGGCTCTCAGACTTTGGAGACACTGAGCAGGCATCCTCAAACTGCGGCCCTCCAGATGTTGTAAAACTACAATTCCCACCATGCCCTGCTGATAGCTGTAGGTTGTCTGGGCATGCTGGGAGTTATAGTTTTACAACATCTGGAGGGCCGCAGTTTGAGGATGCCTGCACTAAAACTAATATTTTTTGGGGAAAAAATTTGTTTCCGTGTCTCCAAAGTCTGAGAGCCATAGTTTATGTTCTCTAGGGGACTGTTGGGGATTATAAAAATGTAGTACTCCATGGAAGTGTGATACTCCCTGAAGCAATCGATAACGCAGAGGCCCGGATGATCGGGGCACGTGTCGCACTGAGTGGTGGTGTCCTTCCGTATCCCCCTCTTGTGACACACTCTGCATCTTTTTTGGGTTCGTCCCTTCTTTCCAGTATGGGGGGACCACACCTGGAAAATGTTGGCCATGGACGATCCGGGCGCCTCCAATTCCCGAGGTACTCCAGCCTGCTCTTTCCCAGTCTGAAAAAATCAGGTCCTTGAGGACTGCCTCATAGAATTGGAGGAATGTTCCTGTGCTGCCAGCGCTTCGGGATAGTCCAAAAAGCGTTGTACAAGGCAACCTGTACCAAGTAGAAAGCAACTTTTTTGTACCATGCCCGGGTTTTGCGCATGGCATTATATGGCTTGAGGACTTGATCAGAGAGATCAACTCCTCCCATATACCGATTGTAGTCGACGATACAATCGGGCTTGAAGACCGTTGCTGCGGTACCTCGCACAGGGACAGGGGTGATGCTGTTACCGTGGATTGTGGACAGTATAAAGACATCCCTCTTGTCCTTATACCTGACCAGCAACAGGTTTCCACTGGTAAGGGCACAAGTCTCACCCCTGGGGATAGGTACCTGGAGGGGGTGGGCTGATTTTTCCGCACTGTGCCACAAGCGAACGTGGATCTGGTGGCAAACGACCTGAACAAGGGAATGCTAGTATAAAAGTTATCCACGTACAAGTGGTAACCCTTATCTAGCAGTGGGTGCATAAGGTCCCACACGAATTTCCCGCTAACACCCAGAGTAGGGGGACATTCTGGGGGTTCAATACGGGAAGCTCGCCCCTCGTACACACGAAATTTGTAAGTGTACACTCAGGTACTCTCACAAATTTTGTACATTTTCACGCCATACCTCGCCCGCTTAGTGGGAATGTATTGGTGGAAAACGGAGTCTCCCCTTGAAAGCAACGAGAGACTCATCAACCGCGACCTCCCTTTCAGGTACGTAGGCCTGCGCAAATTTGTCCCCGAAGTGATCGATGACCGGCCGTATCTTATACAGACGGTCATAGGCAGGATCACCTTGGGGCGGGGGGGACATGCAGGCATTTCCGGATGGCCTCAAACCGGGGGCGTGTCATGGCCATACTGTAGAGTGGGGTCTGGTAGAGGATGTCCCCACTCCAGTATTGTCTGACACTCTGTTTTTGCACTAGACCCATGTGCAGCACGAGGCCCCAAATGTCCTCATCACGGCTGCACTGACCAGTGGATTTTACACAAACTTCAAAATTGTAAAAAAGTGTAATAAAATGTGTGTAGATATATAAAAAATAAAATTATATATAAGATATATAAAAATGTACAGGCAAGGTAGGAAATTTCAAAATGGATGAGCATAAGTGCACTACATTGTGACTCAAGTGCCTAAGAGACCGTTTTCTGTAGTGTCATACGCGACAGTGTGGTGTAGTAAGGCGAGTGAGTTGTAACAAATAAGTAAAATCTGTTTAAAAGGATACAAGTAAATATAATAAAAAAATACTGTAGTATCGCATGCTTATTTACTCACTTCACGAGGGGAGCGGTTTACCAGGATAAGCATAATACACCTGAAAACCAAACACCCCCCCCCCCCCCTCCTCCAGCCTGGATCATTTCTAGAATCTTAACAGATGAAGGCAGCCAATCACACGGGTGCTTCTGTTCACTTGTCGGCTCAATGCGTTTCGGGACAGGCACGTCCCTTCATCAGGAGCAATATTTGATCTGTCTGGGGTAGCAGGTATTTATACCCTTATTCTATTATTAAAGTGTTGTTAAAATGGCGCCTAATTGGTAAAAGGGCGCCAAAAGTACCAGGGGACCGCCACAGAGGGAGAAAAACCGCCAAAATCCGATCTGTTCGGCCGGAAGCGGAAGTATCCGGCCGCGCCTTTGCGCATGACCGGAAGTCGATGCGTTACAGGCTGGAACGCATTGCGGCGTCCGGCCCTGTTTTTCTCTTCCCGGAGTTGTTGTGCGGCTTGTGCGCATGTCCGGAAGTGGGGTATAGCGTTCCAAGCTGGAACACATGTTGATCTTCCGGCTAGTGCGATCTTTAATGCTTTTTCCTCCGATCTTTATAGGCCACTTGAGGTCATTTCATTATGGAGGAATAAACTGACCAGATAGTGTGATATAAGAACAGACAGGGCGAAACCTAAGTAGGTGGCGGGGACAGTTAAGTTGCAGCACTGAAATACAACTCTGGAGCGAAATATTGTAAGGACTCGTCCATAATATCACTGCACTCCTGTTCTCTTAGATAAGGTAGAAAAGTTGTTTTTAGCAACTCTCTATATACACGGGACATACCGAAAAGTAAAGAGGATGGAGCTTGGTGGGGAGGCAGAGATGCCCGAGAGCTGCCAGCAAAGATTTCATAGGTAACGGTGCAATCATGTCGTTCACAGGAAGTCAGCCACACAGGGGAGACCGACTTTAGGCCTCTTTCAAACTAAGGTGTCCTGTGCCAAAATCGCGCTCCTTGGGTTAGCTCAATTTCACCTGCACGTTTTGAGGGGTCCAGGCATTATACCGTTTTGATGAATAATGCTGTGTCTACTGAATTATACCGACATAATGTCAGTATAATTCTGTAGAAGTAAGGTCATGCAGAGACACACAGCATTATAAATCAGGACACACTCGTCTGAAACAGGCGTGCAAATTTTTTTTGCCCGTCCAAAAGTTAGCATTTATGCCTGAAACCAGACGGATCCCATTATAGTCAATGCCAGATCAGGCTACCGAATTCACGCCGCTGATGTGAACCTATCCTCACATACACAGAAGAACATGCTCTGGACTGGGGGTCAGATCGGGGATCAAATTAAACACCTGCTCATAATAAAAGAGCTCAAATGTATGAATGCAAATGTGCCGAGATGATACAAACGACACTGCTGGAGCACTGCTGTCGAGGTGGCATCATTACAAGTCCAAGCATGTTCTCTGCGACATTTTCCAGACAAGTCTTAAAATGAAGATGGAGGACAATTTCAGAACTCATTGACTAAGCACTGAAAAGATTACAACACAAGCGCTGGTCAGAGGGCAATGACAGGAAACAGTGGAGTGAGGGCGGCGAGAAAGTTAAACAATCTGTTGCATTACATCGGAGGCCTTTTTACAGGGAATATTCCTAAATATTCTGCACACTAGTGTGAACAGTTTGAGATCAGTGCTCACTGGCTACTTTACCATCCGTCACACACTGAGCTCTGGAGACAGGCCACAGTCATGGCAGTGAATGGCTTCACAATACCACACCAATTTAGGTTATATTGAAATAGACTGCATCACATTGAAAAAAAGCCACTTCTAATAAATCACTGCGCAGTCACTTAAAGGGCTACTCCAGTCAAACTCATTTATCACCTGTCCACTGGATAAGTGATAAATATGGTAGATCTGTAGGGGTCTGGCAGGAATGGTGGTCAGAACCCTACTTGTCTAGCATTTATCATCTACGAGTGGATAGGTAACAATTCCTTATGGCTAAAATACCTCTTTAATAAACTAAACTATACTGGCCATATACACCAACGTATAGACATCAAACCCCGTCGACAGTCTTGTCCATGGAGACCTGCTGATGTACCAGGCCCTCAACATGCTTTATTCTGCTGCCTTAGGCCTCATGCACACGACTACATAAGTTTTACAGTTGGGAAATCGCGGAACCGCAAAATACGGATGCGGCCCGTGCGCAGTCTGCATTTTACCTACGGACCCACTGTTTTCAATGGGTGTGTGGGCCAATTTGGCAGACATATTCTATCATTTTGCGTAACAAGCATACAGATGGGGAAAGCACACAGATCTATGCGCTTTCCGCATCCATATGTCTGTTCCGCAAAAAGACAGAACAGGTCTTAATGCAGACCAACTGCAACACAAATCGCATCCGTATCTTGCGGATTCCGCAATTTACGGACTGTAAAATGGATACGGTCGTGTGCTTGAGGCCTTAGCCTGCATTCACAAAAGTCCTTATTTCCATTGTTCTGCACAGATCACTTAAATGACGGCCACCAACCGCGCCCAACGAACCCCACTTACTACTAGGAGTTAAAGATGTTTGCATCATATGGATGGCATTTTACTGTTCAAATCATGCATTTGATAGAATCCACAATGAAGGCCTCCAAGAGAGCCTCCATTGACATTTACATACTCATTCAGCCAAGTGTGTATGTCCATGGTGGAGTCATCAGAAATAATTGTCAGACAGTCGTCTTCCAAGCATGGACAGTTCTCTTAAGTAAATTGCTAAGCCATAGCATCTAAAGTTAACCCAACATCACTTTCTACAATAACCTTTCATACCAGTACATTGTTTTTCTAAGCAGGTCTCCTCAGCTTGGATAGACTTGGGTAGGTCAGATGGAAGAGGACAAAAGCTGTGTCCTTCAACTATTTATAGAATCCAGCCGCCAAGAGAAAAATTCCATCAGAATCAGATACTAAACCCCCCCGGAAACATAAGTGTTCCAAAATAGCATCTTAACTGGAGGAAGATACGTCCTCCTGCTCCTGGCCCTAGTGTTGGCATTCATCAACAATAATCATAGTGTACTTAAAGGGGTTATCCAAGTTCTAGAATGCCCGGGCCGCTCACAGATGTTGTACTTACCTTGCACCCCAACACCCGTGTCGCTTCTCATACCGGCACGGCCGCTGTATCTCTCGGGGCAGCCAATAGCAGGCCACAACGGAAATGAGCCTCCTTAGTATCATAGGTGACGCTAGGGAGGCTCGGTCCCGTTGTGGCCTGCTATTGGCGCAGCGCTGGGCTCCAACGGCCGGAGGGACAGCCCCTTGGGCTCCTTGTGAAGGTAATAAGCATATGAATAAAATCAATTTTTTAGCAAAAATGGTAAGACTAGAACATTTTTATCTAGATCAAGGAGACTGAGATGACAAGCTGACAGATCCCTTTAAATAGATGGCATGCTTGTGCTGGCCGCATGTTTTGCAGCACAATAGAAATGAATGGAAGCACGTGCAGATGGGACGTGAAGCCAAAGCAGATAACCTTTCGTTCTTAAGATTGGAGTAAGGAATCATGTGCCGGACCGCCACAGATCTGACTCTTTACACTGACTGAAAGGGATGTCAGATGTGGAATATCCATTCATATTCTAAGTACGGCTGCGGGATCACTCAAACAAATTCAATTCACTTTCTTTCATCCTCACAATGTTCATTTTTCAATCGTGACATCAATATTTTTTCTTCTGGAGTGCTGAATCAGCTCAGCGGGTGGGGGTCATTTAACCCCTGCCGCCTGTGCTATTAATCCAGGCACGGGCTGTGGGGACATGAAGAGGCCTGCACATGCTGCGCTGATATAATAGCGGGAGCCGGCAATGACAGTAGCCGGGATCCCACTGTAACGGCCGCTGGGGAAGAGTGGTGGGCTAGTTACATGGGAGCACTGAGAACCCAGGACATCAGTACAACTAGGAAGTTGCCGGAACTGACTGCCGGATCCAGAAATCCGTATGCAAGAGGATAGCATTTGTTTCCAGATCCATCTGACAACAGCATTGAAATACTGGATCTGTCTCTCCGGCGTCATCTGGAAAAACGGATCCAGTATTTTTTTTTTTTCACATTTTTAAAGGTCTGCGCATGTACAGACTGGGAAACCGGATCCGGTTTTCCAGAACACTTGGTACCGGATCCGGCATTAATACATTTCAAAGGAATTTTGGCGAGAGAAAATACCACAGGTTGCGATATTTTCTCCGTCCAAAAACTGTACAGTGACTGAACTGAATACATCCTGAACGCATGGGGATAAAACTGAGGCTTTTTTTCCGGTATTGAGCGCCTGTGACAGAACTCAATACCGGAAAACTTTAACGCTAGTGTGAAAGTACCCTAATCCAGCTATTTTACCAGAGAAGTGACCTTGATTGGTTGAATCTGAGTCTGAGACATTGTATGTAATCTAGCTTCAACTTACGATGGTCAGAAAAGAGCATTGCATGTTGAAAATATTGTATCTTGAGGGATCACTGTATATATACACTCTATACCCTCCTCCCTCCATATACACTCTATACCCTCCATATACACTCTATACCCTCCTCCCTCCATATACACTCTATACCCTCCATATACACTCTATACCCTCCTCCCTCCATATAGGCCTCTTTCACACGGGCGTTGCGGGAAAATGTGCGGGTGCGTTGCGGGAACACCCGCGATTTTTCCGGGTGTTGTGCAAAACATTGTAATGCATTTTGCACTCGCATGAGAAAAATCGCGCGTGTTTGGTACCCAAACCCGAACTTCTTCACAGAAGTTCGGGCTTGCGATCAGTGTTCTGTAAATAGTATTATTTTCCCTTATAACGTGGTTATAAAGGGAAAGTAATAGCATTCTGAAGACAGAATGCATAGTAAAACATCGCTGGAGGGGTTAAAAAAAATATTAAATTTTTTTAACTTTTTAAGTCCACTTGTTCGCGGCCCGGCATCTCCTTCTGGCTTCATCTGATCTCTGTGCAGCAACAGGACCTGTGGTGACGTCATTCCGGTCATCACATGATCTTTTACCATGGTGATTCACCATGGTAAAAGATCATGTGACGTACCATGTGATGACCGGAGTGACGTCATCAAAGGTCCTTGACCTATAATTAATGCTCACCACAGGTCCTATTCAGTAAAGGGGACAGAAGGAGATGCCGGCATCGCGAACAAGTGGACTAAGGCGAGTTAAACGATTTTTTATATTTTTTTAACCCCTCCTGCGCTGTTTTACTATGCATTCTGTATTCAGAATGCTATTATTTTCCCTTATAACCATGTTATAAGGGAAAATAATAATGATCGGGTCTCCATCCCGATCTCCTAGCAACCATGCGTGAAAATCGCACTGCATCCGCACTTGCTTGCGGATGCTTGCGATTTTCACGCAACCCCATTCATTTCTATGGTGCTTGCGTTACGTGAAAAACGCACAAAGAGGAGCATGCTGCAATTTTCTTGCAACGCACAAGTGGTGCGTGAAAATCACCGCTCATGTGAACAGCCCCATAGGAATGAATGGGTCAGGATTCCGTGCGGATGCTGTGCATTCACCTCCCGCAACGCATCCGCGCGGAAAACTCGCTCGTGTGAAAGGGGCCATACCCTCCTCCCTCTATACACCCGCCTCCCTCTATATACACTCTATACCCTCCTCCCTCTATACCCTCCTCCACCTATATACCCTCCTCCACCTATAAACATTATGTACCCTCCAATGTATATAAGTGCACCCCGACAAAAAAAAAAATTATATTGCCAGAAAAAAAAAGGGAGGAAAACAAATAAAGATTATAAATAGTTAATCATCCAGAATATATTTTTTTCCATAATCACCCAGCCCTAATTTTAACATATAGGGCCATAAATAAACTGCAAGCGTTCTGTATCCACAACATAGGGCGGAAGGGAAGAAAAACCGCACACCTCACCTCGCTTGCATAACACATAATAGTGCAGCCAGTAAGCCTCTTCTAAATATGTATAAAGGTGTGTCTAGACATCGGTCGTCTTCATGCCAAGATGTAAAGATCACCTCCATATTTTGATGCTAAGTGGGAAAATTAACTTGTACATTGCGCTTTATGGCAATTGTTGCCTTGATACATTATTTTGTTCATTGACATTGCACCAATGTATTCCTGTGCCCAGATTGTCACCACTCACAGCAGCCCCTGCTCCCACTGGACTGTTCAAACATAAATTCCAAGTTAATGCACTGTCAGATTAGAAGCAAGGAGCGCTGCAGGTCAATAGCGCTAACTAGAGCTGCCCAGAATAATAGTCCACGACCAAAATCCTCCAACAGCTTTGGCCAGATTTACTAATGTGTCCGGCTAAAAATCTGTCTAAAAAGTGAAGCAAATTGACATCTAGGATTTCTACACTTTTTTCCGTACATGCTTGACAAGGGGTCAGGGCTTAGTGGGAAGCAGACAGAGCCTATAATAAGAGATGAGCGGAGTCCTCTCCTGCATAACGGAAACTGGATGGATCCGTTATGCAGCCATAGACTTCCATTATGACGGAATGAATAACGGAATGCCGTTAAAGGCATTCCGTTATGCATTCCGTCATAGAATTGCTTTATGGTCCGTGATAACGGAATCCATAACACAATTTACCTTTCACCACCAAACGAAGTGTGAACGAATTTCAAAATATGAAATTTGCTCATCTCTACCCAAAATGTTTCATTTCAAACCAAAACTGCATTCCCCCTTCCGCCATAAAAATCTGTCTCCAAGTAAAGCCATCCAATGGCTGGTACAGTGTCTATCTTTGCACCCCATTTATCATCCAGCCTGAGCCACCATCATACATCGGGTGCAGGTCTAGGCAGCTTCTCAAAATTTCCACCATCTAGAGGATTAGTAAATCTGGGCCCTTGTACGCCAATTGCCTAAAAAGGGCAGCCGCAGGGAATACATCCTCCCAAAACGATTATGTCAAGTTAATATATTAGTTGTCATTTACACATTTCTAGAACATCTCACTGATGGAAAACTGTCATTTTCCTATTGAATGACCTGGCTGATAAACCTACAGGGGTAAAGAGCATAGACCGTGCAAAAACGGCAGGAGAACGATGCTGAACTAACAATACTGCATTCTGTGGCCACAAGTATGGCAGTAATCCTTTGCTGGCACCAGCTCTCAATACGATGAGAAGTCCATTCATTATAAGTTTTGTGGTATTCATTCCTTGCCATATATGCTCTAGAACAGAAGCTCGGTCTGAGCAATCCGTATTCGTAAAGGCACGACGCCTCACACTGAAGCTCCACCAGGTTCTCTAGGAAGCCCGGCTGGAGATGCACATTTGACACCATATGCTGGTCCCTCCAGACATCCAGGCTTTATTCGTGCGTTGACCTCTGTTCACACACAAACTGCTAGCATGGCTATGGGTCCTGAGAAAAAAAAAAAAAAGGGATTGTGGAGAAGCTCTAGGGATGCCCCATAAATCCCTAGAGTGGAGGCATATATACAAGCCCACTTCTGGCGAGACCCACCTATCACAATGGTTTAGGGTACTTTCACACTTGCGTTGTGAGGATCCAACAGGCAGTTCCATTGCCGGAACCGCCTGCCGTATCCGGAATCCGTTTGCAAACAGATATCATTTGTTGTAGACTGATCCAGATGCGGATCCGTCTGACAAATGCATTGCAATTCCAGATCCGTCTCTCCGGTGTCATCTGGAAAAACAGATCCGGTATTTATTTATTTTTGCATTTTTAAAGGTCTGCGCATTCTGGAACACTTGGTACCGGATCCGGCATGAATATATTTCAATGGAAATGAATACCAGATCTGGCATTCCGGCAAGTGTTCCGGAATCTTGGCCAGAGAAAGTACTGCAGCGTGCTGCAGTATTTTCTCCGGCCAAATACCGTAAGAGGGACTGAACTGAAGACATCCTGATGCATTAGGATAAAACTGAAGCGTTTTTTCCCGGTAGTGAGCCCCTGTAACGGAACTCAATACCGGAAAAGAATAACACTAGTGTGAACGTACCCTTAGCTACTGAGAAGTCATTGGTTTAAGCTACACAGATTTTACTAAATTACAAGAACCCTATATGGTCGAATATAGAAAGCCTGACATAATGGAGTCATGATCAAAACATACAGAAGTTGTAGGATGCGTTAAAGTGAACCTGCTAGGTGATTTCTGATGTCCTACCCGAGCTGTGTGATATAAGGGGGTCTATGATTTGGAGCAGGACTCCTAGGAGAGATAGTAAGAGCCCTGATTACCCCATCCATACAGGGTGCATGACAACTTTCCCAGTATCAATGTGTGTGTATACAGAAGTTGTCAATCTTCCTGTGTGGGCAGGTTAATCGGGACTCTGTCTCTCCTACGAGTCCTTTGAGGATTTACTGTATTTTTCAGACTAAGATTTGGAAGATGAGAAAAAAATATTTTCCATCAGACCCCCAGCCTCCATTAGCCTCAGATCAGCCTCCCATCAGACCCCCTACAGCCTTAGACCAGTTTACCAGCAGACCCCCTCAGCCTCAGATCAGACCCCACAGGCCCAACCAGTCTCAGATAGGACCCCACAGGCCCACATCAGGAAAAACAAAAAAAACACACACACATATTACTACCTCGCTTGCTCTGGACGGCGCCACATATCCAGGACTCACAGAACTGCTTCTTCTGGTTCACTGTGTACTGTGAACTGACGTGCATGGCGCGAGGTCTTAGTGCACGCCTACGTGAACTATATCCTGCCGAGTCTTATAGTCCAAAAAATATACGGTACTCAAAGTGCTCTCAGAGAGGGCAGCAGAAATCACCCGACAGGTTTGCTTTAACTCATACGTGCACCACGACGTACATGTTACATTGTGGTGCTGTATAAGGATCATAGTGTGCAGCAGGTGCCAGCTGTATAATACAGCCAGCAACCCGTCACAATAACGACAATACCAGCAAATTAAACCTCTCAGATGCAGTGATCAATAGCGATCACAGCATCTTTGGGGTTAGGCAGACGGAGGCGGCTCCCTTTGGCTTCCCATCAGAGCCCCGCAGTGAAAATGCAGGCCTCCATTCGGCTGCCATGACAACCTGGAGCCTTGGGAAAGTTCCCAGGCCTGCCATGGCTAACTCCCTGAAAAGCTGTGCAAGAGGCATGGCTTCTCAGGCAGACAGACAGTAACAGTATTCCATTGCGGTCTATGGGACATGCAATTAGAGATTGAAAGTTCAAGACCCCTAAAAAGGACCAAAAATGACAGTTAAAAAAAAACAAAAAACTTTTTTTAATGTAAAACAAAAAAACAAACATTCAAATAACTCCCTTTCCCAACTCTACATATAAAAAAAACAAATAAATGAAATAAAAATAACAGGTATTGCTAGGGTGCATCTGTGTGGTGTAAGCTAAATAGGGGGAGGGGGGGGGGGGAAATAATCCAATTCTACACAAAGGATTTTTTTTCATGTTTTCCAATACAAGCTATGGTAACAGTACTTTCACACTAGCGTTGTTTAAATCCGGCAGGCAATTCAGTCGCCGGAACTGCCCGCCGGATGCGGAAAAATGTGTGAAAACGGATTACATTTGAATCCTAATCAGGATTCTGATCACAATGAAAAAATGCATTGGGAAAAACGGATCCGCCTTGACGGAACACACGGCGCTGAATCAGGCATTAATGCAAGTCAATGGGGAAAAAATGCCGGATCAGTCAAAGGGTTCCGGATTTTTGTCCGGAGGTAAAAATACAACATGCTACGGTTTTCTGAAAAACCTGATCAGTAAAAAAGACTGAACTGGATGCATCCTGAACGGATTTCTCTCCATTCAGAATGCATGGGGATAAAACTGATCAGTTAGTTTCCGGATTTGAGCCCCTAGAACGGAACTCAGCGCCGGAAAAGAAAAACGCTAGTGTGAAAGTACCCTAACATGAACAGTGCAAAAAAAAAAAAAAAAAAAAAAAATTATATTATATATATATATATATATATATATATATATATATATATATAAAAATTTTAAAATGGTTCTTGTAAGGAAAACAAAATTGGAAAAAATAAATAGGCCGTGTCACAAAAGGGTTAAGCCAATGTATGACGTCTCATAACCTAAGCCACCTGAAGGCAGTGTAATCAACAGTAGTGACAATGAGCTCAGGAATATATTGTCTTCTAGGACTTTATTCTGTTAAAAGGAAGGCGCAAGACTCCTAGGCGCTCTGCCCTGAGCAATTAAACCATAGAGAACATTCATCCCCTGGTCCAGCCTTTCCTCCGATACCCTATGCTGCAGTGAGACTGGATAGTATTGGAAAACCAGGTTCACGTTAAAGGAGTTTGGAGCTCAGCATTCCAACCGTGGGGGGTGATACGACAGATGAAGCTTACAGCAGACCACAATTTCTCAATGGACCACCCAAAAAGATTGCCGCCTCATGCTGACAGGCATCTACCAGGCAGCCATAATGTGCATGACCTATTAAAAAGGTGTTGGCACACCTCACATATTAATGGCATATCGGTACGGGTCGCACACCTATCTCCAGAACAGGGCCTGCAAACTGAAGGATAGCACACCGTGCTCTCCATTCATTGCCATGAGAGTTGGGGGCCCGCTTGGCTATTTTCAGAATGTTTCATAGCGGGTAATGAAGTACATGGCCACTGGAACTCAATGGAGGGTGGTCGCACTTGCACGGCTGCTCTTCGCTCACTTCGGAGGCACTGCTCTGTAGATAGGAGTGGATCCCAGAGGTGGTACCCACACCTGACATTCATGGCATATCCTAGTGATATGC
Source organism: Bufo bufo (assembly GCF_905171765.1). Classification (NCBI taxonomy): domain Eukaryota; kingdom Metazoa; phylum Chordata; class Amphibia; order Anura; family Bufonidae; genus Bufo; species Bufo bufo. The sequence goes on from NC_053391.1 coordinate 218,805,773, forward strand.
CATCAATGTTTGAGATAAGCCAACCCCTTTAACCTCTCAAGGACCAAGCTTTGTGTCCGAATTTTGCAGGTCCAGTTTGGGAGTACACTAGTATCAGACTGGGCCACAGGTGAATCATCCGCTGGAAAAAACTGGGTAGATAGTTAACAAATTACCCAGCTTACTATTAGGAGTCCTGCACACGACCGGAGCGGCCTGGGAAAAACGGTCCGGGTATCATCTGCAGCTCCCCTGAGCCGAACTGACTGGATCATGGTAATTTACGATACAGTCAGCCCCCATATGATGGTAGGACTAACTGCAGTGTACTCAAATCATGCGAGTACATGGAGTAAATTCATTCTAAGCATGATTTACTGAGCAATTTCAGCATTTTGATGGTATTGGCGGTGCAGGCTTCTAATGGGAACTCTAAAAAACAGACAAAAATAAAATCTTAAACTATTTAAAGTATTCTGGACACCATAAACTGTAAAAGTATTCTGTTGATGGTGCCTGCATTATACAGTCAAGGCATATGAATCCTACGGAAATATTATCAGCTCACTGGTGATCTAGGGACCAGAATGATCTCACCAATAGTGGGGGTGGGGTGCCACTTATTTAAGGAATGCCATCTATTTCATCAATGTGCAAGGACTAAATAGCAGAGTGGGGCGGAGCAGAGAAGAGTTGCTAGTATCATGACATTACATTTCTTACCAATATACTTCCTCTAGAAAAACCCACCGTTGATCTTCTAACATTCATTGAGAGAGGAAACTCCTCAGCTTCACCACATGACAGCATAGTTATTGTGTAATGGCTATAAAAATACCAGAGAGTCAGGGTGGGGGATGGGGCTGAGGAAATGGGACAATGTAAAATAAAAAAAGAACCTTGTGATGTTGATGAAAACCAAATGAGAAGAGCAAGGTGATATCTAATGCAAACACAGTAATAGGATCGAGTGTCCCATCCATAGTGAGGGAGGGAGCAGGGCACTGCTAGGCAATTGATGTCATTGAAACGCATACAGCAAGGTTTTTGCCAGACCTCAGGGTCATTCCAGCTCACGCATCGACCAGTTAGCACAAAATATTCCTCACTAAAGGCCTATCTTATCATAACTCATTGTCAGGGAGAAAGTAGGCCATTTAATGAAAGAAAGGAGGATAAAACATCAAAATCTACCATGAGCAAGCATGGCAGACGTGTGACAACGCAGCCAGGACATGAATTTAAAAGGGGTTCTCCAGGAATTAAGAAAATGAAAATACCCAAATATTACTTTATTATACATATATTCCCAAATACCTTTCATTAGCTATATTGGTTCATTATGTCTGGGGAGCAATCATTAGGAGAAATAAAATGGCTGCTGACCTATTAGTACACACAAAACCTGCCTTAGTCCCACAGAAAGATAAATTACTCAACACCGAGCTAAAAAGCTGCCTCATCCTCCTGTCTGCTCTGCTGATCAGGGATTACGATCCTGAATACAGCTGATAAGATCTTCAGCTGAATCTCTGTAGGAATGGAGTCCATGAGGAGACATGAAGTACAGTACAGAGATGAGGGACAGGACAGAATGTAGTAATGGAGACTACATACAATTGCTGCTGCTCATTACTCACATCTCCACCCTCCTCTGTCCTTCAGGTCTCCACTCTTACAGAGATTCAAGGGTTTCTATCACTTCGTATGACATAATTAGCTCTCAGACACTAGCGATCCGCTAGTGTCTGCTCTGGCCAACCATCCTAATATAACTGTTTATTGGGCAGCCGTTTTGCAAAAAAAATAACTTTTATAAATATGCTAATGAGCCTCTAGGTGCTATGTGGGCGTCATTAGCACCTAGAGGCTCCGTCTACCTTCATACACACCCACCGCCCAGCGCGTCCCTCCAGCCTGCCCATCTCCTGCTGAATGCGATCCTCCGTGTGACGCAACGGACGAATTCTCGCGCATGCGCCGTGCGCGGCTGTATTCGGCGCATGCGCAGTGAATGTCTGACCGCTTCCCTGCTCAGACATCTCCACTGCGCCTGTTCCTTGGAGCACTATGACGTCATCGGCGCAGGCGCAGTGGAGATGTCTGAGCAGGGAAGCGTCAGACATTCACTGCGCATGCGCCGAATACAGCCGCGCATGCGCGAGAATTCGTCCGTTGCGTCACACGGAGGATCGCATTCAGCAGGAGATGGGCGGGCTGGAGGGACGCGCTGGGCGGTGGCTGTGTATCAAGGTAGACGGAGCCTCTAGGTGCTAATGACGCCCACATAGCACCTAGAGGCTCATTAGCATATTTATAAAAGTTATTTTTTTAGCAAAACGGCTGCCCAATAAACAGTTATATTAGGATGGTTGGCCAGAGCAGACACTAGCGGATCGCTAGTGTCTGAGAGCTAATTATGTCATACGAAGTGATAGAAACCCTTTCAGCTGAATCTCTTATCAGCTGTATTTAGGATCATAATCCATGACAAGTAGATCAGAGAGGAGGATGGAGCAGCTCTTTAGTTCAGTGTTGTAAAGTAACTTATCCTGCTGTGTGATTAGGACAGGTTTTGTGTGCACTAATAGGATAGAGGTCATTTTATTTCTCCTGATGATTGCACCCCAGAAAAAATGAGCCATGATAACTAATGAAAGGGATTTGGGAATATATTTAGGTATTATTTAAGTATTTTCATTTTCTTAATACCCAGAGAACCCCTTTAAGAGGATTGTGCAATGTCCTTCTATGCATAGGAAGTTAAAATGTTAATGGCCAGACTAGGGCTGAGACGATTACTCGATTAAATCGAGTAATTAGACACACAAAAATCCTCGAGGCAAATTTTTTGCATCGAGGATTCGTTTGTGTCATGTGACCACGGAGTGGGAGTGAAGAGCTTGCTATTACTCACCGCTCCGTGGTCACCTGCAATGTCCTTTGACTGCTTATGCACTCCAATCATGGCAGGGTCTCCCTCTCGCCTTCAAGTACAATGTTCAGTACCTGAGAGCAGGCAGTTACATGGACACCTCAGGCTCACAGCAAGGACCCGGCACGGGAAATTGGAAAATGCATCTCAGAGCCAGTCTAACAGGCGGCCAGTGACACCAGCTCAGTGTTCCTCCTCCATTGCTGCCCGTGCCCGAGATGAAGAGCAGAAAACGTGCCCTGCCGCAGCCAGAAAAGTGCGGGGTCTGGTTAGACGCGTCTCAGCTTAAGAAGAAAAGTGCGTTCATATACCACAATGTGAACGGGATGTTGCTGTTCATGGCTAGTTAGGTCTGGTTGTAATGTATCAGCGGGGCCACTAGGCTGGCATGTGTAGAAAAGGAAGATGGCACCATCCTGTAGAGGAGACCTGTGCTCAGGCCAAGAGCCATGGTGTCTGGACCTATGCGCTCTGCTTGCAAGGCACACACTGCTAAGCTGGTCTTCTGGAGATGGCAAGCAATATGGCGACCTGTGTGTATGACAAGTACAGCCTTGCATATGGTACTCTTCACGCAGCATTTTCCATGCTAACTAAAATTCCCCACTGGCATAGATAGCGCTGTCCTTCGTGCCCTATTGTTTCTGGTCAGTAGTTGTAGAGGTGCTAGATGTGCCCTACCTGAGGGCAGCAGAATCTAGTGACCCTGCACCTCAATCTGAATCTCTGTTGGCAGCATATAAGGCCAGACAGCCACCAGTGAGTGTGTCCGTGACAGGTCCCGTGCTGACCTCCCCTCCTCTCACAGGATCGCACAGTATTAGGGTACATTCACACCAGATTTATGGGTCCACTAATTGCGGAACCGATGCGGACCCATTCATTTTAATGGGGCCGCAAAACATGAGGACAGCACACAGTCCTATTCTTGGTCGCAATTGGGGACAAGAATAAGCATTTGTATCAAAGGGCTGACCGCGTGCGTTCCGCAAAATGCAGAACGGACACGGCCGGTATCCCTGTTTTGGTCATGTAAATGTAACAGTATACTGAAGGCACTGGGGGATAGTGGAGCTGATGACACTGGGGGAAACTGATGCACTTGGGCTGATCGCACAGGGAGGAACGAAGGGTGTTTGGGACTGATGAGTTTTTATAAAGGAAAACAGTATTTATTTTTTCTTATTAGATTAATCGTAAAAAATAATCAATAGAATACTTGATTTCTAAAATAATCATTTACTGCAGCCTTAAACCAGACAATGCCTTTAAGGGCTCATTCACATTACCATTGTTTTGTGATCCTCAAAAAAAAAAAAAAAAAAAAATTTTTTTTAATTAAAACACGATACCAGCAGTGTGCATTCTGCGGAAAGGAACAGCTGGCCCATAATAGAATGGACATGCGGACACAGTCATTTGGTTTTTTTTGTTTTGTTTTTTGCGGTCGCATTGAACTGAATAGTTCCGCATACGGGCAGCACAGTCAGTATTTTGCATCAGTATTTGTAAGCCAAAACTAGGGGTCCATTCACACGTCCGCAAAATGGGTCCGCATCCGTTCCGCAGACCCATTCATTTTCAATGGGGCCGGAATGTGCTGTCCGCATCCGCAGATCTGCACCCGCGGATCCACACTTCCGCATCCGTGCTTCCGTTTCCGCAAAAAACTAGAACGGGTCCTATTCTTGTCCACAATTGCGGACAAGATTAGGCATTTTCTATTATAGTGCCGGCCGCAAATTGCGGAATGCACATTGCCAGTGTCCATGTTTTGCGGATCCGCAGAACACTTACGGACGTGTGAATGGACCCTTAGAGTGGAACCTACAGAGAAATGTATCAAAGAAATAACTGTCTTCTGTGTTTTGAACCCGCTCCTGGTTTTGGCTCACAAATACTGATGCCAAAAATACTGACCAAGTGAAAGAGGCCATTGAGTCGTATTCACTTTATCGATCCACCACCAGGTCCTGGTCCAACTCGTGATCACCAATAATTGTTGAATACAGGAAAGATTGCTAAAACATCGCGAGATTACGGCGCTCTAGCTTTCTGACATCGGGGAGCAAGGAGGAGATTCTGAGGATGCGGGGCGGTGCTGGGCTCCTTCACGCTGGACTCATCTCAGGGCCAGAAATCATCTCAGGTTCATTTGCATATAGTTCAAATCTGGTTTTTTTACACAATAAAAGCACACAGAGCTATGGGGACTGGATATTGCGGATGTGCTAGCGGCCATCTAGCAACCCATGTCCTCAGCTCGATACCTAAAATCCAGGTGACAGGTTCCCTTTAAACAACTATTGGGATCAACCTTCCCAGTACAGCGAGTGATTACTGCTCCGTGTAAAAGGCCCTCCAGGCCGTTTCCAGGTCTGACCGGGAGTATACTGACCTGAACCCACAACATCATAGATCCCTAAGATGTTTTGAGTTCACATCAGCAAAACCAGTCACACTATTAGGGCTCATGCACACGACCGTATGGCTTTTTCAGTGTTTTGCGTTCCGTTTTTTCCGGATCAGTTCCGTTTTTTGTTTCCGTTTCCTTTCCGTTTTTTTTTTCCGTATGCCACATACAGTATACAGTAATTACATAGAAAAAATTGGGCTGGGCATAACATTTTCAATAAATGGTTCAGCAAAAACGGAACGGATACGGAAGACATACGGATCCATTTCTGTATGTGTTCCATTTTTTTTTGCAGACCCATTGACTTGAATACAGCAAAGCACCGTGATTTGCGGACAAGAATAGGACATGTTCTATCTTTTCACGGTACGGAAATACTAAAACGGAATGCACACGGAGACACTTTTTTTTTTTTGCTGAACCATTGAAATAAATGGTTCAGTATATGTACCGCATACTGAACTCAAAAAACGGCCAGTATACTGAACGCAAAATACTGTCGTGTGCATGAGCCCTTTCACACATCCAGCCTGGCTCACAACTACCCTTCTAGTTCATCTGAAAGGGCTACAGGCCAGTCATGTTCTTCCACACCACACTCGCCCAACCTTGCCTTTACAGACCTTCCTTTGTACACTGGGGCACGGTCATGCTGGAGCAGAAAAGGGCATTCTCCAAAATGTTCCCACAAAGTTGGAAGCATAGAATTGTCAAAAATGTCAACTTAACCATTTACCCTTTAGTGACCAGCCACCAATAAACCATTTTTACGGCGGTGCTCTAACAGCCCAGACCGAGAGGAGCATCGACCCATGCTGTTTAACCCCTTACATGCCATTGGCAATAGGGCTGAAACGATTACTCGATTGAATAGAGTAATTCGACAAACAAAATCCTCGATGCAAATATTTAGCATCAAGGGTTTGTTTGTGTCATGTGACCATGGAGCAGGAGTGAAGCGCTTGCTATAACTCACCGCTCCGTGGTCACCCGCCGGCCCGCGCACTGCACTGGATTCTGACACATCGTCAAGACATAGTGCACGTATGCATGCACTATGACCTGACGCTGCGTGACGTCAGAACGAAAGTGCAGAGCGCGGAGAAGAAGACAAAGGAGTTGTGGAGCGGCGCCCCTATAGGAGAGGTAAGTATTAAAGGGCTGCTGGAGACTAGGTGCGGAGATGGTGGCACTGGGGGAGCTGAGGGCACGCTGGCACAGAGGACTAATGATACGGGGGGGGAGGCAGCTGATGGTACAGAGCCGATGGCATGGGGGGGGGTGATGATGGTACAGTGGGGCCTGATGACATTTTATAAAGAAAAACATTTTTTTAATTAGTTACTCGTTCGAGTACTCGATTATTCATTGGATTAAATCGATAGATTACTTGATTACTAAAATAATAGCTAGCTGCAGCCCTAGTTGGCAATGGCACCCGCCGCATGTAAGCCGTGACAGGGAGCGGACTCCCTTTTTTTCTCCCATCGGAACCCCCACAAATGAGACTGCGGGGTGTAGATGTGTATACAGGCAGGATGGGACCTGGTATAGGCCCCAAGCCTGCCTTGAGTTTTCTGCAGTCTGCGTCTCTGTGGAATTCATTCACAAATGATAAATGCAGACTGCATGGCTAGGGGCTGGATTTTATACACCTGCGGCAATGGGACTGAATAAAACACATGAATTCAATAAATTAAGAGGTGTGACCAACACTTTTGTGCATACGAGTGTATGCATTTGTGTGTGTATTTAATATAAATTTTAATACACACGCTATATAAAAACTCAGACTACAAAAATAAAATATGTATTACATATAAAGTCACATTGACTGAGTTTTCATTTCATGCCTCACGTGGCAGTATTAATCTTCAATGCATGTTCCTGGCAGCAATTAATCACGAGTTGCCTTGAGCTGGTCTTGCAGAACAAAGAGGCACAATTTGGGCTCTGAACCAACACCACAGTCAGTTTAATACTCTGGAAACAAGACTGCATAAGACCGGTTAACCCTCTTGTCTCCTGCTCATCTATGACAACGTAGACTGCTATGGATTATGTAACTGAGCATTTCAGCAAATGCTTTCCAAAGAGCAGGGAGGGTCTTCTACCAACCTGCCCCGTCTGGAAGGTTCACAAGATAATGCACCTTATATTTAAAAGATCAGAATTAGAAAGGTAACCCACAATGTGCAGGTTACATCTATACACACACACACACACACTACGTCAAAGTTCAAGCAATATTTAAAGGGAAAGTCCACCACTGTACACCATTTTTGGGGGCTAGTAGAAATCCAACATACCAACCCTTATCTCACCCCCACCCAACATCAGCCATCGTGGGACAAACTAAAAAAAAACAAACCAAACACACATTCAAAATCCCCATAAAAAGTTCCACAGCAACATTCTCGGAGTAATGGCTACATGCCATTTTCCTGCCCTTATTAGAGAATCATTTTAAAGGCGTTGTCCCGCTTTCAAACAGACCCCTCCAACCCCCTGCTGGACCTGGCTGCAGTACCACACGAGACCCCCCACCACCACATATATTCCAGAAGTTGACAAGAGGCAAGGAGGAGGTAAGTTGGGGAATTTTACCCTTAGAGGTACTGCAGTTAACTTTTATTCAGTGGATCACAAGGGGGTCTTGTCTCCCCGTTTGAATGGAGTGGCAGTCGAGCATGCACACTCCCCCTCCATTCAAACTCTGTGGGACCTCCAGAGACAGTCCCCCCACTATTTCATTCAATCATATGGGGGGACCCCGAACCCTCACGGTCTTGATACCCTCACTCATCTAACCGATACCCTGTAACCAGTGACTAGGGAATGACATAGTTTCCTGTAACTGTGCTGCTTATAGTATTCCAGTAACTACAAGTATGACATGCTGTGGCTATGCTGACAAATACGACATTGTTAGATTTCCCATACAGATAAAGACTCCCATAATAAAATGTCATTTCTCATTCCTCCAAAAAGTCTGTAGCAGATCACATTCTGTCCTCACCGATAGATTTATATACTTCTTCTAGATGTTCAGCGCTCTTCAAACAACGTCTACTTCTCCCACTCCATCACAAAGTTCAATAATCTGGGAATTCTGTTGAAATCCTACATTTTTCTAGCTTGAATGGTATAAACTATTCTTATAAGGGAAAAGACGGCCCAAAGCTGCATGAACCAGCAGGACATTACTGAACCTCAAGTCGGCTAAACGTTCCTACAGATGGCAGCTCATCCTCCCAACTGCACCTTGCACATGAACACGAGACTGGTCTCGATAGCGATGTAGGCCAATGCCGGACATACTGAAATTAAGCATACATGAGCCTCCTTCCCCACAAGTTACAACAGGAGACTCCATAGACATTAGATGGCCATCTGGTCCTGCCAAGAATCGGTGGTTTAAGCCACCCTACCTCAAAATGTGCATGGCCAGCTTCAATCAGCGTCTACAAGTCAAAGCCCAAAATTTCTAAACTTTATACTTTTTTTTCCAGTTTCATTATTATGTGCTTCAAAAAAAAGGAAAGTAGGAGGGAAAGTTACAAAAAGCCAGTCAGCGCTGACATCAAATATAAAAAAGGTCAAAGAAACAGAAGCCTAAACTGTAGACAGGCTAAGAGAAAGAAATAATAATCCAGAATCTCAAGAAATTAGAGACATGACACTACTTCCATCATTACCGTCAGCCAGTAAAAGTATATGGGGCCATACAGTTACAAGCCATCTGGAAATTTAGGAGTAGTGTCTCATGATTTACGATTATACAGCAAACCATTTTCAGAAATCAGTTCTCCATGTTCTGGTAGAAGCTTCAAAGTCCAGCAAAACCTGGCAAAGGTGCTCACCTTGCTCTCCTGTGTGCACTCCGACGTTCTCTGTGAAAGTATCAAAACCAGCATCAATGAGAGGACAAAGTCCACATCCTTGATGTCGCCGAGAGTCTCAGCCAGATCCACACTAATCTACCTGGTTAATGCCAGGACAGCCCATAACCAGTGTGATAAAGCTCCTTGGCACGCCATAGTTACACGGTAAGGTTAGAAAAATTCACAGGTCTAGAGTCCAACCTACGATCCCACTGTGTTGATCCAAAGGAAAACAAAAACCACACCTGTGGAGAGGTCACCAATTTCTCGAGACTGTCACCATGAAATGCAGTCCAGGCTGCAGCCAGCATGTTAGAGCGGGAGGAGCTGAGCAGAGTTTTGTGATTTGCTTACAAAAAGGAGCAGTGACCTGCTGGGATACAGCACGTGACCGCAGCATCCAATCGCTGATCTCAGCAGTCCACAATGATGTGCCAAATTCAGGTATGTCACAGACTACTGGAGGGGCCAATATATGAGGTTTCTTTTTATCTTCAGCTTCTGCAGTGGTTACTTTGAGCTTTTTCATTATCTTGGACAACACCTTTAAGTCTGCTCAGCCCCTCCTGCTCTGTAACATGCTGTCTGCAGATTGCACTGCATTTCATGGCGACAGGTTCTCTTTAAGGTAGAATAATTCCTTCCTGAAACTTGGCAGAATAAATGCCTGAATCAACATCCCAGGTCCAGAAATCTAATCTGCATTTAGTAAAGGCAACAGACCCTTCTTAATATTCCCCATCAGACCTCCTGTGGTAGAGTGCTCCATAATCTCATTGCTCTTCCAATAAAGATCCCCTGGTGGCATTAGCGCCATCCAGGGGTTCACCAGTGGCTTCCATCTGACGGTTTCTCAACACAGAGAACGCAGTCCCATCACTGGAAGTGTGTCATGGGGTCTTCATGACCCAAAAACAAAGACAGCAGGATACGTGATAAAACTGCCTTGTAGACGACCCATCAGGAAGACCACCAATTTTAAAGGGAATGTGTCATCAAAAAATGACCTATTTAAATCATGTTTTATGATAAATATGTTTTTTAAAGAATCTTTGGTGGTTATTTTTAATTTTCCATGTCATTAAAATACATAAAATCCTGCAGTTTTTGCACTGGCCGCTAAGCCTATTAATAGAAGCCACTTCTCTGCACAGATCACTTACAATGACAGATATCACCTGTATATAGATAACACAGATCGACCATTCGCAATAGGCGATATCACAGCTTATGTACTCCCTTCTTGACCTCTGCACAGGTCACAGTGCATGCCTAAAAAAAACTCTCCTACAGAAGATAATGAGGTCCCCTCCTGACCACTGTGGCTGCTGTAAAACATATGGGTAAATGCAGTTAACAGCTCGGGCAAGATGGTCGCCCCCCATAATCATGTTCAGGAAACAGAAATAACACCCAGAAAATAAACACATTACAAAAAATGATAGGTGTCACTATCTGGTTTTAACCGGAAGATAAAAATTCCAGTGACCTTTACGCCTCTGTTGATCTTCCAGCCGTATTCTTCAGTCTTGATTTACATGTCTTTGCAATATGCTTGTTTTTTTCGGTAAAGTAAACGTAATAAGTAATAAGGAAGAGGAATAAACAGCAGACGTGTGTTTTGACCAAAACACATGAACCTTTTTTCAGATTTTAACCCCTTAAGGACTCAGCCCTATTTCACCTTAAGGACCAGGCCATTTTTTGCAAATCTGACCAGTGTCACTTTAAGTGCTGATAACTTTAAAACGCTTTGACTTATCCAGGCCATTCTGAGACAGTTTTTTCGTCACATATTGTACTTCATGACACTGGTAAAATGAAGTAAAAAAAATTCATTTTTATTTATAAAAAAATACCAAATTTACCAAAAATTTGTAAAAAATTGCAAATTTCCAAGTTTCAATTTCTCTACTTCTATAATACAAAGTAATACCTCCAAAAATAGTTATTACTTTACATTCCCCATATGTCTACTTCATGTTTGGATCATTTTGGGAATGATATTTTATTTTTTGGGGATGCTACAAGGCTTAGAAGCAAATCTTGAAATTTTTCTGAAATTTTCAAAAACCCAATTTTTTTTAGGGACCAGTTCAGGTCTGAAGTCACTTTGCGAGGCTTACATAATAGAAACCACCCAAAAATGACCCCATTCTATAAACTACACCCCTCAAGGTATTTAAAACTGATTTTACAAACGTCGTTAACCCTTTAGGTGTTCCACAAGAATTAATGGAAAATAGAGATACAATTTCAAAATGTCACTTTTTTGGCAGATTTTCCATTTTAATAATTTTTTTTCCGGTTACAAAGCAAGGGTTAACCGCCAAACCAAACTCAATATTTATGGCCCTGACTCTGTAGTTTACAGAAACACCCCATATGTGGTCGTAAACAGCTGTACGGGCACACGGCAGGGCACAGAAGGAAAGGAACGCCATACGGTTTTTGGAAGGCAGATTTTGTTGGACTGGTTTTTTTGACACCATGTCCCATTTGAAGCCCCCCTGATGCACCCCTAGAGTAGAAACTCCAAAAAAGTGGCCCCATTTTAGAAACTACGGGATAGGGTGGCAGTATTGTTGGTACTAGTTTAGGGTACATATGATTTTTGGTTGCTCTATATTACACTTTTTGTGAGGCAAGATAACAAGAAATAGCTGTTTTGGCACAGTTTTTATTTTTTGTTATTTACAACATTCATCTGACAGGCTAGATCATGTGATATTTTTATAGACCAGGTTGTCACGGATGCGGCGATACCTAATATGTATACTTTTGGTTTTTATTTATGTAAGTTTTAAAAAAAAAAAAGAAATCATGTTTTAGTGTCGCCATATTCCGAGAGCCATAGTTTTTTCAGTTTTTGGGCGATTATCTTAGGTAGGGTCTCATTTTTTGCGGGATGAGATGACGGTTTGATTGGCACTAGTTTGGGGTGCATATGACTTTTTGATCGCTTGCTATTACACTTTTTGTGATGTAAGGTGATAAAAAAAATAGTTTATTTAGCACAGTTTTTATTTTTTACGGTGTTCATCTGAGAGGTTAGGTCATGTGATATTTTTAGAGCCGGTCGATACGAACGCGGCGATACCAAATATGTATACTTTTTTTTTTTATGCAAGTTTTACACAATAACAGCTTTTTTCAAAAGAATTATGTTTTAGTGTCTCCATATTCTGAGCCATAGTTTTTTTTTTTTTGGGCGATTGTCTCAGGTAGGGGCTCATTTTTTGTGGGATGAGGTGACGGTTAGATTGGTACTATTTTGGTGGGCAAACGCCTTTTTGTTCGCTTGCTGTTGTACTTTTTGTGATGTAAGGTGACAAAAAAAAAATAATGGTTTATTTAGCACAGTTTTTATTTTTTAAGGTGTTCATCTGAGGGGTTAGGTCATGTGATATGTTTATAGAGCCGGTCGATACGGACGCGGCGATACCTAATATGTATACTTTTTTTTTTCCCCTATTTTTTTTTTTTACTTTATTTGGGGAAAATGACATTTTTGTTTATTTTTACTTGAAACTTAATTTTTTTGGGGGAAAACTATATTTTTTCAACTTTTTTTTTCCCACTTTATTTTTTGTCCCACTTTGGGACTTGAACTTTTGGGGGTTTATTCCTTTACAATGCATTCCAATACTTCTGTATTGGAATGCATTGGCTGTATGAGTAATACTGTGTATTACTCATACAGCTTCCGGGGCCTGGATCTCACAGGCTCGTCACCGGAAGGCAGCGCAGATGCCTCAGGAAGGCATTGTGCTGCATTCCATGCCATCGGGTCCCCCCCACAGCCCCATGGGGACCCGATGGCACCACCGCCGCACCAGGTAATCGCCGACACGGAAGGGGGGGGGGACGACCCCGCGCATTTAGCAGAGGTGCCTGCTCAATGATTTGAGCAGGCACCTTGTTCCGATCACCGCCCGCCGGGCGGCAGTGATCAGAACACCACAAATCATGTGTCCTTAAGGACTCGGGAAACATGCCGTACCGGTACGTCAGGGCTCGACAAATCCCGGGCGCCAGGTCGCCATGGCGACCAGGAATTTGGTCCTGGCGCTTGGGTATTTGTCAGCCCGTTTTCAAAGATGCGCTCTCGGCGCGCACCATGGTTTCCTGAGCCGGCACAGTGGAGGAGAGGAGTCCCTCCCTCCCCACTGTGCGCGGCTGCCGCTGGCCACTAAGAACAGGGTAGGAGGAGGAGGGGAGGGACTGTGGCCACTGCGCCACCAATGAATGTGCCGGCCATATCCCGGCCCCTATGACTGCACGCTGTGATCCGCGCGATTAACCCCTCAGTTGAGGGGTTATTCGCGTGGATCACAGCGTCCTGTCAGAGGTCGGGGGCCGGGTTCTTCAGTCTCGACTCTCTGCATTGGTGGCAGTGGGCAGTTCCGATCGGAGTCCCAGCAGTGTAATGCTGGGGCTCCGATCGGTTACCATGGCAGCCAGGAGTCACGCTACTGAAGTCCTGGCTGCGATGGTATGTTAGTGAGCAGCATTATACTCACGTGCGCCGTGGCCGCCGGGCGCTCTTTCTTCTGTCTGTGCGGCTCATTGCTATGCTTATAGCATTAGCAATGCGCCGCACAGACCTATGAGAAGAAGGAGCTCCCGGCGATCACGGCGCACGTGAGTATAATGCTGCTCACTAACATACCATCGCAGCCAGGACTTCAGTAGCGTCCTGGCTGCCATGGTAACCGATCGGAGCCCCAGCATTACACTGCTGGGACTCCGATCGGAACTGCCCACTGCCACCAATGATGGGGGGAGGAGGAGGGGGACCCTGTGGCCACTGCCACCAATGATTAATACTGGGGAGGGAGGCGGGGTGGGTTTGTTACCAGAGGGGGCTGATAAGAGAGAGGCTGGAGGGGCTGATAAGAGAGAGGCTGGAGGGGCTGATAAGAGAGAGGCTGGAGGGGCTGATAAGAGAGAGGCTGGAGGGGCTGATAAGAGAGAGGCTGGAGGGGCTGATAAGAGAGAGGCTGGAGGGGCTGATAAGAGAGAGGCTGGAGGGGCTGATAAGAGAGAGGCTGGAGGGGCTGATAAGAGAGAGGCTGGAGGGGCTGATAAGAGAGAGGCTGGAGGGGCTGATAAGAGAGAGGCTGGAGGGGCTGATAAGAGAGAGGCTGGAGGGGCTGATAAGAGAGAGGCTGGAGGGGCTGATAAGAGAGAGGCTGGAGGGGCTGATAAGAGGGAGGCTGGAGGGGCTGATAAGAGGGAGGCTGGAGGGGCTGATAAGAGGGAGGCTGGAGGGGCTGATAAGAGGGAGGCTGGAGGGGCTGATAAGAGGGAGGCTGGAGGGGCTGATAAGAGGGAGGCTGGAGGGGCTGATAAGAGGGAGGCTGGAGGGGCTGATAAGAGGGAGGCTGGAGGGGCTGATAAGAGGGAGGCTGGAGGGGCTGATAAGAGGGAGGCTGGAGGGGCTGATAAGAGGGAGGCTGGAGGGGCTGATAAGAGGGAGGCTGGAGGGGCTGATAAGAGGGAGGCTGGAGGGGCTGATCAGAGGCTGGAGGGGGGCTGATCAGAGGCTAGAGGGGCTGATCAGAGGCTAGAGGGGCTGATCAGAGGCTAGAGGGGCTGATCAGAGGCTAGAGGGGCTGATCAGAGGCTAGAGGGGCTGATCAGAGGCTGGAGGGGCTGATCAGAGGCTGGAGGGGGCTGATCAGAGGCTAGAGGGGCTGATCAGAGGCTGGAGGGGCTGATCAGAGGCTGGAGGGGGCTGATCAGAGGCTGGCTGCCATGGTCATCTCCCTGCTGTTGTGTGCACAAAGCACAGGACAGCAGGGAGAGTGTAAAGTCCTATTCACCCTAATAGAGCTCTATTAGGGTGAATATGACAAGGGTTCTAGCCCTTAAGGAGGCTAATAGTTATTAAATAAAGTAAAAAAAAAAAAAAAAGTTTAAACACCCCCCCCCCCCCCCCCCCCTCAAATATAGAAAACAATATATTGCGATATACATGCTTAAAATTATATCGCAATATAGATTTTATGACGCGGCTCCGCCTGGCTCCTAACTTTTTTAGCTGGCTCCTAGATTCCAAGGAAATTTGTCAAGCCCTGCGGTACGTCATGTGTCCGTAAGGGGTTAACTGGGGCTAAACTGCAGTACCACGAACAGCCACTACACAATGTACAGAAATCTACCAGGATCGGAAGCCAGACCCCCGCTGATGTGATAATGATCATCCATCTTGAGGATATCCTGATTCTCCTAGGGCAGTGATGTCGAACCTTTTAGAGGCCGAGTGCCCAAACTGCAACCCAAAACCCACTTATTTATCGTAAAGTGCCAACACGCCAATTTAACCTGAATACTACACTGCGTGCAGAATTATTAGGCAAATGAGTATTTTGACCACATCATCCTCTTTATGCATGTTGTCTTACTCCAAGCTGTATAGGCTCGAAAGCCTACTACCAATTAAGCATATTAGGTGATGTGCATCTCTGTAATGAGAAGGGGTGTGGTCTAATGACATCAACACCCTATATCAGGTGTGCATAATTATTAGGCAACTTCCTTTCCTTTGGCAAAATGGGTCAAAAAAAGGACTTGACAGGCTCAGAAAAGTCAAAAATAGTGAGATATCTTGCAGAGGGATGCAGCACTCTTAAAATTGCAAAGCTTCTGAAGCGTGATCATCGAACAATCAAGCGTTTCATTCAAAATAGTCAACAGGGTCGCAAGAAGCGTGTGGAAAAACCAAGGCGCAAAATAACTGCCCATGAACTGAGAAAAGTCAAGCGTGCAGCTGCCAAGATGCCACTTGCCACCAGTTTGGCCATATTTCAGAGCTGCAACATCACTGGAGTGCCCAAAAGCACAAGGTGTGCAATACTCCGAGACATGGCCAAGGTAAGAAAGGCTGAAAGACGACCACCACTGAACAAGACACACAAGCTGAAACGTCAAGACTGGGCCAAGAAATATCTCAAGACTGATTTTTGTAAGGTTTTATGGACTGATGAAATGAGAGTGAGTCTTGATGGGCCAGATGGATGGGCCCGTGGCTGGATTGGTAAAGGGCAGAGAGCTCCAGTCCGACTCAGACGCCAGCAAGGTGGAGGTGGAGTACTGGTTTGGGCTGGTATCATCAAAGATGAGTTTGTGGGGTCTTTTCGGGTTGAGGATGGAGTCAAGCTCAACTCCCAGTCCTACTGCCAGTTTCTGGAAGACTCCTTCTTCAAGCAGTGGTACAGGAAGAAGTCTGCATCCTTCAAGAAAAACATGATTTTCACGCAGGACAATGCTCCATCACACGCGTCCAAGTACTCCACAGCGTGGCTGGCAAGAAAGGGTATAAAAGAAGAAAATCTAATGACATGGCCTCCTTGTTCACCTGATCTGAACCCCATTGAGAACCTGTGGTACATCATCAAATGTGAGATTTACAAGGAGGGAAAACAGTACACCTCTCTGAACAGTGTCTGGGAGGCTGTGGTTGCTGCTGCACGCAATGTTGATGGTGAACAGATCAAAACACTGACAGAATCCATGGATGGCAGGCTTTTGAGTGTCCTTGCAAAGAAAGGTGGCTATATTGGTCACTGATTTGTTTTTGTTTTGTTTTTGAATGTCAGAAATGTATATTTGTGAATGTTGAGATGTTATATTGGTTTCACTGGTAAAAATAAATAATTGAAATGGGTATATATTTGTTTTTTGTTAAGTTGCCTAATAATTATGCACAGTAATAGTCACCTGCACACACAGATATCCCCCTAAAATAGCTAAAACTAAAAACAAACTAAAAACTACTTCCAAAAATATTCAGCTTTGATATTAATGAGTTTTTTGGGTTCATTGAGAACATGGTTGTTGTTCAATAATAAAATTAATCCTCAAAAATACAACTTGCCTAATAATTCTGCACTCCCTGTATAGTTCAATATAGTATATATTCCATGTACTTTATCATTTAGCTATAATAGCCTGCCTACATTCAGTGCGCTGCCTGCGCTTTTCAAAGTGCGCCCTGCGCTGATGAATGGCAGGAAAAGTCTAAGGCATATTGGTACACCATAGACTTTTTTCACAGTGCGGGTGCCCACAGAGAGGGCTCTGAGTGCCGCCTCTGGCACCCGTGCCATAGGTTCGCCATCACAGTCCTAGGGCGTTAAGAAAAGATATGGAGCGGTCATTGACCTATATGACTGGTCAGCCAAACCAAAGACCATGGTTCACTAAAACCATGAAGAATGAACCTGTTACACCAGGGATGCCCAACCTGTGGCCCCCCAGCTGCTGCAAAACTACAACTCCCAGCATGTCTGGACAGCCTACAGCTATTAGGGCATGCTGTGAGTTGTGGTTTTGCAACAGCTGGAGGGCCGCAGGTTAAGCATCCCTGTGTTACACAATCTACCGCACATAACTATCTTCTAACATGATTTAGGAGAGCCACCCCTTACCAGGAGGCCCCCGTGAAGCGGGGCTTACGGCGGGTAGCAGTACCGCGCAGAGGCATGGCTAGTTAACGACACCCTGTTCCAGCTCTGTGGGTCCACCACTGCACTTCAGTCGCCGCCTGCACAGATTGGGGTCACGTGCACTGCTGCAGCCAATGGTGGCATGATACTGTGGTCAAATGCCTCTTGCAAACATGTCACAGCCAGTTATTGGCTGCAGCGACGCACATGACTCCATTTGTGCAGGATCGGACTGCCCAGGGCTTACGGAGCAGGTAAGCATACGTCCCTCGATATGTCCGCCAGGTGGGAGGTCATTTAAAAAGCACTGGGAAGATGGACAACCCCTTTAAAGGAGTTCTTTGGAATTTTAATATTGATGACTAGTGTTGAGCGAACTTGTGTTTTATGTTCTGGGTCTGGTTATCGAAGAATCGCGTTATGGATTCCAAATTCCGTTATGGTAGCGGAATCCAAAACGGGATTTTTCGATAGCCCGAACTTTGGACGGAGAACTAAAAAACACAAGTTCGCTCAACACTATTGACGACCTATCCTTAACACAGACTTCACAGAACAAAAATTCCCAACCCCCTTAAAACAACTTTTAATTCCAACAATATAATAATATCTAAAAATTAGACAAACCCTTTCCTGAAACATCCCTACAATGTCCCTCCTAAGGAATGGTAATAGCTGCCAGCCGGAACAGTCTCCCGATCCTTAACATAGGCCATCAACTGGGGTGGGGGTGGGTCCAACTTTTGGCACCCCAGCCCAATAGCTGTTTGAAGAAGTCGCTCAGGTGAGTGCTGTGGTTTTTTATAAAGTGCCCCATAGACTTGCGGTCTACCTTTGCGGTTAGTGGCCACTGACCGCACAATCTTGAAGAGAATTCCTCAGCTTTTACTTGCACAATCAGGCAGCCATTTAGAGGCATGAGAGGACAGTTTTGGCCCCAATGTCTGTCTTACTTTGGGAGTACGGACCTGCCGGGGCCCACAGCTCATAAAGGTGCGTCTCAAATTACAATATCAAAGTTTTCTTCAGTAATTCAATTCAAAAAGTGAAACTCATGTTATATAGATTCATTACACTCAGTGTCGGACCCCCACCAATCACATACTGATGACAGGTCATCAATATAAAACACCCGGAAAATCCCCTTTATGGAGCACAAACCCGCCTCCTGGTGCTCGAATACTTCATTTGCATATTTTTAAAAGTTCATTTTTCTCCACCACCGACAGCAGAAAGAAAAGTATAGTTTTTGTCAGCGGCATCAACCCTACCAGGCCATATGCCTGGTAGGGTAGTGTTGATCCAGGTGAGAGCCTCTAAAGGGAGTCTGTCACCGCTATATGGCCATATACAGCGCTTACATGGCTCTGTAGCATACCTATACATGAATGTAATGGTGCCTTGCCATTCTTTAGACGTCCAGAAGCAGGAAAAACTATGTTTATTTCACATGCAAATGAGCTCTCGCAAGTGCCCAGGGGCGGCGTTCAGTGTGTAGGTGCCCAGGGCTCTGCCTTCTTTCAGAGTTAGTCCTCCCCAGCCTCTTCCTTTGCCCGCCCTCCTATTCCCTTGCATCATCCCTAGGTCCGGCCCACAATGGGCATCACAGTGTGCATGCCCCAGCCCACAATGGGCATCGCAGTGTGCATGCCCCAGCCCACAATGGGCATCGCAGTGTGCATGCCCCAGCCCACAATGGGCACCACAGTATGCATGGCCCGGCGGAGCAGTGCACAGAAGCGGGATCTCGGCCGGACCTAGCGATGACACAAGGGAATAGGAGGGTAGGCAAAGGAAGAGGCTGGGGAGGAGTAACTGTTAAAAAGGCAGGGCAGCCTGGGCTCCTACACTGAACGCCGCCCCTGGGCACTTGCGAGAGCTCATTTGCATGTGAAATTAAACGTTTTTTCTGCTTCTTGACGTCTAAAGAAAAGAACAAAGGTACCATTACATTCATGTATAGGTGTGCTACAGAGCCATGTAAGCGCTGTATATGGCCATATAGCGGTGACAGACTCCCTTTAAGGTCATACAAGATCTTTGGTGGATATTTAACTTTAAAATTTTTATTTTCTTTACGTTACTGCTGATTTCATCTAACTGGGGCAGACATATTAGACTCTGTTACATGGAAAAACAGTCTCCAGAGAGGTTGTATAGGTTTGTACAGCCTCACCGTAGAGCTGACCTGGGTTTGCAGTTACCTGGCCCCTAAAAACCACATGACCATTGGTACCAGAGCAGGAAGCGGCAGATCTCTATACACAGCGCTCATTGAACTGTCTGGACTTTGAGGTTCAGTGCAGCTTTGAGCAGCGGTGGAACGGGGGTGGTAGGGAAATAATAAAATAACGATCTGTTCTTCTTATCTGCAGTATTAGTCATATAGTACTGCGGACAGTCCAAGATCGTGATGACAGATTCCCTTTAAACGACAAGTTATAGACGGCCGGCCTTGTCTAGACAAAGGGTAAAAGAAGACGGTGAACTCTATGTTCTAGTTGTAGAGAGCCTGTATATCATGCTAAATACATAGTGACCAGGACGTCAGCATAGGACACATATTACAAGACACAGCTCTACCATCTTATCTAACTGCTACAGTCTAAATAAGGAAACAGTCAAGCAGTTGAAATGCTCAATGCAGGCTTCACGTGCTCCAATATCCGTGACAGGTGTCCCTGGCACTGCCGCTGTCCATACACAACATTGATTGGGCCAAACAGCTGTCAAGCGTTCACTGCACCTGTCAGTCACACACAAGTGTCCGCTTCTCCTGCGGACACAGAACCTACAAACACTCGATTTCAGGTCATGGCAACTACGCGAGTTAAGTCAGGTTACAGCCTCCTGCCATACGTCCTGTCAGAGTATTGCAATATCAACTTCCTTTTCCCAACGATATTACAACGGCCACTAGTTCTGTAAAGGGGAAATAACTTCATTTATTAGCGTATATGACCTCACCTCAAGCTCATGGTAGAATCACAAATACTAAGTCTGGAGCTTCTGTCTCCATTGAAATATACTCACAAGGTTCCCCATTAACCTCAACCTTGTTACCGTGACCGGAAACCCTGCTGCAACCACAGATACTGACCCAAAACCTCTGACTCACTGGCTTCTGCTACCACCATTGATCTGAGCAAGATCACTCCATTAATCTGGAGTGACGTGGGACCTAGACCAGCACCTGCTACTGCCAGATACCAGCTCAGATACTTGGGAGCACCTATTACCACCAACAGCACCTCTGTCTTGCATACTACCACCACAGACACTGACCCTCGTCCACATTGAACCTGAATTGCATACTAACTTCCACCACAGACACTAACAAGATCCACCATATACCTGGATCTCATACTACCACCACAGGAAACAGCCCAGGTCCAGCGTGAACTCGCAACTCATACCACTGCCACGTATACCGTGCCTGAACCACCATAAACCTATATCTCACACAACTATAGATACCAGAGTCAGTTCACCAAGAATCTGGATCTCATACTACCACCATACTAGGACAAATAGTGGCCCAGGTCCACCATGAATCTTAATCTATGAATCTTGATCTCATACTACCACCACAGACATCAGTTCTAGTCCACTATCAATCTGCATTTCATACTATTACCACAGATAATGGCCTTGGACCACCAAAGTCAGATCCCAAACTACCAGCACAGATACCAGATCAGGTAAATCATCAATCTGCATCTGATATCATCATCGCCTCTACCACCAATGCCACCCCTGGCCCACCAAGAATCTGGATCTCATACTACGGCCACAGATTTTGGCCTTGTCTGGATCTCAAACTACAACCACCACAGATATTAGCACTAGTACACCATCAATCTTAATCCAATACCCTCACAACATAGGCCTAGGTCCACCACGAATCTAAATCACATACTAAAGATCCTTTAACACAGACTGATAACCAAACCAATCAGGGATGAGCATTTATAAAAACTTTTCCGATAATTGATCTGTATCATTCCTGCGATCAACGATCTGCAGAAACAATGAATTTCTATGGGAACAAGCTCTCCTCCATCAATCTGGATCTCACTACCACCACAGATCCTGGGTCAGGCCTACAACAAATCTACATCTCATACTACCACCATAGACAACAAATCAAATCCACCATGAATCCGGATATCATACAGCCACAGATACCAGTCCAATTTCACCATGAGTCTGGATTTCATACTACTGCCCCAAATAACAGCCCTGATCCACCTGGATCTTAAACTACCAGCGTAGATACCAGTCCAGGTCAACCATCAATCTGGATCTCCTATCACCACCACATATACGACCTCTGGCCCATCAAGAATCCAGATTTCACACTTCTGAAGCAGATCGCAAGTAATAACACTAGTCTACAATGTCTCTGGATCACATACTATCAATACAAATATAGCACTGGTCCACCATGAATGTAGACCCCATACCACCACCTACACATATACCTGCCCTGATCCAATATAAGTTTGGGTACTATACTATAACAACAGATACCAGCTCTAGTCCACCACCCGAGATACTGGCTCTAATCCACTATGAATCTGGATCTCAAACCACCACCAGTGATACCGTTTCTGGTCCACCACCAATCTGGATCTCATACCACCAGAGATACCAGCTCTGGTCCACCACAAATCTGGATCTCAGAGCACCACCACATATTCTGTCCCCCAACAATATCACAACGAATATCCTCCATGTACATACACACACTAGAGATGGGATGACATGAATGACCAGGCCATCTGCTCCCTATTGTCACAAGGAAGCTGCCCCACCTCCATTTACCTTCAAAGCAAATTTCTCCCCGGTCTTTTTGCTGAAGATCTCCAGGACTTTGCCGTTGATGCCCAGTCCCAGCACCTGGTTGGTGACCTTGTAGTCATCAGTGATGGCATTCTTCTTGATGGGGAGGGCAGATTTATACTGTGCTGGCGGCGGCTGTTGGGGAGGCTGCTGAGGGGGGTTCAGGAAGGGGTGCCCCTGGTTCATCATGTCGGACCCTGCGCTCTAGTACACGACCGCACTAGTAGTGGCGGGGGATACACGTCCCAGTCACCGCTCACTGGAGCGATCAGTACATGTAGATCGTAGTGAAGACCAAGCGAGGGCCCCTAGGAATCTGTGGGAGCCTATAGACGAGTGGGGGAGGGGTCCCCAGAACCTTCACACGGCTTCTACAAAGGGAACCGAGAGCCCGGGGACCGGAGACCCCTGGACGGCTTCGCTGAGGAGATCCCGCGCCGCTCCGCACCAACTTCTCTTCAGGACGTTAAGTGCTACAAAACGTTCCAACGCCGGATCCCTTCCACTGTGACGTCACAGCCTCGCATTCGACTTCGGCCGCCGCTCTTAAAAGGGCAACGACTAGTCTTAAATCGGCAACACTAGAAGTGGCGTCACCAGGCAACGGTGAAGCACGAGGCTGAAGTTGGTTTCTTATTCGTCCAGTTTCTTATTCACTGAAGTTGGTTTCTTAATCGGCAGTTTCTTATACATTACTATGACAAATAAACCTTTTTTCCTCTTATTCCTCTGCAGTAAATCTGTTTTTTTCTACATAAATGTTAAATATTATTTGTGAACAATCAGATTAATAAAAAAAAAATCTCCATTATTGGTGTTTTTACTGAAAAAAACGATAGTGAAAAATGGATGAAAAAATATGCATTTTGAATAAGTAACTGAGGAATATAAGGGGTTAAACACCGTTGGGCCACTAATCAAAGGGTTAAAATATAAAGAGTAAGGGCCCCTCCATAACACCCAACTGTATCCAGCCTGGCCCAAACTGTGGATTGGCAAGAAAACAGGTGCCAACCTTGCCAACTATATACATTTTCAGCATTTTGAATAAGTAACTGAGGAATTTAAGGGGTTAAACGCCATTGGGCCACTAATCTAAGGGTGGAAATATAAAGAGTAAGGACCCCTCTATAATACCCAACTGTATCCAGCCTGGCCCAAACTGTGGATTGGCATTAAAACAGGTGCCAACCTTGCCAACTATATACATTTTCAGCATTTTGCATAAGTAACTGGTGATTTTAAGGGGTTAAACACTGTTGGGCCACTAATCTAAGGGTGGAAATATACAGAGTAAGGACCCCTCCATAACACCCAACTGTACCCAGCCTGGCCCAAACTGTGGATTGGCAGGAAAACAGGTGCCAACCTTGCCAACTATATACATTTTCAGCATTTTGAATAAGTAACTGAGGAATTTAAGGGGTTAAACGCCGTTGGGCCACTAATCTAAGGGTGGAAATATAAAGAGTAAGGGCCCCTCCATAATACCCAACTGTATCCAGCCTGGCCCAACCAGTGGATTGGCAGGAAAACAGGTGCCAACCTTGCCAACTATATACATTTTCAGCATTTTGAATAAGTAACTGAGGAATTTAAGGGGTTAAACGCGATTGGGCCACTAATCTAAGGGTGGAAATATAAAGAGTAAGGACCCCTCCATAATACCCAACTGTATCCAGCCTGGCCCAAACTGTGGATTGGCAGGAAAACAGGTGCCAACCTTGCCAACTATATACATTTTCAGCATTTTGAATAAGTAACTGAGGAATTTAAGGGGTTAAACGCCATTGGGCCACTAATCTAAGGGT
This sequence comes from Bufo bufo, assembly GCF_905171765.1. Lineage (NCBI taxonomy): Eukaryota > Metazoa > Chordata > Amphibia > Anura > Bufonidae > Bufo > Bufo bufo. The sequence goes on from NC_053391.1 coordinate 218,830,096, forward strand.
GGAAATATAAAGAGTAAGGACCCCTCTATAATACCCAACTGTATCCAGCCTGGCCCAAACTGTGGATTGGCATTAAAACAGGTGCCAACCTTGCCATCTATATACATTTTCAGCATTTTGCATAAGTAACTGGTGATTTTAAGGGGTTAAACGCTGTTGGGCCACTAATCTAAGGGTGGAAATATACAGAGTAAGGACCCCTCCATAACACCCAACTGTACCCAGCCTGGCCCAAACTGTGGATTGGCAGGAAAACAGGTGCCAACCTTGCCAACTATATACATTTTCAGCATTTTTAATAAGTAACTGAGGAATTTAAGGGGTTAAACGCCGTTGGGCCACTAATCTAAGGGTGGAAATATAAAGAGTAAGGGCCCGTCCATAATACCCAACTGTATCCAGCCTGGCCCAACCAGTGAATTGGCAGGAAAACAGGTGCCAACCTTGCCAACTATATACATTTTCAGCATTTTGAATAAGTAACTGAGGAATTTAAGGGGTTAAACGCCTTTGAGCCACTAATCTAAGGGTGGGAATATAAAGAGTAAGGACCCCTCCATAATACCCAACTGTATCCAGCCTGGCCCAAACTGTAGATTGGCAGGAAAACAGGTGCCAACCTTGCCAACTATATACATTTTCAGCATTTTGAATAAGTAACTGAGGAATTTAAGGGGTTAAACGCCGTTGGGCCACTAATCTAAGGGTGGAAATATAAAGAGTAAGGACCCCTCCATAATACCCAACTGTATCCAGACTGGCCCAAACTGTGGATTGGCAGGAAAACAGGTGCCAACCTTGCCAACTATATACATTTTCAGCATTTTGAATAAGTAACTGGTAATTTTAAAGAGGACCTTTCACCGATTCTTACCCTATGAACTAAGTATACATACATGTGGAGCGGCGCCCGGGGATCTCTCTGCACTTACTATTATCCCCGGGCGCCGCTCCGTTCTCCTGCTATGCCCTCCGGTATCTCCGTTCCCTAAGTTATGGTAGGCGGAGTCTGCCCTAGCGCTGGCCAATCGCACTGCAGAGCTCACAGCCTGGGAGAAAATAACCTCCCAGGCTGTGAGCTCTGCGCTGCGATTGGCCAGCGCTAGGGCAGACTCCGCCTACCATAACTTAGGGACTGGTATCTCCGCCTACTATAACTTAGTGAGCGGAGATACCGGAGGGCATAGCGGGAGAACGGAGCGGCGCCCGGGGATAATAGTAAGTGCAGAGAGATCCCCGGGTGCCGCTCTACCTATCTGTATAGTTAGTTCATAGGGTAAGAATCGGTGAAAGGTCCTCTTTAAGGGGTTAAACGCTGTTGGGCCACTGATCTAAGGGTGGAAATATAAAGAGTAAGGACCCCTCCATAATACCCAACTGTATCCAGCCTGGCCCAAACTGTGGAGGGGGGTCAGTTGGGTATTATGGAGGGGTCCTTACTCTTTATATTTCCACCCTTAGATCAGTGGCCCAACGGCATTTAACCCCTTAAATTCCTCAGTTACTTATTCAAAATGCTGAAAATGTAGATAGTTGGCAAGGTTGGCACCTGTTTTCTTGCCAATACACAGTTTGGGCCAGGCTGGGTACAGTTGGGTATTATGGAGGGGTCCTTACTCTTTATATTCCCTCCCTTAGATTAGTGGCCCAACGGCGTTTAACCCCTTAAATTCCTAAGTTACTTATTCAAAATGCTGAAAATGTATATAGTTGGCAAGGTTGGCACCTGTTTTCCTGCCAATCCACATTTTGGGCCAGGCTGGTTACATTTGGGTATTATGGAGGGGCCCTTACTCTTTATATTTCCACCTTTAGATCAGTGCCCCAACGGCATTTAACCCCTTAAATTCCTCAGTTACTTATTCAAAATGATGAAAATGTATATAGTTGGCAAGGTTGGCACCTGTTTTCTTGCCAATCCACAGTTTGGGCCAGGCTGGGTACAGTTGGTTATGATGGAGGGGCCATTACTCTTTATATTTCCACCCTTAGATCAGTGTCCCAACAGCATTTAACCCCTTAAAATCACCAGTTACTTATTCAAAATGCTGAAAATGTGTATAGTTGGCAAGGTTGGCACCTGTTTTCCTGCCAATCCACAGTTTGGGCCAGGCTGGATACAGTTGGGTATTATGGAGGGGCCCTTACTCTTTATATTTCCACCCTTAGATTAGTGGCCCAACGGCGTTTAACCCCTTAAATTCCTCAGTTACTTATTAAAAATGCTGAAAATGTATATAGTTGGCAAGGTTGGCGCCTGTTTTCCTGCCAATCCACTTTTTGGGCCAGGCTGGATACAGTTGAGTGTTATGGAGGGGTCCTTACTGTTTATTTTTCCACCCTTAGATCAGTGGCCCAACGGCATTTAACCCCTTAAATTCCTCAGTTACATATTCAAAATGCTGAAAATGTAGATAGTTGGCAAGGTTGGCACCTGTTTTCTTGCCAATCCACAGTTTGGGCCAGGCTGGATACAGTTGGGTATTATGGAGGGGTCCTTACTCTTTATATTTCCACCCTTAGATCAGTGGCCCAACGGCATGTAACCCCTTTAATTCCTCAGTTACTTATTCAAAATGCTGAAAATGTATATAGTTGGCAAGGTTGGCACCTGTTTTCCTGCCAATCCACTGTTTGGGCCAGGCTGGATACAGTTGGGTATTATGGAGGGGCCCTTACTCTTTATATTTCCACCCTTAGATTAGTGGCCCAACGGCGTTTAACCCCTTAAATTCCTCAGTTACTTATTCAAAATGCTGAAAATGTATATAGTTGGCAAGGTTGGCACCTGTTTTCCTGCCAATCCACAGTTTGGGCCAGGCTGGGTACAGTTGGGTATTATGGAGGGGTCCTTACTCTTTATATTCCCACCCTTAGATTAGTGGCCCAACGGCGTTTAACCCCTTAAATTCCTCAGTTACTTATTCAAAATGCTGAAAATGTATATAGTTGGCAAGGTTGGCACCTGTTTTAATGCCAATCCACAGTTTGGGCCGGGCTGGGTACAGTTGCGTATTATGAAGGGGTCCTTACTCTTTATATTTCCACTCTTAGATTAGTGGCCCAACAGCGTTTAACCCCTTAAATTCCTCAGTTACTTATTCAAAATGCTGAAAATGTATATAGTTGGCAAGGTTGGCACCTATTTTAATGCCAATCCACAGTATTTGGCCAGGCTGGATACAGTTGGGTATTATAGAGGGGTCCTTACTCTTTATATTTCCACCCTTAGATTAGTGGCCCAAGGGCGTTTAACCCCTTAAATTCCTCCATTACTTATTCAAAATGTAGAAAATGTATATTAGCAAGGTTGGCACCTGTTTTCCTGCCAATCCACTGTTTGGGCCAGGCTGGATACAGTTGGGTATTATAGAGGGGCCCTTACTCTTTCTATTTCCACCCTTAGATAAGTGGCATAACAGCGTTTAACCCCTTAAATTCCTCAGTTACTTATTCAAAATGCTGAAAATGTATATAGTTGGCAAGGTTGGCACCTGTTTTCTTGCCAATCCACAGTTTGGGCCAGGCTGGATACAGTTGGGTATTATGGAGGGATCCTTACTCTTTGTATTTCCACCCTTAGATCAGTGGCATAACAGCGTTTAACCCCTTAAATTCCTCAGTTACTTATTCAAAATGCTGAAAATGTATATAGTTGGCAAGGTTGGCACCTGTTTTCTTGCCAATCCACAGTTTGGGCCAGGCTGGTTACAGTTGGGTATTATGGAGGGGTCCTTACTCTTTATATTTCCACCCTTAGATTAGTGGCCCAACAGCGTTTAACCCCTTAAATTACTCAATTACTTATTCAAAATGTTGAAAATGTATATAGTTGGCAAGGTTGGCACCTGTTTTCTTGCCAATCCACAGTTTGGGCCAGGCTGGGTACAGTTGGGTGTTATGGAGGGGTCCTTACTCTTTATATTTCCACCCTTAGATCAGTGGCCCAACAGCGTTTAACCCCTTAAATTTCTCAGTTACTTATTCAAAATGCATATTTTTTCATCCATTTTTCACTATCGTTTTTTTTTTGTAAAAACACAAATAATCTAGATTTTTTTTATTAATCTGATTGTTTACAAATAATATTTAACATTTATGTAGAAAAAAACTGATTTACTGCAGAGGAATAAGAGAAAAAAAGGTTTATTTGTCATAGTAATGTATAAGAAACTGACGAATAAGAAACCAACTTCAGTGAATAAGAAACTGGACGAATAAGAAACCAACTTCAGCCTCGTCGGTGAAGCAACCGGAAGATGCTAGCAGCGACTGGGATGGGAAGAAACTAAGGACAAAATATGTTGGCAAACTGAGCGGCCAATCACAGCTCAGCTTTCGTTTTCTTATTGTGCGCTTGAAAAAGAAAAGCTGTGATTGGTTGCTATGGGCAATAACAGACTCCCAAGTGGCCTTCTTTTCGACCCAACTCCCTCTTTGATCCTTTTTTTGGCTCTCTTATGACCTGGGAAATAAATGTTCATTGTACATTTACTAAACTATCTGTGTGGTTTCTACCTGTATGTTAGACCTCAACTTCATTATTTGCTGCCCCCGCGTCGCTTCTGATGTCGGGACGGCCGCCGCTGCCTCTCCCTGTCGTGTGGATGAAAACATTGGATGCTTGCGCATTTGAGGAAAACGCACCGGCCTCTTTAGTGACTGGGACTGAGCCCACAGAGGCCACCGCTTTTTTCCTATAGTGTGCAAGCATGGCCACCAACGCTGTATTGGATGGTGGTCGTAACCATGGAAACTAGCAGTGTATAATGTGATGGGAAAATGAATCCAGCCAGAAAAGGAAGCAATATGGAGAATTATTATTATGTTATTATTAAAGCACCACTCATTCCATGGGGCTGTACATATGAAAAGGGGTATACATACATAATACAGACAATTGCACGAAGTATGAACAAGAAGAGTTATAAACTGGTACAGAAGGAGAGACGGCCCTGCCCGTGAGGGCTTACAATCTACATGGTATGGGAGAAGGACACAGTAGGTGAGGGGAAAGCTGGTCATGGCGGTATAGCAGCAGCAGGGTCACTGGTTGTAGGCTTGTCTGAAGAGGTGGGTTTTAAAGGAGTTATCCGAGACTAAAAAATGTGCCCCCCATATGATGGGCCCCTCAGACTGAATCTACTTACCTGGCTCCCCACTCTTTGTGCCACTCCTGGTCCAGGGCACACATAGGTGCTATTGCCCCATTCAACTGTATAGGACTGCTGGAGAGGGAGCTGAGCGCTTGTACTCGGCTAACTCCAGCAATCCCATGGAGATGAATGGGCAAGAGCACCCAATACATGACCGCCGCTCCATTAGGGCTCATTCAGACGGCTGTGTGTACAGGTCCGCATCCTTTGCGCAACGGATGCAGACCGATTCATTGGGGCCGCAAAAGATTCAGACAGCACGCCGTGTGCTGTCCGCATCCGTAATTCCGTTGCGTTCCAAGGCTTGTTAAAAAGTCGAACTTTGACTCATAGGGAGCCACTTCCAAAAGGTGGCGCTAGCGAGATGGCTCTATTTCCCTGGGAGATACCTCATTGCAGCCTCATGGCAGAAAACGGACGCAATTGCATTGATAACTGAGTAGCAGTATTTTTCCGGAGTGTTTCTTTCAATTAACCCCTTGAATGACCTAATTGAATCAATGCTTTTCCTTTCCATTGTTTTTAATGCTAATTTATTTAGAACCATTACAATGTCCTACACAAGAGAGATAAAAAAAACAATAGAAATACTGATAAAATTACACAGCATAAAAACTAACAGTGACTTTACTAACGGCAACACCAGACAGATGAGACACTGATATAAGGGGAAGGAAGTGGATATACAGTTGTTTTCAAAATTATTCAACCCCCACTGAAATTGAGTGTTTTGGCCAGTTTGACATTGCTTTGGATCATTTCAGTCATCTTGTTTACAATTAAATCAAAGAGGCACTTGTAAGTCAGACAAATATAACATAACATTTATAATGAAATAACCACAAATGTCTTTTCTGTGCTCACATCATTATCAGTTTTATTCAACCCCCAAGTGACATTCAATCTTAGTACTTAGTACAACATCCTTTTCCAGTTATAACAGCTTTTAAACGTGAAGCATAGCTTTACACAAGTGTCTTGCAGCGATCTACGGGTATCTTCGCCCATTCTTTATGGGCAAAAGCCTCCAGTTCAGTCACATTCTTAGGCTTGTGCGCTGCAACTGCTTTCTTTAAGTCCCACCAGAGGTTCTCAATCGGATTTAAGTCTGGTGACTGCGATGGCCACTTCAAAATGTTCCAGCCTTTAATCTGCAACCATGCTCTAATGGACTTGGAGGTATGCTTGGGATCATTGTCCTGTTGAAAGGTCCAACGTCTCCCAAGCCTCAGGTTTGTGACGGACTGCATCACATTTTCATCCAATATCTCCTGGTACTGAAGAGAATTCATGGTACCTTGCACACGCTGAAGCTTCCCTGTACCTGTAGAAGCAAAACAGCCCCAAAGCATGATTGACCCCCCGCCATGCTTCACAGTAGGCAAGGTGTTCTTTTCTTCATAGGCCTTGTTCTTCCTCCTCCAAACATAGCGTTGATCCATGGGCCCAAACAGTTCTAATTTTGTTTCATCAGTCCACAGAACACTATCACAAAACTTTTGTGGTTTGTCCACATGACTTTTGGCATATTGCAGTCGACTCTTCTATATTCTTTGGAGACAGCAAGGGGGTGCGCCTGGGAGTTCTGGCATGGAGGCCTTCATTACGCAGTGTGCGCCTTATTGTCTGAGCTGAAACTTCAGTACCCACATCTGACAAATCTTTTTTCAGTTCCTCAGCAGTCACACGGGGACTTTTCTCCACTTTGTGCTTCAGGTAGCGCACAGCAGTCGAAGTCAGCATCTTCTTTCTGCCACGACCAGGTAGCATTTCAACAGTGCCCTTTGCCTTGAATTTGCGAATGATGCTTCCTATGGTGTCTCTTGGTATGTTTAACATCTTTTCAATCTTCTTATAGCCATTGCCCTTCCTGTGAAGAGAAATCACCTCTTCTCTTGTCTTCCTGGACCATTCTCTTGACTTCACCATGTTTGTAAACACACCAGTAAATGTCTAGAAGGAGCTGAGTATCACAGTCCTTTTAAATCTGCCTAATTGGTGCTTATTATGCTTGATTGCTGCTCCTTGACATCCACAGGTGTTTTCAATACCTGATCGAAAACACTTGAATGAACCTCTGTTCTTAAGAGTGGTAGTCTTTAAGGGGTTGAATAATTGTGTCAATGAAGAAATCACAAAAAAAACATTTAATACTGTATTACAAAAACAATTGATGTCATTTTAGTTGCATTTGGTTCTTTAAAAAGTCCTTGTAAGATTTCATTCTGAACACAATTACAAATGTACACTAAATTCCCTAAAACCCTTTACAGCATTGGGGGTTGAATAATTTTGAACACAACTGTATCACTTCCTGCAATGTTTTGGGTTTTCTTTGCCCCTTTTCTAATTAAAATTTGCTGGCACTTAAGATACACTGACTGGCACTATTCACGTGTTATTGTACGCCATATATATAGTCACGCAGGGGTGCACTACCAATGAGGCCAGGTGAGGCGATGGCCTCAGTCAGCGCCAGGTAGGTGTCACGAGGGTATCAAGAACCACGCCTGACTCCGTTATACCCGGGGTCAGGAAGTCGCAGCGTCTGGCTGCGGGCTCTATGTAAGATAGGGCTGTTTCCTTATGGTAGCTTTCTGGGTTTGCTTTGCAAACCCTTTTGGCTCACTCAGGGATCCGTAGCTCCTTCTCCGCAGCTGTTCCTTGTCCAGCACTCCCAACCTCCTTATATTCCCCTCTCACACTTCTCTGGTTGCCAGATATAGAGCTTCCTGCCTGGACATCTATTCTGACCCTCTGGAGCTGTGTTGCTGCGTTCTCTGGTTGTTGGTCCAGAACGCTACCCTCCGGATCCCTGTTGGACCTTTGTGGTCTGCTGTGGTCGCCCACCTGGGTGTATGTGTTTGTCTGTATTGTCTGTCCTCTCCCCGGTGTTTCCCTCTTAGTGTCAGTGGTGAGGACTAGCGATCCCACCGGCCCGTTCACTATCTAGGGCTAATTTTAGGGAAAGCCAGGGTTTAGGCACGTGATCGCCGCACGGGTGAGGAACCCGTCTAGGGACGTCAGGGCAGTCAGGTGCCAGCCGCAAGGTGAGTCAGGGGTCACCACCTTACCCTCTCCCTTGGGCAGGGCTTTCCCTTTTCCCTCCCTGTGCGTGACGCCGGTCATTACATTATATCTGGCCCTTATTTTGTGTAGGTAAAAATCCAGTATGGATCAAATTGCTGCTCTGTCCAAACAATTTCATGGCCTGTCTGGAGGTGGCAGGATTGAAGGCGTCGGTCCTCCAGCAACAGCAGCAATTACAACAGACCGCAAGCCCAGCGGTTGCTACTGGTAACCAGGTTGTTGCGGAACCCAAGGTCCCTCTCCCTGACAGATTTTCTGGGGGAAGGGACAAGTTTTTGACATTCCGTGAGGCCTGTAAATTATACTTTAAACTGCCCCCCTACTCCTCTGGTAATGAAGAACAGCGGGTGGGGGTTGTTATTTCCCTGCTGCAGGGGGACCCGCAGTCCTGGGCGTTCTCTTTACCTACTGATTCCCAGGCTCTTCGGTCAGTGGATGAGTTTTTCGGGGCCTTGGGTCTCATATATGACGACCCTGACCGAGTCGCACTGGCTGAATCAAGATTACGGAGACTCCTACAAGGAGAGCGGCCGGTAGAGGAGTATTGCTCTGACTTCCGTAGGTGGGCTACGGATACCCAATGGAACGACCCGGCTCTCAGGAGTCAGTTCTGCTCTGGGTTATCCGAAAGGGTTAAGGATGCGCTTGCATTATATGAGACCCCCTTTTCCCTTGATGCGGTTATGTCCCTTTCTATCCGAATAGATAGACGCCTTAGGGACAGGTTGAAAAAACCGGAGCCATTGGTAACCCCTCCCAAGCAGCAGTTACTGTATGGACTTAGACGAGCCTATGCAGCTAGGAGGAACTACTCGTCAGGTCCGTCCTCCTGAGGCTCGCCGTAGGGGGTATACGTTTCCTCCATACGTACATCGCAATTTGTGTTACCAGCGGTTATTTTTTTTGGTGATAAGACGGAGACTATTTCTTTCTTTCTAGACAGTGGAGCAGGGGTAAATTTGATAGATGCCCATTTTGCCCGCACTATGGGTTTGTCTCTCTGTACGCTACAGAGACCTATTCCCATATTTGCTATTGATTCTGCTCCTCTGTCTCAGAGAAACCTCACCCACATTGTTCATAATTTACACCTTCGGGTAGGGGACCACCATAACGAGATGCTTTCATGTTATGTTCTGGAGGGGCTTCCCACTTCGGTAGTGCTGGGTCTTCCCTGGTTGGTAGCGCACAATCCAGTGGTGGATTGGCAGGCCAGGGAGATATTGGAGTGGAGTGAGCAGTGCAGAGAAAATTGCTTAAATAGCAATTGCTTAGTCGCCTCCATAACTACCCTACCTACATTTATTTCGGATTTTGAGGACGCTTTTTCTGAAAAGGGTTGTCAGAAGTTACCACCTCATCGTCCTTATGATTGCCCGGTTAACCTTATTCCCGGCGCAAAATTACCCAAGACCAGGTTATATAATCTTTCAGGTCCAGAGAGACAAGCCATGAAAGATTATATCTCCGAGAGCTTGGCTAAGGGACACATCAGACCCTCTTCTTCACCCGTGGCTGCAGGGTTTTTCTTCGTTAAAAAGAAAGATGGAGGCCTGCGTCCTTGCCTAGATTTTCGCGAATTAAATCGGATAACCATCCGAGACCCATACCCTCTTCCTCTCATTCCTGACCTGTTTAACCAGATTGCGGGTGCTAGGTGGTTCTCCAAACTTGATCTTAGGGGGGCCTACAATCTGATTCGTATTAAGGAGGGGGATGAGTGGAAGACAGCTTTTAACACCCCTGAGGGGCATTATGAAAATCTAGTTATGCCTTTCGGTCTGACCAATGCTCCTGCCGTCTTTCAACATTTCGTTAATGACATTTTTAGTCATCTAATCGGCAGGTTTGTGGTAATATACCTAGATGATATTTTAATTTATTCGTCTGATCTGAGAACACATGAGGTGCATGTCAGACAAGTACTGCAGGTCCTACGGACGAATAAATTATATGCTAAAATTGAAAAATGTGTCTTCGCCGTTCAGGAGATACAATTCCTAGGTTATTTTTTATCTGCTTCAGGTTTCCGTATGGATCCTAGGAAGGTCCAGGCAATTTTAGATTGGGATCTTCCTGAGAACCTCAAAGCACTACAACGGTTCTTGGGCTTCGCAAATTTCTATAGGAAATTCATTAAAAATGATTCACTTATTGTAAAACCCCTTACTGACATGACTAGGAAGGGGACTGATTTTTCTAAATGGTCTGACGCCGCTAAAGTTGCTTTTTCCTCTGTAAAAGAGAGGTTTACCTTAGCACCTGTACTAGTCCAACCTGATGTCTCTCAGCCTTTTATTGTTGAAGTCGATGCGTCAGAGGTGGGAGTGGGGGCGGTGCTGTCTCAGGGTCCGTCTCCTGGCAAATGGTGTCCTTGTGCTTTCTTTTCTAAAAAACTATCTGCAGCAGAAAAGAACTACGATATTGGCAATAGGGAACTATTAGCTATTAAACTTGCGTTTGAGGAGTGGCGTCACTTTTTAGAGGGGGCAGTCCACCCCGTCACTGTGATTACGGACCACAAAAATCTTCTGTACCTCGAATCAGCTAAGCGTCTCACCCCTAGACAGGCTAGGTGGTCGCTATTTTTTACCAGGTTTAACTTTGTGATTACCTATCGTCCTGGGGCAAAGAATACCAAGGCTGATGCACTATCTCGTTGTTTCCCTGGAGGGGATAATGTGAGTGATCCGGTGCCCATTCTTCAAAGAGGAGTGGGTGTTTCTGCAGTACACTCTGTTCTGGAGGGGAAGGTGTTAGAGGCCCAGGGGGACGCCCCGGTCTCTTGCCCCTTTAGAGAAATTGTTTGTACCGTTGAACCTACGTTTCAAATTATTAAAGGAACATCATAATTCGGCACTTGCTGGGCACCCGGGTAGTAAAGCAACCTCAGAGCTATTGTCTCGTCGTTTTTGGTGGCCAAGGTTGCGTCAGGATGTATTGAATTTTGTGTCTTCTTGTTCTACCTGTGCACGCGCAAAAGTTTCACATACACGTCCTGCAGGGTCTCTATTACCACTCGTCATTCCCAATAGACCATGGACACATCTGTCAATGGATTTTATCACTGACTTACCTTTGTCTGCGGGTAAAACAGTTATTTTGGTAGTAGTGGACAGGTTTAGCAAAATGGTACACTTCATTGCGTTACCCGCACTACCTAATGCTAAGACTCTTGCTCAGGTATTCGTTAGTGAAATTGTGAAGCTTCACGGGGTCCCCTCCGATGTTGTTTCGGATCGGGGTACCCAGTTTATTTCTAAATTTTGGAAAGCTTTTTGTTCCCGTTTGGGGGTACACTTGTCCTTTTCCTCAGCTTTCCATCCTCAGTCGAATGGACAGACTAAGCGTACCAACCAAAACCTGGAGACATATCTAAGATGTTTTGTGTCTGAAAACCAAGAGTTGTGGTCATCATATTTACCGTTAGCTGAGTTTGCCATAAATAATCGTCGTCAGGAATCCACTGGCAAGTCACCATTTCTTGGTGCATATGGTTTTCATCCCCAATTCTGTACTTTCAAAGAGGGGGGGTCTTCTGGGGTTCCCGAAGAGGAATGGTTTTCGTCATCTCTTTCATCGGTATGGCAGAAGGTGCAAGCTAACTTGAAAAATATGGGAGGTAAATACAAATGCATGGCTGATAACAGACGTTCGCCAGGTCCGGACCTAGGAGTGAATGACTATGTGTGGTTGTCTACTAGGAATATTAAATTGAAGGTTCCCTCTTGGAAACTGGGTCCTAGGTTTATTGGTCCTTACAAAATTGTAGCCATCATCAACTCCGTGGCTTTTCGCTTGCAGTTACCTCAGACTTTTAAAATCCATAATGTCTTTCATAAGTCGTTACTCAAAAAATATGTTCCACCTCTAGAACCGTCACCGCTGCCACCCCCTCCTGTTGTCGTGGATGGTAATCTAGAATTTCAGATATCCAAAATTGTTAATTCTCGTCGGGTCCGCCGCTCTCTTCAATATCTGGTGCATTGGAGAGGTTATGGTCCCAAGGAAAGAATGTGGGTTCCTGCGTCTGAGGTAAACGCCGACAGGCTAGTTCGGGTTTTTCATGCCTCTCATCCTGAGCGACCTGGTCCTGAGTGTCCGGAGGCCCCGCGTAGAGAGGGGGGTACTGTCATGAGGGTGTCAAGAACCACGCCTGACTCCGTTATACCCGGGGTCAGGAAGTCGCAGCGGTTGGCTGCGAGCTCTATGTAAGATAGGGCTGTTTCCTTATGGTAGCTTTCTGGGTTTGCTTTGCAAATCCTTTTGGCTCACTCAGGGATCCGTAGCTCCTTCTCCGCAGCTGTTCCTTGTCCAGCACTCCCAACCTCCTTATATTCCCCTCTCACACTTCTCTGGTTGCCAGATATAGAGCTTCCTGCCTGGACATCTATTCTGACCCTCTGGAGCTGTGTTGCTGCGTTCTCTGGTTGTTGGTCCAGAACGCTACCCTCCGGATCCCTGTTGGACCTTTGTGGTCTGCTGTGGTCGCCCACCTGGGTGTATGTGTTTGTCTGTATTGTCTGTCCTCTCCCTGGTGTTTCCCTCTTAGTGTCAGTGGTGCGGACTAGCGATCCCACCGGCCCGTTCACTATCTAGGGCTCATTTTAGGGAAAGCCAGGGTTTAGGCACGTGATCGCCGCACGGGTGAGGAACCCGTCTAGGGACGTCAGGGCAGTCAGGTGCCAGCTGCAAGGTGAGTCAGGGGTCACCACCTTACCCTCTCCCTTGGGCAGGGCTTTCCCTTTTCCCTCCCCGTGCGTGACGCCGGTCATTACATTAGGGGCAAGAGGGGAGCAGCGGAAGGGCCATGGGCAATGAGAGCCTTCATTGTGGCAAAGGGTTAGGTTAAGAAATTGGCATTGGAGGGGGCGCCGTTTCAGTTTTCGCCTCAGGCAGCAGAAAGGCTAGGTGCACTCCTGTAGTCACGGTTCAGTTGCAGCAATTTCTACAATAAATCTGCCTAGTGTGAATTATGCCTTAAAGGGGGTTTCCAGTCCATTTAGATCAATGGCTCATCCTCAGGATAGGTCATCAGGATGAGATTGGCCAGGGTCTGATAACCGCCTCCTTGCCAATCAGATGTTCTGCAGCAGGAGTGTTGGACCCCCGCCAATCAGATATTGACGGCCAACATCTTTAAGGAGGCCAGGGTGGGACAAGATTCTTAGGGCTCATTTAGACTGCCGTAGTGTTTCGGATCTGCAAAACATGGATATCTGCTGTGTGTGTTCTGCTTTTTGCAGACAGCATATGGCCGGCACTATGATAGAAATGACTATTCTTGTCTACGATTGCATACAAGAATAGGACTTGCTCTATCTTTTTTGTGGGGCCGTGGAACGGAACTACAGATTCGGACAGCACACGGTGTGTTGTCCGCATCTTTTGCGGCCCCATTGAAATGATTGAGTCCACACCTGCTTTTCAATATTGCAGAACGGATGCAGACCCATTCATACTGTTGTCTGAGCCCTTATGGTAAGGCTAAACACTCCTCTTTGCTCTGTGGCCAGCCGCACCGCCAATTGCCGGCCAGATCGCAACCTTTCAATTTGTCTTTATTCTCTGACTCTGGGAATTACATCATTTAGAAGTTTAAATAAAGAGCATTTTATTTTTTATTCCATTGGTTGCAGACACCCCCTAATAGGCACCCTAGATGGTAGCCTCCTCCAACTACCCTTCATTCCGCCTTTATAAGTAGGCACTCTTGAGTGTCATAAATGGGCTTGGTCATGGAATCAAGGGTAGTAGCAATACTAAGAGGACATGCACACCACAAATCCGCATCCGACCAGTATCCGTGTTTTGCAGATCAGCAATTTGCAGACTGCAAAAAAGGTACGGTCATGTGAATGCCCCCTTAACTATGTCCTTCAGATCCAACATTAGGTGTCCCTGAAAATGGCATCATGTTTACATTTAAAAAATTGTGTATTTTTAAGTGCAGTTTTCTATCACTTAGGGCCCTTGAACACGACCATACACCCTTCGAGATATACGGTCCGTGAGGGGGTCAATTGGTCCCGGAGCGGCATTGATCGCGCGCACAGGAGCACACAGCATCATAGATTACAATGATGCTGTAGACATCAGGCCGCTCGCGGGACTATTGTCCCGCACTCATAAGATCATATAAGTGCGGGACATTAGTCCCGCGGGCGGCCCGACATGCGCCGCATCATTGTAATCTATTATGCTGTGTGCTCCTGTGCACACAATCAATGCCACTCCGGGACATATGGCCCGCTCACGGACCGCATATCTGGGAGGGTGTATGGTCGTGTGCAAGAGGCCTTATCTGTATGGAGAGTGACACATTTACATATGTCTCAATGTGTATCTATACAGTACTCCGGAACAGTAAGTACTGCCGACCACTGACTGTGTATTAATGTCCCTCTGTAGCTTCTTATTTACTGCAGTCTCCGTGGAGACTGATTCCAAAGTAGAGCAAGCAGCAAAGTGCCAGGCTCTAAATATAGAAAGAAGGAATGGCATGCCCATGTCGCATGCACCCGAATAAAGGAAATCCGTTTTTTTGTTTGATATTTTGAGTCTATTTTTTTTTTTTATTACTCACAAGGAACCTTTATCATCCTGAAGGAAGCATCATGTAATAAGTTTGTATCAGTGCCATGCTGAGCTGGTACGGGCTCAGTAATAATACATATCAATTAAATCACATGCCAGTATGTTTAGCTCAGTATGGCTGGGAAGAGGTGCTATGGTTTAATAAAAAGCATATACCGTAGGTTTTTTGTGGTCAAGCTTTTTAAATAAATAAAAGTTATTCTCTAATTAGAAAATAATTAGTGACTAGCGTATATACCTAGAGTTGCCCAGGGATACATTTTTCTATATAAATATTTTCTAAAGCTATTTGTTACCTAGAAATACTCGTTGTTGTCTTTGTTGCAATTAGGGCTCTTTCACACTTGCGTTCTTGTCTTCCGGCATAGAGTTCCGTCGTCGGGGCTCTATGCCGAAAGAATCCTGATCAGGATTATCCTAATGCATTCTGAATGGAGAGAAATCCGTTCAGGATGCATCAGGATGCATCAGGATGTCTTCAGTTCCGGAACGGAACGTTTTTTGGCCGGAGAAAATACAGCAGCATGCTGCGCTTTTTGCTCCGGCCAAAAATCCGGAACACTTGCCGCAAGGCCGGATCCGGAATTAATGCCCATTGAAAGGCATTGATCCGGATCCGGCCTTAAGCTAAACGTTGTTTCGGCGCATTGCCGGAGCCGACATTTAGCTTTTTCAGAGTGGTTACCATGGCTGCCGGGACGCTAAAGTCCTGGCAGCCATGGTAAAGTGTAGCGGGGAGCAGTATACTTACCGTCCGTGCGGCTCCCCGGGCGCTCCAGAGTGACGTCAGGGCGCCCCAAGCGCATGGATCATGTGATCACATGGATCACGTCATCCATGCGCATGGGGCGCTCTGACGTCATTCTGGAGCGCCCCGGGAGCCGCACGGACTGTAAGTATACCGCTCCCCCGCTCCCCGCTCCTACTATGGCAACCAGGACTTTAATAGCGTCCTGGGTGCCATAGTAACACTGAAAGCATTTGGAAGACGGTTCCGTCTTCAAATGCTTTCAGTACACTTGCGTTTTTCCGGATCCGGAGTGTAATTCCGGCAAGTGGAGTACACGCCGGATCCGGACAACGCAAGTGTGAAAGAGGCCTTAGCAAGATAAAGAAAACATCTACCATGTTCTAAAATTTTTTTTTTTACCATTTTCTTTAAAGGCACCCATAAATAGTGTATTGTTGGCAAACCCTGCCAAGAATGGTCAGTTCGCCAAATAGTTTAATGTGTGTTGGGAGCTCCCGACTCTTCCCCAGATAATTTTGGAGGAGAGAAAAATCAGGCAAAATTAATATTTTTGCCTGATCCTTTTGTTCTCCTGGGACATAAGCTGCCGCCAGAAGTGTCTGGCAGTGGCGTTCTCCTCTCCACCCATTAAATACACAGACACATTTGGCTAAGGCCTCGTTCACATCACCGTTTCTCCTTTACATTCTCCGGCTCCGTTGAGGAGCAGGAGAACGGAAAGGACGGATTCTGTATATAACTGAGACCTAACTGAGCGTAACGGAGCCTAAAGACCCCATAGACTATAATGGGAACCGTTCGGTGTCCTGCATGCAGGATTTTAGTCTCCGCTCAAAAATCATGTTCTGAGCAGACACCAAACGGACCCCATTATATAGTCTATGGGGTCTTTAGGCTCCGTTACGCTCAGTTAGGTCTCAGTAATCTGCAGAATCCGTCCTTTCCGTTCTCCTGCTCCTCAACGGAGCCGGAGAACGGAAAGGAGAAACGGTGATGTGAACGAGGCCCAAGTTGACAATTTTGGCCAATGGCTATTGAATGTGTATGGCCGCCTTAACACTTTGGTCAAACCTACAAAATTTACTACTACCCCAGGTGCCAATTCATGGAGAAAACATCTTTCCAATTGTTTTGGGAGTGTCCCTTTGCATAGAGTCTGTTGGATCTTAGATTTCCACTGCATTTCAGTCTGCCTCTTATCTCCCTGCAGGCCCCTTCTAAAAGGAAAACTGTTTGTTGCCCACAGCAACCAATCACAGCACAGCTTTCATTTTTGCCAATAGCAACTACAAACAATACAGATTTCAATTTACTACAGGGGGTGTCAATTTGCCTCTCACAAAATAAAGTGATTCAGAGTGGTAATCTCCCGACATGTGCTGTCTAAAAGACAATGATGCCCATATCAACCAAGGATGCAGCATGCATTTTATACACTAATGTAAGTGTAACTGCTGAGATTCTGCTTCTTACCCTGCCTCCCATCTCCCCTGCATGTGCTAGCTAAAAGCAAAACTATTTGTTGCCCCTAGCAACCAATGACAGCACATCTTTTATTTTACAATACTGTAGACCTAGGTCTACAATCCCGTGGCTATCCAGCTGTTGCAAAATTACAACTCCCATCATGCCCCAACAGCCTGCATCCATCAGGATATGATGAGAGTTGTAGATTTCCAAAAGCTGGGAGCCTCAGGTTGGGGAACATAGGTCTACAGCAATGGTGGCGAACTTATGGCGCAGGTGCCAGAGGCGGCACTCAGAGCCCTCTCTGTGGGCACCCGGACCCTGGAAAAGTCTATGGTGTACCAATATGCCTTGACGTTTCCTGCCATTTATCAGCGCAGGGCGCACTATGAACAGCACAGGCAGCGCAGTGAATGTAGGCAGGCTATTATAGCTAAATGATAAAGTACATAGACGATATACTATATTGGTATTCAGGTAAATTGGCTTGTTGGCACTTTGCGATAAATAAGTGGGTTTTGGGTTGCAGTTTGGGCACTTGGCCTCTAAAAGTTTCATCATCACTGGTCTACAGTATTATAAGAAGCACTGTAGTAAAATGAAAGCTGTGCTGTGATTGGTTGCAATGGACAATATACAGTTTATCTTTTAGACAGCACATGTAGGGAGATAGGAGGCAGACTGAAATGAGGGGGAAATGAGAAGCAGTGCCTCAGCAGTTACAGTTAACATTAAAAACACATTACCTTAAGGCCTCATGCACACGACCGTTTTTCGGGTCCGCATCCAAGCCGCAGACCTATTCACTTCAATGGGGCCGCAAAAGATGCGGACAGCACTCCGTGTTGCTCCGTTCCGAGGCCCCGCAAAAAAAATATAGCATGTCCTATTCTTGTCCGTTTTGCGGACAAGAATAGGCATGTGTACGATGGGCCGCCCGTTCCGCTCCGCAAATTGCAGAAGGCAAATGGGCGGCTTCCGTTTTTTGCGGATCCGCGGTTTGCGGACCGCAAAAAATGGCACGGTTGTGTGCATGTATCTTAACTTTTAGGTTTCTTTATTTTATACAAATTGTAAGGGATCGTCTCTTTTCAGGGGTCGCAACCACACACTTCTTCACGGACACCAGGATTTAGGGGCCAAACTGTGCTTTATTGTGGCATACGGCATAAAGAAAAGCATACAAAGCCAAAATAAAACACCTTGCCTGTCTGGGCTCTACCTAAACACATAGGTTTCCCTGACTCACCTCTAAGTACCACTTAGGATCAGGGTCTCAGGCTCCAAGCCTTAGCAGGTTCCCCTCATCAAGCATCAGTCCACACAGGGGAGAGATCAGGCTTCACATAGCCTTGTAGCCCCTCAGTCCTCCGGACTGAGACCACACACAGAGCCTCTGCTCCAGTATCACAGACACTCCCCCAAAACTGACACCCTGGGAGGTGCTTTATGCCGGCCTGATTAGGGTAGGCTTCACCTGCGATCACCTTCCTGTTAGGGAAACACCTGCCCCAGACTGAGGGGGGTGGATTGGGAGGTCCCACTGCCAAAACCTACCATCCCAATCCAAGTAAAATCCAGCCCGGAATAAATAAAGAAAATAGCTCCACCAACTATATTTAGTGAAGCCATCATCATTCTGGATTTTATACACCTCAGCCAGTTGAGGTACCCCCCCTTCCGTGACTTCCCCATGCATTTTACAGTTCACATCGCCACAACTTATATAGCGCTACTGTATTCCGCAGCCTTTTACAGACATTAGAATCACTCTGTCCCCAATGGGGCTCACAATCTACGGTCCTTATCAGTATGTCTTTGGAGTGTGGGAGGAAACCGGAGAACACAGAAATAACATACAAACTCCATGCAGATGTTGTCTTTGGTCAGATTCAAACCTCAGACCCCAGTGCTAACCACTGAGCCACTGTGCTTTTCTATATTATAATTATTGTCATTGTAATACGCATGAGTGAATGGTGCGTAAGGGGGGTTTCCATTCAAGAACTTTTGGGAAATGTCAATCAGACATGTTTATCACCGAGCTAAACTAAAACTTTACTTGCAATGTGCAAACTCACATCCACATATAAAGGCTTGCCAATAACACGGTAGAACCTGACGATTAAGGCTACTTTCACACTAGCGCTTGATCGGATCCGTTCTGAACGGATCCGATCATATTAATGCAGACGGAGGCTCCGTTCAGTACGGATCCGTCTGCATTAATAACTTAGAAAAATTTCTAAGTGCGAAAGTAGCCTGAGCGGATCCGTTCAGACTTTCAATGTAAAGTCAATGGGGGACGGATCCGCTTGAAGATTGAGCCATATGGTGTCATCTTCAAGCGGATCCGTTCCCATTGACTTACATTGTAAGTCTGGACGGATCCGCACGCCTCCGCACGGCCAGGCGGACACCCGAACGCTGCAAGCAGCGTTCAGCTGTCCGCCTGGCCGTGCGGAGGCGAGCGGAGCGGAGGCTGAACGCCGCCAGACTGATGCAGTCTGAGCGGATCCGCATCCATTCAGACTGTATCAGGGCTGGACGGAAGCGTTCTGCTCCGCTCGTGAGCCCCTTCAAACGGAGCTCACGAGCGGACAGCAGAACGCTAGTGTGAAAGTAGCCTTACTTTTGAGTTAATAGGGAATTTATCATAGAGATAAAGAGTGGAAGCAGCACAAGCAGAGGAGAAAAGACAGGATCACATGCAGCAGTCCGTCTCATAGGGTTAGCCATACCTTTCCAGACCATCAGAAATAAAGATGGAAGTCAGCATTCCTGCTTTATCCAGATTTTTTTTTTAAAGATGGTTGTCTCACACTACTCATCTTGAGACCAAGAAAAAAGGTAAGGAAGGACACATGAATGCAGGAGACATGTGTGATTATAGTGGAGCTGTTATATCATATGGATATGGGTTTAACAAATGTTTTCTAAGGCTACTTTCATACTTTCACACTCCGTCACCGGAACTGCCAACTGGCAAAACTTATGCCAACTGATGGCATTAGTAAGATTGATCAGGATCCTCATCAGTCTTAAAAATGCCTGATCAGTCAGAAAAATGCATTGAAATGCTGGATCCGTCTTTCCAGTGTCATCCGGCAAAATGGATCCGGCATTTATTTTTTTCACCTTTTTTCGGTCTGCGCATGCGCAGACCTGAAGGGCGGATCCGGCGCTCCGGTATTTTGAATGCCAGATCCAGCACTAATACATTCCTATAAAAAAAAATAATATGCCGGATCCGGCATTTAGGCAAGTCTTCAGTTTTTTGGGCCGGAGATAAAACCGTAGCATGCTGCGGTTTTATGTCTGTCCTGATCAGTCAAAAAGACTGAACTGAAGACATAATGATGCCTCCTGAACGGATTGCTCTCCATTCAGAATGCATGGGGATATAAGTGATCAGTTCTTTTCCGGCATTGAGCCCTTTTGACGGAACTTAAAAACACAAATGTGAAAGTACCCTAAGTTATGTAGGGCCTTGAGAAACCTGGTGTCCTATGGGAAGGTGTTTTAAAACGTTATGTTCTTGTTGAGCCATTTGAGTCATCAAATGACACTTTGCATCCATCACATTTAGATAGCTGCTACCATGTTGTACCTGGGATAGTGAAACATGACTCATATTGCAAAAAAAAATTCTCACGTCTGTGGCATCCTTGGTAAAATACTAGCTGGCAGATTAAACCAGTATTACATTTGCGATATCTGCACTCAAGACATATTCCTTGGTCAGGCGGCTTCGTGCACTCAGCGTTTGGTATTCTATGACACTTGCTTATTTGTCCAGAGCAGTTTGATGAGTACTGATGATTCAGGAATTATCCTTGTCTGCATCCATTGTTTTCATTCTTCTTACATATCTTAGGACTCACTCATCTTGACCATGAATAATATACTATGTTCTCTTCTCCATAACATTCAGTAAAACACCATGTTTTAGTACACTTGTTTTTGGTTTCATCATTTAAAAATTATGTTACGTCTTGTTTTTCCCTTGTCCTCTGCTACAGACAAAGCACATTCATCTTCTGAGTACCCATAGTCAACTACTGGATGTGACCCAGTAGAAATACTTTATTAATGATCCTAAAGTTATGGTCATTTAACATGAATTTTGGAAGCTGACATCAACATCTACATCTGTTAAAGAGGTCTTCCAGGAGTAGAATATTGATGACCTATCCTCAGGATCGAATACCAAGTAGCGTTTACCAAGACGCGTTGTCCCTTGTTATAGTGTGGAATACACTATAGCCGTGATGGCTAACCTCTGGGACTCCAGCTGTGATAAAACTATGACTCCCAAGATGTCTACTTGCTTTACTGTTCTCAGAACTCCACAGAAATGAATGGAGCATGCTGGGAGTTGTAGTTTCACCACAGCTGGTGTGCCGGAGGTTAGCCATCACTACACTATAGCAACCCCAGAATAATCCACGGTGCTTTCATAATATATTTTTCTTGTATCCTCAGGATGGGTCATCAATATCTGCTCGGTGGGGGTCTGACCCCTAGCACCTCCACTGATCAGCTGTTTGAAGAGTGATGCTCTGGCCTCCTCACAGAGTACCATACATTATATAGTGGCTGTGCTTGATATTGCAGCCCAGGCCCAACCATTTGAATGGGACTGAGCTGCACATAGGCCATGTGACCAATGAACATGACATCACTGGCCTAGGAAGAGGCCATAGTGCTCAACAGAGCTCCACAACCTTGCCAAACAACTGATCGGCGGGGGTGCAGGAAGTCTGACCCTCTCCCTCAGGATAGGTCATCAGTATTCTCCTCCTGGAAAAACTCTTTAAGGCTCCATTCACACGTCCGTGGTGTGTTGCGGACCCGCAAATTGCGGATCCGCAACACACCCGCCCGGCACCCCTATAGAAATGCCTATTCTTGTCCGCAAGCTGCGGACAAGAATAGGACATGTTCTATCTTTTGCGGAGCTGCGGACCTGAAGATCGGGGCCGCGCTCCGCAAATGCGGATGCTGACAGCACACTGTGTGCTGTCCGCATCCATTCCTTCCCCATAGAAAATGAATGGGTCCGCACCCGTTCTGCAAAATTGCGGACGTGTGAATGGAGCCTTCTATAGGGGTGCCGGGCGGGTGTGTTGCAGATCCGCAATTTGCGGGTCCGCAACACACCATGGACGTGTGAATGATAGTATATACTTGATATTATGGGGTTCTCACAGTATGGCTGCAGACAACCAGGGCATGTAAGGACTGGTGGGCGAGGAGGCTTTGATTGTACGAAGACATGAGCAATGAATATCTTTCGCTGTGATAACCGACTTCTCTGTATACACAGTGTCGGACTTGGCTACCTAGGGCCCACCAGTAACAGTAATTCTGTAAGCCCAGTGTACAGCTACGTGCAAATACTACCTAATCCCTGTTTGCAAATACCAACCACCAAATTATACATACAATTCACTGGAAAGATGGCAACATTTGCATGCAGCCCTGTCTCTACTCAAGTAAATGGAGAATGTAGAGGATGAAACTTCATGAACTCGGTCACCTAATAGGTGAGGACCTAGAGGTGGCACTTATGGAAAATCCTGTAAAGGTTGAGATCATACAAAGCAATGGCTGCAAACTGTGTTATGTGGACAGATAAGTTGCCACCACACATACATGGCTCTTGGGGAAACAATATGATTGTACAAGTTGAATTCCAAGGGACAGTCTGTATGTCACCATAGACCCTCATGACAGTTAACAAAGTAGTAATTTATTAAGACTGATGTTTTAGATGCCAGTCTTAATAAGGCCCTGTACTGCCAAAGTTATGTAGAGGTGGCGGCCTATGGAAACTGCAGATTTTTTTTATTTTTTTATATATATATCAGTGATATGGTAAATTAAATGCAACATCCTCAAAAATTCTTTAAAAATGTATTTAACATAAAAACATGATTTAAACAATAGGTCATTTTCTGATGACCTAAAAGACAACAATGGTAGATACATAAAATACCTATAATCCTACCACTTTCACACCGATTACAACATAATGTCAGAGAGCAACTTGAATGAATGATGTAATGTAATTATGTAGTATAGCTCCTATGAGTCATGTAGGGAAAGCACATTGATCACATAAATGCCTGAGTGCTATATTTCTAATCAAACAATATTAAAGAACGGGGAGCAAAAAGTAGATAAGTCACCTGTGTCTGACAAAATCTCCATACTTAAAGCGGTTTTACTGGACTTTGATACTGATGACCTATCCTCAGAATTTGAGATGAGCGAATCGAAGTTGACGAACTGGAATTTGATCCGAATTTCAGGAAAAATTTGATTCGCACCGAATCCGAATTTTCTCATGCTTCGTGGTAACGAAACACATTTTTTCCTAAAATGGCTGTTGCACATGTGAGGACATGGAGCAAGGAACTTTGGGAAGGTGGGATCACCCATAATGCCATGCATGCAGCCAATCAGCAGCCAGACAGCCCTGTGATGTCACAGCCCTATAAATAGCCTCAGCCATCTTGGATTCTGCCATTTTCCAGTCTAGTTAGTGCAGGGAGAGACGTCAGCAGGCGCTAGGGACAGTGCTAGAAAAACTTTCATTGTGCTAGAAAAACTATTTACAAGTGCAGGAAAAGATTATTTAAGGTGTAGGGAAATCTCAGAGAGGAATCATTCCACAGCATTTATGTTGAAAAGGGTTCAGTAGGGGAGGTTACAGCCTGGGTAATAGTAACAATCCTATTACACCTTGCTGCACTGACTGGGGACCCAAATTGCCATTATACAGCTCTGTAATTCCAGCAAACCGTTCTTGTTATTGTGGTGCAAGTGCTGTTTGATACAGACATTAACAGGGTTTATTACAAGGAAATATTTCTACTTCTTATTTGCCCTTGTGCGGTGCAGTTAATTTGTTCTAAAGCATTTTTGGCTTGTATTAGTGGGAAAAAAAGGGCTTATTAGCCGTTGTGTGGTGAAGTGCGAAAATTACAGCCCTTTTGTCGTGTATTAGTGGCAAAAGTAAAATATATTTGCCGTTCAGCGCAGCAGTTTTATGTTCTAAAGCCCTTTTTGTCATGCATTAGTGGCAAAAGTAAAATATATTTGCGTTCAGTGGTGCAGTTACCATATTTACATGTAAAATGTGTTTATTCAATCCTTAACCAGTGTCTGTGGTTTGTTCAACTAGCGTAATCTTCTGTAGTAGTACTCACTATCAAAGCGGCGGGCAGGCCGGCAGCGTAACCTCACTCACTCATTCATGCTCCTCCCACTTCATGAATGGAGCAGTAGGAGCATGAATGGGTGAGAGAAGTTACACTGCCGGCCTGCCCGCCACTTTGTTAGTGAGTACTACTACAGAAGATTACGCTAGTTTAACAAACCAGAGACACTGGTTAAGGATTAATGGCCAGGTAGCACAGAGGAAAAGGAGATCCTCCTGCTGCTCCGGCTGTGGTGAGTGAAGGACGTGTGGGCTGGAGGCAGTACAGCACATACAGAGAGGCCACCAGCCCAACGATACTAAATGTCATGAATGTAAGCGCGGGCTGCCGGCATCATTTAGTGAAGGCGCCAGTCCGCGCAAGGTGCTGCTCAGTGCCACGATGTATCCGCAGGCTGGAGGCTTCACTGAAAGGCTCTGCTGCCAGCCTGAGCTAACTCCCCCCCACCCACAGTTTCATGGCCGTTCAGGAGCCGTTAGTGAGAGCTCCTGAGCTGCCGCAGCCAGCACATTTGGGGTCATCTTGCGTTTATAAGACGCACTGACTCTTTCCCTCCACTTTGGAGTGAAAAAAGTGCGTCTTATAAAGTGAAAAATATTGTAAATGTTCTAAAGCCTTCTGTGGAGTGTATAAGTGGAAAAAAATAAGGGCCTATTTGCCATTCAGCGGTGCAGTTATATGTTCTAAAGCCCTTTTTTGTGTATTAGTGGGGAAATAAAGGCTTATTAGCCGTTGTGTGGTGAAGTGAGAAAATTACAGACTTTTTTCGGGTGTTTTAATTTCCTTTTTGTTTTTTTATTTATTTGATCTAACAGTATGTCAGACAGAGAAGTGCCAGGCCCTGCACAGGGGAGTGGCCGAGGCCTAAATGTTTCTGGCACAGGCACAGGTCGCAGCAGAGTAAGGGGCCGTGGCAACAGGAGTCGCAGCAAGAAGCCTGAGCTGTCGGTGTCATCTAGCAGTCGTGTCTTTGCAACGTGCCAGACCACAGGGGCAATAGGTGAGTGTAATGGTGTGCCGAATGGGTGTAATAGTTGTACTCACTTTTGCCGTAGCTCCCTGGGCTGGCCTTGCAGTGGAGGGGAAGACAGCACTAAATCCTCCGGGGCACTCTCTGTTGCAGGGAACACCAGCCAGATGAAAGTTGAGGTGCCCTTGATAGTGTGTATGCTTAGGGTGCTTTGATGGCTGGACCCCTGTGTTGTTTGTGACACCAGAAACATAAGGTGCAATTAGGAGATAGAGTTGAATAAAGAGAGAGGCAGTAGTTGAACCAAACAGGAACTTCTTCCAATAGCAGCACTTTGTCATAAATACAGATGGTAAGGCTGTAAATCCCAATAACAGGCTCAGTGAGGTGATGTATGTAGGTTCCAGCTCAACTGTATAGGAGTGATGATCTTACTTGTACTTGGTTCCTGATCTTGCTCTGGTTACTAAGCCTTTCAATAATAGTTTCGATCCTCTGTAAGTTCTATTCTGCACTTATTCAGCAATATTCAGTGCTTCGGTGATTCAGCAACCCAAGGGCGGTCTCCCTCATGGCAGGCAAGCTCTCTGCTCCATTTTTTGAAAAGGTTGCACAAGATACAGAAATTATTCTCTTACTCCCCAGAAAGGGTCCCTGGAAGGGGTAGTACAGTAAAGGATCAATAAGTCCTAGTCTTGGACTACAAAGGTTGCAGTAGTATGGTCCCCTGGGATAGGCCCAGGAGAACAGAGACAAGTCTGTCTCCTCTCCTCTCCTTCTAAGTCCTCACTCCTAATCTCTCTCTAACTTCCTGTGGATGACCTATATAAATGGTGTTAAAGTGACAACTAGAGGTGGATATGTGTAGTGCATTGAACCAGCCTGAAATGGGAATTTAACAGCATTCACAAAGAAAAATACAATAAATAGCGCAAAATGACACAGTTCTTGAATGGTTGACTCAGTCATCTCTGTTTTGGATCCACCAGTTTTTTTCGCATTAGCATTTGCAATACTGATGGATTGCTGACCGAGTGAAGGAGGATGCTCAACAGACAGGATCCGTTTTTTGGGGGTTATTGTTTTGACAGATCAGAGGAAGAGCAAAATAATCAGTGACGTCAACACAAACTCCACTCTGTCGGGGGGCTCTACGTGTATAAGCGTTTAATAGAACAGGTTCTGTAGACATCTATGTGGAATCAGCTGACAACGGTGTAAAAGGAGTGTGCTTCTTCTTGGCGCTAACATCGACCTGTAAGGCTGAGTTCATACTTGAGTTATTTGGTCAGTTTTGGCCCCGTGACTGCCCAAATAAGTGAAGTGTGCAGTGATTATAAGAGCGACGCCTGTCATCTGTATGTCATACTGACTCACAGTATTATTTCACTAGCACAGCAGACTCCCGTTTTACTGCCAGGCACAGTGTTCTACACCACTATAAAGGCTCTCTGCAGCCAGGAAATAGCGGTTTTTAACGCGATTCGCCACAAAAAAATTTGGCCATAAATTTGAAAATTTAAAAAATTCGCTTATCTCTACTCAGGATATGTCATCAATATCAGATCAGTGGGGTTCTAACTCCTAGAACCCAATCCCCACGCATCAGCTGTTTTTGGGCAGCCGCCAGAAACTATACAGAGCCGGAAACGGGTTGTGGCACTCCGTCTCCGTTGTAGCAGTGGTGCAGTGTAATTGCAATCAAGTGCACACCACTACAATGGATACAGCGTGCAGGTAAATATTCAATAGAACCTGGAGCTCTCAAAAGAATTGTGATCCCTTCAAACAGCTGATCAATGGAGGGTGCTGGGAGTGAGTCAAATCCTCACAGATCTGATATTGATTAGTTTTGAGCGCGAATATTCAAATAGCAAATTTTTTTCGCGAATATCGGCACTTCGCTAATTCGCGAATATTTCGAATATAGTGCTATAAATTCGCTATTTCGAATATATGGTTATCATTATTTTTTATTGTTATATTTTTTTCTTTCCCACTTCCCAAAAGTAGTTCTTACCTGTCCTGAGGATTCCTGGCTTCCTGGCTGCTCCAGTCAGTGCCCGTTGCCGCTTCTGCCGACTTCCGTGCTCATGGAGCGTCCCCATCACCATGGGAACGCCTCCATACTAGAATGTACTGTCGGATGTGAGAATTAAGTTGAAATCGCAATGCGATTAATATAACTTGAAGTAATCGCATTACGATTTCAACTTAGACCTGGTTTACTATGGTTGGCTTGGTAGAATTAGCGAAGATGACAAATATGACGAATGTATTCGTCATATTCCTCAAAACGGAGATAACGAAGTATTCTCCATCTTCGTTTTAGCTCCATATTCGTCAACTTCGCTAATTCTAGCAATCAAATAGGAAAGTTGACTATAGAGACAGCTGTGTTTAATTCGCTATGCGATTATATTACTTTGCTTTTTTTTTAAATAAATAGAATAATTATAATAATCAAGTATAGGGAGATAAATCGCCTTACTCGATAATTACGTAGTTGTCATTATCGCTTAATGCGATAATAACTTAAATTGAGGAAGATGTAGAATACTTCGCTATCTTCGTTGATGTAGATTCTACATGAACGAAGACAGCGAATTATTCTACATGAACGAAGATAGCGAAATATCTTTAAAACGAAGATAACAAAGTATTCTCCATCTTCGTTTTAGCTCCATATTCGTCAACTTCGCTAATTCTAGCAAACAAATTGGAAAGTTGACTATTGTCAGGAAGCAGGGGGTGTTACCCCTACTCGGGGACCGCGGGCATGGCACAGGGCACTGGTTCCCCTTCAGCGCGGTAGAACACCTGGTGCCCGAGGTGCAGGTGCACAGCGTGTGCGCATGCGCAGTACGCATGCTGCGTGCGCATTCCCGGGTGCATAGCGTTCCTGCATTATCCGGCTGTCAGGTGTGAGCCTTGCTGGGGGAGGTTCCCAGTACACACCTTCCACCTTCCTCGCCTGCCATTAGTTCCCGGGGAGGGAGGCCTCCTGGTTGCCTTGGGGACCAGGGGGTGGTTCCTACCTTCCCTGGCTATAAAGACCTGGCCTGAGCTCTGGCTCATTGCTGAGTTATTCCACCTTATGGTGAACACCTAGCCTCCCTGCGTATCCTCCTATTTGCCTGTTGTTTCTTTGTATCCTTCCCGGTTACTGACCATTGGACTGTCTTCCGCCTTGAACCTTCGCTGCCTGCCTCGACCCGGATTGGACATTGACTACCCCTCTTGGATTATCCCTAAACTTGTACCACGTTTCTGGGCTGTCAGCTGCTTACTGCCAGTGGGTTCCTCACCCCACTACTGGCTCCCTGGGATGTCTGACAGAATAACTCAGCCTACACCATGGAACCTGCAAAATCAGTGGATCCCATGACGGCCATGACCCAGCAACTTAACCTCATGACGCAGGCCTTCCAGGAGATGCAAGCCAGTCATGAGCACCTGCTGCAAAGGGTTGCCACACAGGAGCAACGCATCGCAGAGCGCACCGCGCTACCACCCTCGCATCCCCCTACGCCGGCGCGCACCCTGGAAGTGGTCTCTAGCGAGCCGTCAGTCAGCCTCCCTGAGCGGTTTTCAGGCGATCGGAGGAAGTACCGCTCCTTCATCATTTCCTGCGAGCTGTTGTATTCCCTGAAGCCTCGTACATATGCCACGGACCTCGTCAAGGTACGCACGGCAATTTCCTTGCTCTCAGGGCCTCCCCAGACCTGGGCGCACCAACTCCTACTAGCCGATGACCCAGTGCTGGCATCTTGGAAGTCCTTTGCCTCAGCTATGCAAAGACTTTATGATGACCCCCTGCGTTCTTCAACCGCCAGGGGTACCTTGCGCACCCTCCGCCAGGGCAGACGTCCAGTGGAGGATTACATCATGGAATTCCATGAGGTAGCCCCGGATACGGGCTTGAACGAGGTGGCCTTGATTGACCAGTTCCGCATCGGTTTGTCCAAGCAGCTCAAGGATGAGCTCGCCCGCGTTGGGATGTCGGGCTCCTTGGGGGGCCTGATGGACTCAGTAACCCACCTGGATCGCCGCTTCCGGGAAAGACGACAGGAGCGACAACAGACCCCACCTCTACCGGATGGCGGCAGACGGTAACCAGGAGGAGCCGATGCAGATCGGGGCTGTTCGGGGTCCCCTGTCCACGGTGGAGAGAACCAGGAGAAGAACCCTGCATCTGTGTTTATACTGCGCAAAACCGGGCCATTTCCTGAAGGACTGTCCCATCAAACCTCCTACAGGTAGGCCGGAGACACCCACGGTATGCATTAACCTACCTATGTATAACAACTCGTCTCATCTCACCATCCCTGTTTCCCTGCAGCTGGGCAACAACAATATTGATCTCTCTGCCATCATTGATTCGGGCGCAAGCAGCTGTTTTATGGACAAGGATCTGGCTTCCCAACTAGGCATCCCGTTGCGCCCTAAGAAGAACCCATCCCAGCTGCATCTGGTGGATGGCAGCACCCTATAGACGGGACCTATCGCCATGGAATCCCATCCCTTGTTCCTCCGCATCGGCCTTTACCATTCCGAGAAGATCGTGTGGGACATCGTGCCTTCCCCCTTGTTTCCAGTCATTCTAGGCATCCCCTGGCTTAGGAGACACAACCCCACAATCAACGGGACCTCTGGCTCCATCACCTTCACGCCCCCCTCCAGTTCTCCTGTTCACGCGTCTCTGGCTCCAAGCCCTCCTACGGTTCTGGGCACCGTTGAAAACAGACTACCCGACAAATATCGGGACTATGCAGACGTTTTTGAAAAAAAAGGAGCAGACGCCTTGCTGCCACACAGGCCCTATGATTGCCCCATTGACCTGCTCCCTGGGGCCCCACTGCCGTACGGGCGCTTGTACAATCTGTCCGAACCCTAGACCAGGGCCCTGAAGGACTACATAGAGGAGAGCCTAGCGAAGGGGTTCATCCGTCCCTCGACCTCTCCAGTCGGGGCCGGCATCTTCTTTGTGGGGAAAAAAGATGGGGGTCTCTGGCCCTGTGTCGATTACCGGGCCCTGAACAACATCACCAAGAAGAACCGGTACCCACTCCCTCTCATTCCCGACTTGCTGGACAGAGTCAAGGATGCCCGTTTCTTCACCAAGATCGACCTCCGGGGGGCCTACAATCTGATTCGTGTCAAGGAGGGGGATGGGTGGAAGACAGCATTCCGCTCACGGTTTGTGCACTACGAGTACCTTGTCATGCCCTTCGGGCTCTGTAACGCCCCTGCCACATTTCAGTGCTTCATCAATGACGTCTTCCATGACCTGTTGGATACCCATGTTGTGGTATATATAGACAATATCCTTGTCTTTTCCAGATCACTGCCACAACACGAACGGCATGTCAAATCGGTGCTCCAGCGTCTCTATGCTTGAAAAAAGCACCTTCGAAGTCTCGTCTATCGAGTTCCTGGGCTACATCCTATCCCCAGGCCGAGTGGAGATGGACCCCAGGAAGATCCAGGCCGTCCAGAATTGGCCTGTCCCCCGCAATCGGCGGATGGTGCAGCAGTTCATTGGTTTTGCCAATTTTTACCGCCGATTCATTCTGAACTTTTCAGCGATCTGCGCTCCCATCACTGCACTGACCAGGAGCAACACCCTGTTTGAATGGACCCCGACGGTCCAACAGGCATTCCAGCACCTCAAGAGGCTGTTCACACAGGCACCTATACTGGTACAACCGGACGCCTCTTGCCCGTTTTTTCTGGAGACCGACTCCTCCGAGGGTGCTATCGGGGCTGTTCTCTCCCAGGTCCAAGGGGAGAAGCAGCTTCTCCATCCCGTTGCCTTTTATTCCCGCAAACTCACCAGGGCCGAACGCAACTATGATGTGGGTGAGAGGGAGCTGCTCGCCATCAAGGACGCCCTGGAGGAATGGAGACATTTTCTGGAGGGAGTCGAAAACCCTGTGGTGGTGTACACCGACCATCGCAACCTCGAATATCTCCGCAGTGCCAAGCGACTGCGTCCTCGACAATCCAGGTGGGCTCTATTTTTCTCCCGTTTTCGCCTCCAGATTACCTATCGACCGGGATCCAAGAACGGCAAGGCTGATGCCTTGTCCCGTATGTGCTCCTCCGAGGCCGATCCTGCACCTCCGGAACCGATCCTGCCAGCCGCATACTTTCTAGCCACCCAACACTCCTTGATCGACAGGATCCGACGGGCCAGCACGCCAGCTCCAGAGGAGGCAGCCCATCTGCCAATGAAGCAGGGGCTTCGTTACCACCAACAGTGGATCTATGTCCCAGTCTCCCAGCGACTGCCTGTACTACAGCATCACCATAACCACCCAACAGCAGGCCACCGAGGTAGGCGCAACACCACGGAATGCATCCTACGTCGGTTTTGGTGGCCCTCTTTGGCAGCCGACGTACGCTCCTTCATCGAGTCTTGTTCCGTGTGTGCACTCTACAAACGTCCCACCTCAAAACCCGTTGGGTTATTACAGCCTCTGCCAGTGCCAATCCTTCCATGGCGCAACATAGCCATGGATTTCATTGTGGACTTACCGCCTTCACAAGCCTGTACCACCATCATGGTGGTGGTGGACAGATGTACCAAGATGTCCCTCTTAATTCCGAACTCCGGTCTCCCGACGGCCCAACAAACCTCGAAATTGTTCCTCCAACACGTGTTCCAGTTGCACGGGCTCCCTGATTCCATCGTCTCAGACCGGAAATCGCTGAAATCAACTCACCTGTCTATACTTTATTCTGACGTTAGTATAGGCAGCATAAAGTTGATGAGAGGTTTCCTTTAAGGCCTTTTAGGCCTGGTCATGAAAGGGTGCATTAAAAATGTCTACTAGTCATCCATTTCTGAGGAAATGTCTTACCCCTGTGTCTCTGGTGTAAAAAAAATGTTGTACAATATATAAGGAATATATCTATAAGCGACCTCTTATAACAGATACTTGCTATTGTTAGCGCAATTCATGCGCTTCTCCTTCTTCTTTGTGTGGTGCCAAATCAATTAGAAGTATAAGTATGTGCATGCCATACAGCTTTATAATGAGACCAGACAAACTAGGTGGTTTCATGAAAGCATCTTCTCATCTTCCCTGAGCCCTGGTAGAAGAGGGCCCTTTATTCACAGTACATTCACTTAAATAGCAGACATGACATCACAAAAGGGGTGTTCCTTAAGAAGAGACTATTGGCTCCTTAACCTGATAGGAGTGGTTTCAGTAATCCCCTCTTCCCCCTCCCTTATTGACCTTCTCATACATATGGTTTGCGGCCATCTAGTGGAGACAAATGTGTACTACATGGAGAAATCAAATCTTGTCTCTCACACTATCATACATTCCCAGCTGCTGTACTGTGTATATAAAATGTTTCATACATGTTTCACACAGTAAAACACACAAATACACCAGCCTTCAAGTACACAGTGCTTGCAGAGCATTGGAACTAAGAGCCCTTTTACACAGGTTGAGGATCAGGCCAACATTTGTATGTTTGTTCCCGAAAACTGCCCAATGTAAAGGTGCCGCCAATGACCTCACAAACAAGCAAACACTCATTTGTCGGGTGATTGCATCCTTCATCTGGCACCTAAAATTCTTGTTTGTCGACAGAAAATCTCCCAGTGCAAAGAGGCATGTGCTGCCAATAAACAATGAATCTACAGTCAGGTCCATAAATATTGGAACATCGACACAATTCTAACATTTTTGGCTCTATACACCACCACAATGGATTTGAAATGAAATGAACACGATGTGCTTTAACTGCAGACTGTCAGCTTTAATTTGAGGGTATTTCCATCCAAATCAGGTGAACGGTGTAGGAATTACAACAGTTTGCATATGTGCCTCCCACTTGTTAAAGGACCAAAAGTAATGGGACAATTGGCTTCTCAGCTGTTCCATGGCCAGGTGTGTGTTATTCCCTCATTATCCCAATTACAATGAACAGATAAAAGGTCCAGAGTTAATTTCAAGTCTGCTATTTGCATTTGGAATCTGTTGCTGTCAACTCTCAAGCTGAAATCCAAAGAGCTGTCACTATCAGTGAAGCAAGCCATCATTAGGCTGAAAAAACAAAACAAACCCATAAGAGAGATAGCAAAAACATTAAGCGTGGCCAAAACAACTGTTTGGAACATTCTTTTTTTTATTTAACATCTTTATTACTATAAAAAGCAAATACACAAAATACAATTTAAGCTTATTATAAATTTTTAAACATTTTTCCCCTTAACCCCATTATCCCCCCCACCCTGCGATGCGTCCACCCCCTCCTCCCCACCCCCCAACCCCCCTCAAAAGGAAATAAAGAGAAGGGAAGAGAGAAGAGGAGAAAAATAAATAAATAAATATATAAGTAAACAAATATATCCAAGTACAGTCCTATCAGAACTACCAACCATCCCATATCTTAACCCATTTCTCTAATCCACCCCTCTGCTTATGAAGAATCTGTTCGTAATTTTTAACCTTATTAACCACTTACCGTCACGCTAACGCCGAAAGGCGTCATTTCTGCGGCGCTCCCAGGTCACACTAACGCCAATAGGCGTCATCTCGCGTGAGCCGAGATTTCCTGTGAACGCGCGCACACAGGCGCGCGCGCTCACAGGAACGGAAGGTAAGAGAGTTGATCTCCAGCCTGCCAGCGGCGATCGTTCGCTGGCAGGCTGGAGATGTGTTTTTTTTAACCCCTAACAGGTATATTAGACGCTGTTTTGATAACAGCGTCTAATATACCTGCTACCTGGTCCTCTGGTGGTCCCCTTTGTTTGGATCGACCACCAGAGGACACAGGTAGCTCAGTAAAGTAGCACCAAGCACCACTACACTACACTACACCCCCCCCCCGGTCACTTATTAACCCCTTATTAGCCCCTGATCACCCCATATAGACTCCCTGATCACCCCCCTGTCATTGATTACCCCCCTGTCATTGATTACCCCCCTGTAAAGCTCCATTCAGACGTCCGCATGATTTTTACGGATCCACTGATAGATGGATCGGATCCGCAAAACGCATCCGGACGTCTGAATGAAGCCTTACAGGGGCGTGATCAATGACTGTGGTGATCACCCCATATAGACTCCCTGATCACCCCCCTGTCATTGATTACCCCCCTGTAAAGCTCCATTCAGATGTCCGCATGATTTTTACGGATCCACTGATAGATGGATCGGATCCGCAAAACGCATCCGGACGTCTGAATGAAGCCTTACAGGGGCATGATCAATGACTACGGTGATCACCCCATATAGACTCCCTGATCACCCCCCTGTCATTGATTACCCCCCTGTCATTGATCAACCCCCTGTAAAGCTCCATTCAGATGTCTGCATGATTTTTACGGATCCACTGATAGATGGATCGGATCCGCAAAACGCATCCGGACGTCTGAATGAAGCCTTACAGGGGCATGATCAATGACTGTGGTGATCACCCCATATAGACTCCCTGATCACCCCCCTGTAAAGCTCCATTCAGATGTCCGCATGATTTTTACGGATGCACTGATAGATGGATCGGATCCGCAAAACGCATCCGGACGTCTGAATGAAGCCTTACAGGGGCGTGATCAATGACTGTGGTGATCACCCCATATAGACTCCCTGATCACCCCCCTGTCATTGATTACCCCCCTGTCATTGATAAACCCCCTGTAAAGCTCCATTCAGATGTCCGCATGATTTTTACGGATCCACTGATAGATGGATCGGATCCGCAAAACGCATCCGGACGTCTGAATGAAGCCTTACAGGGGCATGATCAATGACTGTGGTGATCACCCCATATAGACTCCCTGATCACCCCCCTGTAAAGCTCCATTCAGATGTCCGCATGATTTTTACGGATGCACTGATAGATGGATCGGATCCGCAAAACGCATCCGGACGTCTGAATGAAGCCTTACAGGGGCGTGATCAATGACTGTGGTGATCACCCCATATAGACTCCCTGATCACCCCCCTGTCATTGATCACCCCCCTGTAAGGCTGCATTCAGATGTCCATATGATTTTTACGGATGCACTGATAGATGGATCGGATCCGCAAAACGCATCCGGACGTCTGAATGAAGCCTTACAGGGGCGTGATCAATGACTGTGGTGATCACCCCATATAGACTCCCTGATCACCCCCCTGTCATTGATTACCCCCCTGTAAAGCTCCATTCAGACGTCCGCATGATTTTTACGGATCCACTGATAGATGGATCGGATCCGCAAAACGCATCCGGACGTCTGAATGAAGCCTTACAGGGGCGTGATCAATGACTGTGGTGATCACCCCATATAGACTCCCTGATCACCCCCCTGTCATTGATTACCCCCCTGTAAAGCTCCATTCAGATGTCCGCATGATTTTTACGGATGCACTGATAGATGGATCGGATCCGCAAAACGCATCCGGACGTCTGAATGAAGCCTTACAGGGGCGTGATCAATGACTGTGGTGATCACCCCATATAGACTCCCTGATCACCCCCCTGTCATTGATCACCCCCCCTGTCATTGATCACCCCCCTGTCATTGATCACCCCCCTGTCATTGATCACCCCCCTGTAAGGCTCCATTCAGACATTTTTTTGGCCCAAGTTAGCGGAATTATTATTATTTTTTTCTTACAAAGTCTCATATTCCACTAACTTGTGTCAAAAAATAAAATCTCACATGAACTCACCATACCCCTCACGGAAACCAAAGGCGTAAAATTTTTTAGACATTTATATTCCAGACTTCTTCTCACGCTTTAGGGCCCCTAGAATGCCAGGGCAGTATAAATACCCCACATGTGACCCCATTTCGGAAAGAAGACACCCCCAGGTATTCCGTGAGGGGCATATTGAGTCCATGAAAGATTGAAATTTTTGTCCCAAGTTAGCGGAACGGGAGACTTTGTGAGAAAAAAAATAAAAATATCAATTTCCGCTAACTTGTGCCAAAAAAAAATAATTTCTATGAACTCGCCATGCCCCTCATTGAATACCTTGGGGTGTCTTCTTTCCAAAATGGGGTCACATGTGGGGTATTTATACTGCCCTGGCATTCTAGGGGCCCCAAAGCGTGAGAAGAAGTCTGGTATCCATATGTCTAAAAATGCCCTCCTAAAAGGAATTTGGGCACCTTTGCGCATCTAGGCTTCAAAAAAGTGTCACACATCTGGTATCGCCGTACTCAGGAGAAGTTGGGGAATGTGTTTTGGGGTGTCATTTTACATATACCCATGCTGGGTGAGAGAAATATCTTGGTCAAATGCCAACTTTGTATAAAAAAATGGGAAAAGTTGTCTTTTGCCAAGATATTTCTCTCACCCAGCAAGGGTATATGTAAAATGACACCCCAAAACACATTCCCCAACTTCTCCTGAATACGGCGATACCACATGTGTGACACTTTTTTGCAGCCTAGGTGGGCAAAGGGGCCCATATTCCAAAGAGCACCTTTAGGATTTCACAGGTCATTTACCTACTTACCACACATTAGGGCCCCTGGAAAATGCCAGGGCAGTATAAGTACCCCACAAGTGACCCCATTTTGGAAAGAAGACACCCTAAGGTATTCCGTGAGGGGCATGGCGAGTTCCTAGAATTTTTTATTTTTTGTCCCAAGTTAGTGGAAAATGCTGATTTTTTTTATTTTATTTTTTTCATACAAAGTCTCATATTCCACTAACTTGTGACAAAAAATAAAACCTTCCATGAACTCACTATGCCCATCAACGAATACCTTGGGGTCTCTTCTTTCCAAAATGGGGTCACTTGTGGGGTAGTTATACTGCCCTGGCATTCTAGGGGCCCAAATGTGTGGTAAGGAGTTTGAAATCAAATTCTGTAAAAAATGACCTGTGAAATCCGAAAGGTGCTCTTTGGAATATGGGCCCCTTTGCCCACCTAGGCTGCAAAAAAGTGTCACACATCTGGTATCCCCGTATTCAGGAGAAGGTGGGGAATGTGTTTTGGGGTGTCATTTTACATATACCCCTGCTGGGTGAGAGAAATATCTTGGCAAAAGACAACTTTTCCCATTTTTTTATACAAAGTTGGCATTTGACCAAGATATTTATCTCACCCAGCATGGGTATATGTAAAAAGACACCCCAAAACACATTCCTCAACTTCTCCTGAGTACGGCGATACCAGATGTGTGACACTTTTTTGCAGCCTAGGTGGGCAGAGAGGCCCATATTCCAAAGAGCACCTTTCGGATTTCACAGGTCATTTTTTACAGAATTTGATTTCAAACTCCTTACCACACATTCGGGCCCCTAGAATGCCAGGGCAGTATAACTACCCCACAAGTGACCCCATTTTGGAAAGAAGAGACCCCAAGGTATTCGCTGATGGGCATAGTGAGTTCATGGAAGTTTTTATTTTTTGTCACAAGTTAGTGGAATATGAGACTTTGTATGAAAAAAATAAAAAATAAAATAATCATCATTTTCCACTAACTTGTGACAAAAAATAAAAAATTCTAGGAACTTGCCATGCCCCTCACGAAATACCTTGGGGTCTCTTCTTTCCAAAATGGGGTCACTTGTGGGGTAGTTATACTGCCCTGGCATTCTAGGGGCCCGAATGTGTGGTAAGGAGTTTGAAATCAAATTCTGTAAAAAATGACCTGTGGGTATACCCAAGTCCAGGATTGCCCCCTTGAAGGCCCGTCTTCCATTTCAATGGACCAGAGGACCAATTAAATATTTAGGGGTCTCGATCCCTAGTAGTACACAAGATCTGTACCAACACAATTACATCCCGCTTATGAAGGATGTTCAGCGCTTGCTACATACTTATAACTTACCCTATCTCTCTTGGATGGGAAGAAAAAACGTCCTGAAAGCATACGTCATGCCGAAAGTCCTATATACCATGCAATTAGTACCGATCTGGCTTCCTAAATCCTTCCTACAGAGTATGAGAAGTATGTTCTCAAGGTTCCTATGGAACGGTAGAAGGTCTAGGATACCACACGAAATCCTAACTAGACACAAAGAGAAAGGAGGGCTGGGCTTACCAGACATATCCAGATACTATAAAGCGATACAGCTTAATAGATGGCTGGAAATGGTGGACCCCAAAAGACAACCAGATGTCCAAGCAATTTGTAGCCATAGTGTAGGTAAGTGTTTTCAAAAACACTTATGGCTCCCAGATAAAAACACACATAATGACAAAACAATGGATCCCTTGATGTGTAGTCTCAGTAAAACCTGGAAAGAAATGAAAGGGAAACTGGCCCCTGACCCATCTCCACTACTCCCGGTGAGTTTATTGCCAGACCTCCTAGAACATAACAACTTAGACAAACCACAGGTGTGGAATTTTCTAGCATCAGTAAAACTAGGTGATACCACTCCAAATATAGAAACTTCCATTTTAACAGCCCTCCCGTGCTCGATTACTGAATCCCCAGGTTTCTTCTTAGCAAAATCACATATCAAAGCTGTGTGTGGGGAGTTGACAGTGAAGTATCCTCTACAGAGATCCTTAACTGAGTTTGAGAAGTTAGTACTGTCCCCCCTCTCTGTGGCAAAGAAAGTGGCGAAGCTATACCCATTGGTAGGAGGCGAGGGTGAACAGTCGAGACCTCAATACATCAAAGATTGGGAAAAGGAACTGAACAGAGTGTTGACAGATGCAGAGGTTAAAAGGATATTAAGAAGCTCTCATGGCTTCTCCCGTTGCTCTCGACTACAGGAGAACCATTATAAGCTTCTTTCGAGGTGGTATAAAACGCCTGATTTTCTATACAAAAGAGGCCTGACACCTACGGGAGAATGCTGGAGATGTGGCAATGGAGTAGGCTCCCTCTCGCATATCTGGTGGAATTGCTCGAAAATTAAGACTTATTGGAGTGAAACAGAATCACTAATTAGGAAACTTACATCCCCCAGTTTTAATCTCACCTTAGAAATGGTAGTGCTTGCACTTCCAACACCTCAATACTCCCCTTCCAAAAAGAATCTGGTCTCACATATTATAGCGGCTGCAAAAGCATTGATCCCCCTACACTGGCTAGATGTCAACCCCCCCTCCACACAGGAAATGATAGCCAAAGTGACTCAAATCTGTAGGTTTGAGGAAATGTCAAGCTGGATTGAAAGGACACATGATAAATTTGCAAAACTATGGAGTCCTTGGGAATCTCTGGCAAGGGTGAGTCCTAAGCCCTGACTAATTCAACTCTAGGACTGGAATCTGAGATATCCCCAATCCCCCTCCCCCCCCCTCCTCACCTCACACTTTATCCCTCTTCTCCCCACCTTTACCTCAATTTCTTACTTTCCCTTCTTCATCTCTTTGATCTGTTTTACACATTACTTACTCCTCAGGCAGGGTTCTAATAGGAGGCACCCTAGATAGTCTGAAAAGAAAGATATTTGCGCTCTCACTCATGTACAAGAGTGTTGTGGGGAGCCAATTTTTGACAAACAATCGGACCCTTGTATGCGCTAGAATAACATGTATTGATGACTGAGATACAATTGTATAATATGTAACATGACTGCATCTTCTTTTTATGTCACTTCAATGCATATAAGTTGTTTAATTTTATGAAAATGGAAAATAAAGAATCTATAAAAAAAAAAAAAAAAAAAAAATGACCTGTGAAATCCGAAAGGTGCTCTTTGGAATATGGGCCCCTTTGCCCACCTAGGCTGCAAAAAAGTGTCACACATCTGGTATCGCCGTACTCAGGAGAAGTTGGGGAATGTGTTTTGGGGTGTCATTTTACATATACCCATGCTGGGTGAGAGAAATATCTTGGCAAAAGACAACTTTTCCCATTTTTTTTATACAAAGTTGGCATTTGACCAAGATATTTATCTCACCCAGCATGGGTATATGTAAAAAGACACCCCAAAACACATTCCTCAACTTCTCCTGAATACAGAGATACCAGATGTGTGACACTTTTTGCAGCCTAGGTGGGCAAAGGGGCCCATATTCCAAAGAGCACCTTTCGGATTTCACAGTTCATTTTTTACAGAATTTGATTTCAAACTCCTTACCACACATTTGGGCCCCTAGAATGCCAGGGCAGTATAACTACCCCACAAGTGACCCCATTTTGGAAAGAAGAGACCCCAAGGTATTTCGTGATGGGCATAGTGAGTTCATAGAAGTTTTTATTTTTTGTCACAAGTTAGTGGAATATGAGACTTTGTAAGAAAAAAAAAAAAAAAAATCATCATTTTCCGCTAACTTGTGACAAAAAATAAAAAGTTCTATGAACTCACTATGCCCATCAGCGAATACCTTAGGGTGTGTACTTTCCGAAATGGGGTCATTTGTGGGGTGTTTGTACTGTCTGGGCATTGTAGAACCTCAGGAAACATGACAGGTGCTCAGAAAGTCAGAGCTGCTTCAAAAAGCGGAAATTCACATTTTTGTACCATAGTTTGTAAACGCTATAACTTTTACCCAAACCATTTTTTTTTTACCCACATATTTTTTTTTTATCAAAGACATGTAGAACTATAAATTTAGAACAAAATTTCTATATGGATCTCGTTTTTTTTGCAAAATTTTACAACTGAAAAGTGAAAAATGTCATTTTTTTGCAAAAAAATCGTTAAATTTCGATTAATAACAAAAAAAGTAAAAATGTCAGCAGCAATGAAATACCACCAAATGAAAGCTCTATTAGTGAGAAGAAAAGGAGGTAAAATTCATTTGGGTGGTAAGTTGCATGACCGAGCAATAAACGGTGAAAGTAGTGTAGTGCAGAATTGTAAAAAAGGGCCTGGTCTTTAGGGGGGTATAAACCTGTGGTCCTTAAGTGGTTAAGGCTACTTTCACACTAGTGTTCAGAGAGGATCCGTCTGGTGTCTGCTCAGACGGATCCGCTCCTATAATGCAGTCGTTTGTATCCGTTCAGAACGGATCCGTCTGCATTATAGTTTGAAAAAAATTCTAAGTCTGAAAGTAGCCTGAACGGATCCGTCCAGACTTTACATTGAAAGTCAATGGGGGACGGATCCGTTTGAAGATTGAGCCATACTGTGTCATCTTCAAGCGGATCCGTCCCCATTGACTTCCATTGTAAGTCTGGACGAATCCGCTTGCCTCCGCACGGCCAGGCGGACACCCGAACGCTGCAAGCAGCATTCAGGTGTCCGCTTGCTGAGCGGAGGCTGAACGCCGCCAGACTGATGCATTCTGAGCGGATCCGCGTCCACTCAGAATGCATTAGGGCTGGACGGATGCGTTCAGGGCCGCTTGTGAGCCCCTTCAAACGGAGCTCACGAGCGGACACCCGAACGCAGGTGTGAAAGTAGCCTAACCAGGTTTATCCAATTGTTTACCTCTGGGGCATGGCGTGCAAACCAGCTCCGACTGATCAGGAGCCTGGCTAGTCGTAGTGTTTAACCTAATAGGATCTTTTGGGATTTATGGCTACTTAATGTCGAGAGATCGTTCAGTAAAAACAATTGTGGCTCAAGAGGGATCCGTATTTTTAATTTGTGGGTGAGGAAATTGTTAATACCACTCCAGTATGACCCAAGTTCTGGGCATGCCCAGATCATATGGAGATAATCCGCACCAGCAGTATCACATCGAGGACACTTGGAGGTATCTCTTATTCCACACTTGTTTAACCAAATAGGAGTGACATATAATCTGTGATAAATGTTAAACTGTATTAGAACATGATTAAAGTTATGAGAAAGTACATCTGGATTAGTGAAAATGCTCCCCCACCCTACCATTTGTATATTTGGGCAGTCCCTCTCCCAGGCCTTCTGCCCTGGTGATTGTGTCTCAGAAAACCGTGACTTAATTAATAATTTATATATATTTGAAATCTTCATTCTTAATGGTATCTTCCCAAACCTCTCGTTTAACGGAGAAGAATTATCTATTTTTAGCAGTGATTTATCATCCAGACTAAAAAGTGCAGAGCGAAGCTGAAAATACCTAAACCAAGATAGATTACACTATGTGATAATTTAACAAACGCCTTAATTTCCCCGTTCTTAACAACCTGTGCCATATAAAGGATCCCATTCTTTTGCCAGAATTGATCCCTTGCTATACCATCTAAAGTCTGTAAGTGGATATTGTGCCAGAGAGGCGTGAATATAAGTGATCCCTTTACCCCCAACCATCCTCTAGTAACAGCCCACATTTTTTATAGTAATTTCGTAGTCCCTTTATGACCCCAGTCCCTATTAATCAGTAGCCCAGATTCCAGGAGCGTAAATATATTATTATGTGCAGAGCTTCTTAGTAGGCTACTTAAAAAAGTACTATTTGGCCATTCATTGCACATCCATAGCTGAGCAGCAATAAAGTAGCCTTTAAAGCATGGGAGACCCATGGGTAAACCCCCATGCTCCAGCGGCTTATATAAATATTCTAATTTGAGTCTCACTCGTTTTCTTCCCCAAATCAAATGATTGATTATTCTTTCCATTAATTTGAAATATTTATCCTCTATCCAAATAGGTATATTCCTAAGGACATAGAGGAATTGGGGTAGAATTACCATTTTAACCAGTGAAACTCAGTCAGCTCTAGATAAAGGAAGTCTCAACCAAATCCCTATTTTTGCCCTAGTTTTTGTTATCAATGGGGTCAGATTAAGATGTACAGAATTTTCAACCTTGGGAGATATCGTCATACCCAAGTATTGAAAAGTATCAACAACATCTAACTGGGTTATCAAGGACTCCTTTTGGGACACCGGGTCTATTGGCATCAGAATGGTCTTTGACCAGTTTATATCCAGGCCTGATACTTCGCCAAATAGTTTAACCATGCGGATAATTATTGGGACAGTTATCTCTGTATTATCTGCGAAAAAAAGAACATCATCTCCCCAAAGCCCATCCTCGCCAAAACCCTCCATAGGAACCGCCACTCCACCCTGTCAAAGGCCTTAGAGACATCTAAAGACAGGATGGAGCGAGCAGACCCCCCAGGAGCCTGTATATTGGCAAAAAGCCGATGAAGATTATGGTGTGTACCTTTGTTTTGAATGAAACCATTCTGGTCCGGATGGACAATGGAGGAGATAACCCCAGAAA
Organism: Bufo bufo; assembly: GCF_905171765.1. Lineage (NCBI taxonomy): Eukaryota > Metazoa > Chordata > Amphibia > Anura > Bufonidae > Bufo > Bufo bufo. The sequence continues at coordinate 218,873,388 of NC_053391.1, forward strand.
GTCTTGTGGCCAAAATCCTCGCCAGGAGCTTTACATCCGCGTTCAACAGTGAGATCGGTCTGTAGGATCCCAAATCTGTTTTTGGAATTAATATTATTACAGCTTCCATCATTGAACCCGGCAGGTTCCCCTCCTACACCGATTCAGCAAGGACCTCCAACAATCTAGGAAAAACATCCTCTTTATATTTACCATAAAATTCATATGGGAGTCCATCTGAGCCAGGGGTGGAGTTACCCAAACATAGCTTAATTGCACCTTCCAGCTCCTGAATAGAGAGATCGGCATCAAGTACCTTCCTTTGAGCCGAAGTGATAGTAGGAAAGACTATACCATCAAGATAAGAGTCCATCATTTCATCCGTGATCCTACAATCGGCTCTATAAAGGTCTGAAAAGTAATCAAGGAAGGCCTTCTCTATGGAGTCTTGTCCCCTATCCATCCTCCCATTGGCCAATCGTATATTATCTATATTCTTTTTGGATTCCTGACTCAAAATCACCCTAGATAAGAGTTTCCCCGGTCGCCCCGATTCAGTAAAATATTTTTGCCCTTTGAAGAATAAACTCTGTTGTGCCTTCTCCAGTAAGAAGTCAGAGTATGCTTGTGCAGTGTTCTGCATATTTTTCCTATTTTCCTCTGTCCTATTTTCCTATTTTCCTCTGTCCTATTTATATAGAAAGATTGTTCCTTTAAAATTTTCTCATTTTTCCCATACTCCTTTCTCAGGTTTGCAATGTAACTGACCATTATTCCCCTCATATAGGCCTTAAAAGTATCCCATACCATCTGGATTTTAGTTGACCCATAGTTAGTTACCCAAAATTGGTTTATTTCCTTCCGTATTATTTCATGATTCTTTATTAGTGATAGCCAATAAGGATTTAATCTAAAAGGAGACCTCCCTATTTGCTTATTCTGGGCCTGGCAAAGTTCAAGGAGTATTGGTAGATGGTCCGTACTTCATTCGTGTTACATATCGTACATATTTTTTATTAATCAGTGCATGGTCTATTCTGGACATGGATCTACCTGATTTACTAATACATGAAAAGACTCTTCTCCCCTGACCCAGAACTCCCCAAACATCCTCAAACCCGGCCTCAGAACAGAAACGTGCCAGGGGGGATCCCTGAACAGAGGCGTCTCCCTCAACTTCCCATAGAAACCCTATCTACTGTCAGATTAATAACACAATTGAAATCCCCAATAGTCAATGTGGGGCATTCCGGCCATTTGTTAATGAATGTTAGCAGAGAATTAAGCACTGAGAAGGAGAATGGAGGTGGAATATAATCAAAGCCAAAATGCACATCTTCCCTGCCAACTTACAGTATAAGAAGACAAATCTTCCCTAGTGGTCAACAGAGGACGCCTCGCAAAAAAACTCAATCGTTCTATGAATGAAAACTGACACTCCCCTAGAATGACTAGAGAAGGTCGAGTGATACGTGTGTGCAGCCCATTCCCTGGTGACCACCCCGGAAGTCTCCCCAGTAAGATCTGTTTCTATCAAGCATACAATTGCTGGGAGATGTATACGCATCATATTAAAAACCGCTTGTCTCTTTCTTCTGTCCCCCAAACCCCTAACATTCCAGGTAAGAATTCTGATAGACATTATGAGCAATAATTAGAAAAAGAAAAAAAAAAAGAAAAAAGAAAAGAAAAACACGCATCCCAGCCCACCCAACCCCCCCATACAGGTAATCCACCACATATTGCAGCAGATTTCTCACCTATGACCATCCCTCCCATACCCCCCCCCCCCTTCCTGCTCGGCACCTCCCCGCTAGAAAAAGAAAGAAAGTGGGAAATATAAACACCCTCTGACAATTATTATTCCCAGCCAACCAAACAACAGTTAAGTCACATATTAATTCGTTCAAGCCAATCCGCAGCTTTATCCGGAGTGTCAAAAAATTAAATGGTATCTTTAAAAATAATTCAGAGTTTTGCTGGGAAAATAAGTGAGTATTTAATATCCCTTTCTCTTAGCCTCTTTTTAACAATCATAAACAAACGTCAATTTTCCTGGATATCCTTTGAAAAATCAGGAAAGAAGGCCAATCTATTCCCATCATATAGAATGGGGGGACATTCCCTCGCCCTTCTTAGTACCATATCTCTGTCCCTTGAAACCAGCATCTTAACAAGGAGTGTTCGTGGTTGTCTCCCAGGGATTGGTTTCCGACCTGGGACCCGATGGGCTCTTTCTACCATAAACATAGGTGAAAAAAGATCCCTCCCAAAATTCTCCAGGATCAACGTCTGTATAAATTGGGTAGGGATCTTATCTTCCACACCCTCTGGAACCCCCAAAATTCTCACATTATATCTTCGTGATCTGTCTTCGAGGTCCACCACCTTTCTTTTGAGAAGGTTAAGATCTATCTTCAGGGAGGACACCTCGGCATTTATTTTTTGGGATTCATTCTGCATTATAACCAAAGAACTCTCCACATTGTTAACTCTATCTCAGATTTTTGACAAATCGTCTCTAATCAGTCTCACATCGGCTTGAATGAACCCAAGTTGGGTTGTAATGCCTTGTATTAAATCCCCATTCTCTTTTACTGCCATTAGTATTTCTTTTAGCGAGGTAGAGTCGACGTTAAACATATCTTCTCCCTCTGTTCCCCCTTCCCCTTGGGGGTACCCAGAAGCTTTTTGGGGTTCTGCTTCCGTCACCTCAGCACTGTCAGTTCTTTTGGAACTAATGTCCTTCTGAACACCTCTAGTATTAACCCTTGGGGACCTTAGGAATTGGTCTATTTTTATTCCTTCAAAGGGTTTAGTGGCCGGTTTCTGGGCAGAGAGATCTGCGGAGTGCCTACTAGCTTTTGGGGCCATTCCGCATTCCTCTTTTTCCTTACTTCCCCCTCTTCTTTTTTTTCTCTTCCTTTTCTCCCTTTCTTTCTCTCCTTCTCCCTCCTTTTTTCTTTTTTTTTTTTCTTTCTTTCCCCTCTTCTTTTCTTCCCTCTCTCCTCCTCTCTTTCTCCTTCCTCTTTCCTTTTTTTTTTCTCTTTTCTTTTTTTCTTTTCTCTTTTTTTTTTCCTTTTTTTTTCTCCCCCCCCTCCTTTCTCTTTCTTTTTGCTCTCCTGCCCCCCCTTTTTCCTGTTTCCTTATCTTTATCTTCTTGTCCTCCCTTAGTAATAATCCATGTGAGATGTAGGTTGAGTGTAGATTAGTATCCTTCAGCTAGCTTTGGTTACTGTGTTACTTTGTTAGTTGATTAGTAAGAGAATAGAGGAACCAAAGAAAACAGCAAAAAAGGAACCGTCTCACCAGTTTCCACATGAAGGCCGGACAATCATAGAGACAATAGGCGTTGTAAGAACAACCGGGTGACAGAAGAGGAGCCAGGGGTCCCGCGAGACAGCCAACACAGCCGGAGAGGATCACCAGAAGAAACAGCCGACCAAGCTCTGATGACACCACCACAGGCAACCCGGAGAGGAGCAGGAGGCACAGGACACAGCCGGAGCAGACCGTCAGGAGGAGCAGCCGACCAGGCACCGACGGACAACGCAGGCAGCCCCAGGGCGCAGAGAAGATCCACCAGGAGGAGAGGAATGCCGCACCAGCGGGAACAGGGAAACCGGAAGTTGCCAGCAGGTGAACCCAGGGGGACCGCGAACCAAGCCGCTCCAAACACCGCCAGCCAAGAAGGCAGAGAGGAGGGAGCCGAGGCAGAGGCAAATGCACGGAGCGAAGCGGAGACCAGGTAAGAAGTCCAGTCTGGGTAAGGCAAGGTGAGGAGGGAGAGGAGGGGGACATACTTGGAGGCACACTTGGAAGCAGAAACCGGGGCGCACCTGAAGCGGGGATCGGGACTACATCTCGAGCCCCCGGGTCTAGGGAGAGAGGGAAAGGCCGCAGAGATGCTCAAAGGAGCGGGGAAGCCGAACCACGGGAGGAGGAGGGGAGAGCGCGACGTCCTACTCCTACGTCATCACGTCATAACCCGTCATCAGATTCATTCTTAAAAAGAAGGAACACACCGGTGAGCTCAGCAACACCAAAAGACCCGGAAGACCACGGAAAACAACTGTGGTGGATGACTGAAGAATTATTTCACTGGTGAAGAAAACACCCATCACAACAGTTGGCCAGATCAAGAACACTCTCCAGGAGGTAGGTGTATGTGTGTCAAAGTCAACAATCAAGAGAAGACTTCACCAGAGTGAATACAGAGGGTTCACCACAAGATGTAAACCATTGGTGAGCCTCAAAAACAGGAAGGCCAGATTAGAGTTTGCCAAACGACATCTAAAAAAGCCTTCACAGTTCTGGAACAACATCCTATGGACAGATGAGACCAAGATCAACTTGTACCAGAGTGATGGGAAGAGAAGAGTATGGAGAAGGAAAGGAACTGCTCATGATCCTAAGCATACCACCTTATCAGTGAAGCATGTGGTGGTAGTGTCATGGCGTGGGCATGTATGGCTGCCAATGGAACTGGTTCTCTTGTATTTATTGATGATGTGACTGCTGACAAAAGCAGCAGGATGAATTCTGAAGTGTAATTCGGGCAATATTATCTGCTCATATTCAGCCAAATGCTTCAGAACTCATTGGACGGCGCCAGTGCAGTTTCTAGGTAAAATTTCTCTCAGGGCGAGTGTAAAAAAAAACTCCCCCCCCCCCCTCAAAACTGCTCGATGAAATAAGTGTCTCCCCATTGTAAAAAATGTGTAACCACATTGCATGGATGGTCACAGTGACGCACCCAGTGACCCACTGTCCCACAGACTCAGGCTCTCACTCACAGCAGGCTTTCTTTCTCAGCACTGCTCCGGGCGGGCGATAACAGGCAGGCAGTGCGGGCGGCGGTGCTCACCTCACTCACTGTATGTCGTGCGGCGCGTGACGTACAGTGAGTGAGCGCCGCCGCCCGCAGAGCCTGCCTGTGGGGGGACATTATTTTTAATAAGGATCACTATGGACATTATTTAGAATGGAGGCTGCTGTGGGTGTCATTATAACTGTATAATGTCTGATAGGCCTAGTCCTGAGTTATATTACCCTGCCCTGTATAATAATGTACCCTGATACCCCTTAGTTATATTACATCAGCGGGGTAATATAACTAAGGGGTATCAGGGATGGGTACATTATTATACAGGGCATGGGCAGGGTAATATAACTCAGCTCAGGACTAGGCCTATCAGACATTATAGTTATAATGAGTAATGACACCCACAGCAGCCTCCATTCTAAATAATGTCCATAGTGATCCTTATTAAACTTAATGTCCCCCACAGTGACAGTGGCCCCCATTTTCATGTCTCCCACAGTGGCCCCCGCCCCCCATTGTAATTAATGCCCCCCCTCCCACAGACCATCACTCGCCTCACAGCAGGCTTCTTTTCAGCATCAGCACTGCTCAGGGGCTCAGGGCGAGCGGTAACAGGCAGGCAGTGCGGCGCTCACTCACTGTACGTCACGTGCCTAGTAGGAGGAACAGGCGCGTGACGTCAGTAAGTGCCGCCCGCACGTATCGGAGCTGAGTGACTGGACTCGGTAGTACGTACGGGCACTGTCTGAAGAGTGAGAGGACTCGTCACTCGGGCTCAGGTCGCAGGGCAGGCGAGATCTCAGTGAGAGGGAGCCAGGGCGCACGGCAGAGAAACGACAAGAGGGCACCCCACTTCTGACAGCGCCCCGGGCGGCCGCCAGGCCCGCACGCCCCTAGAAACGTCCCTGGACGGCGCTTCCAGGGCCGCTGATAGGCCAGTACAGCTGGCCCAGTTGTACCGGGCCCGGCTGGCAGGGGGGCCCGGGCAGCCTCGACATAACCAATTAATGTTTTAAAAAAAAAAAAAAAAAAAACCTCCACAGCCCTGACCGCTAGTCAAACGCCGTCGTACCCCCCCCCCCCCCCTGCTTTCTACGTTTTTTTTTTTTTTTTAAATCGCCGCTCAGTACCTGCCTGCTTGCTCCGTTTGTATGCGGCAGCAGGTAGGGACTATTTCCTCTGTTTCGGGCGCGGAAGAGTATCTCTTCTCTTCTCTCTCCCGCGCCCGCTCCTCTGCTCTGCTCAGTCTGCTCTGCAGAATCAAGTCCCGGCCAGCTTGTCCTTCCCTGGCGCCGCGGAGTGATTCTTCTCCCTCCGCGGCGCCAGGGAAGAGAGTGAGAGAAGGAAAAGCACCACTGGCAGTGAAGAAAGGAAAAAAAATAAAAAAAATTGTGACACTCCGGGCAGCGAATCCAGGAATCCAGGGAGGCAGACAGCACAGCAGCCAGCGCTACTACTACAGTCTATCTACAGTGAAGGAGGAAGTGACTCTGTCCTGGGGCCAGGAATCAGGATAACAGGTATGAATGTACTTGTTTGGGGGGGGGGGGGTCAAGATCTACTGTCTGCAGGCTCACTCTAATTATTATTTCAGGCCTGGCTACCCCACTGTAGTTGAGTTGTCTACAGTAAACTATCTTTAACGAGACCTGGCTTGTTGTTTTTTTTCCACCTTTATCATTTGTTTAATCTTCCTAATTTTTTCAAAATACCACTTCATTTATTCATTAATGTTTTTTTATTACATATTGATATTAAAGAGGTCTGTTCTCATCTGAAAACAGTATTTATTTTGGATAATAAAACTTATAACTGGCTGGAGAAAAATAAATATCACTTGTAGACAAATCTGCATGTTGTTTCAAGGCGGCGTCTGGGGAGGGGCCAAGGGCGGGGCCAGGGGTGTGGCTGAAGGAGGGATCAGGGGGTGGAGCTGAAGGGGCCCCCGTCATGTATGCTGTACGGGGCCCCATGATTTCTATCAGCGGCCCTGGGCGCTTCACAGTGCAGATGGACAATGACCCAAAGCATACTGCAAAAGCAACCAAAGAGTTTTTTAAGGGGAAGAAGTGGAGTGTTATACAATGGCCAAGTCAATCACCTGACCTGAATCTGATTGAGCATGCATTTCACTTGCTGAAGACAAAACTGAAGGGAAAATGCCCAAAGAACAAGCAGGAACTGAAGACAGTTGCAGTAGAGGCCTGGCAGAGCATCACCAGGAATGAAACCCAGCGTCTGGTGATGTCTATGCGTTCCAGACTTCAGGCTGTAATTGTCTGCAAAGGATTTGCAACCAAGTATTAAAAAGTGAAAGTTTGATTTATGATTCTAATGTCCCATAACTTTTGGTCCCTTAACAAGTGGGAGGCACATATGCAAACTGTTGTAATTCCTACACTGTTCACCTGATTTGGATGTAAATACCCTCAAATTAAAGCTGACAGTCTGCAGTTAAAGCACATCTTGATAGTTTCATTTCAAATCCATTATGGTGGTGTATAGAGCCAAAAATTTTAGAATTGTGTCGCTGTCCCAATATTTATGGACCTGACTGTATTTGGGGATGAATGATCGTAGTAACAATCATTTATCCCCGTACAGAGCTAATATAATTGCTGCATTTTAACGCAATATGTCTGCTTATGTAAAATTGCCCTACGTCACATGGATGAGTGCAAGTCCATCTTTTAGGCCTTATGCACACAACTGTATTTTTTTCCGCATCCGAACTACATTCATTTCAGTGAGGCTGGAAAAGAAATGCATACAGCACGCCATGTGCTTTCTGCATCAATATGTCTGCATGTGTGTCCTGCAAAAATATAGAACATGTACTATCGTTGTCCACTGAAATTGTGTAACACACGTTGCTGGTATCCGTATTTTGCAGATCCGCAGTTTGCGGTCTTGTGCTTGAGTAGTTACTTGGTTTATGATCCATCTTTGCCACTTTCTGGCTACTTGTGGCCAATATGTAAGTAAGATGACTATATGCCACTTACTGATATAGGTTTTCTGGATGGGTTTTTCTATGCCATTTTCTATATTTTATAAGCCATGTCCCCTTGTTAGGCAAATCTATTGTGCTGTCCGCATAGAGGTCCTGTCCATAAGATGGCCGCTGATGGAGGGTCATGTGACCAGACATCACGAAGTCTCCTCCATTCAAACACACTGCACCTGAACTAAACTCTGAACAGTGCAACTGCAAATGGCAGGTCCAGTGTTTTTGAATGGAGAGGAGGTCATATGACCCTCCATCAGAAGCCATTTTATGGACAGGACCTCTATGTGGACACAGCACAAGATTTGGCAAACAAGGTGGCATCTCTCATGAAATATAGAAAAGTGCACAGAGTTTCAACAAAGGCTATGTTAGTAAGTGCCATATAATAATCTTACTAACACATTGGTGAACAGTCACCAGAAAGTGGTCAGCCAGTTTAAGTAACATATCTGCTATGGCTACTACTGTAAACAAATGAGTTAGATAGAAATAGTAGAACATTACTGACCAGAATTTCAGATTACATAAAATGTTCTGAAAATAGTCAAATGCTAACCCAACCCTAATGCTTCTCTCTAAAAAGGAAAATCTTGCACAAAACCACCCACATCATTACGATTAATCCATTAAGTCTACTTAAAAGCAACACCAATTATGAAATTAGTCAAAAACATCCCAACCCTAATGTCCTGACTCACAGTCGATTATAGTTTAGTCACAACACCTAAGCAGAAATATTATTTTCTGACAACTCTCTTTTTCATAGTATTCAAATTAAAATGTTGTCAAAACGAAATCTCATAGCAAGGCCCCATTCAGCGGAGGTCTGGCACTGCTGGACCACCCTGACTGCAGACTATAAGGCTACTTTCACAATCGCGTTTGGTGCGGATCCGTCATGGATCTGCACAAACTCTTCCATTCAGATAATAGAACCGCATGCATCCGTTCAGAATGGATCCGTTTGTATTATCTGTAACATAGCCAAAACGGATCCGTCTTGAACACCATTGAAAGTCAATGGGGGATAGATCTTTTTTTTTTTTTGTGCCATATTGTGTCAGTGAAATAGGGATTTGTCCCTATTCACTTACATTGTGTGTCAGGACGGATCCGTTTGCCTCCGTATCATCAGTCGGACACCAAAACGCTGCAAGCAGCGTTTTGGTGTCCGCCTCCAGAGCAGAATGGAGGCGGAACGGAGGCAAACTGATGCATTCTGAACAGATCCTTATCCATTCAGAATGCATTAGGGCAAAACTGATCCGTTTTGGACCGCTTGTGAGAGCGCTGAAACGGATCTCACAAACGGAAACCAAAACGCCAGTGTGAAAGTAGCCTAAGATGCAGGCACTTTTTAGCAAGAATTTTTCTTGCTAAAAAGTGCAGGAAGGGCCATCACTAGCTGGTCGCCAGGGTTAAGAGGGGCTGGACCCTACTTTATCAGCTAGTGATGGCCTAGGATAGGCCATCACTTAAAAAACACTTGACAATCCCTTTAATTCGGAGCACCGTTCCAAGATAAGCATATTGCAATAAGGTTCTAACCGTATTCAGAGCTGTTGGCGTACTTCCACACAGGACGAATTCGCTATGAATTTGCAGATAGCATTTGGCAAATAAGTGCCATACGTACTCCTGCTCATATCTGCACCAGCACTCAGCATCAGCAGGCTGGTACAGGACAGTTAGGCTTAGGAGACCCCTATATCCTGACCCTTATCATTTACCAGTCCCCTGATGAGTTGGAATATAACCAATGAAACGCGTTGGAACACTTTTACACCATTATCTGGGACTTCCCTGCAATCTTTCCCATTTCTCCATTCCACAGAGTCGATAAACCATTCTACTAAGGGTACAGCAGGGAGCCCTAGTTAGATTTGAGGGACAGCTCAGATGGGTCGCCCTTATCAGGGCGAGTGCTCCGCTACCTCAGTGTAAAGCGTAGCTCAGGCCAAGTAGGGGCATTTCAGGACAAGACACCCGGCTTGACGTTGGGAGACCCCCTGTTACCGATAATCTACAAAGAGGTAAGACCAATCCTTTTCTTAAATTGCACACTGGTTTACTTGCACTACTTGCTTTGATTTTTATTTAATAATTATTTTGTTGGGCTTTTTATAACTGAACGATTAAACGTTAAGTGTTATAGATGGGGCCATTTTTGTTAATTGCTTCTAAATATAGGGTCCTTTGTATCCTAATTACCATATTGGACTTTGGTTGTGTTACGGTCTACATTTGGCAAATCAGCAGCATTTTACAGTAGCAACAAAGAAGATAAGATTTTAAGAACTGTTGTGAAAAAAAATACACAATGTAGATTTTAAATCCTCAGCATACTAGTTTATCCAGCAGATTTCCACCACAGATTTGACCCTTTGCAATGCATAGGGTGAAATCCAAGGCAAATCTGTGACAAATCTGCATGGAAAATCCACCTTGTGTGGCCGTACCCTCAATAATCATGAAGCACTCCAAACATTACACCGATATATAATAAATACTATAGGCCACGTAGAGCAGGGATGGCCAACCTGCGCCTCTCCAGCTGTTGTAATACTATAACTCCCACCATGCCCTGCTGATGGCTGTAGTCAGTCTGGGAATGCTGAGAGTTGTAGTTTTGCAACAGCTGGAGAGCCTTAGGTTGGCCATCACTGACGTAGAGGATGACACAATGTACAAAAAATTATAGTTATTTTGCATAACAGTAATACGTAATGTTAAAGTGTTTCCAAACAAGTGGCTAAAGTGATAGTTATTAAACAGCACATATACGAGGGTAGCATATCTAATGTTATGTCCTGCTGTAGAGACCTGCTACACAAAGCCATAGGTGTAACCAAATTAAAGAGTTTATGGATGCTACTTAGTGTTGATCGAGCACCAGAGTGCTAGGGTGTTCTGGTGCTCAGGTCGAACACCCTGGGATGCTCGTCAATGGGAGAACCCAAGCATTAAACTCCCTGCTCAAAAGAGGGGAGTGTGTCTGGTTCATAAGAAAAGGTCAGAAATTGATGGAAACACCAGCGAAATGGTTCGGGAACAGCATGGGGAGGATGTCTGGATGCATCTTGGACTCCCAGGTCGGATGTTGTCCGAGTAGTACGCTACATTTACAGACTGACAATAATACACACAAAACCGAAGATAAAATTTATTTTAGACGGAGGAAAAATTGTTAGGAAACATTCCTTCCTGTATATTCACTTGTATATAAAGTGCAAGTGCTGCCAAAAATTACAAGGAAGAGGCACTCCGATACAACCTGTATATCACATAAAGGAGGGCCTCATTCACCCTTGAAAAATTATGATTGATGGCCTGCTGGTGACCCTCAAAAACATTAGGAGCAAGGGAGTGTTGGTGACCCTCTAAAAATTACAGACGAGGGCCTGCTGCTGAGCTGACCATCTAAAACGTTAGTGGTGAGGGTCTGCTGCAGACCTGACTCTCTAAAACATTAGGGGTGAGTGCCTGCTGCTGATCTGACCCTCTAAAACATTATATGCGAGGGCCTGCAGGTGAGCTGACCCTCTAAAAGATTGTAGCTGAGGGCCTGCTGGTGAGCTGACCCTCTAAAACATTACATGCGGGGGCGTGCAGGTGAGCTGACCCTCTAAAAGATTGTAGGTGAGGGCATGCTGGTAAGCTGACCCTCTTAAACATTATATGCAAAGGCCTTCAGGTGAGCTGACCCACTAAAAGATTGTAGGTGAGGGCCTGCTGGTTAGCTGACCCACTAAAACATTACATGCGAGGGTCTGCAGGTGAGCTGACCCTCTAAAACATTGTAGGTGAGGGCCTGCAGGCGAGTTGACCCTCTAAAACATTGTAGATGAGGGCCTGCAGGTGAGCTGACCCTCTAAAAGATTGTAGGTGAGGGCCTGCTGGTGAGCTGACGCTCTAAAAGATTGTAGGAGAGGGCCTGCTGGTGAGCTGACCCTCTATAACATTATGTGTAGATAAGACGCGGCACTCGTGTCTATTTAGACTATGGTGCTTGTTGTGCTGGCTTCCCAGCCAGAATCATACATTGAAAGAGAAAACAACCGCACTCAATCCAAGAACTATTGTTCCGGTTTGTTTATTTTTGTGGCAACTTCACCAATTTGTGACGTTTCGGTCATAAGACCTTTATCAAACACAAGTTGCCGTAAAGAAGAAATGTGGAAGGAGTAAAAGCTAATGGTGTATCCACATACACATATCTATATGGGTGTGGATACACCATTAGCTTTTACTCCTTCCACATTTCTTCTTTACGGCAACTTGTGCCTCTATAACATTATATACGAGGGCCTGCAGGTGAGCTGACTCTTTACAACATTAGGAACGAGGGCAGACTAATAGGCATGTTGATATGATGGAAGAGGAGGAGGAGGAGGACGAGAAAAGGAAGATTGAACCATATACCCTTTTTTGTGGTGGAAGGGGTGCATGGGAATACAGTGTATTCAGTACATTATATAAAACATATTTAAAGTGCCTTTATGTTCAGCCGCTTTCCTCTGGTGGAGTAGAGAAGTCAGGGGGAATCCAGGCCTTGTTAATTTTTAAAGAGTCAACCTGTCAGCATTTTCAGTTGACAGGTGGAATGCGCTTATCAGTTATTATGCCCCCAGCAGCACTAAATACACGCTCTGACAAAACGCTGGCGGCAGGGCAAGCCAGCACCTCCAAGGTGTGGAGCGCCAGTTTGTGCCACATGTCCAGCTTGGACACCCAGTAGTTGTAAGGCACAGAGGGATCATTGAGGACGCTGACACGGTCTGCTACGTACTCCTTCACCATCTTCCAAAACTTTTCTCTCCTTGTGAAACTAGGCCGCGCATCAGGGTGAGGGTGCTGGCGGGGTGTCATGAAACTGTCCCAGGCCTTGGAGAGTGTTGCCTTGCCTCTGTTGAAACTGCTGTGTGTTCCCCTCATCTCCCCTCCGGTTGCCCAAGGAACTATGTACTCTGCTGCTAGCGGTGGCAGCTAGAAATTTTTGGAGCAATTTTTCCACAAGGACCTTCTGGTATTGCACCATTTTGCTAGTCCTCTCCACCACAGGAATTAGAGATGAGATGTTCTCTTTGTAGTGGGGGTCGAGAAGGGTGAACAACCAGTAATCAGTGTTGTCCAAAATGCGTAAAACGCGTGGGTCATGGGAAAGGCAGCCTAACATAAAGTCAGCCATGTGTGCCAGAGTCCCAACAGGCAAGACTTCGCTGTCATCATCAGGAGGATGACTCTCAATCTCCTCATCCTCTTCCTCCTCTTCTGCCCATCCACGTTGAACAAATGGAATTAAACTTCCATGGGTACTACCCTCTGTAGAGGAGGCAACCGTCTCCTGCTCCTCCTCCTCCTCATCATAATCATCCAATTTGCGCTGAGGAGAGAAAATGAGGGTGGTCTATCACCCTGTGTAATGTCAAAGAAGTGGGATGGTTACGCTGATAATAGCGTTATCATCATCACCATCTGTGTTGATTCCTCAAAGTTTCTTAAAACCTCACAGAGGTCAGACATCCATTCCCACTTTTAACTTGTGAAGAGTGGAAGCTGACTGGAAAGGCGATGACCATATTGCAGCTAGTATTCCACTACTGCCCTCTGCTGCTCACAGAGCCTGGTTAACATGTGGAACGTGGAGTTCCAGCGCGTGCTCACGACGCACAACAGTCGGTGAGCTGGCAATTGTAAGCACTGCTGCAGCATTGACAGATTGGCGGAAGCTGTCAATGACTTGCGGAAATGGGCACACATGCGGCGCACCTTCACCAGTAGCTCAGGCAAATTGGGGTAGGTTTTGAGAAACCGCTGAACCACTAAATTGAAGATGTGGGCTAGGCATGGTATGTGTGTGAGCTTCCCGAGATCCAAAGCCGCCACCAAGTTACGGCCATTTTTAGACACAACCATGCCTGGTTCAAGGTTGAGAGGCGAGAGTCACGGCTCAGTCTGGTCCCTTATCCCCTGCCACAGCTCTGCGGCGGTGTGATGTTTGTCACCTAAGCAGATCAGCTTAAGCACTGCCTGTTGACGCTTCCCCACTGCAGTGCTACACTGCTTCTAGCTACCGACTGATGGCTCACTGGTGCTGCAAGAGGATAATTCTGAGGTGTAAGTGGAGGAGGAGGCGGAGGAGGAGAAGTGGGGGTTGGAGCCACTAACATAGGTGGTGGAGGAAACCCTGATGGAATTAGGGCCCGCAATCCTTGGCATCAGTAACACCTGTGCCTTCCCAGTGTATGACTCACTCCCTGCCTCCACAACTTTCACCCAGTGTGCCGCCAGGGAAGTGTAGCATCCCCGGCCACAAGCACTTGTCCGTGTGTCAGTGGTTAAGTGGACCTTCCCAGTAACTGTGTTGGTCAGGGCACGGCTGATGTTACGGGACACATGCTGGTGAAAGGCGGGCACGGCACACTGTGAAAAATACTGGCGGCTGGGGACTGCGTAACGAGGGACGGCCGCCGACATCAGGCTGCGGAAGGCCTCAGTGTCCACAAGCCTAAATGGCAACATTTCCAGGGCCAGTAATTTGGAAAGTTGAGCATTTAGTGCAGCGGTGGGGAACCATTTTGCTGCCAAGGGCCATTTGGATATTTGTAACATCATTCGGGGGCCATACAAAATTCTCAATAAAAATTTTTTACTGCTGTATTTGGTCAAACATATAATTGACTTAGGGATAAGTTACAGAAATTGCACTTCAATTAAAATAATCTAGAGGGCTGTATTTTTGCAGCACAAAATAGCGCCTGCACTATATATATACAGTATATTACATACAATACAGGCGCCATATTGACCACACAAAGCAGTCTAATTTTTAAGTTCAGAATGTTACTTATTTGACATTAATGGCAGGAAGCTAAACCCAGGGGGTCCAGAGAGGGGTTCACCCAGCTTTCACTCTCCCTGCCTCTTTCTTCGCAACTGTCCCTGCCTTTGTCCCTTTCTCAGCAAAATATCTGCCCCCACCTCCATCAGCCTGAAATCAGCCTCCTATCAGACCCCCCAGGCCTACATCAGCCTCAGATCAGACTCCCATCAGACCTCTAAGCCTCAGATTAGACCCCAATCAGACCCTTCCTAGCTTCAGATCAGACTCCCATCAGACCCCCAGCCTCAGACCAGACCCGGATCAGGCGCCCAGCCTCAGATCAGCCCCCATCAGACCCCCCAGGGTCAGATCAGCCCCTATAAGACCCCCCAGCCTCAGATCAGACCTTCATAATACCCTCCCTAGCCTCAGATCAGCCCCCATCAGACCCTCCCCAGCCTCAGATCAGCCCCCATCAGCCCCCCTAGTCTCAGATCAGACCCCTATCAAACCCCAGCCTCAGATCAGACACCCCCAGCCTCAGATCAGACCCTCCCAAGCCTCAGATCAGACCCCCATCAGACCCTCCCCACCCTCCTTTAGCCTCAGATCAGCCCCAATCAGACATCAGATCAGATACTGTATTTAAGATAAACAAATAAACTTACCTCTCCAGCTCCGTACGGCGCTGCCTCTTGGCAGATTCACTTACCCTCCCTGTTCTTCTTCCTGCCGCACTATATTGTCACCTCACACCGCACAGCGTCAGGTCATAGTGCACGTCTACGTGCACTGCGTCCTGATGCTGGATGTGTCAGGACACAGTGTGGGGCTGAAAGAAGACCAGGGAAGGTGAGGACAGCCAGTGCAGTGCTGTTCTCACCTTCCTGTGCCTCCCGTATGCTAATGACCGCTTCCATAATGGAAGGGGTCATAAGCATTTTCACATTATGTTCTGGCAGGGGGCCGGGGGCCACATGAAATGATACCGTGGGCCGCATACGGCCCTCGGGCCGGAGGTTCCCCACCCCTGATTTAGTGCTATGGCCTGTGGGTGGGTGGCTGGGTATTTGCGCTTGCGTTCAAATGCCTTGGGTAAGGACATTTGTATGCTGCGCTGGGACACGGAAGTGGATGTGGTCACTGATGGTGCTTGCGAAGGTCCAGGTGCAGGGCGGGAGGCATCCGGGCCTGTGCCTTCGACAGGGTATTGGCCAGCACGTAACACAGGGGAAGAGACCTCTTGAGACACTAATTGCCGTTGACTTATTGGCAACTGTGTCTCATCATCATCATCATCATCCATCTCGTGAAACACTAATTGCCGTTCCCCACCGTCATCTTCTTGTGACTGTGGATGCTCAAGAGTTTGGGAATCAGGGCATAAGATCTCATGTCCCTCTTCAAGCGGGCTTGTCGAGAGGCCAAAATGAAGAAATGGCGCTGAAAATAGCTCCTCGGAATATCCGAGTGTGGGATCACTTGTTTGGCAAGACTATCCATGGTGGGAAGAAGGAAGATCAGGGTGAGAATTGTGTTAAACAGACTCTTGGCTACTGAGACTGGACTTGGTGGAAGACAGGATGGTGCTTAACCGACTGGAAGCATTATCTGCTGCAATCCAACCAACCACCTGGTCGCACTGGTCTGACTTCGAGAGCATTTTCCTGTGCTGCCCTGCAAACTGGGACATGAAGCTAGATATCATGGATGATTGTTTTTCATGTGCTCTGGCAGCAGGCACAGTTTCAACGCGCCCAGGGCCACGGCCTCTGCGTGCACCATCAGTATCACGGCCACTTCACTGTCCCTTACTGCTCGCCTTCTTCATATTAAATGTCTCACGTACAGTATGTCTCACGTAGCATAGGATTTGTAAGTGTATGCGCAAAAAAAATCAAAAAAGGTATTTGGGATGTGCACTGGTTACACAGTAGAAATACCACAGATAATGTCGCTGATGTCAGCAACGACTAATATAAAATTACAGTAAATGTCACAGGTATTTGGGTTGTGGAAACGTTACCCCAGGTAATGTCACTGTCCACAGCGGACACCGTCTACGGAAAAGTACACTGGATGTCACTGATATTTTTGGGATGTGCACACGTTACACAGGAGATGTAGTGCAGCTAATGTCACTGTCCACAGCGGACACCGTCTACGGAAAAAGTACACTGGATGTCACAGATATTTTTGGGATGAGCACACGCTACACATGAGATGTAGCGCAGATAATGTCGCTGTCTGCAGCGGCCTGACTATTGCATGCTATTTAGCGCAGGATGCGCTAAGAATAGATATTGCTGCCACACACAACAGTCCTTAAAAGGACTTTTAGGTCTGTAAAGTTTTAGCAATTTAGCGCCGGTTGCACTGAAATATATATATTGCTGCTGCCACACACAACAATAGTCCTGAAAAGGACTTTTGGGTCTCTGCCAAGTTTTTCTACTGATATAAAAAGATTTCACTCCCTACACTATCTTTCCCTTCCTCAGCACAGCTCTCCCTGACTAACACTGAGCCTAACACGTGTCATTGGGTGCTATATAGCACCCGATGACGCGTTCCGGCCAGCCAATCACTGTAATGCCAGTAACCAACATGGGTAGGGCATTACAGTGGAGGGCAGTGCTTACCTGCACGTTTATTGGCTGCCTAGCAGCCAACAAACGTGGGGGGAGGAGACCTCGTTTTAGCCTATAGAGATGCGGACATGCACGGCTAGATCGCCGCTAGCATGTCCGCAATATACCTGTCCCATAGCGATGTGTCCTTTTATTGTGTGTAAAAAATGATTTTATAGATATGTAAATGAGCATGGTAAGGA
Organism: Bufo bufo; assembly: GCF_905171765.1. NCBI lineage: Eukaryota > Metazoa > Chordata > Amphibia > Anura > Bufonidae > Bufo > Bufo bufo. The sequence goes on from NC_053391.1 coordinate 218,890,858, forward strand.
GCCCAAAGCGCTGTACTAACCTTCTTGAAGCCCAGCCACGCCCCCTGTGAAGGAGCCCAGCACCGCCTGCGTCCTCGGGATCTCCTCCTTGCTCACAGTTAGATTGCCGTAATCTAGCAATGCGCGAGCTCGCACATGCGCAGTGCCGGCATAATGTTTCTTCCCTATGCTGGCAACAGCCTCAGGGAAGGAACTGCGCATCGCGAGATTACGGCAATCTAAATGTGAGCAAGGAGGAGATTCAGAGGACCCAGGCGGTGCTGGGCTCCTTCACAGGGGGCGTGGCTGGGCTCTAAGAAGGTTAGTACAGCCCCTTGGGCTCCTTACCAGGCTCATTTACATATCTATAAAATAATTTTTTAAACACAATAAAAGGACACAGCGCTATGGGACAGGTATATTGCGGACATGCTAGCAGCGATCTAGCAGTGCATGTCCGCATCTCTATAGGCTAAAACGAGGTGACAGAATCCCTTTAAACAGAAAATCCCTAATACAATTTGACATTCAGAATATAGGACCATTCTCAGAATAAAGCTGGGCTGCCAATTCCCAGTGACTACCTTGTCGTTCATCGATTAGGCAACGATGATAATGAATTTCCATTTTGGCCCAAAACGGCCTGGTTTACCAGAGAGGCCTGCCGCTTTTAATTTAATATGCAAACACGTCCATCGCTACTGGATTACAGGGTGGTCGTTGTAACCCCTGGATATGAGCAGTGTATAATGTGATGAAAAAATTAATCAAGCCAGCAACGGAGGCAATATGGGCAATAGCAATTCGTTAGTAAGTGCCTTGTATTAACTTTCTCTACATGATAAATGCTATTTGCTGAAGTGAGTCAACCCCTTTAAACTGTGTCTTCTGGTACCTTTGACATCAGCCGATAGGATTAGTGAGCTTTAGGCAATTTCCATTGATTCTACTTACACCACTATCCTGAATAATAGGGTAGTCATTCGCCTATATCCTAAGATGGCATCTAATTTCCATAGGTTTCAGGAAATTGTTCTCCCCACGTTTTATAACAATCCTAAATCAGGAAAGGAAGTCAAGCTGTATTCTCTGGATGTTAGGAGGTGCTTGATTATTTTCAGTCTACTAAAGATTAGAGAAGGTATTCTTCTCTATTTGTAATTTTTCAGGGTTCTAATAGGGAACGTGGCCTCTATGAAAACCCTGGCTAGATGGATCAAATAAGGGATTTCCTTAGCTCACATATCTTCAGGACAATCTCCCCATGAGGGGCGTAGAGTTCAATCTAGTGCCCTTACTACTTCTTGGCCTGAAAAGGCTAGTGCCTAGGCTATTGAGCAGATCTGTAAACCTGCCAAATGGTCTGCATCGCCAACCTTCTTCAAACACTGTCAGGTGAATCTTAACTCTTCTTTTGATCTGCCATTTGGGAGAAAGTTTTTGTAAGCGGTATCCCCATCCTAGAAAGGATTTTTTCTTCCTTTGTGACTGTGGCGCTATTGTGGGCGAAGGGAAAAATGTTAATTACACTTACCGGTAATATGATTTTCCAGAACCTATGACAGCACCTTTCTTATTCCCTCCCTTGCATCTTTTGGTTGAGAGGTTATTCTTCTACATGGGTGTAGCAAAAAAAGGGGGGGAAAAAAAAATATCTATAACTAAATAATCTGGTAGATTTTCTCTTATTCTCTGTAAACCACACTGGCGCAGGAGGAGAGTCTCCGCCTTTTTATTCTGTAAGTGTTTTGTTCATGGGGGAAGATCCTCTCTATCGCTCTGTGGTGCTGTCATGGGTTCTGGAAATTCAAATTACTGGTAAGTGTAATACTAATTATCTGTAAATAATAAATCAAGGCAACTGGACTTACTGTAGATTTCTTGAAAACGTTTCACTCGTTCTTCCAACGAGCTTTCTCAATTCTGAGTGACTGTACAAGAATTGTCTGGGAATAAATATGTAACTGAATCAACATCTGGTAATTGTACCCAGCATGGGGTCAGAGGTCATTATACCCAGCATGGGATCAAAGGTGTTGATTTCATTATCCTAATTGGAGTCAGTAGGTGATAATGACCTCCCAGAAGAAGGTGTCAAGACAGCATTGTATGTGGCAGACAATAGATGTCTAATCCCCCCCCCCCCCCCCGCCTCTATTCAAGCTTGGCTTCTCCATTTTTACGTAGATGGCCTCCTTCACACCTCGTTTGTACCAATCGGCCTCTTTATCCAAAACACGTACTTGACTGTCTTCAAAGGAGTGACCTGTTTCTTTTAGATGTAAGTACACGGCTGAATCTTGACCAGAGGTTTTGGCTCTTCTATGCTGTGCCATACGCTGATGTCTGTCTTGACACCTTTTTCTGGGAGGTCATTATCACCTACTGACTCCAATTAGGATAATGGAATCAACACCTTTGACCCCATGCTGGGTATAATGACCTCTGACCCCATGCTGGGTATAATTATCAGATGTTGATTCAGTTACATATTTATTCCCAGAGAATTCTTGTACAGTTACTCAGAATTGAGAAAGCTCGTTGGAAGAACGAGTGAAATGTTTTCAAGAAATCTACAGTAAGTCCAGTTGCCTTGATTTATTATTTACAGATATACCATGACCTGGATAAATGAGAACCTTCACAGACATACTGTAATACTAATTGTCAAAATTAGTTCAGTTTTTTAACTCCTAATGCAGAGAATCAAATGTAACTTTAAATTCATTAATCACAAAGCAAAATGTGTAACCTCAAAGCTACATTTATAACTGGGCCCTCCTACCTACCATGTGCCCTTGTTTTTCAAAATGTTTTTATTAGATATTTTCATAATGAACACAACAATGGAAGAAGAGCTGAGAAAGGGAAGAGTGAAGGGGGAAGGAGTGAGAATATAACATGGCTTTGTAGTCCTGAGATCAGCATGTAGATCAGAAAGTGCAGGAGACCCTACAATCTCTCAAGTTAAGACTATGGCAGTGGTTGTGTCCAAGATCCATTCAAATAACAAAACCATGGAATTGTCTGGTCCAACATTGGTCTGAGCTTTGAGGCCATATTTCAAAGTCATCTCTCCTGTAGAGAGAGTCCTTTTTATAGCACAAAATCAGTCCATCTCAGGCAAGTTAGCTGAGCTGTAAAATGTGGGTGGGAAGAGGGGTGAAAGGGGAGAGAGGCCATGCAGCTTTAATTCACTCCTAGTGTCCATTGTCTTCTTATGTGGCCTAGAGGCACTAGGGTCCGGGTGTGACTACTACCTCTGCACCTCCTAAAGCTAGTCCCCTGAACATGATATTTAGAACAATCTCAATTTTTTGTAGTTAATATGTTTACATTTCTTTTTTTTATTCGCATGAAAGGTTCAGTACCATGAAGGTATATGGGATATATTGAGACATGTACAAAAAAAGTTGCACCTGTGACACTGCACCTCGTCTATATTTGCCTGTTCTTGTAGCTGTCCCCCGCACAAACAGGCTTATACGAGCTAAATTCTTTCACTGCTTGCTTTGAAGCTATTATGTGAAGATCACACAAACTGCCCCCCTATTTTGTGTCTTGTTTTTCTCACCATCTATTTTGTGTTGTAAATCTAATCTTACTTTAATGTCAGATTGCACTGTACAGCACTCTGTCTTTAAGGAGATCAGGCTCACGCAATGTCATCCAGTTTCCCATGAGATAACCAGAGCTGAAATGTCTGGCTCCCTGTCAGATAAAAAAGCTAAATGCAGTGATCAAACTAAGCACTGTATACATAGTACTGGGAGCCCAATGTAGTTCTCAGGCATTATAACATTATAACACAGCAGAGTTAGAAGAAAAAGTTTTGGTTGAAGTAATTATATTAAAGGGGTTATCCCATGGGAGTGATCTAAAAAAAATATAATATCATATAGTGTGTGATAATCTCTTTCTAACAAACTTAGAACCAGCCCTGTACCCCACATGGATCCAGAGAACCATTGCTCCAATTGCTCTGCTAGACTTAGTTCAAGCTGGCAGCGTGTCCTCCCTGCTGCAGCCGGTGGCATTTGAAGGATGGAACTGAGCATGTATGTCAACCCCACTGAGCTGGACAGAGAATTTATAAAAAGGGCAAACAGCAGATGGCGCTATAAAGATAGATCCCCCCCCCCTCTATGTATCTATAAAAAAAAAATCTGTTTTAGAATATGCCATTCCAAAAGGTGAAATTTTTCTGTAGGCATTTTTCACCTTTGTACAGTATTTTGCAATTTACATGAAGAATTTGCGTAACTTTTTAAAGGGCATCTGTCAGCAGATTTGTAGCTATGAAACTGGCTGACCTGTTACATGTGCGCTTGGTAGCTGAAGGCATCTGTGTTGTTTCCTTGTTAATATGTGCCAACATTGCTGACAAAAATTAATATATGCAAATAAGACTCTAGGAGCAACGGGGGAGTTGCTGTTACACCTAGAGGCTGTGCTCTCCCTGCAACTGCTGCGTCCTCTGGACTTTGACAGGGCCAGGCAGTGAAAACACCATCACACCCGGCCAGTTGTAGAGAAAGCGCCCCCGTTGCTACTAGAGGCTCATTTGCATATATGAATTTTTCTCAACAATGCAGGCACATATGAACATGGGACCAACACAAATGCCTTCAGCTGCCAAGCGCACATTCGACGGGATTGGCTCCTGTGAGGGCAGCGGCCTTCTCCTGCTTTTCCTAGGCTATGTGACGACACGTTCATCAATCACGCGGCCTAGGAGCGGCTCAACTTCATTCAAGTGAATGGGGCTGAGCTGCAATACCAAGCACAGCCACAATGCAATGTACGACGCTATGCTTCGTTGGTATGCTGTGAGAAGGCGCCGCTGCCTTCTCAAAACAGCTGACTGACGGGGGTCCTGGGTGTTGGACGCCCACCGATCAGAGGATAGGTCAGTAAAAAATAAATGTTGGAAAACCCTTTTTCCTAATTACATCATGTATCCATTATTTTTAGTGGAAGGAAAAGTCCTTGAGAAATGGAGCAGACACTAACTAAACATAACATGCTCAAAACAACCCTTTTAAAGAAATGGGGATTAAAACAAAGTTTTTCTGATCCTCTGATGGAGCAGAGTAACAGAAAAGGTCAACACAGATGTGGTCAACCTGAAGTGCTTGTGAGATTTGTGGACAAACATTGACTGTTTCTGTTAGCGCCCAGCGAAATAGTGTGTGCAACTCTGGGGAAATATGACAGGCAGGAACCATATAATTTTTATCTATATATAGCTAGCATAAATAAGCAAAAAAAGTAAATAGATAAAAAAAAGACTCAAAGATGAACATGTGCTTTAGAATTCCTTCATGCATAGCTTTTTGTGGCATTTTTGGTTGCTTGTAAAAATGAAATTCATGCGCGTGTATTTGAACGCAAATCCATTTGTATAAATTACTGCAAAAGGTGCACCACAATGATATGCACCTGGTAGCCATGGCCTGTTATAGGTGGGGCTTGCAGCCCTATCCCTTTTCCCACTGCATGAGTGATCTCACTATGGAGGTACAGTGGCGGAAATAATTATTTGACCCCTCACTGATTTTGTAAGTTTGTCCAATGACAAAGAAATGAAAAGTCTCAGAACAGTATCATTTCAATGGTAGGTTTATTGTAACAGTGGCAGATAGCACATCAAAAGGAAAATCGAAAAAATAACTTTAAATAAAAGATAGCAACTGATTTGCATTTCATTGAGTGAAATAAGTATTTGAACCCTCTAACAAAAAAAGACTTAATACTTGGTGGAAAAACCCTTGTTTGCAAGCACAGAGGTCAAACGTTTCTTGTAATTGATGACCAAGTTTGCGCACATTTTAGGAGGAATGTTGGTCCACTCCTCTTTGCAGATCATCTCTAAATCCCTAAGGTTTCGAGGCTGTCTCTGTGCAACTCTGAGCTTGAGCTCCCTCCATAGGTTTTCGATTGGATTAAGGTCCGGAGACTGACTAGGCCACTCCATGACCTTAATGTGCTTCTTCTTGAGCCACTCCTTTGTTGCCTTTGCTGTATGTTTTGGGTCATTGTCGTGCTGGAACACCCATCCACGACCCATTTTCAGTTTCCTGGCAGAGGGAAGGAGGTTATGGCTCAGGATTTCACGATACATGGCTCCGTCCATTTTCCCGTTTATGCGAATAAGTTGTCCTGTGCCCTTAGCAGAAAAACACCCCCAAAGCAAAATGTTTCCACCCCCATGCTTGACGGTGGGGACGGTGTTTTGGGGGTCATAGGCAGCATTTTTCTTCCTCCAAACACAGCGAGTTGAGTTAATGCCAAAGAGCTCTATTTTGGTCTCATCAGACCACAGCACCTTCTCCCAGTCACTCTCTGAATCATTCAGGTGTTCATTGGCAAACTTCAGACGGGCCTGCACATGTGCCTTCCTGAGCAGGGGGACCTTGCGAGCCCTGCAGGATTTTAATCCATTGCGGTGTAATGTGTTTCCAATGGTTTTCTTGGTGACTGTGGTCCCTGCTAATTTGAGGTCATTAACTAACTCCTCCCGTGTAGTTCTAGGATGCTTTTTCACCTTTCTCAGAACCATTGACACCCCACGAGGTGAGATCTTGCGTGGAGCCCCAGAGCGAGGTCGATTGATGGTCATTTTGTGCTCCTTCCATTTTCGAACAATCGCACCAACAGTTGTCACCTTCTCTCCCAGCTTCTTGCTAATGGTTTTGTAGCCCATTCCAGCCTTGTGCAGGTCTACAATTTTGTCTCTGACATCCTTGGACAGCTCTTTGGTCTTTCCCATGTTGGAGAGTTTGGAGTCTGCTTGATTGATTGATTCTGTGGACAGGTGTCTTTTATACAGGTGACTAGTTAAGACAGGTGTCCTTAATGAGGGTGACTAATTGAGTAGAAGTGTCTAACCACTCTGTGGGAGCCAGAACTCTTAATGGTTGGTAGGGGTTCAAATACTTATTTCACTCAATGAAATGCAAATCAGTTGCTATCTTTTATTTAAAGTTATTTTTTCGATTTTCCTTTTGATGTGCTATCTGCCACTGTTACAATAAACCTACCATTGAAATGATACTGTTCTGAGACTTTTCATTTCTTTGTCATTGGACAAACTTACAAAATCAGTGAGGGGTCAAATAATTATTTCCGCCACTGTATGTGGGAGCTTGACTGTCAGTCAGATCTTAGCACCATTCAGACCGTGTTCACACACCATAGGTAGTCTAGTGGTAGGACCCATGCCACACTGAGATACCGGTGGTGCAAAAGGGCTCCGTTGTGTTCCTGACTGGAATACATTGGCTAAAGTCTCAGTCTTTAACATCAGCCTGAGGGATTAGCCAGTATTGTCAGTTGCATATGATTGTGGTGCACATTTTGCAGTGATTTATGTATTTGTATATTTTCATCCACACATTAATTCATCTTGTGTAGGATGCCTTTGTGGTGCATATGGTCCGCTGCCGACATCCTCCATTGTATGCATTTTTTGCTGGGGATTGCCGCTAGCAACGGGTCATATGCAGAGGAATTGCTCCCATAGTTATAAACAGGCTACAGTGTTTGGGGTTTTTGAGCATTTCCTCCCATTTAGGCCCCTTTATTTTAGTGGCAAGTGTGCAAGTGTTTTTGTGTCATTTTTTTTCCAACATTTGACATGTCCTTTTATGGGGGAAAAAGTCCTAAAAACTCCATACTGAGATATTTAAAAAAAAAACTGTGTGAAACCCCCTTAAATGTTTTTCCAGTCCAAAAAAATATTTCCTATAAGATCATGTAACATTGCAGGGATTTTCCAAGAGTTTTACAAATTAAGCAAGCTGCAGTAAATCATATAAAATAATAAAAAGGTGAATCACCTATTAAAGGGAGTCTTTCACGCAGATTCACCCTATTAACCTAATAACAGTGTTTTGTCTCTTCATTTTCAGTGTTTTGTCTCTTCATTTTCAGATAGACAACCTTCAACAAATGTACAGATGTATGTGAATGGCTTGTGCTCATGAACAACATGGTCTGCTGGCCTCAGCGGTCATGTGCTGTAAATGCTGGTATCACTGCTGAAGTCATACATTGGCTGCAGTGGTCACGTGACATGTAAGCACTGGAGAAAAAGAAATGGAAAAGCAAGCAATCACATGAGAGTGGAATTTAATGGGGTTTGCTGGGAGTACAATATTGATGAGCTATCCTAGGATAGGTCATCAATATTTGATCTGTGGGGGTCCGACCCCTGGCACTCCATGGATCAGGTGTCTGAAAAGGCCATCATGCTCCTGTGATCGTTGTGGCCTCTTCCTAGGCCAGTGAAGTCACATTCATCGGACACATGACCTAGACGCAGCTCAGTCCCATTCAAGTGAATGGGCCTGGGCTGCAATACCAAACACGGACACTATATGATGTACGGCGCTGTGCTTGGTATGCTGTGAGGAGGCTGTGGCGCTCACCATTGTACCACGGCTCTTCAAACAGCTGAATGGCAGGGTTGCTGGGTGTCTGACCCTTTGATCAGATATTGATGACATATCCTGAGGATAGGTCATCAATATCTTACTCTTGAAAACCCCTTTAACCTCTTAAGGACACATGACGTACCGGTACGTCATGAATGGTTCCGATCACTGCCGCTCGGCCGGCGGTGATCGGAACCCGGTGCCTGCTCAAATCATCGAGCAGGCACCTGGGGCAAATGCGTCGGGGGGTCCTGTGACCCCCCCCATGTCGGCGATCGCAGAAAACCGCAGGTCAATTCAGACCTGCGGTTTTCTGCGTTTCCGGGATATTCGGGTCTCTGAAGACCCGATAACCCGGAACAGGATGGTGATGGTGGTGTGATTTCACTCCACCAATCACCATCCAGCGATCCTGAGTGGTGATGGTGACATCACCACTCAGGATCGCTTTCTGATTGGTCTGTGGGCGGTCCGGCGGCAAATTCAAAAGAGGCAGGCGCTCCTCTCCTCCTCCTTTTGTGTTCCGGAGCCGGAGGAGAGAGGAGCTGCCTGCACGTGTGTCTGCCAGCACCCCCAGGACCCGATCTGTGCTCCCAGGACCCGATCTGTGCCCCCAGGACCCGATCTGTGCCCCAGCACCCCCCATCAGGTACATAGGGACAGCACAGGGAAAGTTTGGTTTAGGCAGCACAGCTGTGTGACCCTAGACCCCCCAGGGGTGCTGCCACTTCCCCCCCCCCCCACCCCCTGCCCCCCCCCACCTTTTTTGGGGTGCATTTTTTTCTTTCTTTTTTTCTTTTTTGGTGTACGCTAACTGTGGCCGGCACTTAATGTCCGGCCGCTGTTAGCGCATCGCACACCTCACCGCTGATCAACTTCGGACGGTTGATCAGCGGTTTTGAATTTTTTTTTCACATTTTTTGCCCTTTTTTTAGTTAGTTGTTTTTTTTTTTTTCTGTTAGTTTTAGGGTTAAGTCCGCGAACACCCGTGCCCCCACACACACGCACACAAAATAAAGAGTTACACACACGCACATATACACGCAGACACACACTCCCCTATGGCCCGCCGGACGTTCTCTGCCGAGGAGGCATACGCCCAGCTTGCCTCTGACTCCGAGAGTCCCAGTGAGGATGAGGATGACCCCACATTCCTGTTGTCATCCGCGTCCTCCTCATCATCTAGCGATGATGATGAGCCCCCAAGGCGGCGGAGACGCCGCCAGGCGGAGCAAGGGGACCGCCATGTTAGGGACCCTGTGGCCCAGCCTGGTACGAGCAGCTCTGGGGCTCGTACTGGTTTCCCGGCCCACCAGTTAAATCCACCGGAGCCCCCTGCCGGTGAACTTGTCTGGTGTAGCCCAGAGCGATACGAGCCTGTGATTCCTGATTTTGTAGGCCAATCAGGAATCCAGATTTCCACAGTGGGCTACACTGAATATGACTTTTTTTGTCATTTTTTCAGTGACCCACTGGTAAATCTGATGGTGGAGCAGACGAATCTGTACACCCAACAGTTCGTCGCTCAACACCCGGGCTCCTTTTTGGCCAGGCCCGGTGGCTGGACGCCGGTCAGTGCAGCCGAAATGAGGACATTTTGGGGCCTCGTGCTGCATATGGGCCTGGTCAAGAAACCCAGTGTCAGGCTGTACTGGAGTGGGGACGTCCTATACCAGACCCCACTTTACAGTACAGCCATGACACGCTCCCGGTTTGAGGCCATCCGGAAATGTCTGCATTATTCCGATAATGCAGCATGTCCACCCCGAGGTGATCCTGCCCATGACCGTCTGTATAAGATACGGCCGGTCATCGATCACTTTGGGGCCAAATTCATGGAGGCCTATGTACCTGGAAGGGAGGTCGCAGTTGATGAGTCTCTCATTGCGTTCAAGGGGAGACTCATTTTCCGCCAGTATGTGCCCTCCAAGCGGGCGAGGTATGGCGTAAAGCTATACAAAATTTGTGAGAGTACCTCAGGGTACACTTACAAATTTCGTATATACGAGGGGCGAGATTCCCGGATTCAACCACCAGAATGTCCCCCCACTCTGGGTGTTACCGGGAAACTTGTGTGGGACCTTATGTACCCACTGCTGGATAAGGGTTACCACCTGTACGTGGATAACTTTTATACCAGTATCCCCTTGTTCCAGTCCCTTGCCGACAGATCCACGTTCGCTTGTGGGACCGTGCGGAAAAATCAACGCGGCCTCCCTGCCCTCCCCCTCCAGGTACCTATCCCCAGGGGTGAGACCCGTGCCCTTACCACTGGAAACCTGTTGCTGGTCAGGTATAAGGACAAGAGGGATGTCCTTATGCTGTCCACAATTCATGGTAACGGCATCACCCCTGTCCCTGTGCGAGGTACCGCGGCAACGGTCCTCAAGCCCGATTGTATCGTCGCCTACAATCGGTATATGGGAGGAGTTGATCTCTCGGATCAAGTCCTCAAGCCATATAACGCCATGCGCAAAACCCGGACATGGTACAAAAAAGTTGCGGTCTACTTGGTGCAGGTTGCCATGTACAACTCTTTTGTACTATCCCGAAGCGCTGGCAGCACAGGGACATTCCTGCAGTTCTATGAGGCAGTCCTCATGGCCCTGATCTTTTCGGACCGGGAAAGAGCAGGCCGGAGTACCTCGGGAACTGTAGGTGCCCGGATCGTCCCTGGCCAACACTTTCCAGGTGTGGTCCCCCATACTGGAAAGAAGGGACGAACCCAAAAAAGGTGCAGAGTGTGTCACAGGAGGGGGATACGGAAGGACACCACTACTCAATGTGACACGTCCCCCGATCATCCGGGCCTCTGCATTATTGGTTGCTTCAGGGAGTATCACACTTCCATGGAGTACTAAATTTATATCCCAATTTAGCACTGACATCGGAAAAAAAAAACTGGTTCTCAGACTTGAGACACCCAAAAAAACTAAAATAATTTATTAAAAGTAGACATATTAGGCATTGCCGCGTCGGTAATAATCTCCTCTATAAAAATTCCCCATGACCTAACCCCCCAGATTAACACGGTCAAGAAAAAAAAAAAAAAAAGGTGCAAAAAAAGATTTTTTTTGTCACCTTACATAACAAAAAGTTTAATAGCAAGCGATCATAAAGTCATATAGCCCCCAAAATAGTGCCAATAAAACCGTCCGCTCGTCCCGCAAAAAATGAGCCCCCACATAAGATAATCGGATAAAAAATAAATAAAAAAAATGACACCTAGACTTTAGAGATACAAAAATTTTTTTTTTGTATCAATAAGGATAATATAGTCTAAAACCTAAATAAATGTAAAAAAAGTAGACTTATTAGGTATCGCCGCGTTCGTAAGAATCTCCTCTATAAAAATATCCCATGACCTAACCCCCCAGATTAACACGGTTAAAAAAAATAAAAAAAACGGTGCCAAAAACGCAATTTTTGGCACTTTTCCATTTCAATCCGTTTTTTCCGGTAACAAAACGAGGGTTAACAACCAAACAAAAGTTAAAATTTATTACCCTGATACTGCAGTTTACAGAAATGCCACATTTGTGGTCGTAAACTGCTGTATCAGTAAAAGGGAGGCCGCAAAAGGAAAGGACCGACATGGTTTCTGGAAGGCCGATTTTGATGGCCTTTTTTATTGACACCATGTCCCTTTTGAAGCCCCCCGATGCCCCCCTAGAGTAAAAACTCCCTAAAAGTGACCCCATCTAAGAAACTATACCCCTCAAGGTATTCAAAACTGATTATACAAACTTTATTAACCCTTTAGGTGTTTCTCAACAGTTAATGGCAAATGGAGATGAAATTTCAGAATTTCAATTTTTGGTAACCTTGCCTCACAAAAATGTAATATAGAGCAACCAAAAATCATATGTACCCTAAAAATAGTCCCCCAAAAAATGCCACCTTATCCCCTAGTTTCCAAAATGGGGTCACTTTTAGGGAGTTTCGACTCCAGGGGTGCATCAGGGGGGTTGAAACAGGACACGGTGTAAATAAACCGGTCCATAAAAATCAGCCCTCCAAAAACCAAACGGCGCACCTTTCACTCTACGCCCCGCTGTGTGGCCGTACAGTAGTTTACGGCCACATATTGGGTGTTTCTGTAAACGGCAGAGTCAGGGCAATAAAGATACAGTCTTGTTTGGCTGTTAACCCTTGCTTTGTTAGTGGAAAAAATGGGTTAAAATGGAAAATTTGGCAAAAAAATGAAATTTTCAAATTTCATCCCCATTTGCCAATAACTCTTGTGTAACACCTAAAGGGTTAATGACGTATGTAAAATCAGTTTTGAATACCTTGAGGGGTGTACTTTCTTAGATGGTGTCACTTTTAAGGAGTTTCTACTCCAGGGGGGCATCAGGGGGGTTGAAACAGGACACGGTGTAAATAAACCGGTCCATAAAAATCAGCCCTCCAAAAACCAAACGGCGCACCTTTCACTCTACGCCCCGCTGTGTGGCCGTACAGTAGTTTACGGCCACATATTGGGTGTTTCTGTAAACGGCAGAGTCAGGGCAATAAAGATACAGTCTTGTTTGGCTGTTAACCCTTGCTTTGTTAGTGGAAAAAATGGGTTAAAATGGAAAATTAGACAAAAAAATGTAATTCTCAAATTTCATCCCCATTTGCCAATAACTCTTGTGCAACACCTAAAGGGTTAACGACGTATGTAAAATCAGTTTTGAATACCTTGAGGGGTGTAGTTTCTTAGATGGGGTCACTTTTAGGGAGTTTCTACTCTAGGGGTGCATCAGGGGGCTTCAAATGGGACATGGTGTAAATAAACCAGTCCATAAAAATCAGCCCTCCAAAAACCAAACGGCGCACCTTTCCCTCTACGCCCCGCTGTGTGGCCGTACAGTAGTTTACGGCCACATATTGGGTGTTTCTGTAAACGGCAGAGTCAGGGCAATAAAGATACAGTCTTGTTTGGCTGTTAACCCTTGCTTTGTTAGTGGAAAAAATGGGTTAAAATGGAAAATTAGACAAAAAAATGAAATTCACAAATTTCATCCCCATTTGCCAATAACTCTTGTGCAACACCTAAAGGGTTAACGACGTATGTAAAATCAGTTTTGAATACCTTGAGGAGTGTAGTTTCTTAGATGGGGTCATTTTTGGGTGGTTTCTATTATGTAAGCCTCGCAAAGTGACTTCAGACCTGAACTGGTCCCTAAAAATTTAGTTTTTGTAAATTTCTGAAAAATTTCAAGATTTGCTTCTAAACTTCAAAGCCTTATAACATCCCCAAAAAATAAAATATCATTCCCAAAACAATTCAAACATGAAGTAGACATATGGGGAATGTAAAGTCATCACAATTTTTGGGGGTATTACTATGTATTACAGAAGTAGAGAAACTGAAACTTTGAAATTTGCTAAATTTTTCCAAATTTTTGTTAAATTAGGTATTTTTTGGTGCAAAAAAAAATTATTTTTTGACTTCATTTTACCAGTGTCATGAAGTACAATATGTGACGAAAAAACTATCTCAGAACGGCCTGGATAAGTCAAAGCGTTTTAAAGTTATCAGCACTTAAAGGGACTCTGGTCAGATTTGCAAAAAATGGCCTGGTCCTAAGGTGTAAAAAGGCTGTGTCCTTAAGGGGTTAAAGGGAGTCTTTCACGCAGACTCACCCTATTAACCTAATAACAGTGTTATGTCCACGGCATCCCCCCTATTAAAACGGTGCTTACCTTTTGTTCCTTGCTAGCATCGTTGTGGAGAAAAACACTTTTAATCCGCATGCAAATGAGTCTGTGAAGGTGCCCAGCGGCGGCGTTACAACGGCCGTTGCCCAGGCCCCTGGGTTATTTTCATACGAAGGCACTCCCCCTCCGCCGCGTATGCCCGCCCTTAGTCTCTGTTCTAACCTCCCTCCTCCTGTCCATAATCCCGTGCATGCGCACGCTAAACTGCGATGCCCCGGCCCGACAGTGCTCATTCAATGCGCACGCGCCGATATCACGTTCATCGGGGAGGAGGGAGGTTAGAACAGAGACTAGGGGGGGGGGGGGAGACGCGGCGGAGGGGGAGTGCCTTCGTATGAAAATGACCCAGGGGCCTGGGCAACGGCCGTTGCATGCGGATTAAAAGTGTTTTTCTCCACAACGATGCTAGCAAGGAACAAAAGGTAAGCACCGTTTTAATAGGGGGAATGCTGTGAACATAACACTGTTATTAGGTTAATAGGGTGAGTCTGCGTGAAAGACTCCCTTTAAAGGGGTTTTCAAGAGTAAGATATTGATGACCTATCCTCAGGATATGTCATCAATATCTGATCAAAGGGTCAGACACCCAGCAACCCTGCCATTCAGCTTTTTGAAGAGCCGTGGTACAATGGTGAGCGCCACAGCCTCCTCACAGTATACCAAGCACAGCGCCGTACATCATATAGTGTCCGTACTTGGTATTGCAGCCCAGGCCCATTCACTTGAATGGGACTGAGCTGCGTCTAGGTCATGTGTCTGATGAATGTGACTTCACTGGCCTAGGAAGAGGCCACAACGCTCACAGGAGCATGATGGCCTTTTCAGACAGCTGATCCATGGGGTGCCAGGGGTCGGACCCCCACAGATCAAATATTGATGACCTATCCTAGGATAGCTCATCAATATTGTACTCCCAGCAAACCCCATTAAATCCCACTCCACTCTCATGTGATTGCTTGCTTTTCCATTTATTTTTCTCCAGTGCTTACATGTAACGTGACCACTGCAGCCAATGTATGACTTCAGCAGTGATACCAGCATTTACAGCACATGACTGCTGAGGCCAGCAGACCATGTTGTTCATGAGCACAAGCCATTCACATACATCTGTACATTTGTTGAAGGTTCTCATGTCTATCTGAAAATGAAGAGACACCAGTACAGATCTTATGCCCATGGTCAGTGCAAGCATCTCATTAAATCACATGAGGGCTAAATGCAATGTTACATGCATGGACTATCCTAGGTTTAAAACATTATTGGGGACATTTATTAAGATAAACATATCACATACAAGTCCCAGGAGGAAGTTTATCAAACTGGTGTCAAGTAGAACTGGCTTAGTTACCCATAGCAACCAATCAGATTTCACCTTTCATTTTTCAGAGCTCCTTTGGAAAATTAAAAGTGGAATCTGATTGGTTGCTATGGGCAAGTAAGCCAGTTCTACTTTACACCAGTTTGATAAATCTCCCCCTTTATCTATACCTTGCTGGCTATAGATCTGCCACAGTTATTAAGAGCGGACATTGCATAATCAATATTGTCCTGACAGTTCATCACCATAGTCAGGCTTGGACTGGCCCACACAGGCATAGGTAAATCCCCAGGGGGTCCCTGACCCCCTGCACAAGTAGCACGTGATACGGTAAACTGACTGCACTACATATAGATAGGCAGCATACAGCATGTCAAGCAGCCTATGTTTGTATAAAAACTGGGTAGGTTATCAAAGTACCCAGTGTATTGGTACAGATGCCTCTGATGGTTGAGATGACTTATGGGTAGTGTTGAGCAAATCGAAGTTTCCAAAGTGAACCTTGATCCGAATTTCAGGCAAAATTTGATTCGCTGCAAAAGCCGAATTTCCTTTAAAAAATAAATAACCAAGTTTTTCTCATAGTTTAAAAGTATTAACACCTACCCTTCCATCCCTGGACTAGAAAAATTAATGTCAGGTCGCAAATCTCACGAACATATTATATACTACCTTACTAGGGTTGTTTCACTTCAGTAAATGGAATTTATCACGTAGGTAAAGTTAATACAAGGCATTTACTAATGCATTGTGATTGTCCATATTGCTTCCATTTTTACATCACATTACACACTGCTCGTTTCCAGGGGTTATGACCACCACTACAGTGCAGATACGAGATGGTTAGGACGGGAGCTGTTGCGCATGCTTGCCTATGTGAGCTACCACGGTCCCGGGCCACCAGATAGTACAGCGCTTTTTCCTTTAGTGTTCAAGCACGACCACCGTCGCTGGATTGCAGGGTGGTCATAACCATGGATACAAGCAGTGTATAAATAATGGAAAAAGGAATTCAGCCAGCAAAGGAAGCAATATGGACAATCACAATACATTAGCAAGTGCCTTGTATTAACTTTTTCTACGTGATAAATGCCATTTACTGAAGTGAGACCAATCCCTTTAAAATGTAGTCTGTAATCTCCCCTGCACTATTGAAGTCAGTCTAGATTTTACGGCATATTAAGCAACTTACGACCGAGCAGTTATCTACACCCAAACAAGGTACAATTTTATTTTAACCCTGTGTTGTAAAAATTTTGATTCCACATCTATGTTTAACAGACAGACGTTCGGTGGGAAAGGAAAGAGTTAATGTAGACAAAACTGTATTTTTTCCCCCTGACTGTAGGATTTTAAAGACATGAGTAATTGAGCTCTCAAATTCCTGGATGATGTAATGTGTCTTCCCATCACTGGCCGCATCAGAGCAAGTGTTTGGACAGACTGCAGTAAGAGATACTTAAGCAGTATTGCATAAGCGTCTTTCCTGGTAAATTTCATCTAGGTAATTTAAGAAACAGACGTTGCTGCGGTAGATCTGCCAGATTCACCAGGTCTATCCAAGCAGCGAACATTTAAAGGGATCCTGTCATCAACTTTATGTTGATCTCACTGAGGACAGCATAAAATAGTGACAGAATTGCTGATCTAAAAGTAAGTGGTTGCTGAGAACCAGCATCTTAATCATTGCAGCCTGGGCCTGGCAAAGAGTCAGATCTACCTGAGAAGAGTCCTGGTTATACATCATCTCCTGCTCTCTCACCATCTACTGATGATTGGCAGTTCTCTCCTAGAGAGAAAGGGAGAAAACTAAGTAGGAGACTGTCAGTCATCAGCAGGTGGGCGAGGAGAGCAGGAATTCATGAATAACCACGACTCTTCTCAGTTAGATTGGACTCTTTTCCAGGCCTAGTATGAAAAGATTGTGATGTTTGTTTTCGGCAACCACTTACTTTTTATTTTTATTTTTATTTTTTATTACTTTATTATTTCAGTCAAATATATGTATCAGAGTTTTACATATGATTATGCATAGACTTCTTTTTTTTTTTTTTTTCATGACATAAAAGTAATTACAGTAAATATGCATTTACATGTTCATACTGTTAATTCTTTAACATATGGAAATAATCACATGTTGACCGAGGATGAATAGATTTGAATAAAGGGAAAACAAAAAAAGAAAGGGAAAACAAAAGAAAAGAAGAAAAAACACATAATAATACTAATAACTAGTATGTAATATTTGTCGGTACATTACACTTTTCCATGAGATCACGTTAGTGTAGGTAGATGTTTATATGTTGGTGAATTTCAGATATATAAGTGAGTCTTAAATCTGGGTTTCTAAATATCCACTGTGTTACACATACATGACAGCCACACATCCCATCTATTTCTGAACGCTATACTTGTGCCTAAGGAGGAAGCAATCATAGATTCGTACCAACAGCAATTGTTCACTCCTTGTATTACTCTAGCCACTGGTGGGATATTCGAGGATTTCCATCTTCTAACAATTTGTTCCCTAGCTACCGTGATTATGTGAAACACTACTGTTTGGTGGAAAACCGAAAATTGGTTCGGGTTCAGATTTAGGAGGGCTAGGGGGGCATCCAGTATGACTGGGAAACCACATACATAGGATATTAGCTTGCCTATCTTCCTCCAAAATCCCCGAATCTTCGAGCATCCCCACCATATATGCAGAAATGTACCCCTCTCCTGACACCCCCAACACGTATCTGCTGTATCCCCAAACAGAGCAATTCTAGTTGGAACTAAGTACCATTGGTAGAATATTTTCCTGGAAATTTCTATCTAGATATTTTAGGGATGATTGCGTAAGCTTCTAACCAATTGTTATCTGATATGGAAGTATTGAATATGGTTTCCCATTTGGATTTATATGTAGATATAGGATCAGGACCTGATTGTATGAGGATCCGGTAGCAGTGGGCTATCCCTTTTCTATTATTAGATGTTAGAGATGAGGTTAGCCATTTTTTTAATGGATTATCATGTGGTTCCTCAAGCCATAGAATTTTACTAATAGCATGTCTGATTTGTAAGTATGGGAAAATCTCTGAGTCTGTTAGGTTAAATTTCCTCTGTAGGTTCTGGAAGCTAAGACACTTATTATCTTTGGTTAGATCTAAGAGTCTCTTAATTCCTTTGTCTTTCCAAGTGGATAAGTTAATGTTTAGAATATGGGCTTCAAGAATATCTATATCCTCATGAGAGGTTACCAAGGAAAATAGGTTGCGTGGGACTACAGTTTTCCACCAGGAGTCCATTATTGCTCCTATAGTTAGATGTGAGGAGGTTATTTGTGTGTGGAATAGGGAAGATGCTTTAAGTCTTGTGGGTACTCTGAATTTACCTAACGCTCGCATGTCCATGGCGACCCAATGTTTTGAGGTGTTCCCTTGCCAAAGTGACTTAAGCTGGTCTAATATAACAGCATTATAGTAATAACTAATAGACGGGCAACCTGTCCCTCCCATTTTTAATTCTTTATATAGGTTCTCTGATTTAATTCTGGGAGGTTTATTATCCCATATAAAGCCTAATAAAGTAGATTGAAGCTTTTGGAGGAAGGGGTTTGGCAGGCTAATTGGTACATTTCTGAATAGATAAAGTATTTTAGGAATTATCAACATTTTTATAGCTGCAATTTTCCCAAGCCATGAGACCCCCCCACTTCTAAAGCTGGCTAATTCTTTTTTAATGTCTGATATAAGGTTGGAGTAGTTGGAATCGAATAAGTTGCTATCTGGATAACTCAGTTTAATTCCTAGATACTGAATAACCATGGGTTCCCATTTGAAGGAATAATCTGTTTTTAGGCGCAATTGGGTTTTCAAGGAGAGGCCCAAGCTGAGGATGGAAGATTTAGATTGGTTCATTTTATAGTATGATACCTGGCTAAAGTTATTAAGTACTTTGGTTATTGCTGGGAGAGAATCTGATGGATTTTTGCAAATGAGTAGGATATCATCCGCAAAGAGGCCTATTTTGTGGTATGTTTGACCTATTTGAATACCCTGGATTAGGGGGTTATTCCGGATTGTTTCAGCTAATGGTTCCACTACTAGAGCAAATATCATTGGAGAAAGGGGTCATCCTTGTCGGGTGCCATTTGTTATTTCAAATCTCCGTGAGAGGAAGCCAGATGAGAGTACTGATGCAGATGGATTTGAATAGAGTGACATTAATGCTGATAGATAAGGACCTCCTAAAACCGAAGGAGCACAGCACTTTTTCCAGGTATCCCCAGTGAACTCTGTCGAACGCCTTCTCTGCGTCAAGAGAAAGAAGCAGAGAAGGCGTTCTGGTGCGCTCCACGTGGTGGATTAGGTTAATAAATCTCCTGGTGCCATCTGTGGTTTGTCTATGTTTGATAAACCCTACCTGTTCTTCTTTTACCAGTCTAGGTAATACATCGATTAATCTGTTAGCTAATATTTTTGAGAGGATCTTTAGATCTCCATTGAGGAGAGATATTGGGCGGAAGTTTTCCGCTTTATCTGGGATTTTCCCCGGTTTGAGTAGAGTTACAATTAGAGCATGAAGCATTTCCTGTCGTATTCTACCAGTGTCCATAACTGTTTGGAAAATCACTTGCAAGTGAGAGGACAGTAAATGGCTCATTCTTCTGAAGAATTCATTAGAAAGTCCGTCAGGGCCTGGCGATTTGTTTAATTTTAATTTCTTTATAACTGCTTCTATCTCTGACCGTTGCAGAAGGGCATTAAGTTGTTCTCTATCCATTGCAGTAAGAGACGGTAGATTTAGGGGCTTCAGAAAGTCTTCTATAATGTCTGTATTTGGTTGTGGAGTATGTGGGTCTTTTTTAAGGTTATAGAGGCTAGTATAGTATTCTGCAAATACATTAGTTATTTCCTTGGGGTTTAGGATCTTTTTGCCATCTTTATCCATAATATATGGGATTTTGGATTTTCCTAATTTATTTTTGAATTTGTTGGCCAGAAGGCTCCCCGCTTTATTACCTTGTGCGTAGAATAGTGCTTTATTTCTCCTATAAAGAAACTCAAAATGGTCATGATGAAGTCTATATAGTTGTGCTCGTAATTCCCTAAGATCTTTTGTGTGCTGTTATGTTACTGAAGCTTTATTTTTTGATTCAAGGTTATTAATTATGTCTAATAGGTCTTCTATTTTCTCCCTTTTTTGCTTTTTCTTTATAGAAGCTAGTTGAATACATTTACCTCTAATGACAGCTTTGTAGGCGCACCAGTTGGTTTGGGCTGAGGTGTCTTCATTATGGTTATGTAAGAAATATTCTGATGTTTCCTTTTCTAAAGCCTCGCAGATCTTGATATCTGACAGTAGAGAGTTGTTAATTCTCCAAGGAGTTTGGGGAAAGGAGTTATAATGTTCTTCTATTGAAATAGATATCGGAGCATGGTCCGACCATGTTATGCTCCCAATAGTTGATCTAGTGACCCTTTGTAGTAGCTTTTTGTCCACTAAAGCCATGTCTATTCTTGAGTAGACACTATGGGGATAAGAATAGAAAGAATAGTCTCTTTCAGACGCGTGTAGGATTCTCCACGTGTCATAGATATCTTCCTTGTTCAGTAAGGAAAATAGATCAGTATTCTTTTCATTGGGTTTAGATGAGGATTTATCTAGATTTGGGATCAATACTTTATTGAAATCTCCTATAAGTACCAGAGCTCCTTTCCCCTTTCTCCTAACATGTTTCAGTAGTTTTAAAAAAAAATTTGCATTGTTTTTTATTTGGGGCATACAAAGAAACTATACAGTATGGCAAATTATTGATTATACAGTTTAGAATTATGTAACGCCCATTTTTGTCATATATAACGCTTGTTAAAGAGAATGCTACTGTATCTTTTACTGCAATTAGCACTCCTTTTCTTTTACATGTGTTCGGAGTAGTGAAAACATGAGGGAAATTTTTGTTTTTTATTCTATAAGAATCTTTTTGGAGTAAATGAGTCTCCTGTACACACAGCACGTCACAGTTAAGTGACTTTGCCTCTTTCCAAAGGAAGGACCTTTTAATTGGGCTGTTCAGCCCCTTTACATTAATAGAGGATATTATAAAAACCATTTTTCTATGGGAGTGTAGGTCAGCTTATAGATGAATTCTGTGCTTTCCTGAGTACCAACGTGATATACATATCTTCCATTTTTGTGTAATGTTTCATATATTGGACCGACATAACCAATACTTAACAGAATATATGATAAACTAGAACAGGTAACCAATACAAAGTTGGTATAACACATAATCGTATCTGACCTCACAGATAATTATAATCATCCGGAGATAAGATGGTGTAGGGGGATAGAAAGTGTCTCTGAACTTGTGTGTCCAGGGACCCCATCTAGCCTACAATGGTGTATCGGCTGTAAGGAGAAATTTGGAAGTCCAGTAAGTCTGGTGTAGGAAAGTTAAGTAACTTTTATGTAAACTTAGCTGTTAGTTCTGATGAAGTACAGAGTTCGGATTAAAGTTGAAATTCACTGCCATTCTGTGATGGGTTCTTGGTGTCTTCGGTTCGTGGACTTGGTATTTTCAACCCGGGGAGTAGTTAGAAGATTTGGGGGATCCAACGGTGGTCCATTCTTTTGTCAGCGTTGATGTTTTTTTGGGTGACGGTGACTTGTCGCTTCTTACTAGCGCATTCTGAAACCATTTGTTCATTAGTTTAGCTGCTACATGAGGAGAATACAGTACATGAGATGAACCGTTCCTATAAATGATTAGTTTCACTGGGTATCCCCATCGGTATTGGATCCCTTTATCTCTTAGTATTTTTGTGACCTCAGCGAATTCCCTCCTTCTGTTGATAGTGGCATACAGGGATATATTGGCATATTTTTCTGGTAAATCTTTAATATTTCTTGCTGCCAGCATTATTTTCTCTTTAAAGTGGAAAAAATGTAACCTTGCTAAAACGTCCCTTGGTGCAGATTGGGGTGCTTGCTTTGCTTTTGGGGTTCTATGTACCCTGTCAATTATCATATCTCTTTGATCTGATTCTGGGGAAAGAATTGTGAAGAAGTCAATTAAGAACTCTCTCAACTGGTCTGTTTGGATCGCTTCTGGGATTCCTCTGAACCTAATATTATTTCTGCGGCTTCTATCTTCTAGATCAGCCAGCTTGAGTTTGACTACTCCCATGTCATCATATAGTTCGTTTTGAGCATCCACTAATGAGTTATGTGCTGACGAAAACTCATCCATTTTGGTCTCAAGATGAGCTGTTCTGTCCCCTATATCTTTGATTTCTTTATATACATTTTGAATGGCTGCTTGGAAGTCAGCTTGTATGGAGTTACGCAGTTCCTGTAACATATTTCTCATACAGGATTCTGTTATTGCCGCCTCGTTACTGGACCTGTGCTGGCTCCCCCTGTCCCCAGCTGTATCTGGATCATCAGGGTTATTTTGCTTGCAGCTCTAAGAGACACTGTGTGGACTTAGTTTCTGTGAGTCCTGTAACAGGGGATGAGGTGGACTTACTGCGCCATTGCTGGTAGTATCGTGCTCCTCTCCTCCCTCGCTAGCTGCGTCTCTCTCCGCAGCGCTGCGGGCGCCATCTTGGGATGTGCCTGCAGGTTGAAAGAACGCGGTCATTTTCGCCGGTTCTATTCGTTTCTGTCGGCCTCTCACCATGTCTGCTGGTGCTGTATGGTGAGCCAGCTTTGTGGGTATGGATTCTGGTACTTCCCAAAAATCTCCGCTTTGGGCTGCTTTTGCTGTAGGCCAGGAGCGGGAGAGATCCTCACACAGCCGTCCTGCTCGGCATCCGGCCACGCCCCCTACTTTTAACTTATAAATGACAGACCGCTGAAATCATCTCACCTGTCTATACTTAAAGTTGATGACAGGTTCCCTTTAAGATTTGTCAAAATGTCTACAAAACTCGCTTGTCCTGTGAAGCTATGTAAGTGCCAAGTGGTACCCAAATGTTACAAATTTTGCGTGAATGCATTTTGTCGTCTCGTAAAAATGCCTACCTGGCGACGAGACATATATCATAAAAATTAAAATAGCAGCTATATTGCATGGCAGTGGTTTATGGTATTGTAGTAAATATGCCTGTGTTTAGTCACACTTCTGAAAGTACACAAAGCCACTGGTTGCCATCACAAAACTCAGGGCTTCATAAAGCTTGAAAATTGGGCGCCTGTTGGTAACATCAGCTTGTCCTTGTGAGGTACACCATATGCCTATGCAAGTTTAGGCAGGAGCTAAAATTACCTCAATTAAACCAGTCATTGGTATCAAACTTACTCGTCCTTGTTGTTTCTCAATGTTCCTAAGTCATTGCTAAGTAAATTATCCAAAACTCAGACCTTAGATTATAATACATTATGCTTCCTTTTGAATGAGAATCTTACTGGTAATGCCAAAGAATGCCTGATTATAATAGGAGTTCTTTGTGGAACTGGCCATGGGCCAAAAGCTCCCTAGAAGCACATGGGCGCCCACAGAAACAGATGGTTGCACTCAGGCCTGGTGTCAGGAAGGTGGGGGGAGCTGCAAACTGGACATTTCCCATCCTCAAAAGGGCCTGAATTTTTTTCTTTTTTTTTTAAAGGCTGTGGACAGCTTTGTGGGCATCCTTTTATAATTGTATTCTACACATTTTAGGCTAAAATCATTCTAATTGGTCTTTATCAAAAATGTCAACAGTTTGTCCTCTATAGCTTCTACGTTTAAATTCTTATTCTAAACTGCTAAGAATTTAGCTATAGTGAGTGTTTAGGAGCTGTTTATGAGCTATTAGGAAAGTACAGATATGGGCTACAGATTAAGCCATTTTTTATGTATCGTGGAAGAAAGTCCACGGTTTTACAAACAGTCCAGGAATTTACGGACAGCTGGTAACCATGCTGATTTACCATGAATACTTAAAGGGGTTCTGCATACACATTATACAGCTGGACAGGAAACTGGTCCTGACATCTGGTCAGGACCTGAGCGGAAGAGCCTGCAACCAATGCGGGTGTGGTGGAGACGGTAACATCAAGACGTGCAATGGAGGTAAGTACAGAAGAAATTATCTTTCTTCCACGGGGTCTGAAGATTCTAGGATTTTCAGAAAAGCCAGGAGAACCCCTTTAATTATGTAGTGAACCATAGAGAAATGTGTAACCCTATTTACCCCTTTCTGATTTCCTGTATGTGTTACACATAATTGCTTAACCTGATTGTTAACCTGGAATATCTTACCACTACCACACATTTTTTAATATGATACTATTTTTCCTTCTGATTACCAATGAGCTACAGGATATGCTGCACCAGTCTAAACATGTGGTCTGACTTGCTGGTTTTGTAGTATTTTTTGCTGAGATTCTTGTCCGTTTTTGCTACAATTTTGCAATAATCACAGCAAAAATACACTTCACAAAACCAGTGCATGTGAACACATATTATACAAAAAAAAATATTTTCTACTTTACACTGACTTTACTCACTACTTGGTGCACATCATAAGTACAGGAGACAGTATCTTGTGTTGACAGAAAAAAAAAACATTAAAAATTACAGAGCTGTAAAAATGAGTTTTGTTTATTGCAGACACTTAGGGGGACATTTATTAAGACCAACCTTTCACACAAGGTCTTAAAGGGGTTGTCCGGGTTCAGAACTGAACCCAGACATATCCCCATCCTCACCCCTCCGGCCCCACTGATATGATCATCGGAGCAGTTCATGCTCCTATGTTCTCCTTTACCCTGCGCTGAATTGTGCAAAGCAAAGGCATTTTTTGGAGATCCGGGGGTGCACAGGGCCCCCCATAGGGACTGCTAGGTGGAGGCCTCTGTCCAGCAGTGAGCCCGGTGATGTCACCGGCACTAATGGGCGGGCTTTAGCGCTGCCCTAGCCTGTAAAACGGCTAGGGCAGCACTAAAGCCCACCCATCAGAGCCGATGACGTCCCTGGGAACATTGCTGGGTGGAAGCCTCCACCTAGCAGTTTGCTATTGTTGCAAAAAAGTCGCAATCTCACTCCCGTAGGAGTAGCTTTTCTAGACAGAAGTGTTAGGTTTAAGGGGAAAAAAAATGTATCAAACTACCTGTCACAGTTGATAAATGTGGCACCAAGTACTCCAACAAAGACTCAAGCAAACTGACTTCAAATATTTCCCTTCATGATTAATTCCCCCAATGTTTTTACACCAGAAAACTGTTGTGGGGAGGGGGAATGATAAATTACCCCATAAAAGATTTCACACATGCCACTTACTCCACTTTTTGGCGCAATAATTTCCAGAGTTCTGACACATTTTACTTAGAAAATCTCTCCCAATATGTTACCACTGCGACTTACCCTATGCCTAGATAAAGTTATATTTCACTAAGAGCTCACAAGTAGGGATGAGCGAACCCGAACTGTATAGTTCGGGTTCGTACCGAATTTTGGGGTGTCCGTGACACGGACCCGATCCCGAACATTTTCGTAAAAGTTCGAGTTCGGTGTTCGGCGCTTTCTTGGCACTTTTTGAAAGGCTGCAAAGCAGCCAATCAACAAGCGTCATACTACTTGCCCCAAGAGGCCATCATAGCCTTGCCTACTATTGGCATGGCTGTGATTGGCCAGTGCAGCATGTGACCCAGCCTCTATATAAGCTTGGGTCACGTAGCGCTGCACGTCACTCTGCTGATTCAAGCATAGGGAGAGGTTGCAGCTGCGACGTTAGGGCGAGATTAGGCAGATTAACTCCTCCAAAAGACTTCATTCTGTGATCGATCTGCAGCTGTGGATCATTGAAGTGCTGATATTGAATTGCTCACTTTTTTGAGGCTGCCCAGAGCGTTTTTAGATCACTTTTTTCTGGGGTGATCGGCGGCCATTTTGTGGCTTGTGGTGCGCCAGCACAAGCTATTACCAAGTGTATTTAACCATCAATAGTGTGGTTATTTTGTGCTATATCCTACATCAGCTGCAGGCTGAGCCTGTGTCACCGAAGTGCATTTAACCATCAACAGTCTGGTTATTTTTTGGCCATATACTACATCAGCTGCAGGCTGAGCCTGTGTCACCGAAGTGCATTTAACCATCAACAGTCTGGTTATTTTTTGGCCATATACTACATCTGGTGCAGGCTGAGCCTGTCACCCAGCGCCTAAAAAATAGACCTGACATTTCTATTCAACCAAATCTGTACTGTTTTAGCTGGTCACGTTATTTGTAGTGACCGTAAAAGCAGACTTTTTGTTCTGGGTTGAAAAACTATTCCCAAATTTGCCATTCTCAAAATAACTAGTTTCTGGTATATGAGGCCTACTTGAAATCTATCCCAAAAAGGATATCTTACATTGAAGGTGCTGATAGTGTCATTCAGAAAAACCTAAGACACACGCTACCGTGCAGATAGAAGTCTAATTCTGTGATTAAACCTATACCTGTCACATAGCGCAAAAAAAAAAACAGGCCTGACATTTCTATTCAACCAAATCTGTACTGTTTTAGCTGGTCACGTTATTTGTAGTGACCGTAAAAGCAGACTTTTTGTTCTGGGTTGAAAAACTATTCCCAAATTTGCCATTCTCAAAATAACTAGTTTCTGGTATATGAGGCCTACTTGAAATCTATCCCAAAAAGGATATCTTACATTGAAGCTGCTGATAGTGTCATTCAGAAAAACCTAAGACACACGCTACCGTGCAGATAGAAGTCTGATTCTGTGATTAAACCTATACCTGTCACACAGCGCAAAAAAAAAACAGGCCTGACATTTCTATTCAACCAAATCTGTACTGTTTTAGCTGGTCAAGTTATTTGTAGTCACCGTAAAAGCAGACTTTTTGTTCTGGGTTGAAAAACTATTCCCAAATTTGCCATTCTCAAATAACTAGTTTCTGGTATATGAGGCCTACTTGAAATCTATCCCAAAAAGGATATCTTACATTGAAGGTGCTGATAGTGTCATTCAGAAAAACCTAAGACACACGCTACCGTGCAGATAGAAGTCTGATTCTGTGATTAAACCTATACCTGTCACACAGCGCAAAAAAAAACCAGGCCTGACATTTCTATTCAACCAAATCTGTACTGTTTTAGCTGGTCAAGTTATTTGTAGTGACCGTAAAAGCAGACTTTTTGTTCTGGGTTGAAAAACTATTCCCAAATTTGCCATTCTCAAAATAACTAGTTTCTGGTATATGAGGCCTACTTGAAATCTATCCCAAAAAGGATATCTTACATTGAAGGTGCTGATAGTGTCATTCAGAAAAACCTAAGACACACGCTACCGTGCAGATAGAAGGCTAATTCTGTGATTAAACCTATACCTGTCACATAGCGCAAAAAAAAAACAGGCCTGACATTTCTATTCAACCAAATCTGTACTGTTTTAGCTGGTCAAGTTATTTGTAGTGACCGTAAAAGGAGACTTTTTGTTCTGGGTTGAAAAACTATTCCCAAATTTGCCATTCTCAAAATTGTGGTGAACGGGAACAATGAGGAAAACATCTAATAAGGGACGCGGACATGGTCGTGGTGGTGTTAGTGGACCCTCTGGTGATGGGAGAGGACGTGGCCATTCTGCCACAGCCACACGTCCTAGTGAACCAACTACCTCGGGTCCCAGTAGCCAGCAGAATTTACAGCGATATTTGGTGGGGCCCAATGCCGTTCTAAGGATGGTAAGGCCTGAGCAGGTACAGGCATTAGTCAATTGGGTGGCCGACAGTGGATCCAGCACGTTCACATTATCTCCCACCCAGTCTTCTGCAAAAAAGCGCACAGATGGCGCATGAAAACCAAGCCCATCGGTCTGTCACATCACCCCCATGCATATCAGGGAAACTGTCTGAGCCTCAAGTTATGCAGCAGTCTCTTATGCTGTTTGAAGACTCTGCTGCCAGGGTTTCCCAAGGGCATCCACCTAGCCCTTCCCCAGGGGTGAAAGAGATAGAATGCACTAACGCACAACCACTTATTTTTCCTGATGATGAGGACATGGGAATACCACCTCAGCACGTCTCTGATGATGACGAAACACAGGTGCCAACTGCTGCGTCTTTCTGCAGTGTGCAGACTGAACAGGAGGTCAGGGATCAAGACTGGGTGGAAGACGATGCAGGGGACGATGAGGTCCTAGTCCCCACATGGAATGAAGGTCGTGCCACTGACTTTCACAGTTCGGAGGAAGAGGCAGTGGTGAGACCGAGCCAACAGCGTAGCAAAAGAGGGAGCAGTGGGCAAAATCAGAACACCCGCCGCCAAGAGACTCCGCCTGCTACTGACCGCCGCCATCTGGGACCGAGCACCCCAAAGGCAGCTTCAAGGAGTTCCCTGGCATGGCACTTCTTCAAACAATGTGCTGACGACAAGACCCGAGTGGTTTGCACGCTGTGCCATCAGAGCCTGAAGCGAGGCATTAACGTTCTGAACCTTAGCACAACCTGCATGACCAGGCACCTGCATGCAAAGCATGAACTGCAGTGGAGTAAACACCTTAAAAACAAGGAAGTCACTCAGGCTCCCCCTGCTACCTCTTCTGCTGCTGCCGCCTCGGCCTCTTCTGCTGCTGCCGCCGCCTCGGCCTCTTCTGCTGCTGCTGCTGCTGCCGCCGCCTCGGCCTCTTCCTCTGCCTCTGGAAGAACGTTGGCACCTGCCGCCCAGCAAACATGGGATGTACCACCACCACCACCACCTGCGTCACCAAGCATCTCAACCATGTCACACGGCAGCGTTCAGCTCTCC
Organism: Bufo bufo; assembly: GCF_905171765.1. NCBI lineage: Eukaryota > Metazoa > Chordata > Amphibia > Anura > Bufonidae > Bufo > Bufo bufo. The sequence goes on from NC_053391.1 coordinate 218,920,025, forward strand.
ATCTCACAAACATTTGAGAGAAAGCGTAAATTCCCACCTAGCCACCCTCGATCCCTGGCCCTGAATGCCAGCATTTCTAAACTACTGGCCTATGAAATGCTGTCATTTAGGCTGGTGGACACACACAGCTTCAAACAGCTCATGTCACTTGCTGTCCCACAGTATGTTGTTCCCAGCCGCCACTACTTCTCCAAGAGAGCCGTGCCTTCCCTGCACAAACAAGTGTCCGATAAAATCAAGTGTGCACTGCGCAACGCCATCTGTGGCAAGGTCCACCTAACCACAGATACGTGGACCAGTAAGCACGGCCAGGGACGCTATATCTCCCTAACTGCACACTGGGTAAATGTAGTGGCGGCTGGGCCCCAGGCGGAGAGCTGTTTGGCGCACATCCTTCCGCCGCCAAGGATCGCAGGGCAACATTCTTTGCCTCCTGTCTCCTCCTGTCTACTCAGCTTCCTCCTCCTCTTCTTCCACCTGCTCATCCAGTCAGCCACACACCTTTACACACCTTCACCACCAACTTCAGCACAGCCCGGGGTAAACGTCAGCAGGCCATTCTGAAACTCATATGTTTGGGGGACAGGCCCCACACCGCACAGGAGTTGTGGGGTGGTATAGAACAACAGACCGACGAGTGGTTGCTGCCGGTGAGCCTCAAGCCCGGCCTGGTGGTGTGCGATAATGGGCGAAATCTCGTTGCAGCTCTGGGACTAGCCGGTTTGACGCACATCCCTTGCCTGGCGCATGTGCTGAATTTGGTGGTGCAGAAGTTCATTCGCAACTACCCTGACATGTCAGAGCTGCTGCATAAAGTGCAGCACCAGAGGCCAGGTACAAATGTGGCCAGACAGGGCCCACTACTGGAGGACGAGGATGAGGAGGAGGTGGAGGAGGATGAGGATGAGGATGAAGCATGTTCACAGCGGGGTGGCACCCAAAGCAGCTCGGGCCCATCACTGGTGCGTGGCTGGGGGGAAACACAGGACGATGACGATACACCTCCCACAGAGGACAGCTTGTCCTTACCTCTGGGCAGCCTGGCACACATGAGCGACTACATGCTGCAGTGCCTGCGCAATGACAGCAGAGTTGCCCACATGCCCTACTGGGTTGCCACCCTGCTGGATCCCCGGTACAAAGACAATGTGCCCACCTTACTTCCTACACTGGAGCGTGATAGGAAGATGCGCGAGTACAAGCGCACGTTGGTAGACGCGCTACTGAGAGCATTCCCAAATGTCACAGGGGAACCAGTGGAAGCCCAAGGCGAACGCAGAGGAGGAGCAAGAGGTCGCCAACGCAGCTGTGTCACGGCCAGCTCCTCTGAGGGCAGGGTTAGCATGGCAGAGATGTGGAAAAGTTTTGTCACCACGCAACAGCTAACTGCACCACCACCTGATACGGAACGTGTTAGCAGGAGGCAACATTTCACTAACATGGTGGAACAGTACCTGTGCACACCCCTCCACGTACTGACTGATGGTTCGGCCCCATTCAACTTCTGGGTCTCCAAATTGTCCACGTGGCCAGAGCTAGCCTTTTATGCCTTGGAGGTGCTAGGCCTGCCCGGCGGCCAGCGTTTTGTCTGAACGTGTATTCAGCACGGCAGGGGGCGTCATTACAGACAAACGCAGCCGCCTGTCTACAGCCAATGTGGACAAGCTGACGTTCATAAAAATGAACCATGCATGGATCCCACAGGACCTGTCCATCCCTTGTGCAGATTAGATATTAACTACCTCCCCTTAACAATATATTATTCTACTCCAGGGCACTTCCTCATTCAATACTATTTTTAATATCATTTTACCATTATATTGCGGGGCAACCCAAAGTTGAATGAACCTCTCCTCTGTCTGGGTGCCGGGGCCTAAATGTGTGACAGTGGCCTGTTCCAGTGGTGGGTGACGTGAAGCCTGATTCTCTGCTATGACATGAAGACAGATTCTGCGCTGACATAAGGACAGATTCTCTGTTACGGGACCTCTCTCCTCTGCCTGGGTGCCTGGGCCTAAATGTGTGACAGTGGCCTGTTCCAGTGGTGGGTGACGTGAAGCCTGATTCTCTGCTATGACATGAAGACAGATTCTGCGCTGACATAAGGCCAGATTCTCTGTTACGGGACCTCTCTCCTCTGCCTGGGTGCCTGGGCCTAAATGTGTGACAGTGGCCTGTTCCAGTGGTGGGTGACGTGAAGCCTGATTCTCTGCTATGAAATGAAGACTGATTCTGCGCTGACATAAGGCCAGATTCTCTGTTACGGGACCTCTCTCCTCTGCCTGGGTGCCTGGGCCTAAATGTGTGACAGTGGCCTGTTCCAGTGGTGGGTGACATGAAGCCAGATTCTCTGCTATGGCATGAAGAGACTGATTCTCTGCTGACATGAAGCCAGATTCTTTGCTATGGCATGAAGAGACTGATTCTCTGCTGACGTGAAGCCAGATTCTCTGCTATGGGACCTCTGTCCAATTGATGTTGGGTCATTTTTATTTTTTTAATTTTAATTTTAATTCATTTCCCTATCCACATTTGTTTGCAGGGGATTTACCTACATGTTGCTGCCTTTTGCAGCCCTCTTGCTCTTTCCTGGGCTGTTTTACAGCCTTTTTAGTGCCCAAAAGTTCGGGTACCCATTGACTTCAATGGGGTTCGGGTTCAGGACGAAGTTCGGTTCGGGTTCGGATCCCGAACCCGAACATTTCCGGTAAGTTCGGCCGAACTTCTCGAACCCGAACATCCAGGTGTTCGCTCAACTCTACTCACAAGTCCATGTTTTACAAATTCCTAATTTGGCATATGGAATCTGTTAGAAAAAGAAAATAGTGGCATGTTCCATTGCTTACTTTATTATGAAGGCACCATACAGCGGTATACAGAATACTGAATTATTTTTTTTTTTTAACAAATCTCTTTTTATTGAAGGTATTCATAGTAAGAACAGTACAAACAAATGTACAAATTATCAAGCAATTTGTATTAGTATTGTGTTGGGGGTGGTTGAAAGGAGGGGGGGAGGGTCTGGGGGGGGAGAGAGAAAGTTAGGGAGTGTAGCCGACAAATAGTACTGCACTGCAAAATGTATTTGGTGAAAGCGGGTGCTCCACCCCAAGAAGGAGTATATGAGGTGGATCACCACTAGACAGTGCGGGACTGTGGGGGATAAATGGTGTCAAGAGATGTATAATACAAAATCAATGATAGCAAGTAAAACAACAAGAATATACCCTAGAAACTATTCCACATTCTGAAAGGGGACTTATGATTGCCATATACACTCACCTAAAGAATTATTAGGAACACCATACTAATACGGTGTTGGACCCCCTTTTGCCTTCAGAACTGCCTTAATTCTACGTGGCATTGATTCAACAAGGTGCTGATAGCATTCTTTAGAAATGTTGGCCCATATTGATAGGATAGCATCTTGCAGTTGATGGAGATTTGAGGGATGCACATCCAGGGCACGAAGCTCCCGTTCCACAACATCCCAAAGATGCTCTATTGGGTTGAGATCTGGTGACTGTGGGGGCCATTTTAGTACAGCGAACTCATTGTCATGTTCAAGAAACCATTTTTCCAGTCTTCAACAGTCCAATTTTGGTGAGCTCGTGCAAATTGTAGCCTCTTTCTCCTATTTGTAGTGGAGATGAGTGGTACCCGGTGGGGTCTTCTGCTGTTGTAGCCCATCCGCCTCAAGGTTGTGCATGTTGTGGCTTCACAAATGCTTTGCTGCATACCTCGGTTGTAACGAGTGGTTATTTCAGTCAACATTGCTCTTCTATCAGCTTGAATCAGTCGGCCCATTCTCCTCTGACCTCTAGCATCCACAAGGCATTTTTGCCAACAGGACTGGCGCATACTGGATGTTTTTCCCTTTTCACACCATTCTTTGTAAACCCTAGAAATGGTTGTGCGTGAAAATCCCAGTAACTGAGCAGATTGTGAAACACTCAGACCGGCCCGTCTGGCACCAACAACCATGCCACGCTCAAAATTGTTTAAATCACCTTTCTTTCCCATTCTGACATTCAGTTTGGAGTTCAAGAGATTGTCTTGACCAGGACCACAACCCTACATGCATTGAAGCAACTGCCATGTGATTGGTTGACTAGATAATCGCATTAATGAGAAATAGAACAGGTGTTCCTAATAATTCTTTAGGTGAGTGTATAATAGAGAAAAGATAAATCAGTGAGATATGGGAAGTGGACGGAATGATTCGCTTTGAGATCCAATTTGATCCTCAAGTGGGGTCAGAGGTGTGTGAGCGGCTAGCATGTTTGTGTCAATGAGCTTTCCAAGGGGCCCATAGTTTTAAGAACTTGGAGTGGGTTATGGTAGCCCAACTCGCAAGCTCTTCTAGTAAATAGAGTGGTCAACTTTCTCCCACCATTGCTCAATGCTGGGGGCAGTTTGGTTAAGCCATTTTGTAGGGATTAACAGTCTTGTCGCTTGAACAAGCATGGTAGGGATATCTGATGTAGTTGGGTGCCATGTTCATTAGCTGCAAGTACTAGCTTCAAGTACTACATTAAGTACTAGTAAAGAGATATTGCAGCAGACTGAAGAGATTCAAGAGATACTGCAAGAGATTGGCTTAGAGTCTCCAACTGGCTCATCTGTGTTGTTTTTGCTGATCATTGCTTGAGAAGAGGTAAGGAATTCGGTCAGCTGTTTGCTATTGTGCGTTTGCTAATGAGCCTAGCTCACTAAGGTGTTACATTTGTTGCTGGGGGAGGAGTTTGGGAAGGAGTGTGTGTATATATAGAGACAGACTCATTAGCTGGCCTAATTCATTAGCTGCAAGTACTAGCTTCAAGTACTACATTAAGTACTAGTAAAGAGATATTGCAGCAGACTGAAGAGATTCAAGAGATACTGCAAGAGATTGGCTTAGAGTCTCCAACTGGTTCATCTGTGTTGTTTTTGCTGATCATTGCTTGAGAAGAGGTAAGGAATTCGGTCAGCTGTTTGCTATTGTGCGTTTGCTAATGAGCCTAGCTCACTAAGGTGTTACATTTGTTGCTGGGGGAGGAGTTTGGGAAGGAGTGTGTGTATATATAGAGACAGACTCATTAGCTGGCCTAATTCATTAGCTGCAAGTACTAGCTTCAAGTACTACATTGAGTACTAGTAAAGAGATATTGCAGGAGATAGTCAGGAGGTAGGCTGGAAGGTGGAAACAATACAAAAAAAAAAAGGTGAGATTTGTTTGATTTAAAGTTACAAATTTATTTATTTTTTTATTTTTATTTTTTTTATTTTTTTTATCCTCTTTATCCTCTTTAAAATGGCAGACTTGGTTCAGTGCAGGAATTGTTGTGCATTTATTTCATGTTCCACTCTTTGGAGATTCGGATGCTGTCAGATCTGTAGACAGTTCTCCTTACTGCAGCAGGAAATTGCATTTTTGAAAGCTGAAATATTTAAATTATCTGTTAAACAAACTCCAGCTAGGACTGCTGCAATGCCACTGCCACAGAGGACCCCCAGAAATGGCAGATGGGTTAATGTAGGTTCTGGAAGTCTTAGAGTGGTGGATAGAAGACATGTCCCACAGTCGGTGGTTCTCCATAAGTCATTTGCAGCACTCTCAGAATGTAAGGACAACATGGATATGGACTCAAGCACAGAGGGTGAGAAACCATCGACTCCTATGTCTAATGTATGCAACAAAAAAGATAAAGTGAAGTCTCAAAGGATGCAGCTGTTGCTGGGTGATTCAATCATAAGAAGTGTGGAGCTTAAAGAAAATGGTTTTGTGAGATGTCTCCCTGGGGCTACTGCTAGAAGAGATAGAAGACGTATTATTAATATTGTTAAGCAAGCAAAGCAGGAAGGGGACGTGGATGTTCTTGTCCATCTAGGGACAAATGACCTGGCTTGCAATGAAGTGTCAGAGGTGAAAAAATCTTTTATCACACTTGGTAATGACGTACAGGATTTTGCATCCACCATTTCATTTTCTGAAGTTTTGCCTGTGCATAATGTTCAGAATGATAGGCAGAGGCGCATAAAGGAGTTCAACTTATGGCTTGGTAAATGGTGTCAAGAGCAAGGATTTGGCTTTGTTTCTCATAATAGCTCTACTTGGAATAGAAAGGAACTGTACAAAAAAGATGGTTTGCATCTTTCTCTCAAAGGAACAAATGTACTTAGTGAACAACTCCAAGAATTTGCGAAAGAGTATTTAAACTAGGAAGGGGGGGCAAAAGAGTGAAAATAAAAGAGTCCCATTGCCCCCCGAAACAATGCCAGAACAGGTCAGAAGCACAGAGGTTAAGAAATGATAAGCTCAGAGTCCTGTCTACAAATGCTCGCAGTTTAGGTAAAAAAATCAATGAACTTGGGTCAATAATGGCATCTGAGAATGTAGATTTAGTGGCTGTTACGGAGACATGGTTTAATGAAAGAAATGACTGGGACATAACCATACCAGGGTACTCTTTATACAGAAGAGACAGAGAAGGCAAGAAAGGAGGAGGAGTGGCCCTGTATGTGAAAGATAGCATTAAATCTAACCTAATACAAGTTGGTGAGGCCAACATAGAGTCAGTTTGGGTTACGTTGCAGTTTGCTAACCATGCAGTAACTCGTGTAGGTGTGATATATAGACCACCTGGTCAAGTTAAAGAACTAGATGATCTACTAGTTGAAGAAATAGCTAAAATGACAATGAAAGGAGAAGTTATCATTATGGGAGATTTCAATCTTCCAGATATAAACTGGAAAACCAAAATAGCAAGTTCTACCAGGAGTACAGATATTCTAAATTCCCTACTGGGGTTATCTCTACAACAAGTGGTTGAGGAGCCAACCCGGAGGGAGGCCATTTTGGATTTGGTATTCACAAACGGGGATTCGGTATATGATGTCATTGTAGGCGAAACCTTGGGATCTAGTGATCACCAGTCAGTGTGGTTTAATATAAGAACTGTGAAAGAGTCCCACCACACAAAAACAAAAGTTTTAGATTTTAGAAAAACAGACTTTTCAAAAATGAAATTAGTCATAAATGAGTCCTTATCAGACTGGAACGGATTACATGGAGTCCAGGAGAAATGGGACTACTTAAAAGGTGCATTATTGAAGGCAACAGAAAATTGCATTAGACTTGTCAGTAAAAGCAAAAAAAGGAGGAGACCAATGTGGTACTCAGCAGAAGTGGCCCAAATCATTAAAAATAAAAAGCTAGCATTTTGTAATTATAAAAAAACCCAGAGCAATGAAGATAAGGAAATCTACAAGATTAGGCAGAGAGAGGCCAAGCAAGTTATAAGAACTTCTAAAGCGCAGGCAGAAGAAAAACTAGCTCAGTCTATGAAAAAAGGGGATAAGACATTCTTCAGATATATAAATGAAAAAAGGAAATTAAAACAAGGAATAACTAAATTAAAAACAAAGGACGGAAGGTATGTAGAAGAGAATAAAGGGCTAGCCGACTGCCTTAATGAATACTTCTGTTCAGTTTTTACAAAAGAAAAAGGAGAAGGACCTCCACTAGAAAGAATGACTATTAAATCGTTTGATGCATGTATCTTTACAGAGGAAGATGTTCTAAGTTTGCTGTCTAAGGTGAAGACAGATAAGTCACAGGGGCCTGATGAGATACACCCAAAATTATTAAAAGAGCTTAGTGGTGAGCTGGCAAAACCGTTAACAGATTTATTTAACCAATCATTAGTAACAGGAGTCGTCCCGGAAGATTGGAAATTGGCAAATGTCGTGCCCATTCACAAGAAAGGTAGTAGGGAGGAATCGAGCAACTATAGACCAGTGAGTCTGACATCAATAGTAGGCAAATTAATGGAAACCCTATTAAAGGATAGGATTGTGGAACATCTAAAATCCCATGGATTGCAAGATGAAAAACAACATGGGTTTACTTCAGGGAGATCATGTCAAACAAATCTTATAGATTTTTTTGACTGGGTGAATAAAATAATAGACGATGGAGGTGCAGTAGACATCGCATATCTAGATTTTAGTAAGGTTTTTGACACTGTCCCACATAGAAGACTTATTAATAAACTGCAGTCATTGAGCATGGACTCCCATATTGTTGAGTGGATTAGGCAGTGGCTGAGTGACAGACAACAGAGGGTTGTAGTCAATGGAGAACATTCAAAACAAGGTAATGTTACCAGTGGGGTTCCACAGGGATCTGTACTGGGACCGATTTTGTTTAATATCTTCATTAGTGATATTGCAAAAGGCCTCGCTGGTAAGGTTTGTCTTTTTGCTGATGACACAAAGATATGTAACAGGGTTGATGCTCCTGGAGGGAAACGCCAAATGGAAAAGGATTTAGGAAAACTAGAAGAATGGTCAGAACTCTGGAAACTGAAATTTAATGTGGATAAGTGCAAGATAATGCACCTGGGGCGTAAAAACCCAAGGGCAGAATATAGAATATTTGACACAGTCCTGACCTCAGTATCTGAGGAAAGGGATTTAGGAGTAATTATTTCAGAAGACTTAAAGGTGGGAAGACAATGTAATAGAGCAGCACGAAATGCCAGCAGAATGCTTGGATGTATAGGGAGAGGTATAAGCAGTAGAAAGAGTGAAGTGCTTATGCTGCTGTACAGAACACTGGTGAGACCTCACTTGGAGTATTGTGCGCAGTACTGGAGGCCATATCTCCAGAAGGATATAGATACTCTAGAGAGAGTTCAGAGAAGAGCTATTAAACTAGTACATGGATTGCAGGATAAAACTTACCAGGAAAGGTTAAAGGACCTTAATATGTATAGCTTGGAAGAAAGAAGAGACAGAGGGGATATGATAGAAACTTTTAAATACATAAAGGGAATCAACTCGGTAAAGGAAGAGAGCATATTTAAAAGAAGAAAAACTACCACAAGAGGACACAGTTTTAAATTAGAGGGGCAAAGGTTTAAAAGTAATATAAGGAAGTATTACTTTACTGAGAGAGTAGTGGATGCATGGAATAGCCTTCCTGCAGAAGTGGTAGCTGCAAATACAGTGAAGGGGTTTAAGCATGCATGGGATAGGCATAAGGCCATCCTTCATATAAGATAGGGCCGGGGGCTATCCATAGTATTCAGTATATTGGGCAGACTAGATGGGCCAAATGGTTCTTATCTGCCGACACATTCTATGTTTCTATGTATCTAAGGGTAGCCAGAGCAGAACAGTTGTGGGAGAAAGCCGAATTGAAGTGTTGCATACCTCGTTGATGTTTTACTCAATTAAAGTCCAATAGGGTTAAATCAATTCAGCGGGCAATGCCAGAACAGGTCACCCAATGTGCCACCTTTTTGTGAACACCTCCCACAAGAATCTGTCTGATAGGCCCATCTGGTGTAATTTATGTGGGTCATTATACCATCGGGTCATGGTTTTGTAGGAATGCTCTTGTATTTTGATGCCCCTCGAGAAGCCAGGTGAGCGGAGGTGTATCTGGGTAATCGCCGCTTCATTGAATGTTCTGTTCAGGTCTTTCATTCAAAAGTTAATGTAAGCAGGAACAGTGGAGGTAGGTGGCAATGAAATGAACTTATATAAGAGAGAGATTGCGTGCCTCGGCATATTATCATGTTGTGAGAGTTTTTCAAACCAGGTAGCATCAGTTGTTGGGGTGGCCTTGGAGCGCAAGGACAGGCAAGGGCGTCTGAACTCTAGTCTGTCTAAGAATGTACCCTCTCCAACAGGGCGGGAGTAGAGAGGCTCACTGGCTTCCTCCGAAGTGATACAATCTATAAGTTTAGTGACGTTGGTATCCCTTAGGAGACTCCAAAATTGAGGAGTATTCTGTGACTGGGGTTGCAGAAAGAAATTAGTAAGAGAGGAGGGTAAAGTTTTTGGTGGGCTAGAAAGGAGAGGGATAGTAGTTTGTACATATTGTACATTGAGATGTACCCCCTTGGACAAACCTTCTGGCATGCTAGTAGGGTTTTTGTGACCCCATATACCTGCTAGTGGTTTGTTTGCCAGCATAGCCAGCTCAATATCAGTCCCCAGTATTCTATAGTTTGGTATGCACAATTGCAGCCATCTTTTGAGTTGAATCGCCCTGTAGTAAATGCTCAAGTCTAGTAGTCCAAAGACACCGCGAGGACGGTCTCTGGCAAGGCAATCATAAGCGAGCCTTGGTCTCCTACCCCTCCAGAAAAAGGTGGTGAAGATGGTTCTGACTTGAGAGAAGAAGTAGCGTGGGAGATGAAGGGGAACCATTTGGAGCAAATACAGAAATTTTGGCATAATGTAGGCTTGTAGGAGGTTTTTGCAACCCATCTATGACACATATGGCAATGATAAATTAGATGGCTGATTCTTGACTTTCGTTAGTAGGGGGGAGTAGTTAGATAAATATAATTTGTTGGGGTTCCTGGTTAGGGAATTCCCTAAATAAGGTAAGTTATCTGGGTGCCACTTGAAAGAGAAGGATTCAAGTAATTTTTTTGCAGTTTTTTCTGGAAGGGAGAAATTTAGGGCTTCGGATTTGGCGTAATACATTTTAAAGTTAGATAGAGAACCGAATGTTTCAAAGAGGGACAAAATGTGTGAAAAAGCCTGTAGAGGGCTAGTGACTAATAATAGAAGGTCGTCAGCGAATGCTGCGCATTTGTGTTCTACCACTCCAACCTTAAACAATTTTATTGAATCGTTGTCTCTGAAGGCTTGCATCAATGTTTCCATAACCAGGATAAATAGAGTGGGGGATAGTGGGCAGCCCTGGCGAGTGCCATTGCTGATGTCATAGGGCCTCAACAGGGTTCCATTAACTCGTATTCTAGCACTGGGATGGTTATACAGTGACATAATGGATCTGATGAAGGAGTTTGGGATTTCAAATTTGAGAAGTGTGCTCTCCATGAAAAGCCAGTTGACCCTGTCAAAAGCCTTCTTGGCATCAGTGCTGAGAAGGATTAGGGGAATGTTTCTGTGGGTAGCTAGCTTGATGGCATGTAATATTCTGCAAGAGTGGAAATTACCTTCTCTGCCGCGTACAAAGCCTGCTTGTTCCGGATGAAGGATCCGAGGGGTGAGGGAATTTAGTCTAGTGGCCAATAGTTTTTCCCATATTTTCACATCTATATTGAGAAGGGAAATTGGCCTATAGCTACCGCATTCTTTTTCGTCTTTACCTTCTTTGTGTAAAATTGTAATAGCAGCTTCTAGGGCTTGTTTTGGGAGTGAGTCACCCTTAACTGAAGTTTGGCACCATTTGGTCATGTGGGGGATTAGTGTAGGAAGGAGTTTTTTTATAATAGCCTACTGGTAGGCCATCTGGCCCAGGTGCCATGCCAAGAGGCATGGATTTCACAATTTTTTCGATTTCTTCTTGAGTGATGGGGAAAAGTAGAAGGGAGCTGTCCTCTTGAGTTATTGAGGGAAGGTATTGATTAGAAAGGACCTGATCTATAAGGGCTTGGTCATGTGATTTTTGGAGTGGAGCCTGGTATTAATGGTGCACTGGGGGCTAGATTATATAATTTTGTATAGAAGTAGCTAAATTAATCGGCAATGTCCTTGGTGGAGGAAAGCAATTGACCATTTGAGCTTTTTATGAAGCGTATGATTTGGGAGTCTTTGCGTTTTTTGATCAGATGGGTAATTAATTTGTTGCTTCTGTCCCCATGGTCATAATATTTAAATCTGGCGTATTGATACACTTTTGCGCATTTAATGTTCAGAAGTTCTTTCAGTTGCTGTCTTAGGGAGAGAAGATCTTATTGAATTAGAGCTGCCTGCGACTTCTAGGGAAGCTATTTGGCCTAGTAGGGAGTTTAACTTTTTTTTGTCTATCTTTTTTGAGTTTAGAGCCAAGGGCTATGAAGGCCTTATGGGCTTCCCACACTATAGTGTGGGAGGTATTAGAAGGTTGATTGTCTTGAAAATATAGAGATAATTTGTGGGCAATATATGAGAGATTCTTTTCAGCATCCAGAATGGTTTCATTCAGCCGCCATTGCCACTCTCTGACCGGAAGATTTTTAAAAGTTAAGATTGAAGTGACTGGGGCATGATCTGAAATAGTAATTTGACCAATAGAGGAGCTGCGGAGAGCTTCTAGGTGTCCTTCTGAGAGGAGAATGTAATCAAGTCTTTGGAAGGACTTGTGAACTGCTGAAAAGAATGTGTAATCTTTAGTGGAGTTGTTAAGTGTTCGCCATGTGTCCACTAAATGTGTTTCTCTCAGGATTTTTTGAATACCTCCTAGAGATCTCTGTGACATGGAGGCAGTTCCCGATGAGGTGTCAAGCAGCGGGTTGAATGAGATATTGAGATCTCTTCCAACTATATAGAGGCCTTCAGCAAACTCCTGAAATTTCAATAATGTAGATTTAATCCACCTGTGCTGGCATGTGTTGGGTGTGTAGAGACCTGCAAGGGATATCAAGGTATGTCCTATTTTACCTTTTATGAAGAGGTAGCGACCATCTGGATCAGTTTGGACCAAATCAGGCGTGAAGGGGACATGCTTTGAGATGGCTATGCTGACCCCTCTAGCAGCTGAGCTGTAGGTAGAGTGAAACCATTGGTTAAAGAAAGAGACAGGCAAGTTTGTGATGTTGGTGGACTTGATGTCGGTTTTCTGTAAGAAACAAATATCCGTTTTACATTTCTTTAGGAGGGTGAGAACCTGGGATCTTTTCTGTGGGGTATTAAAGCCCTGTACACTGAAAGAGGTAATATTCAAATGTGTTATGGGAAAGTACAAAGTGAGCTCTTGTCACTATAGGACAAAAGGGGTCAGAATGTGGAAGGAAAAATAATAATAAGCTAAATTACAACACCTACTAAAATAAATTAAACGAGAGAAAAACAGAATGTGAGCTGGCCATCAGGGTCAGAAGCGACTGCAGAAAAAGGATCAGCATTCGAGGCCCACCTATAGCAAGGTGATGTGGGGGCAGGAGATGAACAAATATTCTCATCCCAACCTGGCACCACACCCCCGTGCTTCCCTTTTAATTCTGTGCATAGGAACAGTTTAAATATCACAAATAATGTGTAACGGGGCGCCGAAGGCGCACTCGGTCTCCCATTAGCCGCAGACCTGCTGCTTAGCTTCGGGAGCGAGGATCTGTGTCTAGCCTCGTTACCCAGGGCGGTTTTTGCTAAGCTGGGAGGCTCCCTGCTCCTAGGTCTGCCTTGAGCGCCGAGCTGATCACTCGGTGATCGACTTGTCTGTCTGTCGGTCATGTGACGCTGGCCACGTCACATGACCCTCACTCCCCACTATAAATACAGGCAACCTGCTGGCTACAGGTCGCCTGTGATTTTGGTCCCTTAGGTTGTGTATTATTATTGTTATTTAGCTTACCTTTGGATTTTACCCGTGATCTGCTTCCTGACACCTCTTCTGTCTGCTCCCTGAACCTTGACGCTACCTCTCGGATTTTGACCTCGGCTTGCTTTTGGATTTTGTCTATGCCTCTTCTCTTGTACTGACGTGACCTCCCGGATTTTGACCTCTGCTTGCTTTTGGATTTTGTCTTTGCCTCATCTCTTGTACTGACATGACCTCCCGGATTTTGACCTCGGCCCGCTCTCGAATCTGTCTCTGTCTCCTCCCTCGTACTGACGTGACCTTCTGGACTGACCCCAGCTAGTTGACCCGCCTTGCCCTTCCGTTTTTGGTGGTACCTTGCTTATTCCACCTCTCTGTCCGCTCGAGTGCTACCTCTCATTGGCTGTCCGCTTCCCTGCTGTCTCTATCTCTGTGCTTGCACTTATTCAGGTCAGGGACTGTCGCCCAGTTGCGCCCCGTCACCTAGGGTGGGTGGTGAAAGTAGGCAGGGACAGGGCACCTCCGCTCTATCTTTATACCCGCGACGCTACCCCGTGACATAATGGTTCAATAATAACATGTGCCATATTAATTCAAGTGAGGTATTTGAACAGTGGCTGGAACTTCGGACCAAGTCAAAGAAGGCTTAAAGAAGTTATCCAAGAAGAAATTAACAGAACAAAATAGGTGAGACAGCGTCTATATTAGTCTAGTGCTATGATAAGAGACTCCACGAATAGGGTGGACCAATATGGATAGAAGATGAGACTCCTTACTGGTGAAGGTGTACAGCAGGTGGCTTGCATGGAAATAAGGCATATGATGCTATGTTTTAGAGAATCTTTCGCACAACTGTATAGCAAATGTGGCAGAAGGGAAATGGCGCTCATAGGGTAGTACGTAGGTATAATGATGATTTGGAATAAAACGTGTCAATCGTTATGCTCGCCATTTGATGTTGTGCATGCGAATAGACACATAGAAAGTATATAGTGCATTTGTATTGTGCAGCAGTTGTGTGCTGTTCTGCTGCGATACCGCAGGTATATAGAGGGACAAGCGTTACTGGAACAACTATTTGCAATGGGTGTGATATACCTGCCTCCACAAAATACTAAATGAGGGGTGCGATATATCTGCTTACACCAAATATTGATTGAGGCCTGCGATATACCTGCTTCCACAAAATACAGATTAAAGGGGTGTGATATACCTGCTTTCACCAAATATTGATTATTGGGTTCTATATACCTGCTTCCATAAAATACAGATTGAGGGGTGTAATATACCTGCTTCCGCAAAATACTGATTAAGGGGTTTGATATACCTGCTTCCACAAAATACAGATTGAGGGTTGCGATATACCTGCTTTCACCAAATATTGATTAAGGGGTTCTATATTCCTGCTTCCACAAAATACTGATTGAGGGGTGCGATATACCTGCTTCCACCAAAAATTGATTAAGGGGTTCTATATACCTGCTTCCACAAAATACTGATTAAGGGGATTAATATTCCTGCTTCCACAAAATACTAATTGAGGGGTGTGATATACCTATAATATACTTTCTAACATAGAAAGTATATTATAGTGCTTTGTATTTAGTGATGGACGAACATCGGCCAGGACGATTCGCGAACGCGCGTTCGCGATCAAATGTTCGCGAACTGTGTGTTCGCGGCTGGCCCCATTCACTTTAATGGCAGATGAACCTGAAAAACCTTCAGGTCATATTTTCAGCCAGAAAACACTTACTAGAAGTACGCAAATAGTCCCACCACAACATGGACAGTAATATACCAGAGGTGAATCATTGGCAAAAATTCCCACAAAAAATATGTATTTTAATCAAGGGCCATTTTTAGGTGTCTTAACCACCTCCGGACCGCTGTACGCACAGACGCGTCCTGGAGGTGGTTGATTCATTCCGAGTGGACGCGCCGGCGCGTCCTCTCGCGATGGCCGAGATTTCCTGTGAACGCGCGCACACAGGCGCGCGCGCTCACAGGAACGGAAGGTAAGAAAGTGGATCTCCAGCCTGCCAGCGGCGATCGTTCGCTGGCAGGCTGGAGATGTGATTTTTTTAACCCCTAACAGGTATATTAGACGCTGTTATGATAACAGCGTCTAATATACCTGCTACCTGGTCCTCTGGTGGTCCCCTTTGTTTGGATCGACCACCAGAGGACACAGGTAGCTCAGTAATATGTTGCACCAAGCACCACACTACACTACACCCCCCCACGTCACTTATTAACCCCTTATTCACCCTTGATCACCCCTGATCACCCCATATAGACTCCCTGATCACCCCCCTGTCATTGATTACCCCCCTGTCATTGATCACCCCCCTGTAAAGCTCCATTCAGATGTCCGCATGATTTTTACGGATCCACTGATAGATGGATCAGATCCGCAAAATGCATACGGACGTCTGAATGGAACCTTACAGGGGAGTGATCAATGACTGTGGTGATCACCCCATATAGACTCCCTGATCACCCCCCTGTCATTGATTACCCCCCTGTCATTGATCAACCCCCTGTAAAGCTCCATTTAGACGTCCGCATGATTTTTACGGATCCACTGATAGATGGATCGGATCCGCAAAACGCACACGGACGTCTGAATGGAGCCTTACAGGGGCATGATTAATGACTGTGGTGATCACCCCATATAGACTCCCTGATCACCCCCCTGTCATTGATTACCCCCCTGTCATTGATCAACCCCCTGTAAAGCTCCATTCAGATGTCCGCATGATTTTTACGGATCCACTGATAGATGGATCGGATCCGCAAAACGCACACGGACGTCTGAATGGAGCCTTACAGGGGCATGATCAATGACTGTGGTGATCACCCCATATAGACTCCCTGATCACCCCCCTGTCATTGATCACCCCCCTGTCATTGATCACCCCCCCTGTCATTGATCACCCCTCTGTAAGGCTCCATTCAGACATTTTTTTGGCGGAATTTTTTTTTTTTTCTTACAAAGTCTTATATTCCACTAACTTGTGTCAAAAAATTAAATCTCACATGAACTCACCATACCCCTCACGGAATCCAAATGCGTAAAATTTTTTAGACATTTATATTCCAGACTTCTTCTCACGCTTTAGGGCCCCTAGAATGCCAGGGCAGTATAAATACCCCACATGTGACCCCATTTCGGAAAGAAGACACCCCCAGGTATTCTGTGAGGGGCATATTGAGTCCATGAAAGATTGAAATTTTTGTCCCAAGTTAGCGGAAAGGGAGACTTTGTGAGAAAAAAATAAATAAAATCAATTTCTGCTAACTTGTGCCAAAAAAAAAAAAATTCTATGAACTCGCCATGCCCCTCATTGAATACCTTGGGGTGTCTTCTTTCCAAAATGGGGTCACATGTGGGGTATTTATACTGCCCTGGCATTCTAGGGGCCCTAAAGAGTGAGAAGAAGTCTGGGATCCAAATGTCTAAAAATGCCCTCATAAAAGGAATGTGGGCCCCTTTGCGCATTTAGGCTGCAAAAAAGTGTCACACATCTGGTATCGCCGTACTCAGGAGAAGTTGGGGAATGTGTTTTGGGGTGTCATTTTACATATACCCATGCTGGGTGAGAGAAATATCTTGGCAAAAGACAACTTTTCCCATTTTTTTATACAAAGTTGGCATTTGACCAAGATATTTATCTCACCCAGCATGGGTATATGTAAAATGACACCCCAAAACACATTCCCCAACTTCTCCCGAGTACGGAGATACCACATGTGTGACACTTTTTTGCAGCCTAGGTGGGCAAAGGGGCCCACATTCCAAAGAGCACCTTTCGGATTTCACAGGTCATTTACCTACTTACCACACATTAGGGCCCCTGGAAAATGCCAGGGCAGTATAACTACCCCACAAGTGACCCCATTTTGGAAAGAAGATACCCCAAGGTATTCCGTAAGGGGCATGGCGAGTTCCTAGAATTTTTTATTTTTTGTCACAAGTTAGTGGAAAATGATGATTTTTTTTTTATTTTATTTTTTCTTACAAAGTCTCATATTCCACTAACTTGTGACAAAAAATAAAAACTTCCATGAACTCACTATGCCCATCAGCGAATACCTTGGGGTGTCTTCTTTCCAAAATGGGGTCACTTGTGGGGTAGTTATACTGCCCTGGCATTCTAGGGGCCCAAATGTGTGGTAAGGAGTTTGAAATCAAATTCTGTAAAAAATGACCAGTGAAATCCGAAAGGTGCTCTTTGGAATATGGGCCCCTTTGCCCACCTAGGCTGCAAAAAAGTGTCACACATCTGGTATCTCTGTATTCAGGAGAAGTTGAGGAATGTGTTTTGGGGTGTCTTTTTACATATACCCATGCTGGGTGAGAGAAATATCTTGGTCAAATGCCAACTTTGTATAAAAAAATGGGAAAAGTTGTCGTTTGCCAAGATATTTCTCTCACCCAGCATGGGTATATGTAAAATGACACGCCAAAACACATTCCCCAACTTCTCCCGAGTACGGAGATACCAGATGTGTGACACTTTTTTGCAGCCTAGGTGGGCAAAGGGGCCCACATTCCAAAGAGCACCTTTCGGATTTCACAGGTCATTTACCTACTTACCACACATTAGGGCCCCTGGAAAATGCCAGGGCAGTATAACTACCCCACAAGTGACCCCATTTTGGAAAGAAGACACCCCAAGGTATTCCGTGAGGGGCATGGCGAGTTCCTAGAATTTTTTATTTTTTGTCACAAGTTAGTGGAAAATGATGATTTTTTTTTTATTTTATTTTTTCTTACAAAGTCTCATATTCCACTAACTTGTGACAAAAAATAAAAACTTCCATGAACTCACTATGCCCATCAGCGAATACATTGGGGTGTCTTCTTTCCAAAATGGGGTCACTTGTGGGGTAGTTATACTGCCCTGGCATTCTAGGGGCCCAAATGTGTGGTAAGGAGTTTGAAATCAAATTCTGTAAAAAATGACCAGTGAAATCCGAAAGGTGCTCTTTGGAATATGGGCCCCTTTGCCCACCTAGGCTGCAAAAAAGTGTCACACATCTGGTATCTCCGTACTCAGGAGAAGTTGGGGAATGTGTTTTGGGGTGTCATTTTACATATACCCATGCTGGGTGAGAGAAATATCTTGGCAAAAGACAACTTTTCCCATTTTTTTTTTACAAAATTGGCATTTGACCAAGATATTTATCTCACCCAGCATGGGTATATGTAAAAAGACACCCCAAAACACATTCCTCAACTTCTCCTGAATACAGAGATACCAGATGTGTGACACTTTTTTGCAGCCTAGGTGGGCAAAGGGGCCCATATTCCAAAGAGCACCTTTCGGATTTCACTGGTCATTTTTTACAGAATTTGATTTCAAACTCCTTACCACACATTTGGGCCCCTAGAAGGCCAGGGCAGTATAACTACCCCACAAGTGACCCCATTTTGGAAAGAAGAGACCCCAAGGTATTTCGTGATGGGCATAGTGAGTTCATAGAACTTTTTATTTTTTGTCACAAGTTAGTGGAATATGAGACTTTGTAAGAAAAAAAAAAATCATCATTTTCCGCTAACTTGTGACAAAAAATAAAAAGTTCTATGAACTCACTATGCCCATCAGCGAATACCTTAGGGTGTCTACTTTCCGAAATGGGGTCATTTGTGGGGTGTTTGTACTGTCTGGGCATTGTAGAACCTCAGGAAACATGACAGGTGCTCAGAAAGTCAGAGCTGCTTCAAAAAGCAGAAATTCACATTTTTGTACCATAGTTTGTAAACGCTATAACTTTTACCCAAACCATTTATTTTTTACCCAAACATTTTTTTTTTATCAAAGACATGTAGAACAATAAATTTAGAGCAAAATTTATATATGGATCTCGTTTTTTTTGCAAAATTTTACAACTGAAAGTGAAAAATGTCATTTTTTTGCAAAAAAATCGTTAAATTTCGATTAATAACAAAAAAAAGTAAAAATGTCAGCAGCAATGAAATACCACCAAATGAAAGCTCTATTAGTGAGAAGAAAAGGAGGTAAAATTCATTTGGGTGGTAAGTTGCATGACCGATCAATAAACGGTGAAAGTAGTGTAGGTCAGAAGTGTAAAAAGTGGCCTGGTCTTTCAGGGTGTTTAACCACCTCAGCCCCCAGTGCTTAAACACCCTGAAAGACCAGGCCACTTTTTACACTTCTGACCTACACTACTTTCACCGTTTATTGCTCGGTCATGCAACTTACCACCCAAATGAATTTTACCTCCTTTTCTTCTCACTAATAGAGCTTTCATTTGGTGGTATTTCATTGCTGCTGACATTTTTACTTTTTTTGTTATTAATCGAAATTTAACGATTTTTTAGCAAAAAAATGACATTTTTCACTTTCAGTTGTAAAATTTTGCAAAAAAAACGACATCCATATAGAAATTTTGCTCTAAATTTATAGTTCTACATGTCTTTGATAAAAAAAAAATGTTTGGGTAAAAAAAAAATGGTTTGGGAAAAAGTTATAGCGTTTACAAACTATGGTACAAAAATGTGAATTTCCGCTTTTTGAAGCAGCTCTGACTTTCTGAGCACCTGTCATGTTTCCTGAGGTTCTACAATGCCCAGACAGTACAAACACCCCACAAATGACCCCATTTCTGAAAGTACACACCCTAAGGTATTCGCTGATGGGCATAGTGAGTTCATAGAACTTTTTATTTTTTGTCACAAGTTAGCGGAAAATGATGATTTTTTTTTTTTTTTTTTTTTCTTACAAAGTCTCATATTCCACTAACTTGTGACAAAAAATAAAAAGTTCTATGAACTCACTATGCCCATCAGCGAATACCTTGGGGTCTCTTCTTTCCAAAATGGGGTCACTTGTGGGGTAGTTATACTGCCCTGGCATTCTAGGGGCCCAAATGTGTGGTAAGGAGTTTGAAATCAAATTCAGTAAAAAATGACCTGTGAAATCCGAAAGGTGCTCTTTGGAATATGGGCCCCTTTGCCCACCTAGGCTGCAAAAAAGTGTCACACATCTGGTATCTCCGTAATCGGGAGAAGGTGGGGAATGTGTTTTGGGGTGTCATTTTATATATACCCATGCTGGGTGAGAGAAATATCTTGGCAAAAGACAACTTTTCCCATTTTTTTATACAAAGTTGTCATTTGACCAAGATATTTCTCTCACCCAGCATGGGTATATGTAAAAAGACACCCCAAAACACATTCCTCAACTTCTCCTGAGTACGGGGATACCAGATGTGTGACACTTTTTTGCAGCCTAGGTGGGCAAAGGGGCCCATATTCCAAAGAGCACCTTTCGGATTTCACTCCTCATTTTTTCCTGAATTTGATTTCAAACTCCTTACCACACATTTGGGCCCCTAGAATACCAGGGCAGTATAACTACCCCACAAGTGACCCCATTTTGGAAAGAAGACACCCCAAGGTATTCCGTGAGGGGCATGGCGAGTTCCTAGAATTTTTTATTTTTTGTCACAAGTTAGTGGAAAATGATGATTTTTTTTTTTTTTTTCATACAAAGTCTCATATTCCACAAACTTGTGACAAAAAATAAAAACTTCCATGAACTCACTATGCCCATCAGCGAATACCTTGGGGTCTCTTCTTTCCAAAATGGGGTCACTTGTGGGGTAGTTATACTGCCCTGGCATTCTAGGGGCCCAAATGTGTGGTAAGTAGGTAAATGACCTGTGAAATCCGAAAGGTGCTCTTTGGAATGTGGGCCCCTTTGCCCACCTAGGCTGCAAAAAAGTGTCACACATCTGGTATCTCTGTATTCAGGAGAAGTTGAGGAATGTGTTTTGAATGTGTTTTACATATACCCATGCTGGGTGAGATAAATATCTTGGTCAAATGCCAACTTTGTATAAAAAAATGGGAAAAGTTGTCTTTTGCCAAGATATTTCTCTCACCCAGCATGGGTATATGTAAAATGACACCCCAAAACACATTCCCCAACTTCTCCCGATTACGGAGATACCAGATGTGTGACACTTTTTTGCAGCCTAGGTGGGCAAAGGGGCCCATATTCAAAAGAGCACCTTTCGGATTTCACAGGTCATTTTTTACAGAATTTGATTTCAAACTCCTTACCACACATTTGGGCCCCTAGAATGCCAGGGCAGTATAACTACTCCACAAGTGACCCCATTTTGGAAAGAAGAGACCCCAAGGTATTCGCTGATGGGCATAGTGAGTTCATGGAACTTTTTATTTTTTGTCACAAGTTAGTGGAATATGAGACTTTGTATGAAAAAAAAAAATAAAAAAAATAAGCATTTTCCACTAACTTGTGACAAAAAATAAAAAATTCTAGGAACTCGCCATTCCCCTCACGGAATACCTTGGGGTGTCTTCTTTCCAAAATGGGGTCACTTGTGGGGTAGTTATACTGCCCTGGCATTTTCCAGGGGCCCTAATGTGTGGTAAGTAGGTAAATGACCTGTGAAATCCTAAAGGTGCTCTTTGGAATATGGGCCCCTTTGCCCACCTAGGCTGCAAAAAAGTGTCACACATGTGGTATCGCCGTATTCAGGAGAAGTTGGGGAATGTGTTTTGGGGTGTCATTTTACATATACCCATGCTGGGTGAGAGAAATATCTTGGCAAAAGACAACTTTTCCCATTTTTTTATACAAAGTTGGCATTTGACCAAGATATTTCTCTCACCCAGCATGGGTATATGTAAAATGACACCCCAAAACACATTCCCCAACTTCTCCTGAGTACGGCGATACCAGATGTGTGACACTTTTTTGCAGCCTAGATGCGCAAAGGTGCCCAAATTCCTTTTAGGAGGGCATTTTTAGACATTTGGATACCAGACTTCTTCTCACGCTTTGGGGCCCCTAGAATGCCAGGGCAGTATAAATACCCCACATGTGACCCCATTTTGGAAAGAAGACACCCCAAGGTATTCAATGAGGGGCATGGCGAGTTCATAGAAATTTTTTTTTTTTGGCACAAGTTAGCGGAAATTGATATTTTTAATTTTTTTCTCACAAAGTCTCCCGTTCCGCTAACTTGGGACAAAAATTTCAATCTTTCATGGACTCAATATGCCCCTCACAGAATACCTGGGGGTGTCTTCTTTCCGAAATGGGGTCACATGTGGGGTATTTATACTGCCCTGGCATTCTAGGGGCCCTAAAGCGTGAGAAGAAGTCTGGAATATAAATGTCTAAAAATTTTTACGCATTTGGATTCCGTGAGGGGTATGGTGAGTTCATGTGAGATTTTATTTTTTGACACAAGTTAGTGGAATATGAGACTTTGTAAGAAAAAAAAAAAAAATTCCGCTAACTTGGGCCAAAAAAATATCTGAATGGAGCCTTACAGAGGGGTGATCAATGACAGGGGGGTGATCAATGACAGGGGGGTGATCAATGACAGGGGGGTGATCAGGGAGTCTATATGGGGTGATAACCACAGTCATTGATCACGCCCGTGTAAGGCTTCATTCAGACGTCCGGATGCGTTTTGCGGATCCGATCCATCTATCAGTGCATCCGTAAAAATCATGCGGACATCTGAATGGAGCTTTACAGGGGGGTAATCAATGACAGGGGGGTAATCAATGACAGGGGGGTGATCAGGGAGTCTATATGGGGTGATCACCACAGTCATTGATCATGCCCCTGTAAGGCTTCATTCAGACGTCCGGATGCGTTTTGCGGATCCGATCCATCTATCAGTGCATCCGTAAAAATCATGCGGACGTCTGAATGGAGCTTTACAGGGGGGTAATCAATGACAGGGGGGTGATCAGGGAGTCTATATGGGGTGATCACCACAGTCATTGATCAAGCCCCTGTAAGGCTTCATTCAGACGTCCGGATGCGTTTTGCGGATCCGATCCATCTATCAGTGCATCCGTAAAAATCATGCAGACGTCTGAATGGAGCTTTACAGGGGGGTAATCAATGACAGGGGGGTAATCAATGACAGGGGGGTGATCAGGGAGTCTATATGGGGTGATCACCACAGTCATTGATCATGCCCCTGTAAGGCTTCATTCAGACGTCCGGATGCGTTTTGCGGATCCGATCCATCTATCAGTGCATCCGTAAAAATCATGCGGACATCTGAATGGAGCTTTACAGGGGGGTAATCAATGACAGGGGGGTGATCACCACAGTCATTGATCATGCCCCTGTAAGGCTTCATTCAGACGACCGGATGCGTTTTGCGGATCCGATCCATGTATCAGTGCATCCGTAAAAATCATGCGGACATCTGAATGGAGCTTTACAGGGGGGTGATCAGGGAGTCTATATGGGGTGATCACCACAGTCATTGATCATGCCCCTGTAAGGCTTCATTCAGACGTCCGGATGCGTTTTGCGGATCCGATCCATCTATCAGTGGATCCGTAAAAATCATGCGGACGTCTGAATGGAGCTTTACAGGGGGGTAATCAATGACAGGGGGGTGATCAGGGAGTCTATATGGGGTGATCACCACAGTCATTGATCACGCCCCTGTAAGGCTTCATTCAGACGTCCGGATGCGTTTTGCGGATCCGATCCATCTATCAGTGGATCCGTAAAAATTATGCGGACGTCTGAATGGAGCTTTACAGGGGGTTGATCAATGACAGGGGGGTAATCAATGACAGGGGGGTGATCAGGGAGTCTATATGGGGTGATCAGGGGTGATTAGGGGTGATCAGGGGCTAATAAGGGGTTAATAAGTGACGGGGGGGGGGGGTGTAGTGTAGTGTAGTGGTGCTTGGTGCTACTTTACTGAGCTACCTGTGTCCTCTGGTGGTCGATCCAAACAAAGGGGACCACCAGAGGACCAGGTAGCAGGTATATTAGACGCTGTTATCAAAACAGCGTCTAATATACCTGTTAGGGGTTAAAAAAAACACATCTCCAGCCTGCCAGCGAACGATCGCCGCTGGCAGGCTGGAGATCAACTCTCTTACCTTCCGTTCCTGTGAGCGCGCGCGCCTGTGTGCGCGCGTTCACAGGAAGTCTCGCGTCTCGCGAGATGACGCGTATATGCGTGACTGTGCGCAGGGCTGCCACCTCCGGAACGCGATCCTGCGTTAGGCGGTCCGGAGGTGGTTAAGCACTGGGGGCTGAGGTGGTTAAAGGGAAACTCTCAAAAATGTGCCCTGCTGGAGCCTAGAAAATTTGTATTTCCTATCGGTTTGATGTATACAAATGTGCAGCACTCCACGTTTTTGTATCCTGCAGAGTCCTTAAAAAAAATGCATACGTTAACGTAAATTTATTTTCTACCATGGAACTGTATGGTGAACGGACGTCACTGTACGGCATCAGTCTGAGGCATCTGTTAACGCAAACATTTTTGGTATGCATTAGATGGATGGCAAAAATAGGATGTGAACCCAGCCCTAGTGTCAGAATAAGCACCAGTACACAGCAGAGCAGCGTGGCGGAGAGAGGAGGCTGTCATGTTCTGACAAAGCGCTGCGATGAGCGCTTCCCAAGAATCATTTTCTACTGGGAAATACAGAGCACAGTATAATACACTAGAATCTATATAATATAAAGATATTATCCCTACCCCGAATAATAATACAATTAAGTGGTCATTTATTATATAGAAATACGTCTATGTTAGGCGTATTTCTGACACAGATTGTAGCGCAAAGGTCCTTAGCACCGCAATCTGCATATTTTTCCCGCTCATGATAGGTCTAAAAAAAAATTGCGTGGGCAGGGAAAGGGATACAGTTATGGCCATCCAGTTATTGGATACCACCGCCATACATTGACCGGATAACACCTCTGTACAGTGACCGGATAACACCGCCATAATGTGACCAGATAAAAGGGTATAAGAGGGCACAGTACAGGGAATGACTAGGGGCACTGCACAGGGTGTGGCAAGAGGGCACAATGCATGGTATAAGAGGGCACAGTACGGGGTGAGGGGCACAGTACTGGGTGGGGAGCATATGACCCTGTGACATTAGAAGGTCCTTATGGTGAATGCGGTTAATATACCACCATAATGAGAGGCAGAGGAGTGAGACAGGGGTGTGATTATGTGGCTAGAGATAAAAAAAAATAACTGTCTGCCAGTACAGGCCCCAAAAATTAGCCAATAGGCATTCACCTGACAGCAAAGAACTTTGGTGTCATGCCCTGCTCAGGCAATGTGCGGAGGTCTGCCAGATTAGCAGCACGTGTCTAGCCTTTTGTTTTGTTTTGGAGTCAAGCTAGATCCGCCTCCCTTCAGGTGCACTGGGTGGGTCGTTGGTTTCAGTTTAAATCACACCCACTCCCAGTGTTCCCTGCGGGTTATAGCTTCTGTCTGGCTCTGTGTTTGCAAGGAAGGAAGGATTGGCTGTTCCTGCTCAAAAGATAAGTTGGTTTTTGTTCTCTTGTGGTTTGCTGTCTAGGCTGTTAGAGAGACGCCTGCCCCTCCAGGTTCGGAGGGAGCAGGCTGCCTCTATTCCCCTTTCATCATCTTAGGGATTTTTAGGTTATTCTCATCCCAGGCACGAGGACACGTTATTCCCACCTTAAGGGTCTAAACGTGGGCTTTGCAGTATAGGGAGAGCTGGTAGGGATTTATCAGGAGGTGACCTTGATCCCCAGCTTCTCGCCTAGAAACTTGTTTGTTTATTTATCTGTGTTTCTATATCCTGTGCGCCGTGACATTTGGATTCTGTGGCTGGAGGTACATTAGGCGGTCACAGGATAAATATGTAACTGTCGGCCAGTATAGGCCCCAAAAAATAGGCAATAGGCATTCACCTGAAAGCAAAGAACTTTGGATTCTGTGGCTGGGGGTACATTAGGCGGTCACATTATAAATATGTAACTGTCGGCCAGTATAGGCCCCAAAAATTAGGCATTCACCTGACATAAAAGGCCTTTTATGCCGCTGTATATACATAAGGCAAGGACCATTCATTGTTCTGGGTGGTGGCATGAGGAAATTCAATTACACGTGGTCATCACAGGTGTTGAATTCACTTAAAAAAATGTGAGGTAGTCCACACTGTTGTGAGCTAGGCGAGTGCGCTTATCGGTCACGATCCCCCTGCTGCGCTGAACGTACTTGCGGACAGGACAATCGACGAGGGGCAAGCTAAGAGTTCCATGGCAAATTGTGTCAGCTCTGGCCAAAGGTTAAACCTGCACACCCAGTAGTCAAGGGGTTCCTCGCTTTTTAGAGCGTCCACATCGGCCGTTAACCCAATGTAGTTTGACACCTGTCGGTCTAGGCGTTCCTTGAGGCTGGATCCGGAGTGCGGCTGTGGATGGGTTGTCTGCAAGAATGATCTCATATCCTAAGTGACCAACACATGTTCAAACCGCCCTCTTTTTGCAGGCACGGTAGGATTGGTACCTGCACCTTTTTCGCTGTGGGTGGAAATTCCTCTGCCAGTGCCCGCAACAGCAGAATGCAGCATCTCTCGCAGCAAGGCCTGGAAGTGTTGCATTCTGACAGCCCTTTGTGATGCTGGTAACATGTGTGCCATTTTGTGTTTGTACCGGGGGTCTAAGTACGTTGCCACCCAGTACAGGTCCTTGACCTTTATGCTTTTTATATGGGGGTCCCTCTTCAAACATTGGAGCATGAAGGCCCCCATTTGCACTAAATTGGAAGTGGTGGAGTTCCCTGGCTCCTGCTCATCGCCCAGAAGAATGTCATCCTCGGTCTCCTCCTCCCATCCACGGACAACACCAGGGATCCCCGAAAAGTTTAAAGCCTGCTCTTCTTGCTCCTCCTCATCCCCCCCAGCCACCATCCTCCTCTTCAGACTCCTGCTGACTTGTCTCAGATGGAGTATCCCCCCCTGGGAATTCATTCAGCATTGCGACTTCCTCATCTTCCAGCTCCTCGACGGCTTGATCAATGACACGATGCATTGCATGCTCCAGAAAGAAGGAGTAAGGTACGATGTAACTGATGGCGCCCTGGCTGCGACTGACCAGTCTGGTGATCTCATCAAATGGCTGCAGAAATCTGCATGCGTCTCGCATTAGCAGCCACTGGCGCGGTGAAAATAAACCAAGCTCCCCAGAACCTGTATGAACTCTGCAGCAGGACAGGTACTCGTTAACGGCACGTGTGTCATTTTGCCCTGTTTCAGCGCGGTCAGCAGATTGGCACACCACTTTACAAACTGTCAAATTGAGCAGGGTTAGCCACTGATCGGCCTGTGATCACAGAGCTGAAAGCAGTGCATGACCAGCGTGGCTCTTGGATTCAAGGCACAACAGCCGCAGCACAGCATGGCAACGTCTCACCTGGCACGTCAGAAATATTCTGGGGAGCTTGGGTGGGTGCAGCGGAAGAGGTGGTAGCATTAGAAAAGGAGGAGTCAGCCGAGGAGGAGATGGAGGAGGAGGAGAAGAAGAGGCAGGCCTGCATGCAATC
Source organism: Bufo bufo (assembly GCF_905171765.1). Lineage (NCBI taxonomy): Eukaryota > Metazoa > Chordata > Amphibia > Anura > Bufonidae > Bufo > Bufo bufo. Next base: position 218,947,665 of record NC_053391.1, read on the forward strand.
CGTGGCGGTAACCCCAAATCCACACGGGTGCCACGGGTTACATGCTTGACGGCCGTCAGAAGGTCCACCCAGTGGGCAGTAAAAGTTCTGTACCTTCCTTGACCGTGTTTGCTAGACCACGTGTCTGTGGTCAGATGTATCTTGGCACCGACACTGTGTGCCAGAGATCTATTAACTTGCCACTAAACGTGGCCATATAGTTCAGGGATGCCCTTCTGGGAGAAATATTTCCTTCCGGGGACCTTCCATTGCAGTGTGCCAATGGCCACAAATTTTCTAAAGGCCTCCGAGTCTATCAATTTATTTGGCAATAGTTGGTGGGCTAGCAGTTCCGACAAGCCAGCGGTCAGCCGTTGGGCAAGAGGATTATCCATTTTTTTACGCTCGAACATTTGGGCCACGGAAGCTTGCCTTGTGCCAGATGAACGCGACGACGGCACGCTGGAAGGCGGATTGGAGGACAAATGAGAGGAGAGGGAGAAGAAGAGGCAGGGCGTGGAGCGCCGGTAGTGTGGCTTTGTGGGTTCTGACTGCATTGCTCCCACTGGGCTCGGTAATGGGAGGCCAGGTCCCTTCTTAAGGCGGTCGTCCCTAGGTGAGTGTTGGGCTTACCGCGACTTATGCGTTGACAGCACAGGCTGCAGATGGCAACACTATTATCAGCAGCTGACACGTTAAAAAAAGCCCACACTGCGGAGCCATGTGCCGGCGTCCTGGGAGTGCAAGATGTGACCGTGCATGGTGGATGACTCGCTCCGGATACATTTGCAGTCTGCTTTTTTCCTCCTGTGCACTGCAAGTTGTGCCTGCTTCTCCTCCTTCTCCTTCCTATCTGCTGCTCCGTCTCTCCCTCTGAACTCCCCTCCTCTTCCTCTCTTGTGGGCACCCACGTGACGTCCATCGACACGTAATCATCGTCACCTTCACCACCACTGACATTAGAGATCTCGGAGTAGGCAGCAACAGCGGGGACCACCCTCCTTGGGCTGATCTGGGTACTGTCATCAGATCGCTGGGTGGCGGCCGTTGCTACCTCCTCTTCCTCATCCAATACCAAGAATGGCTGCGCATCGGTAAGGTTTGGGAATGGATGGAAAAATAATTCCTCTGACCATGGGCGTCCGCAGGGAGGGGCAAGGGGGGGCAAGTGCCCCCCCCTGGGGCCAGCAGCACTGGCGGATCCAGGTGGGGGCAACGGGGCAATTGCCCCCCCGAGCTGCTCAGATGTGGGGGGGGGGGGGGGCGGCGGCGGGGCACAGGGAGATGAACGCTTCCATTGTGGAAGCGTTCATCTCCATAGTCATCTGTATCGTCGTCCTCAGGACAGCGATGCAGATGACTGTGCTGAGGCAGGGGAGGGAGAGGTGTGTCCCTTTCCCTTCCTCTGATAGGCTGCAGGCACTAGGCCGGCAGCCTATCAGAGGCCGGCACAGGTGGCTCGATGACATCATCGCGCTGCCTGAGCTGTACAGCACAGGACACAGACCGGAAGAGGCCTGCATCGCATCGCTGCCAAGGAGGTAAGTATAAGTGTTTATTTTTTTTGTGTACAATACTGGTGGCTACTGGCACATAATGGGGGTCTCTGGCTACTGGCACATAATGGGGGTCTCTGGCTACTGGCACATAATGGGGGTCTCTGGCTACTGGCACATAATGGGGGGCTCTGGCTACTGGCACATAATGGGGGGGCTGTCATTACTGGCACATAATGGGGGTCTGTCATTACTGGCACATAATGGGGGGCTGTCATTACTGGCACATAATGGGGGGCTGTCATTACTGGTACATAATGGTGGCTGTCATTACTGGTACAAGGGGGGGGCTTTCATTACTGGCACATAATGAGGGGCTGTCATTACTGACACATAATGGGGGGCTGTCATTACTGGCACATAATGGGGGCTGTCATTACTGGCACATGTTGGGGGGGCTGTTATTACTGGCACATGATGGGGGGCTGTTATTACTGGCACATGATGGGGGGCTGTTATTAGTGGCACATGATGGGGGGCTGTTTTTACTGGCACATTATTGGGGGCACTATAGGGGCATCTACTGAGGCCACAAAGAAGGGGTGTTTTATATGGGGGGCTCTGTACAGTATAATTTTATACTGGGACACATTATGGTGGGTACTATGAGGAAGCGGGGAGAGGAGTACTATGGGGTCATCTACGGGGGCACTAAGAAGGGGTATTTTATACTTGCAAATTATGGGGGACACTGAGGGCATCTACTGGGGCATTTTATACTGGTACATTATGGGGGGCACTAGGAGGAAGGGGGGAGAGGAGCACTATGGAGGCATTTACTGGGGGCACTATATAGGGGTATTTTATACTGGCACATTATGGGGGCACTATAGGGACATTAGCTCAACTGGGGGAATTACAAGGGGGTATTGTTTGCACTGTCACATTATAAGGAGAATTATTTCTACTTGGGGGCATTATGGTGGGCTTTATTACTCCCACATAGTATGACCCCCTAGTAGCAGCACCAGCCTCTCCCTGCTCTGCTATTCCTCTGCCCTTTCTCCAAATCCTTATTATGAAATATTTCTCATTAGGATAAAACACAACATCAGCTCCGCCGAGTCCCCCAGCTAAGTGTTGAAGTGGTGTCCGAGATCCCCAAGGGCGAAGCTAAGTAACTGTAAGTTTTCATGTGGAATATGTTTGTTATACACATATAGCCTACACTGTGCCACACAATATACAGTATACCGCTACACTGTGTAGTCTGTTCTATAAGCACCATTGCATTGTTTTGTGGCGGCGGACAGAAAATAATCTGGAAGTGCCCCTCCCGAGACCAGGCTCTGGATCCGCCACTGCACAGCTCATGCGTTATTATACTTTGTTATAATGAATATGCCCCTCCCCTTCATTACATTCTCAGAAACAAACAGAGCATAGATGTCAATAAAATTATGCCCCCCCCTGGAAAAATTTCTGCGGACGCCCATGCCTCTGACTCGAGTGGAGGGGCTATAGTGGTGGTGGTGTCTTTGGGGGTGCACACAGCAGAGAGTGAGGAGGGCAGTGGCGTACCAAGGGGGGGGCGGCCCGCCCTGGGTGCCACTCACAAGGGGGGTGCCATGACGGAGTCACCCCTCCATCCACTGCTGCACCGCGACGCGACTCCGCCAGGCGCCGGCTTCTGTGGAAGGATTATTGCGGCGGCGCGCAACATGACGTCACGACGCTGACGCCGCGCTGCCTTCACGGATCTTTTAAAGAAGCGGAAGGATCCATTACCAGCGGTCGGACGGAGCCTGAGGCATCATCAAAATGTGAGTAAATAATTATGTAATTAAGGGGTGTGTGTGTGTAATTAAGTGGGGGTTTGTAATTAAGGGGGGGGTGTAATTAAGGGATGTGTGTGTGTAATTAAGGGAGGGGTTTGTAATTAAGGTGGGGAGGGAGGGGGTGTAATTAAGGGGGGGAGTGTGTAATTAAGGGGGGGTGTAATTAAGGGAGGGGGTGTAATTAAGGTGGGGAGGGAGGGGGTGTAATTAAGTAATCGATAAATTTGCAGAAATGAAGGCTCGAAGGCAGAGGATGTAAATCCTTTCAAATTACCTCGGCCTAATAGACTGAGTGGTCACTTTGGATCTGTGTTTTTTTTGTTTCTAGAAAGCTGTTCAGTAATTATTTAAGTTTAATTTATTTCCAAGTTAATTTATTTTTCACAGTTATAGTTTTTTCAAGTTGATATAGAGCTTACAAATTTGTAATAAATATTATTGAAAACATTGAAAAAAGTTTGTGCATGTTTTCTTAACTTGGGGGGGGGGAAGGGGGGGGGGTGCCAAACAAAGGGTTCGCCCCGGGTGCCAAATGCTCTAGGTACGCCCCTGGAGGAGGGTGCAGATACAGAGGATGAGGAGGGTGCAGAAGCAGAAGGCTGAGTGAGCCACTCAACCAACTCTGGTGCGCCCTTTGAAGTTATCGCACGCGCCTTCTCCAACTTCCCACTTAGGCTCCGGCCTGGTGCACCTGCCCAACACCTACCATCCCTGCGGAACGGTCTGCCTCTTCCTCTGCCTCTCATTTTCTAAATTACCCTCTGCCTAAGTCTGTAGAGAAGAGCAGTATTTGTGGAAGAAGGTATGTCACAGCCCTCAATACGTATTTGGTGGAAAAAGGTATATAGCAATAGCACCCCTCAATCAGTATTTTGTGGAAGAAGGTATATAGCACCCCTCAATCAGTATTTGGCAGAAACAGATATATGGCACCCCTCAATCAGTATTTTGTGAAAGCAGGTGTATTGCAGCCCTCAATCAGTATTTGGTGGAAGAAGGTATATAGCAAAAGCACCCCTCAATCATTTTGTGGAAGAAGGTATATGGCACCCCTAAATCAGTATTTGGTGGAAACAGGTATATAGCACCCCTCAATCAGTATTTGGCAGAAACAGGTATATAGCACCCCTCAATCAGTATTTGTTGGAAACAGGTATATTGCACCCCTCAATCAGAATTTTGTGGAAGAAGGTATATCGCAGCCCTCAAGCATTGTTTTTTTGGGGCAACAGGTATATCACACCCATTGCAATTAGTTACTCCAATAGCATTTGTGTATCGCGTTTGTGTATCTCAGCAGAACCACACACAACTGCTGCACAATACAAATACACTATAATATAATTTCTATGTTAGAAAGTATATTATAAGTATATCACACCACTCTATATCACACCTATCGATAGCACACCTATACCAGTCTTTAAAAGGACTTTTGTGGCCCTATTAGCTAGCGTTTGGTGTCCCTATCTGTCCCTGCTCCAAAATGCAACCTCTCACCACACTGGCAAAACACTTAATGTAAATTGGCTGCCAGATCGGGTTCTGGTATAGGGTTGGGGGTGTGTCCATGTGCTGAAACGTATCAATTGGCTGTCCTGTCCCACCTGATGGATGTGTCATGGGTCAAAGTTTGGCGCTATGCAAAAAAAATTGTGCGTGCGAATATTGCCATATGTTCGCAAATTCGGCGAATCGCGAATGAGCAAAGTTTGCCGCGAAACAACCGAAAGGCCATCTCTATTTGTATTGTGCAGAAGTTGTGTGTGGTTCTGCTGCGATACCGCAGGTATATAGAGGGACAAGCGTTATTGGAACAACTATTTGCAACGAATGTAATATACCTGTTGCCCAAAAAAAAAATGATTGAGGGGTGCGATATACCTGTTCCACAAAATACTGATTAAGGGGTTTGATATACCTGCTTCCACAAAATACTGATTGAGGAGTGCGATATACCTGCTTCCATCAAATATTGATTCAGGGGTTCTATATACCGGTTTCCACAAAATACTGATTGAGGGGTGCGATATACAGCCAGGTCCATAAATATTGGGACATCGACACAATTCTAACATTTTTGGCTCTATACACCACCACAATGGATTTGAAATGAAATGAACAAGATGTGATTTAACTGCAGACTGTCCGCTTTAATTTGAGGGTATTTACATCCAAATCAGGTGTATGGTGTAGGAATTACAACAGTTTGCATACGTGCCTCCCACTTGTTAATGGGCCAAAAGTAATGGGACAATTGGCTTCTCAGCTGTTCCATGGCCAGGTGTTTGTTATTTCCCCATTATTCCAATTATAATGAGCAGATAAAAGGTCCATAGTTCATTTCAAGTGTGCTATTTGCATTTGGAAACTGTTGCTGTCAACTCTCAAGATGAGATCCAAAGAGCTGTCACTGAAGCAAGCCATCATTAGGCTGAAAAAACAAAACAAACCCATCAGAGAGATAGCAAAAACATTAGGCGTGGCCAAAACAACTGTTTGGAACATTCTTAAAAAGAAGGAACTGTGGTGGATGACCGAAGAATTATTCCCCTGGTGAAGAAAACACCCTTCACAACAGTTGGCCACATCAAGAACACTCTCCAGGAGGTAGGTGTATGTGTGTCAAAGTCAACAATCAAGAGAAGACTTCACCAGAGTGAATACAGAGAGTTCACCACAAGATGTAAACCATTGGTGAGCCTCAAAAACAGGAAGGCCAGATAAGAGTTTGCCAAACGACATCTAAAAAAGTCTTCACAGTTCTGGAACAACATCCTATGGACAGATGAGACCAAGATCAACTTGTACCAGAGTGATGGGAAGCGAAGAGTATGGAGTTGAGCAGTTCCTGGAGAAGGAAAGGAACTGCTCATGATCCTAAGAATACCACCTCATCAGTGAAGCATGGTGGTAGTGTCATGGCGTGGGCATGTATAGCTGCCAATGGAACTGGTTCTCTTGTATTTATTGATGATGTGACTGCTGACAAAAGCAGCAGGATGAATTCTGAAGTGTTTCGGGCAATATTATCTGCTCATATTCAGCCAAATGCCTTAGAACTCATTGGACGGTGCTTCACAGTGCAGATGGACAATGACCCAAAGCATACTGCAAAAGCAACCAAACAGTTTTTAAGGGAAGGAAGTGGAATGTTATGCAATGGCCAAGTCAACAACCTGACCTGATTCCGATTGAGCATGCATTTTACTTGCTAAAGACAAAACTGAAGGGAAAATGCCCCAAGAACAAGCAGGAACTGAAGACAGTTGCAGTAGAGGCCTGGCAGAGCATCACCATGTGATGTCTATGCGTTCCAGACTTCGGGCTGTAATTGACTGCTAAGGATTTGCAACCAAGTATTAAAAAGTGAAAGTTTGATTTATAATTATTATTATGTCCCATTACTTTTGGTCCCTTAACAAGTGGGAGTCACATATGCAAACTGTTGTAATTCCGACACCGTTCACCTGATTTAGATGTAAATACCCTCAAATTAAAGCTGACAGTCTGCAGTTAAAGCACATCTTTTTTGTTTCATTTCAAATCCATTGTGGTGGTGTATAGAGCCAAAAATGTTAGAATTGTGTTGATGTCCCAATATTTATGGGCCTGACTGTACCTGCTTCCACAAAATACAGATTGAGGGGTACGATATATACCTGCTTCCACAAAATACTGATTAAGGGGTTTGATATACCTGCTTCCACAAAATACTGATTATGGGGTTTGATATACCTGCTTCCACAAAATACTGATTCAGGGTGCGATACACCTGCTTCCACCAAATATTGATTCAGGTGTTCTATATACCTGTTTCCACAAAATACTGATTGAGGGGTGGGATATACCTGCTTCTACAAAATACTGATTAGGGGTTTCTATATACCTGCTTCCACAAAATACTGATTGAAGGGTGCGATATACCTGCTTCCACCAAATATTAATTCAGGGGTTCTATATACCTGTTTCCACAAAATACTGATTGAGGGGTGCAATATACCTGCTTCTACAAAATACTGATTAAGGGGTTTTATACACCGGCTTCCACCAAATACTGATTGAGGGCTGCAATATACCTTCTTCCACAAAATACTGAGTGAGGAGGGCTATATACCTGTTTCCGCCAAATACTGATTGAGGGGTGCCATATACCTTCTTCCACAAAATACTGATTGAGGGCTGCGATATACCTGCTTCCACAAAATACTGATTGAGGGGTGCCATATACCTGTTTCCGCCAAATACTGATTGATGGGTGCCATATAACTTCTTCCACAAAATACTGATTGAGGGGTGCTATATTCCTGTTTCAACCAAATACTGACATAGGGCTGCGATATACCTGTTTCCACCAAATAGTGATTGAGGAGTGCTATATATCTGTTTCCACCAAATACTGATTGAGGGGTGCCATATACCTGTTTCCGCCAAATACTGATTGTGGGTTGCTATATACCTGTTTCCGCCAAATACTGATTGAGGGGTGCCATATACCTTCTTCCACAAAATACTGATTGAGGGCTGCGATACGCCTGCTTCCACAAAATACTGATTGTGGGGTGCCATATACCTGTTTCCGCCAAATACTAATTGAGGGGGTGCCATATACCTTCTTCCACCAAATACTGATTGAGGGCAGCAATATACTTACTTCCACAAAATGAATTCAATATGAATGAATGAATACAATGAATCCAAATGAATCCAATAATGAGGTCGCGAAATTGCAATAGTTTGCGATGCACATATTGCGCATGTGTTCATTACGTTATACAGAAGTGGCCTACTTTTGCTACATTTTTCAAACTGTTTGCTGAGGTTGGCAAAAATGGTTGGGAGCAAGTTTAGTGAACGTGAGGAAGAAGTTCTGATAACTAAGTCATTTGACATTACATCACTGTTTTTGATTAAATTTCTCATTCATAGCTTAATATGGAGATAGTGTTGTTAAATATTCGTGATTGCGAATAATGTGAATATTGTTACATAATACATACATCTTTAAATTTTATCAGTTCTGAGTAGATATCACTGATTGGTGCACTAAGTATTTTTGTGACATCACAGCACTTGATCTGTAGCATGTATGTATGTACGGACAGCAGAGAAATATCTCTCACATGCACATTGCACATCAAGTTTTCTGCCACACACTATATACCACACACACACACACACACACACACACAAAGTCTATAGATTAGAGTTTATGTTCTGTTGGTCAGGAGAAGCTTTCTTTGTCTGACCGCCAGTATTTGCTGGTTCATTTAGCGTTACCCAGGGTGCACCACGTGAAGGTGAACCAGCTTTACACCCCATATCGTACCGTCACGCTGTAATGTATATATACAGTTATGCAAATATTTCATCCCTTTACAAATGACTACTTAGTACCTGGTGTGACACGTAGCAAATCATCCGTTTACATAATACATCTCTACCTCGCTGTGAGTGTGTGTGTGTGTATATATATATATATATATATATATATATTACCACAAATATTGCAGCAGCACAGTCAGATGTTGTGAAACCTAGGAGCCCCAAGAGAGTGACTGAACAAGCTAGAATACCCTTTATTTCCACCTACACTGAAGGCAGTGATCAGGTAGCAAAAGTTGTTAAGAAACACTGGCCTATACTGAGTAGCAACTTTGGCCATGTTAAAGAATTCACTATACCCCCCCTGATGTCTTACAGGAGAACTGACAGTCTGAGGGACAAATTGGTTAGAGCAGAGGTGGCAGGTGATAAAACCATAGTTCAGACTTATATGGGTCGGAAAAAACTTGGGAGCTATCCATGTTTGAACTGTGTAAACTGCAGCTATATGTTGAAGGGAGAAACATTTGCACACCCAGTGACCAATAGGGTGTTTGAGATCAGACATTTCTTGACTTGTGATAGTTCATTCGTTGTCTATTTGTTGACATGCCCCTGTAGTCTCCTATATGTTGGGGAGACTACCTGTGACGTGAAGACGCGAATGAACTATCACAGGTACGCCATCCGTCAAAAACGGAAAGATCTCCCGGTGCCTATGCACTTTGTAGAAGCTGGGCACAGGGAAAAGGATCTCAAGTTCAGGGTGATAGATCATATTCCCCCACTTAAAAGGGGAGGCAATAGGGAGAAGAAGTTGAAACAACGTGAAATTATGTGGATACATAAGCTGCGCACACTTAGGCCTGAAGGTCTTAATGCTGAATGTAGATGGGAATTATGTGGATAGGTAATGTCTTACTTGCTCATCAGACGTGGAGGTGATAATATTCGTTAAGTCGAGTGGGGAGGGTATACAACAGTGCTATTTGGAATCTATTGTATGATAAATACACTCATATACCTTTGGTCTATTCACAGATGGAAGTTTAAAGAATATAATGACCCTTTGTCTCATGATTGGACGACACCGTACATGGACCACCCCGGTGCGCTGACATAACGGTGACCAGTGGTTTATGCTAAAGAGGGACGTCGATGACAAGTCACGCATTGCACGTTAGGGAAATCCGACCTGCATCAATCTTTACTAAAATGGTATTAGATGCCAGCTCTGACCGGGAATCTAGAAGCCAGAAGTTGGTTTTATGTATACCAAGTTTTAAGTGCATGGAGATGGGATGGATCCCCCCCATTGTAACTGCACAGAATTTTCACTCTGGATGTGCATATGGACCGAGGGGGCGTCACTACGTCAGTCCTTTTACTGATAATGTGGTGGTCGCCACTCCTGGGTCCATTTGCGCATCTAGATACAGGTTGGCTGGGCTGTAGTGCGCTGTGTGACTGCCTTGATGTTCCCCTCTTTTTGTATTGATGTACATTGTGTTACCATGGCCACTGACACGCCCCCTCGACGCCCCGGCAGTGTGTCCGGTCATGTGTCTTCTCTTTCCCTCCCCCCGCCGCCGCTGCGCTCACGATGCGCTCCACTGGGCGAATTTGCGTTCCAGGGTGCGTGCGTGATGACGCGGCGACGTGGGGAGGTAGACGGGTGACGCTTGACGCGGCGCATGCGCCTGGCGGACGGGGGGACGCTGATGCTGGCGCGCCTGGCTGGTCCATGACGGTTAGTTCAAAAAAGTTTTTAAAGTTTAATATGATGCAGCTGCATCGTGAATTTGATTTTAACCCTTAGTGTATGGAGCACTTTTAAGTTCACATGTGTTTAATCAGAAGCTGGACACGAGGGATATTGATATAGCACATCGGATCACTATGTATAATATGTATAAAACCTATGATGTAGGTCTTTCACCATTGAATGATGTTATAACTTTTGTATAAAGGTTTTTGACATGCAGAGTATGTGTACACATATAGTCATGTGATAATGTGACGTTTTGATGATCATGTGATTTTATTGTCAACATGTGGTTTCACTAATTGCACAAATTTGTATTGGATTGTGGGTATATAAACCCCACAGTATAGCACTGTTGTAGCTTGACAAAGGCCTCATTGAGAAGGCAGAAACTTGCTGGAATAAAGTTTGGGGTCGTCACCCTATCACCAAACAACTGGAAGTGCTGCCTCTTCATTCGTTGAATATATATATATATATATATATATATATATATACACGCAGCGAGGTACAGATGTATGATATAACCGGCTTATTTTTTACATTTCACACACACATAAATATATATATATATGTGTGTGTGTATATATACTGTGGAAATTAGCTCTGATAGAGGCAGGGTTGGCCGGCTTGCGGACAGTCAGAGACAGTGACATACAGGGTTAAGTCCAAAGAAAGTTCCACTTTATTGTGGTTTCAGCAGCAAAAAGGACTTTACATTTCAGGTAAACAAAAACAAATCCTGCTCGTCTGAACACTACCTACACAGTGTTTCCCTAACTGTCTTATACACGGTACTGTCAGCCCTGAAGTTCTTCTCACAGCAAGCTACTCACAAGCACCAGCATATCAGCCCCAGCTCTCATGCCCAGACTCTCTGCCTGGGTTATTCTTTATGCAACTAGTGCAGATGCAAATAATCAGGCAGCAGTTTAGATCTCTTGTCAGAAGTGGACTGCGGATTGGGGAACCCACCCATCTCTTCCCCAATCCAAAACTCCAGGCCCTATACCGGCTTTTCTACAAAGCCACCTCAGGAAAGCTTGAGCTTTCCACTACACACTGGGCATTCCCTGGAACGTAAGCTGCATATGAGAGGATTCTGGGGGAAAAGTACCTGCCATCAATCACTCTACCTGTCTCACAGTACATACACTGCAATAATCATTCTGTATTCCAGTAAAAGGTATACATCCCCCCCTTAATTTGCATTTGTTATGAGTTCTGAGTTGTTTGTCTAAATTCTGAACAATGTGTGATGACAGGTGTTCCCGTTCTCTCCGTCCGCCGCAGGCGTTCTGCAGACGATCTGGAGGTGGTGGTGGTCTCCGAGGAGGAGGAGGAGGAGGAAAGAGAGCAGGCTGGACCCTCCCAGCATGCGGATGCACCATTCCCACCTGATATTGGCAAAATGGTGGAGGTGGAGGCTGAAGAAGCCGGACCCTCCCAGGACCCGGTTTCCCCCCACTATGTCCTGATGATGATGAGGAGGATGTCACAAGCCCCCGCCAGGAGGGTAAATACGTGCACACAGCAATATAATTCTGTATCCATAACATGTATATTGAATATTTCAAGGTATGTAGTGAGCATTTTGACCGACCGTGAAAATGAAAAATTACATTTTTTTCCAGGAAAAGTAGCTTTACACCAAAATTTTTCACTTTCACAAGGGGTAACAGGACAAAATTACCCCCATATTTTGTTACCCATTTTCCCCCGAATACGTCAACACCCAATATGTGATAAAAAAAAAATGATGTATGGGCGCATAGCAGGGCTCTAGAGTCAAACAGCAAAATATGGATTTTGCTGACCTGATTTGGCAGACATTTATTTTAGGTACCATGTTGTATTAAATAAATTTCTGTGGTCCCCAGAAATTAAAAACCCCAACAAGTGACCCCTTTTCAGAAACAGCACCTCCGTACGAACATTTTAAGTGTTGGAAAGGGTATTTGTCAGCAAACAGGTGTATCACAAAAAGCAGAAACAAGAGTGAAAGCATTTCAAAGCACACGTTTGTAAAAATGGAAAATTACTAGCAGTCCCCAATTTTTCACTTTCACATGACAGGGGTAACATGACAAAATGCACCCCAGTTTATGTTCCCCATTTTCTCCCCATTCAGGAAAAAAAAAAAAAATATATATATATATATATATATATATATATTATATACTCACTTGAACTATCAATATTTAACCAACTATATAATCATCATAAATATCATAAACTAACTAATTTAGATGTAAATTGGAAGTGCTTTAACAAATAATCCACACAATGCACTAATTGCCTCTTAATCTGAATTACAAGTAATTTTCATCCTTTTTATGTTTAATCCCAACAGTACAAATAGAATTGAAAAAAAATAAGGCTACTGCAACAGGAGCACCTGAAATCAATGAAGGAGCTCCGCGAGCAGCAGAGAAAGCACCAGCTGATGTTTTCAAAGAAGGTGCAGCAGATAAAGGAGCAGCACCGTCAGAGAATCTAGGAGCTGCTGAACCTTCATGAGAAATTTAAGGCGTTGCCATAGAGGCATATTTGTTGCCAAAATTTTAAATATGTGCTTTTGTTTTTTAATAAAATGTTTTGTTTTAGTGTAATATTAACAGATAAGGTTGCAGTAAGGCCCCTTTAGTCCAGGGCAAACTCATCGGGAACAGGACAGACAGCAGCAGCAGGTACTTGGTAACGGTGGAGTATAAGGCCGACACATAACTCATCGGGAACAGGACAGACAGCAGCAGCAGGTACATGGTAACGGTGGAGTATAAGGCCTACACATAACTCATCGAGTTCAGGACAGACAGCAGCATCAGGTACATGGTAACGGTGGAGTATAATGCCTACACATAACTCAGCATGATTAGAAGGAAAAAAGGAGGAAGTTTATTCAGACACTAAAGGATCCAAGGGAAGAATCCCCTTGTGTCTAACAGTAGGCGCCGACTTTGGTGGTGACTGAAGTATAAGTAGCGCAAGGGTGGCAGCCAAAAAAATGTCCAAGCAGGGCACTCAATGTAGATTTTGAAAAAACAAAAATAGGGGTGGGGGGGAGGTATAGAAAAGGCGCCAAACCGAGCAAAAATGCACTAAAAATTTTTTATATCATGGTGCTAGTGTGCTAGCATAATGAACAAAAAAAGCTTCTATATATAAAAAACTTCTATATATAAAAAGACCTTTCATATAGAAAACAATAAATTGATAATTAATAATGAAAAATTAGAAAATTATTAATAAAAAGAATTAATAAAATTAATAATAAAATAATATATAAAAAAAATATATATATAAAAAATTAATAAAAAAAATATTAATATATATAAAAAAATATTTGAAATGAATGCGGTCCCTGCTGTGGTGGACACAGAGGGTTAAAGGTGGAGGTTAAAACCAAGGTTAAAAGAAATAAATAAAATGGATGAATGAAAATCCAGTGAGGCACTTACTTCACTGGGGGGTCGTCAGCAGGATAAGCATAAAACACCTGTGACGATTCCCCCCTGGCCAGGATCGTGTGTAGAGTCTTAGTGAATGATGGCAGCAAGGCAGTGTGCTTCTGATCAAATCACCTTTATTAGATAAGTGGCTCAACGCGTTTCGGGGATCAATGTTTCCCCTTCATCAGGAGAAGTGGCTATAGTCATACATGTAGCAGATTAGATCTATATATACACAGTTCAATTAATGAAATGGCGCCAAAAAATGCTGAAAAAAGGAAGTTGTATGATGTCACTTCCGGTCAGTGGAACGCAATTTGCGTTCCAAACCTTCCTCCAGACGAAAGGGACCGCTATGGGGACAAAATTCGCCCCTTCATATGCCAACCTATTTATGGGTCATTTCGAAAGCAGTGTAGGCCTTCTCTCACATCCCAAAATCCGCCTTTATAAACGCTATATTGACGACATCATCCTCATCTGGGAAGGCGCAACAGATGACCTCACATGTTTCTTGAAAGAACTCAACAATAACAACTGGAACCTATCCTTCACAATGGAACACAACACTAAGGAAGCTGTCTTTCTAGATCTCAACCTAAATACAACCAATAACCTCATCACAACCAAAACACACTTCAAACAAGTTGACACAAACAGTTATCTGGACTACAAGAGCTGCCACCACTCCCGATGGAAAAATAACATCCCCTATAGCCAAATGCGCAGAGTACAAAGAAATTGCTCAGATAAAGAAACACTCACCCAACAAATAGAATTCTTGGGAAAAAGATTTCACGAAAAGGGATACCCCAAGAAACTAGTCACAGACTCCAAGAAAAGGATTTTGACAACTGAACGAGATATCAAATATGGAGAATCAAAACCCAAAAAGACGACAAATACTAAAAATTTCCCACTTAACCTTATCACCCGCTACAACACCCAACACACCACGATTAGAAAAATACTAACCAAACACTGGTCAATACTACTAAAAGACCCAATCATCGGCCTCACCATTCCTCAAAACCCGATCCTCACTTTCCGGAGAGCCAAAACACTGAAACAGATCCTAGCCCCATCCTGCCCCAAACTCAATGCAACTAGAGGGGTTGATTTATTCGGAAAGCCCTTGAATCTTAAAGACACATCCAGAATGGGGTCTTTTAAATGCGGTAAAACTCGCTGCAAATGTTGTGCCATGATCGCACACGACGTCAGGGAAATTTCACTCACCAACCTCGAAGAGTCCCTCTCTCTGAGACACGAAATGACCTGTGGCACCACATTTGTTGTTTATCTCCTCCACTGCTCATGCAACATCTACTACATAGGACGCACCACCCAACCACTACGAGAGCGCATGAACAACCACCGATCTAACATCTCCCGTAAAGTAGTTACTCACAGCGTATCACGCCACTTTGCAAACTGCCATGATGGTGACCCCTCCTCACTCCGTGTCATCCCCATAGAATGGGTCCCCGATTCGTACCAGACATTGTGCCGTAAGGAAATGTTCTGGATTTACAAACTCAACACACTCACTCCGTTCGGACTAAATGAATCTCTAGAATACGTCAACTACTAAACCACCCACTCACCCACCTTGTTCTCTGGTCACCTTACTGTCACATCAGACATCTTTCCACACCCCTTCTCCAGATATGAGAATGAATACACGCACACCACTTGCCCGCCCCAACCCCCTTCATCTGAAAATACCCACTCTTCCCACAACAAGAGACCTATATCTTCCCTCATTATGCTCTATCTCTTCCCCTTCCCGGCCCCCCCTTATAGACTACGCATATGTGTATGTATATATACAGCCCCTCATATACATGTAAACCATGCATGTACATATATATGTAGATCCCATGCGATTATCATTCTCTATGTATAATTATAATTATATATACATATATATATATATACCACTGGCCCTCACCACTACTGCCCACTATGCGAACTATATACACATATGTGCTCGTCTCATTACGCATCCTCTCTGTTACTCATCCAGTACACTATATATGTGTCCATTGGGGGTTAATCACCACCCAATATGTTCAATAGAAGCAACCATATACGTATACATATACGTTTATTTTGTCGGTCATTTTCCGGTAATTTACTTTCTTATTTACTTTCTTGTTTATTTTCATGTTTATTTTCATGTTTATTTTCACGTTTATTTTATTTTATTTTCACGTTTATTCACGTTTATTCATTCATCCATATATCGTTGAATTATCAGTTTTGTTTCTGTTCTTGTCCTTCATCGGCGAAAATCCACACACATTTCTTGAAATATTTATCTAAAATATTTATCTAGAATCATCTATTCTTCTAAAAATTGTATCCATTGCACTGTATATATGTCCTATGGAGGTTAAATAAGTACACCATGTCTACTTGCCATGCCATACGTTTTTCATATATATTTTTCATATATATATTTTTATGCTCTTTTATATATATTTTTATGCGCGCATGTTTATGCTCATGTATGTATATGTATATATGTGTGTGTGTGTATGTGTAGGTATATATATATGTATATATATGCCTTTGTGCTCTTATATGTGCAGTCTTATGGATGCAGTTTTGTATCTATACGTGTATCTACATTTATATCTATACCCTTTGCTCCCCTTATGCTATAATCTCACATCAGCCTTACTGTCCCTCAACTTATCGCCCAAACTAGTGCCCAATTTATTGCCCATGCCCCCATCTCATCTTTTGTTAATACATTCTCCCTCCTCCAGCAACACATGCGACCACACACACAATACACCCCTCAGCACTGCCGATCCAGCTACTCCTAGCACATAGCGATATTCAAGTATTTAACCCGCCCCTCCGGACGTGCGCTCCACCATGCGGTCCACATGACGCCAATGCGTCCCTGCCAGTAGTAACTCCTGCCCCAGCCACGTCCGCTCAGCCTCAGCCGCATACGTCACCCTGTTGACGTTCCTACAACTCCTCCCCCTCCTCATTCACTCCGCCCCCTCACCCATGCGTTCCACCAAGCGTTCCACCGCTGGGAACGCTTGTCCTGACCGCCTCATAACGCTCCACTCCCCTACCAGCCCCCGGCCGCCTAACACATAATATACATTAGGCTTTAGCACTACCTCCCCTTAGTCTTCCTTCTTGTTTATTATGATGATCACTATCTTTCTTCTTTATTTACCTTTACTTCCTACCGGCCGCTTCCGCCCTTTGGAACGCAAATTGCGTTCCACTGACCGGAAGTGACATCATACAACTTCCTTTTTTCAGCATTTTTTGGCGCCATTTCACTAATTGAACTGTGTATATATAGATCTAATCTGCTACATGTATGACTATAGCCACTTGCTCCTGATGAAGGGGAAACATTGATCCCCGAAACGCGTTGAGCCACTTATCTAATAAAGGTGATTTGATCAGAAGCACACTGCCTTGCTGCCATCATTCACTAAGACTCTACACACGATCCTGGCCAGGGGGGAATCGTCACAGGTGTTTTATGCTTATCCTGCTGACGACCCCCCAGTGAAGTAAGTGCCTCACTGGATGTTCATTCATCCATTTTATTTCTTTCTTTTAACCTCCACCTTTAACCCTCTGTGTCCACCACAGCAGGGACCGCATTCATTTCAAATATTTTTTTATATATATTAATATTTTTTTTATTAATTTTTTATATATATTTTTTTTTTATATATTATTTTATTATTAATTTTATTAATTATTTTTATTAATAATTTTCTCATTTTTCATTATTAATTATCAATTTATTGTTTTCTATATGAAAGGTCTTTTTATATATAGAAGTTTTTTTATATATAGAAGCTTTTTTTGTTCATTATGCTAGCACACTAGCACCATGATATAAAAAATTTTTAGTGCATTTTTGCTCGGTTTGGCGCCTTTTCTATACCTCCCCCCCACCCCTATTTTTGTTTTTTCAAAATCAGCATGATTAGGACAGGCAGCAGCACGTAAATGGTAACGCTGTTGTATAAGACTGACACAACTCAGCAGGATCAGGACAGACAGCAACAGGTTCATTCTTTGCAGCAGGAATGTGTTTCCAGGAATGGGCCCCTACCAGACCGGGGCAACACAACAAATAAACTTAGACACCTCTGACAGCAGCAGGTTCTTTGTCTAGAGCAGGAATGTGCTACCAGGCAAAAAAAAAATGCTATATTTTCCTTAGAATTTTTTTTGTAAAGCACACAATAAATTAGTAAAAATTTTGCTCCACACGCCGCACGCACAAATCTGCTCTCAGGTTATCGGGCACATCGAGTCTGGAGCAGAACATTGAGGTAACGCAGCCTGCCGCACCGTGTGCTGATTCCTCCAAGCCAGAGGGCAGCAGGACTGGCGGGGTTTAGCAGCAGCTGTCTCATCCTCCTTTTGTCTGGGAGGAGGCATGGGTATCGCCGCTCGCCCCACCCATACATGATCAGCGCCGCACACACGCTGGGCTCCGGCCATCGGCAGCATCCAGCAGTCCTCTGCCTGTCTGAGCACAGAAACCAAATAATAAAGTATTGAGGCACTTAGGTTGAGGTTTTGCAATTAAAGTATAGCTTTATTTCACATTATCTGCATCATCCATTCGCCCAGTGGTACATATCAATAACAGAATATTTCTGACAGCAGGTCAGAAATATTCTGCTATTGATATGTACCACCAGGCAAATGGATGATGCAGATAATGTAAAATAAAGCTATACTTTAATTGCAAAACCTCAACCTAAGTGCCTCAATACTTTATTATTTGGATGGTGGCCTAACAGCCCTTGATTGGCACCAGGGACACTTTGATTGAGTGCGGTTCCTCACTTTACTACAGATTACTGAGCACAGAAGCCAGTGAGGAGCCAGCTTGCCTCAGCCTGTTTCTGGAAGTGTCCACGGCTTTGCTGCCGGGATCAGTTCCCCTCCCCTGGGTGATGACTCAGTCACGGTCCCAGGCTGCTGTTGGGGTGCTCGTCAGATGCCTCCAATGCGCAGCCTGGATAATCGATCGCAGGTCAGGCTGCTGAATAAGCCTTTAGCTGCGATGCTTGGCTACACACGGGAAGTAGTGTCACACGGCCAAGGCCAAACATCACCAGAAAGGGGCTGACAGGCACCGTGGAGCACCAACACTGTCATCCAGCAGAGCGGAGTTTGTAGTCTGTTCTGAAGCCACCATGTGCCACCTCGAGTTACATAGAACATGCAGGTAAACTTACCCCACAAAATGAATGCAGCTCTACCTCATATTTGAGGACTTGACAGAAAATCAGATCCTGTAGCTTCATGAAAAACGTTCAGTAATCCGGTCCTATACAATTTTGATGTTTGGAGGGTGAGAAGATTTAATTGATTCCAGGGAGAGATGGGGTAGATAGATAGATTCTAGCCGGATGGACCACATGTATATACTGTATCTATCTACCCCATCTCTCCCTGGAAGCCCTGCATTCTTCTCCAGTGGCCTACAGTAAAATTGTTATCCAGTGAACACCTAATGCACCCCCAGTCACAAAATCACTTGTTCTTTTCTGTCTGATGAATGCCTAATGTTGGGGCCTGTACTCCACTGGCCTGCAGTAAAATTGTTATCCACTGACCGTCTAATATACCTCCAGCCACATAATCCCTTGTTCTTTTCTGTCCAGTGAATGCATAATTTTTGGGGCCTGTACTCCAGTGGCCTACAGTAAAATTATTATCCACTGACCACCTAATATACCTCCAGCCACATAATCACTTGTTCTTTTCTGTCAGATGAATGCATAATTTTTGGGCCTATACTCCCATGGCCTGAAGTAAAATTTTTCTAGGCTCCAGCAGGGCACATTTTTGAGAGTTTCCCTTAAGACAAATGGCCCCTGAATAAAATACATATTTTTTTGTGGGAATTTTTGCCATTGATCCCCCTCTGGTATGTCACTGTCCATGTTGTGGGACTATTTGTGCACTTCTAGTAAGTATTTGGTGGCTGAAAATATGACCTGAAGGTTTTTCAGGTTCGCCTGCCATTAAAGTGAATGGGGCCTGCTGCAAACTCGCGGTCCTACCCAGGACCGACCTTATCCAGATGAGCCCTGTGAAAGGCTTTCACAAGGCGACTAGCATTAACGTCAGCCGCTGGAACCCACATTCTCTCCTCTGGACCGTAATCCTTCCAGTGAACGAGATACTGAAGGGATCTACGGAGAGGCAAGGAGGAGCGGGAGGCAAGGAGGACAGTGTAGCAGGTTCGACATATCTCTTCAGCAATGATTTGTGGAAAACATTATGAATTTTTAAAGTTTAAGACGAAAGTCTACTGGGCTAATAATGTCAGAGATCTTATATGGACCAATAAACCTTAGACCCAACTTCCAAGAATGTACCTTCAACTTAATGTTTCTTGTGGACAGCCACACAGAATCACCCACTCTCAGGTCCGGACCACTCATACGTCTCTTGTCAGCCATACGTTTATACTTGTTGCTCATTTTGTTTTTAAATTATTTTACATTTTCCGCCAAATAGATGACAAAGAGGAGGAAAATCTTTCCTCTTCAGGTATACCAGAAGTCTCAGTACCAGAAAATGTGCCAAACTTCGGATGGAACCCATATGCCCCAAAAACGGCGACTTATCAGTGGACTCATGCCTACGGTTATTTATAGCAAACTCTGCCAAAGACAAAAATGAAGACCACTACTCCTGATTCTCTGAGACATAACATCTCAAATTAGTCTCCAGATTCTGGTTAGTGCGTTCAGTTTGTCTGTTCGACTGAGGATGAAAGGCCAAAGAGAAGGACAATTGTACCCCCAGGCGAGAACAGAACACCTTCCAGAATCTGGAAACAAACTGAGTCCCCCTATCAGACACCACATTAGAGGGAATACCATGTAGCTTCACAATGTTATCGACAAACACTTGTGCGAGAGTTTTCGGCATTAGGTAAACCTGATCATGCTATAAAGTGTGACATCTTGCTAAAGCGATCAACAACCACGAGAATCACAGTTTTTCCTGAGGAATTCGGCAAGTCCAAGGTTGGGACGGGATGTACAACGGAAGTAGAGGTCCTGAAGGAAGAGTATGTGTCACCTTGGCATGTGCACAAGTACTACAAGCTGACACATAGCCCTCAACATATTTACGCAACCCCGGCCACCAGAATCTACGAGAAATGAGATCGACCCTGGATGTGCTCCCAGGGTGTCCTGTAAGAACTGTACGGTGATATATGTTCCTCGAACACCTTGTGTCTTAATTCAGAAGGAACAAACAAATTCCCCGGAGGAAGGAATCTGGTGCATCTCCCTGGGCCTCCATCCCCTCTGCCTCAAGGTCGGGATAAAGGGCGGATATTACCACCCCTTCAAGTAATATTGGACCAGGATCTTGCGAATCACCCCCACAGGAAAGCTATGTGACAAAGCATCCGCTTTGACGTTCTTAACCCCAGGGTGATAGGTGACAACGAAATTAAATCTGGTAAAAAACAACGACCATCTGGCCTCCCTTGGGTTCAGACGTTTAGCCAACTCCAGGTAGGCCAGATTTTTGTGATCAGTAATTACTGTAATAGGGTGAATCGCTCCTTCCAACCAATGACGCCATTCCTCAAAAGCCAATTTAATGGAAAGCAACTTTCTATTACCTACGTCATATTTTATTTTTCAGCAGTTGAAAGCTTCTTATAGAAGAAAGCACATTAGCGCCATTTACTAGGTGAAGGACCTTGCGACAAGACTGCTTCTACGCCCACCTCGGATGCGTCAACTTCCACAATAAATGGCTGTGACACATCAGGTTGCACCATTATAGGTGCAGAAGCAAAACATTTCTTCACAGCTGAAAAGGCTTGTAATGCTGCTTCAGACCAGACTGAGATATCCGAACCTTTCCTAGTCATGACCGTTAAAGGTTTAACAACAGTCGAGCAGTTCAAAATAAATTTACAGTAGTAGTTTGTGAACCCCAAAAATTGCATAAGCGCTTTCAGATTTTCGGGTCGATCCCAGTCCAACACAGTACGGACCTTTTCAGGATCCATGCGAAAACCTGAAGATGAGAGTAGGTTACCCAAGAATTGTACTTCCGGAACTGCAAATAAACACTTCTCCATCTTAGCATAC
Source organism: Bufo bufo (assembly GCF_905171765.1). Taxonomy (NCBI): domain Eukaryota; kingdom Metazoa; phylum Chordata; class Amphibia; order Anura; family Bufonidae; genus Bufo; species Bufo bufo. The sequence goes on from NC_053391.1 coordinate 218,969,667, forward strand.
AGTTTATTCTCTCTTAGGATCTGTAACACTTGTCTCACGTGATCCTGATGCGTCTCCATGTCAGGAGAATAAATTAGAATATCATCCAGATAAACCACCACAAACCTGCCCACCAGATGATGAAAGATGTCATTGATAAAATTTTGAAAAACCACAGGAGCATTGGTTAACCCAAAAGGCATGACCATATTCTCAAAATGTCCTTTAGGGGTATTAAAGGCCGTTTTCAATATATGCTTCCCTCAAATCCAACTTAGAGAACACCTTGGCACCGACAATCTGATTGAACAAATCCGGAATCAAAGGAAGGGGATAAGGATCACGGAACATGGCCTTAACAAAAAAGAACCCTGCATCCACTGGGGATTTCGATGGTCTAATATGACCTTTAGCCAAACTCTCGGTGATATATTCTTGCGTGGCTGCTCTTTCAGGTTCAGAAAGATTATACAACTGAGACTTGGGCAACCTAGATGCGGGAACAAGGTTGACGGGGCAATCATACTCCCGATGTGGAGGAAACTCCTGGTCCCCACTTTCAGAGAATACATCAGAAAAAGGAGAAATAAACAAAGGTACGTTACAACAGAAAGCGACGTGCTAAGACAGTTGTCTATGCAATAATCACTCAATCAATAATCTGTCTCGCTTGCCAATGGATGGTAGGATTATGTTTGCTTAACCATGGTAAACCTAGCACCAAGGGAGCAGGCAGACCCTCCAGCACAAAACACAAAATGCATTCTTGATGAAAATCACCCACCTTTAAACGGATGTCCTGCACCATTTGTGACAAACATTTCTGTGTGAGTGGAGAGGAATCAATTTCAAACACCGAAATATTTATGTCTAATGCACTTGTCAACCAATGCATACGGACAAACTGACCATCAACTAGGTTAACCCCTGCCCCACTGTCAATAAACACTTCAATTCCCACAGTTTTGGAATCTAGCGCCACCTCGGCAGACAGGACAAATCGGGTACTACGAGCAAATGACAAAAGTTAATTCTCAGATTCATCACCCACACCACCAAGAGTGAGATGAGGAATAAACATTTTTTTTTCTTTTTCACCTTGACACTGAACATAAGGACATACGTTAACAAAGTGTCCCCTTTTTCCACAGAAAAAGCAGAGTCTCTTCTTATGAACTCAAGTGTCTCTCTACCAAAAGTGTCGGAGGAGGCCGCCACCCCATATGATAGTACGTCATGAGTGTGAGGAACCTTAGATCTCTCCCTCAGGCGTCTATCAATATGGACAGCAAGAGACATGGCCGCTTCCAATGACTCAGGATATTAGTGAAACACCAATGCGTCCTTCAGGTTCTCGGATAACCCTTGACAAAATTGACTATGGAGAGCTGGGTCATTACACTCAGTATCCGTAGCCCATCTCCTAAATTCCGAACAATAGGTCTCTGCAGAACGCTCTCCCTGCCGTAAGCCACACAACTTAGTCTCGGCCAGGGAGATCCAATCGGGGTCATCGTAGATAAGACCCAGAGCTCTCAAAAATTCATCTACCGACCGGAGGGACTGTGATCCGGTCAGCAATTAAAAAGCCCAAGACTGAGCGTCACCTTTAAGTAACCACCTAGGAAACCCTAAACCTAGCCCTGACGCCTGTCAGTATGAATAGACCCTGAAGGTGGGAATATTCATGCAAATGTAACGGTGTAAGGGGAGGGGAGGAACACCAGAATGACAACAGGAGGAAAATGACCAGGAACTAGGCCTCAAGGCTAGGGAAAGGTAAACAGTAACCACCTAGGAAACCCTAAACCTAGCCGTGACTCCTGTCAGCAGGGCCGTCTTTACCAAGGGGCAAAAGGGGCAGCTGCCCTGGGCCCAGTTGCTCCTAGGGGGCCCAAGGCAGCTGCCTCTTGAGCCCTGCTAGCCACTGCCCCGGGTGTCAGGCTGTCAGCTACACAGGGGGTGCTGCCATGCCATTCCTGCCGGCACTGAGTCCAGGCATCGTACTGTTAGAGCTGTGAATGTGATCTAGGACCTTAATGACATCATCACCATGTGACCAGTAACCTAGCAATATTACTGGTCACATGGCTATGAGGTCATCACAGGTCCTACCAGGAGTGTTGCTGTGCTGTAGAAGTTTGGAGCTTTTTTTGTGAAGATTACATCAGAAAAAGGTGACAGGGGCTGTTATGTTAATATACTGTAAACTACTGTATAGTGGGGTGCTGTATACTGTGTGGGGGCCTGTATACTGTGGGGGGCCTGTATACTGTGGGGGGGCCTGTATACTGTGGGGGGGCCTGTATACTGTGGGGGGGGGGCCTGTATACTGTGTGGGGGGCCTGTATACGGTGTGGGGGCCTGTATATAGTGTGGGGGGGGCCTGTATATAGTGTGGAGGGGCCTGTATACTGTGAGTGCTGTATATTGTGTGGAGTGCTATACTGCTGTACTGTATACTGTGGGGGGCTGTATACTGTGGGTGCTGTATGGTGTGGAGTGCTATACTGCTGTACTGTATAGTGTATAGTTTGGGGTGCTGTATACAGTGAGGTGCTATACTGCTCTACTGTATACTGTGAGGTGTTGTATACTGTGGGCTGCTATACTGCTCTACTATACACTGCGTGCAGAATTATTAGGCAAATTAGTATTTTGACCACATCATCCTCTTTATGCATGTTGTCTTACTCCAAGCTGTATAGGCTCGAAAGCCTACTACCAATTAAGCATATTAGGTGATGTGCATCTCTGTAATGAGAAGGGGTGTGGTCTAATGACATCAACACCCTATATTTCCTTTGGCAAAATGGGTCAAAAGAAGGACTTGACAGGCTCAGAAAAGTCAAAAATAGTGAGATATCTTGCAGAGGGATGCAGCACTCTTAAAATTGCAAAGCTTCTGAAGCGTGATCATCGAACAATCAAGCGTTTCATTCAAAATAGTCAACAGGGTCGCAAGAAGCGTGTGGAAAAACCAAGGCGCAAAATAACTGCCCATGAACTGAGAAAAGTCAAGCGTGCAGCTGCCAAGATGCCGCTTGCCACCAGTTTGGCCATATTTCAGAACTGCAACATCACTGGAGTGCCCAAAAGCACAAGGTGTGCAATACTCAGAGACATGGCCAAGGTAAGAAAGGCTGAAAGACGACCACCACTGAACAAGACACACAAGCTGAAACGTCAAGACTGGGCCAAGAAATATCTCAAGACTGATTTTTCTAAGGTTTTATGGACTGATGAAATGAGAGTGAGTCTTGATGGGCCAGATGGATGGGCCCGTGGCTGGATTGGTAAAGGGCAGAGAGCTCCAGTCCTACTCAGACGCCAGCAAGGTGGAGGTGGAGTACTGGTTTGGGCTGGTATCATCAAAGATGAGCTTGTGGGGCCTTTTTGGGTTGAGGATGGAGTCAAGCTCAACTCCCAGTCCTACTGCCAGTTTCTGGAAGACACCTTCTTCAAGCAGTGGTACAGGAAGAAGTCTGCATCCTTCAAGAAAAACATGATTTTCATGCAGGACAATGCTCCATCACACGCGTCCAAGTACTCCACAGCGTGGCTGGCAAAAAAGGGTATAAAAGAAGAAAATCTAATGACATGGCCTCCTTGTTCACCTGATCTGAACCCCATTGAGAACCTGTGGTCCATCATCAAATGTGAGATTTACAAGGAGGGAAAACAGTACACCTCTCTGAACAGTGTCTGGGAGGCTGTGGTTGCTGCTGCACGCAATGTTGATGGTGAACAGATCAAAACACTGACAGAATCCATGGATGGCAGGCTTTTGAGTGTCCTTGCAAAGAAAGGTGGCTATATTGGTCACTGATTTGTTTTTGTTTTGTTTTTGAATGTCAGAAATGTATATTTGTGAATGTTGAGATGTTATATTGGTTTCACTGGTAAAAATAAATAATTGAAATGGGTATATATTTGTTTTTTGTTAAGTTGCCTAATAATTATGCACAGTAATAGTCACCTGCACACACAGATATCCCCCTAAAATAGCTAAAACTAAAAACAAACTAAAACTACTTCCAAAACTATTCAGCTTTGATATTATTGAGTTTTTTGGGTTCATTGAGAACATGGTTGTTGTTCAATAATAAAATTAATCCTCAAAAATACAACTTGCCTAATAATTCTGCACTCCCTGTATACTGTGGGGTACTGTATAGTGTGGGGTGCTATACTGCATACTGTGTGGTGCTGTATACTATAGGGTGCTATACTGCATACTGTGGGGTGCTGGGGTGCACTGTAACACTAGGGTGAGCTGAGCCCTGGTCTCCTTCCTGTAGAGCGGTGCCCACTTCCAGCCTGAGCCCAGCTGCCCAGAGCACTGATCCTGAGCCGCTGGAGTCTTTAGAACTGGAAGTATTTACAGTCATTCACTGGACTCTACCAGATGTGTAGATTTTTGTGTGTGTGTTGTGGTGGAGGGCGTGATTGCCTGTTAAGGTGTGGGAAGGCGGGATCCAGGGGGCCCAAGTAAATTTTTGCCCAGGGTCCAATCAATATTAAAGACGGCCCTGCCTGTCAGTATGAATAGACCCTGAAGGTGGAAATATTTATGCCCCGGAAACCTAGGCCCTAGTAACCCTGAATATCCCTAGGAGTATTGACAGGGTCTGAGACTACAGGTTCCTTCCCAGGTGAACAAACCAGCGTTTCCCTGAGGCCTAGTAAACAACAAGGAAATGGAGACAACAAAATACAAAGAGAAGTACACTTATCTTCAATAGAAAATGGATGAGCAGGAACTCAGATGAGGACCACACACCAGCTCTTACAACTCCAGGCAGATAATATCAACCGCATGGTATGAAGCGTGAGTCCAGACTAAATAGAAGAGCAGTAATGACCACAAGCTGCCCCTGAGACAAGAGGTGTGGTCATTACAAACAACACTGCAACAAGTGAAAACTGAGAGGCTGTCAGATAACCTCTCATGCAACCAGTCTCTCCGATCTTCTAACCTCTGTCATGGGAGGGAGCGTGACAGGTGGCTTTAAAAAATGATCTGGTAAGTGCTCCATTGTCCTCAGTAAACTAGGTCTCCCCAGAGTCTAGTGAGTTGCTGGCATCCTCTTCACCCTCCTCGTCTAAATCGTGCATGCAGGCCTGCTGCGCCATCTTGTCAGACCTCGCTGGAGAGGCCGAGAGTTTCTTTTTGAGAAAGCGGTCCATTTCTAACTGGTTCTTTTTCTGTCTGGGTGTGGAGGGGGTCTCCCTGGACCTCTCCCGTCCAATCTTGGCCATTTTGAGTGCCTTCCGATTTCTTAATTAAAGGAAGTACGGGTGTGTGAAGTAGGACCTCTGCTTCAGACATCCATCCTGCTCAGCTTTTAGGCTCTGCCCCCTCAGAATACAAAGGTATGCCACTAAAACAGAGGAGAAGGATTGGTGCTATCCAATCTTGCAGAAAAATCCAAAGTCTGGATTGATCTGCAAGGAGGGGAAGCTTTGCATACCTCAGCATAGTGCATCCATCTTCATTGCACACTTTTACGGGGTAGGGCACAACAGCATACAAACTACCCACATGTTGTTGAGCCAAAGTTTTTACATCACGGATAGCAAACAGCTAGTCACAGATTACATACACAGATGTATTACGTGCTTGAAAAACAACCATAACAACCCACTGAAAATACCTCACCAACACCTTGACTACCCCACTACACCATTCACCCACTTGCAGGTGGATTACACACACATACCTAAAACAAAAGGGAAACAAGAGTATGCATTAGTGATAGTGGACATGTTTTCAAGGTGGCCAGAAGTCTTTCCTACAAAGGCAGAAGATGCTAAAACCACAGCTAAAATCCTGACTCAGCAAATAATCCCAAGGTGGGGCTGTCCTCTGGTTATTGAGTCAGACCAGGGGCCAGCCTTCACCTCAAAACTTAACAAGGAGATAGCCAGACTGTTACAGGTGGAATGGAAATTTCATATTCCGTACCACCCACAAAGCTCAGGCATTGTGGAAAGAATGAATAGGACAGTTAAAGACAAACTCAGGAAGGCCACTGCTGGTACATTTGAAAAATGGAAACTAATCCTACCCATAATACTTGCAGAAATTAGAATGACGCCTAATAAGAAGTTAGGGATGTCACCATTTGAAATTCTGATGGGTAGGCCTTTCCCCACACCATGGGCAAGACGCCCCCTGGTAGTGCAGGAAGGGGACTTGGACCTGATCAGAGAGGAGTATGTTACTAATCTGATTAAAGTCCTCAGTAAAACTGAAGAAAAAGTTGCTTGTAAGTCTCCTTCTCCTTCACAGGAACCAACCCATCCATTCCGGGTAGGCGACCAGGTGATGATCAAGATCTTAAAGAAGGGAAAGGAACCGGGAAGCTTCACCTACGGACCACCCACCGAGGTAGTCGCGATCACCAGGACAGCAGTCCTCACTGAACAGTCACCCACGTGGATCCATGCCACAAGGATTAAGTTGGTGAAGAAAAGAGAGGTACTAACGGAGGCAGACAGCCTTGACCTCGAAGAAGATACAGAAGGGGTACTAACGGAGGCAGACAGCCTTGACCCCCAACGAGATGACACAGTCGGGAAATTCCTCGAGATGGCTGAGATGCAGTGCCTTAATAATTGCAATTTTGTGTCTCCTACTTACTGTCCCACGGCTGTGGAACAGACAGACATACCTGAAAACGGAATGCAGAGAGGAAGACAATCTGTGGAAGACAAAGGAGAACTTATGGCTGTACCTGGCCAAAACTCTGAACTTAACTGATTTCTGTCTCCGAACCACTTTATCTGCATCTAACATTTTGGAGACATGTCTGGTAGCAGTCCCCACCCCAGTAGATGTATGGACGGGGCTCCTATGTTCCCAATGGAATGACACAGATTTGGAGGATCATGATGTTAAATATGGATATGTAAATCCTTATCATGCTTGTTATGACTGTCCTACATATGAGACTCTGCAAAGTAATATGATAGAAATAATTACAGGTCTTGTTACAGCAGCAGAAATATGTTATAATTTCACCTGTGATGAGACACTATTGCCTCCCTGCATACAAGCAAAAATGCAGAACAAGACTAAGCCAAATATTTGTGATAGAGATCTAGGTAGCTGTAAAAAGATAATATCAGGAAAGAATATGCAATGTAATATTACAAAAACAGTACCATCCCTAGACAAACATGTACCTCTACCAACAGGATGGGTATTGGCCTGTGGAAATACTAGTCACACATACTGTATATACCAGCCAATATTACAGAGGGGCCCTGTACAATAGCTAGGTTGACATTAGCAATGATACCACTATTCCCAGCAATGCAGACACGACACAGGAGAGACACTTCCCTACAGCTACCAGAAAATTGTGATTATAATGTGAATCTCCTCTCTAGATTAGAATACATGAGTTTAGGGATGTCTTTGATAGGGGTACCAGGGTTGGCCATATATAACTACAGGACAATATCTTATGGTAAAACAGATAAATGTCACTAGTGCAATTCTGCAAGATATGCTGCTGGATATACAATCATATAAAAAGGCTATCCTGCTGAATAGGGCAACTATTGACTATTTATTGCTTCAACATGGTATAGGATGCTCAGCGTTCGCAGGGATCTGTTGTTTCAATTTATCAGATCACTCCCGTGGAATAAAAGATAAAATACGCCAACTAGAAGAGATGATTAAACATATAAAACAAGATGTTGACCAAGGTTGGTGGGACTGGCTTTTTGGCTGGATACCTGACTTTGGTCAAATAAGGTATGTTTTAGGAGTGGCACTCGCCGTGGTCGCTGCAATAGTGTGCCTCTGCTGTTGTCTACAGTGTGTGCCCTCCTTTCTTGCCATATGTAAAAATGTGTCCGAAAGAGGGGTACACTCAACATTCCTCTATACTCCGGTAGAGGTAGTTAAGGCAAACACAACCTCAACAAAGCCTGAGGATTATACTCCTGAAGGGTATATGGAATATCTAAAGGCTTACAAGCAAACTAAGAGAGAACAGAGAAAGAACCATATAGTATAATATATATATATATATATATATAAGGTTCTAAGAGGGGATTGATGGGGTATAAGTAACTCCATTTTGTCTGTTTTAGCAATGTGTATTACTATTACATCTGGCCAGTGCACTGTTTCAAGTTCCCCCTTTTGTGGAATTTGAGAAACTTCCTGTGCATTTTAGAAGAGGCCCATACATGCCTTTGTTTAAACAGTCTTACCTTACAAGGTCATTCTCACTCAAAGTATACTAGCCCATGTGTTTATACCTGATTGGTTAACTGTTGTTACTATGAGTCATCTATTATGTTAATGCAGAGCTCATGTGTATTCATACTATAGGTTAATACAAATGCTAACATATGATTGGATGTAAAGGAGGGTCAACCCTCCCCTATATTAAATGTTTGCAAGCAGTTAATAAACCAGAGTGAATTATAACTAGACACGTGTTTGATGTTCAATCTGATTCATTCTCCTGGTACCAGAAAAAACTTAATTCAAGCTTACCACCGAAAGTCTTGTGTCAGGGACACAAATAGGCAAAGAGTCCAAATTGCCTTACACCAGCCAGTTGGGGCAGTGTTTTGCTTTACGGCAAAGGCAGGATGGAAGCACTTATGATGAGGCCTCCATACTCTAATTCGACCATTAACCCCGTAACACTATATGATGTATATACTCATCATGGCATTAAACTGTCACCATGTATATACACATGGTGACAGCACTGAGATCGCGGCTGTTACACACAGCCAGTGATCTCAGCTAACTGGTCCAGGACTAATGAGGGCGGTCCAGGGACAGTGATCACGCTGATTGGCTAATCTGTACAGACTAGCCAATCAGAAGATAGTAATGCCAGCTAACGGTTCTGATACCCACAGTTCGTGACTGTTGGGATCGGAACCTGTTGAAATGGTTTCATGGCCCCCCTGCAGCCCTCAGTGTGCCCCTATCGGGCCCTGCAGCCCCCAATGTGCCCAGTCAGGCCCTCAATTTTCCCCTGAAGTTGCCCGTTCTATTTCATGATGGCCGAGTGGCCTCCACTGCAATGACTGACATTGGTGCTGGCACCGATCCTGGCCGTTTAACCCCTTCAATCTGTAGAGTACACTGTATGGAAGGGGTTAACAGAGGGAGGGAGCTCCCTCCCTCTCCCACCAAGCTGCTGTACTGCCTTGGCAGTGTCCCGATGGTTACCATGGCAACTGGAGGCCTTAGAAAAGCCTCCTAGCTTGCCATATACTCTAGCCTGACAGGTCCTGATCTAAGCTTAGTGTCAGTGACTGGCTAACAATACACTGCAATACACTATTGCAGTGTATCGTACAGCCATCAGACCCACTGGATCTTCAAGAACCAAGTGTGTCTTGGAACAAAAAGCGTTAAAAAATAAAGTGAGAAAAGTAAAAAAAACTATATGAATAAAACTTTCAATAAAAAATATACTGGATTTTTCGCACCATAAGATGCCCCTAGTTTTTAGAGGAGGACAATAAGAAAAAATATTTTTTATTAGACCTCAGGTCAGACCAGCAATCAGACCCCCAATGTTAATCAGACCTCAGATCACAGCTCCAATTGCCTCTTGATCAGCCCCCATTGCCCCTTGATCAGCCTCCATTGCCTCTTGATAAGCCCCCATTGCCTCTTGATCAGCCCCCATTGCCTCTTGATCAGCCCCCATTGCCTCCTGATCAGCCCCCATTGCCTCCTGATCAGCCCCCATTGCCTCTTGATCAGCCCCCATTGCCTCTTGATAAGCCCCTATTGCCTCTTGATCAGCCCCCATTGCCTCTTGATCAGCCCCCATTGCCTCAGATGACAAAATAAAAAACCCACTTACCTCTCCTGCTCCCGGACGCCGATGCTGACTCACCTACATCGTGATCCTCTTCATCCTGCTGCCGGCTGTGCTGTAATACAGAGCGCCCTCACGCTGTGTGCAGCCTTTTACAGCCGACAGCCGAGGACCAGGAAGCGGTGAGTACATAGCCTTCACTGTTTCCTGGTCCTCCAATACTAATGAGTGCTTCCCTAACGGAAGCGCTCATTAGGATTCACCTATAAGATGCAGGTGCATTTTCCCCCCACTTTGGGGCAAAAAATACGGTAGCTTTTTCCTATATCCACACATTAATAATTGGTTAAAAATATAAAATATAAAATACACTACAAATAATTGGTATAGCTGCGTCCATAACGACCTAATCTATAAGAGCTCATGAACACAAACGTACTTTCTTTCCATGTCCGTTCCGTTTTTTTTGCTGACTGTATGCGGAACCATTAATTTCAATAGGTCCGCAAAAAAACGGAAGTTACTCCGTGTGCATTCCATTTCCGTATGTCCGTATTTCCTTTCCGTAAAAAAAATAGAACATGTCCTATTATTGTCTGCATTACGGACAAGGATAGTACTGTTCTATTAGGGGCCAGCTGGCCCTTCCTGCAAAATACGGAATGTACACGGATTGCAAATCCGTTTGCAGATATGTTTTTTGTGGACCACAAAATACGGTACATACGGTCGTGTGCATGAGCCCTAAAACAATCATGTTACTTATCCCGTATTATGAATGCAAAAAATATATATTGAAACACTAATAGAATTGCAATTTTTGCCCCTCACCTCCCAAAAATGGTATAAAAAGTGATTTTAAAAAGTCATATGTACTCCAAAATGGTGCCAATAAAAACTGCAATCTGTCCCACAAAAAACAAGCCCTCAGACAGGGATGTTATGGATGTTAGTGGTGATGATTTTTAATAAAAAATGATGTTACGCTAAAAAAAAAAAAAATTATTAAAAACAAACAATATAAATGGGATATTTCCATAACCGTTTTGACACACAGCATAAAGTTATCATATACAGTCAGGTCCATAAATATTGGGACATCGACACAATTGTAAAATTTTTGGCTCTATACACCACCACAATGGATTTGACTGCAGACTGTCAGCTTTAATTTGAGGGTATTTACATCCAAATCAGGTGAACGGTGTAGGAATTACAACAGTTTGCATATGTGCCTTCCACTTGTTAAGGAACCAAAAGTAATGGGACAATTGGCTTCTCAGCTGTCCCATGGCCAGGTGTGTGTTATTCCCTCATTATCCCAATTACAGTGAGCAGATAAAAGGTCCAGAGTTCATTTCAAGTGTGCTATTTGCATTTGGAATCTGTTGCTGTCAACTCTCAAGATGATATCCAAAGAGCTGTCACTATCAATAAAGCAAGCCATCATTAGGCTGAAAAAACAAAACAAGCCCATCAGAGAGATAGCAAAAACTTTAGGCGTGGCCAAAACAACTGTTTGGAACATTCTTAAAAAGAAGGAACACACCGGTGAGCTCAACAACACCAAATGACCCGGGAGACCACGGAAAACAACTGTGGTGGATGACCAAAGAATTCTTTCCCTGGTGACGAAAACACCCTTCACAACAGTTGGCCAGATCAAGAACACTCTCCAGGAGGTAGGTGTATGTGTGTCAAAGTCAACAATCAAGAGAAGACTTCACCAGAGTGAATACAGAGGGTTAACCACAAGATGTAAACCATTAGTAAGCCTCAAAAACAGGAAGGCCAGATTAGAGTTTGCCAAACGACATCTAAAAAAGCCTTCACAGTTCTGGAACAAAATCCTATGGACAGATGAGACCAAGATCAACTTGTACCACAGTGATGGGAAGAGAAGAGTATGGAGAAGGAAAGGAACTGCTCATGATCCTAAGCATACCACCTCATCAGTGAAGCATGGTGGTGGTAGTTTCATGGCGTGGGCATGTATGGCTGCCAATGGAACTGGTTCTCTTGTATTTATTGATGATGTGACTGCTGACAAAAACAGCAGGATGAATTCTGAAGTGTTTCGGGCAATATTATCTGCTCATATTCAGCCAAATGCTTCAGAACTCATTGGACGGCGCTTCACAGTGCAGATGGACAATGATCCAAAGCATACTGCAAAAGCAACCAAAGAGTTTTTTAAGGGAAAGAAGTGGAATGTTGTGCAATGGCCAAGTCAATCACCCGACCTAAATCCGATTGAGCATGCATTTTACTTGCTGAAGACAAAACTGAAGGGAAAATGCCCCAAGAACAAGCAGGAACTAAAGACAGTTGCAGTAGAGGCCTGGAAGAGCACCGCCAGAGATGAAACCCAGCGTCTGGTGATGTCTATGCATTCCAGACTTCAGGCTGTAATTGACTGAAAAGGATTTGCAACCAAGTATTAAATAGTGAAAGTTTGATTTATGATTATTATTCTGTCCCATTACTTTAGGTTCCTTAGCAAGTGGGAGGCACATATGCAAACTGTTGTAATTCCTACACCGTTCACCTGATTTGGATGTAAATACCCACAAATTAAAACTGACAGTCTGCAGTTAAAGCACATCTTGTTCGTGTCATTTCAAATCTATTGTGGTGGTGTATAGAGCCAAAAAAGTTAGAATTGTGTTGATGTCCCAATATTTATGGACCTTACTGTAATATGTAGCGCATGGAGAACCCCATAAAAATTAAAAATTAAAAACACTAATAGAATTGCAATTTTTGCCCACCTCACCTTCCAAAAAATGGTATAAATAGTGATTCAAATCTCCCACAAAATAGAAGCCCTCACACAGCTCAGTCAGCAAAAAAATAAAAAAAAGTTATGTCCCCTAAAACAATTTTGGCAAATCCATATGTTGCTCCTTCCCCTCTGAACACTGCCATGTCCCCAAACAGCAGTTTATGATCACAAATACCTTGAGGGGTGTATTTTCCAAAATAGGATAACTTTTTGGTGGTTTCCTTTCTAAGGGTCCCTCTGGGTCTCTTCAAATGTGACATGGTATGCAAAAACCATCCCAGCAAAATCTGCCCTCCAAAAGCCATATGGCATTCCTTTCCTTCTGAGCCCTGCGTTGTGCCCATACAGCAGTTTATAACGACATATGGGGTGCTGGTGTAATCAAGAGAAAATGGATAGCAAATAGTGGGGTGTATTTTCTCCTGTTACCCTTTGTTAAAATGAAACATTTGAGCATAAAAGTGACATTTTCTTCACGGACTAGTGTTTATTTTTTCTATGAAACAAAGTTCTCACTACCCACCTTGAAATATTCATTGGTGGGTGTAGTTTCCAACATGGGGTTAGTTTTTTGGGGATTTCCACTGTGGGGTTGCATCATGAGGTCTTCAAATGCAACATGGACCCAGAAAATAGATGGCTGAGGCATAACTACCAGGAGTGCAAGAGGCGCAGCTTGTCCAGGTCCACTTGCATAGTAGGGCCCATCACTCTCACTTGTATACAGTTGAAGCCTGTGGGATCCATAGACTTGCTGCCTTACCAGTCTGTCTTCTAAGCCACCAGCCACATTAGGTCCATGGCCTACAGGATGTTGGAAATTGCTGGATGTCGGCATCACAGCATAGGTGGTGCAATGATGTCACTGCATCATGGGTCACAAAGGTCATTATTGTTTGTTCAGGGGGCATAAGAGGCACTGTTTATTCAAGGGGCATTATTATTTATTCAGGGGGCACATGGGAAATTATTACTTACCAAGGAAGCACATATGGCATTATTCATTTTTAAGGGGGCATTATTGTCATGGTACCTTCTGTGACAGAGGTTAGAAGATCGGAGAGACTGACTGCACGTAAGATTAACTGACAGTCTCTTGATTCTCAGTGTTGTGGTTTGGTAATGACCACACCTCTTGCCAGGTGCAGCCCGTGGTCATTACTGCTTTCCCTACTGAGGCCTCTTTCACACTTGCGTTGTTGGGATCCGGCATGCACTTCCGTTGCCGGAGGTGCCTGCCGGATCCGGAAAAACGCAAGTGTACTGAAAGCATTTGAAGACGGAGCCGTCTTCCAAATGCTTTCAGTGTTACTATGGCACCCAGGACGCTAATAAAGTCCTGGTTGCCATAGTAGGAGCGGGGAGCGGGGGAGCGGTATACTTACAGTCCGTGCGGCTCCCCGGGCGCTCCAGAATGACGTCAGAGCGCCCCATGCGCATGGATGACGTGATCCATGCGCATGGGGGCGCCCTGACGTCACTCTGGAGCGCCCGGGGAGCCGCACGGACGGTAAGTACACTGCTCCCCCGCTCCCCACTACACTTACCATGGCTGCCAGGACTTTAGAGTCCCGGCAGCCATGGTAACCATTCAGAAAAAGCTAAATGTCGGCTCCGGCAATGCGCCGAAACGACGTTTAGCTTAAGGCCGGATCCGGATCAATGCTTTCCAATGGGCATTAATTCCGGATCCGGCCTTGCGGCAAGTGTTCCGGATTTTTGGCCGGAGCAAAAAGCGCAGCATGCTGCGGTATTTTCTCCGGCCAACAAACGTTCCGTACCGGAACTGAAGACATCCTGATGCATCCTGAACGGATTTCTCTCCATTCAGAATGCATTAGGATAATCCTGATCAGGATTCTTCCGGCATAGAGCCCCGACGACGGAACTCTATGCCAGAAGACAATAACGCAGGTGTGAAAGAGCCCTGAGTTTGGTCTCACACTTCATTCCATGCGGTTGATATTCTCTGCTTGGATTTGGAAGAGTTGGTGTGTGAACCTTACCTGTGTTCCTGCTCATCCATTTTCTATAAGATTAGTTGTACTGCTCTTTATATTTACTTTTCCCCTGTTCCTCTTGTTACTAGGACCTGGGAAGGAACCAGTAGTCTTATTCCCTGCCACTATCTAGGGCATTTCAGGGCTCCTAGGGTCTAGGTTCCGGCGTATGTATCTTCCCACCTTCAGGGTCTGTACATACTTACAGAAGTCAGGGCCAGGTTTAGGGGCTTCCTAGGAGGTGACCTTTCCCCTCTCCTTAGCCCTGAGGCCTAGTTCTGTGTCCCTCCCCTCCCCTGTATTCGTGACAATTATTTTATGAGTGGCATTCAGGATAAATTATAACTTTTTAGTGGCCATTAAGGAGACATTAATTACTTTTTAGGGGGAACTCAGTGGACATTATTATTTTTTATAGGCAACTTGTGACATTATTACCTTCAAAGGATCATACAGTGGGCATTATTACGGTCAAGGGGGCAAAAGGGGGCTCTATTTATTTCTAGTACACTCACAGGGGTAATTATTACCTTCTGGGTGGTATAACATGGTTATTGTAGCGGATTGCGTTTGGCTACAATGGATGCTTAGTGTAGCGGATTGCGTTTGGCTACAATGGATGTTTCAACTGGACTGTTGATTGGATTTGCAATGTTATGTTTAATTCCCTATGGTTCATTACTTGTAAGACAAAAAGTAATCAGTAATCTGCTGAGCATTCGTCTGGTTGTGCGGTAGAAACACAATGGCAGCAATGTATGTCTCAACTGGACTGTTGATTGAATTACTTCTCAGGCTAATGGGGGATGTGTGGGCTGTAACCAGTCTGTGATTGAAGAATGGATAATTTTCTGTAGGTGTCTCCCTTGCATGGGAGAGTGGCATAAAAGTAGGGTATGTGGCATTAAACAGTGTCCTGCTCCTGATACTCTGTGTTGTCCAGTTATTGGGAAGAGTGATGGTTTTATTTACTACTGATGCTGTGCTTCCTGTGCTAATAACCTGATCCTGAAGTAACCCTTGGAATACCGGCGGAGAAAGCCTATGTCCGCTACATTTGGTTGGCAGCAACGGGATCCAGAACTCACAAGGGAACAAGTAACAAGTAAGGCAGCAGTACCAATGGATTGCGGATGGAGATCAACTATTCTTCACTTAAGCGGTCCACGTTAAAGGATCTCCTGGAAGCAAGGGGTATTCCAGCCAGCAACAAGAAAAAGGCTGTTCTTGTTACAGAAGTGAGGGCGGAATAGCGAATAGAGGGCGGTTTGGTTCCCGAACGGAGCGGTTCGGCTAACGAAGAGGAACAGTCTGAGTTCCAAAGGGAGATTACAATTCAGGCTGTCGTTTTATGGCAAAAACCCACCAACGGATATAATCTCCCGAACCATGACAGAAGTTCAGGAGTTTGTACTGAGACAGAGGAACCAGCAAACCCCAGAAAGAGACCAAACAGTGATAATGATACAGGAGGGTAAGCCTAACATACCTTACCAGGCATAGTTGAGGAACTGTTCAGCCGAGTAGCGGTGGATATAGTGGGTCCCTTAACCAAGCCTAGCCCCTCTGGCAAGAGATTTATTTTGACAGTGGTGGACTACGCTACCAGATATCCTGAGGCGGTGGCTCTAACTAATATCCATGCTGGAACGGTAGCAGAGGCTCTCATGCAGATTTTCTCCAGGATGGGATTACCCAAGGAGATAATCTCGGATCTGGGTACTCAGTTCACCGCGGAAGTGACCCAGCACCTCTGGAAATTCTGTGGCATTAAGCCAAAAGTTAGTGCCCCCTACCATCCCCAGACCAATGGCCTATGCAAAAGATTTAACGGAACTCTGAAACAGATGCTCCAAACCTTTGCTGAGACCCATCAGGACTGGGAGCGATTCCTGCCCCATCTCCTCTTTGCATACCGAGAGGTGCCAGAGGAATCCACAGGGTTCGCCCCGTTTAAGTTGTTATTTGGGAGGCGGGTGCGAGGTCCCCTAGATCTTATCAAGGAACATTGGGAGGGAGGCCATAGCACAGATAGTACCCCCATCATACCATATGTGCTGGAATTCCGGGACCGACTGGAGGAATTAGCCAGGTTGGTACGGGAAAACCTTCAGGCAACCCAGACTCGTCAGCGCACATTGTATGATCGGGGAGCCAAGGATCGTAGCAGGTCGGGCAGAAAGTTTTAGTCTTAAAACCGGTCCGACATGATAGGCTACAGGCTGCCTGGCAAGGCCCTTATGAAGTGTTGGAACAGAGATGTGACCACCTATATAATCGATCCATGTGCAGGGTCCGGGGGTGCGACGCATGCTCCATGTGAATATGATGAAGCCCTACCAGGAGCGCTCCGAGGAGGTGAGGCCTTCCCCTTCCAGACCTCCTGGGGGACAGAAGTTTGTCTAGTTACATAGAGGAGGTCAAACTAGGAGATCATTTGAGTCCACAGGAGCGTATTGAGGTACAACAACTGTTAAGCGAGAAGCAAGATACCTTCTCTAATGCACCTGGCTACACTCCTCTGGCCACTCACCGAGTAGAGACACCAGGTCAACCCCCACTGTGGCAGACCCCCTACCACATCCCTGAGGCGGTACGGGAGAACATGCATAAGGAGATCAATGAGATTCTCCAACTGGGGGTGATTGAGCCGTCGGACAGCCCCTGGGCCTTCCTAGTAGTCCTCGTACCCTAGCGGGAAGGTACGACCCGCTTCTGCGTGGACTACCGGAGGTTAAACGAAAAGACAGTGTCCGACGACTACCTTATGTCGAGGATAGACGAACTGTTAGGCCCCTTTCACACGGGCGAGATTTCCGCGTGGGTGCAATGCGTGAGGTGAATGCATTGCACCCGCACTGAATCCGGACCCATTCATTTCTATGGGGCTGTGTACATGAGCAGTGATTTTCACACATCACTTGTGCGTTGCGTGAAAATCGCAGCATGTTCTATATTCTGCGTTTTTCACGCAACGCAGGCCCCATAGAAGTGAATGGGGCTGCGTGAAAATCGCAAGCATGCGCAAGCAAGTGTGGATGCGGTGCGATTTTCACGCACGGTTGCTAGGAGACGATCAGGATGGGGATCCTATCATTATTATTTTCCCTTATAACTTGGTTATAAGAGAAAATAATAGCATTCATAATACAGAATATATAGTACTGTACAATAGGGCTGGAGGGGTTAAAAAATAAATAAATAATAATTTAACTCACCTTAATCCACTTGTTCGCGCAGCACGGCTTCTCTTCTGTTTTCATCTTTGCTGTGCACAGGAAAAGGACCTGTGGTGACGTCACTGCGCTCATCACATGGTCCGTCACATGATCCATCACCATGGTGATGGATCATGTGATGGACCATGTGATGAGCGCAGTGATGTCATCAAAGGTCCTTTACCCAGGTTCTGAAGAAAGAAGAAAGAAGAGAAGCCGGGCTGTGCGAACAAGTGGATTAAGGTGAGTTAAATTTTCTATTTATTTTTTTAACCCCTCCAGCCCTATTGTACCATGCATTCTGTATTAAGAATGCTATTATTTTCCCTTATAACCATGTTATAAGGGAAAATAATACAATCTACAGAACACCTAACCGAAACCCGAACTTCTGTGAAGAAGTTCGGGTTTGGGTACCAAACATGCAGATTTTTCTCACGTGCGTGCAAAACGCATTACAATGTTTTGCACTCACGCAGAAAAATCGCGCATGCTCCCGCAACGCACCCGCATCTTTTCCCGCAACGCCCGTGTGAAACCAGCCTTTGACCGGATGGCCAGAGGCCAATACTTCACTACCATTGATCTCTGTAAGGGGTATTGGCAGATCCCCTTGGCCACGGACACCATCCCTAAGTCTGCCTTTGTCACCCTATTCGGTTTATACCAATTTAAGGTAATGCCGTTTGGAATGAAAAACACTCCGGCTACCTTCCAAAGGATGGTGGACCGGCTCCTAGATGGGTTCCAGGGCTACACCTGCGCCTACTTAGATGACATCGCCATCTTTAGCAATACCTGGCAGGAGCACCTGGCCCATATAGGAACGGTTCTAGACAGGATTAGGGAAGCAGGCTTAACGCTGAAGCCTGGCAAATGCAACATAGGAATGGCCTCGGGCATCGAGTAGGCTGTGGGAAGCAGAAGCCTAAGCCCGCTAAAGTAGAGGCTGTAGCCCAGTGGCCAACCCCCAGAACCAAGACACAGGTTTTAGCATTTCTAGGGACGGCCGGGTATTATAGAAAGTTTGTTTTCAACTACAGCGCCCTGGCCAAACCCCTTACTGATCTTACCCGGAAAAATCTTCCCCGCAAAGTAACCTGGACCCAGGAGTGTGAGTAGGCATTCCAACAATTGAAAAATGTACTTATAAATGCCCCTGTCTTGGAAGCTCCCGATCCAACCAAACATTTTCTTGTTCACACAGACGCTTCTATGTTTGGATTGTGGGCAGTACTGAGCCAAGTCGGGGCAGATGGCGGAGAACATCCTGTGGCTTACATAAGCCGGAAGCTGTTACCCAGAGAAGTAAGCTACGCCGCCATCGAGAAGGAGTGCCTGGCTGTGGTGTGGGCCCTGAAAAAGTTACAACCCTACTTATATGGACAGCCCTTTTCTTTGCTCACGGATCACAACCCTCTTGTCTGGCTAAACCGGATGGCTTTGGACAATGCCCGGCTGCTGCGCTGGAGTTTGGCGCTGCAGCCATTTGACTTCAACATTCAGTACCACCCGGGAAAACAAAACAGAAACGCTGATGGGTTGTCTAGACAAACTGACTTCGAAAAATGTATGCCGACTTCTGGGCAAGTGGGAGCAGTGTAGCGGATTGCGTTTGGCTACAATGGATGTTTAGTGTAGCGGATTGCGTTTGGCTACAATGGATGTTTCAACTGGACTGTTGATTGGATTTGCAATGTTATGTTTAATTCCCTATGGTTCATTACTTGTAAGACAAAAAGTAATCAGTAACCTGCTGAGCATTCGTCTGGATGTGCGGTAGAAACACAATGGCAACAATGTATGTCTCAACTGGACTGTTGATTGCATTACTTCTCAGGCTAATGGGGGGGATGTGTGGGCTGTAACCAGTTTGTGATTGAAGAATGGATAATTTTCTGTAGGTGTCTCCCTTGCATGGGAGGGTGGCATAAAAGTAGGGTATGTGCAGGGGCGGATTAAGTGCATGATAGGCCCGGGGCTGTCTAACCAACTTGGGCCCCCCCCCCTCCCTCCATTTTAGTTTAGTTTTTTTTTTGTATAAAGAGGCTGCGGTGCTTCATGAGCGCCACAGTCTCTTCTTAGGCCATATGACATCTTCAGACAAAAAAAAATACCCCAAATTGGGTCCTAAACTGAAAAATTTGGTCGCCAAATTTAAAATACATATAATTATAATAAAAAAGACATGGAGGAGAATACAGCACGACTTATCTCTTACATCCAGTGACATCTCCTGTCATGTAGACCTTCTCTTTCCTCTTCTCCTCCGTTTGACCCAGACCACCATGGAAAATTCTTTCAGCCGCATCTCGTCTCTACAGTTTGTAACACAGACACGTTAGATTTCTCAATTTTTTTCCATCAACCTCCTCATCCTGGTGTCCCCACAGTGTCATCCTGCTGCCACTCCCAATACCGTGCCCGTTTTGCTCCCCAATGTCCAAGGTACTATACTGCTGAAAAAAGTGTGACCTCAGGAGACATAATTGGAGTCATTTATCAAACTGGTGTAAAGTAGAACTGGATTTCCAAAAGAGCTGTCAAATATGAAAGGTGGAATCTGATTGGCTGCTATGGGCAACTAAGCCAGTTCTACTTTACACCAGTTTGATAAATTACCCCAATTGTTCCTATAGTGTCCACAGCAGCTATAATGTCCCCTAGAGTCCCCCGAGTAATAATAACACCCTCTATTGTGCTCCAGGAAATAATCCCTGTATAGTGTCCCCAAAAATAATAGAATTGCCCCTACAGTGCCTCCCCAATAGCAACACCCCCATATAGTAATTTCCACCACACTGCCCCCACATAGTAATCCCCCCATAGTAATTTGCCCCCACACAGTAATTTCCCCCAAACTGCCCCCATATAGTAGTTTGCCCCCACACAGTAATTTCCCCCACACTGCCCCCACATAGTATTTTGCCCCCACATAGTAATTTGCCCCCACACTGCCCCCACATAGTAATTTCCACACACTGCCCCCACATAGAAATTTCCCCCACACAATAGTTTCCCCCACACTGCCCCCACATAGTAATTTGCCCCCACGTAGTCATTTCCACCACACTGCCCCCACACTGTCCCCACATATCAATTTCCCCACACTGCCCCCACATATCAATTTCCCCACACTGTCCACACATAGAAATTACACCACACTGCCCCATATAGAAATTACCCCACACTGCCCCCACATAGCAATTACCTCACACTGCCCCCACACAATAGTTTCCCCCACATAGTAATTTGCCCCCACACTGTCCCCACATAGCAATTACCCCACACTGCCCCCACACAATAGTTTCCACCACACTGCCCCATATAGTAATTTGCCCCCACATAGTAGTCCCTCCCATAATAATTTGGCCCCACACAGCCCCATATAGTAATTTGCCCCCACATAGTAGTCCCTCCCATAATAATTTGCCCCCACACTGCCCCATATAGTAATTTGCCCCCACATAGTAGTCCGGCTCCCATAATAATTTGCCCCCACATAATAATTTGCCCCCACATAGTAGTCCCTCCCATAATAATTAAATCGATCGGCATGGATGCTGGGTGTAGGTCACCAACAGATCTGATATTGATGACCTATGCTGAGGATAGAATGAATGGCGATGAAGGACCAGCACTCGTTTGTGGTATTCTTGCATAAATAGTTTATTGCTACATATTAATTAAATGTGACGTGTTTCAGCACAAACCTGTGCCTTCCTCAAGCAGGTAACTATTTGAGGAAGGCACAGTTTTGTGCTGAAAAGCAGTAATCATTTTTAATGGCAGGAATAATTTTTAATGCTGCAGAGTTGACTCTCCAAATATAGTAAACAAGAAAAGTAATTTGACAAGAAAATATCAAGGGCTTTACATATTCTTTCTGTATGCTGAATTTGAGCTGAATCTCTTGGTGTTGGCAGTCCTACTTTCACCAGTGTATGTTAAGAATGTTTTTGGTAAGAACTTTTTGGTTGTGTTTTGGCCAGTAAATTCTTCTTATCTTCCTAAAATGTCTGACATCTCCTTGATGTCACCCAGAGAATCCCTAGGCCACAGCATCCTATATCATGGTTCACACTTTGATTATGCACATGAAACCACTGGATAAAAGTTAATGACTGTTCTGGTAACTGTGTCCTGAGGGGCCTATTAGATTGGCCGATTATTGCTTGAATTCTCATATAAGCGTTCGAATTTCAGAAATTACTATCGCATTTAATGCAGCATTGTTTTGGGTGTTTTTGTGGCTTTCTTCCCAAGTAATATGTTTGACAACAGGCCTTTTTTAATGAAGTTATCTTGCATGCCTTGAGTTTTTATATAGGAAAGTATGTACCTCCCGTAATGTCACTTCCTCTGCAGAGCAGTATGTAAAAAATGAATTGTTAAGAAAATGCTATGTAAAATCACCATTTCAAAATGTGACACACACTAGCACTTGGGGAAAAAACGCCACACCAGGAGCATGCTGCGGTTTTCAACAAATGTCATTGACCCACAAAATGCACCTCGAGGGTAATAAATGTACCTACAAAAATGTTTATGTGTGCTGCTTAAATTTAGACTTCCATGTAACATCTGGAGTTTTGACTAAAGAAAAAGCCAGTAAAAAAACACACTAAATACTGCAAATCACCTTAACAAAAAGTAAAAAAAGACTGTGATATCATTGTAAATATGTCAATTTTCCATCCTTAATTGAAAATCGATACTGCCTATTTATGTTCCCAAAAGGTAGGAATAGCTGTGACTATTGCTTCACTTCTAATAGTACACAAGGCTTGCTGCTCATTTGTATTGGCCAATCATAGATGCATAGACCAGAAGGCATACACATATTATTATCATTGCCACCACTAGGGGTTGCCTAGTTTAGACCTCCTTCCAGCCATTTTCATTTTTTAATCCCTGCCTTCCAAAATCCATAAATTGGCACAATTGTGTTCTTTTTTTCAAATTCACCTCTCAAAGAATATTTTTCCCATCTTCAAATATACTCTATTATAATTAAAAATGAGACATTAAAAAATGCAACTGGTCCCACAAAAATAGGCTCATATGGCTGTGTGAATGGAAAATGCAAAAAGTTATGGCTCTTGAATTGGGAGGAGTAAAAAACAAAAATGCGGTCCTTAAGGTTAATTAAAAACCTTTTAAATAGACACAGTGGTACAACACTTGAAAGGAACATTAGGGGATCTTCAGGTACAACTGTCTTAACAAAACTCTGAAATGCAAATAAAAGCACAGATGTCAGGGGTTGCTTTTATGGGTACGATACTTACTGTGCAGTATATTTCAGCCACTTGCAGGTGAGGTGAATAACACGGATTATAATCAATAATTATCTTGTGACAATTGTACCTGACAATTGAAACGATCATTGCTAACCAGCGTCACCAGTAACACTCGTTAGCGATGATCTTGTGGTCTAAATGCAAAACGCTTGTTCATCGGGTAATTGGATCTTTTGTGCAAAAATTGCTTTTTTTATAATTTTTCTGGTGTTTATCGGACTGCGTCGATCATGTG
The DNA here is from genome assembly GCF_905171765.1 of Bufo bufo. Classification (NCBI taxonomy): domain Eukaryota; kingdom Metazoa; phylum Chordata; class Amphibia; order Anura; family Bufonidae; genus Bufo; species Bufo bufo. The sequence continues at coordinate 218,993,005 of NC_053391.1, forward strand.
ATATATTTATAGAGCCAACCGTCACGGACGCGGCAATACCTAATATGTCCATTTTATAAATTTTTTTCTATTTTTAACTTTTTTTTTTATTCCTTACATTGGGAAGTTTTTTTTTTACATGTGAAACACTTATTTTTTTATTTTTTTATTTACACTTTTCGTCCCCCATAAGGTCATACAAGACCTCTGGGGGACATTTACTTCACTTTTTTTTTTCACTGTTGATTTCTCCTGTAACTGGGGTTGACATAGTAGCCCCAGTTACAGGAGAAATGCACCCCCCAGAGAGGCTGTACAGCGCAATACAGCGATACAGTGTATACAGCGATCTAGAAGGCAGGGACACCTGGGCACTGTCCCTGCCTACTCTAAGGGTTGCCCTGCTGTCACTGACAGCTGCGATGTCTGAATGGACGTTTTAAAACGTGCATTCAGACATAGAGATCCACCTCCCGGACGTTTCTAAGCAATGGACAGATGGGAGGTGGTTAAATGCTCACATAGTATCTGCCAAATTAGAGTAGGAACCCACTCAATAAAGGCCACTTTGATGTGGTGAGTGGGCATATGCATTTTGATTAAGACATATACGAAGTGCCTGGCTGCAAATGTTTGTAAATTATGCTGAGAAGCTTTAAATCAGTGCATGGCAAGTTAATGTGCTATCCATATCTTTTTCTCCACAGTCTAGTTATATTATTCATGTTAAAGGGGTTGTCCCGTCTAGGATATTTATGGCATATTGATAGGCTGTGCCATAAACGTCAAGAACTGGACCCGTAGTAAATGGAAAGCACAATGCACATGTGTTGCATCCTCTGCATTCACTGAAAATATTGAGTGAGTTTGCTTGGCTATATTTGGAAGTCCCATAGCAGTGAATGGACATCAATTAATCAACTAATTCTTCTATTAGGAATATTACTACTTCCATTTCTGCTACCACCACTCACCTCCTCTCCTTGCTGTGTGCAGTTGCACGGCTTCTATAAGACTGTTGTGCTGTCCTTATTTCCTTGCCAGAGAAATGAGGTTCCTAGTTTGCCAAGTCCCTGCTAAGGCGTTTGTTTTCTTGTCACCCGTGTATCGACCTATGCCTGTTTACCGGATTCTGCCTCCCAGCAGCCCTTCCTGACCGGTGCCTGTCTAACATTGTGACCCTCTGCTGCCAGCCCTGACCTTAGATCTGTATCACATATTTATAAGTACTCAGCCTACCCTCACCTTGGCCTGTTACTGACTATATGTTTGCTTGTTACTTTGGTGCAGTGCATGAGTGTCTTTGACCCCAGGGGTCAGCTATGAATCACACCAGGACTACGAGTTAAAGGGTAAATGATGGCGTATAAGTAACTCCATTTTGTCTTATTCAGCCACATGTATTACGATTGCATCAGGCCAGTGCACTATTCTAAGATTTCCATTTGTGTCTTTCTCCCTCTGTAGTATTGAGACCAGATTAGAAAAGGCCCATACATTTGTTTAACCAGCCTTACTTCACAAGGTCATTCTCATGTTTATACCTGAATGATTAACTGTCGCTACTATGAAACATCTATTTCTGTAAGTGCAGAGCTCATGTGTATTCAGGCCATACGATAAGACTAATGCTAACATATGATTGGATGTAATGGGAGGCCAATCCTCCCCTATATTAAGTGTTGGCACGCAGTGAATAAACCAGAATGGATCAGAGAAAGACACGTGTTTTTGGTCTCCATCTAATTCATTCTCTCGGTACCGAATAGGGCTTAATTCAAGCTGATCACCGAAATCTTGTGGGACACATTTAGGCAAAGGGCCTAATTTAGCCTTACAGCTTTTGGCGGCTCGTCCGTGATCGAGAGGGCCATCTTTAGGTACAAGAGACATCAATTGTCTTCTTCGGACCTGGAGGCACTGACCAAAATCTCGACTTAAAGTAAGTTGAACCATCTATTTATGATTTCGGTGAATTGCGGTGTCTGGGGTGTCTGGGGCACACGCAAAAGTTGATTGTAAGAGGCTCCGGGAGTCCATATCGTGAGATATAAAAAGTGCACTATGAATATGAATAATCTGTTCCGGGAACAGAAGGTACAAGCTTGGATTAACTCCTATATATATATATAGTATAAGTATTTTAGAAGTAATAAGATTATCTGTTTGTGTGAGATACTGACCGGGTGGTAAGTGTACGGTCGCATCCCACTGTTATTATCAAATTGATGTATTTTGGGTTAAACTACTGTTAATGTGTAAAATTGTTTGTGTTGTGGAGGACTGCAAGACGCCCCAGTTTTTCGGCTAAGAGTAATCTGTTGACCCGGAAAATTTGAACGCAAGTGGCGGTCCGAAACAACAATAGTCGATAGGGGTCCAAAGAGTATAGAGAGACATTAAGATACGAATCAGCTGATCAGTTGACAGGTCTTGTCGGCGCTATTTCAGTGCAGTACAGCCAGTCCTGACAGCGATTGTCTCACTTACTCTTTGAACTATAAATACTAACATGGGAGGACAAGGGTCTAAAACTAAATTCCCTAAACCCGAACCAGGAGAAACTTGCAAAGTCTATGTAGCCCGTGTTAGTCCAACAAACTATTACCTGATCAACCCGTGGGTAGATAATCTAGCAGGCTGGACTGAGGTAATGGATGCTGCAGATCCATTCCCCAGGGACGGTGATAATAGTATTTATCATATGGATATGGTCAAAGGACTATGTCTTGGTGATAAAACAGCCTGGCCGCATTTCAATGCCGATCCTTCCTGGGACATGGAGTACATGTCCAGGGGTGCAGAACAATGGCTGGAAATAGCCCCCCACTGGTATGATGCAGGTAATAGCAAGAAGAATAAGAATCTAAAAAGTCCCAAAAATGATAGGTCTCTACATGAAATAGAACAGGAGGTAGGCACAAAGAAGAGAAGTCAGAAATCCCCTCCACCTTATAATAAATCCACCCCCACGGCACCTCTGTACCCAGTTCTGACTCAGATTGAGGAAGATGCTGTAACAGCGGTTATACCATTAGAACTAGAAGAAAAATACCGACCCCCCATGCCAACATTTGGAAACATAGCAGAGCGCAGTCTAAATACTGGCACACCACATACTAGTTATACTACACGCAGTACAAGTAGAATGAAAGATGAAACAGAACAGGGTGAATCAAAGGAAGGAGTCCAAGTAATTGCTCCCTTTCTGACAGTAGGACAACACTTAGTAAAAAAGCCCATAGAAATAGAGGATCTCAACAAAATTATAAAGTATTGTCCCAAACCTTCCATAGCCCCACTAGGGACTATTACATACCTAAAAAAGGCCTGTAGAGGGCGCAACTACACACAGGAAGATTTAAGGCTTATCCTGGATGGTATTATAGGAACACACACAACCTGGGATTGGGACAAGGTTAGCTCCATATCTACTATTACACAACGCGGTGATGCTCTAGATTATGTATGTAATACAGAAGTGGGTCAGAAAAGGATATGGGCGGAGATTGAGGAACATATGAATGAGGTATTCAAACAAAAATCTTCATTGCCCGTAGCAGTAGCCTGCAAACAGAAATCTGCTGAGTCGGTCACTGAATTCTGGAAAAGATTCATTGATTGCTGGAAGACTGAGGCGGGGCTACCTGTGCGTGACAATGACAGTTTGATTATCTCCACATTTGTAAACAATCTATCAGATAAATTGATCCTAACTGTGAAACAAAATGTGTCCTCTTGGACTTCAGATACAACTGATGAGTTTGAGAAACATCTCTTTGAAAAAGAAGCAGCAGGATGCTTTGAGATAAGGAAAGCAACATCCCCCACACACGCATATACTAGCAGAGGCAGGGGGAGGAGGGGTGGGAATAATAGCAGACCCTACAATGGAAGACATGACTCATTGCCAAATAATTGTTGTTATAACTGTGGAAAAGAAGGACATTGGGCACGTCAATGCCGCGCACCAAAAAAGGGTAAGGGGAAAGGTCAAGATTACAACACACAGAAACCTGACACTCAGTCACAAAACAACCAACCAAGTCAGATAAACCACAGACAAGGTCCACAGAGTCAGCCCAGATTCCCATTAGATTGGCATCAGCAAAACTCATACTGAGGATGCCCTGAGGGACAAAGCCCCGCTTTCACGCAGGTCACCACACATTGGAAGGACACACCAGTAATTCTACTTAGAGTAGGAGGAAGAAAAGTGGGATTTTTAATAGATAGTGGAGCTACTTCTAGTGTGTTAAACAACTCAATGTACAAAGGGCCTTTAAGGAAGTGTGCGCCCTCTATGGGAATAAATGGGGTACTGACGAGGACATACAGAACAGATTCCTTACCAGTAGAAACCATTGATAGGGAATACATTACAGATCATGCTTTTAGCATCATACCTGAATGTCCTGTGAGCCTTCTGGGAAGAGACTTATTCATTAAGTTAGAATTGCAAATCACTGTTGAGAACAATGGCATCAGTGTATACTCTGATGCTTTGCCCATAATAACCCCCACACCTCTGATCCTTACAAACTTACAAGATCACTCAGAATTAGAGGATATAGACCCATCATTATGGGCAAAGGGGGACTATGACACAGGATTCATTGACTGCACACCATACAAAGCAACCATCAAAGAGGGCAGTACACCTGTATATCAGAAACAATACCCGCTGTCAAAAGAGAAACTTGATGGACTTAGGCCAATGATAAAGGAATTCCTACAAAAGGGGATCCTGGAAGAGGTGATTTCACCCTACAGCACGCCCGTGAATCCAGTGACAAAGGCAGATGGTACTACCCGCTTTGTGCAGGATTTAAGGGCAATAAATAATATCATTGTGCCTATTGCTCCTATTGTCCCAGATGTCACCTCACTTCTTTCTGCAATTCCTGCAGACGCTGTCTATTTCAGTGTGATAGATCTGAAAAATGCTTTCTTTTCTATCCCAGTTGATAAGGCAACCAGACTACTTTTTGCTTTTTCCTTTGATGGACGACAACTGACCTGGTGCAGAATGCCTCAGGGATTTGCTGATTCACCTGTAGTGTACAGCATAGTCCTCCAAGCCACGTTAAAACTATGGTACCCCCCCCCCAAGGCTCTGTGTTGCTGCAATATGTTGATGATTTGTTACTGTGTAGCATGTCAGCGGAGGCCAGCATTCAGGATGGTTTATCACTGTTAAAATGGTTGTCAGGATGTGGTCACAAAGTGGCACTTAAGAAAATGCAATGGTGTAAAATGCAGGTTGAATACTTGGGCTTTGTCCTCACAAAGGGTGAAAGGAGAATCAGCGCAGAAAGAGTCCAGTCTATTGCGGGTTTGGTCGCCCCGCACACCAGGAAAGAAATGTTATCTTTCCTTGGTATGATAAATTACTGTAGACAATGGATTCCTGATTGTTCTTACTACGACAATGTTTTGAGGCAAGCCACTCTGGATGGAAATCCAGATCTGATTAAATGGTCCTCTGAAATGTACAATGCATTTGATTGTCTGAAATGTTCACTCATGTCGAGTCCAGGGCTGGGCCTCCCTGACTATAATATGCCCTTCCACATGTTTGCACGCCAAAATTGTAAAACCATGGCGGGGGTACTGACACAAGAACACGGAGGCAAGTTGCGTCCTTGTGCGTTTTTCTCAAAGGTTATGCCCACCTCTGTCCAGGGGATGCCGGCATGTCTGCGTTCCCTTGCAGCCTGTGCAATGATGGTAGAATTAGCAACTACTTTCACCCTGGGACATTTAACCTTCTTGCACACTACACATGATGTTGTAGGCTTACTCAGAGGTGTACATACACAACACATGTCAGCGCAAAGATTATCTGGATATGAGATCCTGTTGCTCAGTAACCCTTCACTCCAGATTAAATATGCATCCAACATTACAGGACCAGCACCTATTTTGAATGCATTACTAGGGCTGAAAGGAACAGAAGATGCCCTTCCTGACACACATGATTGCCTACAGGTGCTCAATCATGAGACGTCACCCAGGGCTGACTTATCAACTGTTCCCATACCTGATGCACCAGAAGTTTTTGTTGATGGATCATGCTCTCGCCCCACTGATACTATATTCTGTGCAGCATATGCTATTGTTATGCTGCCAGATATAGTCTTGGAAGCAAATCCAATTCCCATCCAGTCTGCACAGGCAGCTGAACTCATTGCACTCACAAGGGCTTGCATACTACACACCAATAAACCTGTCACTATTTACACAGACAGCAGATATGCTCATGGTGTAGTATGGGATCATGGAATGATTTGGCAGAGGAGAGGATTCACTGCAGCAGACGGTAAGAGAATCTCACATGCACAGCTAGTCACGGACCTCTTGGCTGCAATCAGATTGCCTTCAGATTTAGCTATAGTACATTGCAGGGCACACACAAATGGAAAAGACAGAATTTCAAGAGGTAATGCATTTGCAGATAGTGTAGCTAAAGACACAGCCAAGAGTAATCCAAATAGAATGAATCATGACAATTGGGAAATGGCAGTCTTACACCCACCCTCACCTGATTTGACACACATGCTAACAGACCTACAAAGGTATGCCACTGAAACAGAGGAGAAGGATTGGTGCTATCCAATCTTGCAGAAAAATCCAAAGTCTGGATTGATCTGCAAGGAGGGGAAGCCTTGCATACCTCAGCATAGTGCATCCATCTTCATTGCACACTTTCACGGTGTAGGACACAACAGCATACAAACCACCCACATGTTGCTGAGCCAAAGTTTTTACATTACTGATAGCAAACAGCTAGTCACAGACTACATACACAGATGTATTACGTGCTTAAGAAACAACCCTAACAACCCACTGAAAATACCTCACCAACACCTTGACTACCCCACTACACCATTCACCCACTTGCAGGTGGATTATACGCATATACCTAAAACAAAAGGGAAACAAGAGTATGCATTAGTGATAGTGGACATGTTCTCAAGGTGGCCAGAAGTCTTCCCTACAAAGGCAGAAGATGCTAAAACTACAGCCAAAATTCTGACTCAGCAAATAATCCCAAGGTGGGGCTGTCCTCTGGTTATTGAATCAGACCAGGGGCCGGCCTTCACCTCAAAACTTAACAAGGAGGTAGCTAGACTGTTACAGGTGGAATGGAAATATCATATTCCGTATCACCCACAAAGCTCAGGCATTGTGGAAAGAATGAACAGGACAGTTAAAGACAAACTCAGGAAGGCCACTGCTGGTACATTTGAAAAATGGAAACAAATCCTACCCATAATACTTGCAGAAATTAGAATGACGCCTAATAAGAAGTTAGGGATTTCACCATTTGAAATTCTCATGGGTAGGCCTTTCCCCACACCATGGGCAAGAAACCCCCTGGTAGTGCAGGAAGGGGACTTGGACCTGATCAGAGAGGAGTATGTTACTAATCTGATCAAAGTCCTCAGTAAAACTGAAGAAAAAGTTGCTTGTAAGTCTCCTTCTCTTTCACAGGAACCAACCCATCCATTCCGGGTAGGCGACCAGGTGATGATCAAGATCTTAAAGAAGGGAAAGGAACCAGGAAGCTTCACCTACGGACCACCCACCGAGGTAGTCGCGATCACCAGAACAGCAGTCCTCACTGAACAGTCACCCACGTGGATCCACGCCACAAGGATTAAGTTGGTGAAGAAAAGAGAGGTACTAACGGGGGCAGACAGCCCTGACCTCCAACGAGGCCCAGAGGTACTAACGGGGGCAGACAGCCTTGACCTCGAAGAAGATACAGAAGGGGTACTAACGGAGGCAGACAGCCTTGACCCTCAACGAGATGACGCAGTTGGGAAATTCCTCGAGATGGCTGAGATGCAGTGCCTTAATAATTGCAATTTTGTGTCTCCTACTTACTGTCCCATGGCTGTGGGACAGACAGATATACTTGAAAACAGAATGCAGAGGGGAAGACAATCTGTGGAAGACAAAGGAGAACTTATGGCTGTACCTGGCCAAAACTCTGAACTTAACTGACTTTTGTCTCCAAACCACTTTATCGGCATCTAACATTTTGGAGACATGTCTGGTAGCAGTCCCCACCCCAGTAGCTGTATGGACGGGGCTCCTACGTTCCCAATGGAATGACACTGATTTGGAGGATCATGATGTTAAATATGGATATGTAAATCCTTATCATGCTTGTTATGACTGTCCTACATATGAGACTCTGCAGAGTAATATGATAGAAATAATTACAGGTCTTGTCACAGCAGCAGAAATATGTTATAACTTCACCTGTGATGAGACACTATTGCCTCCCTGCATACAAGCAAAAATGCAGAATAAGACTAAGCCAAATATTTGTGATAGAGATATAGATAGTTGTAAAAAGATAGTATCAGGAAAAAATATGCAATGTAATATTACTAAAACAGTACCATCCCTAGACAAACATGTACCTCTACCAGCAGGATGGGTATTGGCCTGTGGGAATACTAGTTACACATACATACCGGCCAATATTACAGAGGGACCCTGTACAATAGCTAGGCTGACATTAGCAATGTTACCACTATTCCCAGCAATGCAGACACGACACACGAGAGACACTTCCCTACAGCTACCAGAAAATTGTGATTATAATGTGAATCTCCTCTCTAGATCAGAATATATGAGTTTAGGGATGTCTTTGGTAGGAGTACCAGGGTTGGCCGTATATAACCACAGGACAATATCAAAACTTGCCTGTTTTATGGTAAAACAGATAAATGTCACTAGTGCAATTCTGCAAGATATGCTGCTGGATATACAATCGTATAAAAAGGCTTGCAGAATAGGGCAACTATTGACTATTTATTGCTCCAACATGGTGTAGGATGCTCAGCGTTCGCAGGGATGTGTTGTTTCAATTTATCAGATCACTCCCGTGGTATAAAAGATAAAATAGGCCAACTAGAAGACATGATTAAACATATAAAACAAGATGTTGACCAAGGTTGGTGGGACTGGCTTTTTGGCTGGATACCTGACTTTGGTCAAATAAGATATGTTGTAGGAGTGGCATTTGCCGTGATCGCTGCAATAGTGGGTCTCTGCTGTTGTCTACAGTGTGTGCCCTCCCTTCTGGCCGTATGTAAAAATGTGTCCGAAAGAGGGGTACACTCAACATTCCTCTATACTCCGGTAGAGGTAGAAGAGGCAAACACAACCCCAACAAAGCCTGAGGATTATACTCCTGAAGGGTATATGGAATATCTAAAGGCTTACAAGCAAACAAAGGAAGAGCAGAGAAAGAACCATATAGTTTAAGATAAATATAAGGTTCTAAAGAGAGGATTGATGGCGTATAAGTAACTCCATTTTGTCTTATTCAGCCACATGTATTACGATTGCATCAGGCCAGTGCACTATTCTAAGATTTCCATTTGTGTCTTTCTCCCTCTGTAGTATTGAGACCAGATTAGAAAAGGCCCATACATTTGTTTAACCAGCCTTACTTCACAAGGTCATTCTCATGTTTATACCTGAATGATTAACTGTCGCTACTATGAAACATCTATTTCTGTAAGTGCAGAGCTCATGTGTATTCAGGCCATACGATAAGACTAATGCTAACATATGATTGGATGTAATGGGAGGCCAATCCTCCCCTATATTAAGTGTTGGCACGCAGTGAATAAACCAGAATGGATCAGAGAAAGACACGTGTTTTTGGTCTCCATCTAATTCATTCTCTCGGTACCGAATAGGGCTTAATTCAAGCTGATCACCGAAATCTTGTGGGACACATTTAGGCAAAGGGCCTAATTTAGCCTTACAGTAAATACCAGGGATGCAATAGCATAAAGCTCTTAGGTTTAGTGCAAAGTCAAACTGGTTGGCTGACACAGTGGTTCTACACCTACTGCTGTAACATGCCTTGATAGGCAGCTTGTGAAAATCACAGACTGCAATAATATTCTATTGTAGTCTATGAGACAAGCGATCAGAAGATCACATGTACAAGTCCCCTAAGGAGACTGAAAAGCACAGTGAAAAAGTGAAAGAATGTTTTAAAAAATATGAAAAACACAAAAAGATTTTAATTCAAATCACGTAAAATTTTACACTTAAACATAAATAAATAGTAAAACATCATTGACATCACCGCTTCCAGAAATGTCCAAGCTATTAAAATATCATGTCAAAAGTATAACGTTTTTGCCAGCTGGTTTTTGTCACATTGATCAAACAATTCAATAAAAGGTGATCAAAAGTTCACATGTACCCCAAAATTGTACTATTAAAAACGACAGCTAAGACTACTTTTACATCTGCGTTTTTCCTGGATCCATCAAGGATCAGCAAAAACGCTGCCTTCAGGATAATGCAACCGTCTGCATCCGTTATGAACAGATCCAGTTGGATTATCTCTGAAATGGCCATGACGGCTCCTTCACTAAAACCATTGTAAGTCAATGGGGGATGGATCCATTTTCTTTTGTGTCCGAGAAAACGCATCCGACACCTTTGGCTTACATTGTGTGTCATGACGGAACCATACGGAACGGAATGCATTCTGGTTCACCCCGTTCAGTTCAGTTTTGTCCCTATTGACAATGAATGGGGGCAAAACGGAAGCGTTTTCCTCCGCTATTGAGATCCTATGACGGATTTCAATAGCAGAAAAGGTAAAGCGCAGGTGTGAAAGTAGCCTAACCCTGCCAACAAGAGCACTCACACAGCTCTATTGATGGAAACTGTTTTGGTTATTACAATATATTTTTTAAAGGTGTATACATTTTTTAACGTTCTAAAACGCACCCGCACAATAAGGAATTTTTTTTATTTATTTTTTTTGTAAATACAAGCTATGGTAAATTATATGGCTCTTGGAAGGTGTGGAACAAAAAACAAAAACAAATATTGACCTGGACCTTAAAAAACCTTTTAAATAGACACAGTGGTACAACACCCGAAAGGAACATTAGGGGATCTTCAGGTACAACTGTCTTACCAAAACACTATGATGCAAATTACAAAAACACAGATATCAGGGGTTGTTTTTATGGGTGTGATCGGGAGTGGACTGGCCATAGACCCTACAGGGAAATTTTCTGGTGGGCCAATGATCAGGGGGCCTCCTCACTGCCGCTTACTGGGTACATAATGATCTGATGCTCTCAGCAGTAATTAATGCTGGAAGCATCGGGTACTTATGTATCTGGCTGGAGGTCCCAGGTGCCCTACTGAATTCAACTGAATGGCTGTCCTCAGGACCGTGGTATAGTTCAATGCTGTGGTGGGAATAGGAGCCCATGGTTCCCTGCCATGCTGTTCTCCCTCATAGGCCACAGCCACTGTATGAGGCAGTGTACAAATGGAGCAGACTGGAAAAGGCCTGTGGCCTGCACTGGAGATGGGGAGTTGGAATGGGACTCGAGTATTTAATTTTTTTCTTCTTTTCTTGGGAAGCATACTACTGGGGGCGTTATAGAGGTCATTACTAGGGGCAGTGCAGGCAGCATCCTGAAGGTAGGACTGGCTTGGTGCTGTGACCTGTCTACCTGCCTACAACATGGGGTCACTTTTAGTTTTTTTTCCAGGGCCACTTTAAGTTCCGAGTGTGATCCTTACTTCACAGTATATTTGAGCCCTTAAAATAAAGCCACCTACAGGTGAGGTGAATAACATTGATTATCTTGTGACAATGGTACCTGCTAAGTGACGAGATAGATTTGCTAAGTGATGAGATAGATTAGGCAGCAAGTTAAACAGTTCTTTAATTTGATGAGATGGAAGTAGAAAAATTGGCAAGTGTAATCATCTTAGCAACTTTGACAAGGCACATGCTGTGATAACTGAGTCAGAGTATTTTAAAGAGGGCAAATCTTGCGGGATGTTTCCATTATGCAGTGGTTAGTACCTATCAAAATTGGTTCTAATAAGGATAGGTGGCCGCGGGGTTATGGGTGCCAAAGGCTTATTGATATGCATGGAGATTCAAGGTTAGCCAGTCTGATTGGAACCCACAAAAGAGTTAGGCCCCTTGCAGACGAGTGTGTCCGGATTAGGTCCGGATGAGTCCCGGTGCCTTGCGGCAAACCCGCGCGAGTAGGTACGCAATTGCAGTCAGTTTTGACTGCGATTGCGTTCTGATGTTCAGTTTTTATCGTGTGAGTGCAATGTGTTTTGCACGCGCGTGATAAAAAACCGACTGTGGTACCCAGACCCGAACTTCTTTACAGAAGTTCAGGTTTGGGTTAGTTGTAGTGTAGATTGTATTATTTCCCCTTATAACATGGTTATAAGGGAAAATAATAGCATTCTGAATACAGAATGCATAGTACAATAGGGCTGGAGGGGTTTAAAAAAAAATATATATAATAATTTAACTCACCTTAATTCACTTGTTCGCGCAGCCCGGCTTCTCTTCTGTCTTCATCTGTGAGCAATAGGACCTTTGATGACGTCACTGCGTTCATCACATGGTCCATCACATGATTCATCACCATGGTGATGTATCATGTGATGAGCGTAGTGACGTCATCAAAGGTCCTATTACTCACAGATGAAGACAACTCACGCATTGCACCCGCACAGAATACTCGCCCGTGTGAAAGGGGCCTTACTGTAGCCCAAAACTGGCATTCAAATGGATGTTACTTTGACTTGTGCCCTGTACCTAACATCGTTGCAGACCCCTTCATGGCAACTGTATGTCATAAGGGCAATGGTCCCTTTCAGCTGGATAATGTGCTATGCCACACTACAAATGTTGTGCGGGGATAATTTAAGGAACATGGCAAAGATGTCAAGTTTGTCATTTTGCCTCCAAATTCCTCTGACCTCCAATCCAGCATCTTTGGGATATGCTGGAAAACTGGAAAAATAGTTCCATCCATGGAGACTCACTTTGCGACTTAGGCTACTTTCACACTCGCGTTTGGTGCATTTGTATTATCTTTAACAAAGCCAAGATGGATCCGTCTTGAACACCATTGAAAGTCAATGGAGGACAGATCCGTTTTCTTTTGTGCCAGATTGTGTAATAGAAAACGGATCCGTCCCCATTGACTTACATTATGTGTCAGAACGGATCCGTTGCATTCTGGATCCGGATGCATTCTGAGTGGATCCTATTCCATTCAGAATGCATTAGGGCAAAACTGATCCGTTTTGGACCGCTTGTGAGAGCCCTGAACGGATCTCACAAATGGAAAGCCAAAACGCTAGTGTGAAAGTAGCCTTACAGGAGTTAAAAGGATCTGCTATTAACATCTTGATGGTGATTGGTGTGAATTAAAGGGGTTTTCCTCTATCAAATTACATTTCCGAAAATACTCATTCTTACTATGTAAGCAAGCAACAATGTCCCCCAGGTACATAGTATATCTTTTGGAGTTCACCCAATTCTTCCACATCCACTGCCCTCCACCTGGATTGTTTAACCACCTCAGCTCCCCTAGCTTAAACACCCTTAATGACCAGGCCACTTTTTACACTTCTTCACTACACTACTTTCACCGTTTATTGCTCGGTCATGCAACTTACCACCCAAATGAATTTTACCTCCTTTTCTTCTCACTAATAGAGCTTTCATTTAGTGGTATTTCATTGCTGCTGACATTTTTACTTTTTTTGTTATTAATCGAAATTTAAGAAAATTTTTACAAAAAAATGTCATTTTTCACTTTCAGTTGTAAAAATTTTTTTAAAAACGACATCCATATATAAATTTTTCTCTAAATTTATTGTTCTACATGTCTTTGATAAAACAAAAATGTTTGGGTAAAAAAAAAATGGTTTGGGTAAAAGTTATAGCGTTTACAAACTATGGTACAAAAATGTGAATTTCCGCTTTATAAAGCAGCTCTGACTTTCTGAGCACCTGAGTTTCCTGACATTCTACAATGCCCAGACAGTAGAAAAACCCCACAAATAACCCCATCTAGGAAAGTTATCACCCTAAGGTATTCGCTGATGGGCATAGTGCGTTCATAGAACTTTTTATTTTTTGTCACAAGTTAGCAGAAAATGATGATTTTTTTTCTTTTTTCCATACAAAGTCTCATATTCCACTAACTTGTGACAAAAAATAAAAACTTCCATGAACTCACTATGCCCATCACGAAATACCTTGGGGTGTCTTCTTTCCAAAATGGGGTCACTTGTGGGGTAGTTATACTTCCCTGGAATTTTAGGGGCCCTAATGCGTGAGAAGTAGTTTGAAATTAAAATCTGTAAAAAATGCCCTGTGAAATCCAAAAGGTGCTCTTTGGAATGTGGGCCCCTTTGCCCACCTAGGCTGCAAAAAAGTGTCACACATCTGGTATCGCCGTACTCAGGAGAAGTTGGGCAATGTGTTTTGGGGTGTTATTTTACATATACCCATGCTGGGTGAGATAAATATCTTGGTCAAATGCCAACTTTGTAAAAAAAATGGGAAAAGTTGTCTTTTGCCAAGATATTTCTCTCATCCAGCATGGGTATATGTAAAAAGACACCCCAAAACAAATTGCCCTACTTCTTCTGAGTACGGCGATACAAGATGTGTGACACTTTTTTGCACCCTAGGTGGGCAAATGGGCCCACATTCCAAAGAGCACCTTTCGGATTTCACAGGCCATTTTTTACAGATTTTGATTTCAAACTACTTCTCGCGCATTAGGGCCCCTAAAATGCCAGGGCAGTATAACTACCCCACAAGTAACCCCATTTTGGAAAGAAGACACCCCAAGGTATTTCATGATGGGCATAGTGAGTTCATGGAAGTTTTTATTTTTTGTCACAAGTTAGTGGAATATGAGACTTTGTAAAAAAAAAAAAATCATCATTTTCCGCTAACTTGTGACAAAAAATAAAAAATTTGAGGAACTCGCCATGCCCCTCACGGAATACCTTGGGGTGTCTTCTTTCCAAAATGGGGTCACTTGTGGGGTAGTTATACTGCCCTGGTATTTTAGGGGCCCTAATGCGTGAGAAGTAGTTTGAAATCAAAATCTGTAAAAAATGCCCTGTGAAATCCGAAAGGTGCTCTTTGAAATGTGGGCCCCTTTGCCCACCTAGGCTGCAAAAAAGTGTCACACATCTGGTATCGCCGTACTCAGAAGAAGTAGGGCAATGTGTTTTGGGGTGTCTTTTTACATTTACTCATGCTGGGTGAGAGAAATATCTCGGCAAAAGACAACTTTTTCCCATTTTTTTTATACAAAGTTGGCATTTGACCAAGATATTTATCTCACCCAGCATGGGTATATGTAAAATGACACCCCAAAACACATTCCCCAACTTCTCCTGAATACGGAGATACCAGATGTGTGACACTTTTTTGCAGCCTAGGTGGGCAAAGGGGCCCATATTCCAAAGAGCACCTTTCGGATTTCACTGGTCATTTTTTACAGAATTTGATTTCAAACTCCTTACCACAAGTGTTTATACACTTGCATATATTTACTTGTATTTGATTTTTACTATGTTATTATTGATTCATATCAATTTTTATATATATATTTATTGCGCATCTATAACGCGCTGCACCTGTCACTATGTATTTTAATTATGCATATTTAATCATGTTTATTTGATCAACGTCCTCACTCTAACTATTGTGTTTCATATGATTTGTTTTGTCTCACATATTGATAGCCTTATATGTGGTTTTTGGCTTCAGTCAGTCTTGGTCCACTAAGTCATGTGACCAGTTTATCTGGTCATGTGACCAATACTTTGCATCTTGCCGGTGAAACGTAATTTCTATGTATTTATCTATATATGTTCATCTGGTTCGGCATAGTAGCCCTGTGCTGGCTATGTGTTGTATTTTATGCTGGCACTCGTTCGTTCCCTGTAGTGGGTGTGCCCTTGTGCGCATCGCCTCACTGTGTCATCCCGATGTGCTGATGGAACGCATTTCCGGTTTGCGTTCCACGCTCGTGGAACGCACTTCCGATTCCGTCTGTTCGGCATATCGGCCTGCTACATTGAGGTGCTGCCTCACTTCTAGGCGCACATCTACTGGGGCTCACATGCGTAGTCCTCCATGTGTGTTGTGCTCTTATGTTATGTTAGTACCCAGTATTGGTTTTTTCATATATCAACAGTGATGTGTCTCTTGATTAGGACCGCCCCTCCTTGTAACCGGAAGTGACGCGATGCGTTCCAGGTTGGAACGCATTTGCTTCCTTTCTATGTGTGGCCACACATGCCCCTCTCTCAGCTGCTCATTATACAGATTAATTATCCAGCTATAAAGTCCCCCTGTTAGCCTCCTCTATACACACTCTCCCCCCCTGAAGAAGCTTACGCGAAACGTGCGTTGGGGCTCTGTTGGTTCACCACTCAGGTATTTACTGTATAGCTTTTTTATGGCTCTTTTCATGTGATATACTTATGCACTTTGTCATTTTCTGCACTATGCACTTTATATCTTGGCATGTATTGTATTTCATTCTGATCTAGGCCTGTTAGCCTTGGCTAGGTTTTATATATTTGATATTTGGCTCTGTGCCATACGTACACATTGTAGGATATTTGTATCATTCCTCCAGCCTTGATATGTTCTGTTATCCAGTGGTGCTCCATTATCTTGAGTGCTCCCCACTTACCATTGTATTGTCTTTTATGTGCATTTTAATACATTCTGGTCTCTTGTTGAGACTATAATAAAGTTTACATCCATTATTATTTGTGCTAGCCTTGTCTCTCTTTTTTGGTGTTTCACCCAGCATGGGTATATGTAAAATGACACCCCAAAACACATTGCCCAACTTCTCCTGAGTACGGAGATACCACATGTGTGACACTTTTTTGCAGCCTAGATGCGCAAAGGGGCCCAAATTCCTTTTATGAGGGCATTTTTAGACATTTGGATCCCAGACTTCTTCTCACGCTTTAGGGCCTCTAAAATGCCAGGGCAGTATAAATACCCCACATGTGACCCCATTTTGGAAAGAAGACACCCCAAGGTATTCAATGAGGGGCATGGCGAGTTCATAGAATAATTTTTTTTTTGGCACAAGTTAGCGGAAATTTTTTATTAATTTTTTATCACAAAGTCTCCCTTTCCGCTAACTTGGGACAAAAATTTAAATATTTCATGGACTCAATATGCCCCTCACGGAATACCTTGGAGTGTCTTCTTTCCGAATTCGGGTCACATGTGGGGTATTTATACTGCCCTGGCATTTTAGGGGCCCTAAAGCGTGAGAAGAAGTCTGGAATATAAATGTCTAAAAAATGTTACGCATTTGGATTCCGTGAGGGGTATGGTGAGTTCATGTGAGATATTATTTTTTGACACAAGTTAGTGGAATATGAGACTTTGTAAGAAAAAAAAAATTATAAAAAAAAACAATTTCCGCTAACTTGGGCCAAAAAAATGTCTGAATGGAGCCTTACAGGGGGGTGATCAATGACAGGGGGGTGATCAGGGAGTGTATATGGGGTTATCACCCCCCTGTCATTGATCACCCCCCTGTAAGGCTCCATTCAGACATCCGTATGTGTTTTGCGGATCCGATCCATGTATCCGTGGATCCGTAAAAAACATACGGACGTCTGAATGGAGCCTTACAGGGGGGTGATCAATGACAGGGGGGTGATCAGGGAGTCTATATGGGGTGATCACCCCCCTGTCATTGATCACCCCCCTGTAAGGCTCCATTCAGACGTCCGTATGTGTTTTGCAGATCCGATCCATGTATCCGTGGATCCGTAAAAAACATACGGACGTCTGAATGGAGCCTTACAGGGGGGTGATCAATGACAGGGGGGTTATCAATGACAGGGGGGTGATCAGGGAGTCTATATGGGGTGATCACCCCCTGTCATTGATCACCTCCCTGTAAGGCTCCATTCAGACATCCGTATGTGTTTTGCGGATCCGATCCATGAATCCGTGGATCCGTAAAAAACATACGGACGTCTGAATGGAGCCTTACAGGGGGGTGATCAATGACAGGGGGGTGATCAGTGAGTCTATATGGGGTGATCAGGGGTTAATAAGGGGTTAATAAGTGACGGGGGGGGGTGTAGTGTAGTGGTGTTTGGTGCTACTTATTACTAAGCTGCCTGTGTCCTCTGGTGGTTGATCCAAGCAAAAGGGACCACCAGGGGACCAGGTAGCAGGTATATTAGACGCTGTTATCAAAACAGCATCTAATATACCTGTTAGGGGTTAAAAAAAATCGCATCTACAGCCTGCCAGCGAACGATCGCCGCTGGCAGGCTGTAGATCCACTCGCTCACCTTCCGATCCTGTGAACGCGCGCGCCTGTGTGCGCGCGTTCTCAGGAAATCTCGCGTCTCGCGGAATGACGCATAGATGCGTGACTCTGCCTGGAGCTGCCACCTCCGGAACACGATCCTGTGTTAGGCGGTCCGGAGGCGGTTAAAAGGAGAAATCCGTCCTGTTAAAATCGCCTCACTCTAAGTAGATATATACTGGTTAAGGTTACTTATGGTATCGCAACAATGATGTTGTTTTGTAATCCTCCATTCAGGTACATTGGGTTCACTCTCTGCAGATAAGTGAACCGAAGGAACCAGAAGCCTTGGTTTTATTTAGATCCTGATTTGTGCATTCCTTTTTTTTATTTATTTGTGAGCAAGGAAGGCAGCTTCACAAGACCAAAAACTATGAGTGCATCAAGCAGTTTCGGCTGGGTCAGCCACCCCCCTCTGATGTGATGTGCTGTTCTCAGCACTGGCTGGACGAGAAGACTTCAGTGCTAGAACAGTAAGTCAGCAAAAGTTTAAGAAACACAGATCTATAGTAGACAGTAGCGCCACAGAAGGTCACCATGTGGCCCCAGCCTAAGACATTCCTTCACCCTCTATCTGACAGTCAAGAAGAATTTCATGCCTGCAACCAACTACAGCAGTCTATTATCACGATGGAGAGCATTGTGACCTGCAAGATATATACAGCTTCATTTATACAAATACATAAGACAAACACAAATGTTTCAGGCCCTGCAAGTGCACAGTGTCACCAGCGCAACTCCTATCTGGTGTCACAGTAGATTACATTTAAAAAATAATAATAATTTTGACTGTAAAATAATAGCAGTCAGTTGCCTGCACGCGTGTGTGTTTCAGGCCCTGCAAGTGCATAGTGTCACCAGCGCAACTCCTATCTGGTGTCACAGTAGATTACATTTAAAAAAAAATAATACATTTTGACTGTAAAATAATAGCAGTCAGTTGCCTGCACGCGTGTCTGTTTCAGGCCCTTCAAGTGCACAGTGTCACCAGCGCAACTCCTATCTGGTGTCACAGTAGATTACATTTAAAAAAATAAAATAAATTTTGACTGTAAAATAATAGCAGTCAGTTGCCTGCACGCGTGTGTGTTTCAGGCCCTGCAAGTGCACAGTGTCACCAGCGCAACTCCTATCTGGTGTCACAGTAGATTATATTTTTAAAAAAATAAACAATTTTGACTGTAAAATAATAGCAGTCAGTTGCCTGCACGCGTGTGTGTTTCAGGCCCTGCAAGTGCATAGTGTCACCAGCGCAACTCCTATCTGGTGTGACAGTAGATTACATTTAAAAAAAACAAAACAATTTTGACTGTAATAGATTGAATAGCAGTTAGTTGTCTGCAAGCGTGTGTGTCAGGCCTACAGCGTCTACTCTGCCAACTTCTGCCAGTGCACAGTGCCAGTCATATCTGGTGTCACAGTAGCTTGCACGCATAGTACAACTAAACTAATCTAAAAAAAATGACAGGCAGAGGCAGGCCACCCCGCAGGGGCCGTCGTGGTCGTGGTGCTGTGATTCCCTTTGGCCCTAGAATAATGCCCAGTGTTCAGAGGCCACGTACCCTGAACTCGAAAAGTTCAGAGGACATAGTTGACTGGCTAACACAGGACACCCAATCTTCTACAGCTTCCGCTCGGAAACCTTGACGCACCATCCTCCTCCAGCTCAGCTTCGGGCACCTCTCAAGTTACCACTCGCCCGCCTGCCGCCACCACCAACACTAGCACCGCAGCCGCTTCACTTGATCTGTCAGAGGAGTTATTTACGCATCAGTTGGAAGAAATGAGTGATGCGCAACCATTATTGCCAGAGGATGTAGATAACAGGGATATGTCTCAGTCAGGCAGCATTACACACATGGACGTACAGTGTGATGATGATGATGTTGTACCCGCTGCTGCTTCCTTTGCTGAGTTGTCAGATACAAGTGAAGCGGTTGATGATGACGATGTGTCCGTGGATGTCACGTGGGTGCCCGCTCGAAGAGAAGAAGAACAGGGGGAAAGTTCAGATGGGGAGACAGAGAGGAGGAGGAGACAAGTTGGAAGCAGGGGGAGGTCGTCGCAAGGAGCTAGTGGCACAGTCAGACAGCATGCATCGGCACCCGGGGTCAGCCAGACAGCACGCCAATCAACGCATGCTGTTGCCACCACCAGAATGCCATCATTGCAGAGCTCAGCAGTGTGGCATTTTTTTTGTGTGTCTGCCTCTGACAACAGCGATGCCATTTGCAACCTGTGCCAAAAGAAACAGAGTCGTGGGAAGTCCAACACCCACCTAGGTACAACTGCTTTGCGAAGGCACATGATCTCAAATCACAAACTCCTATGAGATCAACACATGAGTACAAGCAGCACACAAACTCAAAGCCGCCATCCTCCTCCTGGTCCAGCATCTTCAGCCACGTCAACCACTGCTGTCCTCCTTGCCCCCTCTCAACCATCCACCCCTCCGTCTCTCGCCTTGAGCAGTTCCTGCTCATCTGCCCACAGTCAGGTGTCTGTCAAGGACATGTTTGAGCGTAAGAAGCCAATGTCACAAAGTCACCCCTTTGCCCGGCGTCTGACAGCTGGCTTGTCGGAACTCTTAGCCCACCAGCTTTTACCATACAAGCTGGGGGAGTCTGAGGCCTTCAAAAAATTTGTAGCTATTGGGACACCACAGTGGAAGGTACCCGGCCGAAATTTCTTTGCACAAAAGGCAATCCCCAACCTGTACTCGATTGTGCAAAAGGAAGTCATGGCATGTCTGGCACACAGTGTTGGGGCAAGGGTCCATCTGACCACTGATACCTGGTCTGCAAAGCACGGTCAGGGCAGGTATATCACCTACACTGCGCATTGGGTAAACCTGCTGACGGCTGCCAAGCATGTAATGCGTGGCTCTGCAGAGGAGTTGGTGACACCGCCACAACTTGCAGGCAGGCCTGCTGCCACCTCCTTTACTCCTCCTACTCCATCCTCTTCGATAACCTCCTCAGCTGAGTCCTCTTCTGCTGCTGCGTCTTGCTCCACATCAACTGCACCCCCCCCCCCCCCCCCAGCTGCCCAGGGGCTATTCCACATCCCGGATACGACAGTGTCACGCCGTCTTGGGGTTGACTTGCCTGAAAGAAGAGAGTCACACCAGACCAGCACTCCTGTCCGCCCTGAATGCACAGGTGGATCAGTGGCTGACTCCGCACCAACTAAATATCGGCAAGAATATGGGCAAGTTGACACATGTGCCGTGCATGGCACATGTGTTGAATCTGATTGTACAACGCTTTGTGCATAAGTACCCAGGCTTACAGGACATCCTCAAGCAGGCCAGGAAGGTGTGTGGCCATTTCAGGCGTTCCTACACGGCCTTGGCGCACTTTTCAGATATTCAGCGGCGAAACAACATGCCAGTGAGGTGCTTGATTTGCGACAGCCCGACACGTTGGAATTCAACACTCCTAATGTTCGACCGCCTGCTCCAACAAGAAAAAGCTGTCAACGAGTATTTGTATGACCGGGGTGCTAGGACAGCCTCTGCGGAGCTGGGAATTTTTTTGCCACGTTACTGGACGCTCATGCGCAATGCCTGTAGGCTCATGCGTCCTTTTGAGGAGGTGACAAACCTAGTCAGTCGCACTGAAGGCACCATCAGCGACATCATCCCATTTGTTTTCTTCCTGGAGCGTGCCCTGCGAAGAGTGCTGGATCAGGCTGTAGATGAGCGTGAAGAGGAAGAGGAAGAGTTGTGGTCACCATCATCACCAGAAACAGCCGTATCAGCATCGCTTGCTGGACCTGCGGCAACGCTGGAAGAGGAGTCTGAGGAAGAGGAGTCAGAGGAGGAATGTGGCTTTGAGGAGGAGGAGGAAGACCAACCACAGCAGGCATCCCAGGGTGCTCGTTGTCACCTATCTGGTACCCGTGGTGTTGTACGTGGCTCGGGTGAAGAACAGACCTTCAGTGAGATCAGTGAGGACGAGGAACGGGACATAAGTAGCTTGGCATCCAACCTTGTGCAAATGGGGTCTTTCATGCTGTCGTGCCTGTTGAGGGACCCTCATATAAAAAGGCTGAAGGAGAACGACCTGTGCTGGGTGGCCACGCTACTAGACCCCCGGTATAAGCAGAAAGTGCCTGAAATGTTACTGAATAACCGGAAGTCGGAAAGGATGCAGCAGTTCCAAAATAAATTAAAAAGTATGCTTTACACAGCGTATAAGGGTGATGTCACAGCACAACGGGAATCTAACAGGGGAAGAGGTGAAATTAATCCTCCTCCTACCACGACCACGCCGGCAAGGGCAGGACGCTTTACAGATGTGTTGTTGATGGAGGACATGCAGAGCTTTTTAAGTCCTACGCATCGCCACAGCCCTTCGGGGTCCACCCTCAGAGAACAACTCGACCGACAGGTAGCAGACTACCTCGCCTTAACTGCAGATATCGACACTCTGAGGAGCGATGAACCCCTTGACTACTGGGTGTGCAGGCTTGACCTGTGGCCTGAGCTATCCCAATTTGCGATAGAACTTCTGGCCTGCCCCGCTTCAAGTGTCCTGTCAGAAAGGACCTTCAGTGCAGCAGGAGGTATTGTGACTGAGAAGAGAAATCGCCTAGGTCAAAAAAGTCTAGATTACCTCACCTTTATTAAGATGAATGAGGCATGGATCCCAAAGGGACTGACAGTGGGCGATACATTTGACATTTAAAAAAGGCCTGGTTATGAGATGAGCTGCCTTGGGCTAAAAATGGTCCACATGCTGCTGTATTTTATCTCTGCATGCCGAATGACTTGCATGACTTATCCGCCACCAACTAGGGTTCAAGCAGCAATGTTTTAGTGCACTTTCTGCCTGGAAAACATACATTTTTCTGGCCGCTGCTACAGCGGCTGCAACAATGCCAAATTTGTTCAGCATGCCTAATTTTTCTGGCGTCTGGTGCTGCACTGTGGCTGCAAAAACAAAACAAAAAAAAAGGCACATACTGTACATGTGTCAATTCCCCTTCGTGATCGTTACCTTGTTGTGGTGAAGGGGCTTGCGTATCACAATGAAGCGACCACCTCTATGAGTGTGTTGCCAATGGCAATGTTGGCACACCCCAGATGATAAGGTCGTTGCTTCATTGTGAACAGACCAAAAGCGATCGGCTGGATAATTTTGCATAGAAAAAACATAAATTTTCTTTGTGATCATCTAAGGTGATCATTAAAGCCTACTAGGCCAACAATGGGCCCACACTGCAGAATCATTGTTTTCTGGGTCACTTAACTGTCACCCCCATCGTCTGCAATCTCCCAAACGTTCGCACGAGCGCAGTCATCACTACACCAAGATTGACGCATAGAGGAATAAAATTTATGTCATGAGTGTGTCAACTATTGACAACTCTTTGCGGTTGTCTAAAATCTATTCCATACACGTCCCCTGATAGGGGACGTAACAGGGATTAAACTGATAGGAATAGTACTACTTAACACACCACTCATATCTGGTGGCACAGTACATTTCACGGCGCACGCGCAGTGCCCCAAATTGGAAGTAGGAGGACCAACCAAGCATCTTTCTCCATCTCCCGGTTGCTAAAATCTATTCCATACACGTCCCCTGATAGGGGACGTAACAGGGATTAATCTGATAGGAATAGTACTACTTAAACACACCACTCATATCTGGTGGCACAGTACATTGCAAGGCGTATGCGCAGTGCCCCAAATTGGAAGTAAGAGGACCGACCAAGCATCTTTTTCCATCTCCCGGTTCCTAAAATCTATTCCTCACACCGGCCCCTGATAGGGGACAAAACAGAGATTAAACTGTTAAGAACAGATTTTTTTAAATTTAAACAAAAGAGGACAGCCTCTGCGGAGCTGGGTATTTATTTGCCGCGTTACTGAACGCTCATGCACAATAGCTGTAGGCTCATGCGTCCTTTTGCGGAGGTGACAAACCTGGTCAGTCAAACCCAAGGCAACATCATCAACCTCATCCCATATGCGTTTTTTCTGGAGCGTGCCCTGCGAAGAGTGCTGGATCAGGCCGTAGATGAGCATGAAGAGGAAGAGTTGTGGTCACCATCACCACCAGAAGCAGCCTAGTCGTCGTCGATTGCTGGACCTGCGGCAACGCAGAGAGAGGAGTCTGAAGAAGAGGAGTCAGAGGAGGAAGGTGACTTTGAGGAGGTGGAAGACCAACCACAGCAGGCGTCCCAGGGGGCTTGTTGTCACCTTTCGGGGACCCTTGGTGTTGTACGTGGATGGGTGGAGGAAGAGACCTTCAATGACGTCAGTGAGGACAAGGAACGGGACATGGTTAGCTTGGTATCCAACCTTGTGCAAATG
The DNA here is from genome assembly GCF_905171765.1 of Bufo bufo. Classification (NCBI taxonomy): domain Eukaryota; kingdom Metazoa; phylum Chordata; class Amphibia; order Anura; family Bufonidae; genus Bufo; species Bufo bufo. The sequence continues at coordinate 219,017,533 of NC_053391.1, forward strand.
GGGAGTTTGCGGTTGTGCAAATGGACTGTTTGCGATTGTTTGCGGTGTGTTAAACGGGGAGTTTGGTCTGTCACTGTGAAGCGGGCGTAACCCTTACACTACCTGATCGATACAACATCATACCTGATGTTTTCAAGCATGTTATTCCAAACAATTTAGGAATGTTAGGTCATTTATGCCCTTTATGGATTAAAACCAGACTCTGCGTCAACTACGTAATTTTCCATGGGAGTTTTGCCCTGGATCCCCCTCCGGCATGTCACAGTCCAGGTGTTAGTCCCCTTGAAACAACTTTTCCATCACTATTGTGGCCAGAAAGAGTCCTGTGGGTTTTAAAATTCGCCTGCCTATTGAAGTCTATGGTGGTTCGCCCGGTTCGCCCGTTTGCGAACATTTGCGAAAATCCGCGTTCGCCGTACGCGAACGGAAAATTTTATGTTCGCGACATCTCTAAGTATGACATGTAGATGACAGGCGTCGCTCTTAGAATCACTGCACACTTCACTTATTTGGGCAGTCACTGGGCCAAAACTGACCAAATAACTCAACTATGAACTCAGCCTTACAGGTCGATGTTAGCGCCAAGAAGAAGCGAACTCCTTTTACACCGTCGTCAGCTGATTCCACATAGATGTCTACAGAACCTGTTCTATTAAACGCTTATACAAGTAGAGCCTCCCCGACGGGGTGGAGTGGGTGTCAGCAGTAAGTTTGTGTTGACGTCACTGATTATTTTGCCCTTCCTCTGATCTGTCAGAAAAATAACCCAAAAAAAAAACGGTCCTGTCTGTAGAGCATCCGCCTTCACTCGGTCAGCATTTGATCAGTAATCCATCAGTATTGCAAATGCCAAAAAAACAGGAGTGGATCCAAAACAGTGATGACACGTGAATGGCATATTTACATGTCTTCTGTGTTTTTGTACTCACTCCTGCTTTTGGCTACCAAATCATAAGCCAATATTTTTTTTTGAACGGGGAGAAAAATAATTATTATATCACAAACAGGACATTAACACACATAAAATACAACACAGAAGGGGCAAAACCACAAGAGTTAAAAGACAAACTGAAAAAAAAAGTGCTTCATCAACAAGAATGTCAAGGGCCCCCCATAGCAGATAGCTTGGGGGACACATGGTGGCCTAGTCACTGTCATTGTTAATTGAAAGTGTAATGGTTTGTTCAATATGGATATGTGTTCTATATGGCTGGTGTTCTGTCTCCCCCCTTTTTTGTGTGTTTCCCCCCTCTTGTGTTTCAGTGGTATTTACCGGCCTGGTCATCTTGAGGTCAACTGTGCTTGGCACGAGCGGTCATTTATGGTACTGTCCAGTTCTGAGAAGGGAAGATTCTCTGATCTTCATTGGTCCAGGAGGTAAACGGCTAAAAGAACGTACGTATCAATTCACCGCAGGACGGCTAAAAGAACGTACGTATCTATCCTATTAATACACCCTGTAAATGGCTATAGTACAGTCGTGGCCAAAAGTTTTGAGAATGACACAAATATTAGTTTTCACAAAGTTTGCTGCTAAACTGCTTTTAGATCTTTGTTTCAGTTGTTTCTGTGATGTAGTGAAATATAATTACACGCACTTCATACGTTTCAAAGGCTTTTATTGACAATTACATGACATTTATGCAAAGAGTCAGTGTAGGCCCTTCTTTTTCAGGACCTCTGCAATTCGACTGGGCATACTCTCAATCAACTTCTGGGCCAATTCCTGACTGATAGCAACCCATTCTTTCATAATCACTTGTTGGAGTTTGTCAGAATTAGTGGGTTTTTGTTTGTCCACCCGCCTCTTGAGGATTGACCACAAGTTCTCAATGGGATTAAGATCTGGGGAGTTTCCAGGCCATGGAACCAAAATGTCAACGTTTTGGTCCCCGAGCCACTTAGTTATCACTTTTGCCTTATGGCACGGTGCTCCATCGTGCTGGAAAATGCATTGTTCTTCACCAAACTGTTGTTGGATTGTTGGAAGAAGTTGCTGTTGGAGGGTGTTTTGGTACCATTCTTTATTCATGGCTGTGTTTTTGGGCAAAATTGTGAGTTAGCCCACTCCCTTGGATGAGAAGCAACCCCACACATGAATGGTCTCAGGATGCTTTACTGTTGGCATGACACAGGACTGATGGTAGCGCTCACCTTTTCTTCTCCGGACAAGCCTTTTTCCAGATGCCCCAAACAATCGCAAAGAGGCTTCATCGGAGAATATGACTTTGCCCCAGTCCTCAGCAGTCCATTCACCATACTTTCTGCAGAAGATCAATCTATCCCTGATGGGTTTTTTTTAAAGAGAAGTGGCTTCTTTGCTGCCCTTCTTGACACCAGGCCATCTTCCAAAAGTCTTCGCCTCACTGTGCGTGCAGATGCGCTCACACCTGCCTGCTGCCATTCCTGAGCAAGCTCTGCACTGGTGGCACTCCTATCCCACAGCTGAATCCTCTTTAGGAGACGATCCTGGCACTTGCTGGACTTTCTTGGACGCCCTGAAGCCTTCTTAACAAGAATTGAACCTCTTTCCTTGAAGTTCTTGATGATCCTATAAATTGTTGATTGAGGTGCAATCTTAGTAGCCACAATATCCTTGCCTGTGAAGCCATTTTTATGCAACGCAATGATGGCTGCTTCTTTGCAGGTCACCATGGTTAACAATGGAAGAACAATGATTTCAAGCATCACCCTCCTTTTAACATGTCAAGTCTGCCATTTTAACCCAATCAGCCTGACATAATGATCTCCAGCCTTGTGCTCATCAACATTCTCACCTGAGTTAACAAGACGATTACTGAAATGATCTCAGCAGGTCCTTTAATGACACCAATGAAATGCAGTGGAAAGTTTTTTTGGGAATTAAGTTAATTTTCATGGCAAATAAGGACTATGCAATTCATCGGATCACTCTTCATAACATTCTGGAGTATATGCAAATTACTATTATAAAAACTTAAGCAGCAACTTTTCCAATTTCCAATATTTATGTAATTCTCAAAACTTTTGGCCACGACTGTACAATGGAACTTCACCGCTGAGCGGGCAATTTTTTTTTTCTTTTTCCACTAATGCACAAGAAAAAGGGCTTTAGAGCATATAACTGCACCGCTAAACGGCAAATATATTTTTTCTTTTTCCACTAATACACGCCACAAAATACTTTAGAACATATAACTGCACCGCTGAACGGCAAATATATTTTTTCTTTTTCCACTAATACACAAGAAAAAGGGCTTTAGAACATATAACTGCACTGCTGAATGGCAAATATATTTTTTCTTTTTTCACTAATACACACCACAAAAGGCTTTAGAACATATAACTGAACGGCTGAACGGCAAATATATTTTTTATTTTTCCACTAATACACGCCACAAAAGGCTTTAGAACATATAACTGCACCACTAAACGGCAAATATATATATTTTTTCCCACTAATACACGAGAAAAAGGGCTTTAGAACATATAACTGCACCGCTGACCAGCAAATATATTTTTTCTTTTTCTACTAATACGCGCCACAAAAGGCTTTAGAACATATAACTGCACCGCTGAACGGCAAATATATTTTTTCTCATCTGCCAGAAAACTTAACTCCTTAAGGACTAGGCTCATTTTCACCTTCAGGACTAGGCCATTTTTTGCAAATCTGACCAGTGTCACTTTATGTGGTGATAACTTTAAAACTCTTTGACTTATCCAGGCCATTCTGAGATTGTTTTTTCGTCACATATTGTACTTCACGACACTGGTAAAGTGGAGTCAAAAAGATTCATTTTTATTTATAAAAAAATACCAAATTTGCCAAAAATTTGGAAAAATTAGCAAGTTTCCAAGTTTCAATTTCTCTACTTCTATAATACATAGTAATACCTCCAAAAATAGTTATCACTTTACATTCCCCATATGTCTACTTCATGTTTGGATCATTTTGGTAATTACATTTCATTTTTTGGGGATGTTACAAGGCTTAGAAGTTTAGAAGCAAATCTTGAAATTTTTCAGAAATTTTCAAAAACCCACTTTTCAAGGACCAGTTCAGATCTGAAGTCACTTTGTGAGGCTTACATAATGGAAACCACCAAAAATGACCCCATTCTAGAAACTACACCCCTCAAGGTATTTAAAACTGATTTTACAAACTTTGTTAACCCTTTATGTGTTCCACAAGAATTAAAGGAAAATAGAGATACAATTTCAAAATTTCACTTTTTGGCAGACTTTCCACTTAAATAATTTTTTTCCAGTTACAAAGCAAGGGTTAACAGCCAAACAAAACTCAATATTCATGGCTCCGATTCTGTAGTTTACAGAAACACCCCATATGTGGTCGTAAACCGCTGTACAGGCACACGGCAGGGCACAGAAGGAAAGGAATGCCATACGGTTTTTGGAAGGCAGATTTTGCTGGACTGGTTTTTTGACACCATGTCCCATTTGAAGCCCCCCTGATGAACCCCTAAAGTAGAAACTCCAAAAAAGTGACCCCATTTTAGAAACGACACCCCTGAAGGTATTCAAAACTGATTTTTACAAACTTTGTTAACCCTTTAGGTGTTCTACAAGAATTAATGGAAAATAGAGATACAATTTCAAAATTTCACTTTTTTGGCAGATTTTATTATTTTAATATTTTTTTTCCAGTTACAAAGCAAGGGTTAACAGCCAAGCAAAACTCAATATTTATGGCTCCGATTCTGTAGGAAAGGAATGTCATACGGTTTTTGGAAGGCAGATTTTGCTTGACTGGTTTTTTGACACCATGTCCCATTTGAAGCCCCCCTGATGCACCCCTAGAGTAGAAAATCCAAAAAAGTGACCCCATTTTAGAAACTACGGGATAGGGTGGCAGTTTTATTGGTACTATTTTAGGATACATATGATTTTTGGTTGCTCTATATTACACTTTTTGTGAGGCAAGGCAACAAGAAATAGCTGTTTTGGCACCGTTTTTATTTTTTGTTATTTACAACATTCATATGACAGGTAAGATCATGTGGTATTTTTATAGACCAGGTTGTCACGGACGCGGCGATACCTAATATGTATACTTTTTTTTTTATTTATGTAAGTTTTACACAATAATATCATTTTTGAAACAAAAAAATCATGTTTTAGTGTCTCCATATTCTGAGAGCCATAGTTTTTTCAGTTTTTGAGTGCTTATCTTAGGTAGGGTCTCATTTTTTGCGGGATGAGATGATGGTTTGATTGGCACTATTTTGGGGTGCATATGACTTTTTAATCGCTTGATATTACACTTTTTGTGATGTAAGGTGACATGAAAAAAATGGTTTATTTAGCACAGTTTTTTTTTTTTTTTTTTACGGTGTTCATCGGAGGGGTTAGGTCATGTGATATGTTTATAGAGCCGGTCGATATGGACGTAGCAATACCTAATCAATTTTTTTTCACTTTTTTTTTCACTTTTTTTTTTCACTTTTTTTTTTGTCCCACTTTGGGACTTCAACTTTTGGGGGTCTAATACTTCTGTATTGGAATGCATTGGCTGTATGAGTAATACAGTGAATATTACTCATACAGCTTCCGGCCTGTGAGATCCAGGGGGCTGGATCTCACATGCTCGTCACAGGAAGGCAGCGCCGATGACTAAGGAAGGCATCGCGCTGCCTTCCATGCCATCGGGTTTCCCCTGCAGCCCCTTTTCAACATTGAGAAGCCGCAAACCGCAGGTCTGAATTGACCTGTGGTTTGCGGCGATCGCGGGGGTCACGGGACCCCTCCGCGCATTTAGCCAAGGTGCCTGCTCAATGATTTGAGCAGGCACTTTGTTCCGATCACCGCCCGCCGCCCGCCTTAAGTACCAGGACATCAGGGCGTACAGGTACGCCCTGTGTCCGTAACAGGTTAAAGGGGTATTCCCATCTTGATGATCATAGTTAAACTAGTTCCTCATGTAAAATTATAAACTTTTGCAATTATCTTTAAAAAAAATTGCTAAATTATTTGCTAGGTATTCCTCCGCCTTCTCCTTCTATGTTTATCTTCTGTTTCCATTAGTTACGGTCAGTGTTCCCTCTAAGCTGCGCGGGTGCGCAGCAATTATTGTGCTCTCGCTCACCAGTTCATAATGTCCGTTCAGCGCCTAGCGCGCCGCTCACCCTGCTGGCAAAATGCCCACAGTCATGATGACTTCTTCATCAATTGGTCCTAGTTCTGTCAGCGGGGCACCGCCTACCACATATTGCTGCGCTACTGCTGCCTCCTAATTTTTATAAGTGGAAGAGGAGGACTGAGAAGTGAGCACGCAGCAGCAGGGCGAGGTAACGTGGAGGCGGCGTTTGCGGGTTGCGGCACCATCTTAGAGGCAGCTAGAGTTGGGTTTACCCTGTGTCAGGATTTTATGTACGTCTCATTAGGACATCTGACATTGCTTTCAATAGTAGTTTCTATGGGCACAGGGCAGAGATTACCTGCAATCCCATTACTGACTTCTCCTGTAATATCTGTAGTGGGTGTTTCTAGATCCCCCTGGTGGCAGGCTGACAGTACTGCAGTGAGCAGCAATGAACAGAATGCTTCTGTGGGGCCCTAAAATACTAATAGTTTTAGACATTATATTCATAACCATGGTCCTGACTCTGGTGACATCACTGCACATGGTGTGATGTCATCTCTGAATGTGCGAAGCCCAGCTGAAGAAAGTAATCCACTCAACTGGAAGCTACAGGTAGCCTGGACTCATTAGGGGCCCCTTTATTTACCCTGGGTGTATATTGTACAGCATGGCGCAGGGGTTATATTGTCTGGCATTGTGTAACCTCCATACATTTGCTGTACAGTATACAATATAATCCCTGCACCATGCCGTACAACATACAGTATAATCCTTGCACCATGCCGTACAATATACAGTATAATCCAGGGGCGTTTCTAGGTTGAAATATTCGGGGCCTGGGCCCTTGATGTTTTGTCCCAAGCCCCGAATGTCCTGCCTGCCTGCTAGATACAATAGTATTGCCATCCGTAGGACCTGTAAGAGCTGAAGGACCTGTGGTGACATCCCAGGTCATGTGACCAGTAAAATAGTCAGTGGTTGAGAAGGACCTGCGATGATGTCACCATCATGTGACCAGTGCAGGAGAGGGCGGCAGTGAAGAGGAGAAGAAGCTGAGGTGATGTCTGCTACATCATGAGAGGTAAGTGAAGGGAGAGGCCGAGCAATGCTGGGAGTTGTGTTATTTAACTGGGACTGTATGTTGATAGTGGCTGTAGGAGGGAGTGATGTTATTTACATAGGACTGTATGTTGGAGGGGGCTGGGGCAGGGTGATGTTATTTACATGGGACTGTATGTTGAAGACGGCTGTGGTAGGGGATTATGTTATTTACATGGGACTGTATGTTGGAGGGGGCTGGGGCAGGGGGGTGTTATTTACATGGGACTGTATGTTGGAGGCGGCTGTGGAAGGGAGTGATGTTATTTACATGGGACGTTATGTCAGAGGGGGCTGGGGGAGGCAGGGATGTTATTTACCTGGGCCTGTATGTTGATGGCGGCTGAGGGAATGATGTTATTTACATGGGACTGAATGTTCAGGGGGCGATGTTATTTACGTGGGACTGTATGTTGAAGGTGGCTGGTGGGGGGGAATGATGTTATTTATATGGGACTGAATGTTGAGGGGGTGATGTTTACATGGGAATGCATGTTGGAGGCATCTGGGAAGGGGGTGATATTATTTACTTGGAACTATATGTTGAAGGCGGCTGGGGAGGAGGTGATGTTATTTACATGGGACTGTATTTTGGAGGGGGCTGTAGTTAGAGGGGAATGTTATTTACATGGGAATGTATATTGGAGGGGGCTGGAGAGATGGTGTGATGTTATTTACATGGGACTGTATGGCGGAGGGAGGGAAATAGTGTTTTTTACATGGGACTATATGTTGGAGGGGGTGAAGGGAGGGTAATGATGTTATTTACATAGGATTGTATTTAGGAGGGGGGAGGAGAGATGGTGTGAGGTTATTTACATGGGACTGTATGGTGGAGGCGGGAATATAACAACAGGGGGCACTGCAAATCCAGGGGATATCATAGGCGTTCTTATTACTACTGAGGGCTCTATAGGAGGGACTTATACAGTACAGACCAAAAGTTTGGACACACCTTCTCATTCAAAGAGTTTTCTTTATTTTCATGACTATGAAAATTGTAGATACACACTGAAGGCATCAAAACTATGAATTAACACATGTGGAATTATATACATAACAAACAAGTGTGAAACAACTGAAAATATGTCATATTCTAGGTTCTTCAAAGTAGCCACCGTTTGCTTTGATTACTTCTTTGCACACTCTTGGCATTCTCTTGATGAGCTTCAAGAGGTAGTCCCCTGAAATGGTTTTCACTTCATAGGTGTTCCCTGTCAGGTCTAATTAGTGGGATTTCTTGCCTTATAAATGGGATTGGGACCATCTGTTGCGTTGAGGAGAAGTCAGGTGGATACACAGCTGATAGTCCTACTGAATAGACTGTTAGATTATGGCAAGAAAAAAGCAGCTAAGTAAAGAAAAACGAGTGGCCATCATTACTTTAAGAAATGAAGGTCAGTCAGTCAGCCGAAAAATTGGGAAAACTTTGAAAGTAAGGGCTATTTGACCATGAAGGAGAGTGATGGGGTGCTGCGCCAGATGACCTGGCCTCCACAGTCACCGGACCTGAACCCAATCGAGATGGTTTGGGGTGAGCTGGACCGCAGAGTGAAGGCAAAAGGGCCAACAAGTGCTAAGCATCTCTGGGAACTCCTTCAAGACTGTTGGAAGACCATTTCAGGGGACTACCTCTTGAAGCTCATCAAGAGAATGCCAAGAGTGTGCAAAGCAGTAATCAAAGCAAAAGGTGGCTACTTTGAAGAATCTAGAATATGACATATTTTCAGTTGTTTCACACTTGTTTGTTATGTATAAAATTCCACATGTGTTAATCTATAGTTTTGATGCCTTCATAGTCATGAAAATAAAGAAAACTCTTTGAATGAGAAGGTGTGTCCAAACTTTTGGTCTGTACTGTAGATCCACCTTATTTCTACTAAGAGCACTATGGGGGGGCCTTATTACTACTGAGGGGTCTGTAGAGAGCTTTATTAACACTGGGGGAACAATAGGGAGCCTTATTTGAACTGGGGGCTCTGTGAGGGTATTATTAATACTGGAGGGCTCTTCTACTAATGGGGGCACTCTTGGGGAGCATTATCACGGTTGGGGGCACTGTAGGAGGCAGTATTACTGTAGAGGGAAGTCAGGTGGGCGTATATATGGATATATATATATATATATATATATATATATGTATGTATCTGCCCCTAGATTGATATGTGTACAGTATGGGCCCAGGTATGTGTAGATATATACAGTATATACACTCACCTAAAGAATTATTAGGAACACCTGTTCTATTTCTCATTAATGCAATTATCTAGTCAACCAATCACATGGCAGTTGCTTCAATGCATTTAGGGGTGTGGTCCTGTTCAAGACAATCTCCTGAACTACAAACTGAATGTCAGAATGGGAAAGAAAGGTGATTTAAGCAATTTTGAGCGTGGCATGGTTGTTGGTGCCAGACTGGCCGGTCTGAGTATTTCACAATCTGCTCAGTTACTGGGATTTTCATGCACAACCATTTCTAGGGTTTACAAAGAATGGTGTGAAAAGGGAAAAACATCCAGTATGCGGCAGTCTTGTGGGCAAAAATGCCTTGTGGATGCTAGAGGTCAGAGGAGAATGGGCCGACTGATTCAAGCTGATAGAAGAGCAATGTTGACTGAAATAACCACTCGTTACAACCGAGGTATGCAGCAAAGCATTTGTGAAGCCACAACATGCACAACCTTGAGGCGGATGGGCTACAACAGCAGAAGACCCCACCGGGTACCACTCATCTCCACTACAAATAGGAAAAAGAGGCTACAATTTGCACGAGCTCACCAAAATTGGACTGTTGAAGACTGGAAAAATGTTGCCTGGTCTGATGAGTCTCGATTTCTGTTGAGACATTCAAATGGTAGAGTCCGAATTTGGCGTAAACAGAATGAGAACATGTATCCATCCTCTGATGGCTACTTCCAACAGGATAATGCACCATGTCACAAAGCTCAAATCATTTCAAATTGGTTTCTTGAACATGACAATGAGTTCACTGTACTAAAATGGCCCCCACAGTCACAGATCTCAACCCAATAGAGCATCTTTGGGATGTGGTGGAACGGGAGCTTCGTGCCCTGGATGTGCATCCCTCAAATCTCCATCAACTGCAAGATGCTATCCTATCAATATGGGCCAACATTTCTAAAGAATGCTATCAGCACCTTGTTGAATCAATGCCACGTAGAATTAAGGCAGTTCTGAAGGCAAAAGGGGGTCCAACACCGTATTAGTATGGTGTTTCTAATAATTCTTTAGGTGAGTGTATATATCCATAGATGTTTGGGGCACATATATATATATATATATATATACATATACACACAAACTGGGGCATGAATGGGCAGATATAAGCCCACATATTCAGTACAGACTAAAAGTTTGGACACACCTTCTCACTCCAAAAGTTTTCTTTATTTTCATGACTATGAAAATTATAGATTCACACTGAAGGCATCAAAACTATGAATTAACACATGTGGAATTGTATACATAACAAACAAGTGTGAAACAACTGAAAATATGTCATATTCTAGGTTCTTCAAAGTAGCCACCGTTTGCTTTGATTACTGCTTTGCACACTCTTGGCATTCTCTTGATGAGCTTCAAGAGGTAGTCCCCTGAAATGGTTTTCACTTCACAGGTGTGCCCTGTCAGGTTTAATAAGTGGGATTTCTTGCCTTATAAATGGAGTTGGGACCATCAGTTGCGTTGAGGAGAAGTCAGGTGGATACACAGCTGATAGTCCTACTGAATAGACTGTTAGAATTTGTATTATGGCAAGAAAAAAGCAGCTAAGTAAAGAAAAACGAGTGGCCATCATTACTTTATGAAATGAAGGTGTCACGGCCACGGTTCTGGCCATGACTCCTTTGGAGCCGCATACAGTTGCCCGCGGTTTGGGTTGTTTCAACCGCAGCTTGGGGCTTGATGTAGTTTGCCTCAAGTGCGGTTGCCGCGGACAACAGGTATGTGTGCGGTCCCTTTGGAGTTTGTGTGTCTGTATGTATGCACTTATGTATGTCTGTGTGCACTCTGTCTTATGTTTGGTGTGCACTGACATATTCCCCTCACTGTGGTTGCCTGTGGCAACGTTTAGTCGTTGTGTACATGTGGTGGCAGTGTCCCGGCCTTCGGGCTGACTCCCAGGACATGAGTGCCACCCATGTCGTTGCCTGCGGCAACAGCCACAGTGTGTCTCGTGTTTTGGACACTTCTCCTTTAAGTGGTGTTTTCCCTTCCCTGGTGTTGGAAGGGTTAACCTCCTTCCTAGTGTGTGTGTGCACTGGGTGTGTCTGACTGTGGGTGTGGCTACTTGGCCCTATATAGCCTCGCTGTTAGCATGGCTCAGTGGGTTGTTTCAGCCATGCTTGCTGGAGCAGCCTCCTGTGTTATTATCTGCCTGTGAGAGCCACCCCTGTGGTCATAAAGAAAATGTCACTTTATGTTTTATGTCATGTTGTGTGAGATGTCCATCTGATGTTCTGTTGGGTCCTTCCTTCGTTTGGTTTGTGCAGCTAATGGTTCTGGATTCTGTGTGTTCTCAGGGATCCAGTCAGCAAGGCTGTGGCAGGTTGGTTGAACTACTTAGTTCACCTGCCATTTCCGTTAGTCTGTTTTGGTTCCCCTTTTTCCCAACAGCTTGGCCAGTGAGACTCCTGCTCCTCCGTGCCTAGGAGGAGTAGGTCGTCTTACCCTGACTCCTAGCGCAGGGACCGGACGGAGGGTGAGTTAGGGATCCGAGGTTCCTGAGCATGGGTCCTCCTACCTTTAAGGTCGGCCCATGCAGTTAGGAGTTAGGGTCAGGGTAGGGACGCTGTTAGGAGGTGACCTGCTCCCTATCCTGTTCTCCTGGCTGAGCCGCCATAACATCACCTGGCATGCACGGCTGAGGATTTCTCCCATCCTCAGCCGTGACAGAAGGTCAGTCAGTCAGTCAGCCGAAAAATTGGGAAAACTTTGAAAGTAAGGGCTATTTGACCATGAAGGAGAGTGATGGGGTGCTGCGCCAGATGACCTGGCCTCCACAGTCACCGGACCTGAACCCAATCGAGATAGTTTGGGGTGAGCTGGACCGCAGAGTGAAGGCAAAAGGGCCAACAAGTGCTAAGCATCTCTGGGAACTCCTTCAAGACTGTTGGAAGACCATTTCAGGGGACTACCTCTTGAAGCTCATCAAGAGAATGCCAAGAGTGTGCAAAGCAGTAATCAAAGCAAAAGGTGGCTACTTTGAAGAACCTAGAATATGACATGTTTTCAGTTGTTTCACACTTGTTTGTTATGTATATAATTCCACATGTGTTAATTCATAGTTTTGATGCCTTCATAGTCATGAAAATAAAGAAAACTCTTTAAATGAGAAGGTGTGTCCAAACTTTTGGTCTGTACTGTATATCCTCCACTACTACTATTACCTGGTTATCCTGCTAGGGAAGCAGGATATATCCTGGATACTTGGGACATTGTGGAGTACTGACATACTTTGCCGGCAAGAGTTTGTCCTTTCATCTGGTTCTATTGAAGCCCACTGTTGGGCTAGAGACAAGGACTGCCACTTACAGATTGCCGATATCCCTTACAATTGTCTGGGACCAGAGATACATTGGGACTACAGTCACTCAAGGTCCAGATTTATCTGTGACATGGTCTTATTATATTTAAGATTTTATTGTTGTTAGTATATTAACTAGCTCACCATATTAAATATTTTATATATGCATATAGCGCTGGTTGTCATTTCCCGAATTTGGAGTGCCCCTCATTATTTATTGCTACTTTATACTATATATTACACAGCATGGTGTAGGGGTTATACTGTATATTGTCAGCAAGGTGTATTAACTATACTATATATTGTACGGCATGGTGCAGGGATTATAATGTATTCTGTACTGCATTATACTGTATATTACACAGGATGGGGCAGGGATTATACTGTATTGTATGGCATGGTGCAGGGGTTACACTGTATGCTCATTGATGTGACAATTATCTTAGGTTTTCTTATCGCCCACCTTTGATGGCGCTGTGCCCAGCTCTGAGCCTACCCCGATCAGCAGCTTCCAAGACTTAGAGGGAACACTGGCCACCACTGCGCTACTGCTATGTCTCTATGTGGCTGCCCAGGACCGCGCATGGCTTTCTCATGCGCACTAGCTCCCAGGCCGGCCACTGTGCTCTAGAAGTGAACAGCCGGCTTTCAGTCCCTAAACTGTGAAGCCGCTCTGTATTGATCCTCTGCTGTGCAGGTAAATTGGGCAGCCTCTGCTGCCTCCAGCATCATGCACAGGGCAGGGACCCGCTGTCACAGCCTTCATGCCGTGCTCCTCTCTCACTGGAGCGTCAGCGCTTATTGAGGTGAGCAGCAGAGGAGACACAGCATATGAGCAGCAAGGCACAGCAATGCTGTAATCCACTGCAGGATCCTCCCTTGTGTCTGGTATAAACGGGGTTGGGGAGAAGAGACAAGACTGCTCAGCACACAGTAGTGGAGACCCGAGAGCAGCTCCGAGATAACACTCTGAAGCATTCCTTCTGCTCAGGTCTCCTGAGCGGTCACATCCATTAGCACTGAAACGGACGCTGCCTGGGCTGCAGATAAAAATGTGCAGTGCCACTTCTCCAACCTCCTCCTAACTACACACACACACACACACACACACACACACAAAGTTCTACTTTTTATAACATTATCAAGGGTTACAAGGAGCATCTCCAAAATCACTGCTATTACAAGTTTCTGTAGGAGCATTGGGAGCCTGCACATGTCATGTGATGAAAGGGGAAGAGTACCGACCACATAGCTTCAGAGCTGGGGAACAAGGATGAGCAAAAGTAGACAGCAGGAAATGAAAGTGGTGAGATGGGAACTCCCCTTTAAGCCTGCCATGAACATAAGACAATGATCAGCTGCATTGCTGATCATTCATCTGTGGGATTGAATTTGGCAAACATGCCATACACATGTAATTTCGGCCAACACGGGCTGAAAATTTCCAACCTAGCTGATCATATCTAAAGACTAAACCCTCCCATCAGCCATTGTGAACAATCATTTGCACTAGTTTTCAAATGATGGCCATCTGAAATGACCAAAATTAGCCATTTCATGACTTGATCTGGAGAAAGTGCAGACCACTCCATTTTAGGTACCCCAGTCTCCAGCAGCCGTTCCCTAATGATGTGACCTCGATGAGCTGGCGCATTGTTGTCCTTGAAGAGGAAATTAGGACTGCATTAATGATGTTATTCAAGTAGTATGGGCTTATCACTGTACACAATTCACAAAGTGTAGTGCAGTTCTGTATTGACTAGACACACCTGCCCACACTGTAACACCACCACCACCAAAGGCTCGTCTGGTGACAATAGTGGCTGATGCATAGCAATCTGCTTGATGTCTCCAACATCGTTGGTCGCCATCATTTCTGCTCAGCGTGAATAAACTTTCATCAGTGAACAGCACTGAGGCCCAGTGGTGCCTTGTCCAGCGTAGATGCTCCCTCACCCATGCAAGACAATGACGCCTGTGGTGAGGTATAGTGATGGAGGAACATCTGCCGGGAAGGTTCGCGAACGCGATCAAATGTTCGCGAACCGCAAGTTCGCGACGGGTCCCATTCATTTTAATGGCAGGCGAACCTGAAAAACCTTCAGCTCATATTTGCAGCCAAGAAATAATTACTAGAAGTGCACAAATAGTCCTACAACATAGACAGTGAAATACCAGATGTATTATTCGAATTTGTGATCTCCATAAAAAATAAATTTCAATGCGAAATATCGGCAATATAATTTCCGCATGCGCAAATGCACTATACAGTACCCAAATGCACTATAAAGAAAGTACACTGCTCAAAAAAATAAAGGGAACACTTAAACAACACAATGTAACTCCAAGTCAATCACACTTCTGTGAAATCAAACTGTCCACTTAGGAAGCAACACTGAGTGACAATCAATTTCACATGCTGTTGTGCAAATGGGATAGACAACAGGTGGAAATTATAGGCAATTAGCAAGACACCCCCAATAAAGGAGTGGTTCTGCAGGTGGTGACCACAGACCACTTCTCAGTTCCTATGCTTCCTGGCTGATGTTTTGGTCACTTTTGAATGCTGGCGGTGCTTTCACTCTAGTGGTAGCATGAGACGGAGTCTACAACCCACACAAGTGTCTCAGGTAGTGCAGCTTATCCAGGTAGGCACATCAATGCGAGCTGTGGCAAGAAGGTTTGCTGTGTCTGTCAGCGTAGTGTCCAGAGCATGGAGGTGCTACCAGGAGACAGGTCAGTACATCAGGAGACATGGAGGAGGCCGTAGGAGGGCAACAACCCAGCAGCAGGACCGCTACCTCCGCCTTTGTGCAAGGAGGAACAGGAGGAGCACTGCCAGAGCCCTGCAAAATGACCTCCAGCAGGCCACAAATGTGCATGTGTCTGCTCAAACGGTCAGAAACAGACTCCATGAGGGTGATATGAGGGCCCGACGTCCACAGGTGGGGGTTGTGCTTACAGCCCAACACCGTGCAGGACGTTTGGCATTTGCCAGAGAACACCAAGATTGGCAAATGTGCTCTTCACAGATGAAAGCAGGTTCACACTGAGCACATGTGACAGACGTGACAGAGCCTGGAGAAGCCGTGGAGAACGTTCTGCTACCTGCAACATCCTTCAGCATGACCGGTTTGGCATTGGGTCAGTAATGGTGTGGGGTGGCATTTCTTTGGAGGGCCGCACAGCCCTCCATGTGCTCGCCAGAGGTAGCCTGACTGCCATTAGGTACCGAGATGAGATCCTCAGAGCCCTTGTGAGACCATATGCTGGTGCGGTTGGCCCTGTGTTCCTCCTAATGCAAGACAATGCTAGACCTCATGTGGCTGGAGTGTGTCAGCAGTTCCTGCAAGATGAAGGCATTGATGCTATGGACTGGCCCGCCCGTTCCCCAGACCTAAATCCAATTGAGCACATCTGGAACATCATGTCTCGCTCTATCCACCAACGTCATGTTGCGACACAGACTGTCCAGGAGTTGGCAGATGCTTTAGTCCAGGTCTGGGAGGAGATCCCTCAGGAGACCGTCTGCCACCTCATCAGGAGCATGCACAGGCACGTGGAGGCCACACACACTACTGAGCCTCATTTTTACTTGTTTTAAGGACATTACATCAAAGTTGGGTCAGCCTGTAGTGTGTTTTTCCACTTTAATTTTGAGTGTGACTCCAAATCCAGACCTCCATGGGTTGAAAAATTTGATTTCCATTTTTTACATTTTTGTGTGATTTTGTTGTCAACACATTCAACTATGTAAAGAACAAAGTATTTCAGAAGAATATTTAATTAACTCAGATCTAGGATGTGTTATTTTTGTGTTCCCTTTATTTTTTTGAGCAGTGTATATTGGTATAAAACACCCCGCTTCAATCAGTTTTTTTGCGGGACGACTGGTATATCACACCAGTAGAAATGATTTGTTCCAATAACGCTTGTCCCTCTATGCACCTGCAGTATCGCAGCAGAACCGCACACAACTGCCGCACAATACAAATGCACTATAATATACTTTCTAACATAGAAAGTATATTATAACATTGTACAAGGAAGGCAATCCATTAGAATATACATAAATATAAAACGCAACCTTTAATAATGTTACTATGATGGTCCATTCACACGTCCGTAAGTGTTTTGCGGATCCGCAAAACACGGACACTGGCAATGTGCATTCCGCAATTTGTGGACTGCACATCGCCAGCACTATAATAGAAAATGCCTAATCTTGTCTGCAATTGCGGACAAGAATAGGACATGTTCTATTTTTTTGCGGAAACGGAAGCACAGATGCGGAAGTGCGGATCCGCAAATGCGGATGTGGATCCGCAAATGCGAATGTGGATCCGCAAATATGGATGCGGACAGCACATTCCGGCCCCATTGAAAATGAATAGGTCTGCACCCATTCCGCAAAATTGCGGAACGGATGCGGACCCATTTTGCGGACGTGTGAATGGAAAACATATCCCTCAAAATGAAAATAAATTAAATTATTAAAGTTAAGCAAAAATCATAGATGTGGTAGGCAATAACAAGTGCTTGGCGGCACTAAATAAATCCAGATAAATCCAGGAGGGAAAGCAAAAAAACATCCATCCCTGGGCTAGATGATGATGCGGTATTGAAGGACAGGGTGGGCAAAGAATTGTCCCTGATATTTCCCTACAGGGGGGTGCTATTCTGGCCCTGATAGCCTAACCACAGACCACCCGCCCTGATAAGAGCGATCCCGTCCAGAACCTTACCCTATATAAAAATGGCCCTATTAAGCCCCTAGCCCCTAGCCTTCCAAGTGATCACTATATAGATCTATGTGTTTTTGACTCATTATAAAAGTATATTATAAGTATATCACACCCCTCTGTGTATCACACCTATCGATAGCACACCTATACTAGTGCTTAAAATGACTTTTGTGGCCCTATTAGCTAGCGTTTGGTGTCCCTAACAGCCTGTCCATGCTCCACACAGCAACCTCTCCCTACTCTCCAAACACTGAATGTAAAATGGCGGCCAGATCATGTTTATTTATAAGGTAGGGGGTATATCCATGTGCTGAAACGTCTCAATTGGCTGTCCTGTACCACCTGATGGATGTGTCATGGGTTAAATCTCTTCACAATGTAAAAGAATATGGCGGGCGCGAATTTCTACAAATGTTCGCATGTTCGGTGAATCGTGAACACGCAAAGTTCGCCGCGAGACGACCGCTGGGCGAACCACAAGGCCATCTCTAGTGAGGTACCCTTGCAGGTCGTCTAGCACGCAGACCACGCTGATGTAAATGGTTTTGAATGGTCTGACTTGACACTTGGTTTCATGATGTCAAAATGTGAACAGCATGATGAGGAGGACTGTTTAAATATTAATTCAAATTGAACCAGGAAAGGTATTGGGCGATTCATGGATCAAACACCTGTTGTGAATTTTGCCATTAAGCTCCTTGTTAGAGAACAGCAAGTTGTGCAAAAAGTACTGAAACACTGAACATTTGGACATGTGCATTCAAAAGTTTAGAGAGGGTCACATTTAGTTTACCTGTAAATATTAGAATGCATGTTAGGTTCTTCCTAAAATTTAACCCACAAGCCAAATATCCCCTACTTTTTGTAAGTGTAAATACAGAATATATATACACAGATTGATATATAGTTCTATGGTAAATGATTTTGTAAAAGTAATTTATAAATTTTAATTCCTGCTCATTCTGGACTTTAAAGGGAAGTAGGTGCTCCTATCTGACTGACAGCTAGCTCTGTATATACAGTCATAGAGGGAAGGCTGTCAATCACTGATAGGACCATCTCCTTGACTTCAAAGCCCAGAATCAGCAGGAACCTAAAGGGGTTATCCCATGACTAATGTAAAAAATGAAAATCAGACATGATATAGTACATGACAACCTCTTTCTTTCTTTTTTTTAATAATAAATCTTTATTACGTTTTTCCAAATTTTACATAGTTATTCAACAGTCATCTTATTCATACATTACATGTATTCCCCATTCCCCTGCCCCTAATATATTAGTTGCTAAAAAATAAATAAAAAATAATAATTTAATAATTTAGTTTCGTTCCTGTGTTATTTGTGGTTCTTTATGGGTTAACTCCCCTGTGTGCCTATTTGGAGTTAATCCTCTGTCTGCTCCATGGGTGTGGCCTCTCTGCTGCACCCATGGAACCTGTATATAAGGCTGAGGTTTCCTCAGTTCTGGGTCAGCTCTCCTGGTGTGTGTTGTCTTGTCCTGCTCCTTGTTTGTACTCACTCTCCCATGCTGCTGACCCATGGGATCCGTGTCTGTCTGTGCTCTGTGGGTTTCCTGCTTGTTCATTGGCGTCCTCTTTTGACGTCCTCTTTCCTGTGTTTCTGTTATCTGTTCTGCCAGTTATGTTTGTTATGTTGTATGTCTCTGTTCAGCAAGCCCTTGCTGCACCATTCTTTGCAGCAGAGTGCCATGCGCAAGGCCATGCAGTTTACTACTGGTGGAGCAAGTCCTTCTCTGCTCATTGTCACTCCTGTTTCCTTGCTATGTATTCCTGCTTGTGTTATTAGTTGCCCTGTTTGTATTTGCCTGTCTATGTTATGTTTGCCTATGTGCCGTCTGTACCTTCTGGTACCTGTTGTCCATTCGTTCTTGCTGTCACTGTCTAGTTCACGCTCCGGAGTGGACCCTGGCAACTTCCTGCTGCAAAGTCTAACCCTACCATCTGGGGCCCTAGTGAATACCAGGAGTTGCTTAGTCACGCCCCTCTGGAGTATTACTAGACAGTGGGGGTTTGCTCCCACTGTGCTGACGGTACATAGAGCTCATGTTTTGTCTGTTCTGCCTTCCCTGGTTTTTGTTTGTGCAATAAACTCATGTGTGTCTGTACCTGATTTCTGTTTGTTTATTGCTTGACGACGCGGTGGTCTATCCTGGGACCTCCTACTCGTGACAAGTTATTTGTGTACCTTTCCCTATCATCTTATACAGTGCAAGTTTTAGTTGTAAGTAATAAAACCTCAACTCTGTACTGTATTTTTCAGTTGGTATTTCCTTTTTAACTCTTCGTAGGAGATTATGTCCCCCTCTTCCCATACCTGGCCTAATGTATATATTCCATAATTCCACCAGATCCTCTGTTCAATTAACTTTAGTTCTGTGAGGCTGATATTGTCCCATAATATGGTGTCAGCATGAAAACCAGTTTGGGATCATAGTTCTTTTGCCGTCTTCCAATTTTTAGCCATCAACACAATTAAAGATGTATATTTACATCCCTGTTGGGACAGAATACCTGTTTCGATAATTTGACAGATGTTACATTTTTCCAGTCTTTTGTTTATCCCTGCTATTATATTCTTATAACTTTGCGTGTTACTCCATGTTATCATGTTTTTTATAGTCCCTGAAATAAAGTAGAGTTCCAAGTCTGGTACAGATAGTCCACCCTCCTTCTCATGGGTACACAGTATCTGCGCCTTTATCCTCGGCTTTTTCCCTCGCCATATTAAGTCCATTAGTAAACTAGCTATTATTTTAAAATATCTTTTAGGGATTATCACTGGTGTATTCCACAGAATATAATTCAGGGTAGGTAATAAATATTCACCAGTGAAATACGTCCTGCCATCGACATGTACAATCTTTTCCATACCTCTATTTTCTTCCTAAATTCCTGAATTTTCGGAATCACATTCAATCGGACAGTCATTGGGACCCGGGGTAATCTGAATTCCCAAATATTTGACAGGTTCATTAATCTTCTTAATTTCCAGCAGTCCCGGACTAAAGTTGTTCAGAGGATCAATCGGGATACAAGCTGATTTAGACCAGTTTATACTGAGTCCAGCATATTTGCCGTATTGTTCAAATACTTGAAAAATCCTGGTAAGTGATCCATGTGAACCCACAAATAGCATAATATCATCTGCATATAAAGCGATTTTTTCCTCATAAGTGCCGTATCTAAACCCCACAATTCGCGGGTCTTGCCTGATCATGTCCACAAGTTGCTCAATAGCTATAGCAAATAGCAGAGGGGAAAGGGGACATCCCTGTCTAACCCCTCTGCCAATTGGTATGCTACCCGAGTGTTCTCCATTTACTATCACCCTTGCAGAAATTTCAGTATACAATAGCTTTACCCATGTAACAAAGTGGTCACCAAATCCCATTTTCTTCATTGTATTAAACAAAAAGGGCCATTCTATTGTATCAAAAGCCTTTGAGGCGTCTATAGTTACAATCAACCGTTCTCCGCAGTTTGTGGGTTCAAACTGGGTATTCTCAAAGTATCTCATAATATTCTCTGTAGTGGTTTTCCCTGACATGAACCCCGATTGATCCTCATGGACAAGCACCGAGATCACACTCCTAAGTCTAGTTGCCAAAATTTTGGCTAATATTTTATTGTTAGTGGTGATCAGTGAAATAGGACGGTATGAGTCCATTAAAGCTGGATCCTTGCCCGGCTTCAAAATAAGTGTAATTAAGGCTTCTCGCAGGGAGCCTGGCAATTTCCCCATCTGTTTCGAGGTCTCCCACATCCTAAGCAATTTCGGGATTAATATTTCTTTATATTGGGCATACTCAAACGGAATACCATCCATTCCTGGGGCCTTGTTCTTTGTTGTCCCATTTAACATATCCTTTACTTCTAGAGGGGTTAAAGGGTCTTCCAAGGACTTACATTGATCTATTGTTAACTTCGAAATGGTGATTTCATCCAGAAACTGTTGTATTTGCTCTGAATTTTTATTTATCTTACTACTGTATATGTCGGCAAAATATTTTTGGAGTAATTCTATTTTTGCTGTTTGTTCTGTATTTTTATGTCCCAATTCATCCACTAAACATTGGATATACTTATTCTTACTTATTTGGGTCGCTACCAAGGCCGCAAATTTTTTCCCGGGTATATGTGCATATATATAATTATCCCTTACATAATTTTCTTTTTGCTGTTCTGCCAATAAGAGCAGTTCATCCTTTAGTTCAGAGGCCTTTTCTATCCAGACGGTATAATTTTGCTCTGTAGGGTTTTCAATGTACTTTTTTTCATTTTTTTCTGTCTCGTTTTCCAATTTTGTTATTTTCTCTCTTATTCCTTTCTTATATATTACTGTATAATTTGTAATAATCCCTCTGATAAAGGCCTTGGCAGCCTCCCATATTATATTGAATGTCGATGATCCATCGTTCATCTCAAAGAACTCTATTATCTCTCCCAAGATCTTACTGTGTATATCCATCATGTTTATCCATCCTATATTTATGTTCATCCCTCTTTTTTTTTGTTTTTTGCATTTTAATATTTATATTAATTGGGTTGTGATCCGAAATTCCCCGTCGCCCATATGTCACCCCTTCAATTTCTAGTGAACCTTTCTCATTTGTGAAAACTAAATAAATCCGTGATAAACTCCTGTGAGTTTACACGAGTATTTCTGTAAATTTTGGTGCATAACCCTCCAAATATCAATCCATCCCATCTCTTTAGTGACATTCTTTAATTTAGATCCCATACAGGGCCCGTGAATATTCCCTATTCTACATCCATTACATTGTTAAAGTCCCCCACCACTAACAGTGATTTATCCCCTGCCTTAAGTGCAATCTCATAAATTTTTAATAGGACGTCAATTTTAAAAGGTGGCGGTATATACACACTTGCTATTAACCAAGCCCTTCCTTCCAGTATACAGTCTATCAGGACATAACAGCCCTCCCTATCTGTGGTTACTTTCACAATTTTTATATCTATGTCCCGATGTATTAATATACTTACTCCTCTTGCATATGCTGAATATACTGAATGGAAGGCATGTTGCATCCATGGTCTACCCACCCCATCCTTCGTCTCACCCGTCAAGTGTGTTTCCTGTAAGCAGACTATAGCGGGAAGTGACCTATGTATTGCATCGAAGACAGCGAATCTCTTTGAGCCCCTACTCAGCCCCCTAATATTCCATGAAAGGATTCTCATAAATTTTCTTTTTGTTCTTAATCCTACCCCTCAACAGGGTACCACAGGTCCCCGGGTGATGTAGAGGTACAGGAGCAACGGGACCAGGAAGGGAGACGAGGGGGAGAGAGGGGAAGGGCAAACAGGCAAAAAAAATAAAAAGACAACCTCTTTCTAACAAAGCCAGAACCAGCCATGTATCTCACATGGATCCAGAGATCTCCCCATTCATTGCTCTGCTAGATTTAGATCAAGCTGAAAGCTCAATGGAGTGTCTTTTTTGCAAAGGGGCGTGTCTCAGTTCTCCCTATCACAGCTCAGGAGGCAGGTGAAGGATGTAACTGAGCATGTGCGGTCTTCGCAGTGAGCAGGTCAAAGAAATAAGAAAAAACTAACAAACAGCAGGTGGCGCTATACAGATACATTTTATTGAATAGCTCAGTGGCTATGCTAAATGTTTAATTACATGCAATTACAAAAGTATTCAGACAGAGGTGCTGGTTTGAAAACTGTAGAATATTTTTCGTGGGACAACTCAAGTTTTGCTGAATCTTTTTCCACAAAACTATATATCAATCTGCTCAGCTCCTCCTGCACTGTAACATGCTGCCTGCAGCTCAGACACCATGTTCAAAGTGGCAGGTTCCCTTTAACCACTATACAGTTTAACCACAAAATGGAAGTGTGATACTGTCTCATAATTCTTTACACTGCACTGAAGCCTCATGTCACATAGCACAACAGGTCCATTTACAAGTAAATATCAATCTGTATAGAAGCTAAAGATGTGAACTGACAATCTACACTTTAAAACAAGACCAGTGTCAATAAGTGTCTTAAAGGGCTTCTGTCACCCCACTAAAGTGTTTTTCTTTTTTTGGGCTAGTTAAATTAGTTATATTGCGATATATGAAAATATAATGGTGTTACTTACTTTGATCCAGCAGTTTCTTCCAAAAACGAAGTTTTATAATATGTAAATTAGGTCTCTACCAGCAAGTAGGGCGGCTACTTGCTGGTAGCTGCTGCAGAAAACCGCCCCCTCGTCGTGTTGATTGACAGGGCCAGCCGGGATCTCCTCCTCCGGCCACCCCTGTCGGCATTTCAAAAATCGCGCGCCTGTGTTCATTCGGCGCAGGCGCTCTGAGATGAGGAGGCTTGCCTCCTCAGAACTCCCTCAGTGCGCCTGCGCCGATGACATCACCTAAATAGAAGACGTCATCGGCGCAGGTGCACTGAGGGAGTGCTGAGGAGACGAGCCTCCTCATCTCAGAGCGCCTGCGCCGAATGAACACACATAATTCATGTGTGTCAGTTGATCAGATTCTTGAAGTCTATCTCATCTGCCAGAAAACTTAAGCCTGCCATGCACATAAGACACCGATTAGTTGTACCGTTGCATTGAGGACAATCAGTCATCCGTGGGATCGAGTTCAGGCAAACATGGCATACATTATTGAAAAGAAAGGGCTGGGCACTCTCTATATCTGGAGTCAATGGCACTTTTATTCAATAATAAAATGTAATATATATATAATAATCACAATGTTAAAAGTTAAATTAAATTATAAATGAATAATACACAGGTCTGGCCAGACTAAAAAAGTACCTACAAACACTTGTCCAACCACACAATTCCTAAACACAATAGTTTTCTTGTAGACCAATCTTCAAATTGCATATAAATTTTCAGATAAAATTCGGATATATAATCACAAGAAAAATATTCGGATATATAATCACAAGGAAAAAATATCAGATATTCGATCCGAATATTCGATCCAATGTCCAACACCTTTTCTATATGAACTTGTCCAATTTTCGCTGTAAGCTTGGTTAGTCTCTTTAGTCAATAATATATGACATCAAAACATATCTGTCGATTATATGCCGATTATATTTTTCATCGTTAGTGCTTGTCTTGTCTACTCACATACCAGGTACACGTAGGCGGCTCCGATCAACAGTCCGCGGCGTCCCGCGTGGCAATCAGAATAAAGTCTTCCGCTGTTGCTTATACGTGTGAGTATCGACTTAATATGGAGCAAAATTATGCGAGCAAAATTATGCGATGTATCCAAGGATTTTCGACAGATTGTCCGTTATTATAACCCTATAGGTTTTAACTTACTGGCGCCAGCGATTTCCTTCTAGTCCACAGCTTTGCAAATACATACGATGCAGTCTTAATGGATTTCCTCCAAACAGGTTCAAAGCTGCAAAGGTTAAAAAGGTTGATGCTCCTTGTGTTGAATCAGGGGGTCCAGTACCAGACCCGTTTTGGGGCTCTTAGTGGCCCCTTCCTCAGTGGTTCATGGCATACACATGTTAATTTTGGCCTACACTGACTGAAATTTTCCAGCCTGACTGATCACATTTTCAGCCTTCCTTCAGCCATCCTAAACAATCATTGGCGCAGTGTTTTCACATGATGGTCATCTGAAATACCCCAAATTAGCCATTTCAGATTACAGTAATCTATGTATGGCCAGCTTGAGCTGAAATGCTTAAAAATCTTTGTCTACATTAGATTGCAGCATGTAAATAGCATCTGAAAGAGATCTGAAATACAACTCTGTTTTTCCACCGTTGATAGAGACAGCCATTGAACACTATACAGTTTAACCACAAGATGTCAGTGTGAAACTGTCTCCTAGTTCTCTACATTGTGCTGGAGCCTCACGTCACATGGAACAATAGATCCATTCAGGTTCAGACTGGCCCACAGGGGAACAGGTGACTCCACCAGTAGGCCTCTAAACAAGGTGGGCCCCTAGTCCCCCACCCCCTGCACAAGTAGCACTTGACCCAGTAGACTGACTACACTACATATATAGGCAGCATACAGCATCTCAACCAGCCTATGGGTATATAAAAACTGGGTGGATTATAACTTCCCAGTTTATTATTAGAGATGCATCCGGTGGCTGACATGACTTCTAGGTACAGAGGCAGGCCGACCAGTATCCTCTTTCATCATGGACCTGCCTTCTCAAAGGACCCCTATAATCAAGCATATGCGAGCAGATAACATTTGCATGTAGCGTTACAGCGGGCTCCCAGAATTAATTTTACTGGTGGCCCCTAAGCATCTCAAAAATCACAGAAAAAAAGATACAAAACTTCCAGCACGATATGATAACTGAATATGCGGATGTGCATGGCTACATCTACATTTATAAAAGAAAAATCACAAATAATAATGCACTAATACAATAGATGCAAACATTATAATTATATTTGACTAAGCCCTAACTCTGATATGATAGATCTGAGACTCTCATTCAATATATTTTGATCAAAACACATCTGTGTCCACCTACCAGCGCCAAGGTGGTCTCAGTCAGGCAGGTCCTACTCTAAACCTACCTATGCCGTTGGACATTTACATAGTTACCTATGTGTGCACCAATAGGAGGAAGAGCACACACAGCTATATGTACCACCTAATCAAGGTCGCCTATGGGATAGGTGGGGCAAAAGTGCACAAGAATGCTACTCCCCAGATAATAGGAATGCATTCACACCTGAAGGTGCCACTCCTTAAAGAACATAAATTCATCAAATATATTTTGATGTAACACCAAAATTCCTTTACACAGAAACGCTCACCAGACTAACATATACCTGGAGCACAACCGGCCTTCTACCAACAAGAACCCGTATAGCTAAATGTGAAAATAAATCTGGTTTGCTCAAAGTAGATACATTTAATAACCATCTACAAATTATACATACATTCTATAAATCCTGACACCCCCCCCCCCATAAAATACTATAAAATACTATAATTATAAATGTAAATCTCGACAACACAGTCACGGTCCTTTTAAAATCACATGCGGAGCTCTTGCATGTGTCAATTATAACAGCGGTCTTTATGGCCTAATTCCTGCAATGTATTGCTGGGTTTGAACAGTCCGCTTTATAGTATCCGCTCTTTGGTGTCGTGCTTTGCGGCACGTTATATAGAGTACCAGTTCACACCACAGTCTATCGTCTATTTGTGGACTTTATCGGGAGTGCAATGCTGCGTTATTCAAATGTAAGCAACAGGGACCATAAATATTATAATAGTCTTCCGATATGTCACCATTTAGAGATGATATTTCTCAGCGGTCCCTCTCGCCTAAGGTTGCCAGCCCGGGATATCTTCGCGCATGCGTTCTTTGCTCTTACCCACGCCAGACTTGAAGTCTTTTCTTTTCAAAGTTCGGATTATTATTCCCAGATTGTGCTTGCAGTATATTCTGCCGATTTCGCCGTCTTATAAGTCACCAAACTTGTTCCTCCTTCAGTGGTAAGCTAATTATTTTTACCACTGAAGATGGAATAAGTTTCCGAAACGCGTCTGGTAATGTAGTATTTTATAGTAATTTATGGGGGGGGGGGGGGTCAGAATTTTTTGAAATGTATGTATAATTTGTAGATGGTTATTAAATGTATCTACTGTGAGCAAACCAGATTTATTTTCAAATATATTTTGATGCCCTAAGCATCCCAGTCCGACACTGGGTCCATTTACCTAAAGTTGCTTTTAATCGAATGTACTACATGTTGCTTCCAACTATTAGGCCTCATGCACACGACAGTGTTTTTTCACTGTCAGTGATTTGGCTTCAGTGGTCCGTGTCCGATTTTGCTTCAGTTGTGTTTCCTTGTGTCTTCCTTTTTTTTTGTCTGACAGGGGGGAAAAAAAGGAAGGTTAATGAAAAGTGTAATTTTATTGCACCAAGGTCTTGTAGAAAAAAACGGACACGGATGACATACCAGCTGTGCATCCATTTTTTTGGGCGGACCCATTGACTTGAATGGGTCCGTCCTCCGTTTTCCACTGACAAGAATAGGACAGGTTATATTTTTTTGACGGACTGGAATCACGGATCATGGACGTGGAGAAAAAACGGAGGACTATCAGGTTTTTTTCACAGCTCCATAGAAATGGGACCTCCGCTAAACTGTGAAAAATGACGGAACGGACACGGATGCACACAACGGTCGTGGCCTAAAACATACACACCATTAAATTTAAGGCTAAATCTAGATCAAATTGTACACAATTGTACTGCTCATAGGTTATCATAATAAAACTTCTTTCAGTTAAAACTGAATTGGGCTATGCTCAGCACACTGCCAGGAGCACAGCTGTTCGGGTAAAGCATGAGGTCCCAAGTTTCATTCTCCTAATCAGTGGGAGTCCAAAAGGTCAGCCTCCAAATGAACAGCAAGTGATGACATAGACTAACAACAATATACCATTGACCCCTGGGATGGGAAAGCCCCTTTAAAGCTTATGACAGGCTAGTCTTAATAAATCTTTCCCCATATCTTTCTAGCATTTTAACCACCTCAGCCCCCAGTGCTTAAACACCCTGAAAGACCAGGCCACTTTTTACACTTCTGACCTACACTACTTTCACCGTTTATTGCTCGGTCATGCAACTTACCACCCAAATGAATTTTACCTCCTTTTCTTCTCACTAATAGAGCTTTGATTTGGTGGTATTTCATTGCTGCTGACATTTTTACTTTTTTTGTTATTAATCGAAATGTAACGATTTTTTTGCCAAAAAATGTCATTTTTCACTTTCAGTTGTAAAATTTTGCAAAAAAAACGAGATCCATATATAAATTTTGCTCTAAATTTATTGTTCTACATGTCTTTGATAAAAAAAATGTTTGGGTAAAAAAAAAATGGTTTGGGTAAAAGTTATAGCGTTTACAAACTATGGTACAAAAATGTGAATTTCCGCTTTTTGAAGCAGCTCTGACTTTCTGAGCACCTGTCATGTTTCCTGAGGTTCTACAATGCCCAGACAGTACAAACACCCCACAAATGACCCCATTTCTGAAAGTACACACCCTAAGGTATTCGCTGATGGGCATAGTGAGTTCATAGAACTTTTTATTTTTTGTCACAAGTTAGCGTAAAATGATGATTTTTTTTATTTTTTTTTTCTTACAAAGTCTCATATTCCACTAACTTGTGACAAAAAATAAAAAGTTCCATGAACTCACTATGCCCATCAGCGAATACCTTGGGGTCTCTTCTTTCCAAAATGGGGTCACTTGTGGGGTAGTTATACTGCCCTGGCATTCTAGGGGCCCAAATGTGTGGTAAGGAGTTTGAAATCAAATTCTGTAAAAAATGACCAGTGAAATCCGAAAGGTGCTCTTTGGAATATGGGCCCCTTTGCCCACCTAGGCTGCAAAAAAGTGTCACACATCTGGTATCTCTGTATTCAGGAGAAGTTGAGGAATGTGTTTTGGGGTGTCTTTTTACATATACCCATGCTGGGTGAGATAAATATCTTGGTCAAATGCCAACTTTGTATACAAAAATGGGAAAAGTTGTCTTTTGCCAAGATATTTCTCTCACTCAGCATGGGTATATGTAAAATGACACCCCAAAACACATTCCCCAACTTCTCCTGAGTACGGAGATACCAGATGTGTGACACTTTTTTGCAGCCTAGGTGGGCAAAGGGGCCCATATTCCAAAGAGCACCTTTCGGATTTCACTGGTCATTTTTTACAGAATTTGATTTCAAACTCCTTACCACACATTTGGGCCCCTAGAATGCCAGGGCAGTATAACTACCCTACAAGTGACCCCATTTTGGAAAGAAGAGACCCCAAGGTATTCGCTGATGGGCATAGTGAGTTCATGGAAGTTTTTATTTTTTGTCACAAGTTAGTGGAATATGAGACTTTGTATGAAAAAATAAAATAAAATAAATCATCATTTTCCACTAACTTGTGACAAAAAATAAAAAATTCTAGGAACTTGCCATGCCCCTCACGGAATACCTTGGGGTGTCTTCTTTCCAAAATGGGGTCACTTGTGGGGTAGTTATACTGCCCTGGCATTTTCCAGGGGCCCTAATGTGTGGTAAGTAGGTAAATGACCTGTGAAATCCGAAAGGTGCTCTTTGGAATGTGGGCCCCTTTGCCCACCTAGGCTGCAAAAAAGTGTCACACATGTGGTATCGCCGTATTCAGGAGAAGTTGGGGAATGTGTTTTGTGGTGTCATTTTACATATACCCATGCTGAGTGAGAGAAATATCTTGGCAAAAGACAACTTTTCCCATTTTTTTATACAAAGTTGGCATTTGACCAAGATATTTATCTCACCCAGCATGGGTATATAAAAAATGACACCCCAAAACACATTACCCAACTTCTCCTGAATACGGAGATACCACATGTGTGACACTTTTTTGCAGCCTAGGTGGGCAAAGGGGCCCAAATTCCTTTTAGGAGGGCATTTTTAGACATTTGGATACCAGACTTCTTCTCACGCTTTGGGGCCCCTAAAATGCCAGGGCAGTATAAATACCCCACATGTGACCCCATTTTGGAAAGAAGACACCCCAAGGTATTCAATGAGGGGCATGGCGAGTTCATAGAAAAAAAAAAAATTTGGCACAAGTTAGCGGAAATTGATTTTTTTGATTTTGTTCTCACAAAGTCCCCCTTTCCGCTAACTTGGGACAAAAATTTCAATCTTTCATGGACTTAATATGCCCCTCAGCGAATACCTTGGGGTGTCTTCTTTCCAAAATGGTGTTATTTGTGGGGTGTTTGTACTGCCCTGGCATTTGAGGGTCTCTGCAATCATTACATGTATGCCCAGCATTAGGAGTTTCTGCTATTCTCCTTATATTGAGCATACAGGTAATGAGATTTTTTTTTTCCGTTCAGCCTCTGGGCTGAAAGAAAAAAATGAACGGCACAAATTTCTTCATTCGCATCGATCAATGTGGATGAAAAAATCTCTGCCAAAAAAAGAAAAAGGAGGGGAAAGGCGTCTGCCAGGACATAGGAGCTCCGCCCAACATCCATACCCACTTAGCTCGTATGCCCTGGCAAACCAGATTTCTCCATTCACATCAATCGATGTGGATGAATAAATCATTGCCGGGATTTTTTTTTTTATATATATACAAAGTGTTTGCCAAAGTATATGAACACCGCCACCTCCTCAGCTCATATGCCTCGGCAAACGTATCTTTTACTGCAGAGGAGAAATCTCGTCTTGCAGCGCCGCATACACCGACTTGCATGTAATCTGACAGCAGCGCAATGCTTCTGTCCGAATGCACATCAGTGCTGCAGCTAGTCGATCGGTTGGTCCACCTGGAAGGTAAAAAAAACAAAACAAAAAAGAAAAAACCAGGCCGCAACGCAATAACTTTATTAACTTTAGAACAGAACATATTAACTTTTTTAAACTTTTTAAACTTTTTTACTTACCGGTAATTTTTTTTTTGTTTAGTTTTTTTTACCTTTATAGAACAAACCTCTCCTTCCCCATGGGACAATGTGCAAAGCGCAAATCGCCAAAAGATGTGGCAAAGTACGTTATGCACTTTATCCCAGGTGAAAGGAGAGGTTTGCAGCAGCTGTGAGTAAAAGGGCCCTAATAGCCCTGTGTGCCTGTCCTGTGAGATGCAATCCCTATGCTAAGTGTACCTGTGTGTGGTACTTCCGGAAAAACTCTCCATAGCATAGGGCAGGGTGGTCAGCACAGTCAGGACAGAAATAGCGGGTGTCACGCCTTATTCCACTCCTGCTACAGACACGACATCTTTTTCGGGGTGACGGTTGGGTTGAGGTACCAGGAACGACACTGGGGAAATGTCGCTCGTGTAGACAGCTAACTACACTGGTGGATGGGGCCACGGAACCTTCTGGATACAGGAGGTTCTCGATGATCTCTTCCTGGAATTTGAGGAAGGATCGTGTTCTCCCAGCCTTACTGTAGAGAACAAAACTATTACAGCGCCAATTGAATTAAATATACAGACACCTTCTTATACCAGCGTCTGGTTCTGCGGGAAACTAAATACGGAGACAACATCTGGTCATTGAAGTCCACCCCTCCCATGAGCGCATTATAGTCGTGGACACAGAGGGGCTTTTCAATGACACGGGTTGCTCGCTCAATTTGGATTGTCGTGTCTGCGTGAATGGAGGAGAGCATGTAAACGTCACGCTTGTCTCTCCATTTCACCGCGAGAAGTTCTTCGTTACACAAGGCAGCCCTCTCCCCCCTTGCAAGACGGGTGGTTACAAGCTGTTGGGGGAAGCCCACGCAACTAGTTCGCGCGGTGCCACAGGCGCAAATCCGTTCTAGAAACAAATGCCTAAAGAGGGCCACACTTGTGTAGAAATTGTCCACATAAAGATGGTACCCCTTGCCGAATAAGGGTGACACCAAGTCCCAGACTGTCTTCCCACTGCTCCCCAGGTAGTCAGGGCAACCGACCGGCTCCAGGGTCTGATCTTTTCCCTCATAGATCCGAAATTTGTGGGTATAGCCTGTGGCCCTTTCACAGAGCTTATACAATTTGACCCCATACCGGGCACGCTTGCTTGGGATGTATTGTTTGAAGCCAAGGCGCCCGGTAAAATGTATTAGGGACTCGTCTATGCAGATGTTTTGCTCAGGGGTATACAAATCTGCAAATTTCTGGTTGAAATGGTCTATGAGGGGCCGAATTTTGTGGAGCCGGTCAAAAGCAGGGTGGCCTCTGGGACGGGAGGTGGTGTTGTCGCTAAAATGCAGAAAACGCAGGATGGTCTCAAATCGTGTCCTGGACATAGCAGCAGAGAACATGGGCATGTGATGAATCGGGTGATTGGACCAATATGACCGCAATTCATGCTTTTTTGTCAGGCCCATGTTGAGGAGAAGGCCCAGAAAAATTTTAAGTTCGGAAACTTGGACTGGTTTCCACCGGAAAGGCTGGGCATAATAGCTTCCCGGGTTTGCGGTTATAAATTGTGTGGCATACGGTTTGTCTCTGCCACGACTAAGTCCAAGAGCTCCGCAGTCAAGAACAGCTCAAAAAATCCCAGGGCCGAACCGATTTGAGCCGTCTCAACCCGAACTCCAGACTGGGCGGTGAAAGGGGGAACTACTGGTGCGGCTGAAGTTGGTGACTGCCAATCAGGGTTTGCCAGCACCTCAGGGATTCTAGGGGCTCTACGGGCCTGTCTGTGCGGTGGCTGCGACGGGGTAACTATTGCACGTGCCACCGTACCAGCTTCAACTGCCCTTCTGGTGCTCGCTACTTCACCAGGTTGTACGGCAGTGCTGGTACTAGGTCCAGGAAGGGCTGCGCTGCTGGTGTATGCCTCACCACGTGATCCGGCAGCGACAGCCCCACTCTGCTGCTCTTGAAGCGGATCCTGCGCAACCTGTGGTCTAGCGACACGGGGCCTGGTACGCCTGGTGCTATCAGGGACCTCCACCTCCTCGTCCGAACTTTGGGTCAGAGAGCCACTGCTTTCCACAGGTTCATATTCTGACCCGCTAGATTCGTGAGATGAGGGTTCCCACTCCTCATCCGACTGGGTCAGAATCCTGTAGGCCTCTTCAGAAGAATACCCCCTGTTTGACATTTTGGACTACTAAATTTAGGGGTATTCCCTGAGACTACCCAAGAAAAAAAGCAAGCCTGTCTTACAAAGGGGAGGCTAGCGAAGTACCGGAGGCCGCTGCGGTTGATAAAAAATATCAAAACTGATTTTTTTATCGCCGCAGTGCGTGTAAAGTGAATGTGCAGTGATCAAAAAAAAATAATTTTTTGTCACTGCGGTGGGGCGGGCGTGGGTGAACGCACGTGTGGGCGACTGATCAGGCCTGATCGGGCAAACACTGCGTTTTGAGTGGAGGGCGAGCTAAGGTGACACTAATACAATTATAGATCTGACCGTGATCAGTTTTGATCACTTACAGATACTATAAAAGTACAAATGCTGATTAGCGATACGCTAATCAGTGAATAAAAGTGACTGCGGTGCGGTGGGGTGGGCGCTAACTGACGCTAACTACCTAACCAAGGGGCCTAAACTATCCCTAAAACCTAACAGCCAATACTAGTGAAAAAAAAAGGTGACAGTTTACACTGATCACTTTTTGTCTTTCACTAGTGATTGACAGGGGCGATCAAAGGGGTGATCAAAGGGTTAATTGGGGTGCAGGGGGGTGATCTGGGGCTACAGTGAAGTGTGTTCTGTCCCCACATGAAGGCGATTGAAGGTGTAACTGATAATGACTTTGTGACTGGCCTACCTTCGTATCCAAGCAGTGGAGCAGACCGGACCGGCAGATGCTCAGGTTAGATGGATCCAGACGTAGACATGAGGATGCAATCAAACGTGGGTTTATTTGATCCAGAGCAGTGACATACAGTGATGGAATACAGTAGATGCTGTCATGTGGATGTCTTTTCTGAGGCTAACTGCTGAGGCTACTGCTGAGGCAACTGCTGAGGCAACTGCTGGTCAAAAACTGATGCCTTCACAAGCCAAGGTGTGTGTCTCCAGTCACAAAGGAATGCAGCACTGAAAAAGGCTACAGGAAGTGACCAGGCCAAGGCTGCAAAAACCACGCCCAGAGATAACTTTATAGACAACGAACGAGGCGTGCAGCATACAAATTCCAGCCAGCAGATGGCAGCAGAGAACAATATACTTAAACAACATAGGTAAAACAAGAAATAATACAGTGCAGAAATTCAATATGAAAGGAACGGCACACTCCCCCTCTGAAATTCACTTTGGGGATTTCACTATGACGAATGTCCATAAAATATAAACAACCTGTAAAAAGAAAACATGTTAGAATGCAAAACATAGATTAGTCCTATTTTCCAACTTGGAATGGAGAAGATCTGCGAAGCTAGATACAGTCCTGTTCACCCATCAGGGACGTTCTCGATGGGTCTCATCCAACTGGAGAAACGTTCAAAGCGCTGACAACCGAAGCTGGCGTTTTGCTTTGTTCCAGTGACTAATGCACTAACTTCAGCGCGGATTTCTGGATCATTATCCGGATCCTGGATGCTGAAAACTTCCTGTACACATTCGTCCGCCTCTCCAAGCAGAAACTCTGGACCAAAGACTATTCCAACGTGATTTTGGTTGTTGGGTTCTGTCACCTTCAGATAGGCAACCGCTGCGATGGCCTCCGTGGAGGCGTCCGAGAACACGTGGAGTTCTTTCTTTATGCTAGAGGAAAGTGAAGTTTTAATATAGCATCTCGGGATATGGATCTCATCCAAGGCACACAAGGATCGCTTCCAGGCTTCCCATTTTTGCTCTTTCTCGGAGGGAAGTGGGGTATCCCAATCCTTGACTGTTTCAGAAAACTGTCTCAGTAGAGATTTACCTTGTATGGTGATGGGCGCTACAAATCCCAGCGGATCAAATAGGCTGTTTACCACTGATAGGACGCCTCGTTTTGTGAATGGCTTGTCTGCACAACTTATCTGAAAACCGAAGGAGTCAGCCGAGAGATCCCATCTGAGGCCCAAGCTCCTCTGCACAGGTGGACTGTCCAGTCCCAAGTTAATGTCCTTGAATCCTGGTGCATGATCGCCTGATTCGAAGGCCCTCATAACGGCCAGGCTGTTTGAAGCAATTTTGTGTAGTCTAAGTTTAGCTTGGTACAACATACTTTGAGTCCTTTTAAGCAGATCGATAGCCGCTTCTTCAGTCGGTAGTGATTTGAGTCTATAGTCTACGTAGAAGTCCTTTTCTACAAAGTCTCTGGCGTCTTTACCGTACTTGGATTCTCCCTCTAATGCAGTTCGCCGAAGGCCTTAAGTTGCCACGGCAGGTGAAGGGCTGTTTCCAAATACGTGTACCCTCATACGATATTCTGCCATCTCTGCGTTGGTGTCATTATTCTTGTACCACAGAAACCTGAGGAAATTCCGGTGGTCCTCTCTGACTACGAAACAGTGGAACATCTGTTCAATGTCAGCGGTGATGGCAACGAGCTCTTTTCTGAACCTCATCAGCACTCCAACTAGGTTATTCGTCAGATTAGGACCTGTGAGAAGGACATCATTAAGAGATACACCTTGATGTTTGGCACTTGAGTCGAAAACAACCCTAATTTGATTAGGTTTCCGTGGGTGATACACTCCAAATGAAGGCAAGTACCAGCACTCGTCGTTCTTCCCTAAGGATGGAGCTGGTTCTGCATGGTTGTTGCGAAATATTTTGTCGATAAAGGCAACGATGTGTTCTCTCATCTCAGGCTTGCTGTTCATGGTACGCTGAAGAGAGTTAAATCTAGACAGAGCTTGTTCCCTATTGTTCGGGAGTCTCACCCTGGTAGCTCGGAAGGGTAATGGAGAAACCCAGTGATTGGTTTCGTCTTTAAGGAACTCATTGTCCATTATCTTGATAAATTCTCTGTCCTCTACTGACAAAGCTACTTTATCATCGTCCTTGCTGGTATGAAAGACTAATCTTCCCAAGTTGTCGGCAAAGGGAGGAATGTCGTCAGGTGGTTGTATGAGGTCTGGAGGCTTCTCTTTCACCTCATAGTGATGAGGGCAAGGCTTAATGCAAGTTGTGCGTCCATCTCCACGCACGTACGTTTTGAATGAGTGGATTTTTGGCTGATCCAAACATACATTTCCTATGACTACCCATCCCAAGTCCAGTCTCTGGGCGTATGGTGCATAGTCGGGACCATTACACTGTTGACGCACCTTGTGTACCCTTAGATTGTCTCTGCCAAGCAGGAGTAGAATCTCGGCGTTGTTGTCCATAGGTGGGATAACGTTGGCTAGGTGCCTTAGGTGTGGATGGTGAAATGCAGCTTCCGGGGTAGGAATTTCATCCCTATGGTTGGGTATTTGATCGCATTCGATCAGCGTCGGTAGAGGTATCTCCGTATTTCCACTGACTGAACAAGCGATGAATCCTTGTGCCCTCCTGCCGCTAGTCTCTATGCGACCTGAGCAGGTGTTTAAGATGTAGGGTTCTGATGGTCCCTTTATTCCAAAGGCTTCAAAGAATTTAGGTCCTGCTAGGGAGCGGTTGCTTTGGTCGTCAATGATGGCATACATTTTTACTGCCTTTTCTGATAGCCCCTCCGGGTAGACCTTGATTAGGCATATGCGGGCACAACATTTCTCACTCTGGCCCTCCCCACATACGTCCAAGCATGAGCAGGAAACAGCGGTGGCTGTGTTAGCGTGGTTCTGGGGCTCCCCGCCATGACTCGGAGCAGGACTGGTGGTGACAGCAGCCGGTGAATCCCTTGTGAGTGGAATTGGGTGCATAGCTGAGGCATGTCTATCACTATGACACTCCTCACATTTGATAATGGATTTACAGTCCTTAGCCATGTGCTCCAATGAAGCGCAGCACCTGAAGCATACCCCAAGCTCGGTGAGGACTTTCTTGCGCTCCTGTATGGTTTTGGATCTAAACCCTCTGCATTTGTTCAGCGAGTGTGGTTTTTTATGAATGGGACATTCACGATTGAAGGCCTCCTGATGAGGTAGTGTACTGTCTACCAGTGGGTACTGCGGATGATGGTAGGTTAGTCTTTCTAACATTCACGCTGCTCTTAAAGTCTCTGTGTTTATGTACAATACTTTCATACCTTGATGATGGTGTCACTGAGGCTGTAGTATTGAACTCCAGGAAGTCGAGGCTGGGGTCATTCCTCATCTGGGACTGTTCATCGATGAATCTACAGAAATGAATAAATGGGGGAAAGGTGACGTCATGCACTCTTTTGTACCTTGAGACTGATGCCGCCCACTTCTCTTGCAGGCTGTATGGTAGCTTCACGACAATTGGGTTCACCCCATGGGCTGTATCCAGGTAGCACAGCCCAGACAGACGAGGGTCTCTTTTGGCGAGCTCCAGTTCCATGAGCAAATCACTTAAATCCTGAAGCTTATGGACATCCTTGAGACTGATCTTGGGGACGTTCTGCAGTCTCCTGAATAGTGCCTTCTCTATTGCTTCTGCGCTGCCAAAGGTGCGTTCGAGTCTCTGCCAGGCTGCAGCGAGACCTGCTTCTGCTTGTCCCACATAGACAGTTCTAAGGCTCTTGATCCGATTTGTGGAGCCTGGGCCCAGCCAGTTGATCAAGAGGTCGAGCTCCTGCTCTGCAGTTAGGTTGAGGTTGGCGATGGCGGCTTTGAAGGTTGCCTTCCAGGCTCTGTAGCTCTCTGCACGGTCATCAAATTTTGAGAGACTGGTGTTAATTAGCTCTCTGCTCACCATAAACCTGGCAAACTCAGACATATCTGATTTCTCACTGCTTGTTGCCATGACAACTTGTGATGCCCCTGGGGCGTATAGGCTGCGTGGCGTGAAAGGGTGAGATGCTTCCGGGTAGAATGATGTTGCTGCAGGGTTGAGCTGTGGTCTAGCCTCTGTAGATTCTGATGACTGCTGCTTGAGCTGTGGACGTAGGCCAGGAAACACCTGGTAGCCATCTTGCTGTAATAACTGCCCTTGAGAGAGCGCGTCTGGGCGACTGTTATTGGATTGCTCGGGTGCTGTGGGTGTCACTGGCACTGCAGGTAGAGCTGACTTGGAGGTTTCAGTGTTGTTGGCTTGGACAGTACTGCACACTGGGGGTGGTGCAGATAACTGTTTCAGTACGTAGTCGCTGGTGCGATCAGCTGGATCGTCTATCTCCTCTGGTGGTAAGCAGACTGAATCAGGGCCTTGGCTCAATGCTTGCTCAAGTAGTCTTACTCTTGCTAATGCGATTTCCTCTTCCCTCTCTGATTCAAGGATCTTTATTCGAGCCTCTGCTTCTGCTTCTGCCCTCTTGGCCTTTGCCTCCACTTCTGCCCTCTTGGCTTCTACCTCCGCTTCTGCCCTCTTGGCTTCTGCCTCCGCTTCTGCCCTCTTGGCTTCTGCCCTCTTGGCTTCTTCCTCCGCTTCTGCCCTCTTGGCTTCTACCTCCGCTTCTGCCCTCTTGGCTTCTGCCCTCTTGGCTTCTGCTTCAGCCCTCGCAAGGACTTCTTTTTCGGTGAAGGAACGCCTCACTTTGGATTGCTCTGCATTTATGCGGGCCTCTAGTAATCTGTCGCTCAGGGCGGAGCTTCTGGAGCATGATGATCTGTAGGACCGCGAGGAATGTTTGGATGAATGCGATCTGTGTGATCTAGTTTCTTGCAAATGTGAGATACGGAGTTCCACTTTATCTTTACCGTCCAGCACCATGGCGTCTCTTTGTCTGTCTATTGATTCTGCCTTGCACAACTCTGACGGGGCTTCTTCAATATTAGAGTCTTTTAGAAAGGTTATATACCTTGTGGACAGTCTCTTGTATCTTTCATGGGCTGCGTTCAGCCGCCCGACGGCAACTTGTAAACTGGTGGCATCGCCTGAGGAGGACTTAAGTCCTGATATGAGGGAGGAAACTCGTTCCCATAGCTCTTCCAGGTTGTCACATAGCTCATCTTTCCTGGTGTGATAATTTTCTGTGATCTTTATAGTTGGTTTGAGAGAGCGCCTTGGTCGCGTGACTTGGTCTGCTGGAAGTGTGGGTTCTACCTCCAGCTCTTCATAATGATCAGTATCAGGTTGTATTTGCTTTGTTTCATCACTGGGGAACTGTACGAGGTCCTTTTCGGCCATTTTGATTTAAGGTGCGCTGTCTCTTTAAGAAATCGAACTTTTGAATTGGGGGCTGAAAATTGCAGTGCGGCTCAGATGAGGCACCCCGATGAGTTTCCCAAGGTGTTTTGAGTGAATTGCGGGGTTTTGGTTTGAGGGAGGCCCCGCGTGCGTGAACAGTTCTTATATCATGCGAGCAAGGGTTAATATAGGATGTAGAAAGTGGCTTGGCGAGTAGTGGAGGACTTCCAGGCGAGACTATATCTACTGCGGACACGCCGTGCTTCCCCTTAGGCTTATGGGACGTGCACTGTTGCTGGGCAGATTTGCTGGGAGTGGGCCTGTTGCAGGGGAGGTTCCTGAGTGTGGCGCTGGGCTCTGAGGGAACCTGTAGCCGGCATTGGACATTCAGACGGATATTGACTGGGGTATAAGGCTTTAAGGCAGTTTTTGACTGTTCTGTCCCCACATGAAGGCGATTGAAGGTGTAACTGATAATGGCTTTGTGACTGGCCTACCTTCGTATCCAAGCAGTGGAGCAGACCGGACCGGCAGATGCTCAGGTTAGATGGATCCAGACGTAGACATGAGGATGCAATCAAACGTGGGTTTATTTGATCCAGAGCAGTGACATACAGTGATACAATACAGGAATGCAGTAGATGCTGTCATGTGGATGTCTTTGCTGAGGCTAACTGCTGAGGCTACTGCTGGTCAAAAACTGATGCCTTCACAAGCCGAGGTGTGTGTCTCCAGTCACAAAGAATGCAGCACTGAAAAAGGCTACAGGAAGTGACCAGGCCCAAGGCTGCTAAAACCACGCCCAGAGATAAAACTTTATAGACAACGAACGAGGCGTGCAGCATACAAATTCCGGCCAGCAGATGGCAGCAGAGAACAATAGACTTAAACAACATAGGTAAAACAAGAAATACAGTGCAGAAATTCAATATAAAAGGAACAGCACAAAGTGTTTGGTGCTACTCACAGTGATCTCTGCTCCTCTGCTGGATCCAACCGACGAAAAGGACCAGCAGAGGAGCAGAGAAGCCATATAACAGATCATATTTACTAATATGATCTGTTATATGACTTGTGATTGGATTTTTTGAAAATCGCCAGCCTGCCAGCCAATGATCGTTGCTGGCAGGCTGGTGACGAACTTCTTCTTTAACTTTTGCCAGCCCGCGATGCGCATGCGTATATGATTGACTCTGCGCAGCGCTGCCACCTCCGGAACGCGATCCTGCGTTAGGCAGTCCGGAGGTGGTTAATGGTGTTTTTTATTTTTACTGCATTTTGTACATTTTTTTTTATTTTTGGTGTTGGTATACTTGCATCCTGCATTTTGGAAATAAAAAACTAAACACTAAAATTATACCAACTACAACACTGCATATGTAGACTTTTCAGTATTTTACTACATACTTTAAAGTAACATCTGCAAGCCGCAGCTATTAACAATCTGCAAATAAGGCTACATGCACACGAATGTTTGTTTCCGTGTCCGTTCCGTTTTTTTGCGGATAAGATGCGGACCCATTCATTTCAAAAAGTGCGGATAGCCTAGGCCAGTGACGTCATGTTCATTGGCCACATGGTCTAGGCGCAGCTTAGTCCCATTCAAATGAGAATAGGTTACCAGTATTAAATACTTGGAAAATCCCTTTAATTGGCTGTGACTCTGCATTCTAAGGTTTGAGGCAGCCTAGCGATATACCACTTTACCTTAGAGGCGGATTTAAGTCCCTTAGGCCTACCATAGTGTTGATTGCGAATATTCTAATTGCGAATTTTTATCGCGAATATTGGCACTTCAAGAATTCGAGAATATCTAGAATATAGTGCTATATCTTCGTAATCGCGAATATTCTAGATTTTTTTTTATCAGTACCCATGATCCCTCACTGCTTCTTGCTTGTGGGCCAATGAGAAGGCTGCAATATCTTTGACTTTAGGAGTAGTATTGATCGCGAATTTTAGTTTCGGGAATTTTAACACAAAATTTACGTTTGACGATTTTCGCAATAAAGAAAAAAATTACTGAAGATCACGAATTCGCGAATATATGACGAATATTCGCCCAAATATTAGCGAAATATCGCAAATTGAAACCATAGGAAATGATTCTGAGGGCCCACTCTCTGTGTATATAGGACCTTAAGGGACCTGTTTTAATAGGGGTCCATTATTGTCAGAGCTTGGGCCCACTGGAGGATCCTCTGGTGGGCCAGTCCCACACTGCACATTTTATCACCTTATGGATTTTTCAGGATCAGAATTGTATGCAGATTTCGTACAGGGAAACTCTGCCTTAGGGCTCATGCACATGACCGTATGCCCTCCGAGACATACGGTCCGTGAGCGGGCTATATGTCCTGGAGCGGCATACATCGCGCGAACGGGAGCGCACAGCATCATAGGTTACTATGATACTGTGCGCATTGGGCTGCCCGCGGGACTATTGTCCTGCACTTTTATGATCATATGAGTGCAGGACAGTAGTCCCGCAGGCGGCCCGATGCGCGCAGTATCATAGTAACCTATGATGCTGTGCACTCCCGTGCGCACGATGTATGCTGCTCCGGGACATATGGCCCACTCACGGACCGTATGTCTCAGAGGGCATACGGTCGTGTGCATGAGCCCTTAAACTAAAGATTCGTATATATTCTATTATGGAATTGCATGTGTCAGTCTTCTTATTGCTCCTTTTATTGCTGACAAATAGGTACATTCCTGTCACACAGTTAGGGCTTGTTCATACGAACGTGTGAAGCCCGTGCCTATTCTGTGGACCGCAAATTGCTGTCCGCAATGCACGGGCACCATCCGTGGGGCAGGCGCATGGGGATCGCAGACCCATTCACTTGAATGGGTCCGCGATCCTTCCGTTCCGCAAAAAGATAGAGCAAGTTCTATCTTTTTGTGGTGCGGAAGCACGGAACGGAACCCCAGAAAGCACTCTGTAGTGCTTCCGTAGTGTTCCGTTCCGTTATTCTATTCATTTCAATGGGTCCGCAAATCCATGATGCGGAATGGCAACGGAACGATGCCCGTGTATTGCGGATCCGCAAATGCGGTCCGCAATATGGCAACGGGCATCACACGTTCGTGTGAACGAGCCCTTAGACTGAAAATAACGATTGAACATCACTGTCTATACAGTATATGCAGTGGTGGGATTTGCGGTGGCTCCAAAAACAATACAGGGTCTCCTGAACACCGTTAAGATGTCACCATGCGTTTCTGCTATCTGGAGGGGTTGGTAAGGTGTGATGCATCCCAATGGGAATAAGTCCACAAATTCAGGGTTTAAAGTAAACCAGTGTGCTTCTTTACTGGAGGAATGTAGGTACAAAATAATACAGGCAATACACTGACCTGGCTTCTCCAGTCTTCCCTCTGCTAGCAGAAGGTTCTGTGTTGAGGAACGGCCTGAACTGGCTGTTCCTCTGTTTCTTAAATTGACTGATAACCTGGCCAAAGGGCTGGTGGCTCAAGATCTGTGGCTTAGTTGTCCAGCTGGCTTCCTGGTCAAAGACCTTGTGACCCAGGGTCTGTGGCAGAGTATCCTTGTCTCAGCATCTTCTTCTGGTCACTCGTGCAGTATGGCTGAGTTTCTCCTAGTAAACACAGGCCCCTATGTGCATTATACAACTAGTAGCTCTGACTGCTTTACTTTTATACAGTTTCTAACTGATATAGAACCATCTAGTGGGGGAGGTAATGCTGGAGAAGCCCATAAACAATGTTGCAGTTCAAGGCTGCCACAATCTTGTATTCGGTCTCAATACAAGTCGAAGTCAATGGGAATAACAAAGCAGTCTTCAGATGTAAATAACAGTCCGACAGAGCTACATCATATGGAAACTCAGATCTGCATAGTCCCTCATAAAAGCAATGGAAAATTACCAGCTTCTGTGAACAGGCTGGAATTTCAAAAAGTCTCTTAGTATGAACTGGCTGTGCATTAACCCTTTCTACCAGGGGCATAGCTAGATTGGGCCTCATTGCAAATTTTTGAATGGGGCCCCTCTCCAGCAACTTGCCAACAGCAGCAGCAGGCACCTGCCGCATATGGAGCTGGATCACCTAGACCAGATTTGTGGTGGTGATCATACTTATCCTGAATCTGCCGCTGGGTTCCAGCTCTACCGCTAACTCTTCAGGTCCAGGGTGTCTCTGCATCAACATCCATGTTGACAGGGGTGGCATGACCAATGCTGCCATAGACGGGCCTCAGTAGTGACTGTTATTATGGGCTATTGGAGGACATTACAGGGAGAAAGGTATAAGAAGAAGGAACTACATCTCCCAGCAAGTCCACCCAGTTGTTATAGGGTATCATTAGACATTATAAAATGAAGTATAAGAGGAGAGAACTACAACTTCAAGTATTTTCAGACTGTTATTATGGAGCATAAATGAACATTAGAGGAAGAGGGATATGAGGAAAGAACTGCAACCTCCAGCATGTCCAGAATGTTATTATAGAGAATCAGTGGAAATTACAGGGAGCAGGATATGAGGAGAGAGCTACAACTCCCAGTATGTCCAGACTGTTATTATGGGGCATCAACTGACATTACATAGGGATATAACAGGAGAGAACTACAACTCTTAGCAAGGCCACTTTGTTATTATAAGGCACAAGTAAACATTATAGAGAGATGGCTATAAGAGGAGAGAACTACAACTTCCCTTTAAGTTCACCCAGATTTTAAGGAGAACATGGAGATGGCATTAGTCAGGCTCGGACTGGCCCACCAGGGAGGCTGGGGGTTCATCGGTAGGCCCCTAGTCTCCTGTGCCCGAGATAAGATGGAGGAGTAATTATTTCTCTTGTTTCTCAGGAGAGAGAATTATTGTAACCACTAGGTAAAAATATCGCACAGTGATTCAGCCTCCTACTGGTGTACATTGTACAGGAGGCCCCGCAGTATCTCCTGAGCTTCCCAGGCTGCTGGCAGTGAAGGAGGAGAGAACATGTCTGGCCATCCTCCTGCCCTCCCTGCTGTCAGAAAACTGTGGTTACTGAAGCGAAAGACTCCTCTGGAAGGCTGGGCTGATTTCTCAGGTATGTGACAGTAGTGAGCTGTAGGAGACTGTAAGGGGGAAATAGGGGATTTCTTTATAGTAGACTCAGATCTGTGTATGTGTGCTGCTCTCTGCAGAGTTCAGAGTGGCATTGGGGGGACTCTGCCCTAGGTCCCCCCAATGCCTCTGCTTTAGGAGCATTAGTGCCACAGCTCCAGATGCCCCCCAATGCCCCCACTCTAA
Organism: Bufo bufo; assembly: GCF_905171765.1. Lineage (NCBI taxonomy): Eukaryota > Metazoa > Chordata > Amphibia > Anura > Bufonidae > Bufo > Bufo bufo. The sequence continues at coordinate 219,061,891 of NC_053391.1, forward strand.
ATGCACCCCTAATATTGACTCTTCTCTAGTTGCCCCCTAATACCTCTGCTCCAGGATCACCACTATTACCCTGCCTCAGGCGACCCTAATGCCTCTGCTTTAGGTGCACCCCATAAATGCCCCAGCTCCAGGTGCCCCCACTCTAAATGCACCGCTAATATTGCCTCTTCTCCAGTTACCCCTGCTCCAGGATCCCCACTATTACCCTGCCCCAGGTGACCCTAATACCTCTGTTTCAGTTATGACCCTCCGTTTGTGCCCTTTGCTCACGTTGCTCCACTAGCATATTTGCTTGGCCTTTTTTAAAGGTTATGACCTGCAAAGGGGGTTGGACTTATGACTGAAAAATTCTGCACAGTGCGTCATATTCTCCAGTATTGACACGTATGGTTTACATGGCGGCAGTGATAATATTCCGTATTTACAGGCATCACTGCTACCATGTAAAGAGATACTGGTGGTGGAATGGTGGAGGATTTAAAGGGATTGTCCATATTTTCAAGTTATCCTCTCCACACCATAGGTCATAACTATATGATTAGTGGGGTCCGATTCTGTGACCCCCACTGATCCCAGCAACGGGTCCTGTTCCCCTTTTTTGATGGTGTGGCAGGCCACACATATGCCCTGCTGCTCCATTAATTCTCTTTGGAACCACTGGAATTAGCCAGCGCTGTACTCTGCCATCTCCGGTGACCCCACAGAGAACGGATGGAGAGGCAGTGCATATGCTCGACCTGCCACTCAGTCAAGAAGGGGGATCAGTGGGGGCTCCAGTGTTCAGACCCCACGGATAGGGAATGTGAAAAGGTCCAACAGCTATGACACGACAGGTGATAAGTGCCTGATTGGAGGGGGTCTGACCGCTGGGACCCCCATGATCAAGGGAACGTGGTCTTAAGGCCCTTGTGTACATAGATTGGTGGTAATGTCATTGAATGCCTCAGGACCCCTTTTTTCATGATCAGTGGGTGTTCCAGCAGTCAGACCCCAGCAATCTGATATTTATCACCTATCCTGTAGATAGGCAATAGGTCATTATGGTAGGACAACCCTTTTAATTATAATATTATGTACAAAATGAGGAGGTTAAGATTTGGTAAATTTCATGCCAGACATTTATGCTTAAAGAGGACCTTTCACCTGGAAAAACATTGTGAACTAAGTATCCTGACATATACAGCGGCGCCCAGGGATCTCACTGCACTTACTATTATCCCTGGGCGCCGCTCTGTTCTCCCGTTATGCCCTGTGAGCTCTGCGCTGCGATTGGCCAGCGCTACAGCCTAGGAGGAGGAGACGCCCACAGAACAAGGGCAGTCTCCGCCTACTATAACTTACTGAGCGAAGATACCGGAGGGCATAACGGGAGAACAGAGCGGCGCACAGGGACAATAGTAAGTGCAGTGAGATCCCTGGGTGCCGCTGTATATGTCAGGATACTTAGTTCACAATGTTTTTCCAGGTGAAAGGTCCTCTTTAAAGGGTTTGTCTCACTTCAGTAAATGGCATTTATCATGCAGTTAATACAAGGCACTTACTAATGTATTGTGATTGTCCATATTGCCTCCTTTCCATCACATTATACACAGCACGTATCCGTGGTTATTACCACCGTGTAATCCAGCAGTGGTGGCCGTGCTTACACACTATAGGGAAAGGCTGGAAGTGACCATAGGCCAACACCTTTACCTATAGTGTGCAAGCACGGCCACCGCTTCTGGATTGCAGAGTGGTCAAAACCATGGATACGTGCTGTGTATAATGTGATGGAAAAGAGTCAATATGGACAATCACAATACATTAGTAAGTACCCATGTATTAACTTTCTCTTCATGATAAATGCCAATTGCTGAAGTGAGACAACCCCTTTAAGTGTGTTACACTTAATAGGATTAGGCATAAATGTCTTGGTGTGTGTATTGCGTGTTTCCTATGTGTGATTGGTGTGTGCTATATATGATCAAATGAATAAAGAGCACAGTGAAAAACGGCGGCACTACTCAGACATGCAAGAACGACCCCAAAAGACAGTCAGACTCCTACCATTCAGCATCTAAGCAACATCTTCTGTGGTGCAAAGCATGCCAGGACAACAGGTACAAATATGCACAGTGATGAGAGAGAGAAAATGCGGCACTCATCAAGTTGCTAATACAATTTCAGGCTTTATTCCTTCATATATGGAAACAACAGACAGGCAGGGGAGCGGAATAAGCCCTTCACTGAGGATCGGCAGTGACGGCCGTTTCGCGCTGAACTAGCGCTTCGTCGGACCGCTATGACGTCTCTGCGAACCGGACGTATCAGTGGTGTATGTGCAGTATGTGACATATGCATCAGTGGCATGTGAACCATGTATAAGTGTCTTGTGTCCCACATCTGTCCAATAAGTGATTGGTGTGCGCTGCATGTGTCTTGTTTCTGACTGACTTAAGTGCAGGACATCCATATATGTGTAAATTCTGCCACATGTATGTTTGTGCATTTTGCTGTGAAAGTCTGCCATCATACTTCATCTTTAATATTTCTGTTATCACTGTAAGTGCTAATGAACACGATCGTTGGGTGTTTTGCAGTCCGCAAATTGCGGATCAGCAAAACATGGATATGGGGTTTGTACATTCTACATTATACGGAACAGAACAGCCGGCCTCTAATAGAACAGTCCTATCCTTGTCTGTAATGCCGACAATAATAGGACATGTTCTATCATTTTGCAGAACGGCCATGCGGACATACAGACACGGAATGCACACAGAGTCTTTTTTTTATTTTTTTTTCGGCCCCATTGAAGTGAGGGGAACGGTACAGACATGGGGAAAAAAATAAGTTGGTGTGCAGGAGCACTAAGGTGGGCCCCCAGAATCAGTTACGCTGGTGGGCCATAAGTACCCCAGTCCGACACTGGCATTAGCTCATGGGATTGATAGCTTAGCACAGAAGAAACAGGCTGACATCTGAAATTCAAGATGGTGTCTAATCGTAAGCAGACCTAATGATCAAACGCTAGACTTTTTTATGTGTATTTTACACTTTACTGCAATCCAGCATCTTGTCTGCTTCAGATCAGACACCATTTTTAGATTTCATTTATTCGGCCTTCAAGATGCCCCCGTGGCTCTGCCTGAGGAGGACAGTCTGATTATCTTTCCATGGTTTTCTTATTAGATATTATTATAAGACTTTTAATATAATATAATATATAATATAATACATATATTATAAGATAATGTATATACAGCCAGGGAGGCTGAGCTGTGATCTTCATCATAACTGTGTGACAGAAATCCGTCTATTCATCGTCAGTCACCGTGACAGGAGTTGGCATCCCTATGGAGAGCCTGTGTGGAACAGTCCATCAAAAAATATGATACTGAGAGTTCTGGTGCCTGTATGAGTGACACAGCTTTATCCATACTGACTCATAGAGGAAAAGCGTGTCAACCTAGCATGATTCAGATCGTTGTTAGGCAACAGCTCCGGTGTGGCAGATGAAAGCAGCAGGAGAAATAACAGCTGTAAGCGTCTCACATGGAATTGCTTACATAAACACTTTGAAAACTTTAGTTCTTGGTGAAGTTTCCCTGTATGAAATTAATTAAATCTCACTGAGTAGTCCTATTAAAACAGGTATAGAAAACAAAAGCACACTCCCCAATACAATAATTTCTCAAAAATTTGATTCGGACAGTTGGCCGAAATTTCCAAAAAGATTCATTCGTGGCGAATCTCGTTAAAGAAAAACAGCTATTTCCTGGCTGCAGAGAGCCTATATAGTGGTGTAGAACACTGTGTCTTGCAGAAACACGTATAGAAAGTCTGCTGTGGTAGTAAAACAATACTGTGAGTCAGTATGACACGCAGATGACAGGTGTCGCTCTTAGAATCACTGCACACTTAATGGGGCCAAAACTGACCAAATACCTCAAGTGTGAACTCAGCCTTACAGGTCAATGTTAGCGCCAGGTATAAAGAACGTGCAGAGGCCCATGATCCTACTATAGCGTGAAAGAGCGCACTCCTTTTACACCATCGTCAGCTGATTCCACATAGATTTTTACAGAACCTGTTCTATTAAACTCTTATACAAGTAGAGACCTCCGACAGAGTGGCGAGGGTGTCAGCAGTAAGTTTGTGTTGACGTCACTGATTCACTGATTATCTTGCACTTGCTCCATCAGAACCATAACCCCCAAAAACGGATCCTGTCTGTTAAAGATCCGCCTTTACTCGGTCAGCATTTGGTCAGTATTCCATCAGTATTGCTGAAGCAAAAAAAGAAAAAGAAAAATAGGAGTAGATTCAAAACAGAGATGACACGTGAATGGAATATTTACATGTCTTCTGTGTTTTGTACCCACTCCTGCTTTTGGCTACCAAATCATAAGCCAATTCTGATGCAAAATAGGGACCATGTCATACAGGCCTTACAGCTTCTACATAGACAGGATCAGTCGTGAGTCTCATTTTTCCTTCCTTCTGACAGATCAGAAGGGTCAAATAAATGGTGATGTCATCCTGGCCAAAAAGGAAAAATAGTGGCCCAGTCATGGAGTGGGGAGGGTGGGAACAGCATGAGAAGTCCACAGAGTAGCCCTGTGACAGATTGGTGAGGTGGCAGCAGCATGAGGAGACCACAGAGTGTCCCAGTGACCTAGGAGTGAGCTGGCAGCAGCATGAGGAGACCACAGAGTGGCCCAGTGACAGATTGTGGAGGTTGCAGCAGCATGAGGAGACCACAGAGTTACCCAGTGACAGAGTGTTAAGGTGGCAGCAGAATGGGGAGACCAAAGAGTGGCCCAATGACAGAGTGGTGAGCTGGCAACAACATGAGGAGATCACAGAATAGCCCAGTGACATAGTGGTGAGGTGGAAACAGCATGAGGAGACCACAGAGTGGCCCAGTGACATAGTGGTGAGGTGGCAGCAGCATGAGGAAACTGCCGAGTGTTAAGGTGGCAGCAGCATGAGGAAACTGCCGAGTGTTAAGGTGGCAGCAGCATGAGGAGACCACAGAATGGCCCAGTGAGTTGTGAGGTGGCAGCAGCATAAGCAGACTGCAGAGTGGTGAGGTGGCAGAAGAAAGAGGAGACCACAGAGTGACCTAGTGACATAGGAGTGAGCTGGAAGCAGCATGAGGAGACCACAGAGTGGCCCAGTGACAGAGTGGTGAGGTGACAGCAGCATGAGGAGACTGCAGAGTGGTGAGGTGGCAGAAGAAAGAGGAAACCACAGAGTGACATAGGAGTGAGCTGGCAGCAGCATGAGGAGACCAAAGAGTGGCCCAGTGAAAGAGTGTTGAGTGGGAAGGTGGCAGCAGCATGTGGAGACCACAGAGTGGTAAGGTGGCAGCAGCATGAGGAGACCACAGAGTGGGGATGTGGCAGCAGCATGATGAATACTGTAATCTGTCTGTCTGAGTGAATAAATCACTTTTTTTCACCAACTACCGGTGAGTGCTGCGGATTATTGAAATTTCTAGCAGCATGATGAGGCCACAGAGTGTCCCAGTGACATAGTAGTGAGGTGGCAGCAGCATGAGGAGACCACAGAGTGGCCCAGTGACATAGTGGTGAGGTGGCAGCAACATGAGGAGACCACAGAGTGGCCCAGTGACATATTGGTGAGCTGGCAGCAACATGAGGAGACCACAGAGTGGTGAGGTGGCAACAGCAGGAGGAGACCACAGAGTGACCTATTGGCAGAGTGTTGAGGTGGTAGCATCATGAGGAGACCACAGAGTGGCCCAGTGACATATTGGTGAGCTGGCAGCAGCATGAGGAGACCACAGAGTGGTGAGGTGGCAACAGCATGAGTAGAACAGAGTGGTCCAGTAACAGAATGGTGAGATGGCAGCAACATGAGACCACAGAGTGGCCCAGTGACACAGTGGTGAACTGACAGCAGCATTAGGAGACCACAGAGTCGTGAGGTGGCAGCAGCATGAGGAAACCACAGAGTAGCCCCATGACATAGTGGTAAGCTGGCAGCAGCATGAGGAGACCACAGAGTGGCCCAGTGACATAGTGTTGCGGTGGCAGCAGCATGAGGAGACCACAGAGTGGCCCAGTGATATAGTGTTAAGGTGGCAGCAGCATGAGGAGACTGCAGAGTGGTGAGGTGGCAGCAGCAAGAAGAGACCACAGAATGGCCCAGTGAAAGAGTGGTGAGGTGGCAGCAGCATGAAGAGACCACAGAATAGCCCAGTGACAGAGTGGGAAGGTGGCAGCAGCATGAGGAGACCACAGAGTGGTGAGGTGGCAGCAGCATGAGGAGACCACAGAGTGGCCCAGTGACATAGTGATGAGGTGGGGGGCAATACCAGTACCACCTGAAGATGATAGGTGGAAGTAGGAGCACCTGGCAGCAGGTGTGTGCATCAGGTAGCAGCATCAGAATAGTAGCTGAAGCAGGTAACCAGAAGAAACAGGTCTCTTTTGACAAAGGTTAGGTGTGGCACCATGGATGATCTAGTGTGATGCATCAGGCACTGGTGTGTGGAAATCCTGGCTGATCCACGCCTGATTCATCTTTACAAAGGTCAGTTTCTCCACCCGCTCTGATGCCACACTGCTGGACTATCACAAAAGCTTGTCTAGGGAAAACTCAGCCATTTGCGGACACAAATCGAGTTTGGCTGCCCAGTATTCCAGGGGATCTTCAATGTGGGGTGGCAGGGTGCACTCCAAGTATGTCACAACCTGCTGGTTCAGGGTCTGCTCTATGTCTAGCTGCTGCTGAGTAGTTTTTTCAGTAGGCTGGTGAAGAAAACTGCTCATCAATGACTGTAGACTTACGTTTCTGCTGATGGAGCTGGTACTGCTCCTGCCCCACCCCAGAAGCAATGGCAGTGGAGAGGATGGGCCAACTGACTACATAGAATGTCTCTATAGTACAGTTTGTCCTCCCTCTAAGCGGGTGTAAAAAAGGCCCCCATTTTAGACCGGTAGCGAGGGTCTAACATGTTCGGAGAGCCAGTAGTCATCTCTCTGGCGAATGGTGACAATTCGGCTGTCACTATGCAAGCAAGTGAGCATGCATTGGGGCATTTGCGCAAGTGACTCGGAGGGACTCCCTGCCTCTATCTCCACTGCATACTGCCACGGTGTGTCTGGGTCCTCTGCCTTATCTTCCTTATCGCCCTGTAGCTCCTCTGACTGCTCCTGCTCCACCTGCTCCTCCTCTCCTGTCATCTGTGTAGAAAAACCACAAATTTTTCTACACATTGCTTGTGCTCGAATGTCCTCCTCCTCCTCTAGTTCATCCCATGCAGGGCTCATGTGACCATGAGATGTAGTCTACACATCTCCTGTCCCCTGGCCAGCCAGATTTAGCAGCATCTGTTCCAGGACATGAATTAGTAGAATGACGTTGTTCATCCCGTAGTCCTGGCAACTGACAAATAAAGTGGTCTCCTCAAAGGGCTTGAGCAAACTGCAGGTGTCACGCATGAGCTGCCACTGGATAACATCGGTTACACAGGGGAGTACCTCTGTTCGTCTGTATCATCAATAAATCGTTTATGGCCTTTCTCTGTTCATATAATCAGTCCAACATATGGAGGGTGGAATTCCAACGGGTGGAAACGTCGCATATCAGCCTATGTTGGGGGATGCCAATCTGCTGCTGCAGCTAAAAGAGGGTGTGCTTTGCGGTGTTCGAGTGGCTAAAGTGCATGCAAAGTTTCCTGGCCATTTTCAGGATGTCTTGTAGATGGAGTGAAGACTTTAGGAACCGCTTTACAACCAGATTGAATACGTGCACCATGCAGGGCGCATGGCTCAGCCCTCCTTGATGCAGTGCTGACACCATGTTCTTCCCGTCGTCAGTCACCATGGTTCCGATTTTGAGTTGTCGAGGAGAAGCAGGGATTCGATTTCTTGATGAAGGATGCGGAGCAGTTCCTCCCCTGTGTGACTCCATTCGCCCAGGCAAACTAGGTGCAGAAAAGCGTGACACCACCGTGCCCTGCACATGTGGTATGCTGGAGGAGCACTGAAAATTGTCCCTACAGTGGAGGCTGAGAACACGGTGGATGATGAGGAGGCATAGGCGGACATTGTCGCAGGACAAACGGCGTGAGAACATGGAGGCAGAAGCAGGGTCACCTGGCCAAGTTGCTGGTGTGGCAGGGCAGGAACCACATTTACTCAGTGGGCCATAAAGAACATATATTGTCTTTGAGCGTAGTTACGGCTCCACACGTCGGCGCTGTCGTGCACTTTGGCAGACACCGACAAGCTCAAGGACTGGCCCACCTTCTGTTCTACATACAGTACAGACCAAAAGTTTGGACACACCTTTTCTTTATTTTCATGAGTATGAAAATTGTAGATTCACACTGAAGGCATCAAAACTATGAATTAACACATGTGGAATTATATACATAACAAACAAGTATGAAACAACTGAAAATATGTCATATTCTAGGTTCTTCAAAGTAGCCACCTTTTGCTTTGATTGCTGCTTTGCACACTCTTGGCAAAGCAGGCCTGCTCCCCTTCACTCACTGAAGCCATGGCACCAGGAGTGGGATAGTTTGTGGACTCTCTGCAGTCCTTGGTAGCCATTTTTTTGGTTTTTCTTTGCAGTTTGTACTGGAGGTGTGGCTGCCTCCTCATTCATGCACTCCTGACCACCCTGTCTGCCCTATAGGCTGATTTTAATTAGTGTTAGTACATAGTCAGGCCTGCTCCCCTTCACTCACTGAAGCCATGGCACCAGGAGTGGGATAGTTTGTGGACTCTCTGCAGTCCTTGGTAGCCATTTGGCGCCGGTGATGTCGTGGAGTGGGCCTGCTGTGTAACCTACACTCCCTGAAGTGTATGGTAGCCGTCATGGCACCTAACAGGTAAAATTATCGTAGGTATGTGAAACCTCACTCCCTGAAGTGCATGGTAGCCGTCATGGCACCTAACAGGTAGAATTTAGCGTAGGAACCCGTCTAACAGAGATCGCCTTGACACTCGGCAGACGGGCTCAAATAATTTTGTACAAAACGATTTGCCAAGTATCTCGCACTTATAGTGTAGCACTTGTTATTATTATGCAATTTTGTACTCTATATTGCAGTTAATTGTCGCATTGCATGTTTCTGTCTTTCAATTCTCTTGATGAGCTTCAAGAGGTAGTCCCCTGAAATGGTTTTCACTTCACAGGTGTGCCCTGTCAGGTTTAATAAGTGGGATTTCTTGCCTTATAAATGGGGTTGGGACCATCAGTGGCGTTGAGGAGAAGTCAGGTGGATACACAGATGATAGTCCTACTGAATAGACTGTTAGAATTTGTATTATGGCAAGAAAAAAGCAGCTAAGTAAAGAAAAACGAGTGGCCATCATTACTTTAAGAAATGAAGGTCAGTCAGTCAGCCGAAAAATTGGGAAAACTTTGAAAGTAAGGGCTATTTGACCATGAAGGAGAGTGATGGGGTGCTGCGCCAGATGACCTGGCCTCCACAGTCACCGGACCTGAACCCAATCGAGATGGTTTGGGGTGAGCTGGACCGCAGAGTGAAGGCAAAAGGGCCAACAAGTGCTAAGCATCTCAGGGAACTCCTTCAAGACTGTTGGAAGACCATTTCAGGGGACTACCTCTTGAAGCTCATCAAGAGAATGCCAAGAGTGTGCAAAGCAGTAATCAAAGCAAAAGGTGGCTACTTTGAAGAACCTAGAATATGACATATTTTCAGTTGTTTCACACTTGTTTGTTTTGTATATAATTCCACATGTGGTAATTCATAGTTTTGATGCCTTCATAGTCATGAAAATAAAGAAAACTCTTTGAATGAGAAGGTGTGTCCAAACTTTTGGTCTGTACTGTATATACTCCACTACTACTATTACCTGGTTATCCTGCTGGGGAAGCGGGATATATCCTGGATACTTGGGACATTGTGGACTACTGACATACTTTGCCGGCAAGAGTTTGTCCTTTCATCTGGTTCCATTGAAGCTCACTGTTGGGCTAGAGACAAGGACTGCCACTTACAGATTGCCGATATCCCTTACAATTGTCTGGGACCAGAGATACATTGGGACTACAGTCACTCAAGGTCCAGATTGTTCTGTGACATGGTCTTATTATATTTAGGATTTTATTGTTGTTAGTATATTAACTAGCTCACCATATTAAATATTTGATATATGCATATAGCGCTGGTTGTCATTTCCCGAATTTGGAGTGCCCCTCGTTATTTATTGCTACTTTATACTATATATTACACAGCATAGTGTAGGGGTTATACTGTATATTGTCAGCAAGGTGTATTAACTATACTATATATTGTACGGCATGGTGCAGGGATTATAATGTATTCTGTACAGCATTGAAGCTCATCAAGAGAATGGGAAGAATGTGCAAAGCAGTAATCAAAGCAAAAGGTGACTACTTTGAAGAACCTAGAATATGACATATTTTCTGTTGTTTCACACTTGTTTGTTATGTATATAATTCCACGTGTGTTAATTCATAGTTTTGATGCCTTCATAGTCATGAAAATAAAGAAAACTCTTTGAATGAGAAGGTGTGTCCAAACTTTTGGTCTGTACTGTATGTGTGCAGGGCTGGTACTGCCTTTTTCGCAAAGACATGACGGCTTGGTACTCCCCACTTTGACTCGGCACAAGCCATCAGTTCTCTGAAAGGTGCAGAGTCCAGCACTTGGAAAGGGAGGGACTGCAGCACCAGCAACTTGGCCAGGAGCACGTTCAGCTTCTGCGCAGTTGGATAAGTGCATGCATACTGTTGACTCTTGGCAATCGCTTCGGTGATCAGTTGCAGACAAATGACTGATGAGGTGTAAGAGGAAGAGGAGCAGGAGCATCAGGGCCAGTAGATGATGGGAAGGACAGATTGCTCCCTTCGGCTGAGGTGGTGCATGAAATCGAATGCGGCAGGCTGGACCACCACATCTGAGCCACGGTTCTCCCAGGTCACTTTATGGTGATTTATGTGTTGACGCAGGGCTGTGGTGCCAACATCGGCTTAACAAAAAATTGACACACCGCCGAGTATGAAATTTTTTCCCCAACACTCCGCGCTGACTGCCTTCTACCACTGCCTCTGTAAACCGCTGCACCGCTACTTTCCATGCAGGTAGGCTCCTGCGAAGCGGGTGGTCTTCCCCAGACACGTTTGGCTCCCGAGCTCCAACTGCTGCCACCCTGCTGAGTCACAGCCACGCTACCACCTTGCTGGCTCAGCCACTGTCTCACGCGCAAGCTGCCACCCTCTTCTCCTGATGATGATGAAGCCCCTTCTTTACCCAGCTCCCAAGTGCGATCGGCTACATCATCATCCTCATCATCCACTACTGTCTGCACAGGGCCAGGAGCCTGACCTGGCCCTGTTAAGTCTCAGGGCCAGGAGCCTGACCGTTCCCAACACCTGCTCCCACGCGACTCTCATCATCACTACTCATCATTCTCCTACCGGAGGAAGCGGCGGATGTCTCCTTCAAATCTTGGCTGGGCAGTAGCTGCTGACTATCCTCTAGTAGCTCGTCCTCACTGAAAAGTAGAGTCGAGCGTACGGCATATAATACTCCTCGTGCTGAGGGAACAGAAAATGTCAGAGACAGCTTGAGGACAGTTGGGGGCACAGGGCTTGCTCCCGGGCCATGCCAACTAAGCGTTGTATGAGAGAAACCCACTGACCCTTGGCAGGGGGTGTCTGATGTCACTTGCAATGAAGTCAAAGACCGAGTAAACCATTCAAGCACCGCTGGGTGACATACTGTATAATAAAAAGAATTAAATTAAAATAATACACCCCAAAAAAGGCTGTAGTACAATGTAACTTCACCGCAGAATGGAAATTAAGACGTATTCTTTTTCCTATTAATACAACACCAAAACGAATTCCCATGTAAATGTAACGGATCCATATATAATAACATAGTTCACCAAAAAGGATATATGGATACCCACTAATCGATATAAAATAATATACCAATACACAATATAATGAAACCATACACAATTTTATTAGAATCACATAAATACTCACGATTGACAGAACAGAAAGTTATAAACACAATTAAAAAAAGCTCTAGGGCTGGTGGTGCATGATTGGCGGGTCAAGGAATCAAGTGCAAGTGCAAAATGTGATCAGCATAGAAGATTTAGTTCATCAACAGTGATATATGGTAATCACTAATTTAACCACTTCCCATCTGGGCCATTTGCCCCCTTCCTGACCAGGCCTAATTTTGCAAAACTGACATATCTCACTTTATGTGGTAATAACTTTGGAACGCCTTTACTTATCCAAGTCATTCAGAGATTGTTTACTCGTGACACATTGTACTTAATGATAGTCATAAATTTGAGTCAATATATTTCACCTTTTATTTATGAAAAAATCCCAAATTTACCAGAAATTTTGAAAAATTCGCAATTTTCTAAATTTCAATTTCTCTGCTTTTAAAACAGAAAGTGATACCTCATAAAATATTTATTACTTAACATTCCCCATATGTCTACTTTATGTTGGCATCATTTTGGAAATGTCATTTTATTTTTTTATTTTTAGAAGGCTTAGAAGTTTAGAAGCAATTCTTCAAATTTTTAAGAAAATTGCCAAAACCCACTTTTTAAGGACCAGTTCAGGTCTGAAATCACTTTGTGGGGCCTAAATAGTAGATACCCCCATAAATGACCCCATTGTAGAAACTACACCCCTCAAGTTACTTAAAACCGATTTTACAAACTTTGTTAACCCTTTAGGCGTTCCACAAGATTAAAAGGAAAATGGAGATCAAATTTTTAAATTTCACTTTTTTGGCAGATTTTCCATTTTAATCCAATTTTTTCTTTAACACATCGATGGTTAACAGCCAAACAAAACTCAATATTTATTACCCAGATTTTGCGGTTTACAGAAACACCCCACATGTGGTCATAAACTGCTGTATGGGCACACGGCAGGGCGCAGAAGAAAAGGAACTCCACATGGTTTTTAGATGCCATGTCCCATTTGAAGCCCCCCTGATGCACCCTTACAGTAGAAACTCCCAAGAAGTGATCCCATTTTGGAAACTAGGGGATAAGGTGCCAGTTTTATTGGTACTATTTTTGGGTACATATGATTTTTTGATCATTCATTATAACACTTTATGGGGGAAGGTGACCAAAAAAATTGGTTGTTTTAGCACAGTTTTTATTTATTTATTTTTACAGCGTTCCCCTGAGGGGTTCGGTCAAGTGACATTTTTATAGAGCAGATTGTTACGGACGTGGCGATACCTAAAATGTATACTTTTTATTATTTTATTAAAGTTTTACACAATAATAGCATTTTTTATTTTTTGAGAGATTTTCTTATGTAGTGGCTCATTTTTTGCGGGATGAGGTTTTATTGGTAACATTTTGTGGGACATACGCCTTTTTGATCACTTAGTGTTGCACTTTTAGTGATGTAAGGTGACAAATTGCTTGTTTTGACATTTTTATTTTTATTTTTTTACGGTGTTCATCCGAGAGGTTAGGTCATGTGATATTTTTATAGAGCTGGTTTTTACAGACGCGGCAATACCTAATATGTATTTATTTCACTTTAACACAATAATAGCATTTTTGAAACCACTTGGTGTTGCACTTTTTGTGATGTAAGGTGACAAAAATGGCTTTTTTTGACAGTTATTTTATTATTATTTTTATGGTGTTTATTGGACTGGGTCGATTATGTGATATATTTATAGAGCCGACTGTCACGGACGCGGCAATACCAAATATAGTAACATAGTACATAAGTACATAAGTACATAAGGCCGAAAAAAGACATTTGTCCATCCAGTTCGGCCTGTTATCCTGCAAGTTGATCCAGAGGAAGGCAAAAAACCCTGTGAGGTAGAAGCCAATTTTCTCCACTTTAGGGGAATAAAAAATTTCTTCCCGACTCCAATCAGAATAACTCCCTGGATCAATGACCCCTCTCTAGTAGCTATAGCCTGTAATATTATTACGCTCTAGAAACACATCCAGGCCCCTCTTGAATTCCTTTATTGTACTCACCATCACCACCTCCTCAGGCAGAGAGTTCCATAGTCTCACTGCTCTTACCGTAAAGAATCCTCTTCTATGTTTGTGTACAAACCTTCTTTCCTCCAGACGCAGAGGATGTCCCCTCGTCACAGTCACAGTCCTGGGGATAAATAGCTGATGGGATAGATCTCTGTACTGACCCCTGATATATTTATACATATTAATTAGATCTCCCCTCAGTCGTCTTTTTTCTAAAGTGAATAACCCTAATTTTGATAATCTTTCAGGGTACTGTAGTTGCCCCATTCCAGTTATTACTTTAGTTGCCCTCCTCTGAACCCTCTCCAGCTCTGCTATGTCTGCCTTGTTTACAGGAGCCCAGAACTGTACACAGTACTCCATGTGTGGTCTGACTAGCGATTTGTAAAGTGGTAGGACTATGTTCATATCACGGGAATCTATGCCCCTTTTGATGCAACCCATTATCTTGTTGGCCTTGGCAGCAGCTGCCTGACACTGGTTTTTGCTGTTTAGTTTGCTGTTTATTAAAATTCCTAGATCCTTTTCCATGTCAGTGTTACCGAGTGTTTTACCATTTAGTATGTACGGGTGACTTGCATTTTTCCTTCCCATGTGCATAACCTTACATTTATCAGTGTTAAACCTCATCTGCCACTTATCTGCCCAAGCCTCCAATCTATCCAGATCCCTCTGTAGTAGTATACTGTCCTCTTCAGTGTAAATTACTTTACACAGTTTAGTGTCATCTGCGAAAATTGATACTTTACTATGCAAGCCTTCTACAAGATCATTAATAAATATATTGAAGAGAATAGGGCCCAATACTGACCCCTGAGGTACCCCACTAGTGACAGTGACCCAATCTGAATGTGTACCGTTAATAACCACCCTCTGTTTTCTATCACTCAGCCAGTTACTTACCCACATACAGATGTTTTCTCCCAGTCCGAGCATTCTCATTTTATATACTAACCTTTTATGCGGTACAGTGTCAAATGCTTTGGAGAAGTCCAGATATACGACATCCATTGATTCGCCGCTGTCAAGTCTAGAACTTACCTCCTCATAGAAACTGATTAAATTAGTTTGACATGACCGATCCCTCACGAAGCCATGCTGATATGGCGTTATTTGCTTATTTCCGTTGAGATGCTCTAATATAGCATCTCTCAGAAAACCTTCAAACAGTTTACCCACAACAGATGTTAAACTTACCGGCCTATAGTTTCCAGGCTCTGTTTTTGGCCCCTTTTTGAATATAGGCACCACATATGCCACGCGCCAATCCTGTGGGACATTCCCTGTCAGTATAGAGTCCGCAAATATCAGAAATAAGGGTCTGGCTATGACATTACTTAATTCCTTTAGGATACGGGGGTGTATGCCATCCGGTCCTGGCGATTTGTCTATTTTAATCTTTTTAAGCCGCTGATGTACTTCTTCCTGGGTCAGACAGGACACTTTTAATGGGGAATTTATTTTTGCATTCTGCATGTCATCTGACAATTTATTTTCCTCAGTGAATACATTGGAGAAAAAAATATTTAACAGCTTTGCTTTCTCCTCGTCGCTCTCTGCGACTCCCCCCTCATTACTCTTTAAAGGGCCAACACCTTCAGCTTTATACTTTTTAACATTTATATAATTGAAGAACATTTTAGGGTTGGTTTTACTCTCTTTGGCAATTAATCTCTCGGTCTCTAGTTTGGCCGCTTTTATTTGTTTTTTACATGTTCTATTTTTTTCCTTATAGTTTTTCAGTGCTTCCGTGCAACCCTCCTGTTTTAGTGTTTTATATGCTTTCTTTTTGTCATTTATTGCTTTCTTTACAGTTCTATTTATCCACATTGGTTTCTTTTTGTTCCTTAACCTTTTATTACCATACGGTATGTACCTCTGACAATGAGTTTTTAGGATGTTTTTAAAGATATCCCATTTTGTGTCTGTATTTGTGAGGACTTTGTCCCAGTTAGTTTGGCCTATGGCCTCTCTTAGTTGGCTAAATTTAGCTTTTTTGAAGTTTGGTATTTTTGTTCCTCCCTGTAGAAACGCTCTTTTGAATGATAATTGGAAGGTTATTACTTTATGGTCACTATTTCCCAGGTGTCCCCCGACCTGCACGTCTGTTGTTCTGTCAGGTCTATTGGTTAATACTAAGTCCAGTATGGCCGTCCCTCTAGTCGGGTCCTGAACCAGTTGGGAGAGGTAATTGTCTTTGGTTATAGCCACGAACCTGTTTCCCTTATGAGATATACAAGTTTCAGTTTCCCAGTCTATATCTGGGTAGTTGAAGTCCCCCATAATAACCACCTCATTATGATTTGCCGCCTCGTCTATCTCGTTTAGTAGTAGATTTTCTGTGGACTCTGGTATATTAGGTGGTTTATAGTAAACTCCTATTAGTAATTTATTGTTGTTTTTAGCTCCATGTATCTCTACCCATAGTGACTCCACATGTTCATGTCCCTCACTTATATCTTCTCGGACTGTGGGCTTTAGACAGGACTTTATATAAAGGCAGACCCCTCCCCCTCTCCGGTTTTGACGATCCTTTCTAAACAGACTGTAACCTTGTACATTAACTGCCCAGTCATAGCTATCATCCAGCCATGTCTCAGTTATTCCCACTATGTCATAGTCCTCCTCACACATCACTAATTCCAGTTCACCAGTTTTATTAGTCAGGCTTCTGGCATTAGTATACATACATTTGAGAGGTTTATGTATATTTTTTACCCTACACCTTTCCTTCTGAATTGTTCTAGTCCCTCCTTCCATTCCTCCCCCATTCTTATTACCTTGCCCCCGGTCTCTATCTGCACTATCTTCCCCTCCTATAACGTAATTACCCTCCCCCCCAGTCCCTAGTTTAAACACTCCTCCAACCTTCTAGCCATCTTTCTCCCCAGCACAGCTGCCCCTTCCCCATTGAAGTGCAGCCCGTCCCTACGATAGAGCCTGTTGCCGATAGAAAAATCGGCCCAGTTCTCCAGGAACCCAAACCCCTCCATCCTACACCAGTTCTTGAGCCACTTGTTAATCTCCCTAATCTCCCATTGCCTTTCTTGTGTGGCTCGTGGTACAGGCAGTATTTCAGAAAATACTACCTTAGAGGTCCTTGCCCTCAGCTTTTGACCTAAATCCCTGAAATCATTTTTAAGGACTCTCCACCTACCTCTAACTTTGTCATTGGTTCCGATATGGACCATGACCGCTGGATCGTCTCCAGCCCCTCCCAGTAATCTGTCAACCCGATCCGCGATGTGTCGAACTCTAGCGCCAGGAAGACAGCACACTGTTCGGCGATCACGGTCTTTGTGACAGATTTCCCTATCTGTTCCCCTAATAATGGAGTCTCCCACTACCAGCACCTGTCTGGCCTGCCCTGCTCTCCTGGTTCCCTGCTTACTGGAGCTGACATTCCCCTGACTGGCAGAGGAAGTGTCTGGCTGCAGCAGTGCCGTCCCCGGACTGACATCCCCCTCATCTGCCAAACGTGCAAACTTGTTGGGGTGTGTCAGATCAGGGCTAGCCTCCCTGGCACTCTTCCCTCTACCCCGCTTTCTAACTTTTACCCAGCTAGCTACCTCACTTTCCTCAGCCTCCTCTCTGTCACCCTCCCCCTCATCTACCCCAAAGAGTGCTTGCTCGGTGAGAAGCAAACTCTTTTGCAAATTATCAATGCCTCTCAGTGTTGCAACTTGCCCATTTAGAGACTCGATCTGCGATTCCAAACGGGTAATTTGCTCACATCTAGAACAAAGATATACACCCTCGAACGGCTGTTCCAGGACTGCATACATCATGCAAGATGTGCACTGGACTGCGTTGTAAATTGTGCAACACATACTAAATGGGGATTACAACAGTAAAAAAGTAAAACAGTATAAATGATTTAGATTTAGACCCTGTCTGCTGTAGTTGAAGGACCACGTAAAATTAAGCCAACAACACAAAAGGAAATTATATCCAACCTTAGTTTCCAAACTCCTTTTCTTAAACTCCTTATTTTTTAACTCCACTTAATAAGAAGCCACTTAGTAGAGCAAGCCTCAGAAAGAGCAGGCTCTGAAGAGTATAAGTGGCTCAATTTATAGCACCTGGTTGCCCCAGGCACTCGCCTTAATTAAGCAGAGAAAAAAAAAACGATTTTAAATGCAAGTACAAAAATACAAACACTTAACTTTCAATGATCTCTGCTGCAATCCACACTCAGCCACCTGCAATCACTCCCACAAAACCACACACAGCTCTAGAACTCCTTATTTTTTAACTCCACTTAATAAGAAGCCACTTAGTAGAGCAAGCCTCAGAAAGAGCAGGCTCTGAAGAGTATAAGTGGCTCAATTTATAGCACCTGGTTGCCCCAGGCACTCGCCTTAATTAAGCAGAGAAAAAAAAAAAAAAAAACGATTTTAAATGCAAGTACAAAAATACAAACACTTAACTTTCAATGATCTCTGCTGCAATCCACACTCAGCCACCTGCAATCACTCCCACAAAACCACACACAGCTCTAGAACTCCTTATTTTTTAACTCCACTTAATAAGAAGCCACTTAGTAGAGAAAGCCTCAGAAAGAGCAGGCTCTGAAGAGTATAAGTGGCTCAATTTATAGCACCTGGTTGCCCCAGGCACTCGCCTTAATTAAGCAGAGAAAAAAAAAAAAAAAAACGATTTTAAATGCAAGTACTATTTTATTTTATTTTTTCTATTTTTAACTTTTTTTTTTATTCCTTACTTGGGGAATTTTTTTTTTACATGTGAAACCTTTTTTTTTTATTTTTATTTTTTAACACTTTTTTTTTTATTTTTTTATTTTACACTTTTTGTCCCCCATAAGGTCATACAAGACCTCTGGGGGACATTTACTTCACTTTTTTTTTTTTTTTTCACTGTTGATTTCTCCTGTAACTGGGGCTGACATAGTAGCCCCAGTTACAGGAGAAATACACCCCCGCCAGAGAGGCTGTACAGCGCTGTACAGCCTCAGTGCAGGGCTGATCGAGGTCTGTGAAAGACCTCACGCAGCTCCTGCACTCTCCGGTCCCGGCGATCACATGACCGCCGGGCCGGAACAGGAAGCGCATAGCGCTTCCTGCTCTGCATACACAGCACTCAGCGAGCGCTGTGTATGAAGCGATCTAGAAGGCAGGGACACCTGGGCACTGTCCCTGCCTTCTCTAAGGGTTGCCCTGCTGTCACTGACAGCGGGCAACCCAATCAGCAGCTGCACGATTAGCGTGCAGCTGCAGTTTCTGAACGGACGTTCTGGAACGTCCATTCAGAAATAGAGAACCACCTCCCGGACGTTTATAGTCAACGTGCGGACGGGAGGTGGTTAATCTATATAGAAGAAAGGAAAATGGTATATGCACCAACACAGTGTGTACCACTGGCGCCACAATGTGGCACACAACACGCATATAATAGTGCAATAGAAAAGACTAAAGACTAGATGGAACTAGTACAAATCATCAGCAGACTATGATGTCTGCACGGAGAAAAAAACAATGAAGGCAATATTGCAATGTATACTGACCACAATCCAGACCTCAAACCAGGCACCACCAGTCCACTCCCGACACGCGTTTCGCGTGCTGCTTTCTCTTCCCTTCCCCGGCGCCCATTAGACCTGCTACATTCGTGAGCGGGTGCCGTTTTGAAAGTGGGGATTAATGTGGTTATCCAGGAATTGATAACGATGACCTCTCATTAGAATAACTATGAGAAACGGAAGGAGGGGGCACACTAATAAATACAAATAATACAAGGAGTGCAAAAGGGTGGTTAGAGTAATACAGAGCAAGACAGACCCAAGAACGAGTCAAAAGAACCACCCTATAAATGTACATCCAACAATATTCATGGATAAAAATATATATAAAGTTTATTAGATTACACCAAAAGACAGACACATTAAAAAATTGTATACAATATAAACAGCATGTCGGTAACAAAATAGGACCGACACATACAGACTCAGTGGAGTCTGTATGTGTCGGTCCTATTTTGTTACCGACATGCTGTTTATATTGTATACAATTTTTTAATGTGTCTGTCTTTTGGTGTGATCTAATAAACTTTATACATATTTTTATCCATGAATATTGTTGGATGTGCATTTATAGGGTGGTTCTTTTGATTCTTGGGTCTGTCTTGCTCTATATCATTAGAATAAGTTATCATTATCACATCAGTGGGGACCAGTTCTCCGCACCCCCACCATTCAGCTGTTTCAAGAAGCCACCACGCTCTCTGGAGCTCAACTGGCTCCCAGCAGATTTCCAAGCACAGCCACAGTACATTGTATAGCAGCTTTGCTTGATATTGCAGCTCAGCCCCATTGACTTGAATGGGGCTGAGCTGCACCTAGGCCATGTGACCAATGTACAGTGACGTCATATTGCCTTGGAAGAGATCACAGCGTTCACAGAGTGCTGGTTTCTTCTAACAGCGGATCTGCAGGGGTCCCAGGTGTTGGACCCACGCCAATCTGAGATTCATATCCAGAAGACAGGTCATCAACATAAATTCCCAGATAACCCTTTATAATAGTTGTCTGAAGAATGTTCTGCCACACTAAATGCACTAGGGCACACAAATAATCAAGATCCACTGCTGGCTGCTCCCTTTGCAATTGCAATGAATTCCCAGATGTGCCAGATGGCAGACATGTCTGGAGATGCTCCAGGCCTTGGCAGCAGGTTTAGACCTTGCAGGCTGCTCACAGTAGCATGTGCAACATGCAGCCTGGTGTTATCGTTTGAAAAACATTGGAGAAATGGCTGTACCACTGGTTCTACAACCAAATCAATGCAATGCTGAGCTATAACTGTACCTAGAGGGGTCCGGCTACCGCACATCATGCCACCACACAACATTATCCCAGGAGTAGGACCAGTGTGACACCTCTAAATGGCGTCGCCCATGTGGTCTCCAGACAAAGCTTTGGCTCTCATTGCATCCAAGACACAAGCAGAACTCATTTCTGAAGAGGACAGACCTCTATTTCCGCTTCCATTGACATCTTGCTGTGCACCATGATTGGCTTTCAAAGCAGTGGTGTGAGGTCAGTGGAACACCAGTAGCTGGACATCTGGCTCATAGCCTAATTTCATGCACATGCCTTCTAATGGTTTGTGTAGACACTGTTTGCAAAACTAGGCTTGGGATGTGATGTCCAATTTCACTTGCATTACAAAATAGATCACTACTCGCTTTTTATCTAACCAGACGATCCATCTTGCTGACATTCCAGTTCTTAGTTTTTCTCCCAACCAACAAGGCATACAACATTGAACACTGCTGACATCTTATCCTAGGCTCGTAGCGATCTGCCAAAGTAATAAACCAAGATTTCTCAGTTCAAGGATCCTGGGGGTTATTTATTAAAACCGTCATTTTAGACTCTAGTCTTAATAAGCCCTTAAGCTGGAGGTGTGTTAGCTCAGCGCTCCGAGCCTGCGCTGCTGGTCCTACACGGGGGCACGGGCGCCGGGCTCCCTCATTCCCTCCTGCTGCCGTGCGCCGTACTGACAAGTGCAGGCAGAAGGTAGCTTAGCTGTAGTATCTGTTCTCCGTGCCAGAGTTTACTTCCCGTTCTTAGGGCGTGTCTCTCCTCCCTTTTGAGGAAGCACATACATGCCCTGTATCGCCCCAGCCTATGGCTGGGTTGCAGGAAGTATTTAAAGGCACTTTCTGCCCCAGGAAGGCGCCTGAGCAGTCTTGGTCACTAGCTTGTCTAGTTTCTAGTCTGAAGGTGTTTTGGAAGTTTCTGATTTTCTGTGTACCGGACCCTGCTTCTTGATTTAACGAATCTTGCTTGTTTGCCGCCTGCCTCTGACCTTGGACTTTAAATATGGACTTTGCTTGATCGCTGCCTGCCCTGACTCCAGACTTCCTGACCACGTCCTTCCCATCGGTGCTTACACAGGTATCTCTGACTCCGAGGTCAGCTGCCACTGACTCTGGGACTGCTCTGGAGTGGCACCTGGTAACTACCCTAACGGCCCAAGCCTATCCTCGCCATCAGAGGCTGTAGTGAAGACCAGGTAGTTACTTAGTCATGCCTCTCCAGGGTATAGCCAGTCAGTGGTGTAGTGGGTCCACACCCGCTTGCATAACAAAGTGGATCTGCAGAAGTTATATAGAGGCCCGGTCTATACATAACTTTGACATATCCACCGCTGGTCTAAGTGTAAGCCAGCTTCCTTGCTGGCTTACATTTAGACCATTTTCTACGCCTAAAACAGCCATAGAAAATGATAAATTAGACAGTCTTGCCGGCCCGACCTTTTCCCCACCCACGCCACGCTCACTTTTTTAGACCTGGTGTGAGTGAGGAATAGTCACAGATTGACCCCTCTATTCCTCTCAGTTGGGATAAATGGGCAATAACTGGCACATCGATCATCCCACACAACTTGATCTGAATACTCCTTATTGCAGAGATCCATTTCTCTGTGGTTCAATAGATGATCAGTTTGTATGTACTGACAGGGAAATGTATAGAAACTGGTATCTTCTACCCTTTGCAGTTCACCCTGTACTGTGCCTCACAGGTTCCACAGGGTGACCCGTCCAGTTAAAGGCTATGTACACCTTTGGGGGCAAAAAATTTTTATTATTACTTTGAGCTAAAAATCATTGGTCTTTATTAAATATATGGAGTCCTTTTTTCTGTACACGTGAATTTGCACTTTATGGATTTTTTTAAAGAAGTGACCAATAAAGAATCGTTTTATTGAGACGCAGAACTGCATTTTTCTTATTAGTATTGCAGAGCGGCTTCTCCGTGCATCGCCACATTTCCCCTGGATTTGGACCTTGCAGAGTGTTTTAATGAGGAGCTGTATGACCTTCCCACATCTTTGTACTTCTATATTTTAGTGCATGTCTATGTTCTTTGGAAGTTTTACATTTACAAATTACCACAAAAGTCACCTAAGCTATGAACTGAAAGGATCACCTCAGGGCAACATGTGTACTATTCATGAATTAGAGTAGTAAATGGCTGCTGCCAGGGGTCCCTTTAAAGAGAACCTGTCACCACAACATCAGTGCAATCTGCAAGCAACATGTTCTAGAGAAGGGGCCAGATAGGGACACATCTCCTTTTTTCGTATCTGATTTTATTTTCAAAATGGCAGATTTATTCATTCTGTTTCCTGAACATGATTATAAGGGCGGCCATCTTGCCTGAGCAGTTCTTAACAGCATTTAGAAAACATTAAGAAAATTGCTTTATGGCAGCCCCATGGGCCATAGACACAATGGACAGGAGGTGACCTCTTTGACT
This sequence comes from Bufo bufo, assembly GCF_905171765.1. Classification (NCBI taxonomy): domain Eukaryota; kingdom Metazoa; phylum Chordata; class Amphibia; order Anura; family Bufonidae; genus Bufo; species Bufo bufo. The sequence goes on from NC_053391.1 coordinate 219,085,198, forward strand.
TCTATGGGAGAGTCTTCTAGGCATGCTCTGTGACCTGTGCAAAGGTCATTGTACAAAGAAAGAATAGATATGAATCGCCTATTGTGAATAGTGGATCCTGTCTTATCTGTACATGGATGTGTTATCATATTAGGCAGGATTAGAATGACAGATACGTAGATAACTGCCGTAAAAAGATCTGTACAAACCAAGAAGTGGAGCCTATTATTAGGCTTAGTAGCCAGTGTGAAAACTGCAAAATTTTGGGGTTTTTGTCTAAATATAGATATTGACATGGAAAATTAAAAATAGCATCATCAAAAAATTCTTTAAAAATATGTTAAACATAAAAACGTGATTAAAACAAAAGCTAATATTGTGATGACACGTGCCTTTTGAAGCTAGTTTCACATCTGCAACTGTCTTCTCCAGCAGGCTGTTCCGACATAGTTCACCAGATCTGGCATTGCCAGATACTGCTGCCTGCCTGCCAGACCCCATTGACTATAATGGGGTCCGGCAGAGATATGGCCACTACCCAGGAAATATGCCGGGAATTGTTCGGACAAAAAAATGCTGCATGCCACGGTTTTTGTCTGGCTGATTCCTGCCATTCTATGCCGGAGATGCCTTCCGGAGGGGACAGTTGCAACTGTGAAACTAGCCTAAGAGAATATAAATCTTTGCTTTTCCAAAACTCAGTTGCCGAAGTGCTCAGACTTATCCGTGATTGACAGCTATCTTGCCTGTCCCTGTCAATCTCGTGACACAAAAGCAGAGGCTCGGCTGCTGCTACCTGACTGTGCATGCACCAAGATGTCTAGCCCTGTCAATCAAGGGGAAGGGAGGAGCAGTAGTGTAGCATGGGTTGCTAGCACCTGGGAAAGCCAAGTATTGTGCCCCCCACCCCCCAACTTATGCATACCCCCCTCCCCCCCCGGGGGTTCGAGTCCCGGCACCCCCGCTGATCAGCTGTTTCAGGGAGCCGCCAGGCCATGTGACCGATGTACGGTGATGTCACATGGCCTGATAAGAGGCCACTGTGCTCACGGAGCGCCAGCCTCTTCTAACAGCTGATCGGCAGGGGTGCCAGGTTTTCAACCCCAGCTGATCTGATATTGATGACCTATCCTGGGGATAGGTCATAAATATTTATTACCGGATTACCCCTTTAATCCTGCGCAGATCCCTATGATTACACCTGCTGAGCACAACTTGTTCCTGCATAATTTGACACACAGAGCACAACTATTTCGTAATAATACCTGCTTTTATGCCCCCACTTATCCCCATTTAGGCCCTAATCTCACTCAGTAGAAATTTTAATTTAGGCCCCAGTAGTTGTAATGCCCCTCCTAGTGTCCCCAGAAGTTTAATGCCCCCTTTTGTGGTCCAGTAGTTATAAAGCCCCCTATTGTGCTCCCAGTAGATATAAGGCCCCTCAGTAGTGCCCTATTTACATATAATGCCCCCATAGTGTCATCTGTACATATATTGCCCCAGTAGTGCATCTATACAGTGCTCCTGTACCCCACCGGCAACTTGTCACCCCTTAGAAATTGGAGTTCTGGGTCCCCCCACACTATAACACTGGGGAGGAGTCTCTTGAGCAGCTGGGCCAGCGCTTCTCAGCTCAAGACTGATTTATGAACAAATTTGATTTGTATGAATACATTCACACATCTCTAAATGCTATCAATCACTAATAAAACAGCCTTATTCAAATTTAAAGGCCATGTACACCTTTGGGGGGCAATCTTTTTTATTATTGCATTGTACTCATTTTGAGCTAAAAGTAATTTTTTAAAATTGGTATTTTTAAAAAATATGGAGTCCCTTTTTTCAGTGCAGAGCTGAGATGCTCTAGTAGCACCCTTTGAATTTTCTGTCTTTTCCGTCAGACCAGGCGCTGACAGACTCCTTATCTATGCTCTCTGACCTCCTAAACACTCATTATAGCTCAGTTCTTATGTTACTGATAAGTAAGTGGCTTAAATAAGGGTTTATGACATCTTAGTTGTTTAGAGATAAGGTTTATTAGATGACCGGCAGAAAGTAAAAGTGAAAGGACCAGTCACAAAGCTAGAAAAACAGTTAACCCTTTTTGACAGAACGGCTCAATAGTTTTTATAAAGGCCAATTGAAAGAATGATTATTAGCTAAAAATTGATCAAAATGCAATCATAAAAAAATTGCTTCCGAAGGTGTACATAGCCTTTAAATGTATAAATTACAGGTTTTGCTGAATCTTTTCCCACAAAACAATATTTTGTTAGGGAATAACTAGATTAATGTTTTATGGAGCAATATAGAACATTTAGCTATAGTTTATAGATGCAAAAGTAATGGCTGTTCCTCAGTGCATATAAACCATAGATGACGGATTAATGTGGTTTGGAATCTACTATATTTGAAGTCTAAGGTGATCCATGGCTGTGAATCAGGATCCATGTATGGTTAAATATATAGTAGCCAACTATGCTGAAACCAAAGAAAGGCACACAGCAGCAAAGTAACTACAGCACAACTCTATAGATCAAGAAGTTCAGATATGACAAGGGATGCCTGCCTGAGGTTGTAATTCAACAACTGGGGTGCAGTATTATTAATGAGAAAAGTTGGTGTCCCTAAACTGTGAATAAAGATAGTAAGACAACGTTCACATGTTGAGGATTCCTTCAGGATTTAGGCGGGGATTCCATACCTAAAAACAATGGGGGTCATTTACTATCCAGAAATTTGAATGGAACATATATACTCCATTCAGATGTTGTCCTTGGTCGAATTCGAACCTAATGCTAACCACTCAGCCAACATGCTGACCATATGATGATAGATATGGAATCTTGGTGTTCATTATTTACTTACTTTGCAACAATACTGAAATGGATGCAAAATTCCCAGAAAATAGGGAGACCTCCTGAAGAGCAATTAAATCTCCTGGATACATTGTTCTCATTACAGTAGACTCACCTCTCCCGATTTCTGCAGTCCTCTTTACTCACACGTGCCATTGAAGACAACGGCATAATGCTGTCTTGGAGTGAAAAGGAGTGCAAAAACAGGGAGAGGTATATGAACATTTGGTCTGGGGCAGGGATCAGCAACCTTCGGCATTCCAGCTGTTCTGAAACTGCAACTCCCAGAATGCTCCATTCACTTATTATAGGAGTGCCTGGGAACAGCCAAGCATGTTGCATGCTGAGATTTATAGTTTCACAGCAGCTGCAGTGCCGAAGGTTGCTGATCCCTGGTCTAGGGTGTATATTGAGAGAGGTCTACCCTACATTAATCCAAGAATAAGAATGGCCGTGTCCTTCACAGAAGGAACATTGCTGGAAAGAGGCATGCCGCCAGAAACCACAGCTCACTTGGAAGCAAGGTGTCTAGGATATAGGACCTTAACCATCCAGCTCTTATTTCTAGTGACCAGGAGATGTCCTCTCGTCTGATCAAGGGTGCCAAAACTTTGCTATAGCGGTGTTATTTGTGGATTAGAAGCAGACTACTAAGGATGTGCTGTTCTATTTGATATTTTGATGTTGAAATAAGGGTTAAAAGACAATTATGGAGAAATGTAACATGAATAGGGTTGCATTAAAAAAAAACTAATTGTTGATACTTCTACAGGCAATTTTGACTGGGCAAGGATACAAAGAGAAGCCCAACTATGGAACAGCATAAACTACGAACCAGCAAAATAACAGGCTAGCAAAAGGACATGTGCTCCATTTTATCTCCGATATTTGTTTTTTTTTATACTTTACTGTTGTCGCTACTACCATTATTAAACTATACTTAATTATCGTCTTTTAGGATGTAATTTGATGGTACAGAAAAGACATTCTGTTATTTCTCTAGACAATTATTTGGTTTCTCAACGTACTATATTTAATCAGCTGTGTTTTCTTAAAGGGTTGACTGAGTTATTAAAAGTCATGCAAGGAAGGCAGCATTTGTGATAAAATAATTAAATATCACCTATTTAATTCCCCACCACCTCCAGCATTGTGACTCCAATAACCCCCGCCAAACAGTTTGTTTCACTGTATCAATGACATCCCCATATAAACCATGTGAACGCTGCACGGGTGTCTGGGGTATGTGGACACCTCACCGCTACAGCTAAAAAGATGTCTTATTAGAGCAGTAACTGACCCATTCCAGTGCTTGCATAGATCAGGGCAGCAGAATGGCACAGTGTGTGACACTGTTACTGTTTAGTATATTATTTTTGCAGTGTGTATGGTGACGGTACTGTATGATCACATTTTTTATAAATATTATATTTTCTTCAGTGATAATTACAAAACTTTTAAACAGAGCGGGAGAGAGAAACACAAAAAAAACTTACAAACATATAAAAAGAAAATTAATATAATTCTTACATCATCACTGACAATAACTTTAAATCCAGCTCTGTAAATTCAAGCAAAATAGATTTAATCCCACCTATTCCCCCCTCCCCTTGGCTGCGGTTGCTGATAGCCCGAACACCATACCCCCCCATACCAGTCCACATACTCCGCCCATCAAACCGGCATAGTCAATCCACCCCGCTTCTACGGGACAGAGGCATATCGCATGCCTCCCCTTCTCTGCATCCCAACCTCCTCATATAACTTTATTTGGGACATAATCCGTCTCCACTCCACAAATGCGGGAGCAGTGGGGGAACGCCATCTTTTGATTATCAAAACCTTTGCTATCAAGCAGCCCTTCAGCCAGGTTAATTGGTGACCGGGAGAGTTAGAATTTTCTGGTATATACAGACCCAAAATCGCAGAAATCATTTTCGGAGCACAAGATTGGGGAAGGTCCCCCTGCAGCGCTGTAAATACCTGCTCCCAGAACCGCTTTATCACACAACACTCCCATAAAAGATGAATATATCCAACATTGGGACTGCCGCACTTCTGACAGAAAAATTCACGACCTCTGTTCTTAACAAACTTAGCCTGCATTTGCGGTGTATAGTATAACCTGTGCAAAATCTTAAACTGAATCAATCTATAGCTGGTTGCAGATACTACCCTTTTCATATTTTAAAAAATCTGTGGCCAGGGAAGAGGGGGAGATCTCAATTCCTGCTCCCATTTATGTATACTTTTGAAAGAAATCACTGTGGACAGTGAATCTTGCATTTTCAAATAGATCTGTGCCATTTTAATCCTTTTTACATATTACCCTTGAGATATACTGCCCTAATGCAGTCTCTCTAAAATTACAGCATATTTGTAACTGCGCAGAGAAAAAATACCCTTCGAAAAAGGGAAGTGATAGTCCCCCTTCTGACCATAGATACCTCTGCTTTATACGGACCCTCTTCCTCCCCCAAATTAGATCATTTATTAAGGTTTCCAATCTATATTAAAAAAAAGCATCCTCTATCCAAATGGGGGAGGCACAGATCGGATACAAAACCAAAGGTAGTATGATCATTTTTACTAATGCCAGTCAATCAGATTGCGATATTGACAATTTTTGCTAGGCTCTAATTTTCCCCTTCACTTTGTCTATTACCGGGGAAAGATTCAAATCATAAAATCTACTTACAGGGACACCAATCTTTATCCCCAGATAGTCCAGAGAATCATCCAGAGACAATATCCGGACCCGGGAGCCTCCCTCGGGCGCATTTCGGTTTAGCGGGAGGAGCGAGGACTTAGCCCAGTTGATTAAATAACCCGACAGTTGACTAAACTCCTCTATCACCTGCATAACATACGGGACAGCTTTCCAGCCCTCGTCCAAAAAAAGTATGACATCATCTGCATAAAGCCGAATTTTATCACTCTCTCCCGCTACCCCGAACCCCCGAATCTGACCATTCAAACGAATCCTACAGGCCAACGGCTCCATAAATAGCGCAAATAAAAGGGGAGAGAGGGGACACCCCTGTCTTGTACCGCGTTGTAGCTCGATAATAGAGGAATTAACCCCATCAATATTAATTTTGGCTATTGGTTGAGTATATAACAATTGGGTCATTGCAATAAAAGTAGTCCCCAGTCAAAAATGGGTCATGGTCCGCCACAGGAAGGACCACTCCACCCTGTCAAATGCTTTAGCAGCATCCAAATACAGGATGGAGTGGTCCAGAACCCCCCCACCAGCAGGTTCAGATACACCCCATACAGATTCGCCTGAATCTGTCTCCCAGGTATGAACCCTGTTTGATTAGGATGAACCAGGGATGCAATTACCCCCTTAAGGTGGTTTGCTAAGATTTTAGCAAAGATCTTATATTCGGTATTAAGGAGTGATATGGGCCTGTATGACCCAACCTCACTACCGTCCTTATCTTTTTTTTTTATTAAAGTGATAATTGCCTCCCTAAAAGAAGGGGGAAGGGAACCATAACTATAAGATTAATTTAGAACCTGAAGCAAAATAGGGAGGAGTACCTTGGCATGATATCTATAGAGTTCAAATGGCAAACCATCCGCCCGGGGGGAAGAGTTATATTTAACCGACAAAAGAGCGGACTCCAATTCTGCAAGTCGTATAGAGTGATCAATCATTCCGGTTTCCTGAGCCGAGAGAAAAGGCATTTCTAATTGGTCCAAATAGTCATCGATTGTAGAAGGACTACATACCATTTCGGATTTGTATATAGTAAAGTAATACTTGGCGAATTCCTGTCTGATCTGATCTGGATCCTTAACTATCTGGCCCCGAGTATTTAAAAATAGACCTAATTTTAGTCCCACCTCTTTGATTAGCAACCAGTGCAGCTAACAATTTACCTGTTTTCCCCTCCTCACTGAAACGTCTCTCCTTGAAAGAAAAGTTTATGTTGGGCCTTATTTACCATAAGGGTCCTATATTGTTGATTAGCTTCTTTCAGTTGTGTGCGAAGTGAATCCGTACCATATTTAGTCAGAGCACCCTGCAACCTCCTAACTGTCTCCTTCATTGCATTTTCCTGCTTATGGAACTCCACTCGTTGTCTTTTTATTTTGCCACAATAAAGGCCTCTGATACAGGCCTTCAAAGCGTCCCATACAAAATGGATATGGGTGGAGCCCTCATTCCGATGCCAGAATTCAAGAATCTCCTCATTAATTAGATCCCGCTCACCAATAACCTCCAACCAATATGGGTTCAGTTTATTAGGACCTGCATTTAACCCCACTCCCCTGAGCAGAAGCAGAACCGGAGAATGATCGGAGATTCCGTGCAGTTCATATTTCATCTTCACAACTTGATCAGACATAGCCAAATCGATTCTTGACATTGACTTATACGTCTGACCAAAGCATGAATACGCTCTTTTTTCTCCATACAAATGGCGCCAAATATCGACCTATGCAAGCTCCCGACTAATACTGCACAGTGGAGACCGAGTCTGCCTCTGCTCACAGGAGATATATACCCTGTCCAGTCTCGGGTCTAAGACCGAATTAAAATCACCTACCAGTAACAACGGACACAGGGGTTTACTACAAATAAGCGTAGTCAACAAAGATTGAACAGTGGACGCAAAAGGGGGAGGCACATAGACAAAAGCTAAAATAGTCTCCTGTCCACTCCACAGACCATGGAGAAAAACAAATCGACCCTCCCTATCCACCCTAACATCCAACGGTTGAAAATGAACCCCATGATGAATATAGACACTCACACCTCTCGAGTATGAAGAGAGGTACGAGTGATATTCCAGTTTCGCCCATCGCCTCTTTAATTGGGAGAGCTTATCAACCGTTGCATGCGTCTCCAATAAAGCCACTATTGCCGGGAGATGCCGTGCCATGACATAAAAAACCACTGTCCTTTTAATTCTATCCCCCAGCCCTCGCACATTCCAGCACAGAACCCTATGCTTCATTATAGGCTATCAAGAACCAAAACATTCCGCAGAGCGGTAGGAGGGGGAAGAGAGGTCCCCTAGGCCCAGCGACAGCAGCCAACCCCCCCCCCCACCCCTTCCCATTCCCTGATACCCCCCCCCACCCATAGCCACTACCCCAACCCACCACTTGGCTCACAGAGAATATTATCCCCATCAACCTCTTCCACTTCGCCAACCCCGACTCCCACTCAAACCCCACTCCTCACTCCACCCCACCATATAGCCAACACATAGAAATATAGGCACCATCGAAAATAAGAGACCCCAACAGAGGCTACACACCGGCCGAATCAAGCCACTGTGCAGCCTCTGTAGGTGTGGCAAAAAAGCACAGAATCATTATAAACAACCCTGAGTTTAGCCGGATACAACATAGCATACTTCAGGGTATATTTGAATGTCGTTACCATCAAAACCAGTTTTTAAAAGTTCTCTTTTGCGTCTAAATACCCAATCACGGTCCTTGGAGCAAACCAATCTAACTAATAAAGCTCAGGGGGGTGCTTCCTCAAAGGGATTCTGTGAGCTCGCTCTACACAGAAGGTAGAAAGATCATAATCCGATCCCAGTGTTTGCACCAGCCACTTTTGCACAAAGTCCGCTGGGTTCTCTTGTTCCGCCCCCTCAGGGATCCCCACCAGTCTTATATTGTTCCTCCAGATCTATCAATTTGTTTTTCAACCCGAGACACTCTTGATCCACCCCCTCTAGGCGTTTTTTTGTTAAACCCAACTCCTTTTTCACAGCCAACGTCTCCGACTCCAAATCTTTCACTTTTACTCTAAATTTTGTAATTTCATCCCTGATTATAGTAACATCCTCCTGTAACGCCGCCAGTGTGGCTGTTAATTGAGATACGGTGCTATTAGTCATATTCACTGCCCCCAAAATTTCAGCTAATTTATTGTTAACAGTATCCAGGCCTTCCCTATCAATTTCCTTATCTTCCGTAGAAACTAACACTGTAGAGGTGGACTTATTTCCTCCCAATTGAAGGTGACCTCCCGCTTTTTGGGATCCCCCTAGTTTTGGGCGTATGCGACCTCAAAAATTTATCCAATCGTGCTTGGGGACTACCACCAAGGCCTCCATTCGGGGGACTTACACCCCCCCCCCCCCCCACCCGATTTCCGAAACTTAGGGGGCCTTGTAGCAGAATATGTTACTACACAATGTCAAAAAACATGAGACAAGGATTAATGTTACAGACACAAAGCCTACATAAAAAAAAAAAAAAGTTCGATTCAGATAAGCCATATTTTCAGAACATAATGGAAAACCGCATGTTACAAAGAGAGATGGAGGAAGAACTGGGTTAAATGTTATTATAACAGATATGCAAGCACACCACTCAGTCCAAGTTAATCAAGATTAGTCTCTGTTAGTGCGTATGTTGTATTTAAGGTTAATTAGCTGAAAAGTAGGAGTCATAAATCCAACACTAAAGCAGGGTGACCCCTGCGGATCTCACCAATCTTCAGCCCTTTTCTCTCGGTTTTCAGCGAAGGGACAGTAAGGAGACTGCCAAGAGCGCCTGCAAAGTTCCAACAATATAATTCAGTGCAGTTCAGTGCAGTGCAAGAAGACAGAGGCAAAGGCAAATAAACATGAAGGTCTCTCCCTCTCTCACAGGGATCTAATCCTCATCCCCATCTGGAGTAGTCAGAAAATATGTCGGCGTATTAATTACCCGGCCGGGGGCAATTACGAGACAATGTCTGGGCTGGGAGCACTCTCACTCTCACCAAGTGCGCCCATCAGCCTAGGACACCAACAGCCTCAGCGCCCCAACTCCACACACCTGCACCCTACACCTGCACCGATAGAAACAGGACCAAGTCTGCCCGGTGTCTACGTCCTCAAATCACCGCCGATTAACGCCACCCGGGAGCCCAATCATAGGAGAGCTGCGTCTATATCCAGCTATGTGCCCGCATCTGTATCCGGACCGCCACAGATACTTAGGCCACACCAACGCGCTGACCCAATAAGCCGGCCCCACGCGCCTCCAGGAAGGCTCCTCTCATCAGGGACCCCAGACACCACCGATGCTGGAGCCCAAACTCATGAAACTGCTTATGGCCGCAGAAGATAAGGCGATGCTGAACACACCGGAAAAAGGGCCACACAGCCGCAGGCCAAACTTCACCCGGTCATCCGGCCATTCGTCTGAGATCTCGCGGGCGGTGGAGCAGCAAGGCATCACCTGGTCATCCAGAGCTGCAGCGGAAGATGAGGCGGCGATGGACCCGACGAAACCGCCGGAGAGAGGACCGCACCAACTTCACCCAGATCTGGTATGTACAGAGCTATTCTTTCCTGTATGTGAACATTTAGTCATAATATATAATGCTTCACAATGAAATGCAATAAATAGCTCTGTACATATGGCAGCCACAGCAAGTTTTTGAAGCCTCCCCCCCCCCCCCCCCCCCGGCAACTTCTTTGCAAGCCCCTCTTCCATGCAACCCCCACTCTTGTGGCTAGTCAAGATCGCTCTTCTCTCAGATGAGGCCCGGCAGCCGCTCCGTCCGTTTTCTACAGTTTCACTGTATAAAATGTAATGTTAAAATACTGTTGAGGGGGCCCTGAAAATTAAATCTTTTAGTCCTCCTACTGGGTGGGTCCTTCTGTGTTCAGGTCCCAAAGCAGCTGCTTCCTCTATAACTAGACCCTGCAGTATAGAGAAGCAGGGTGCATCGTTGCAGCTTAAAGCAATAGAAGATTACATGATGACCATGACCTAATTTTACTAATTTATGGCACAACAGTAGATTTTTGTACTCCTTGATGCCGCAATTGCTATTGAGCATGATATCTAGCCGAGGGGTGCAATTTGAGGCAATATGGACAATCACATAAGTAAGTGCCTTGTATTAACTTTGTCTACATGATAAATGCCAATAGCTGAAGTGAGGCAACCCTTTAAGAGGATCATTGTCACTATTAATTTGTGGATACTCTTAAAGATATGAGCGTAATTATTTTTGTCCTTTATTTACACCCATGTGTTTGATACTAAGGCTACATGCACACGATCAGGATTCATGTGCGGAGAATCCGCACTGAAATCCGCAGGTGTTCGCAGGCAAATCCGTGCGGTCAATCCGCATTAATTGGTGCGGATTTGCATACGGATTTGCGTGCGGATTTGGTGCGGATTCGGTGCGGATTTTCCGCATGCGGATTTCACTAAGTGAATGAAGAAAATCCGGTCAGGAAAAAAAAAATTAATTGACATGTCGCGGATTTTAAAATCCGCACCGCAGGTCAAAATCCGCGCGGAAAAAATCCGCATCGTGTGCATTGAGAATTTCAAATTCTCATAGAGTACAATGGACATGACCTACGGTGCGGATTTTCCGCACGCAAATCCGCGCGGAAAATCCGCACGCAATCCTGATCGTGTGCAGGGGGCCTAATAGATATAAATTTGACAGAAGTGTCATATTAATGCTGCTATGTGAGAAAATCTTACCTTGATGGGACAACAGATTAGTGTCATGGGATTCTTTGTTCAAGAGTCTTTGGATAATGTGGTGTCCCCTTGGGGCTCTGCTTGAAGCTAATCAACTGCTGCTTTATAAGACAACAAAGTATGACTACAACATAAAATATAACAAACAAAACAAAACTCCTTGAACACAATTTCAGTGGAGTGTTCCACCATAATACTGTGTTTTATTTCTGGGTATATAAACTCACCTGCAATATTCTAGCAGTTTGTCATTTGTATAATTCCAGCTTGGTTGCATGTATAAATATCAAATCCTTTTATTATGGGGCTGTGACATGTGATCCCCAGTCTGTGCAGACAGGATGTCAATCTCTCCTGTGTAGCTGACTTCCTGTGAACTGCAAGATGAAATTAGCATTGTCACCCCTCCCCACCCAGTTCCACCCTCCTTGTTCCTCTGTATGTCCACCCATTCATAGAGTCCTACCATATCTAAAAGACAAGGAGTGCAGTGTTATAATAGAGGAGTCAATTGGAAAATTTGCTGCAGCAGAGTAATAAAACTTCCCTGACTCACACTGCCAATACTATCTGCTTAGAGTCTCAGTGTATTCCAACGTAATACAAGTTAAGCCTGTCTCCCCTGCTTGTCATTGATGGATTCCTCCAAGTCAGCTTCTAGGGTATGTTCATGCAGCAATTTTCTGCTGGAAAATTTGCTGCAAAATACAAGGCAGAAATCCAAGGCTCACCCTTGATTTTTTGCAGTGGATTTGTAGTTGTAGCCACAGATCCACACACAGACTTAGCCCCATTGCATGGGGCTAATCTGCAGGTGTCTACCCACTATGGTTTCCCCATGAAATTAACATGGAAAACACAACAAGAAGTGACACACAGCATTTTCCCTCTCAAGGCAGATTTGAAATTCCCATAGACAACAATGGAAGGTGGTGACCCAACTCACCCAGGGACTGGCAGAGAAGGAGTCTCCAGGCATTTTCTGCACATCAAGCCAGAAGTGGAGACCACAGGACTTATTAAGCATTGGAATCCAGTGGCAGTGGATCGATGAGATGAGTAATCCTGCCATGCAAACCCTTTAAAGAGGACCTGTCACCACAAAATCTGAAAGGACCATGTTATAGAGCAGAAGAAGCTGAGCGGATTGATATATAGAGGGTTATTTACTATACTGAAATACACCTAAATTAGGCGTATTTCAGGTGCAGATGGTGGCGCAACAGTTAGTTAAACTGAGAAAATGTACCATTTTAAGGGAAAAATATGTTGAATCAGAATTTCATGGTGTCAACAAATCCCCAAAAAGTTGGGACAAGGTCATTTTCACCACTGTGTGGCATCTCCCCTTCTTCTTACAACACTCAACAGACGTCTGGGGACCGAGGAGACCAGTTTTTCAAGTTTAGAAATAGGAATGCTCTCCCATTCTTGTCTAATACAGGCCTCTAACTGTTCAATCGTCTTGGGCCTTCTTTGTTGCACCTTCCTCTTTATGATGTGCCAAATGTTCTCTATAGGTGAAAGATATGGACTGCAGACTGGCCATTTCAGTACCCGCATCCTTCTCCTACGCAGCCATGATGTTGTGATTGATGCAGAATGTGGTCTGGCATTATCTTGTTGAAAAATGCAGGGTCTTCCCTGAAAGAGATGACGTCTGGATGGGAGCATATGTTGTTCTAGAACCTGAATATATTTTTCTGCATTGATGGTGCCTTTCCAGACATGCAAGCTGCCCATGCCACACGCACTCATGCAACCCCATATCATCAGAGATGCAGGCTTCTGAACTGAGCGTTGATAACAACTTGGGTTGTCCTTGTCCTCTTTGGTCCGGATGACATTGCGTCCCAGATTTCCAAAAAGAACTTCGAATCGTGACTCGTCTGACCACAGAACAGTCTTCCATTTTGCCACACTCCATTTTAAATGATCCCTGGCCCAGTGAAAACGCCTGAGCTTGTGGATCTTGCTTAGAAATGGCTTCTTCTTTGCACTGTAGAGTTTCAGCTGGCAACGACGGATGGCACGGTGGATTGTGTTCACTGACAATGGTTTCTGGAAGTATTCCTGAGCCCATTCTGTGATTTCCTTTACAGTAGCATTCCTGTTTGTAGTGCAGTGTCGTTTAAGGGCCCGGAGATCACGGGCATCCAGTATGGTTTTACGGCCTTGACCCTTACGCACAGAGATTGTTCCAGATTCTCTGAATCTTCGGATGATGTTATGCACAGTTGATGATGATAGATGCAAAGTCTTTGCAATTTTTCGCTGGGTAACACCTTTCTGATATTGCTCCACTATCTTTCTGCGCAACATTGTGGGAATTGGTGATCCTCTACCCATCTTGGCTTCTGAGAGACATTGCCACTCTGAGAAGCTCTTTTTATACCCAATCATGTTGCCAATTGACCTAATTAGTGTTAATTGGTCTTCCAGCTCTTCGTTATGCTCAAATTTACTTTTTCCAGCCTCTTATTGCTACTTGTCCCAACTTTTTGGGGATTTGTTGACACCGTGAAAATTGGAATCAACGTATTTTTCCTTTAAAATGATACATTTACTCGGATTAAACGTTTGATCTGTCATCTACGTTCTATTACAAATAAAATATTGACATTTGCCATCTCCACATCATTGCATTCAGTTTTTATTCACAATTTGTTTAGTGTCCCAACTTTTTTGGAATCCGGTTTGTACTTCGTTCCACTCACGCCAGGTCTAAAATTGTGGGCATGGCGTGGGTGGGGAAGGAGACGGGCCGGAAGGCCCAGCTCATTCACTATTTTCTACGCCTGTTTTAGCCGTAGAATACGGTCTAAATGTGAGACAGCCCAGATAGAAGCTGTCTTACATTTAGAACTGGCGCCGGATGCACTGAAGTTCTAGATAGCCCGGCACCTCTATATAACTTTGGCGGATCCACCACCAGCTATGGGCCTTTAGTAAGACGCCGTTTTATATGCCAGTCTTAATGTGCCCCATAGATATGTGGGGAAAGATACAGTAACACATATAATTTATACATTTATCTCTTTGTTTTTTCACCTTCTGTGAAGAGCTATCCGTACAGGGAGGAGGTGTTATCAGTGACTGACAGCATTGTGTGCACATACAGAGATAGCTGTCAATCACTGATGATAACACCTCCCTCCTGTACCGATAGCTGTTCACAGGAGGCTGAAAAAGCAAAGATATAATTGTAAGAATTACAGGTTTGGTGAATCTTTTCCCACAAAAATATACATCAATTTGCTCAGTTTCTCCTGCTCTATAACATGGTGTTTTCGGATTGTATTGCATTTTGTGGTGACAGGTCCACTTTAAAGCCTTTTGACAGCAGGAATATTTGAATGTTTGAGCACTACAGCTACACAGTGTTTTACTTTATAGTCTCTTTCAGTAGGATATGCACAGGAATATGTCTTACTGACATCTGAGGAATCTCTCATTCTAATATTCCCCTTGTCAGCACAGCTTTGGTCTGATCCTTTTTCCATGAAAAACAGGAAGCATTAGGTAATCACAAGGATACATTTCTCATACCTGGAAAGGCACGACATCTATGTCATTCACACAGATATGATAGTGGTGTCCTAAAGAACTGCACTACTGTATCCTCCATAAATGTAAGAGGGACAGTAATAAATAGGATACTTAACATGCCACATCAATTTAATGGACAATGTCAACATGAAAGTAACACCCATATTTACAGTATAGAATACTGTAAGAAAATACTGCTGCAGCAACCCAGAGCAGGGAATATCTGTAGATGATTTGTTATATAATCTACTGTTATCATATTGTCATGTTATGTATTGTACCCAGCATAACTACGAATAGATGGCACAGTCAGGGTTAACAATCCTGGCTCAGCCCTTGTAGGAGGTTAGGTGTGGGCGCAAGCTACAGAGACTGGCCGATCTCTGCATGATCTACAGAGAAGGAGAAGGATAAGATAGAGAACTAGAGAACCTAGGACCTCATGGCTGAGCATTGCAGTCAGTAAAGATAACCTGCTACCAAAAGCTGTGAGGGACACTGTTAAGTCACCCTTCACACCTGGACAAGACCAGGCCAGTCATATCTCTAAAACCCTGTATCCCTCAGTGGACAATACAGCCACCATTGCAAGAGTACAATTGTACGCCATTGATACTGCAGGAAGAGACTTGATACAGATAAAGAGGGAAGAAGGCCATGACTCCTATCCTTGCCTAAATCCATACATCTTTATCTGGGAGAGAATTGTACTGTGTACAGTTGGAACTGAGTTTTTCTATTGTTGGATGTACTACAACTCGTATTTTGCACTACAGTAAAGAGAGATGTTTATTACTGACTCCTGCACCATACACCGGCCATTGCACTCCACACACCCTGTCTTGCACCCATACAATTATTCAACATCATGGGCCCACCAATTACCATCAGGCAGGAGCCACAACATCTGGGTGCGCCCTGAGGGAAGAAAGGGTACGCCTTTCACAGTTTTCATTGTGTGAGGAAAACCCCTGTGATTGACTGTAACAGCCAGAGCCACTACCACTCCCAGCCGCTGCACTGCTATAGTGCAAGACAATTCCCAAATTATTGCCCACTTACAGCCATACCGTGCTCCTACAGAGCCAGATAGGCGATATTGCCCTAGCACAAGTACCCAGCCGCAATGAGTGTATATATTGTAGAGAACATAACACCATTAAATGTACCCTAGAACAATGTTCGGTTATTCCTTCTCATAGAAGCATCATGACATTTCATAGTGTCATTGCTTATGGGTTATGGCTTGCAAGGCAAGAGTTGCCGTCTACGGTATTTTTGGTGAAGTGAAGTGAAATTTAAATATTAAGAAAACCACTAAACAATTAATACAATAAACTCCTACTTTTCCTTTGTATCCTAGCAGCTTATTGTTTAAAATCTACAACAAACAACTGCTACCTAGACATAGTACCAATGCTATAACATACAATAATATAAACAGAGGAATGAATGTGTATATAGATGTTAGACAGACGCTGGTTGCACTTTAATTACACACATATTCGAGCAAAGTGAGCTAATCTGATTCCGTAAAAGGTACATACTTACCTCATGTACATCTTCTCCATGATTTATTTTATTTTTTTAAATTTGGACTCTTCTGACCCGTTTTCACCAGGTAAACCAATCACTTCCTGTATGTGGCACTTCATGTTGCTGTATCCGACCATACCCATAACGCACCTCTTCTTTCTCTGTCACAGCTCCAGCACCGCCCCTAACACCGCCCAGCTAGTTTGATTGACACTCCCCTATTACTGCTATTGCTACTGCTTTGACACGCCCATGGACATAACATCCCAGGAAATAAGAAGTAGCTGCATGCATATGATCATGTGACCACAGCCCAGAATAAAAGATAGCAATAAAGGAAAACGACATACATTACAAAATTACAGATATATTCATAAAATATTATTTCAAATGATACTGAGGCAAACTGGAAAGCCCCTTTAAGGGTTATCCATTTATGATACATGAAGGAATAGCATTATATAAATCATGGTTGTCTGATCCAGTGGAGTTTTGTCCATAGCAATGTCAAGGTAGATGACATATATACAGTGGTCCCTTGAGTTACAATATTAATTGGATCAATGTAGTAAGTTGAAAATATTGGAACTTAAAACTGTAACTCTATGGAAAAACACTAACTGGTTCCAAAGTCCCTGAAAAGTCAATTGAAAATAAGAGAAAATGGAGGTAAAAGAATAGACAGCTAACTAAGACAGATAAATCAAATCCTCACATATGAGTCAGAAATAGATGCTGCAAACTGTAAATCGTTTTCTACAAGGACAGGAGGTTCTTCGGGGATCAGTACAGTATATCCAGTGTACCAGAAAAATAAAATGGGGTACCGTAACTTGTGTCAAAGGAGCTCATCCTGGCACATGTAGAGAGCAATACAGAACATGTAATAGTGCACTGTAGTGTAAAGACTACTACTAGATGGAGAATATAGGTGTTTACCAGTGGGATAACCATGCTTATTGTTTGGATGGTTCTATCAATTACTACCTGAGAAATTGTATGTTGAGTCTGGTTTAAAGTTACAACGGCACAGGAAAGACCATTGTATACTGGAAGTATTGTATTCGGGAGCCATTCTAACTTGAGGGACGACTGTATAAAGAAAACACAAACACCTAATGTATTACACCAAGGCTAGTGAGATACACACTAGCACAGGCACAACAGATATAGTTGTTCAACCACAGGCACAACTCTGGTATACGTATAAGAGGAGCCCGGTACTGGTGAGGATAGCTGTCTAGTCCTAGGTATACATCCGACACGTTTCAGAAGCCATTTTCATCCTTCCTCAGGCACAATTTTGCCTGATGAAAGAAATAGAGCCCTTTAGTTGTGCCTGAGAAAAGAAGCGGACCACTTCTGAAACACGTTGCACTTATGCATACACTGCGTGCAGAATTATTAGGCAAATGAGTATTTTGACCACATCATCCTCTTTATGCATGTTGTCTTACTCCAAAATGTATAGGCTCGAAAGCCTACTACCAATTAAGCATATTAGGTGATGTGCATCTCTGTAATGAGAAGGGGTGTGGTCTAATGACATCAACACCCTATATTAGGTGTGCATAATTATTAGGCAACTTCCTTTCCTTTGGCAAAATGTAATGACCGACGACACGCACAGGGAGGAAAACAGGGAAAGCCCTGCCCAAGGGAGAGGGAAAGGTGGTGACCCCTAACTCACCTTGCGGCTGGCACCTGACTGCCCTGACGTCCCTAGACGGGTTCCTCACCCGTGCGGCGATCACGTGCCTAAACCCTGGCTTTCCCTAATATGAACCCTAGATAGAGAACAGGCCGGTGGGATCGCTAGTCCGCACCACTGACACTAAGAGGGAAACACCAGGGAGAGGACAGACAAAACAGACAAACACATACACCCAGGTGGGCGACCACAGCAGTCCACAAAGGTCCAACAGGGATCCGGAGGGTAGCGTTCTGGACCAACTACCAGCGAACGCAGCAACACAGCTCCAGAAGGTCAGAATAGATGTCCAGGCAGGAAGCTCTATCTCTGGCAAGGAATATAAGGAGGTCTGGGAGTGCTGGACAAGGAACAGCTGAGGAGAAGGAGCTACGGATCCCTGAGTGAGTCAAAAGGGTTTGCAAAGCAAACCCAGAAAGCTACCATAAGGAAAACAGCCCTATCTTAAATAGAGCGTGCAGCCAACCGCTGCGACTTCCTGACCCCGGGTATAACGGAGTCAGGCGTGGTTCTCGATACCCTCGTGACAGTACCCCCCTCTCTACGAGGGGCCTCCGGACACTCAGGACCAGGTCTCTCAGGATGAGAGGCATGAAAAACCCGAACTAACCTGTCGGCGTTTACCTCAGACGCAGGAACCCACATTCTTTCCTCGGGACCGTAACCTCTCCAATGCACCAGATATTGAAGAGAGCGGCGGACCCGACGAGAATTAACAATTTTGGATATCTGAAATTCTAGATTACCATCCACGACAACAGGAGGGGGTGGCAGCGGTGATGGTTCTAGAGGTGGAACATATTTTTTGAGTAACGACTTATGAAAAACATTATGAATTTTAAAAGTCTGAGGTAACTCCAGGCGAAAAGCCACGGGGTTGATGATGGCTACAATTTTGTAATGGCCAATAAACCTAGGACCCAGTTTCCAAGAGGGAACCTTCAATTTAATATTCCTAGTAGACAACCACACATAGTCATTCACTCCTAGGTCCGGACCTGGTGACCGTCTCTTATCAGCCATGCATTTGTATTTACCTCCCATATTTTTCAAGTTAGCTTGCACCTTCTGCCATACCGATGAAAGAGATGACGAAAACCGTTCCTCTTCGGGAACCCCAGAAGACCCCCCCTCTTTGAAAGTACAGAATTGGGGATGAAAACCATATGCACCAAGAAATGGTGACTTGCCAGTGGATTCCTGACGACGATTATTTATGGCAAACTCAGCTAACGGTAAATATGATGACCACAACCCTTGGTTTTCAGACACAAAACATCTTAGATGTGTCTCAAGGTTTTGGTTGGTACGCTCAGTCTGTCCATTCGACTGAGGATGGAAAGCTGAGGAAAAGGACAAGTGTACCCCCAAACGGGAACAAAAAGCTTTCCAAAATTTAGAAATAAACTGGGTACCCCGATCCGAAACAACATCGGAGGGGACCCCGTGAAGCTTCGCGATTTCACTGACGAATACCTGAGCAAGAGTCTTAGCATTAGGTAGTGCGGGTAACGCAATGAAGTGTACCATTTTGCTAAACCTGTCCACTACTACCAAAATAACAGTTTTACCCGCAGACAAAGGTAGGTCAGTGATAAAATCCATTGACAGATGTGTCCACGGTCTATTGGGAATGACGAGTGGTAATAGAGACCCTGCAGGACGTGTATGTGAAACTTTTGCGCGCGCACAGGTAGAACAAGAAGACACAAAATCCAATACATCCTGACGCAACCTTGGCCACCAAAAACGACGAGACAATAGCTCCAAGGTTGCTTTACTACCCGGGTGCCCAGCAAGTGCCGAATTATGATGTTCCTTTAATAATTTGAAACGTAAGTTCAACGGTACAAACAATTTCTCTGAGGGGCAAGAGACCGGGGCGTCCCCCTGGGCCTCTAACATCTTCCCCTCCAGAACAGAGTGTACCGCAGAAACAACCACTCCTCTTTGAAGAATGGGCACCGGATCACTCACATTACCCCCTCCAGGGAAACAACGAGATAGTGCATCAGCCTTGGTGTTCTTTGCCCCAGGACGATAGGTAATCACAAAGTTAAACCTGGTAAAAAATAGCGGCCACCTAGCCTGTCTAGGGGTGAGACGCTTAGCTGATTCGAGATACAGAAGATTTTTGTGGTCCGTAATCACAGTGACGGGGTGGACTGCCCCCTCTAAAAAGTGACGCCACTCCTCAAACGCAAGTTTAATAGCTAATAGTTCCCTATTGCCAATATCGCACAAGGACGCCATTTGCCAGGAGACGGACCCTGAGACAGCACCGCCCCCACTCCCACCTCTGACGCATCGACCTCAACAATAAAAGGCTGAGAGACATCAGGTTGGACTAGTACAGTGCTGAGGTAAACCTCTCTTTTAGAGAGGAAAAAGCAACTTTAGCGGCGTCAGACCATTTAGAAAAATCAGTCCCCTTCCTAGTCATGTCAGTAAGCGGTTTTACAATAAGTGAATTTTTTTTTATGAATTTCCTATAGAAATTCGCGAAGCCCAAGAACCGTTGTAGTGCTTTGAGGTTCTCAGGAAGATCCCAATCTAAAATTGCCTGGACCTTCCTAGGATCCATACGGAAACCTGAAGCAGATAAAAAATAACCCAGGAATTGTATCTCCTGAACGGCGAAGACACATTTTTCAATTTTAGCATATAATTCATTCGTCGGTAGGACCTGCAGTACTTGTCTGACATGCACCTCATGTGTTTTCAGATCAGACGAATAAATTAAAATATCATCTAGGTATATTACCACAAACCTGCCGATTAGATGACTAAAAATGTCATTAACGAAATGTTGAAAGACGGCAGGAGCATTGGTCAGAACGAAAGGCATAACTAGATTTTCATAATGCCCCTCAGGGGTGTTAAACGCTGTCTTCCACTCATCCCCCTCCTTAATACGAATCAGATTGTAGGCCCCCCCTAAGATCAAGTTTGGAGAACCACCTAGCACCCGCAATCTGATTAAACAGGTCAGGAATGAGAGGAAGAGGGTATGGGTCTCGGATGGTTATCTGATTTAATTCGCGAAAATCTAAGCAAGGACGCAGGCCCCCATCTTTCTTTTTAACGAAGAAAAACCCTGCAGCCACGGGTGAAGAAGATCTTTCATGGCTTGTCTCTCTGGACCCGAAAGATTATATAACCTGGTCTTGGGTAATTTTGTGCCGGGAATAAGGTTAACCGGGCAATCATAAGGACGATGAGGTGGTAACTTCTGACAACCCTTTTCAGAAAAAACATCCTCAAAATCCGAAATAAATGTAGGTAGGGTAGTTATGGAGGCGACTAAGCAATTGCTATTTAAGCAATTTTCTCTGCACTGCTCACTCCACTCCAATATCTCCCTGGCCTGCCAATCCACCACTGGATTGTGCGCTACCAACCAGGGAAGACCCAGCACTACCGGAGTGGGAAGCCCCTCCAGAACATAACCTGAAAGCATCTCGTTATGGTGGTCCCCTACCCGAAGGTGTAAATTATGAACAATGTGGGTGAGGTTTCTCTGAGACAGGGGAGCAGAATCAATAGCGAATATGGGAATGGGTCTCTGTAAAGTACAGAGAGACAAACCCAAAGTGCGGGCAAAATGGGCATCTATCAAATTTACCCCTGCTCCACTGTCTAGAAAGAAAGAAATAGTCTCCGTCTTATCACCAAAAATAATAACCGCTGGCAACACAAATTGCGATGTACGTATGGAGGAAACGTATACCCCCCGGCTGACATCCTCCACACAGCCTGGGGTTAGTAGTTTTTCCAACGGTCTTTTGTTTCTGAGGAAAGAAGGACAGACATTAATGAAATGACCCCTCTCCCCACAAAAAAAACAAACCCCACGCCTACGGTGAGCCTCAGGAGGACGGACCTGACGAGTAGTTCCTCCTAGCTGCATAGGCTCGTCTAAGTCCGTACAGACTAACTGCTGCTTGGGAGGGGTTACCAATTGCTCCGGTTTTTTCAACCTGTCCCTAAGGCGTCTATCTATTCGGATAGAAAGGGACATAACCGCATCAAGGGAAAAGGGGGTCTCATATAATGCAAGCGCATCCTTAACCCTTTCGGATAACCCAGAGCAGAACTGACTCCTGAGTTCCATTGGGTATCCGTAGCCCACCTACGGAATTCAGAGCAATACTCCTCTACCCAGGGCCGGCTCCAGGTTCATGTGGGCCCTTGGGCGATAAATCCCAGTGGGCCCCCATGAGGCATTTTTTTTACATTGACATGTCCCCCTGTGGCTCCTACACGGTATAATGACCCCCAGTGGCCCCTATACAGTATAATGACTATTAGTGGCCCTTCACACAGTATAATGACTACTAGTGGCCCTTCACACAGTATAATGAACCCCCAATCCCCCCCCCCCACTGTATAATGACCACCTGTGGCCCTGCATTCAGAATAATAACCCCCAGTCGCCCCCATTTAGAATAATGACGCCCA
This sequence comes from Bufo bufo, assembly GCF_905171765.1. Lineage (NCBI taxonomy): Eukaryota > Metazoa > Chordata > Amphibia > Anura > Bufonidae > Bufo > Bufo bufo. The sequence continues at coordinate 219,107,767 of NC_053391.1, forward strand.
GTAGCCCCCACACTGGGGGAACACTGTATGGAGGGGGCTCTGGGGGTGATTATACTGAATGTAGGGTCATTGGTGATCATTATACTAAATGGGGGACACTGGGGGTCATTATACTATGTAAAGGGCCCTCACAGTATAATGACCCCACAGTGACCCTCCATTCAGAATAATGACCCCCAGTCGCCCCCACACTGGGGGTTATACTGTATGGAGGGGGCACAAGGGGTTATTATATTTAATGGGGGCTCTGGTGGTCATTATGCTAAATGGAGGGTCAATGGGGATCATTATACTAAATGGGGGGCACTGGGAGTCATTATACTGTGTAAGGGGCCCTCACAGTGTGATGAATGACCCCCCAGTGGCCCCCTCACATACCTATCATTGCAGGGGAGCTGGTGGTCCTGTCATTCACTAACCGCAGCTCCCTGCGCTCCTTCTCTACGGCAGCCCGCTGCAGAAGTGGGCCAGGCCTGGAGGAGAGAAGGAGATGTGCAGTGATGTAGCTAGAACTGACTGGGCCCCACAGCGAAATTTAGTACGCCCCCCTCCCCCCCAATGTGTGTTCACATTACGTTTTTCCTATCGGTTTGATGTATACAAATGTGCAGCACTCCACGTTTTTGTATCCTGCAGAGTCAAGTAAAAAATGCATACGTCAACGTATATGTTTTTTTACCATGGAACTGTATGGTGAATGGACGTCACTGTACGGCATCAGTCTGAGGCATCTGTTAACGCATACATTTTTGGTATACATTAAATGGATGGAAAAAATTGGATGTGAACCCAGCCCTAGTGTCAGAATAAGGCTACTTTCACACTTGCGGCAGAGAGATCCGGCAAGCAGTTCCGTCGCCGGAACTGCCTGCCGGATCAGGCAAAATGTATGCCAACTGATGGCATTAGTAAGACTGATCAGGATCCTGATCAGTCTTAAAAATGCCTGATCAGTCGAAAAAATGCATTGAAATGCCGGATCCGTCTTTCCGGTGTCATCCGGCAAAAACGGATCCGGCATTTATTTTTTCACCTTTTTTCAGTCTGCGCATGCACATACCGGAAGGATGAATCCGGCATTCCGGTATTCTGAATGCCGGATCCGGCACTAATACATTCCTATGGGAAAAAATGCCGGATCCGGCATTCAGGCAAGTCTTCAGTTTTTTTAGCCGGAGATAAAACCGTAGCATGCTACGGTTTTCTCTTTTGCCTGATCAGTCAAAACGACTGAACTGAAGACATCCTGATGCAAACTGAACGGATTAATCTCCATTCAGAATGCATGTGGACATACCTGATCAGTTCTTTTCCGGTATAGAGCCCCTGTCACGGAACTCTATGCCGGAAAAGAACAACGCAAGTGTGAAAGTACCCTAAGCACCAGTACACAGCGGAGCAGCGTGGCGGAGAGGGGAGGCCGCCATGTACTGACAGAGCGCTACCTGGTCCTGGTGGTCAGGGATGATGACTGTGTTTCTCAAGGATCATTTATCTATTGGGAAATACAGGGCGCAGTATAATACAATAGAATCTATATAATATAAAGATATTAGCCCTACCCCCGAATAATAATACAATTAGGGGGTCATTTATTATATAGAAATACGTCTATATTAGGCGTATTTCTGACACAGATGTGGCGCAAAGGTCCTTAACACCGCAATCTGTATCTTTTCCCGCTCATGCCAGGTCTAAAAAAAGTGGTGTGGGCAGGGAAGGGGATACAGTTATGGCCATGCAGTTATTGGATACCACCGCCATATAGTGATAAAACCACCATACAGTGACCGGATAAAAGGGTATAAGAGGGCACAGTACAGGGAATGACTAGGGGCACTGCACAGGGTGTGGTAGGAGGGCACAATGCAGGGTATAAAGGGGCACAGTACGGGGTGGGGGGCACAGTACGGGGTGGGGGGCACAGTCACATGACCCTGTGACGTTAGAAGGTCCTTATGGTGAATGCGGTTCAGATGCCACCATAATGAGAGGAAGAGGAGTGAGACAAGGGCCCTGGATGGACAGGAGGGGTGGACACAGCAAGTAGGTGGAAGGGGCTCTGAGGGGGATTCATACAAGAAGTAGTGGCAGGAGGTCTGTGCAGGGCAGCAATAGGAAATAGGAGGGTGGAACATGAGCTCTGGATACATGAGGGAGGAAAGGAGACAGCAGGGGCTCTATGAGGATGAGATAGGACAGAATGGGGGGGGGGGGGGGGGCAGGTGTCATGGAGACAAACAGATTAATGAAACAGTAAAAACACTAAATAGAATGAAGCAGCCAAGACAAGAGCCAGTCACAGTGCAGACTCACTCACAGACTGTGTTCACACTTCTCTGCTCCAGCTCCAGCCCTTCGGTCTCTCTGTGTCCTGTGTAGAGGGGGCGTGTCCTGAGTCTCTGCAGCTCAGAGGGCCCACCAGAGGGGTACTGCGTATGTGAAATGACAGCAGTCAGAGCTCCCATCTGTATTGATGGAAGTGCTCATAGCAGCTCAGTGGGCCCCCCCAGGAGCATTGGGCCCCGGCACTTGCCCGGGGATGCCGGGTTATGACGCCGGCCCTGCCTCTACCGGCCGCTCTCCTTGTAAGAGTCTCCGTAATCTTGATTCAGCCAGTGCGACTCGGTCAGGGTCGTCTGCAGCGTACTCAAGTTGTGTGCAATAGGTGTTTCTGGGTGATGTAGTGCAATATACACTAACCTGGTACAGCTGACTCTCTGCAAGGGCAGGTATAGGTAGAAATAGTTCGTGACGCCAGTGCCAAGTAAACGGTGGCACGCCGTTTGCGGATGCAGGAATAAATTGAGGAAACGTAGTATTAAAACAGAACTCCAACTTTAGTAGTTTTCAAGCAGAGACAATATTGGAATCGCAGTTCCTTGGCATACAGTCGATTTTGCAATTCGGTCGATGCAGGCAATTCAGTTACAGCAAGGTGATTACAGAGTGTTGAACACAGGACTTGCAGCACAGGAGCTTGCACTCTAATTCTGTCTGATCCTGGAATATAGCATATCTTCACCAAGGCCCATTAACCTAGTTCTGGCTTTATATCCTTGGCTATAGCTTTAATCAGTACCTCCTCTGTCTTTCTGAGTACCTCTTGCTTTCCTGATCTTTGCTTCTCTGTCTCTCTCAACTTCTGGACACTTCCTCAGGCTCTAGAAACTTCTGAGCTGTGGTCTAGACTGACTTTTGCTTCCCTGTCTGGGCCTTATATAAACTAGGGCTCTCTAGCTCCCTCTAGCGACTAGAAGCTGGAATGACACCCCTGCAGGCCTGTACATGCAAGTTTCACAGTAACAGGGAAATACATAACATTACATTACATTTTATAAAACTGACATATAACAACTTCCCCATAACTAAGGAGGGACGACAGCACACCAAGTGACACTTTGGTAGTGACGGGTATTACAGTTCCCGTACACTACATACCCCACTGCTTTAAGCTGAGTACGACCTCGTACTCCATCATGGGTCGCCCAACTGGAATCTCTACCTGAAATAGAAAATAGAGACATGCAGGCATACATACATGTAATTCATCTGCATTTGCATTTACAACAGGTCCAATTGGCAAAGGTGAAGGGTAGTGACAAGGGGCGTCGTTCTCTTCTCTCAGGATAATGAATGGAACGGGGGCGCTGACCTGGCACAGCGTAACATTATAACCAGGATAGTCCATGACAATGAATAAGTCCATAATAGAACAGCAAAATAACGGAACTACCCAGGAGTTTCCTGTGGGTGTATCACAGGCAAGGGCTCACGTGGGGGAGTCCATTCTTGCGCACAAATGTCCAACAAAGTATTACCAGTAGCAACGGTTTGGGAGGAGACACCACCAGAATAGTCAAAGTCTCCTAAACGGACTGGTGGGCGTCCCCTGGTCATCCGGGTAGACCTTCTCAACACAGGGGTCTCCTCTTCCCTTAGCAACGAGGTAGAAGGGAGAGGAGCAACAGGAGGGTCTCCATCCGTGAGACCTCGGTCAGGAACAACTGGAACAACAGGAACAACTGGAACAACAGGAACAACTGGAACAACAATATCCACGAGAGGGGGAACTGGATCCGGAGCATCTTGAACCGGCTCTTCTGGAGGTGAAGCTACAGTAGGTGCCGGAGCAGGCACCAGCAAGTTCAACCAAGGTGTCAGAAGCCAATGCATGGGATCCGCGTCATACCTCAGATTACTAACAGCCTGCATAGGATCCTCGGGCTGTATTGCTGACTCTGACACAGGATATTCAGATCCAGAACTCTCGTCACTAGGTTCTGGTGTCAGGCAGAGCTTTAACCGGTTTCGGTGTACAATTTGGGATCCCTTGCCTTCCCGGGTGATCTCATAAGTGTGAGTTCCAACATTTGGGATTGCAGTGACAACATAAGGACTTCGCTCCCACTTACTGTCCAATTTGCTGGTACGACGGTTATTCTTTAACCATACCACGGCCCCTATGGTCAAGGGTTCTGCATGGGCTGCCTGATCATAGTCTCTCTGCTGTCGGTCTCTAGCAAAGTCCATACGTTCCTGAACAATGGCTTTGGCTGCATCTAATCGCCTTTGGTGCTCAGCAACCCAGTCGGTGTTAGGTAATGGGTTAATGCAATCAGGTACGTGTATGTCCAATGAATGATCAGCAGGCAATGTCCCTTGGCGCCCAAACATCAAGTAAAAAGGGGTATACCCGGTGGAACAATGTATGGTATGATTGTATGTGAACATGAGCTGTGGCAACAGACTGGGCCAATCTCCTCTGTTTTCAGGAGGCACGGCCCTCAGCATCTCTATCAAGGTCTGATTCATTTTTTCACATAATCCGTTACCTTGAGGATGGTAGGCCGTCGTCCGGATCTTCTTACAGTTGTGTAAGCGGCACAGTTCATGGAACAGATGGGACTCAAAAGCAGGTCCTTGATCGATGAGGATCTTTTCTGGACATCCATAGGGCAGGAGAAAGTGCTTCCAGAACATTTCGGCTGTAGTCTTGGCTGTCTGGTCTCTCACAGGCACTGCTACAACAAACTTTGTGAAATGGTCAATAATAGTCATGGCATAAGCATACCCTGAGCGACTAGGCTCCAGTTTTACATGGTCGATGGCGACAAGTTCAAGAGGACGGGTACTTACAATGGGTCTTAGTGGTGCCCTCTGATCATGGTGCTCACTTCGTTTCAAGGCACAGGCTACACACTCTCGACACCACTTTTCCATGTCTTCTCTCATGCCCACCCAGTAAAACCGCTGGCGGATAGTAGCCTCAGTCTTTTGGACCCCAAAGTGACCGGATTGATCGTGGTACATCTCCAACACCATACCTGCATCTCGTCGGGGTATGAGAATCTGGTGTACTCTTTCGTTGGACACTGGGTCTAGGCTTCTCCGTAGCAATAGGCCCTTTTGTATGAAGAGTTGATGGCGCTGTCTCCACAGTTTGATGAGCTCAGGATCTGCACTCTTACGCCGAATCCTCTCAGGGGCTCTGCCACTAGTAATGAAGTCCAACAACTCACCCAGCACTCTACTTTCAGACTGTAGTTTCACCCATCTTTCTTCTTTAGGTTCAGGCCTACTGGAGGGTGAAGAAACTGCAGCTCTGCCATTGGTAGCTCGAGCCTGGTCCTGTTGAGCAAACTTGTTATAGAAAGCCGGCATCTCTACATCTTCCCAAGCATCTCGTACATCATCAGGAGCTGTCTCTGTGGGAAGTCTGGATAAAGCATCAGCATTATCATTAGTGCGTCCAGCACGATACTTTACAGAGAAATTATAGTTGGCAAGGCGAGAGGCCCATCTCTGCTCCAAGGCTCCCAATTTAGCTGTATTTAGATGTGCCAGAGGGTTATTGTCAGTGAATGCAATGAACGGGGTGGCGGCTAGATAATCCTTGAATTTTTCCGTCACCGCCCACACTAATGCCAGGAACTCTAGTTTGAAGGAACTATAATTCTGGTCATTTTTCTCAGCTCCTTTCAGGGAGCGGCTTGCATATGCTATCACTCTCTCTTTTCCCTCTTGGATCTGGGCTAACACAGCTCCCAGGCCTCGCTTGCTAGCATCAGTATAGAGATGGAAGGGCTTGCTATAATCTGGATAACCTAACACTGGAGGCTCGGTCAGTTTCTTTTTTAGCAATTGGAACGCTATCTCTCTTTTCTCATTCCACTCAATGGGCACAGGAGTTCTAGGACTCTTTTTGGGTTGTCCCCTCAAGAGCTCCTGGATAGGATCAGCTATTTGAGCAAAATGGGGGATAAAACGTCTATAGTAGCCGGCAAAACCAAGGAAACCCCTCACCTCTTTGACGGTAGTAGGAACCGGCCAATTACGGACAGCTGCTAATTTATCAGGGTCAGGTTGCACTCCCTCTCCGCTTACTACATGCCCCAGGTATCTTACTGCAGGTTTGAGCAGGTGACACTTGGATGGCTTTACCTTCAAGCCATATTTGATAAGGATTTCAAATACTTCTGCCAAATGTTTCAGATGGTCTTCATATGTTTTTGAATACACAATGACGTCATCTAGATACAGCAGCACTGTTTCGAAGTTTTTGTGACCCAAACACCGTTCCATTAGTCTCTGGAAAGTTCCTGGGGCATTACATAGCCCGAACGGCATACAATTGAATTCGAACAGGCCCATGGGAGTAGTGAAGGCAGTCTTTTCCCTATCTGCAGGGGCCATGGGTACTTGCCAGTAGCCACTGGTCAAGTCCAATGTGGAGAAATAGGCAGAGGAGCCCAGAGCAGTTAGTGACTCCTCAATGCGGGGCAGTGGGTATGCATCTTTGTGGGTTATTTGATTAATTTTCCTATAATCCACACAGAAACGGACACCACCGTCCTTCTTCTTTACAAGGACCAGGGGTGCAGCCCACGGACTACGGCTGTCCCAGATTACATTAGAGTCTTTCATCTCTTGGATCATTTCTTTTACAGTCTGATATGAGGTAGGTGGTAAGGGTCTGTACCTCTCCTTGATAGGAGGATGAGAGCCAGTAGGTATGGTGTGTTGTATGGCACTCACCTCCCCGTAATCGGTAGCATGCTTACTGAATGCCTGGTGGTACTCTTTGACCAGCTGTAGGATCCCTTCTTGTTGATGTTGGGGGGTAGTCTCGTTCCCCACATGGAGCTCTTCCCACCAGGGTACTTGTGGCTGGGTCACCGGCGAACATTCGCTGTCTGCAGCTGGCGGCTTTTCTGTCACTGGAAGACGAATGATGTCTTGGAAGGACACCTGGGACAGCTGGGCAACAGGGCAATGCTTAGTAAGCGCAACAGGATGATTACTCAGATTAATCAGACGGACGGGTACTTTACCTTGGGAGACGTTCACCAGGCACTTGGCAGCTCTCACATAAGGATAATCCTCCATCTGGAGTGGTTCCACCAGGGCTGGATAATCTCGGCCTTCGACCCCCAGGACAGCACGACACCACAAAAGAGTTTGAGAATTAGGAGGCAAAGTCACAGGCTTAATATCACGGATCCTGGCAGTACAAATTTCTCCTTTCCCATTAGCAAACCTCTGCTGGGCACTTAACACAGTGATAGTCTTTTGAATCACCCTCCTGGATGCAGAGGAAGCAGTGGGCAAAGTCTGATGTAATACAGCAAGTATTTCTGAATAACAGTTTTTGAAGACATTGGTGCCTAGAATGACAGGATGTCCTCCTCTGTCACCGGCCTGTACTACGATCACTCCCTGTTGAGGCAGGGTTACTTCTCCCACCTGCAGGGTGGGTTCCCAGTATCCATGAACCTTTACTGGTTTGCCATTGCTGGCGATAATTTCCACCCAGGATTCAGGCGGTTGGGTCAACTGGTTGGTGTCCCAGAACTTTTCAAATGCAGGCAGCTGAATAGTAGTGACCTGAGACCCAGTATCTAATAGGGCTTCAAAGGGGACCCCGTTGATCTCTATATTGATTTTAGGATGGGATCCTACATAACGTGGTATCCAATTTGGATCCTCTGGACCTAGTGTTCTACCTCCCGAGGGGTGGTCCTCAGCCTCAGGGGTTGCCCGTTTAACTGCCAGCACGTGGATTCTGTGTGTCCCAGCTTTTTGCAGTATGTACACATACTTCTTGCGACCTCTATTACGCCTCCCAGGATCCCTGGGGTGAGTCTCTTGGTATGGAGGTGAGAACGGCCTAGGAGATGACAGGAACTCTTCTGTCATTATGGGTTTCTCCCACTCCTCTATTTTTCTGCACACCTTCTCTAGACTTTTAGTGAGGTGATTTACTTGCTCTGTCAGCATGGCAATAGTATCAGTAGCTGACACTTGAACAGCTTGGCCGGCCTCAGCTCGGTTAGTGACAAGCGGTTTTGGCTTGCAGGCTGATGACTCAGATAGGGCGCTCAACTCAGGAGATACTGTGGACCCCAGAATTTTTATAGCCAGTTCTTTAAAGTCCAGAAAGGCACTGTTAGGGTGCTGGGCGGACAGCATCTTTAACTGGGTCCTTATTTGTTCACTAGACACCCCGTTGATAAATTGTTCCCTCAGGGTCTGGTCCCGGTTATCAGCCTCTTTGGGATCTATCTGGATTACAGCCCCTAAAGCCTCCTGAAGTGATAGGGCATAGTCACGGAGGGACTCACCGGGCTTCTGTCTCTTGCCAAAGAAGTGCATCTTTATCTCTGAGGCAGTCCTAGTTTCAAAAGTGGCTCTGAGGCGGGTGAAAATCTGTTCTAGAGTACTCCGCTCAGTAGCAGGCCAGGATAACACTTCCCTGCGGGCAGCCCCCTCCAGTTGTGCCAGCATGATTTCCATTTGCTGGTCGGCATTTATAGGGTATAATCGGAATAGTGCCAGCAACTTTTCTTCAAAGTCCCGTAGGGTATGGGTCTCTCCCCTGTAGCGGGGGAACCATGGGGCCCCGAAATAGTAGGGCATGGTAAAGGGCATCATGCTAGGGGCTGTAGGGTGATCAGGAGCCGCAAGCTCTCCTGGGGCCGGCTGCTCAGGCACTCCTGGCTCTGACATGGTAGTCTATTGAGAGGTGGCCGCTGGCGACTAAAGAGGCCGGTACACTCCCCTTCCCTCCGGTTACAAGTGCTTACCGGTATCGCCGGGCTTGCGCAGGTCCAGTCTCGCGAGGTTCCGGACGTCCTGAGCACCCGATGACGCAGGAGAAGCAGGGCCGCGGCGGTGCGATGATCAAGAGGGGCGGGATTCTCTGTGTCTTTGCAGGGACCCGCCCACGAAAGTCCTCAGCGGCGCGGGAAACTTTACTCCAGGCAGCCGGTGGCCATCTTTAGCAAAACGCTGTCCATTCACTGACAGCAAGCAGGATTGCAAAAAGTCCACAAAACCACATTCCAATGCGGCGGTTTTTTTCCTCTGTGCAGCGCAACACTGCACAGCGCTTTTTAGAGTTTTTTGGTACACTTTGGGTATGATTTTCAGTCCACAAAGTCCACTTGCAATAAACAGGCAAATTGTCACTTTGGTCACAGGGCAACTGTATAAGGCACAAAGTTCACGCTTCTTGCACTAGAAAGCGTGCGTATCCTGTTCGTGACGCCAAAAGAGAGGTGCAGCGTACTCAAGTTGTGTGCAATAGGTGTTTCTGGGTGATGTAGTGCAATATACACTAACCTGGTACAGCTGACTCTCTGCAAGGGCAGGTATAGGTAGAAATAGTTCGTGACGCCAGTGCCAAGTAAACGGTGGCACGCCGTTTGCGGATGCAGGAATAAATTGAGGAACCGTAGTATTAAAACAGAACTCCAACTTTAGTAGTTTTCAAGCAGAGACAATATTGGAATCGCAGTTCCTTGGCATACAGTCGATTTTGCAATTCGGTCGATGCAGGCAATTCAGTTACAGCAAGGTGATTACAGAGTGTTGAACACAGGACTTGCAGCACAGGAGCTTGCACTCTAATTCTGTCTGATCCTGGAATATAGCATATCTTCACCAAGGCCCATTAACCTAGTTCTGGCTTTATATCCTTGGCTATAGCTTTAATCAGTACCTCCTCTTTCTTTCTGAGTACCTCTTGCTTTCCTGATCTTTGCTTCTCTGTCTCTCTCAACTTCTGGACACTTCCTCAGGCTCTAGAAACTTCTGAGCTGTGGTCTAGACTGACTTTTGCTTCCCTGTCTGGGCCTTATATAAACTAGGGCTCTCTAGCTCCCTCTAGCGACTAGAAGCTGGAATGACACCCCTGCAGGCCTGTACATGCAAGTTTCACAGTAACAGGGAAATACATAACATTACATTACATTTTATAAAACTGACATATAACAACTTCCCCATAACTAAGGAGGGACGACAGCACACCAAGTGACACTTTGGTAGTGACGGGTATTACAGTTCCCGTACACTACACGTCATATATGAGACCCAAGGCCCCGAAAAACTCATCCACTGACCGAAGAGCCTGGGAATCAGTAGGTAAAGAGAGCGCCCAGGACTGCGGATCCCCCTGCAGCAGGGAAATAACAACCCCCACCCGCTGATCTTCATTACCAGAGGAGTAAGGGCGCAGTTTAAAGTATAATTTACAGGCCTCACGGAAGGTCAAAAACTTGTCCCTTCCCCCAGAAAATCTGTCAGGGAGAGGGACCTTGGGTTCCGCAACAACCTGGTTACCAGTAGCAACCGCTGGGCTTGCAGTCAGTTGCAATTGCTGCTGTTGCTGGAGGACCGACGCCTTCAATCCTACCACCTCCAAAGACAGGCCATGAAATTGTTTGGACAGAGCAGCAATTTGATCCATACTGGATTCTAAGTAGGTAAAAAAAAAAATTTTTTTTTTTTTTACCTACACAAAATAAGGGCCAGAGATAATGTAATGACCGACGACACGCACAGGGAGGAAAACCCCTGCCCAAGGGAGAGGGAAAGGTGGTGACCCCTAACTCACCTTGCGGCTGGCACCTGACTGCCCTGACGTCCCTAGACGGGTTCCTCACCCGTGCGGCGATCACGTGCCTAAACCCTGGCTTTCCCTAATATGAGCCCTAGATAGTGAACAGGCCGGTGGGATCGCTAGTCCGCACCACTGACACTAAGAGGGAAACACCAGGGAGAGGACAGACAAAACAGACAAACACATACACCCAGGTGGGCGACCACAGCAGTCCACAAAGGTCCAACAGGGATCCGGAGGGTAGCGTTCTGGACCAACTACCAGCGAACGCAGCAACACAGCTCCAGAAGGTCAGAATAGATGTCCAGGCAGGAAGCTCTATCTTTGGCAAGGAATATAAGGAGGTCTGGGAGTGCTGGACAAGGAGGAGAAGGAGCTACGGATCCCTGAGTGAGTCAAAAGGGTTTGCAAAGCAAACCCAGAAAGCTACCATAAGGAAAACAGCCCTATCTTAAATAGAGCGTGCAGCCAACCACTGCGACTTCCTGACCCCGGGTATAACGGAGTCAGGCGTGGTTCTCGATACCCTCGTGACACAAAATGGGTCCAAAGAAGTTCTTGACAGGCTCAGAAAAGTCAAAAATAGTGAGATATCTTGCAGAGGGATGCAGCCCTCCTAAAATTGCAAAGCTTCTGAAGCGTGATCATCGAACAATCAAGCGTTTCATTCAAAATAGTCAACAGGGTCGCAAGAAGCGTGTGGAAAAACCAAGGCGCAAAATAACTGCCCATGAACTGAGAAAAGTCAAGCGTGCAGCTGCCAAGATGCCACTTGCCACCAGTTTGGCCATATTTCAGAGCTGCAACATCACTGGAGTGCCCAAAAGCACAAGGTGTGCAATACTCAGAGACATGGCCAAGGTAAGAAAGGCTGAAAGACGACCACCACTGAACAAGACACACAAGCTGAAACGTCAAGACTGGGCCAAGAAATATCTCAAGACTGATTTTTCTAAGGTTTTATGGACTGATGAAATGAGAGTGAGTCTTGATGGGCCAGATGGATGGGCCCGTGGCTGGATTGGTAAAGGGCAGAGAGCTCCAGTCCGACTCAGACGCCAGCAAGGTGGAGGTGGAGTACTGGTTTGGGCTGGTATCATCAAAGATGAGCTTGTGGGGCCTTTTCGGGTTGAGGATGGAGTCAAGCTCAACTCCCAGTCCTACTGCCAGTTTCTGGAAGACACCTTCTTCAAGCAGTGGTACAGGAAGAAGTCTGCATCCTTCAAGAAAAACATGATTTTCATGCAGGACAATGCTCCATCACACGCGTCCAAGTACTCCACAGCGTGGCTGGCAAGAAAGGGTATAAAAGAAGAAAATCTAATGACATGGCCTCCTTGTTCACCTGATCTGAACCCCATTGAGAACCTGTGGTCCATCATCAAATGTGAGATTTACAAGGAGGGAAAACAGTACACCTCTCTGAACAGTGTCTGGGAGGCTGTGGTTGCTGCTGCACACAATGTTGATGGTGAACAGATCAAAACACTGACAGAATCCATGGATGGCAGGCTTTTGAGTGTCCTTGCAAAGAAAGGTGGCTATATTGGTCACTGATTTGTTTTTGTTTTGTTTTTGAATGTCAGAAATGTATATTTCTGAATGTTGAGATGTTATATTGGTTTCACTGGTAAAAATAAATAATTGAAATGGGTATATATTTGTTTTTTGTTAAGTTGCCTAATATTATGCACAGTAATAGTCACCTGCACACACAGATATCCCCCTAAAATAGCTAAAACTAAAAACAAACTAAAAACTACTTCCAAAAATATTCAGCTTTGATATTAATGAGTTTTTTGGGTTCAGTGAGAACATGGTTGTTGTTCAATAATAAAATTAATTCTCAAAAATACAACTTGCCTAATAATTCTGCACTCCCTGTACTTAGTTCTTTTGGCTCCTGAATTCCATTTTTAATGTTTTATTTTCCTTTCTCCAGTGTAGATAATGTGTCATGGTACAGCTTTCCAAACAATGAGTAGCTGGGGGCCAAGGAGAACTGCTAAGGAAAATATATTAGGATTTTATATTATTTTAGTATCTGAGACCCATATCAACTTCCTACTATATCTCAGAAAAAAATATTGATTCCCTGCACTTCATCAGCAATTGTCCATATTTTGCTAATATGTAAGTTGGAGATGTGGTTGAGTTTTACTTCATATTTTTTTTTAAAATAGAGATGCGGAGGAGGACAGGGGCGTAGCTAAAGGCTTATGGGCCCTGGTGCAAGAGTTCAGCTTGGGCCCCTCTTCCCTCATTGCTTTGTGGCCAGGGGCAGGAAAGCACATAGCCTTCGTGCTGCCTAGGGGAAAAAATTGAAATGGCAGCCCCCCTCGTGCCAAATTCTTGACCTAACCCCTTCCCTCCAGCCAGAGGTGTAACTTGACCTGCATGCACTTTCTATAATTCCAGTGTCTTCTTATGTGGCACAAGGTCCATTGGGTCCCCTCAGGCTCCTGGGCCCGGTAGCGACTGCTACCTCTATAAACCCTATAGCTACGTCCCTGGAGGAGGAATATGCCTACCTTTTACAGAATAAAGCTGGCCACTCACATAAAAGTCAGACGGACTGCCAATTTCAGGGGAAAGACAGATCCAGATTTCAATATGCCTTTGGAAAACAGCTGTCAAAGGTGTCTAACTTTTCAAATATTCCCATATTCCCATTAACATGAATGTTCGCCCAAGCACAGTAGGTGTGTTTATGGAGGACTTGAGAGAAACAGCTGTTGGCTAAACCAGCATTGGGCCAATAGTTATTTGATTTATATGGCCACCTTAACAAGACTAAAGGAACATTATGCATGCTGACTGTTCCAGGTAAATCCCTGCTCATTACAGGAAATGGAAGCTGCATTTACATGTAGCAATTAGATCCTCTGTATGGGATGTTATTGCCATTAGAGTGGTGGGCCATCCCCACATACATTCATTGTTTCTGGGCAGCAGATACAGGGCAATCTGCTGCCAAGAAACAGTGATTTAGGTGTCTGCACCAGTGATGCCTTCAACCAATGAGCAAGCATTTGCTCATTCATTGTATAATATATGTTACTGGCAGTGGTTGTGGAACCACAGCATCAACCAATTGATTTGATTTAGGGCTAATCATAAGGGCGTTATCCTGGCAGTCCCCTGGTTTTCACCCATTAACCCCTGTACAGGGATCTGGACTTCACAGCAGGGGAGCCATCAAGCCGCTACCGCTTGGAGTAGTCCTGGTGTGGTTCACAGCTGACCAATGGGGGTCAGAAACACCAGTGTGAAGCACAGAGGTATCAGGCAAAACTTGTAGACAGTAGTCAGGCCAGGGCAGACAGAGTTCATGTGAATCCATGAAACAAGTCTGAGGTCAAGGCAGGCAGCAAAAGACCAAAACAGTAATCAGGCAGAGGTCAGGTCAGGCAGCAGAGGGTAAGCTAGCAGAGGACAGTAAGCTAGCAGAGGACAGTACACGGCAGACAAAAGGAGGAAGCGTAGGAACGCCCTTTCCAGTAATTGCGCCAATCATTGGCCCATGTAAAAAGGCCTCCCTGTCTTTTTCACAATACAATTGTATATATGCTCTACAATAGAATAGGTAGGAGAAAAAATAAGTGCCTCCAGGGAAATATTTGGTGACTTTTTTTTCAACTTTTTAGATAATAATTTCAAACAAAATGATTATCTAGGAACTGAATGATATCTTGAAAAGTGTTGCCTGTGTTTTTTTCTAGTTTTAATGTTCCATTATGTTGCTGCAAAGAGCTCGAATAAATTCTTGCCTGTGGGACAGAACATTCTATCATGATGCGGTGTTTAATCTGTTATTACGTGGTTTGGGACTGTGTTATTATATAAGAACTTCATGAAGCTAAACACCGGGTTCATTGTTAGTTTTCATCTTACAGGCAAGCGGTGCGTGCTTTGACTATTTCTGTAGAAAAATAAATAACGGCATTTCATGTTTATGTCTGTTTCCTTCATTGTCTGTTTCCATACACTTATGCTTCCATACATACAGTGACATCAATGACATTTATAATGAGTTGTCTACATATAGTATAATATGCAAGAACCATTATGCTTCTGCACAGGTTAGTTAAAGGGTCACTAACTTTTCAAAAAACGTTTATTATGTCGTAGAGACATATCAAAAGTTTAGATAGGTGTATAAGTACTGAGACCTCCACTGATTCCTAGAACGAGGGGAGAGAATCACGCACATAGCATCGAGATGGGACCATAGACTTCTACTGAGCCCATCTTGTACAGCAATATGTATGCTTCTCTCCCATCATTCTAGGGATCGTGGGGGTCATAGCATTCAGACACTCAGCGATCTAAATTTTTGCCATGTCTCTGTGGTATATTAAAAGTTTTTTAAACTTTAGTGACCTAACGTTTCAGTAAATTTTCAGTTTCAGTTAGGGTACTTTCACACTAGCGTTGTTTGAAAAAAAAACGTGTGAAAACGGATTTAATTTGAATCCTGATCAGGATTCTGATCACAATGAAAAAATGCATTGGAAAAAACGGATCCGCCATTTATGGACTTTAAAGGGTTTCTATCACTTCGTATGACATAATTAGCTGTCAGACACTAGCGATCCGCTAGTGTCTGCTCTGGCCAACCATCCTACTATAATCACTTGTGGGGCAGCGGTTTTGCTAAAAAACTAACTTTTATAAATATGCTAATGAGCCTCTAGGTGCTATGTGGGCGTCATTAGCACCTAGAGGCTCCGTCTACCTTCATACACAGCCGCCGCCCAGCGCGTCCCTCCAGCCCGCCCATGTCCGACTCCGTGTGACGCAGCGGACGAGTTCTCGCGCATGCGCCGTGCGCGGCTGTATTCGGCGCATTTGAGATCTCAGCTCGGAGCGGTCAGACATTCAATGCGCATGCGCGGCTGTTTTCGGCGCATGCGCATTGAATGTCTGACCGCTCCGAGCTGAGATCTCAAATGCGCCGAATACAGCCGCGCACGGCGCATGCGCGAGAACTCGTCCGCTGCGTCACACGGAGGAGGACATGGGCGGGCTGGAGGGACGCGCTGGGCGGCGGCTGTGTATGAAGGTAGACGGAGCCTCTAGGTGCTAATGACGCCCACATAGCACCTAGAGGCTCATTAGCATATTTATAAAAGTTAGTTTTTTAGCAAAACCGCTGCCCCACAAGTGATTATAGTAGGATGGTTGGCCAGAGCAGACACTAGCGGAGCGCTAGTGTCTGACAGCTAATTATGTCATACGAAGTGATAGAAACCCTTTAACTTTTTTTCAAATTTTTCTGGTTTAACATGCAAAAGCCGGAACCTGGTTTGACGGAACACACGGCGCCAGATCCGGTATTAATGCAAGTCAATGGGAAAAAGTTCAGTCAAAGTGTTCCGGATTTTTGGCCAGAGGTAAACGGCTACAGTTTTCTGAAAAGCCTGATCAGTAAAAAAGACTGAACTGGATGCATCCTGATGCATTCTGAACGGATTGCTCTCTATTCAGAATGCATAGGGAAAAAACTGATCAGTTCTTTTCCGGATTTGAGCCCCTAGGACGGAACTCAGCGCCGGAAAAGAAAAACGCTAGTGTGAAAGTACCCTTAAACAGTCTCATCATGTCTGGATGTCACCTCTTTTTGTGGGCATCTTCTGGTACTATATAAAGA
The DNA here is from genome assembly GCF_905171765.1 of Bufo bufo. Taxonomy (NCBI): domain Eukaryota; kingdom Metazoa; phylum Chordata; class Amphibia; order Anura; family Bufonidae; genus Bufo; species Bufo bufo. Next base: position 219,124,323 of record NC_053391.1, read on the forward strand.
TTTGCTAAATTTGTTTGCTTTCTCACTGATCTATATTGGTCCAGGAGGACCAGGTAGACAATGTAGATACATTGATTACTGAACTCATCATTGAATCAATTATCACGGCATACAGTACATTATTTCATGTTTCACTCATTCCTGTGAAGAATGTCAAATGTTTTCTATGATTAAGAAGAAAGCTATCCATATTCTTTCATTCCCTGGAGAGCTGTTAGTGACATCGAGGGGAAATAGTGATGTACCCTCCTAGTTAAGTTAGACAGCGACAACATAGACACCATTTGGTATGCAGCTTCAGAAATCTGAAGACTTCCTATTTATCCAACGGATCTGCCCCTTCAGTATGTTCTTGCCTCTTAGTATATGTTCTTGCCTCTTAGTACCGCAAAAACTATCTGTCTAGTCTTTCATGGCAGTGGGAAATGATCAGTCTAATTTGGCCCATCATGGCATACACATGTCATTTTGGTCAACAACAGATAACATTTTCCAACCTGGCCGACCATATTTTTAGTAGACAGAAGTCTGCTGTATGCCACCAAGAACAATAGTTTGTGTTATTTTTTCAAACAATCGTTGGCCGAAATGGATGAAAATGAACACTTTTGCCAGCTTTAGTGCCATGTGTATGTTCAGCTTAACATGAACCCCTTAGTGACCGCTCATGCTTTTTAAAAATCGCATTCAAAGAGCCATACCTTTTTTATTTTTTTTATCAATGTACTTGTATGATGTCATACAAGTAGGACAAGTTTTAGTTTTTAATGCACCATTTTGGGTACATGAAATAATTGATTAAAGCCAGCTGTTTAGCTAAAAAAAACTATTTTGACGTCAGTAAAAAGGCGTATTAGTGGTCACTAAGGGGTTAATCAGATAAATAGTGTAAGAGTGGTCAGACCAATAGTGTCATACGGTGGTGAGACACCATTTTATTACAGTGGTGACATAACTAGTGTCATGTACATACAGTTGTCAGATAAATACAGGGAGTGCAGAATTATTAGGCAAGTTGTATTTTTGAGGATTAATTTTATTATTGAACAACAACCATGTTCTCAATGAACCCAAAAAACTCATTAATATCAAAGCTGAATATTTTTGGAAGTAGTTTTTAGTTTGTTTTTAGTTTTAGCTATTTTAGGGGGATATCTGTGTGTGCAGGTGACTATTACTGTGCATAATTATTAGGCAACTTAACAAAAAACAAATATATACCCATTTCAATTATTTATTTTCACCAGTGAAACCAATATAACATCTCAACATTCACAAATATACATTTCTGACATTCAAAAACAAAACAAAAACAAATCAGTGACCAATATAGCCACCTTTCTTTGCAAGGACACTCAAAAGCCTGACATTCATGGATTCTGTCAGTGTTTTGATCTGTTCACCATCAACATTGCGTGCAGCAGCAACCACAGCCTCCCAGACACTGTTCAGAGAGGTGTACTGTTTTCCCTCCTTGTAAATCTCACATTTGATGATGGACCACAGGTTCTCAATGGGGTTCAGATCAGGTGAACAAGGAGGCCATGTCATTAGATTTTCTTCTTTTATACCCTTTCTTGCCAGCCACGCTGTGGAGTACTTGGACGCGTGTGATGGAGCATTGTCCTGCATGAAAATCATGTTTTTCTTGAAGGATGCAGACTTCTTCCTGTACCACTGCTTGAAGAAGGTGTCTTCCAGAAACTGGCAGTAGGACTGGGAGTTGAGCTTGACTCCATCCTCAACCCGAAAAGGCCCCACAAGCTCATCTTTGATGATACCAGCCCAAACCAGTACTCCACCTCCACCTTGCTGGCGTCTGAGTCGGACTGGAGCTCTCTGCCCTTTACCAATCCAGCCACGGGCCCATCCATCTGGCCCATCAAGACTCACTCTCATTTCATCAGTCCATAAAACCTTAGAAAAATCTTGAGATATTTCTTGGCCCAGTCTTGACGTTTCAGCTTGTGTGTCTTGTTCAGTGGTGGTCGTCTTTCAGCCTTTCTTACCTTGGCCATGTCTCTGAGTATTGCACACCTTGTGCTTTTGGGCACTCCAGTGATGTTGCAGCTCTGAAATATGGCCAAACTGGTGGCAAGTGGCATCTTGGCAGCTGCACGCTTGACTTTTCTCAGTTCATGGGCAGTTATTTTGAGCCTTGGTTTTTCCACACGCTTCTTGCGACCCTGTTGACTATTTTGAATGAAACGCTTGATTGTTCGATGATCACGCTTCAGAAGCTTTGCAATTTTAAGAGTGCTGCATCCCTCTGCAAGATATCTCACTATTTTTGACTTTTCTGAGCCTGTCAAGTCCTTCTTTTGACCCATTTTGCCAAAGGAAAGGAAGTTGCCTAATAATTATGCACACCTAATATAGGGTGTTGATGTCATTAGACCACACCCCTTCTCATTACAGAGATGCACATCACCTAATATGCTTAATTGGTAGTAGGCTTTCGAGCCTATACAGCTTGGAGTAAGACAACATGCATAAAGAGGATGATGTGGTCAAAATACTCATTTGCCTAATAATTCTGCACGCAGTGTAGTGTCACTGGTTGTCCATATATACGCCTGCACCCAAACTATAGAGCGCCACTCTTACAGATTAAATGGTACCACTTGAGGTGTAAATACAGCTACCAATGGGCAGCAGATTATCAGGAAGAAAGCACTCCTTTCCAATAGTCGGTTGCTCATTCAGTGGGGGTGAAGCTCTGAATTTACATGCAGCGATCACCTCCACAGTATAAGGATGAGGGATTACTATTGCAATCGCTCGTCCTCATACAGAATCATTGTTTCTGGGCAGCAGATCGCTGCACATTCTGCTGCCCAGAAATGATCATTTAGGTGCCTGCATGAATGACAGTTTCACCTAATGAACGAGCGTTTCACTCATTCATCAGGTGATTGGCGGCACGTCAGATTGTCAGGAATGAGCATTCACAGGAATGTTTGTTCCCGATAATCTGCTCAATTATCTGCATGTCTAAATCCACCTTTAGGGTCTATTCACATTTCGTTTGCAGATCTGTTAGGCCTCTTGCACACCACTGTATGCCCTCCGAGACATATGGTCCGTGAGAGGGCCATATTTCCTGAAGCAGCATTGATCGTGTGCACAGGAGCACACAGCATCATAGATTACAATGATGCTGTGCACGTCGGGCCGCCCGGGGGACTATTGTCCCACACTTATATGATCTTATGAGTGCGGGACAATAGTCCCGAGGGCGGCCCGACATGCACAGCATCATTGTAATCTATGATGCTGTACGCTCCCATGCGCATGATCAATGCTGCTCTGGGACATATGGCCCGCTCACAGACCGTATGTCTCAGAGGGCATACGGTCGTGTTCAAGAGGCCTTTAACGGATATGTTTACAAAGTAAAGGCTGTATTACACTGGCAGTTTTTCTGCTAGATGATCGCTAATCAGCGTTTGCAGTAACGCTCGTTAGCGATCATCTGGCAGTGTAATACTGCCACAGATTACCTAATAAACGAGCAAACATTTATCGTGCAATCGTGATCTTTCAGCATTCTAAAAGATCACAATTTGCTGGCAGCAGATCGTGCTGTCTAATCACGATCTACTGCCGGCAAACAACTAGACAGCATGGGGACAAGCGAGGAGATGGCTGCAGAGGAGATGGCTACATGTAATAGCAGCGGTCTCCTTCACTAACAAGCAGACGATTGCTGGGAGGGAACGCTTCCGTCCCGACAATCGCCTGTATGACCGCTAGGTCTAATTTAGACTTCAGGCAAATTTACACAGCTCCAACTAGCAGACAATAATCTGGAAGGAAGCTTTCCTTCTCGACAATTGCCTGCTTGTTAGTGGAGGTGAAGAACTGCATTTACACGTAGCGTTTACCTCTACTGTATGTGGACAAGCGATTGCTACTGCTATCACTCATCCTCAGACAAATTCATGCAGCAGAGCACAATGTACTGCCCTGAAATGATGATTGAGGCATCCGCACAAACTATCACTTCACCCAATGAATGAGCATTTTGCTGGTTCGTCGGGTGATCTGTGGCACCTTTACATGGGCAGATTATCGGGAATGTGCTTTCCTATAAAAATTCTTTCCTGATAATCTGCTCGACAATTGGGCAGTGTAAATGAAACATAAATAAAGTGAACAAATCAAAAGGTTGTACACTTAAAATATTGTTCAAGAGAGCAGAGGGAGGGACTTCAGAATCTCATCTGATGGATTTCACTCTGAAGGGGACTGAGCAGTCTGCATTGTATAAGAATACGCGCAGGCTGCAGAAGGCAAATGGTTGAGCATTTTTACTTAAAACCAATTGGGGAAATGATTTTTATCACATAAAAAAAATACAATATAAAAAAAATGATGCAAAGGTGTCCATAGCCTTTAGTGATCGACTGTAACCTAGTTTATTTGTGAGCACTATTAATAATGTTAAACTGCTTGTCTCACTAGAGACTCTTGTGCACATTAAGCTAATTTGTGATCCTTATAACACAGAACACACAGCTCAGAATACTTTATGACTAATGCTATTCACGTTATCTTTTTTTCCATTGGATCCTGACTCACAGAATATATTATACCTTAGAAGTGTTTTCTCTATAGGAGTGGATAGTACAGAAGCACATGGGTGTGTAAATTGGGCACCACAGGGAGCCACAAACAGCCCAATAAAGGTTGTTTCTTTTCATCTTGACAAGGATATGCCATTAAAATCTGCTATAAATGTTGGAACAGTGGAAGCTAAACCTGGACCGTTAATGATACAGAGCACATGGACCTTATGTACTCATTTGCAGCAGTGTATAGCTACACGTACCTTATCCCCCACGTTTCCATTATGAAAACAGCTGAATTATTATCAATACTTTTCACTGTAACTTCCTCTTCAAATACTGAAAATGAAATTATAGACTTCCGGTTCCGGCGCGCACATGTAAGGAGGCGAGAAGAGAGAGCTCCGTCTCCCCGGACATTAACAATTGGTGTAGCCGAGACCCGGGGCTTCATCACCCCGATTATATATCTCCCCTACATAAAGGGAGGTAGATGGAGAAATTTGTGGTGCGCAGTGGTACCCCGCTGGTCAGCTCACCTCTCCCACCGTGTGACTTGTCTGAGCTCCAGAAGAGCAAGATGGCTGACGCTAAGAAGAGGACGACTCGCTCATCCTCCCAACCTTCTCAGCCGCAAGAGACGGAGGAATTGATATTTACGCAGCTGGATGGCGCTCAGCAGACTGGTGGCCTGGAATCCTCCTGCAAAGAAATGGCCATAGCTGTAGCTAAACTGCTGGCGCCAGATATAAAAGCTACCTTGGAAGCCACGATATCAACTCCCTTACAGCAGCTGAAAGCCACGGTGACCCAGCACACAGAGCAAGTGCAAGAGCAAAGAATGGGCATTGTGGAAGACGAGTTGGAAAGAGTCCATACCCAGCTCAGGGAAGTTACACACTCTAATAAGGCGCTCCGGGACAAAGTTGAGGACTTGGAAAACAGGTCCCGCAGAAGTAATCTGCGTATTCTGGGCCTGCCGGAGAATATTCCAGCACACCAGTTAGCCCGCATTTGCTCAGATGAATTGCCACAAGCATTGGGACTTCAGGCTCCGGCAACGGTCGAGAGGGCACATAGAATTGGCCTGCCGCAAGATAACATGGAGGCCGAACCATCGAGGAGACCCAGAACGACCATAGTAAAATACCTGAAGTATGCAGATAAGGAGGCCATTTTGTGCAAATACGGAAGGCTTAAGCAGCCGCTCAAACTGCGTGGCCACCAGATTTTAATTTTTGGGGACTATTCCATGGAAGTCTCCAGGAAGAGGAGAGATTTCTCTCAAATATGTACCCAGCTAGTCCACAAGAAAGTAAAATTTGCTCTAATTTATCCGGCAATACTGAGAGTCTTCAGGAAGGATGGCAGAGTGGACACTTACCTTACACCCACGGATGCAGCAGATGCCCTTGAGGACTGCAATCTACCAAGGGACCTAACCACAGGGTCACCTAACAGAGGAGCTACTTCGCCAAGAGGAGGTCGCTTTGGAAATACAAGTAATGCGCGGTCATCAGCGTCGCCTGGAGTATCTCCGAGACGGAGGAGAGACCCTGCATCTAGCCCGGAATGGGGATAACCGCATTACATATTATGGGGACAGCGGGGAACCGCGACTACAGAGAGCCATAATGTGGAAGGCGACCCATGAATGGAAAGGACTCTGTAAGAAATATATTGTTTTTATGTGCTGAATATGTTTAGTTGAGGAGAAGGTAGTAAACAGGGTTATTATTATGAATGTATTTAGTCTGGGGAGGGGAGATCGTTGAATGAAGGAGCTGTTTTAGAAAATGGACTCTGGGCAAAGGGAATGCAGCGATCCAGCCCAGGTCGGTGCGAAAAAAGAGGAGTCTATAGAAGATTTGCTGTGCTGGTTGAGCACTCTCAAGTTTCTCAGGGGAGAGTGTGTTTACATGTTTACTGGGGTTATGTTGGGAGGGGGGATTAGGTTTGCAATGCCATCTAATGTCATGATTTGCAGTATCACTAGTGGGCTTTCTAGATTGCTGTCTATCGGGAATCAGCCTCTCAAAGGTGCTTTTATTTCTCTAATACCATATACCCAGCTCAAATTATGAAATTAGTTTCCTGGAATGTTAGAGGGCTGAGGTCCCCCCATAAAAGAATAATGGTTTTACGACACCTCAAGAGATAACAAGCCGATATAGCTTTGATTCAGGAGACGCACCTGGGGAGGCTGATTTTTGGCGGATGCAACGCATGTGGGTGGGACAAATATATGGCTCTCCTTCAGATGGAAGAAGAGCAGGTGTGATGATCTTAATACATAAGAAGCTTAGGTGTGAGGTCTTATCGACTGATAGGGATGATAAAGGCAGATTACTGAAGCTTGATTTAGATACGGATGTAGGTAGGCTGACACTGTTTAATGTATATGGGCCTAATTCTATGCAACCTAGTTTTTATTCTGAGTTAGAGCTGAAAGTTGTGCAGGAGAGTCGTGGTAGTATGATATTGATGGGAGATCTGAATGTAGTTCATAATACCCAGGAGGACTGCAGGCGGGTGGTCGCTGCAGATTTGCAAAGACGAGGAACAACTGTGCAGAGAATGACACTTGACCCCTTTCTGCAGTCCACAGCCCTGATAGATGTATGGAGACATCTAAACCCCACGGAACGGGAGTTTACCCATTTCTCTTCAGCTCATCAGTCATGGTCTAGAATAGATTATGCACATCTCACCAGGACTGATGGGGAAGGTGAAAGGAGCAGAGATAATGGATATACTAAGATCTGACCATGCCCCAGTATCCCTATCCCTATTGGAGACTACACCTAGAGGGACAGATTACATATGGCGCATGCCTAGTTATTTGGCTACAGATGAGGAATTTCTCCTGCAACTGAAAGGGTGGTGGTGGGAATTTGTAGACACTAATGGGGAGCATCGAGATAACCATACCCTATTTTGGGACACAGCAAAGGCAGTTATTAGGGGGCGAATAATTTCATATGCCGCAGCTAAAAAGAAGAAGCTGGCCCAAAAATTGAGCGCAGCGACAGATGAGGTACGACGTACATATACGGCTTTCCTAACCAATCCAACGGATCTTAACAAAACCCATTGGGTCACAGCTAAACACAGTTATGACTTTTATTTTGAACAGAATACAAAACTGACCAGGGATTATAAGATGTCACACTTATTTAAATATGGAAATAAGGCAGGGAAGATGTTATCTAATTTAGCTAAACCTTATGTATCCAGCACTAATATTAGAAGTATAGTGAATGCATCAGGAAATAGGATTACAGACCCAAAAGGAATAGTAGACTGCTTTGGGCAGTTCTATGCCGCTTTGTACGGTCGAACAGAATATGACGCTAATAGAGCTGAGGAACTTATATCTAGGATCTCGTTACCGCGTCTTACAGAGGAAATGCGTACCCATCTTAATGCACAGATTACGGAGGATGAGGTCAAAACTACCATTAAATCACTTGCAAATGGGAAGGCTCCGGGCCCAGATGGATTCAGAGCGGACTTTTATAAAGGTCTCAAAGAAGAAATTACCCCCTTTTTAACGTTGTTGTTCAATAGTTGCCTGGAGGGTCAGGGTATCATGCTATCTGGGAACATGGCACATATCAAACTCATCCCTAAGCCAGGCAAGGATGTGGAACAGCCTGCCTCATACCGACCAATTTCTTTAATTAATCAAGACCTTAAAATACTGACCAAATTGTTAACTAATAGATTGGCGCAATATATGCCGTATCTTATAGGGTCGCACCAAGTAGGATTTATAAAAGGTAGGGCGGCGGTGACCAATATCAGATCGGTTTTGGTTGCGCAGGATTATATTCACCATGGTCCTGCCTTGTTGTCTGTCGATGCGGAAAAGGCATTTGACACTGTAAACTGGAACTGGTTATGGAGATCTATGACTGCTTTCGGAATAGAGGGATCTTTTAAATCATTAATTGAGAACATTTATCAGTGCCCGCAAGCTCAGGTCAGTACGCCCGGCTTTTTATCGGGTCCCTTTCGGCTCGGCAGAGGTACGAGGCAGGGCTGCCCTTTATCTCCCCTCCTATTCAATTTGGCTCTGGAACCACTCGTGCAACATCTGATCCAATCTGATATTTTTAAAGGGATTCGGATAGGAAAGAAAGAGATTAAACTAATTTGCTTTGCGGATGATATATTATTATTTATAGATTCCCCACACCTTCACCTTAAAAAGATCCTAGACGCTTTTGAATATTTTGGGGGGACTACTAGTTACAAAATAAATGTCACTAAGAGCCAATTACTATTCTTGGATGCGGGGGGAACTCAAGTTCAGCTACAACACGACTTATGTGAGGTTGAAGTGGTACCACAATATTTGACTTATTTAGGCATCAAAATAGGACGACACCCATCTTCACTGTATAAGTTAAATTATGATCCCTTAATTAGGAAAATAGAAGTGGAGCTAGACAAGTGGACTAAACTACCACTATCACTTTTTGGCAGAGCTCACCTCTTGAAAATTGTGAGTTTCGCAAGACTACTTTATCCTATCCAGACTATACCCCTCCTGCTGACACACATTGATGTAAATAGGATCCAAAGAGCATTTGTACGATTCCTCTGGCAGGGAAAACGCCCTAGAATAGCATATGACAAATTATGCCTCACTAAGTGGGAGGGAGGACTTCAGATGCCGTCCATTAGAAGATACAACTTGGCCTCATTATTTAGGCATGCTAGGGATTGGCTGAAAGGGACTTCGCATTTTTCAAATACCCCCCTGGAGAGTGAATTGGTAGCTCCTTGGGATTTAGTAGCCCTTTTACACACTAGAGTAAGAGATCTCCCTAAGCCACTCAAGAACTATGTAGTTTTGAGGGACACTCTGGCTGCATGGCGGAATATACGTAAATTATATAAACTGCCCATGTATATTACTCCATACAGGGAGTGCAGAATTATTAGGCAAGTTGTATTTTTGAGGATTAATTTTATTATTGAACAACAACCATGTTCTCAATGAACCCAAAAAACTCATTAATATCAAAGCTGAATATTTTTGGAAGTAGCTTTTAGTTTGTTTTTAGTTTTAGCTATTTTAGGGTGATATCTGTGTGTGCAGGTGACTATTACTGTGCATAATTATTAGGCAACTTAACAAAAAACTAATATATACCCATTTCAATTATTTATTTTTACCAAAGAAACCAATATAACATCTCAACATTCACAAATATACATTTCTGACATTCAAAAACAAAACAAAAACAAATCAGTGACCAATATAGCCACCTTTCTTTGCAAGGACACTCAAAAGCCTGCCATCCATGGATTCTGTCAGTGTTTTGATCTGTTCACCATCAACATTGCGTGCAGCAGCAACCACAGCCTCCCAGACACTGTTCAGAGAGGTGTACTGTTTTCCCTCCTTGTAAATCTCACATTTGATGATGGACCACAGGTTCTCAATGGGGTTCAGATCAGGTGAACAAGGAGGCCATGTCATTAGATTTTCTTCTTTTATACCCTTTCTTGCCAGCCACGCTGTGGAGTACTTGGACGCGTGTGATGGAGCATTGTCCTGCATGAAAATCATGTTTTTCTTGAAGGATGCAGACTTCTTCCTGTACCACTGCTTGAAGAAGGTGTCTTCCAGAAACTGGCAGTAGGACTGGGAGTTGAGCTTGACTCCATCCTCAACCCGAAAAGGCCCCACAAGCTCATCTTTGATGATACCAGCCCAAACCAGTACTCCACCTCCACCTTGCTGGCGTCTGAGTCGGACTGGAGCTCTCTGCCCTTTACCAATCCAGCCACGGGCCCATCCATCTGGCCCATCAAGACTCACTCTCATTTCATCAGTCCATAAAACCTTAGAAAAATCAGTCTTGAGATATTTCTTGGCCCAGTCTTGACGTTTCAGCTTGTGTGTCTTGTTCAGTGGTGGTCGTCTTTCAGCCTTTCTTACCTTGGCCATGTCTGTGAGTATTGCACACCTTGTGCTTTTGGGCACTCCAGTGATGTTGCAGCTCTGAAATATGGCCAAACTGGTGGCAAGTGGCATCTTGGCAGCTGCACGCTTGACTTTTCTCAGTTCATGGGCAGTTATTTTGCGCCTTGGTTTTTACACACGCTTCTTGCGACCCTGTTGACTATTTTGAATGAAACGCTTGATTGTTCGATGATCACGCTTCAGAAGCTTTGCAATTTTAAGAGTGCTGCATCCCTATGCAAGATATCTCACTATTTTTGACTTTTCTGAGCCTGTCAAGTCCTTCTTTTGACCCATTTTGCCAAAGGAAAGGAAGTTGCCTAATAATTATGCACACCTAATATAGGGTGTTGATGTCATTAGACCACACCCCTTCTCATTACAGAGATGCACATCACCTAATATGCTTAATTGGTAGTAGGCTTTCGAGCCTATACAGCTTGGAGTAAGACAACATGCATAAAGAGGATGATGTGGTCAAAATACTCATTTGCCTAATAATTCTGCACGCAGTGTATATGCCATTGTGGACTCTCCCAGCATTCCCGGAGGGTAGACAATCTGGCCTATTCCAGTTGTGGAAGAGTAAAGGGATACTCATATTACAACATCTATTGAGTGAAGGGGGTACTGGGCTCCTAGCATGGCCTGCGGTTCAGTCCAAATACCAGATCCCCGCTTCCCATTTTCTGTCATATAAGCAAATACACTCATATTGCGAGGCCCAGTCGGTGAAACTAGGTGACTCTGAGAGATTGGCCTGGTTTGGGGCCCTGGTGGAAGCCCAGGATTTCTAATTATCTGATCTATATAGGCGAATGCATAACATTCTTTCTACCCCACTAGGTGATAAAGTGTATAGGAGGTGGGAGGAAGAACTAGGGGGAGGTACAGTCACTTCCATGCTGAGGGAAGGGATGGAGAAAGTGAGACAGGCGATAACCAGTGAAACATGGAGGGAGATGCACTTTAGGATCCTACACAAGGCCACGTACGCCTTTGATCTATCTTATAGAGACGCGCCTGCACATTATTTGAGATGGTGCCCTAAGTGTCTACAGCAAAAGACTAACTTGTTACATAGACTATGGCATTGTCCTAGCTTGAAGTCATTGTGGGAAGAAACCGTCGAATATATCCAGCAAGTGTGGGGAATAAAACCACAGTTGTCACCTTTGCACTGCATTTTTCACTATATACCACTGGATGACAAAGGGGAAATATCCCATTCTACTCATGTTAAAGGGGTTCACTTATTCCTTCTGGCGGTTGTAAAGACCATACTCAGACACTGGATATATCCCACTGTCCCCACATTTCAAGAAGCAATGGGGGCGATGAAATATATCATGTATCTGGATAGGCTAGAGGTAGAACGTAGCAAGGAGAAGTCTGCAAAACAGTTTTTTAGTACTTGGAAAAGATTTATTGTACATTCACTGACATCAGCAGAAATAACAGAAGTAGTCATGCCTTTTGTACACACTAGATGGTATCTAGAAGGGAAGATGAAGGGTACGTTAGAAGGATTAGAGGTAGTCTAAAGAAGGAAGGCGTTAATGATTGGTACTGATCAGCCACTCCTATTACACATGAATGAGAGTTATACTGCCCGAAAATATTTGTGTGATATAGTGTCATGACATTGTGGGTTGGGAAACAGTTGGGAGGGGGGGGGGGGGTTTGTTTAATGTTGGGGAGGGGGGGGAGAAAATTGAAAATTCGGAAAGGGCACAAGCTCATAGAACTAGGATTCAACTGCTGGACAGCTGATTAAATGTAAATTTTTCTGCGAGTTGAAATATATACCAAAGGTGATTTTGTTCATGCCTGCGTGCATGAGTAATAACTGTGTTATATTGATTGTACACTGCTTATCTTTCCGAAATAAAAATTGTTTAAAAAAAAAATGAAATTATATATTATGGGGGACATTTATCATGCTATTTACGCCACTATTGTGGGGTTAAAAAGTCACAATTTATGTTGCCCGCCATTTTTGCAACATAACATGACTTTTCCTCCTTTTTGACGCTTTTCTGAAGTGGCGAGAAAAGGAGCATGGCCAGCAGACAGAAATCTATGGCAGCTAGGAGGCTGCTGTAGATTTTAGTCTGTCACACAATCTGCGGGAAGATGCGTCAAATCTAGACCTGCGCCACAACATGGCTTTTGTGCATCCTCTGTCTGCTCAGGGAAAATCAATACCGGCAATGAAGATGCCGGTCTTGATAAATGTCCCCCTATGTGCATAGACATAAAATATATATTGTATCCACTCATTCAATAACTATCTGTCCCTGAAAAATTTTATGTTATAGCAAAAAGTACAAAAGATATGTATTATAAAATATAGTGCAGAAAATCTTGAATACATTTTTTTTTACCACATTGTATACAAATGATGGTTAGCCTTTGGAGGCTAAAGGGGTAACATACAATCATTGCAGACTTTACATTTGTGTTATAAAAAGTAGTGTCCTAAAATTGTACTTTACCTTTGAACACATTTTTGTTTATATATAGATATAATGTAAGGGTGGGTCCATACCACATTTGGGGCCACACCAGAAGATCAGAGATGCGACTTTAAACTCCAGAGACATTGTGCAAAACCTATAACTGGTCCCCTCACCTACCATGCATCATTTATAATCCGGAGATGATCTTATGCTGTAGTGGACCTTCTCAGACACCAGGGCCTAGGTGCAACAACTTCCTTTACAAAAAAATAATTGTAATTTTGCCATATTTACAACTACACAAAATAATGTAACCTGCTACCCTATTCTAAGCCACTAATAAACTGATACATCTGAAGCCTTTCCATGGGTACTGTAGGAAAGCGCAAGGGGCCGCCATTGATGGAAGATATGTGTCACCGAGGTTCCTGGCCTCGGTGAGGTAAGAGCCAGTAATTTTAAGTATCAGCGGCAGCTAGTGCTGACTGACACTGTTGGTTATTTAGTGTGGCTGTAAAGCCGATCCGGGACGGCTCTTACTGGGAGCAGCCAAAGTGCAGGGTGGGTGGCTGTTTCCCGCAATCCAGGCCAGGTTTTGGTTAGGGATATAAAACCCAGCCAGCAGTCCCAGCCGGTGTGGATTATCCTCCATCTGACAGTGGAGCTTTGCCAGTCTCTGTCTTGGGCCCTGAGAGTTTTGGCTGGGATTAAGGCCTGCTATCCTAATTGGATGAAAGCACGTGGACTTCTGTTACATCCAAGGTCTTTCCTTGTGTGTGAATAAAACACTGCCTCTATACTGCGTCCGCAAGCCTGTCTACCAGAGCAAATCCCCACACATGGTGTGAGGCAGGCCTGAAGGCTGAAAAATATTTGTTTTTCCCCGGCACAAGTGCATGTCCTACATTAAGTTGGCAAGGTTATGACCCGTGTCCCCAGACAAAATGGAGGCGGTCGTGAAAGCCCTCGTGGAGGCTAACTTGCAGCAGCGGGAGGCTAACAAGCAGCAACAAGAAACTAACCAGCTGCTATTACAACATGTAATGGCATTGCAAGCGGCAGGAGCGTCCCAGAACGTCCACGATGCCCGGAAACCTGTCCACGCAGCGATTCCGAAGATGATCCACTCAGATGATGTCGAGACCTATCTGGCGTTCTTCGAAAAGGTGGCCATGAAGGAAAAGTTACCCCGAGACCAGTGGGCTGAGGTCGTCGCTACGTTCCTGGCTTCTGGTCCCCAGTAAGTATTTCTTGATCTCCCCGATGATCAAGCGGCCGACTACCCGACAGTAAAAGGTGAGATCCTGGCGAGACTCGGGGTGAATGTATTGGTCCGGGCCCAGCGGGTGAATCAGTGGGAATTTAACCCGGCTGAAACCGCCAGACCACAATATTATGATCTGCTGCACCGATTGCAAAAATGGATGCAGCCTGACATATTGACTCCCACTGCTATGGTGGATCGGCTGTTAGTGGATGTGTTTTGGAGGGCTTTGCCGTGCCCTCTCCAGCACTGGATCGGCCAGGTGTCTCCAGATAATGCCTTGGAGATGGTCGACCTGGTGGAGCGCTACGAGGCCACCAGAAATCTGCAGGGGGGTTCTTTTGGGAGGGGGCCAGTCAAACCCTGGAAATCTCCACTCCAAACCCGGCGACTGGTGCCAGCAAAACACGTCCAGGACGTACCCCCTGCAGACCCAGCCCCGGTGAAAGATCAGCTCCTGCCCGCCCCGCAGCTTTCTGGCAAGCGACTCCTCTGTTCCGGCTCATATTGGGAAAAAAGTGGCTCTCAAGAAGACCCCTTTCCCTCCCTGATCCCCCTCACCTGCCAGGACCCCTGAACAGTGCTGGGATCGCGCTCCGGTTCCAGCGCTTCCACCACGCAGCACCAAGGAACAGAGGGCCTCCCGCCATTCCTCCCTTCCCCCGCCTGACTCCTGCGCCCTGAACAGTGAGCGTGATCCAGTGCTGCAAACCTCTGCTGGAGCTCACCAAGGGACTGGATTGCCGCTGCCGATGCACGGAATCTCAGAGCTGGGGCTCTCACCGGCTGCCCTGGAATTTCGGCCAGCCGCTGCAAAAAGAAGGGATCCCACCATGATGGCTCCTGGACTCACCCCTCAGGGGGCGACATCACCCCAGTGGACCATGCACCTAGCCTTCCTAGGACCCCCTTGCATGAGCCCTGGCAAAATAAGCAGTCCCCAGCCCCACCATTGCTGGATCAAGGGGACAGCAGCTCTCCTCTCCCTTCTGACATCTGGGCCCAGGGCCGTCTTTACCAAGGGGCAAAAGGGGCAGCTGCCCCGGGCCCAGTTGCTCCTGGGGGGCCCAAGGCAGCTGCCTCTTGAGCCCTGCTAGCCACTGCCCCGGGTGTCAGGCTGTCAACTACACAGGGGGTGCTGCCATGCCATGCCTGTCGGCACTCCAGCCAGCGAACTGTGTCTGTGAGAGCTGTGAGTGTGATCTGGGACCTTAGATGACATCATCACCATGTGACCAGTAACCTAGCAATATTACTGGTCACATGGCTATGAGGTCATCACAGGTCCTATCAGGAGTGTTGCAGGAGAAGTTTTCCTTAACTGTGAAGCTTTTTTTGTGAAGATTACATAAGAAAAAGGTGACAGGGGCTGTTATGCTAATATACTGTAAACTACTGTATAGTGGGGTGCTATATACTGTGGGGGGCCTGTATACTGACTATGGGGGGCCTGTATACTGTGGGGGCCTGTATACTGTGGGGGGCCTGCATACTGTGGGGTGCCTGTATACTGACTGTGGGGGGGGGCTGTATACTGTGGGGAGTCTGTATACTGACTGTGGGGGGCTGTATACTGTGGGGGGCCTGTATACTGTGTGGGGCCTGTATACTGTGTGGGGGCCTGTATACTGTGTGGGGGCCTGTATACTGTGGGGGGGGCTGTATACTGTGGGTGCTGTATATTGTGGAGTGCTATACTGCTGTACTGTATACTGTGGGGGGCTGTATACTGTATACTGTGGGTGCTGTATAGTGTGGAGTGCTATACTGCTGTACTGTATAGTTTGGGGGGCTGTATAGTGTGGGGTGCTGTATCGTGTATAGTTTGGGGTGCTGTATACAGTGAGGTGCTATACTGCTCTACTGTATACTGTGAGGTGTTGTATACTGTGGGGTACTGTGGGCTGCTATACTGCTCTACTATATACTGTGGGGTGCTATACTGCATACTGTGTGGTGCTGTATACTATAGGGTGCTATACTGCATACTGTGGGTTGCTGTATATTATAGGGTGCTATACTGCATACTGTGGGGTGCTGGGGTGCACTGTAACACTGACTAGGGTGAGCCGAGCCCTGGTCTCCTTCCTGCAGAGCGGTGCCCACTTCCAGCCTGAGCCCAGCTGCCCAGAGCACTGATCCTGGGCCGCTGGAGTCTTCAGAACTGGAAGTATTTACAGTCATTCACTGTACTCTACCAGATGTGTGCATTTTTTTGTGTGTGTGTTGTGGTGGAGGGCGTGATTGCCTGCTAAGGTGTGGGAAGGCGGGATCCAGGGGGCCCAAGTAAATTTTTGCCCAGGGTCCAATCAATATTAAAGACGGCCCTGTCTGGGCCAGATCCCTAAACCCTCCATCACTTGCTGTTATGGACCCCCCACCCCTGTCCGAACCTCCACAGCCCTGGGCGAGCAATTTTAGCTGTTTTACTACAAAAGAGGACTTTCAGGTTCTTATCTCTGAAGTTACAGAGGCCTGTAGACCTAAAATCGCGGCAGTTTGCACTGATATTAAACGCGTGGTGGACCGGGTGGACTCCCTGGAAAATGCCCATGATGACACCAGGCAATACATATCCACTCTTCATGAATCCATTTCTGCCCAAACGGCTGTGCTCAGGGGCATGGGGCGGCATTTAGAGTACTTGGACAACCGAGGACGCCGGAATAATATCCGGGTACGGGCCTTCCGGAGGCTACCGGAGACGAGGACCTCTTTGCCACACAGGAAGCCATTTTTAACATGATCTTGGGACAACCACCCTTGCATAAGATCAAGCTGGATAGAGCTCATAGAGCACTCAGGCCCAAGGGCTCTGCTGCATGTCCTAGGGACGTAATTTGTTGTGTCCATGACTTCACCCTTAAAGAAGCCATCATGGCTAAGGTGAGATCTTTACACAACTTTGACTTTGATGGCGCTCCGGTACTATTGTTTCCTGATCTATCCTGGTTCACACTCCACCAAGGGCCTTAGGAACCAAAGAGACTGCAAGAATATAGAACTACAGATATCATAAACAGTACAGCGTTTACAGTCAGCAGAGTGACCAGCTACTATATGTATTCACACCCTGCTAAAGGTGAGGCCCAGACACCCATCACCCAGATCACATTTAGCCAACAAAAGTGGGTGGGGTCAGCAATACAATAGTGCAGCACAAAATGCTGTCTCAGCAGAGCCACATACCACAGTGCAGCACAACATACTACCCCAGAAGTTGCCCCTCTGTGGTGACTATCAATAGCTGCAGGTTCTGTCCTCCTCTAATTGTCTCTTAAGATATGGATCAGGGGCTTAAGACATGCAAGCCACAGCACCAAGCCAGTCCCACCTTCAGCATGCTGACTGTTCTACCCCTAGTAATTACCCCTATAGCACCTCCAGTAGTATGCTTTCCATGTGACCAAGAAAAGAAGTGAAAAAAAATACCTGAGTCCTGTTCCAACTTACCATCTCCAGTGCAGGCCACAGGCTTTTTCCAGTCTGCAGCCTGAGATTATTGTTTTTCTGCTCCATTTGTGGCTTATCAGGGTGAACAGCATGGCAGGGAACCATGTGCTTTCATCCAGGGCCTAAATACTAGGCCTACAATTTATATTCCCCTAAATCTGTGGTTACTGCTGTGCCTGTATTAGTGTAATACGGTACTTAAATAGATAGCCAGATAGTATTAGGTGCCTGTAAAAAAAGGCCTGAATTTGAATTGAATACATTGGGCCAAATAATTTTTTTCTTATTGTGGTGAACGGTAACAATGAGGAAAACATCTGGTAAGGGACGCGGACATGGTCATGGTGGTGTTAGTGGACCCTCTGGTGCTGGGAGAGGACGTGGCTGTTCTGCCACAGCCACACGTCCTAGTGAACCAACTACCTCAGGTCCCAGTATCCGCCAGAATTTACAGCGATATTTGGTGGGGCCCAATGCCGCTCTAAGGATGGTAAGGCCTGAGCAGGTACAGGCATTAGTCAATTGGGTGGCCGACAGTGGATCCAGCACGTTCACATTATCTCCCACCCAGTCTTCTGCAGAAATCGCACAGATGGCGCCTGAAAAACAAGCCCATCAGTCTGTCACATCACCCCCATGCATATCAGGGAAACTGTCTGAGCCTCAAGTTATGCAGCAGTCTCTTATGCTGTTTTTACAATGTTCACTGTGTGCTAAAAATGGTATGACAACCTTATTCTACAGATCAGTATGATTATGGCTATGCCAATTTATTTATGTTTTACTACTATTATAATAAAACCTTTGAAAAAAATGTTTCTTTGTGTTGCCATATTCTGACCTTTTTTTAAATTATATTTCTGTCTACAGAGCTGTATTAGGGCTTGTGTTACACAGATGGTTTCCACCGTGCATGGAGCAGGCTCAGCGTGTGAGCCTGTTCCATGAATTGACACTACACTATCGATGTACAGTTATGTCGTGGTGGATGTAAGTGTTCACATGAATATGATATTGACTGAGGTAAGCTCAGATGGATCAGCTGCTTTTAGGGGAAAGAAGCAGTCGGCCAATGATTTCTTCCTGCAAAAGATAAGCTGCTACAAGAGATGTCTTTTCTCCTGTACCCATATGAATAAACATAAATACAAAGGTAAAAGTGCATGTCTATGGCCAAGACAAGTGAGCTGTTGACTGAAAGAGCATTTGGCCAACATTTATCTAATCAGCAGTGTAGCCGAAGACTCATCGGACCTGGTGCAAAAGTTTAGTTTGGGCCCCCCTCTCTATGTGCAACTTCTCTTCACACTGGCCAGCCACACTTTTCACATAACTCACTGTCAGTGTTCTCTCTAAATCTCTGTAGCTAGTGAGAGTAGCAGTTTTTCCCCAACTGCTGTTCCCTCTTATACGAGAATTAAAAATGGCATCAAATTAATAGAAAACATTAATAATTAACCTTACAGCAGCCAGATATACTGGCCAATGTAGCGTCAAGGCAAATAGTATTAAATAGCATCTAGGTCTAGTGCAGTGAAGGTGCAGTGGTCTAGGGAAGGAAAGAGGTTAATATCTGCATCCCTTGTGATCTAGGCTAATAATGAGGTTGTAACTGGTGGTTTAGGACAGTGAGGGGATCATTTCTGAGTCCATGATTCTGAAGCGGTTAATGTTAGGATACCTGATGCTATAGGACAGTGAAAAGGTTAATGTTGTTTAGGAATCTTAATGTGTGAACAGGACTGGTGGTGACAGACTTCACTTGACTCAATAGTTTTAAAAGTTCAGTTTATTTAATATCCAGCAGAATACAGGACAACCAAGTTGTGCAATCACTTGGGTGAAGGCACGGCACAAATCATAAAATCTAAGACTTTACCCTTCTGGGCACTTACTAAACAGTTGTCACGGATGGTGTACAGGAAACAAGACAATGCAATACAATAATGACTCACTGGATCCACAACTAAGGAACAAAAGGGAGACCCCTACATGAGACCTGCCACTCTCCCTAATTGCTCAGCCTATGCGAACACCCCAAAGGTGGATGGGCGCATATCCACGTACCTCGGCTGAAGACCTGAAGACCCTACAATAGTGAGGGGACACGACCACCGGCTCCCTACACTAGACACGGAGGGAGTCAGGGTCACCTGAAAATCCAGCAGACAGAAAATCACAAATAAAGGAACAGCACTTATCTTGCAGAGGATTGGGAAATAGAAACAGCAAGCACACACACTCCAGGAAGTTGTATAAGCCGCAACCTAATGCATCATGGGGAGGAACTAAAAGGGAAGCAATCAGTCCAACTGCATGACAGCTGAGATAGACTAACGAGATGAGGAACTTAAACAAAAAAAAGAAACTCAAGGAGGAGGATCTGGAAAGCTCCTGTCAGAGCTTCTCAACTGTCTGGTTGTGACAGTACCCCTCCCTCTACGAGTGGACTCCGGACCCTCAGGGCCCACCCTCTCAGGATGGGACCTATGGAAAGCCCTGATGAGACGAGTGGCCTTAATGTCCGTCACTGGGACCCACATCCTCTCCTCAGGACCATAACCCTCCCAATGAACGAGGTACTGGAGGGAACCGCGGACAAGACGAGAATCCACAATCCTAGAGACCTGAAATTCAAGATTTCCATCAACCATAATCGGAGGAGGAGGCAAAGGCGAGGGTACAATAAATTGAACATAAGGTTTCAATAAGGACTTATGAAAAACATTATGGATCTTCCAAGTCTGAGGAAGATCAAGACGGTAGGCAACAGGATTGATGACAGACAGGATCTTGTAAGGCCCAATAAACCTAGGACCCAACTTCCAGGAGGGAACCTTCAATTTGATATTCTTGGTAGACAACCACACCAGATCACCAACATTCAGGTCCAGACCAGGCACACGTCTCTTATCTGCCACACGCTTATATCTCTCACTCATGCTCTTTAGATTATCCTGAATCTTTTGCCAAATAGATGACAAAGACGAGGAGAATCTGTCCTCATCAGGTAAACCAGAAGACCCCTCTCCCGAGAAAGTCCCAAACTGCGGATGAAACCCATATGCACCAAAAAATGGTGACTTATCAGAGGACTCCTGACGACGGTTATTTAAAGCAAACTCAGCAAGGGACAAAAAAGAACACCAATCCTCCTGATTCTCCGCCACAAAACAGCGCAGATATGTCTCCAGATTCTGATTGACGCGCTCTGTCTGGCCATTCGACTGCGGGTGGAAAGCAGAAGAGAATGACAACCGAACCCCCAAGCGAGAACAGAAAGCCTTCCAGAATCTGGAAACAAACTGCGTGCCCCTATCAGAGACTATGTCTGAAGGAATACCATGCAATTTGACAATGTGGTCAATAAATGCCTGCGCCAGCGTCTTAGCATTGGGCAAACCAGGAAAACGGATGAAATGCACCATTTTGCTAAAACGGTCCACCACCACCAGAATCACAGTCTTCCCCGAGGAACGAGGCAAGTCCGTTATGAAGTACATGGACAGATGTGTCCAAGGACGGGAAGGAATGGGTAAGGGAAGGAGAGGACCTGATGGCCGTGAATGAGGGACTTTGGCACGAGCGCAAGTCTCGCAAGCTGCCACAAAACCCTCAACCGACTTACGAAGCGCAGGCCACCAGAATCTCCGAGCGATGAGATCCAGTGTGGCTCTTGCCCCCGGGTGCCCAGCAAGGACCGTATCGTGGTGTTCCTTAAAAATCTTGTGTCTCAAAGCGAGAGGCACAAACAACCTCCCAGGAGGACAAAGATCAGGAGCCTCCGACTGGGCTGCCTGCACCTCTGCCTCCAATTCAGGAAAAAGAGCAGAGACCACCACACCTTCAGCCAAAATGGGACCCGGGTCTTCAAAATTCCCACCTCCCGGAAAACAACGTGACAGGGCATCTGCCTTCACATTCTTAACCCCAGGGCGGAACGTGACAACAAAATTAAACCTTGAAAAGAACAAAGACCATCTGGCCTGTCTCGGGTTCAGACGCTTGGCTGACTCCAAGTAGGCCAGATTTTTATGGTCAGTAAACACGGTAATAGGGTGTCTGGCTCCCTCTAGCCAATGGCGCCATTTCTCAAAAGCCAACTTGATGGCCAACAATTCCCTATCTCCCACATCATAATTTCTCTCTGCGGAGGAGAGTTTCTTCGAGAAAAAGGCACATGGTTGCCATTTGGCAGGAGAGGAACCCTGAGACAAGACCGCACCCACCCCTACCTCAGAAGCATCAACCTCAACTATGAAGGGTAACGAAATATCAGGTTGTACCAGGATGGGAGCGGAAGCAAAACTCTCCTTGATATTAGAAAAGGCCTTACGCGCCTCTACCGACCAGGAAGAAAAATCTACCCCCTTTCTGGTCATATCAGTGAGTGGTTTAACAACAGAGGAATAATTCAAAATAAATTTCCTGTAATAATTGGCAAAGCCCAAAAAACGCATCAGCGCCTTCTGATTCTCAGGAAGCTCCCACTCAAGCACAGCGCGGACCTTCTCGGGGTCCATGCGAAAACCAGAAGCGGAGAGAAGAAACCCCAGAAATTGAATTTCTGGAACCGCAAACACACATTTTTCCAGTTTCGCGTATAACTTATTCTCCCGCAGGATGAGCAAGACCTGACGTAAATGTTCCTTATGAGTCTTGAAATCAGGAGAAAAAATCTAAATGTCATCCAAATACACTAATACAAATTTTCCCATTAAATGATAAAAAATGCTGTTCACGAAATGCTGAAAAACGGCTGGGGCATTCATCAAACCAAAAGGCATAACCAAATTCTCAAAATGGCCCTCAGGGGTATTGAAAGCCGTCTTCCATTCGTCTCCTTCTCTGACCCTGACCAGGTTGTATGCCCCTCTTAGGTCTAATTTGGAAAAGACTTTAGCCCCAACAACCTGGTTAAACAGGTCCGGGATCAGAGGAAGCGGATAAGGGTCACGAATAGTGATACTGTTCAGCTCCCTGAAATCCAGACAAGGTCTTAAAGAACCATCTTTTTTCTTAACAAAGAAAAAACCAGCGGCAACAGGTGACTTCGAGGGTCGTATGTGTCCTTTTCTCAGACTCTCAGAGATATAAGCACGCATAGCGACCCTCTCAGGTTGGGAAAGATTGTATAAACGAGATTTAGGCAGCTTGGCGCCTGGGATGAGATTAATAGGGCAATCGTACTCCCTGTGCGGGGGCAAATCCTGAACTCCACTCTCAGAGAAGACATCCGAAAATTCAGAGAGGAAAGGTGGTACAGTCTTAGTAGAAACAGATGTCATGAGGCAATTCTCTCTGCAAAAGTCACTCCAACCATTTATTTGCCTCGCTTGCCAATCAATGGTGGGGTTATGTTTAGTGAGCCAGGGTAGCCCCAACACTAGAGGAGTAGGCAAACCGCTAAGGACGAAACATGACACATCCTCAACATGAGCATCACTCACAATTAAACGGATATTGTGAACTATGCCCTTTAATGATTTCTGAGAAAGTGGAGCGGAATCAATAGCAAAAACAGGAATATCCTTTCCCAAAGTGCATACCTGGAAACCATGAGTTATTGCAAATTGATTATCAATGAGATTGACAGCTGCTCCACTATCCACAAAAATCTCACAAAAAATGCTCTTGCTCTCTAGCGCCACCCTGGCAGGCAGGACAAAACGGGAACTACAAGCAAACGGAAAACCTTCAATTTCCACCTCAACCCTGCCAATAGTAACAGACGGAACATTTTTAAAAGATTTTTTCCTTTTTGTTTCTTTATTACTCCCAGAAGACTGCCTGAATCTCCTAGAGGGACAAACATTTGCCAAATGATTTATACCTCCACAACAAAAACAAACCCTCCCATGCGGGCTGAATCTTCTATTGTCAGAGGCAATCAACCCTAGCTGCATGGGCTCCTGCTCAGAAGGGGCTGACAGCGACTGAGACCCCTGCGCACAGAAAGAGACCGCTGCACTGTCCCGGGACTGAGTATGACAGGAAGGAGAGATCTCTCCTCTCTCTCTAAGACGCCTGTCAATACGAACGGCCTGAGACATAGCAGAATCCAAGGAGGTAGGTCTCTCATGAAAGGCAAATGCATCTTTCAATCCCTCTGAAAGACCATGGCAAAATTGACTTCGGAGTGCAGCATCATTCCAACCAGTATCAGCTGCCCATCTCCAAAATTCTGAGCAGTATATCTCTGCGGATTGTTTACCCTGGCATAACAGACGTAGTCTAGACTCAGCCAGAGCAATACGATCCGGATCATCATATATCTGACCCAGGGCTAAAAAGAATTCATCCACTGAACGGAGGGGCCGTGCCCCCTCCGGCAGCGAAAAGGCCCAGGATTGAGCGTTACCCCTGAGCAGCGATATAATGATCCCCACCCTCCGTTCTTCATCACCAGAGGAATGGGGAAGACAAAAACACAGAAATGAAGTGGCAATTCTGGAGGAGCTGCTCAGCCCCTGACACTGTGGCGTGTCTTTTATTGGGGGAGCAGCCCGACCGCATGTGGACCGCAATAATCGACTAACCCCAGCAAAATATGCATACAATGGAGGATGTCGACGCGGTCCACATGCACCACAAGAAGCAAACTACACAGAATGTAGCAAATAAACATATGAAACACAGAGAGGAAATGCACCAAACAGAAATGCCATTGACTATACTGCAGTATTCATGCTGGGCCTTTGTGTGGAGGCTTGGCTGTGTGCTGAATTATATCACCCCCAGACCGTGTTCACACCATAGTTAGAGTAGCGGCTAGGACCCTCTGCCATGCTGAGTGACCATGACGTGGTGCATTGATGGGCTCCGATATTTTCCTGACTGGAACATATTGGCGAAAGTCTCAGCTTTTAATACCTGCATGTATGACTTCCCAGTATAGTCAGTAGCATTTCTGTTTGGTGCATTTCCTCTCTGTGTTTCATATGTTTATTTGCTACATTCTGTGTAGTTTGCTTCTTGTGGTGCATGTGGACCGCGTCGACATCCTCCATTGTATGCATATTTTGCTGGGGTTAGTCGATTATTGCGGTCCACATGCGGTCGGGCTGCTCCCCCAATAAAAGACACGCCACAGTGTCAGGGGCTGAGCAGCTCCTCCAGAATTGCCACTTCATTTCTGTGTTCTCGGCTATCTAATACCTGAAGACCCTACAATAGTGAGGGGACACGACCACCAGCTCCCTACACTAGACACGGAGGGAGTCAGGGTCACCTGAAAATCCAGCAGACAGAAAATCACAAATAAAGGAACAGCACTTATCTTGCAGAGGACTGGGAAATAGAAACAGCAAGCACACACACTCCAGGAAGTTGTATAAGCCGCAACCTAATGCATCATGGGGAGGAACTAAAAGGGAAGCAATCAGTCCAACTGCATGACAGCTGAGATAGACTAACGAGATGAGGAACTTAACCAAAACAAAGAAACTCAAGGAGGAGGATCTGGAAAGCTCCTGTCAGAGCTTCTCAACTGTCTGGTTGTGACAACAGTATATTTACCTCAGCTAGGGACAAGTCACAAGGAGGTCAGGCTTTGAGAAGAGACAGCTGTACCAGCTTCAAGGCTCTGATGTAGACTAACAGTCTGAGGCCTCTATTTATTCCCCAGTAATGATCCCAGTGACTACACCTGAGAACATCTCAGGCTAGGGGGAATATCTGTACTGGAGTGGGGTGGAATGGTAGGTCCCTCTACCAATCCAACCTAACATAGAAAAAAAATCCAATCCATGAATAAAGTCTGAATAACCCAGTTACTACAAACTATTCTTTGCTGAAATCATACAGCCTTCTGGATTCTTTTTATCTCACCCAACTGAGCATCTGGGCAATATATAACCCACCAAATATTTTACCAAAAACATTGTTACAATAGGTACGCCTGTTGATCTAAGGCAGCAAAGGGATTAATTTTAGTTTACCTGGTGGTCTAATGTTGTTAAGTTAAAAAAAAAGGTAAAAAACTAGACTCGCGCTGACTTTTAGGTGCTGTACAATAATGTATGAGTATTTAGATATATAGTTCCCTAAATGAATTGTTCAACAGTATTACTCTGATTAGTAGTAATGTTTGTGTATTATTTAGTGAATGAGTTTGATTGTAGGCTTAGGCTGTGCTGATTATTTCACAATGTTGCATTAACTGATACTGCTATATAGTAGTGAGAGAGTTGCAGCTGATCAGATCAATACTCCAGAAAGAACACGCTACTTGCCTGTGTTGCTGCAAGCGCTGTCTTCACTAAACAGGAGCGGTGGCGTTGTTCTATTATTCAGCTGTAGATTTTAGAATCTTCAGCCTCCACTACCAACGCGCACGGCCCCGGCCGGTGACTCATGCGCACGAGGGAAGCCGCGCTGGTAATCCAATGGAGCGAATCTTCTGTGTGACGTTACACCAGGTATGGATGCCTCCTTGGACCAAAAATCCTCTGACGCGTTTCGGAACTGCCCAGTACCTTCCAAAGAGATAATTTTGATCCATCCTAATTGCGAATAAATAAGCGTTCGTTTCAATGGTTATCAGTCCTATTCACCTGAGTATTCAGTGAAAAAACTGCTAAAGATAACATACCTCAGTATTGCCATACCATCTCCTATGAGTTTGCTATATAGATCCATCTTATCAGTAATACCTGATATTTAAATGTGTGTTAAAGAATACAGTTGTGTTCCAAATTATTCAACCCCCAATGCTGTAAAGGGTTTTAGGGAATTTAGTGTACATTTGTAATTGTGTTCAGAATCAAATCTTACAAGGACTTTTTAAAGAACCAAATGCAACTAAAATTACATCAATTGTTTTTGTAATACAGTATTAATTATTCAACCCCTTAAAGACTACCACTCTTAAGAACAGAGGTTCATTTAAGTGTTTTCGATCAGGTATTGAAAACACCTGTGGATGTCAAGGAGCAGCAATCAAGCATAATAAGCACCAATTAGGCAGATTCAAAAGGACTGTGATACTCAGCTCCTTCTAGACATTTATTGGGGTGTTTACAAACATGGTGAAGTCAAGAGAATGGTCCAGGAAGACAAGAGAAGAGGTGATTTCTCTTCACAGGAAGGGCAATGGCTATAAGAAGATTGCAAAGATGTTAAACATACCAAGAGACACCATAGGAAGCATCATTTGCAAATTCAAGGCAAAGGGCACTGTTGAAACGCTACCTGGTCGTGGCAGAAAGAAGATGCTGACTTCGACTGCTGTGCACTACCTGAAGCGCAAAGTGGAGAAAAGTCCCCGTGTGACTGCTGAGGGACTGAAAAAAGATTTGTCAGATGTGGGTACTGAAGTTTCAGCTCAGACAATAAGGCGCACACTGCGTAATGAAGGCCTCCATGCCAGAACTCCCAGGTGCACCCCCTTGCTGTCTCCAAAGAATAAGAAGAGTCGACTGCAGTATGCCAAAAGTCATGTGGACAAACCACAAAAGTTTTGGGATAGTGTTCTGTGGACTGATGAAACAAAATTAGAACTGTTTGGGCCCATGGATCAATGCTATGTTTGGAGGAGGAAGAAAAAGGCCTATGAAGAAAAGAACACCTTGCCTACTGTGAAGCATGGTGGGGGGGTCAATCATGCTTTGGGGCTGTTTTGCTTCTACAGGTACAGGGAAGCTTCAGCGTGTGCAAGGTACCATGAATTCTCTTCAGTACCAGGAGATATTGGATCAAAATGTGATGCAGTCCGTCACAAACCTGAGGCTTGGGAGACGTTGGACCTTTCAACAGGACAATGATCCCAAGCATACCTCCAAGTCCACTAGAGCATGGTTGCAGATTAAAGGCTGGAACATTTTGAAGTGGCCATCGTAGTCACCAGACTTAAATCCGATTGAGAACCTCTGGTGGGACTTAAGGAAAGCAGTTGCAGCGCGCAAGCCTAAGAATGTGACTGAACTGGAGGCTTTTGTCCATGAAGAATGGGCGAAGATACCCGTAGATTGCTGCAAGACACTTGTGTCAAGCTATGCTTCACGTTTAAAAGCTGTTATAACTGGAAAAGGATGTTGTACTACAGTTGTGTTCAAAATTATTCAACCCCCAATGCTGTAAAGGTTTTTAGGGAATTTAGTGTACATTTGTAATTGTGTTCAGAATGAAATCTTACAAGGACTTTTTAAAAAACCAAATGCAACTAAAATGACATCAATTGTTTTTGTAATACAGTATTAAATGTTTTTTTGTGATTTCTTCATTGACACAATTATTCAACCCCTTAAAGACTACCACTCTTAAGAACAGAGGTTCATTCAAGTGTTTTCGATCAGGTATTGAAAACACCTGTGGATGTCAAGGAGCAGCAATCAAGCACCAATTAGGCAGATTTAAAAGGACTGTGATACTCAGCTCCTTCTAGACATTTACTGGTGTGTTTACAAACATGGTGAAGTCAAGAGAATGGTCCAGGAAGACAAGAGAAGAGGTGATTTCTCTTCACAGGAAGGGCAATGGCTATAAGAAGATTGCAAAGATGTTAAACATACCAAGAGACACCATAGGAAGCCTACTGTGAAGCATGGCGGGGGGTCAATCATGCTTTGTTGCTGTTTTGCTTCTACAGGTACAGGGAAGCTTCAGCGTGTGCAAGGTACCATGAATTCTCTTCAGTACCAGGAGATATTGGATGAAAATGTGATGCAGTCCGTTACAAACCTGAGGCTTGGGAGACGTTGGAACTTTCAAGCCTCATTGTCCGAATTTTTTAAGATTAACATGTCTGGTTCCTCTCCTCCATCTATCCCCATAATTTGGGAGACGCACAAGGCCGTGATAAGGGGCGAACTGATTGCTCTTGGCTCTCATGTCAAGAAAAAACGTTCTCAGGCCCAGAACCTGTTAATGTCCCGCATCGCGGCTCTTGAGCTCACCCACAAACAGTCCCAGGCCTCCCAGGTAGCAACAGAGCTGTATAATGCTAGAAATGACCTGAAAACCCTTCTAAACGCTACATCTGCTAAATTGCTGTTTCGATCTAAGTTCAAGTCTTATGCCCATGGAGACCAGGGAAACAAATTGATGACAGCACTTTGTAAACAACAGCAGGTAGACTCCTTTATTCCTGCTATTAGGGATGCGTCGGGCAATAAACATAAGACCACGCCTAAAATAGCAAAGGCGTTTTGCGCCTTTTACTCTAATCTATATAATCTACCACTCCCGAACCATGCAACCCCAGAGTTGATAGCTAACGCGTCAGATCAATTCCTCAAAGCACTTAATCTACCTTCCATAAGCTCCTCGCAGGCTTCCCAACTCACCTCCCCAATTACAGATGTAGAGATACTAAAAGTGCTGTCCTCAATTCCCTCTGGGAAAAGCCCCGGTCCTGACGGCCTGAACATCTCATATTATAAAACCTTCAAAGATATATTGCTCCCGCATTTTAAATCCTTCTGCAATTATTTACTAACTGGAGGGTCTTTGCCTCCGCAATCCCTAATGGCCCATGTAACCATCCTTCCTAAGGAAAATAAAGATCCCCTTGAGTTTGGCAGTTATCGCCCTATTTCTTTGTTAAATGTAGATGTTAAGTGGTGGGCGAAGATATTGGCCCAGCGCCTTCAACAGATGCTCCCTGATATAATATATAGCGAGCAAGTTGGTTTTGTCCCTGGCAGACGGGGCAATGAGAATACCATCCGCCTACTGCACTTGATGTCTTGGGCGCAAACTAATGCAGTACCTGAGGCATTACTGAGCACTGACGCTGAAAAAGCTTTCGACAGGGTGACTTGGTCTTTTATGTCCAAGACACTGTCAAAGTTTAGAATACCAGAGCAATTTATTTCAGCCATTTTCTCATTGTATCTAGCCCCCTCTGCCAGGGTCAAAGTCAATGGGACCTTATCCCCAACATTTGACATTACAAATGGTACGCGCCAGGGTTGCCCACTCTCCCCAACTCTTTTTGTTTTGGTGATGGAGACCCTGCTGAGCAGAATCCGCCAATCATCTGAGATTGAGGGCATTACTATAGGTTCTCAAAGACATCTAACAGCAGCCTTTGCAGATGATCTCTTGGTGATAACCTCGAACCCCAAAGCTTCTTTCCCCAAACTGCTCACTATTTTTGAGGATTTTGGCTTTGTTTCCAATTTTAGGATAAACTACTCCAAATCCATGGCTCTTAATGTCTCTTGCCCTGGAAACATAGTACAATACTTGAAAGACTCCACCCCTTTTAAATGGGCCCCAAAAGAGATACCATTCCTTGGTATCCGTGTAACTGCGGATCCTAAGGAGTTATTCTCCTCCAACTATCTCCCTTTGCTTCAGTCTGTTAAAACGCAGCTTCAATCACTAAAAATGCCATTCATCTCCTGGATAGGGAGGAAGAATTATTTGAAAACCTATATACTTCCTAAGTTCTTGTACCTTATACAGACATTACAAATCTGGGTCCCACAGTCCTATTTTACAGAGGTCCGTCGGATGATGTCCCTCTTTCTTTAGAGAGACCTGTCCCCGAGGGTGGCTTACCCCATTCTAACTAGGGAGAAGAGGTTCGGGGGATTTGGGCTGCCTGATGTCCATATGTACTACAAAGCTAATCTTATGTGTAGAGGCATGAGCCTTCTCTCAGAACATTCTGGGAACATTTGCTCACATTTGGAACAAACGTTACTCACTAATCGCGAGAAATTGATTTTGTGGGGTGTCCGGTCATGTTCCCCCACAGCTTCTAAATTACCCTTACTGTGGAGAGGGATACTATTCACCTGGTCTATGCTATATAGCTCCAAGACACTTAATTTCCCGAGCCCTGAGCTCCCATTACATCTACTACAGTGCTATATTCATCCCACAATACATGTTGTCACAGGTGTTCGGGCCCTGCTCAAGAGCCACACCCTGCGAGATGTGATGTCATTAGAGGGGGAACTGGATTGGAAAGGGATCCTCGAATTACCTAGAGTCAAATCTGCAGCATTTCTACATCTCCATAGCTTTAGAAGAGACATAAAACTCCTGCAAATACAAACCTCCCATCTTGCCTCCCCCACTTGGTTGGAGCAAAGGCTGAGGTCGGCTCGGCCCTCCAGCAGACCCTTTTCCACGATGTATAAAGAACTACTATCCTTTATCTATTCTGAGCCACATTTCCTGAGCTCTTGGGAAAAAGAACTATCCCTTAAATTGTCAGAACCAGAAAAAGCTTTTTTTCTGGCCCAATCACATGGCTTCAGCCGTTGCATTAAAATACAGGAGAACGCGTATAAGTTGTTAACCCGATGGTACAAGACACCTGAGTTCCTTCATAGACTCAACCCGGAAATCCCTGAGGTCTGCTGGAGGTGCGGAGCGGGCATCGGTTCTCTCTCACATATCTGGTGGAATTGCCTAAACATACGCCCCTTCTGGAGCCAAGTGGAGAATTCAATTAACAAAATTTGCTCCACATCCATAGTCCTGGATCAAAAATTGATCCTACTCTGGTGTCCTAACACATCACTCACTCCAGCCAAGTCAGATTTACCTACTATACTCATTACAGCCGCCAAACTTCTAATTCCCCTGTTGTGGAGACAAACTCTACTCCCTACCATTTCAGGATGGTTGGAAAAAATGGACCAATTGTATAGGTTTGAGGAGTTGGCTCACTGGGAGTTGCATACCCGCACGAAGTTCCTCAAAACGTGGCTTCCTTGGAAGAACTTCAGGTATCCTGACAATTAGAGCAGAATTCCCCCCCCCCTCCTCCCCTTCTTCCCTTTGTCTCCCCGTCCTTCCTTACATTATTTGTACTGCTGGGTCTCTATTTTATTTATTATGACAATGTTCATGTGCCTGGTTAGAGATTACATTTTTGCTCGTCATTTTATCATGCAGACTGTTCTATATGATCAACATAATGTGCTTCACTTTTGCTTATCATAATGCACTTTTTGTGTTGAACACTGTAAAATGTATTTTGTCTTAATCTGCCTATGTCTTTTTATGACATGACCAATAAAAAGAGATTTGGTTAAGTTTTATTTGTTCTAGTGCTCCGAAACTGGACTCCCCAAACTTTCCATTATGTTTCTCTTTATAGTGGTGTGAGAGTGGGGGGCCCTCAAACTTCTTCTTTATATTTCTGATATGTTCCCCTATTCTGACCTGTAATGTTCTTTTAGTTCTGCCCACATATAATTTTGCACACGGGCATTTTATTAAATAAATGACGCCCTATAGTATGACATGTAAGGCGATTCTCTATTTTATAAATATTTTTTGCATCATTTAATTTACAGAACATGCCCACAACTTTGAAGATGTATTTTTTTTTTATTGTGAAGCAAACAACATATAGGACAAAATAACAGAAAAAGTCAATGTGCATAACTATTCACCCCCCTAAAGTCAATACTTTGTAGAGCCACCTTTTGCGGCAATCACAGCTCCAAGTTGCTTTGGATAAGTCTCTATGGGCTTGCCACATCTTACCACTGGGATTTTTGCCCATTCCTCCTTGCAAAGCTGCTACAGCGACTTCAAGTTGGATGGTTTGTGCTTGTTAATGGCAATCTTTAAGTCTGACCACAGATTTTCTATTGGATTGAGATCTGGGCTTTGACTAGGCCTTTCCAACACATTTTATTTTTCCCCTTAAACCACTCAAGTGTTGCTTTAGCAGTGTGTTTGGGATAATTGTCCTGCTGGAAGGTGAACCTCCGTCCTAGCTTCAAATCACGCACAGAGTGGTATAGGTTTTGCTCAAGAATATCCCTGTATTTAGTACCATCCATCTTTCCCTCAACTCTGACCAGTTTCCCAGTCCTCGCTGCTTAAAAACATCCCCACAGCATGATGCTGCTACCACCATGTTTCACTGTGGGGAGGGTGTTCTTTGGGTGATGTGATGTGTTGGGTTTGCGCCAGACATAGCGTTTTCTTTGATGGCCGAAAAGTTAAATTTTAGTCTCATCAGACCAGAGCACCTTCCTCCATACATTTTGGGAGTCTCCCACATGCCTTTTCGCAAACTCACAACGTGTCTTTTTGTTTTTAGCTGAAAGTAATGGCTTACCCTATGTACAGATACTCCAGTCTCTGCTGTGGAACTCTGCAGCTCCTCCAGGGTTTCCTTAGGTCTCTGTGCTGCCTCTCCGATTAATGCCCTCCTTGCCTGGTCCATGAGTTTTGGTGGGCGGACGTCTCTTGGCAGGCGCGGCGCGGCGCATGCGCATTTATTACTGTGATGCCGTACAAGGAATGGGCATCGCAGTGCGCATGTGCTGGCCGACTGACTCGGGATCTCGGTGAAACAAGAAGTAAGTAGATGGGCGGTCAGAGGGAAAGAATGGGGGGGGGAAGCGACAATAAGGCTGAGCTAGCTGGGCACCTACGAGGGTAACGCCGCCCCTGGGCACTTGCGAGCCCTCATTTGCATATGCTACTAAGTTGTTTTTTGCCGGTTTTATAAGTCCAGGATTGCTCATAAAGGTAACGTTTTTATTAACTGTAAGGCTGCTAGAAAGATATGGGAAGGGTTAAAAGGTGAAACTTTGATGACAGACTCCCTTTAAGGCTGTAATGTAACAAAACACGAAGAAAGTAAAGGGGAGTGAATACTTTTGCAAGGCACATTGCGAAATAATACACATTACTACTAATCAGTGTAAATCTGTTGAACAATTAATTTAGGGAAATATATATCTAAATACTCTTACATTATTGTACAGCACCTAAAAGTCAGCGCGGGTCTAGTTATCTACCTTTTTTTTATCTTGAATTAAACCGAGGGTTTTGGCAATTAACCCTCTCTAGACCAAGCAGCAACATACTCAATTGAGTGCCAAGCACTACCTCTCTCCCCATTTGTTACGGCAGCACGGGTTGTTAAAGGAGTTGTCTGGGTTCAGAGCTGAACCTGGACATACCTCCATTTTCACCCCAGCAGCCCCCCTAACTTGAGCATCGGAGCAGTTCATGCTCCGATGCTTTCCTTTGCCCTACGCTAAATCGCGTAGAGAAAAGGCTTTTTTTTTTTAGATCCTGTGACGTACCAGGGCTCTCCATGGGGCTGCCAGGAAGCCAAGTGACGTCACCGGCACTGATGGGCGGGATTTAGCGCTGCCCTAGCCAGAAAAACGGCTAGGGCAGCGCTAAAGCCCGCCCATCAGAGTCGGTGACGTCACCGAACACACTGCCGGATGGAAGTTTCCACCCAGCAGTGTGTTATTGAAAACAAAAGAGACCTTGCCCTGCGCGATTTAGCGCAGGGCAAGGGAGCGCATCGGAGCATGAGATGCTCCGATGCTAGCCTCATGGGGGCTGCCTGGGTGAAAATAAGGGTATATCCGGGTTCAGCTCTGAACCCGAACAACCCCTTTAAGTGTTTATTGCCAGTTTTAGTCTATGAATATGAGAGGATTAATTGCACTGTCCTTGATGGTCTAGGCCAGTAGAAGGGTTAGTGTTATTATCCTGCTATGACCAGCAGATTTACTTATATTGCAGGATTGTAACATGATTGCATGGTTCCTTTCTATAATAGGGCAGAGCAATTCTAGAGTAATGGTCCCAAACAGTATTAGTATGGTAAAGGGGGGCCTTTGGGCTCCCGTGGCTTAGGGACCCAGTCACAATTGCAACAATTGGGATCTATATAGCTACACCACTACATCTATTTTATAAGGTCAGATTTACAGCTTTATTATAGATCAGCACTGCATTCACTAATCACTACAGGCTGTTGAATGCAAGTAATAGACTATATATGCATAGTTACACTGTTATGTAGACTGTATGCATATGTAGTATGTAAAATACTTAAAGGGAACCTGTCACCTAAGAAACGCCTCCCAAACCACCAGCATTACCTTAAAGTAGCCAGCAGTATGTTCCTAAAGATCGTCCTCCGGCCAGATGCACCAAAATCTTGAAAAACAAACTTTGATCCCCTGCACGCGCTATGTAACAGCAGAGTTTGAAGTCAAGGGGGCAGCGGCCTCCTCGCTTCAAGTCAAGCTAAGCCTGCCCCTTACTCGTCCTCTCTTCACTGTGATTGACATCCTGCTGTGAGGCTGGGATCGTGCAAGTCTCGCGCATGCGCGGTGCGCTCCTTGTCACTGAGCGATCCCGTCTCCGACTCCCGCACTCAGCCTGACGCTTTTACTCCTCTCCGCATGCGCCGGGTGCGCACGCACAATGGAAAAGCCCGGCGCATGCGCAGAGAGAGGAAAGTGGCCGGATGAGTGCGGGAACCGGAGACGGGATCGCGCAGTGACAAGGAGCGCACCACGCATGCGCGAGACTTGCATGATCCCAGCCTCACAGCAGAATGTCAATCACAGTGAAGAGAGGATGGGTAAGGGGCAGGCTTAGCTTGACTTGAAGCGAGGAGGCCGCTGCCCCCTTGACTTCAAACTCTGCTGTTACATAGCGCGTGCAGGGGATCAAAGTTTGTTTTTCAAGATTTTGGTCCATCTGGCCGGAGGAAGAAAAGGATCTTTAGGAACATACTCCTGGCTACTTTAAGGTAATGCTGGCGGTTTGGGAGGAGTTTTTTAGGTGACAGATTCCCTTTAAAGGCTAGCATACATTTCAGCGAATGAACTATAGCATGTTTGTACAGCGCCAATCCGATTAGGGTTGGTGCTGTGGGACTGATGGTGGCCCCCATGTGGTTGTTTTACCCTCCCTTCCTATTCTCCCTTTTCTCCAGGGATGCATGGGTTAAGGTTTTCCCATGATCCCTTGTAAGGGGCACTGACGTCCCTCCCTGTGAGGCTATATAATTCCCCTCCCGCTTCCGGCCGGTCTCTTGGCTGCTGGAACGTCTGCCCTCAGCACTCCTGGCCAAGATGTCCGCAGATGATGCCCTTAGGGAGGCGCTTCTGGCGCGTTTTTCTGCTGAGGGAGAAGGTTGGTTAACGGCATTTGTGGCCGGTCTGTCCCTTCCTTCCCCTCAACCCTCTGCTCCTTCCCTGCACATGCCGTCTGTGGCTCCCGATCCCCCTGCGCTACCACAAAGTCGGCGGTCGGCTCGTCCGACTCGCCCACCTGTTCGTTTAGGCCATAGCCCCCCTCTGTCTCACCTCCAGGGCGCAGGTTACAAGGCTGTCCTGTACAGGGGAGAGAGCGCTCGGTGCGCTCGTCGTCGCAAGCTCCGCCCCTTCCGGTCTCGGCAGCAGTCACTTCCTCCCATCGGATTCGCGCGCTGTTACATGCGGCAGCCGCGAACATGGGAGCGCAAGCAAGCTCCTCTTCAATGTCAGAGCAGCCTCCCACTCCTCCACCAACGAATAATCTCCTCACTAGTAATGAACCCCTGCCACCAGTAGATAATGGTGGTGGGGTCTGTCTGCCACACACCACAGATGCAGCAGGGGGCGGGGTTACTACCCCCTTCCATACCCATTCCCAGGTTGAAGCTGCAAGCGCTCCTGGGAACTCTGATTTAGCTGCTACCCCCTCTGCCCCTTCAGCGCAGCCTCCTGTTTTCCCAGCAACCCCTCTTCCTCCCACCGCACCTGTCCGGAGACGTCGTCGCCGTTCGCCTTCCTCCTCACCTGGGGAGTACAGGCATCGGTCCCGCCATGCTTCTGGTAGGCGCCAGTCCCGACGCCATCGCAGGGATTCCGGGAGAAGAAGGCGCTCCAGATCCTCTAGATGGCGCTCACCGTCATCTTCGGATGTTTCGACGAGCGAATCTGGGGAGTCTGGTTCGGTGTCACACAACATTCGCAAGAGGCGGGAGCCTGTCGCTGCTTCCAGGACGCCTAGCCTGGCCCCTCCTCCGGTTGGTCCATCGGCGGTTCCAGATCCGGTTCCATCTACGAGTACCGCGGTTCTTCCTCCCGTGCTCCAGGGTCCGTCTTCAACTGGTGAGTTTCAGTATACGGGGGCGTGGGAGGCGGGCGGTCAGAGTTCGGAGGTTGTCGCAGCCCTTAAGGCGGTATTGGAGAAGTTGCAACCTGTAAATCCTTCTCCTCCTCTGGCGTCGCAGAAACCTCCCCCGGTTTTAGCCTCTATACACAAGGACTCTTTCTTTTGCGGGGTTAGCCCACTAGGGGCTCACTTGGCGGAGGAGATCAGGGAGAAAATATGGGCAAATCAGTATGTGGATATTTGGTCCCTAGTCACCATTGATCAACAATCAGTGGATAAAGAGCGACGTCCTTCTGACAAGTCGTACGAGAGGCGGCCGCGAGTCGCTAAAACCATGAATAACTGGCTTCAGGCCTTTGCAGTGTTAGGTTGTGTGATGGGGCAACGCTTTCCTGAGCGTGGTTCGGAGCTATTTATTTACCAGGATGTGATATATAGCGCTTATAAGGCACATGGCGGTTCGGCATGGTGGAGATACGACGAAGAATTTCGTCGCCGTTTAGCTCTTCAACCCGAACTGGGGTGGGGTGTCAAAGCCACTGATGTCTGGCTTCGGCTGATGCTGGCTCAGAGGCCCTTTCCCGGAGCGGCTGCCGGCCCTGGTTCCTCAACCGGTGGGTCGGTGGCCGTTCGCCGTCCAGGAACCTGCTGGTTATTCAATGAGGGCCATTGCCGATTCGCAGGCCTCTGCAGGTTTAAGCATGAATGCTCTTCCTGTGGTGCCTCTCATGCGGCCATTCGTTGCGCACGGCAACCCATTAGGCCCCAAAAATCCACCACCCCTCTTGAGCCAAAAGACTCCAGTGACCGTCTCCGAGATGTCCCCCTGGCCCTTTCCCTAATCTGCGGGTGTCACCTCTGGGGGTCGTTCCAAAGAAGGACCCGGGTAAGTTCCGTTTAATTCATCACCTTTCTCACCCCAAGGGTTCCTCTGTAAATGATGCCATCCCCGATGAAGACTCCTCGCTGTCCTATGTTTCTTTTGATAGGGCTGTGGAGTTAGTCAGACAAGCTGGCAGGGGGGCCCTATTGGCAAAGTCGGACATAGAATCCGCCTTCCGTTTGCTTCCGGTTCACCCGGACTGTTATCACCTACTGGGATGTTATGTTGACGGTTTGTATTTTTATGATACATGTTTGCCCATGGGTTGCTCTATCTCTTGTCACTACTTTGAGATGTTCAGCACCTTTTTAGAATGGGTGGTTAGGTACGAAACTGGTTCCCGGTCCATTATTCACTATTTGGACGATTTTTTGTTTGTGGCCCCTGATTCTGATGACTCTTGCCTTCACCTTTTAAATACCTTTCTCCAGTTGATGAGACGTTTTGGTGTTCCTCTCTCCCTGGAGAAGACTGAGGGTCCTTGTACTTGCCTGTCCTTCCTGGGGATTGAAATTGACACGGTTGACATGGTCTTTAGGCTTCCCAGGGATAAGTTGGACAAATTGTTTTCCCTAATAGAAGGTTTCCTGTCAATGACTAAGGTCACTCTACGGCAGCTGCAGTCCCTGTTAGGTTTATTGGTGTTTGCCTGCAGGATAATGCCTATGGGCAGAGTTTTTTCACGGCGCCTGTCGCTTGCTACCCGGGGTTTGAAGTCTCCACGCCATCATGTCCGTGTAACTAAGTCCATGAAGTCGGACTTGCTGGTATGGCGACAATTTTTAGCGTCTTACAATGGCCACACATGTTTTTTGTCCCCTCTATTGACCAACTCAGAGCTCTCTTTGTTCACAGATGCCTCTGGTTCCTGCGGTTTTGGTTCCATTTTTAATAATTCATGGTGTGCCTCTCGGTGGCCTGAACCTTGGGCTGCGGCGGGCCTTTGCAGGAACTTAACTTTGCTTGAATTATTCCCTATAATAGTAGCCGTGGAGATCTGGGGTCTACAGTTTTCTAACCGTCATATTTGTTTCTGGACTGATAACTTAAGTGTGGTTCATTGCATTAACAGCTTATCTTCGTCATCCCTTCCGGTTCTAAGCCTTCTCCGCCATTTGGTGTTGCGTTGCCTGGAATTGAACATCTATTTCAGGGCCCGTCATGTCCCCGGTGCATGTAATCTTATTGCTGATTCTCTCTCTCGTTTTAATTGGCAGGAATTCTGGGCCCTCCTTCCTGGAGCGGAGCAGATTGGGGTGCAGTGCCCAACCCACCTTTGGCGGCTGGTGGACGGGAATTGATGTCCTTGATTTCCTCTTCAGTGACCCCGGCGACATGGAGAGCTCATGGTAAGGCGTGGGGGGAGTGGCTTGATTTAGCAGGAACACGGGATGTAACTCCCGATGACGTAAAACTGGAGGTAACTGTTGAATTATTGCTGCGCTTGCGTTCACTGGGTTCCTCGGCGGTGGTTGCGCAGCGACGCCTCTCGGGCGTAGCCTTTTACTTTCGTCTGATGGGATGGCCCGATGTCACCAAGCATTTTTTAGTCACTCAGGCATTGCGGGGTTGGCGTAAAGAATCCATTCGGCGTGAATGTCGCCGCCCTGTTTCATACTCATTACTCGTTAGGTTGGTTTCGGAATGCTCGGTAACTTGTGGTTCCCCTTTTGAGGCCCTCCTGTTATCGGTCGCGTTCGGCCTTGCCTTTTTTGCTGCCCTTCGCATTTGCGAACTGGTACCTCCTTCTCGCCTTAAGCCTGGAGGACTCCTCTTGCGGGATGTGGTGCTTGGCAATGGGTCAGTTAGGGTAAATATTCGCCGTTCCAAAACCGATACGTTTGGTCACGGAGCGTGGATCCCTATTCACACCATACCGGGACCCGTTTGCCCAGTTCAGTTGGTCGCTTCCTACCTAGCGGTTAGGCCGGGTGGCGATCATTTCCTGGTACACCAGGATTGCTCCCCGCTTACCAGGTACCAGTTTTCTTCTCTTTTTCAGCGCTGCTTAGTGTCGTTGGGTTGTAATCCACGTGACTTTGGTACCCATTCGTTCCGTATTGGGGCGGCCACGGAGGCGGCCAGGGCCGGCCTTTCTGAGGATGATGTTATGCGCATTGGTCGCTGGCGATCCCGTTGCTTCGCCAGTTATATTCGCCCTGACCTGTTGCCATTGATAGAATAAAAAAAATAAAAAAAATAAAAATATATATATATAATTTATATGATACAATAATAATTGTGATATCAGGATGTTCTGTTGTTGCTTAATTCCATGTTTTATATTTATACGGTGTCTTTTCAGGGTTTCCCCGTCCGACCGTATGGATCCTCGGTCACTCCTACGTCTTTTGGGCAGCGCGAAGGGCGGAATGCAGACCGGGAGGCCGGACCCTGGGCTTTCGTGAGGTCGATGTTTTCTGGAGGGGTATTAGGGGCCTTCGCTGGCCTCAGGTTCTTTCAGAGGTTGTGGGAATCAGCCGGTCCAACTCCGGCCCAGTGATTCTCGTTGTCCACGCCGGGGGGAATGACCTCTGTTCCTTACGAATTGCGGAGCTCATGACCTTAATGCGTTCCGACATGGAACATTTTTCTTCCTTTTTTCCTGATTTGGTCCTGGTTTGGTCGGAGATCATTCCCCGGTTGGTGTGGCAAGGGGCTAGAGACCCAGACGCAATGGAGAAAAGTCGTAGGACCATAAATGCCCGTATTTCTAGGTTTATTAGATCCAGGGGTGGTGTAGCCGTTCGCCACCGGCAGCTAGAGGGCGACAACAGGGCATTATTGAGGTCCGATGGTGTCCACCTTTCCGACATTGGTTTGGACATTTTCCTCTCGGGGCTTCAGGACGGAGTGGAACAGGCCATGTTCTTGTTGGGTGGTGGTCGGAGCCCGGTGTAGGTAGTGGGCTCCTCCGTGGCGGTTTGGAGGCAATCGGAATACCCGGTGTGAAATGTAAAGGCCAGACTTGCCCGCTGCGAGGGCAGCGGCTGGCATACCGCTCCCTGTAACGGTTTCTGGAGCAGTTCTTAAGCTCGTGGTTTGGTTATGTTCAATAACAAATAAAGAAAAGCTGTGGCCGATCACCACCCAACCCAGTGGCGTTTTGTGTCTTTATTGGGTAAGAAGGTTCTATTTGCGGGAGGATGGGAAGGTGTGTGCGTGGTTGCTTGGCCTACCGGCAGTCTGTACAGCGCCAATCCGATTAGGGTTGGTGCTGTGGGACTGATGGTGGCCCCCATGTGGTTGTTTTACCCTCCCTTCCTATTCTCCCTTTTCTCCAGGGATGCATGGGTTAAGGTTTTCCCATGATCCCTTGTAAGGGGCACTGACGTCCCTCCCTGTGAGGCTATATAATTCCCCTCCCGCTTCCGGCCGGTCTCTTGGCTGCTGGAACGTCTCCCTCCCTCCCTTCCCTGGATGTTATGTTTTCTGGTTTGCCGTTCTGGCTCCCATTGGTTATCGGAATGTTCATACATGTTTCTATCTTCTAGTATAGGTTACATCGTATCCTCAAGTCACAGCTGGCGGTTTGGAGGCAATCGGAATACCCGGTGTGAAATGTAAAGGGCAGACTTGCCCGCTGCGAGGGCAGCGGCTGGCATACCGCTCCCTGTAACGGTTTCTGGAGCAGTTCTTAAGCTCGTGGTTTGGTTATGTTCAATAACAAATAAAGAAAAGCTGTGGCCGATCACCACCCAACCCAGTGGCGTTTTGTGTCTTTATTGGGTAAGAAGGTTCTATTTGCGGGAGGATGGGAAGGTGTGTGCGTGGTTGCTTGGCCTACCGGCAGTCTCATCTCATCACACATTTGATTTGATGTTGAAGTCAGGTTCCGTGACATGTTGGTAGTAACGAAATGTTTTCTAACAAACACATCTCTGCCGCTTGACATTTTTGCCCTATTGTCCATGTGGAACTATATTTGGGACTTGTAGTGCAACATTTTCCATATGCTGCCTTGGAAACAGTGCCCACAGGCAGGTGACCTCATGCCATTATACAGATAGTCTCACACTTCCACCCTGGGGTGTTGAATTCATTGTGTTTATAAGGTTAAACAGCTTGCAACTTTTCTTATTAGTGCATTCAGTATTTTTTTTATTATTATATTTTTTTTTAGGAATCTCAGTTTTGTCTTCTTTCTTGATGTAAAATATATCAATTGTTCTTTCGCTTTTCAGTTACTGTAATATGGTCCATGGTACTAACAAATCCATTCTGACTCATGGAAATTTGATCTACTAGACTTCACATTTTCTCAGATGAAATCCTACAAATATAAGAAGGTGAACACACCCACCTTATGAAAAACTGATGTTACATATTGCATATGAACATATTGCTCTTATGGTTATCTTCTAGATTTGTTTGATATATATTTTCATTTGCAGGATATGGATATTGACTCTGTTTTTCTTGTGTATGTTATTCTGTTGTGTTTTTTTATTCCACTTTCTTTTCTTTATAGGGTAGACACAAAGGAGTAATGTGAATTATATGGTGCCTGTGCCTTTAAAATGTTTTGGCAATGCTGATGCAGATTGGACTGTGGGGTTTATTTAGGGTTCATTTTATTA
The DNA here is from genome assembly GCF_905171765.1 of Bufo bufo. Lineage (NCBI taxonomy): Eukaryota > Metazoa > Chordata > Amphibia > Anura > Bufonidae > Bufo > Bufo bufo. Next base: position 219,166,359 of record NC_053391.1, read on the forward strand.
GACAATTTTTATTCATGATGAATCTCTAAAATGCGTATTACTTGCATATTTAATTATATCGTATTTGTAACTTTAAGAAAGTCGTGATGATACAGGATGACGATTTTCCACATATGGGTTTGCTTAGATGGTGGACCATGGGAGGGGGGGACTCCTAATGGTTAGAATGTATAGTGATGATGCTGATGGAAGGTGGAGCTGTGTATGCCCCTGGCTGGCATAGATTTCAGTGTTCTTCTACTCCAGAAATTTTCCACAGGTGACATTGAAAATGTTGCAAACACGCAGTTTATCCTAATGATACATCCGGCCCATTGTCTCCACCCAAAACCGGGTCTTGGTCTTGTATTCTGCTATGTGACCAGTTAAAATGATGATGTGTGTGACGGCCTGAATGGAGAGTTGTGCCACAGGTCTGAGGAGAAAGACCGTGGAGGGAGTGATAGATAGACCCAGTCAAGGGGTCAGGAGAAGTGTCACTCAGGAAAAGTTTGCCAAAGTTGTAGCCAGCATGCTACAGAGAGCAATCTTGATTAAATGTGTGGAGAGTCAGTCATCCCAGGGGTCCACTAGAGGTTTATCAAGTGAGTCTGTAGAAAGCCTACACTATTGTATTCTAGTACTGTGCCCAATACTTGTAGAGAGAATTGTAACAATTATACCTAAGAGCATCTTGTAAGTAAAGATTGGTTTTGTTTAAACTCCATGAACTCTTTGCTGTCAACGCTACAATATACCTCACCAGAACCTGCTATCTGGGGAAAACCTACACTACTATCACTACTTCACTACTACAACTTTTGAGCCCCTTACAACGTAACTATCGTAATAAGAAAATACTTACATATGTAGCTGTAGATATAAGCAATAACTACAACAGTGGGAACAATTTCCTTCCTGGAAAATCATTCCAATCACATCAGATACCGAACACTCGATTGAAAGCTCCGTCAGGGATGTAGCTTGGGTGGCCACTTTCACAACCCCAAAAAGAAGGACATCCTATGCGACACCTTTCCCAGATACAGTAAGCCATGCCTGCCAAACTTACTAAGTCACACCCCTTCCCAATATAGCAGTGTCGGCAAGAGAAAATAAAAGAGGGGGCAGAGTAACTGCCACTCACTTTCTGCCTTTGTTTCATGACTCCTGGATAAAATGGAGATGCCAGGGGGACTCTAGAAATTGACCAACCACCCTCTTGGTTCATCCTGGCTGCTAAACCCTTCCCTTACAGTTTATGTCTTGTGTAAACTGTAGGCTCTTCATATACTGAATATAACTAGTCCATGTCACGGATGAAGTTAGCAGATAGCTGGAACATATAAATAAACAAGCGACTGGCTTGATCCCAAACTAAGGAGCTTATAGGTGAGCCCTATAAAACTCTAAGAGCTCTCCCTGACTGCTATGCACATGCAAGGGTCTGTATGGTAGACGATTGCATGCCCGCGTACCTAATCCTGTGTGACACCTGAAAACCCTATAATAGTGAGGGGACACGACCACCGGCTCCCTGCACTTAATATGGACGGAGTCAGGGTCACCTAGAATCAAACCAGCAAGGAAACACAATAAAGTAAAAGACTTATCTGAACAAACAGCAGAAGCAGCCTCCAGCAGTGAACACCTCATCCAGGAAGTAGTATAAACCACAAAGTGAGGCAGTATGGGAGGGATTATAAAGGAAGATGATTAGTCGAAATAAGTGACACCTGGCAGAAGGAAAGGAGATGAGAAAGTGAAACCAAAACAAAGAACATCATACAAGAGGTAGAGAAGAACGTCTGCCAGATCTTCTCACAGAACTGGCAGTGACAGTACCCCTCCCTCTACAGGTGGACTCCGGACACTCAGAGCCCACCTTCTCAGGATGAGACCTATGGAAAGCCCTGATGAGACGAGGGGCCTTAATATCCACCACTGGGACCCACATCCTCTCCTCAGGACCATAAGCCTCCCAATGAACGAGGTACTGAAGAGAACCGCGGATAATGCGAGAATCCACAATCCTAGAGACCTGAAATTCAAGATTACTATCAACAATAATCGGAGGAGGAGGCAAAGAGGAGGGTACAGTGGGTTGGACATAAGTTTTTTTTTTTTTATAATTCTTTATTACTTTTCAACAGACAGACATCACATCCAGAGTGTATACCTCTGAACATAGAACAGCACAGTGAGTGCAAAAAGAGCAATTCAACACATTACATAGGGGCATTATGCATATAAGAATAAAGTTCAGCCAATACAAACAGCCAAAGTACATAAACATATTCAAGTAATCCTTCCATGTAACTAAGAGGAGCTAGAAGGCTGGAGTAACAGGCGGCCCAACGTCCCCCTCAGTTGACCATCTAAGTACAACTCAGTGAGTGTGAACGGTTTCATAATTTGTAGTATTTCTTCATCAGACATGCAATGAATAATAAAAGGTTTCCATTTTTGGAACAATCCCTTAGCTTGTCGTTCTTTTGCATCTAGGGTATTCAACCTTTCCATGTGAAATACATTTTTTAATTGTTCTATTATGAACTGCAACCCCGGTGCATCTCCTTGAAGCCATTTTTGCAGGATACTTTGTTTCACTAACATACATATAGTAGGAAATAAACGGGGTAGACCTCCTCCACCAACCTCACCATTCTCATAATGAAATAAATACATTTGGGGGGTCAATATAAACTCCCTCCCCCAGAACCTTTGGACCAAATCCCCCACCTCTTCCCACAATCGCCTGCTATACGGGCACGTCCAAATGCCATGAAATAAGTCAGTGTATCCCAAACCACACTTCGGACAGTTTGTTATTCGGTCTGGTTTAGCTGGATGTGGAGGGATATTAAAGCTATATATGGCCCTGTACATAAATCTAACCTGAGTGTCTCTCCACGACTCATTGATGACATGTCTCGTGACCGTTTTCAATATCTTTTGTTCAATATTATTATCATTTATCTGCTCAGCTTATTTCCCAAAACTCTTACTCCTATCACTAATCCCGTCCTCTTTCCTCATGTCAGTGTAGATTGTAGAAATCGAGACCCTCCCACCCCCTAAATCCAGGATTCTATCCAAAATTATTCCTACGAATCTCCTTTTGTACCAACACCAGCTGATTTATCACAGCCTCCTTTATCTGGGACCATTGGATAGTCTGGAAGGACGATACAGAAAAAATTTCAATCAATTCCCCCCCCCCGTTAGCCATCTAGAATCCGTGTCATGAAGTAGGTGTTTTACCTGCAAAATCCCCTTTCATCTCCATTCCTCAAACAATCTATTCGTTCTACCCTGCGCAAATTCAGGATTGTTCCATAAGGGAAGATGTTTAGAGATCCTGTAAGATAGCCAGTATTTTTTCCGGAGAATCCTCCACGTAGCTATTGTATCTTTGAACAGCATAGATTGCTTGATCCACACAGGAATCACCTGCAACCTCGCATGCAGCAACGCCACAGGAGACCAGGGAGCACAGAATTCTCGCTCTAATGCCAGGGCTGAATAATAACTAGATCCATTAATCCAGTCACATACATGTCTTGCCATGCAGGCCAGATTATATCCCCTTATATCAGGAAAGGCTATCCCTCCTTGTTCAATCCCCTTCATTAGAGAACGTATTGGTATCCTCGGCCTCTTTCCATGCCACAAGAAGGTCGTGAACGCTTTAGTTATTTTAGAGACATCCTTGTGCTTTAACAATATGGGGATAGTCTGCAAAGGATAGAGCAATTTGGAAACTGACATCATCTTAATAAGATGATTACGCCCCAATAACGTCAGCTGAAGATCATGCCATCTTTGCAGTTCACTGATTATTTTAGCTATTAATGGTTCATAGTTGAGTCTATATATGGATTCAAGAGTAACCACTACTTTTATATCTAAGTAAGTTATGTGAGAGCGAGCTATTGGTATATCCCCCAGTCCACTCCCCAACTCCCGCTGCCCCCCACCCTTCAAGAATAGGAACTCGCTCTTGGATCTATTAATTTTTAGTCCCGAAAGAGAGCCAAAATCCTCCAATGCCTTGATGACCTTACCTATGTCCCTCGAAGGGTTGGCCATAAATAGTAAAATGTCGTCAGCAAATAGAGCCGCACGCAACTGCTTCCCCCCCACCCGCATACCCTCAAAAAGCTCTCAGAGTCTAACCATCGTGACAATGGCTCTATCGCCAAGTCGAACAAGAGAGGAGACAGGGGGCAGCCCTGCCTAGTTCCCCTTTGCAACAAGAAAGAGTCAGACAGATAACCTCTTGTACAGACCCTTGCCCTCGGACTTATATATAAACCATCTAGAAACGTACGAAACGTCCCCTTGATGCCCGCCGAGTCCAGGGTAAGACCCGGCCATTTCCAGTTAATACTATCAAAGGCCTTTTCGGCATCTAAAGTGAGAATGGCTGGGTCCCGCCCCCGATACTCCGGCATCCCTGCCACTAAAAGGGCCAACAGTACCTTCCTCAAATTGGTAACTGCAGCCCGACCTTTAATGAAACCTACTTGAACTGGGGAAATCAGAGCGGGGAGAACAGCGGCCAACCTATTGGCTAGCAATTTTGATAATATTTTAAGATCATGATTTATCAATGAAATCGGCCTATAAAATGTCAGGCTTTCTGGGTCTTTATCAGCCTTATGGAGTAAAGTTATATGGGCCGTATTCATTCGTTCAGGCAATACATTCCCCTCAACCAGAGAAGAATAGCGTGAAGTTAGATACGGTACAACCTGAGCGTCCATAGCTTTTTAAAAGTCAGACGTATACCCATTGGGGCCGGGGGCCTTACCAGAGGGAAAGGACTTTATAATAGCCTGTATTTCCGCTGCCGTCAAGGGGGCGTTTAAGGCTCCCTGGTCCCGTCGCCCCTCCTCACTGCCTGAATATGATTTAGTGGATTTCTCCCTCTGGCCAAAGAGGCCAGCAACTTCCCAGACTTGTTGCCAAATCTGTGTAGACGAGCATCCAGTTGGGACCGCTTTGAAAGCTCAAGTTTCTCTGCCCACGCGTCAAAGTCTCTCTTAGCTGAGATCCAGCGTTCTTTGGCTATGTGGGTCTGGGCCAAGAGAAAGTTACTGTAAGCATCTCTCAAACATCCACTCGCTCTCTCATACTGTGTCCTAGCTATCTTCCTTATAGAGGAGACATATGCCATCAACCTGCCTCTCAGAACAGCTTTAGCCGTCTCCCAAAACAATATCGGATTATTCACATGTTCCCTATTGTCATCAACAAATATCATCCACCAGCCCTTCAACATTTTTTACAAATTCCTCTTCTTTTACCAAGTAATTAGGAAACCTTCATATGAACTCACCTCCCCCAGAATACATATCTCTAAGATCCAACAGGAGTGCAGAATGTTTAGAAATTACCATATCACCTATTGTAATGTCAGCCATTCTATGCAGGATTGTTGGTGACAAAAACAAATAATCAATTCTGGACCAGCTCTTGTGCGCATGAGAATAGTGTGTGAATTCCCTCCCCTGGGGATTGGAGAATCTCCATCCATCCCTGAGAGACAACGACTCGGCAAAGTCCCTCAGAGTGTATTGTTGACTATGGCCGCTGTCTGACCTCCTATCCTCCCGCTGGTTAATTACTTCATTGAAATCCCCACCAACTATTTTAGCGTTATGCGTATCCTGTAGTATTTTGGTGCATAACAAGTCAAAGAAGACTTTGTGGCCCTGATTCGGTGCATATATATTGTATAGACTATAGTCCCCAAAGGGACCTGAGATGTGGAGATTTACCATCCTCCCCCCATCATCCACCTCCTCAGAATGAACTACATGTGATACGTGACGCCCTATCAAAATTAAAACTCCCGCTTTCCTTTCTATAGCCGCAGAACCATATACCGCCCCCACCCACAGCTTCCTCATCCTATGGAAGTCTGCTGTCGACAGATGGGTCTCCTGCAACAGCGCTATGTCTGTTTTCAGTCTGCGCAAATGTCTGAGAACCTTCATTCGATTATTAGGAGATCTCAACCCTTTCACGTTCCACGACACTATCTTCATAAATTCGTTGCTAGTACAAGACCCATATGTCGACAGAAACCCCTCCCACCCTCTGTCAAGGCTTGAAAACCAACAATAGAAGCACTGCCTCCCAGCCCGACAGTACTCCAGAGAACATTAACAATTGGCTCCTCATACATTACCCCCAAACATAAAGAAACCATCGACATTAAAACCGTAACTAAGAAAGAAAAACAAAAATAATAAACGTAGTTAGCTAGTACCACAATTAGCTCAAGAACTTCCTTTTTTCTAGCATTGGACACGGCACACCACCGCCATTTAGATGCTAGATGCTACACTCCCCAGGAACTATTAAATGTCCCTACAATCTTTCCTGAAACAGAAAAACAGAGTTAGAAAGATAGGTCCAAATAACCAGGATGTAACCTAATGATGAAGTCACAGTCCTCCCATCTTCCTCGCAGATTTGGCCCCAAAAGGTGTCTGAAATTTTGACATCCTCTGCGGCAGAGATGAGGAAACTTGGGGCACCCGGTGCCATCCATGGCTCCCAGCCCGCGTATTTGTAGCCTGACGATCAGCATCCAATTCAGCGGATTCCTGCCTGTGGTCTGCGTGATTTCGCATATATTCCTCCGCCTCCATTGGATCCGTGAATTGCTTTGAGCCACCATCGGAGAGCTGTATCCGCAGTATAGCAGGGTAAGCCATTTGGAATCTAGTCCCGTTTTCATAGAGACTAGTACACATAGCGCCAAAAGCTCTTCGTTTTAGCGCCACTTCCGCCGAATAATCGGCAAAGAGAAGGACCTTAGTCCCTTTCAGGATCAATGGATCCCTCCTCGCTCGGTAAGCCCGCAGAATGTCCTCCTTGTCGGAGTAGTCCAGATATTTACAAATCGCCTGTCTAGGCCTCTGATCCACTTCAGTGCGGTTAGACGTCGCTTGATCCCTCCAAGGCTCCACTCTATGGGCTATTTCCACCTTCCTTCTTCCACCCTGAAGACCCAGGGTCTGTGGCAGTTCAAATACATGGCGAAGTTCAGCAATTGATACTGATTCTGGTACGCCTACCAAGCGTAGATTACTGCGTCTAGACCTGTTTTCAAGGTCCTCCACACGATCATTAAATTTTTCTGCCAACTGATATAGATCCCGCATCTTTTGTGCAGTATCCGTAGCCTCTTCCTCAATGCATGCCACCCGTTGCTCTACCTCAGACACCCTGTGATCTTGCAATTCCACCTCCTCCTGCAGCTTGTTGAGTGTGGCGTGCAGGGTAGATGATAGAGAGGCTATAATATCGGGGGCTAACTGTTTTGCCACTTCAGTGGCCAGCAATTGGATGTTGATCGCCTTACCAGAGGCTTCAAAGAGATCCACCTGTGTATCACTGATCGGGGTTCCCTGCTCCTCTGACAAGGTGCGCCTCGGTGAGGAGGGAGGGAGCGGCGCCATCCTGGGACAGACCTCGTCCGTACTCACGGTGTCTATTGCCGACTGGGGAGTAGATTTCTGCCCACTTCTCAGCAGATAACGCTCCATGCAGTTGCCAGAGCTTCTCCCAGGAACCGGGGATACTCCAGCTGTCCGTGGAGAAGCAGGGCTAGCAGGTATGTTCGGCGGGGGAGCGGAGCATAGGTCCCCAGCGTCTCTACATGCCCGCGCCGGAACCGGAAGTTCTGGACATAAGGTTTTAATAGGGACTTGTGAAAAACATTATGGATCTTCCAAGTCTGAGGAAGATCAAGGCGGAAGGCAACGGGATTGATGACGGACAAGATCTTGCAAGGCCCAATAAACTTAGGACCCAACTTCCAGGAGGGAACCTTCAGTTTGATATTCTTTGTAGACAACCACACCAGATCACCAACATTCAGGTCCGGACCAGGCACACGTCTCTTATCTGCCACACGCTTATATCTCTCACTCATCCTCTTCAGATTACCCTGAATCTTTTGCTAAATAAATGACAAAGACGAGGAAAATCTCTCCTCATCAGGTAAACCAGAAGACCCCTCTCCAGAGAATGTCCCAAACTGTGGATGAAACCCATATGCACCAAAAAATGGTGACTTATCAGAGGACTCCTGGCGACGGTTATTTAAAGCAAACTCAGCAAGGGACAAAAAATAATACCAATCCTCCTGATTCTCCGCCACAAAACAGCGCAGATATGTCTCCAGATTCTGATTGACGAGTTCGGTCTGACCATTCGACTGCGGGTGAAAAGCAGAAGAGAACGACAACCGAACCCCCAAGCAAGAACAGAAGGCCTTCCAGAATCTGGAAACAAATTGCGTGCTCCTATCAGAAACGATGTCTGAAGGAATGCCATGTAATTTAACAATATGATCAACAAACGCTTGCGCCAGCGTCTTAGCATTGGGTAACCCAGGAAAGGGAATGAAATGTGCCATTTTGCTAAAACGGTCCACTACCACCAGAATCACAGTCTTTCTGAGGAACGAGGCAGGTCCGTAATGAAGTCCATGGACAAATGCGTCCAAGGACGGGAAAGAATGGGTAACGGGAGGAGAGAACCCGATGGCCGTGAATGAGGGACCTTGGCATGAGCGCAGGTCTCGCAGGCTGCCACAAAACCCTCAACCGTCTTACGAAGAGCAGGCCACCAGAATCTCCGAGCAATGAGATCCACTGTGACTCTACTCCCCGGGTGCCCAGCAAGGACATTATCGTGGTGCTCCTTAAAAACCTTGTGTCGTAAAGCGAGAGGCACAAACAACCTCCCAGGAGGACAAAGATCAGGAGCCTCTGCCTGGGCTGCCTGAACCTCTGCCTCCAAATCAGGATAAAGAGCAGAGACGACCACCCCTTCCGCCAAAATGGGACTCGGGTCTTCAAAGTTCCCCCCCTCCCGGAAAACAACGTGACAGGGCATCCGCCTACACATTTTTAACCCCAGGGCGGAACGTAACAATAAAATTAAACCTAGAAAAGAACAAAGACCACCTGGCCTGTCTCGGGTTCAGACGATTGGCCGATTCCAAGTAGGCCAGATTCTTATGGTCGGTAAACACGGTAATAGGGTGTCTGGCTCCCTCTAACCAATGGCGCCATTCCTCAAAAGCTAATTTGATGGCCAACAACTCCCTAACTCACACATCCTAATTTCTCTCTGCAGAGGATAGTTTCCTTGAGAAAAAGGCACATGGTCGCCATTTGGCAGGAGAGGGACCCTGAGATAAGACCGCAACCACACCACCTCAGAAGCATCCACCTCAACAATAAAAGGTAGAGAGACATCAGGGTGTACCAAAATGGAAGCGGAAGCAAAACTCTCTTTAATACTAGAAAAGGCTTTAAGCGCATCTACCGACCACGAGGAAAAATCCACCCCCTTTTTAGTCATATCAGAGAGTGGCTTAACAACAGAGGAATAATTCAAAATGAACTTTCTGTAATAATTGGCAAAACCCAAAAACCACATCAGCGCCTTCTGATTCTCAGGAAGCTCCCAATCAAGCACAGCGTGGACCTTCTCAGGGTCCATCCGAAAACCAGAAGCGGAGAGAAGAAAACCAAGAAATTGAATCTCCGGAACCGCAAACACACATTCAGCAAGACCTGACATAGGTGGTCCCGATGAGTCTTGAAATCAGGAGAAAAAATCAAAATGTCATGTAGATACAACAGTACAAATTTCCCCATTAAATGATAAAAAATGCTGTTCACAAAATGTTGGAAGACGGCCGGAGCATTCATCAAACCAAAGGGCATAACCAAATTCTCGAAATGACCCTCAGGGGTATTGAAGGCGATCTTCCATTCGTCCCCTTCCCTGACCCTGACTAGGTTATATGCCCCTCTTAAATCCAACTTAGAAAAAACTTTAGACCCAACAATCTGGTTAAACAGGTCCGGGATCAGAGGAAGCGGATATGGGTCACGAATTGTGATACGGTTCAGCTCCCTGAAATCCAGACAAGTTCTTAAAGGGTTTCTGTCACCCCACAAAACTCTTTTTTTTTTTTTTGAAAAGTTAGATTCCTTATAGGGCGATATAGGAGAATATAATAGTCTTACTTACTTTCATGCGGCCGATTCTTTATAAAACGAAGTTTTATAATATGTAAATGAGGGCTCTACCAGCAAGTAGGGCGTCTACTTGCTGGTAGCTGCTGCAGAAATCCGCCCCCTCGCCGTGTTGATTGACAGGGCCAGCCGTGATCTCCTCCTCCGGCCGGCCCTGTCAGTATTTCAAAAATCGCGCGCCTCTGGTCATTCGGCGCAGGCGCTCTGAGATGAGGAGGCTCGTCTCCTCAGCACTCCCTCAGTGCGCCTGCGCCGATGACATCACCGAAAGAGAAGACGTCATCGGCGCAGGCGCACTGAGGGAGTGCTGAGGAGACGAGCCTCCTCATCTCAGAGCGCCTGCGCCGAATGACCAGAGGCGCGCGATTTTTGAAATACTGACAGGGCCGGCCGGAGGAGGAGATCACGGCTGGCCCTGTCAATCAACACGGCGAGGGGGCGGATTTCTGCAGCAGCTACCAGCAAGTAGACGCCCTACTTGCTGGTAGAGCCCTCATTTACATATTATAAAACTTCGTTTTATAAAGAATCGGCCGCATGAAAGTAAGTAAGACTATTATATTCTCCTATATCGCCCTATAAGGAATCTAACTATCCCAAAAAAAAAAAAGAGTTTTGTGGGGTGACAGAAACCCTTTAAAGAAGCATCTTTTTTATTAACAAAAAAAACAAACATCGGCAACAGGTGACTTCGAGGGTCGGATGTGTCCCTTTCTCAGGCTCTCAGAGATATAGGTACGCATAGCGACTCTTTCAGGTTGGAAGAGATTGTATAGTCGCGATTTTGGCAGCTTGGCGCCTGGGATGAGATTAATAGGGCAGTCATACTCCCGGTGAGGGGGCAACTCCTGGACACCACTCTCGGAAAACACATCCGAAAATTCTGAGAGAAAAGATGGCACAGTCTTGGTAGAAACCTCTGAAAGAGACGCCGTGAGGCAATTCTCTCTGCAAAACTCACTCCAACCATTTATTTGCCTTGCTTGCCAATCAATGGTGGGGTTATGTTTAGTGAGCCAGGGTAGCCCCAACACTAGAGGAGTAGGTAATCCGCTTAAGACGAAACATGACATATCCTCAACATGAGCGTCACCCACAGTCAAACGGATATTGTGAACTATGCCCTTTAACGATCTTTGAGAAAGTGGAGCGGAATCTATAGCAAAAACAGGTATATCCTTTTCCAAAGTGCATACCTGGAAACCATGCGTAGTAGCAAATTGATTATCAATGAGATTGACAGCTGCTCCACTATCTTCAAAAATCTCACAAACAATGTTCTTGCTGTCTAGCGCCACCCTGGCAGGTAGGAGAAACCGGGAACTACAAGCAAACGGCAAACCTTCAATTTCTGCATCAACCTTGCCAATAGTAGCAAATGGAAAGTTTTTAGATTTTTGTTTTGTTTTGTTTTGTTTTTATTACCCTCAGAAAACGGCATGAATCTCCTAGAGGGGCAAACTTTAGCCAAATGATTTATACCCCCACAACAGAAACAAACCCTCTTCTGAGAGCTGAATCCTCTACTATCAGAGGCAAGCAAACCCAGCTGCATGGCCTCCTCCTCAGAGGGGATTGAGACAGAATGAGACCCCTGTGCACTGAATGAGACAGCCCCACTGTCCTTGGGCTGAATATGACAGGAAAGAGTAGTCTCCTCTCTCTCTCTAAGACGCCGGTCAATACGAACAGCTAAAGACATGGCTGACTCTAACGACGCTGGTGTCTCATGAAAAGCGAATGCATCTTTCAATCTTTCCGAAAGACCATGGCAAAATTGACTTCAGAGTGCAGCATCATTCCAACCAGTATCAGCTGCCCATCTCCGAAATTCAGAACAATATATCTCTGCGGACTGTTTACCCGGGCATAAAAGACGCAGTTTAGATTCAGCCAGAGCAATAGGATCCGTGTCATCATATATCTGCCCCAGGGCTACAAAAAATTCATCCACCGATTGGAGGGGCCGTGCCCCCACCGGCAGCGAAAAGGCCCAAGACTGAGCATTATCCCTGAGCAGTGAGATGATGATCCCCACCCTCTGCTCCTCATCACCAGAGGAATGGGGAAGTAGGCGAAAATGGAGTTTGCAAGCCTCTCTAAAGCAAACAAAATTATCACTACCCCCGGAGAACGTATCCGGGAGAGAGATCTTAGGCTCGGAACAAATGAACGCCAGCAGAACCGGTCACCTAACACTGAGACACAGTTTTACGGAGATCTGCTACCTCCAGCGAAAGACCTTGCATGCGGTCAATCAAGGCTGAAACCGGATCCATGCTTAAGACGGTTATGGCGGTTTATAATGTCACGGATGAAGTTAGCAGATAGCTGGAGCATATAAATAAAGCGACTGGCTTGATCCCAAACTAAGGAGCTTATAGGTGAGCCCTATAAAACCCTAAGAGCTCTCCCTTACTGCTATGCACATGCAAGGGTCTGTATGGTAGACGATTGCATGCCCGTGTACCTAATCCTGTGTGACGCCTGAAAACCCTATAATAGTGAGGGGACACGACCACCGGCTCCCTGCACTTAATACGGACGGAGTCGGGGTCACCTAGAATCAACCCAATATTGAAAAGAATGGCTCCGGATTCACATAGAGGTCTTCTAAAAACTTCTTCTTTATTCAGACATAATGTTTACAGCAGACACATCCACCCGGTATACAAAACTGTTGACGCGTTTCGGAACTAAATCCTTAGTCGTAACAACATTGCATAATGAAACACAAAAATTTATACATATCCCAAGAATCTCCTCCCCAAATTACTGGGAGGGGAAATGACGTTATTGGTTGTTTCATTAGGCTAACACCCTTCACTCAATCAAATAAAGCCTGTGTTTCACACTGCGCCGTGACCCATGACCTCTTAACCCCTGGTGATCCATAATGGCTTAGGTAAGATCCATGCGGGAAAATACATCAAAAACCGCACAGTGTGAACCATATAATGTGACATATGCAAAAACAATATACAAAGTGACAAAATACTGGCCTTCTATAGCATACTATATGGCTGCACCAATGATCTCACTTTATGATTTGGCTTAGTGTGTAACACCAGGATGGGAGTCTCTGCCCCCTTCCTCCTTAATCTGGAGGCTATGAATGGGGTAGGTGAATGGGGCTGACAGGAGTGGCTATTAACTCCCCCCTCCCATCTAACCCTGTATATATGTGTACAAGTATATTGCTTGGAGGTGTAAATCTGTTCCTCCACGTAGCTTTGAACATGCCCCCATCATACCTTCGGCGAGAGGTGTGTCAATTTGCCCCGTAACGTCGCAGATCCGAGATCGCGTCATCGGGGGGCAGGACCGCTATTTTCTCCTTACACCCTGGTCTATTTACATAATGCAAGACATGTAAACAAACCCGCGTCATAACTAGGGGAGGAGGAGTCTTCCTCACGGACTGCTTACTTCTCCCGGTACATTTTAATTCTTGGTCTTAGGCCTCGTTCATATTTCCATGTCAGTATTACATACGTGAAAAAAGCATCCTTATTCTATCCATGAAGTTGGTCGCATCAAGGACCAAAGTAGTGCATGTCTCTGTGATTTATTTATTTTTATTGGCCAACAGTCAGTAAAAAAATACTGATGTGTGAACAGACACATTTAAATTAATGGGTACATGTGCTGTCTGTGGAAAATGTGGACAGCACACGTTCCGTGAAAAATGGAAATGTGAACGAGGCCTTAATGGGATGAAGAAATAAGTGGTGGCTGCTCTTTAAAAAGAAAGATGCTTTGATTGGGGCACTATTCATCTGAGCACTCTCCAAGCATTTTTTGACACGGCTATATGGGAACTGAAGGATTGCATAGGCAAATTATGGTACTCTGGATATTGTCTAAGTGTGCACTGCATGACTATGCAGAACATGGTTCTATGCGGGCGCTATTTGCTGCGATGTTGGTAACTGGGCACTATAATAAAAAAATAAGAAATCTTGTTTAGGCTCCTACATTGACTTCATGGTTTAGTTTAAGGTTATGTAAGTTATATTGCATGTTTATACATCTCAGCACATTTTACATGCTTTTTTTTAGAATGGATAATCAGCTTTTGATGATGGTTGAAAGCTTTCATGTTCAGTTACATTATGTATTAAAAATACATTTATTGAATGACCCTATATAATCTAATTGACAAATTCACTGCACTTTAGATGAGCGAAACATGAAAGGTTTGCATTACGTTAAATGCTGCACACTATTCTGCTGTCACAACAGATTTTCAGATGACAGCAGGGTGTGCTTTGTATCCATTGTGTATATCACTTACGTTTAGCCCTGTGTCTGTGTGTGCTCGGCCATGTGTCTCAGTCTCTGCCACCTGATTTCCCAAATCCTCTTATGTCACCTCACCAGGATGTTACACCATTCAACGTGTTATGGGAAAAGACTGCTCACCACCCGAGGGGTTGATGAGCTTACCCATCACACACTGGTATCACTACAGATTTTCCAGTGTTGCTGGGAAAACATCTGCTCAGACAGACGGGAGCTGTAAAGAATACAGTAGAGCAGGCTCATAAACCCCGTATCATACTTTATAAATAGTCCACACAAGGTGTTTAGCGTTCAACTTGGAAAATATTAACTTGGATTGTCCTCTAGCAGACATGCAATAAAATGATTACTAATTATAAATCCAACTATTTCCATCAAAGGTCAAAGATCACCAGAAAAAAACATTGTCCTCCTCATTGTCCTCTGTCAAGAAACAACTAGTGTTGAGCGAACAGTTCGAGCATAGTTCGGGTCCGTACCGAATTTTGGGGTGTTCGTGACACGGACCCGAACCCGAACTTTTTCGTAAAAGTTCGGGTTCGGGTTCGTCGTTCGGCATGTATTTTGGCGCATTTTGAAAGGCTGCAAAGCAGCCAATCAACATGCATCATACTACTTGCCCTAAGATGCCATCGCAGCCATGCCTACTATTGGCAAGGCTGTGATTGGCCAAGTGCAGCATGTGACTCAGCCTCTTTATAAGCTTGTGCGCACGTCGGGACGTGCTCACTCCCGATGTGAATAGAACAGGGATAGACGCAGCTGATGCTAGGGCGAGAATAGGCAGGGATAATTGAATAACTGGAAGCAAATTTCTCTCCTCCACCTGTGATTCATCTGAACAACTGCAGCTGAGCTGCTTTTTTGATAGGGATTGGCTATTTTTAGAGTGGCCAGAGTGATTTTTCCATCCACATGTACCCGGGCTGACCGCCGGCCGCCATTTTGCGACTTGTAGTGCTGCAGCAGAAGCTGCCACAGTGTGCATTCCAAAGCTCCAAACAAGTCAGACATCTACACCTGGGATTCAGACCAATAGCGATTTAGCAGCACAGTCCAAGGCTATTTTTTTTAAAGGTTGTGCAGACCATTTTGTGGCACATGTTACTGGGCTGATAGGCGGCGGCTATCTTGGGACTAGTGCTGCAGCACAATCTCTCCCAACGTCCATTAATCACTTGTAATAGTGGTCTGTGCCATAGAAATCCTACATCAGGGACTTGGGTGTGCTTGTGTCACCCCTACTAATACCAGTCCACCTGTAATCCATACAGTGAAAAGCCATAAAGTATTCCAGTGAGGGAATTTTTTTTTTTTATGGCCAAGTTAGTTTATCTGGCGTTCAATATATTAGATACAGTTAGGCCTGCGTTTCATACATCTGGAATTAGCAAACTAATGTGCTGGGGTTGGGAAAACATATACAGTATGTACCCATACTAGAATCTGTCAAAGAAAGCGGTACTCACATATAACAGTCATTCCATCTGTAATCCATACAGTCAAAAGACTGAAAGTATTCCAGTGAGGGAATTTTTTTTATTTAAAAAAGGCCAAGTTAGTTTATCTGGCGTTCAATATACTAGATACAGTTAGGCCTGCGTTTCATACATCTGGAATTAGCAAACTAATGTGCTGGGGTTGGGAAAACATATATGTACCCATACTAGAATCTGTCAAAGAAAGCGGTACTCACATATAACAGTCATTCCATCTGTAATCCATACAGTCAAAAGACTGAAAGTATTCCAGTGAGGGAATTTTTTTTTTATTTAAAAAAGGCCAAGTTAGTTTATCTGGCGTTCAATATACTAGATACAGTTAGGCCTGCGTTTCATACATCTGGAATTAGCAAACTAATGTGCTGGGGTTGGGAAAACATATATGTACCCATACTAGAATCTGTCAAAGAAAGCGGTACTCACATATAACAGTCATTCCATCTGTAATCCATACAGTCAAAAGACTGAAAGTATTCCAGTGAGGGAATTTTTTTTATTTAAAAAAGGCCAAGTTAGTTTATCTGGCGTTCAATATACTAGATACAGTTAGGCCTGCGTTTCATACATCTGGAATTAGCAAACTAATGTGCTGGGGTTGGGAAAACATATATGTACCCATACTAGAATCTGTCAAAGAAAGCGGTACTCACATATAACAGTCATTCCATCTGTAATCCATACAGTCAAAAGACTGAAAGTATTCCAGTGAGGGAATTTTTTTTATTTAAAAAAGGCCAAGTTAGTTTATCTGGCATTCAATATACTAGATACAGTTAGGCCTGCGTTTCATACATCTGGAATTAGCAAACTAATTTGCTGGGGTTGGGAAAACATATATGTACCCATACTAGAATCTGTCAAAGAAAGCGGTACTCACATATAACAGTCATTCCATCTGTAATCCATACAGTCAAAAGACTGAAAGTATTCCAGTGAGGGAATTTTTTTTATTTAAAAAAGGCCAAGTTAGTTTATCTGGCGTTCAATATACTAGATACAGTTAGGCCTGCGTTTCATACATCTGGAATTAGCAAACTAATGTGCTGGGGTTGGGAAAACATATATGTACCCATACTAGAATCTGTCAAAGAAAGCGGTACTCACATATAACAGTCATTCCATCTGTAATCCATACAGTCAAAAGACTGAAAGTATTCCAGTGAGGGAATTTTTTTTATTTAAAAAAGGCCAAGTTAGTTTATCTGGCGTTCAATATACTAGATACAGTTAGGCCTGCGTTTCATACATCTGGAATTAGCAAACTAATTTGCTGGGGTTGGGAAAACATATATGTACCCATACTAGAATCTGTCAAAGAAAGCGGTACTCACATATAACAGTCATTCCATCTGTAATCCATACAGTCAAAAGACTGAAAGTATTCCAGTGAGGGAATTTTTTTTATTTAAAAAAGGCCAAGTTAGTTTATCTGGCGTTCAATATACTAGATACAGTTAGGCCTGCGATTCATACATCTGGAATTAGCAAACTAATTTGCTGGGGTTGGGAAAACATATATGTACCCATACTAGAATCTGTCAAAGAAAGCGGTACTCACATATAACAGTCATTCCATCTGTAATCCATACAGTCAAAAGACTGAAAGTATTCCAGTGAGGGAATTTTTTTTATTTAAAAAAGGCCAAGTTAGTTTATCTGGCGTTCAATATACTAGATACAGTTAGGCCTGCGTTTCATACATCTGGAATTAGCAAACTAATGTGCTGGGGTTGGGAAAACATATATGTACCCATACTAGAATCTGTCAAAGAAAGCGGTACTCACATATAACAGTCATTCCATCTGTAATCCATACAGTCAAAAGACTGAAAGTATTCCAGTGAGGGAATTTTTTTTATTTAAAAAAGGCCAAGTTAGTTTATCTGGCGTTCAATATACTAGATACAGTTAGGCCTGCGTTTCATACATCTGGAATTAGCAAACTAATGTGCTGGGGTTGGGAAAACATATATGTACCCATACTAGAATCTGTCAAAGAAAGCGGTACTCACATATAACAGTCATTCCATCTGTAATCCATACAGTCAAAAGACTAAAAGTATTCCAGTGAGGGAATTTTTTTTATTTAAAAAAGGCCAAGTTAGTTTATCTGGCGTTCAATATACTAGATACAGTTAGGCCTGCGTTTCATACATCTGGAATTAGCAAACTAATTTGCTGGGGTTGGGAAAACATATATGTACCCATACTAGAATCTGTCAAAGAAAGCGGTACTCACATATAACAGTCATTCCATCTGTAATCCATACAGTCAAAAGACTGAAAGTATTCCAGTGAGGGAATTTTTTTTATTTAAAAAAGGCCAAGTTAGTTTATCTGGCGTTCAATATACTAGATACAGTTAGGCCTGCGTTTCATACATCTGGAATTAGCAAACTAATGTGCTGGGGTTGGGAAAACATATATGTACCCATACTAGAATCTGTCAAAGAAAGCGGTTCTCACATATAACAGTCATTCCATCTGTAATCCATACAGTCAAAAGACTGAAAGTATTCCAGTGAGGGAATTTTTTTTATTTAAAAAAGGCCAAGTTAGTTTATCTGGCGTTCAATATACTAGATACAGTTAGGCCTGCGTTTCATACATCTGGAATTAGCAAACTAATTTGCTGGGGTTGGGAAAACATATATGTACCCATACTAGAATCTGTCAAAGAAAGCGGTACTCACATATAACAGTCATTCCATCTGTAATCCATACAGTCAAAAGACTGAAAGTATTCCAGTGAGGGAATTTTTTTTATTTAAAAAAGGCCAAGTTAGTTTATCTGGCGTTCAATATACTAGATACAGTTAGGCCTGCGATTCATACATCTGGAATTAGCAAACTAATTTGCTGGGGTTGGGAAAACATATATGTACCCATACTAGAATCTGTCAAAGAAAGCGGTACTCACATATAACAGTCATTCCATCTGTAATCCATACAGTCAAAAGACTGAAAGTATTCCAGTGAGGGAATTTTTTTTATTTAAAAAAGGCCAAGTTAGTTTATCTGGCGTTCAATATACTAGATACAGTTAGGCCTGCGATTCATACATCTGGAATTAGCAAACTAATTTGCTGGGGTTGGGAAAACATATATGTACCCATACTAGAATCTGTCAAAGAAAGCGGTACTCACATATAACAGTCATTCCATCTGTAATCCATACAGTCAAAAGACTGAAAGTATTCCAGTGAGGGAATTTTTTTTTATTTAAAAAAGGCCAAGTTAGTTTATCTGGCGTTCAATATACTAGATACAGTTAGGCCTGCGTTTCATACATCTGGAATTAGCAAACTAATGTGCTGGGGTTGGGAAAACATATATGTACCCATACTAGAATCTGTCAAAGAAAGCGGTACTCACATATAACAGTCATTCCATCTGTAATCCATACAGTCAAAAGACTGAAAGTATTCCAGTGAGGGAATTTTTTTTATTTAAAAAAGGCCAAGTTAGTTTATCTGGCGTTCAATATACTAGATACAGTTAGGCCTGCGTTTCATACATCTGGAATTAGCAAACTAATTTGCTGGGGTTGGGAAAACATATATGTACCCATACTAGAATCTGTCAAAGAAAGCGGTACTCACATATAACAGTCATTCCATCTGTAATCCATACAGTCAAAAGACTGAAAGTATTCCAGTGAGGGAATTTTTTTTATTTAAAAAAGGCCAAGTTAGTTTATCTGGCGTTCAATATACTAGATACAGTTAGGCCTGCGTTTCATACATCTGGAATTAGCAAACTAATTTGCTGGGGTTGGGAAAACATATATGTACCCATACTAGAATCTGTCAAAGAAAGCGGTACTCACATATAACAGTCATTCCATCTGTAATCCATACAGTCAAAAGACTGAAAGTATTCCAGTGAGGGAATTTTTTTTATTTAAAAAAGGCCAAGTTAGTTTATCTGGCGTTCAATATACTAGATACAGTTAGGCCTGCGTTTCATACATCTGGAATTAGCAAACTAATGTGCTGGGGTTGGGAAAACATATATGTACCCATACTAGAATCTGTCAAAGAAAGCGGTACTCACATATAACAGTCATTCCATCTGTAATCCATACAGTCAAAAGACTGAAAGTATTCCAGTGAGGGAATTTTTTTTATTTAAAAAAGGCCAAGTTAGTTTATCTGGCGTTCAATATACTAGATACAGTTAGGCCTGCGTTTCATACATCTGGAATTAGCAAACTAATTTGCTGGGGTTGGGAAAACATATATGTACCCATACTAGAATCTGTCAAAGAAAGCGGTACTCACATATAACAGTCATTCCATCTGTAATCCATACAGTCAAAAGACTGAAAGTATTCCAGTGAGGGAATTTTTTTTTATTTAAAAAAGGCCAAGTTAGTTTATCTGGCGTTCAATATACTAGATACAGTTAGGCCTGCGATTCATACATCTGGAATTAGCAAACTAATGTGCTGGGGTTGGGAAAACATATATGTACCCATACTAGAATCTGTCAAAGAAAGCGGTACTCACATATAACAGTCATTCCATCTGTAATCCATACAGTCAAAAGACTGAAAGTATTCCAGTGAGGGAATTTTTTTTATTTAAAAAAGGCCAAGTTAGTTTATCTGGCGTTCAATATACTAGATACAGTTAGGCCTGCGTTTCATACATCTGGAATTAGCAAACTAATTTGCTGGGGTTGGGAAAACATATATGTACCCATACTAGAATCTGTCAAAGAAAGCGGTACTCACATATAACAGTCATTCCATCTGTAATCCATACAGTCAAAAGACTGAAAGTATTCCAGTGAGGGAATTTTTTTTATTTAAAAAAGGCCAAGTTAGTTTATCTGGCGTTCAATATACTAGATACAGTTAGGCCTGCGTTTCATACATCTGGAATTAGCAAACTAATGTGCTGGGGTTGGGAAAACATATATGTACCCATACTAGAATCTGTCAAAGAAAGCGGTACTCACATATAACAGTCATTCCATCTGTAATCCATACAGTCAAAAGACTGAAAGTATTCCAGTGAGGGAATTTTTTTTATTTAAAAAAGGCCAAGTTAGTTTATCTGGCGTTCAATACAGTTAGGCCTGCGTTTCATACATCTGGAATTAGCAAACTAATTTGCTGGGGTTGGGAAAACATATATGTACCCATACTAGAATCTGTCAAAGAAAGCGGTACTCACATATAACAGTCATTCCATCTGTAATCCATACAGTCAAAAGACTGAAAGTATTCCAGTGAGGGAATTTTTTTTATTTAAAAAAGGCCAAGTTAGTTTATCTGGCGTTCAATATACTAGATACAGTTAGGCCTGCGTTTCATACATCTGGAATTAGCAAACTAATGTGCTGGGGTTGGGAAAACATATATGTACCCATACTAGAATCTGTCAAAGAAAGCGGTACTCACATATAACAGTCATTCCATCTGTAATCCATACAGTCAAAAGACTGAAAGTATTCCAGTGAGGGGATTTTGCTTATAAAAAATAATATATTTCATTGTGGTGCGAGTTGAATCGCAACAATGAAGAAAAATACTATTAAGGGACGAGGACGCGGTCGTGGTGGTGTCCGTGGAGCCTCTGTTGCTGGTAGAGGACGTGGCCGTTCGGCCCCAGGCGCACACAGTAGGGAACGAACTCCCTCAATTAGCCGGCAGAATGTACCGCAATATCTCGTGGGGCACAATGCCGCTCTTAGGATGGTAAGGCCTGAGCAGGTACAGGCATTAATCGATTGGGTGGCCGACAGTGCTTCCAGCACGTTCACCACATGGTCTTCCACCCAGTCTTCTGCGGAAAGCGCACAGGTGGCACCTGAAAACCAAGCCCATCAGTCTGTCACATCACCCCCAAGCATATCAGGGAAACGGTCTGAGCCACAAGTTATGCAGCAGTCTCTTCTTCTGTTTGAAGACTCTGCTTCCAGGGTTTCCCAGGGGCGTCCACCTAGCCCTTCCCCAGTGGAGGAAGACATACCATGCACTGATGCACAACCACTTATGTCTCCAGATGAAGAGGACATGGGAATACCACCACAGCAGAGTCACCGACTCTCTGATGATGACGAAACACAGGTGCCCACTGCCGCGTCTTTTTGCAGTGTGCAGACTGAACAGGAGGAGGTCAGGGAGGGAGACTGGGTGGAAGACGATGCAGAGGACGATGAGGTCTTAGACCCCACATGGACTGAAGGTCGTGGCGATGACTTTCACAGTTCAGAGGAAGAGGTAGTGGTGAGACCGAGACAACAGCGAAGCCAAAGAGGGAGCAGGGGGCCAAAGCAGACGAGCCGCCGCCCCCAGAGTTCGCCTGCTACTGGACATCGCCAACAGGGACCCAGCCCCACAAAGGCAGCTTCAAAGAGTTCCCTGGCATGGCACTTCTTTAAACAATGTCCTACCGACAAGACCCGAGTGACTTGCACGCTCTGCCATCAGAGCCTGAGGCGAGGCATTAACGTTCTGAACCTCAGCACAACCTGCATGACCAGGCATCTACATGCAAAGCATGAACTGCAGTGGGGTACACACCTTAAAAACCAGGCACTCGCTGAGGCTCCCCCTGCTCCCTCTACCGCTGCTGCCTCGGCTTCCGCCTCGAGAGGAATGTTGCCACCTGCCGAGCAGCAAACAGAGGATGTGCCACCGACACCACCACCACCGCCACCGTCAACTAGCGTCTCCACTATATCACACAGCAGCGTTCAGCTCTCAATATCTCAAACCTTAGAGAGGAAGCGCAAATTCCCCCCGAGTCACCCTCGAGCCCTTGGCCTGAACGCCAGCATTTCTAAACTGCTGGCCTTTGAAATGCTGTCATTCCGGCTGGTGGACACAGACAGCTTCAAAAAGCTGATGGCCATGGCTGTCCCGCAGTATGTGGTTCCCAGCCGCCACTACTTCTCCAAGACAGCCGTGCCTTCCCTGCACATGCAAGTGTCCGATAAAATCAAGTGTGCACTGCGCAACGCCATTTGTGGCAAGGTCCACCTAACCACAGATACGTGGACCAGTAAGCACGGCCAGGGACGCTATATCTCACTAACTGCACACTGGATGAATGTAGTGGCGGCTGGGCCCCCGGCGGACAGTTCCTTGGCGCACGTCCTTCCGCCCCCTAGGATCGCAGGGCATCATTCTCTGCCTCCTGTAGCCTCCTCCTCCTACTCGGCTTCCTCCTCCACTGCTTCCACCAGCTCATCCGGTCAGCCACACACCTTCACCACCAACTTCAGCACAGCCCGGGGTAAACGTCAGCAGGCCATTCTGAAACTCATATGTTTGGGGGACAGGCCCCACACCGCACAGGAGTTGTGGCGGGGTATTGAACAACAGACCGACGAGTGGTTTCTGCCGGTGGGCCTCAAGCCAGGCCTGGTGGTATGCGATAATGGGCGAAATCTCGTGGCAGCTCTGGGACTAGCCGGTTTGACGCACATCCCTTGCCTGGCGCATGTGCTGAACTTGGTGGTGCAGAGGTTCATTCACCACTACCCCAACATGTCAGAGCTGCTGCATAAAGTGCGGGCCGTCTGTGCGCGCTTCCGCCATTCACATCCTGCCGCTGCTCGCCTGTCTGCGCTACAGCGGAACTTCGGCCTTCCCGCTCACCGCCTCATATGCGACGTGCCCACCCGGTGGAACTCCACCTTGCACATGCTGGAGAGACTGTGCGAGCAGCAGCAGGCCATAGTGGAGTTTCAGCTGCAGCACGCTCGCGTCAGTCGTACTGCCGAACAGCACCACTTCACCACCAATGATTGGGCCTCCATGCGAGACCTGTGTGCCCTGCTGCGCTGTTTCGAGTACTCCACCAACATGGCCAGTGGCGATGACACTGTTATCAGCGTTACAATACCACTTCTATGTCTCCTTGAGAAAACACTTAGGGCAATGATGTTAGAGGAGGTGGCCCAGGTGGAGGAGGATGAGGGCTCGTTTCTAACACTTTCGGGCCAGTCTGTTCGAAGTGGCTCAGAGGGAGGTTTGTTTAAGCAGCAGAGGACAGGTTCACAAGTCGCCAGCCAAGGCACTGTACTGGAGGACGAGGAGGATGAGGAGGAGGAGGTGGAGGGGGACGAGGATGACGCAAGTTCACAGCGGGGTGGCAGCCCAGGCCCATCACTGGTGCGTGGCTGGGGGGATACGGTGGACGATGACGATACGCCTCCCACAGAGGACAGCTTGTCCTTACCCATGGGTAGCCTGGCCCACATGAGCGAATATATGCTCCAATGCCTGCGCAACGACAGCAGAGTTGCCCACGTTTTAACGTGTGCAGACTACTGGGTGGCCACCCTGCTGGATCCCCGGTATAAAGACAATGTGCCCACTTTAATTCCTGAACTGGAGCGCGACCGTAAGATGCGCGAGTACAAGCGCACGCTGATAGAGGCGCTCTTGAGAGCATTCCCACATGTCACAGGGGAACAGGTGGAAGGTGAAGGCAGAGGAGTGGCAAGAGGTCGCCAACGCAGCTGTGTCACGGCCAGCTCATCTGAGGGCAGGGTTAGCATGGCAGAAATGTGGAAAAGTTTTGTCTCCACGCCACAGCTATCTGCACCGACACCTGATACGGAACGTGTTAGCAGGAGGCAGCATTTCACTAACATGGTTGAACAGTATGTCTGCACACCCCTCCACATCCTGACAGATGGTTCGGCCCCATTCAACTACTGGGTTTCGAAATTGTCCACGTGGCCAGAGTTAGCATGTTATGCCTTGGAGGTGCTTTCCTGCCCGGCGGCCAGCGTTTTATCTGAACGCGTATTCAGCACGGCAGGGGGCGTCATTACTGACAAGCGCAGCCGCCTGTCCACAGCCAACGTGGACAAGCTGACCTTCATAAAGATGAACCAGGCATGGATCCCACAGGACCTGTCCCTCCCTTGTGCAGAGTAGTCCTTATTAACTGCCTAAAACATGTCTTGTTGTGCTACGGGCCACTTCTTTATTTGATACAAATTTTATGAAACCCACAGTTGAATGAAACTCTTCTCTGTCTGGGCGCCGGGGCCTAACCAGATGAAAGTGGCCGGTTAAACTAACGGGTGACATGAAGCCATAACCTCTGCCATGCTACCTCTGTCTTCTGTCTGGGTGCTGAGGCCTAAGTCAAATAAAGCGGTCTTCTGCTGTGCTGGGGGATATGAAGCTAATCTCTGACCTCTCTCCTCTGTCTGGGTCCAAAGGCCTAAATCACTGAAAGAGGCCTTCTCCTGTGGTGTGTGATATGATGCCAGAATATGTGCTGTGGGGCCTCTCTCCTCTTCCTGGGTGCAGGGGTCAAATAAACTAAATTGTGGCCTACTCCTGTGGTGGCTGATATGATGCCAGAATATGTGCTGTGGTGCCTCTCTCCTCTTCCTGGGTGCAGGGGTCAAAGTAACTAAATGGTGGCTTCTCCTGTGGTGGCTGATATGATGCCAGAATATGTGCTGTGGGGCCTCTCTCCTCTTCCTGGGTGCAGGGGTCAAAGTAACTCAATGGTGGCTTCTCCTGTGGTGGCTGATATGATGCCAGAATATGTGCTGTGGTGCCTCTCTCCTCTGTCTGGGTCCAAAGGCCTAAATCACTGAAAGAGGCCTTCTCCTGTGGTGTGTGATATGATGCCTGAATATGTGCTGTGGTGCCTCTCTCCTCTTCCTAGGTGCGGGAGTCAAAGTAACTCAATGGTGGCTTCTCCTGTGGTGGCTGATATGATGCCAGAATATGTGCTGTGGGGCCTCTCTCCTCTTCCTGGGTGCAGGGGTCAAAGTAACTCAATGGTGGCTTCTCCTGTGGTGGCTGATATGATGCCAGAATATGTGCTGTGGTGCCTCTCTCCTCTTCCTGGGTGCAGGGGTCAAAGTAACTAAATGGTGGCTTCTCCTGTGGTGGCTGATATGATGCCAGAATATGTGCTGTGGGGCCTCTCTCCTCTTCCTGGGTGCAGGGGTCAAAGTAACTAAATGGTGGCTTCTCCTGTGGTGGCTGATATGATGCCAGAATATGTGCTGTGGGGCCTCTCTCCTCTTCCTGGGTGCAGGGGTCAAAGTAACTCAATGGTGGCTTCTCCTGTGGTGGTTAGTATGATGCCAGAATATGTGCTGTGGGGCCTCTCTCCTCTTCCTGGGTGCAGGGGTCAAAGTAACTCAATCGTGGCTTCTCCTGTGGTGGCTGATATGATGCCAGAATATGTGCTGTGGTGCCTCTCTCCTCTTCCTGGGTGCAGGGGTCAAAGTAACTAAATGGTGGCTTCTCCTGTGGTGGCTGATATGATGCCAGAATATGTGCTGTGGTGCCTCTCTCCTCTTCCTGGGTGCAGGGGTCAAAGTAACTAAATGGTGGCTTCTCCTGTGGTGGCTGATATGATGCCAGAATATGTGCTGTGGTGCCTCTCTCCTCTTCCTGGGTGCGGGGGTCAAAGTAACTCAATGGTGGCTTCTCCTGTGGTGGCTGATATGATGCCAGAATATGTGCTGTGGGGCCTCTCTCCTCTTCCTGGGTGCAGGGGTCAAAGTAACTCAATGGTGGCTTCTCCTGTGCTGATTGATATAAAGCTGATGGTTGTGCCATCTGACATGGTTGCCAGGGTCTGATTCAATGGGGGCCTACTCCTGTGGTGGGTGATCTAAATGCCTGATTCTCTGCTGTGAAACCTCTCTCCTCCGTCTGGGTGTAGGGGTCAAAGTCTTTCAAAGTCGCCTTCTCCTGTGCTGATTGATATGAATCTGATGGTTGTGCCATCTGACATGGTTGCCGGGGTCCCATTAAATTGTGGCCTACTCCTGTGGTGGTTGATATGATGCCTGATTCTCTGATGTGGAACCTCTCTCCTCTGTTTGGGTGAAGGGGTCAAAGTAACTAAATGGTGGCTTCTCCTGTGGTGGCTGATATGATGCCAGAATATGTGCTGTGGGGCCTCTCTCCTCTTCCTGGGTGCAGGGGTCAAAGTAACTCAATGGTTGCTTCTCCTGTGGTGGCTGATATGATGCCAGAATATGTGCTGTGGTGCCTCTCTCCTCTTCCTGGGTGCGGGGGTCAAAGTAACTCAATGGTGGCTTCTCCTGTGGTGGCTGATATGATGCCAGAATATGTGCTGTGGTGCCTCTCTCCTCTTCCTGGGTGCGGGGGTCAAAGTAACTCAATGGTGGCTTCTCCTGTGGTGGCTGATATGATGCCAGAATATGTGCTGTGGTGCCTCTCTCCTCTTCCTGGGTGCAGGGGTCAAAGTAACTAAATGGTGGCTTCTCCTGTGGTGGTTGATATGATGCCTGATTCTCTGCTGTGAAACCTCTCTCCTCCATCTGGGTGTAGGGGTCAAAGTCTTTCAAAGTCGCCTTCTCCTGTGCTGATTGATATAAAGCTGATGGTTGTGCCATCTGACATGGTTGCCAGGGTCTGATTCAATGGGGGCCTACTCCTGTGGTGGGTGATCTAAATGCCTGATTCTCTGCTGTGAAACCTCTCTCCTCCGTCTGGGTGTAGGGGTCAAAGTCTTTCAAAGTCGCCTTCTCCTGTGCTGATTGATATAAAGCTGATGGTTGTGCCATCTGACATGGTTGCCGGGGGTCCCATTAAATTGGGGCCTACTCCTGTGGTGGGTGATCTAAATGCCTGATTCTCTGCTTTGAAACCTCTCTCCTCCGTCCGGGTGTAGGGGTCAAAGTCTGTCAAAGTCGCCTTCTCCTGTGCTGATTGATATAAAGCTTATGCTTGTGCCATCTGACATGGTTGCCGGGGTCTGATTCAATGGTGGCCTACTCCTGTGGTGGGTGATCTAAATGCCTGATTCTCTGCTGTGTAACCTCTCTCCTCCGTCTGGGTGTAGGGGTCAAAGTAACTAAATGGTGGCCTACTCCTGTGGTGGGTGATATGATGCCTGGTTCTCTGCTGTGGGACCTCTCTCCTTTGTCTGGGTGCTGTGGTCAAAATAATAGTAAGTGACCTTCTCCATTGGTGGGTGACTTGAAGCCTGATTCTGTGCTATGGGACCTCACTCCAATTAATATTGTTTAATTTTTATTTATTTTATGTTAACTCATCATTTCCCTATCTACATTTGTTTGCAGGGGATTTAACTACATTTTGCTGCCTTTTGCAGCCCTCTAGCCCTTTCCGGGTGTGTTTTACAGCCTTTTTAGTGCCCAAAAGTTCGGGTCCCCATTGACTTCTATGGGGTTCGGGTTCGGGATGAAGTTCGGGTCGAGTTCGGATCCCGAACCCGAACATTTTTCGAAAGTTCGGCCGAACTCGTCGAACCCGAACATCCAGGTGTTCGCTCAACTCTAGAAACAACCTATATTTGCTGGCGACAGGAGTTGTCATTCGACTTTCCCTAACTTGACTGAATAGGATGGATCAGCTACACATTAGACTATTGTGGTATTGTCCTGCCGACAATCTGATGTGTATGAGATGCTCCTGACTCCCCCTGATGAGAAGAATCAGGCATTTTGAATTCCAACAACCAATCTTTTTCTTATGTTCTCTGTCCCCATTGAAAACAGAAACATTTTTGGAGAAACTAAGCCTGCACAAGTAAGGAAGAGTCAGGAGAGATAGCCAGGATCGGACTGTGGTTCCTCGGGCCAACCAGAGGAAATTATTCTCTGTGCCTAACCTCCATATCATCAATAAGTCTAATAGGTTTTGATTCAAAGGAATAGTGCAGCCAGCCAGTAGTGCAGGGGCAACACGTGAAGTGCACGGTGGACCGATGAGGGGCCAAATAATAATACACAGTTCATCAGTTTACTCACGGTTAGCAGAAAGCCTCCCTGGGCTCGCAGCACAGTGTTGAGGTGGACAGCACGAAATCCTCCGGGGCACGCTCTGTGGTAGGGAAGCATCAGCCAAGATGGTGGTTGAGGTGCCCTTAATGTTAGGGGTGCTTAGGGTGCTTGTTGCGGCTGAGTCCCTTGATGTTTTTTGTTGTGACGCAAGTACCGTTAATGGGGGTACAACCAATAGTGGCAATAATGAGGTAGAGAGTGGTAAGGTACAACTCACAACTTTTACTGATGTTGACTTTGGCTGCAGCAGTACAGGATACAGTCTCTTGTTGGTATTAGAGTTAGTCTGCAAATCCACTGTTCCTAGGCTTTCTTAGGCTCTGATTCAGGCTGTGGTTATGGAGTACCTTATTCCTGTTTATGTGCTCAGTCCTACAGGGAGTGCAGAATTATTAGGCAAGTTGTATTTTTGAGGATTAATTTTATTATTGAACAACAACCATGTTCTCAATGAACCCAAAAAACTCATTAATATCATAGCTGAATATTTTTGGAAGTAGTTTTTAGTTTGTTTTTAGTTTTAGCTATTTTAGGGGGATATCTGTGTGTGCAGGTGACTATTACTGTGCATAATTATTAGGCAACTTAACAAAAAACAAATATATACCCATTTCAATTATTTATTTTTACCAGTGAAACCAATATAACATCTCAACATTCACAAATATACATTTCTGACATTCCAAAACAAAACAAAAACAAATCAGTGACCAATATAGCCACCTTTCTTTGCAAGGACACTCAAAAGCCTGCCATCCATGGATTCTGTCAGTATTTTGATCTGTTCACCATCAACATTGCGTGCAGCAGCAACCACAGCCTCCCAGACACTGTTCAGAGAGGTGTACTGTTTTCCCTCCTTGTAAATCTCACATTTGATGATGGACCACAGGTTCTCAATGAGGTTCAGATCAGGTGAACAAAGAGGCCATGTCATAAGATTTTCTTCTTTTATACCCTTTCTTGCCAGCCACGCTGTGGAGTACTTGGACGCGTGTGATGGAGCATTGTCCTGCATGAAAATCATGTTTTTCTTGAAGGATGCAGACTTCTTCCTGTACCACTGCTTGAAGAAGGTGTCTTCCAGAAACTGGCAGTAGGACTGGGAGTTGAGCTTGACTCCATCCTCAACCCGAAAAGGCCCCACAAGCTCATCTTTGATGATACCAGCCCAAACCAGTACTCCACCTCCACCTTGCTGGCGTCTGAGTCGGACTGGAGCTCTCTGCCCTTTACCAATCCAGCCACGGGCCCATCCATCTGGCCCATCAAGACTCACTCTCATTTCATCAGTCCATAAAACCTTAGAAAAATCAGTCTTGAGATATTTCTTGGCCCAGTCTTGACGTTTCAGCTTGTGTGTCTTGTTCAGTGGTGGTCGTCTTTCAGCCTTTCTTACCTTGGCCATGTCTCTGAGTATTGCACACCTTGTGCTTTTGGGCACTCCAGTGATGTTGCAGCTCTGAAATATGGCCAAACTGGTGGCAAGTGGCATCTTGGCAGCTGCACGCTTGACTTTTCTCAGTTCATGGGCAGTTATTTTGCGCCTTGGTTTTTCCACACGCTTCTTGCGACCCTGTTGACTATTTTGAATGAAACGCTTGATTGTTCGATGATCACGCTTCAGAAGCTTTGCAATTTTAAGAGTGCTGCATCCCTCTGCAAGATATCTCACTATTTTTGACTTTTCTGAGCCTGTCAAGTCCTTCTTTTGACCCATTTTGCCAAAGGAAAGGAAGTTGCCTAATAATTATGCACACCTAATATAGGGTGTTGATGTCATTAGACCACACCCCTTCTCATTACAGAGATGCACATCACCTAATATGCTTAATTGGTAGTAGGCTTTCGAGCCTATACAGCTTGGAGTAAGACAACATACATAAAGAGGATGATGTGGTCAAAATACTCATTTGCCTAATAATTCTGCACGCAGTGTATACCTTGTCCTTTCCCTCCAAGCTGAATATTGGGACAGGTTCCCTGTCCCAGAATTATGGTGTGGCTGCCAGAAGCTATAAGTCCTCCACCATGCGCAAAGGTGTCTGTGGCCCTAAATAATGGCTATTATCACCGATTAATCTTTCTGATGCTTGTTTCTATTCCAGGGAGGCAAACTCTCTCCTACTGGTCAGGGATGCACGTATATAGTCCGGCCACAGAAGGAAAACACTCTTCTGCGCCTCACACCTTGGTACTACCACATAGCGAAGTTGGCCCCACTCACTAATCTGTGGTGTGAAGTCTTCACTCTGCATACTCAACTCCCTACACTCTCTCTTCAACTAACTAGGCCTGACCTAGGTATATATAGTCTAAGTTTTATCCCAATCTAGTGGTGGGATGTATAAATTACACCTACTCTGCCTGGTAACAGAGATTTTGCAGATAAGTTAGTACAAAATTGCATAACATAGCATAATACAATTTTTAGGGTAAAAAGTGCTTTTAAGCAGTGTCCACACACATGTAGTGGGACGCTGCATACCCCCATGGTAAAGTATAAGTCGCCCTCGATGTTGGTAATGTCTGAAGCTGTGGATCTCTAAGCCGTATCCTGAAATACACCAAATACACACCACCAAATATGCACATGCAAATATAGACATTGCAATGTATTATCATGACTCTTCAATAACCTCCTGTAAATAAAGGGTTATGCACAAAAATACATTCTATGCAAATATATATAATATATCCCATACATTTTTTTTTTATTTTGCATGGTAGATGTGTTATGGCCAAAAATGGTTATTAGAGAATGATCTCACATTAGGGCAATAAAGTCCATACCTAAAATGGGGTATAAAACATATATAAAACTTTTTTAAAGTGCAAAATTTTTGTTGTAAAAGGATAAGCACAGAAAAGTCTTTCTGGGTAGTATGCTTTAAACGTTGCATTAACAAAGTCCCTTGATAACCTGAAAATGGGGTAAAAAGGGGTTAAACAGGATAAAACACACAAGTGAAGTGCAAAACTTTTCTGGATTCAGGTGGAGTCCTGGATGGAGTCCTCGCAAACAGAACATACAGGGAGTGCAGAATTATTAGGCAAGTTGTATTTTTGAGGATTAATTTTTTTATTGAACAACAACCATGTTCTCAATGAACCCAAAAAACTCATTAATATCAAAGCTGAATATTTTTGGAAGTAGTTTTTAGTTTGTTTTTAGTTTTAGCTATTTTAGGGGGATATCTGTGTGTGCAGGTGACTATTACTGTGCATAATTATTAGGTAACTTAACAAAAAACAAATATATACCCATTTCAATTATTTATTTTTACCAGTGAAACCAATATAACATCTCAACATTCACAAATATACATTTCTGACATTCAAAAACAAAACAAAAACAAATCAGTGACCAATATAGCCACCTTTCTTTGCAAGGACACTCAAAAGCCTGCCATCCATGGATTCTGTCAGTGTTTTGGTCTGTTCACCATCAACATTGCGTGCAGCAGCAATCACAGCCTCCCAGACACTGTTCAGAGAGGTGTACTGTTTTCCCTCCTTGTAAATCTCACATTGATGATGGACCACAGGTTCTCAATGGGGTTCAGATCAGGTGAACAAGGAGGCCATGTCATTAGATTTTCTTCATTTATACCCTTTCTTGCCAGCCACGCTGTGGAGTACTTGGACGCGTGTGATGGAGCATTGTCCTGCATGAAAATCATGTTTTTCTTGAAGGATGCAGACTTCTTCCTGTACCACTGCTTGAAGAAGGTGTCTTCCAGAAACTGGCAGTAGGACTGGGAGTTGAGCTTGACTCCATCCTCAACCCGAAAAGGCCCCACAAGCTCATCTTTGATGATACCAGCCCAAACCAGTACTCCACCTCCACCTTGCTGGCGTCTGAGTCGGACTGGAGCTCTCTGCCCTTTACCAATCCAGCCACGGGCCCATCCATCTGGCCCATCAAGACTCACTCTCATTTCATCAGTCCATAAAACCTTAGAAAAATCAGTCTTGAGATATGTCTTGGCCCAGTCTTGACGTTTCAGCTTGTGTGTCTTGTTCAGTGGTGGTCGTCTTTCAGCCTTTCTTACCTTGGCCATGTCTGTGAGTATTGCACACCTTGTGCTTTTGGGCACTCCAGTGATGTTGCAGCTCTGAAATATGGCCAAACTGGTGGCAAGTGGCATCTTGGCAGCTGCACGCTTGACTTTTCTCAGTTCATGGGCAGTTATTTTGCGCCTTGGTTTTTCCACACGCTTCTTGCGACCCTGTTGACTATTTTGAATGAAACGCTTGATTGTTCGATGATCACGCTTCAGAAGCTTTGCAATTTTAAGAGTGCTGCATCCCTCTGCAAGATATCTCACTATTTTTGACTTTTCTGAGCCTGTCAAGTCCTTCTTTTGACCCATTTTGCCAAAGGAAAGGAAGTTGCCTAATAATTACGCACACCTAATATAGGGTGTTGATGTCATTAGACCACACCCCTTCGCATTACAGAGATGCACATCACCTAATATGCTTAATTGGTAGTAGGCTTTCGAGCCTATACAGCTTGGAGTAAGACAACATGCATAAAGAGGATGATGTGGTCAAAATACTCATTTGCCTAATAATTCTGCACTCCCTGTAGAGAGGGGCTCAAAATAAAAACAATAAGAGAAGTCCTCTCAAACAATGGCAGCTCCTGCTACATGTAAATGATTGTTGAACGGCCTACTTAATTGTAGGGATCAGAACACGATGACACATCTGTCGGAATTGGGCTTCCAGAATCCCATGAATCAGGGGAAGATCCTTCTGGTTGTCCCTCCATTATTCTCTGTTTGGGTGTGGATGGCAAGTTAAGTTCTGTCTTCACTTTTTCAAAGATAGGGGGCTATTCTTTTTTTATGTTGCAAGCCAGCCCAACTGCAGGGTCACTCCTGGTCACAGGATTTAATTCCTCAGGTGGATTTTTCAGTGCTGAAGAGTCTGCTGGTTCCTCTCCATAATGTGGGATAGCAAATCCCTGTTGCTGCTGTACAGCTGGTTGTTGGAATAGCATTGCACAGTCCTCTGTAGCTGTACTGAGGTTTTGTGGCTTGGGCCTTCTTCTTCTAACCCATTCCCTTTGAGGTTTAGGTTTGCTATCAGGGTCTCTGGTAACAATGGCGGGTTGCCAGAGAATATTGGTTCCTGCAAAACCAGTGGCGTATTGGTTCTGTGTAGAGTTGAGCGAACCCGAACTGTAAAGTTCGGGTTCGTACCGAACTTTAGGGTTTTCGGCACCTGGACCCGAACCCGAACATTTACGTAAAAGTTCGGGTTCGGTGTTCGGCGATTTTTATGGCGCTTTTTGAAAGGCTGCAAAGCAGCCAATCAACAAGCGTCATACTACTTGCCCCAAAAGGCCATCACAGCCATGCCTACTATTGGCATGGCTGTGATTGGCCAACTGCAGCATGTGACCCAGCCTCTATTTAAGCTGGAGTCACATAGCACCGCCCGTCACTCTGCTCGGATTAGTGTAGGGAGAGGCTGCAGCTGCTTTGAGGGAGAGATCAGGGAGAAATCTTATGAAGATTCAGAACTGCTTCTTTACTCAGCGATCTACAGCAAATGTGTTTTGTGGGTGCAGTGCACAATTTTTTTTACCCTGCCCTGAGCCAACTACTACTGAAAACGAACTTTTTTTCCTTCAGTTAGTCAATATCAATACATAATCGGCAGCCATTTTATGCAACGATAGTGCACCAGCACAGGCTATCTG
The DNA here is from genome assembly GCF_905171765.1 of Bufo bufo. Classification (NCBI taxonomy): domain Eukaryota; kingdom Metazoa; phylum Chordata; class Amphibia; order Anura; family Bufonidae; genus Bufo; species Bufo bufo. The sequence goes on from NC_053391.1 coordinate 219,200,717, forward strand.
CATGTCCAGAAATACAGCTTTTTGCATACTGGGGTGAAAAAAATACATCTGTTTCATATAGTGCACATCTGGTATTAGACGTGCATAAGTGATTGTCACATTTAGGCCAGAAATACAGCTTTTTGTTTAGTTGGGTGAAAAAAATACATCTGTTTCATTTATGTGCACATCTGGAATTAGACGTGCATAAGTGACTGTCACATTTAGGCCAGAAATACGGCTTTGTGCTTACTGGGGTGAAAAAAATACATCTGTTTCATAAACTGCACATCTGGGATTAGACGTGCATAAGTGATTGTCACATTTAGGCCAGAAATACAGCTTTTTGTTTAGTTGGGTGAAAAAAATACATCTGTTTCATATACTGCACATCTGGGATTAGACGTGCATAAGTTACTGTCACATTTAGGCCAGAAATACGGCTTTGTGCTTACTGGGGGTGAAAAAAAATACATCTGTTTCATATACTGCACATCTGGGATTAGACGTGCATAAGTGACTGTCACATTTAGGCCAGAATTACGGCTTTGTGCTTACTGGGGTGAAAAAAATACATCTGTTTCATATACTGCACATCTGGGATTAGACGTGCATAAGTGATTGTCACATTTAGGCCAGAAATACAGCTTTTTGTTTAGTGGGGTGAAAAAAATACATCTGTTTCATTTATGTGCACATCTGGAATTAGACGTGCATAAGTGACTGTCACATTTAGGCCAGAAATACGGCTTTGTGCTTACTGGGGTGAAAAAAATACATCTGTTTCATAAACTGCACATCTGGGATTAGACGTGCATAAGTGATTGTCACATTTAGGCCAGAAATACAGCTTTTTGTTTAGTTGGGTGAAAAAAATACATCTGTTTCATATACTGCACATCTGGGATTAGACGTGCATAAGTTACTGTCACATTTAGGCCAGAAATACGGCTTTGTGCTTACTGGGGGTGAAAAAAATACATCTGTTTCATATACTGCACATCTGGGATTAGACGTGCATAAGTGACTGTCACATTTAGGCCAGAATTACGGCTTTGTGCTTACTGGGGTGAAAAAAATACATCTGTTTCATATACTGCACATCTGGGATTAGACGTGCATAAGTGATTGTCACATTTAGGCCAGAAATACAGCTTTTTGTTTAGTGGGGTGAAAAAAATACATCTGTTTCATATACTGCACATCTGGGATTAGACGTGCATAAGTGATTGTCACATTTTGGCCAGAAATCCGGCTTTGTGCTTACTGGGGTGAAAAAAATACATCTGTTTCATATAGTGCACATCTGGGATTAGACTTGCATAAGTGAGTGTCACATTTAGGCCAGAAATACAACTTTTTGCTTACTGGGGTGAAAAAAAATACATATGTTTCATATACTGCACATCTGGGATTAGACGTGCATAAGTGAGTGTCACATTTAGGCCAGAAATACTGCTTTTTGGTTACTGGGGTGAAAAAACCCTCTGATATACTGCACATCTGGGATTAGACGTGCATAAGTGACTGTCACATTTAGGCCATAAATACGGCTTTGTGCTTACTGGGGTGAAAAAATACATCTGTTTCATATAGTGCACATCTAGGATTAGACGTGCATAAGTGAGTGTCACATTTAGGCCAGAAATACAGCTTTTTGCTTACTGGGGTGAAAAAAATACATCTGTTTCATATAGTGCACATCTAGGATTAGACGTGCATAAGTGAGTGTCACATTTAGGCCAGAAATACAGCTTTTTGCTTACTGGGGTGAAAAAAATACATCTGTTTCATATACTGCACATTTGGGATTAGACGTGCATAAGTGAGTGTGACATTTAGGCCAGAAATACAGCTTTTTGTTTAGTGGGGTAAAAAAAAAACTCTGATATACTGCACATCTGGGATTAGACCTGCATAATTGACTGTCACATTTAGGCTAGAAATACGGCTTGGTGCTTACTGGGGTGAAAAAACCCTCTGATATACTGCACATCTGGGATTAGACGTGCATAAGTTACTGTGAAATTTAGGCCACAAATACCGCTGTCATTTACAGTCGTGGCCAAAAGTTTTGAGAATGACACAAATATTAGTTTTCACAAAGTTTGCTGCTAAACTGCTTTTAGATCTTTGTTTCAGTTGTTTCTGTGATGTAGTGAAATATAATTACACACACTTCATACGTTTCAAAGGCTTTTATCGACAATTACATGACATTTATGCAAAGAGTCAGTATTTGCAGTGTTGGCCCTTCTTTCCGACTGGGCATGCTCTCAATCAACTTCTGGGCCAATTCCTGACTGATAGCAACCCATTCTTTCATAATCACTTCTTTGAGTTTGTCAAGATTTGTGGGTTTTTGTTTGTCCACCCGCCTCTTGAGGATTGACCACCAGTTCTCAATGGGATTAAGATCTGGGGAGTTTCCAGGCCATGGACTCAAAATGTCAACGTTTTGGTCCCCGAGCCACTTAGTTATCACTTTTGCCTTATGGCACGGTGCTCCATCGTGCTGGAAAATGCATTGTTCTTCACCAAACTGTTGTTGGATTGTTGGAAGAAGTTGCTGTTGGAGGGCGTTTTGGTACCATTCTTTATTCATGGCTGTGTTTTTGGGCAAAATTGTGAGTGAGCCCACTCCCTTGGATGAGAAGCAACCCCACACATGAATGGTCTCAGGATGCTTTACTGTTGGCATGACACAGGACTGATGGTAGCGCTCACCTTTTCTTCTCCGGACAAGCCTTTTTCCAGATGCCCCAAACAATCGGAAAGAGGCTTCATCGGAGAATATGACTTTGCCCCAGTCCTCAGCAGTCCATTCACAATACTTTCTGCAGAAGATCAATCTGTCCCTGATGTTTTTTTTGGAGAGAAGTGGCTTCTTTGCTGGCCTTCTTGACACCAGGCCATCTTCCAAAAGTCTTCGCCTCACTGTGCTTGCAGATGCGCTCACACCTGCCTGCTGCCATTCCTGAGCAAGCTCTGCACTGGTGGCACTCCGATCCCGCAGCTGAATCCTTTTTAGGAGACGATCCTGGCGTTTGCTGGACTTTCTTGGACGCCCTGAAGCCTTCTTAATAAGAATTGAACCTCTTTCCTTGAAGTTCTTGATGATCCTATAAATTGTTGATTGAGGTGCAATCTTAGTAGCCACAATATCCTTGCCTGTGAAGCCATTTTTATGCAATGAAATGATGGCTGCACGCGTTTCTTTGCAGGTCACCATGGTTAACAATGGAAGAACAATGATTTCAAGCATCACCCTCCTTTTAACATGTCAAATCTGCCATTTTAACCCAATCAGCCTGACATAATGATCTCCAGCCTTGTGCTCGTCAACATTCTCACCTGAGTTAACAAGACGATTACTGAAATGATCTCAGCAGGTCTTTAATGACAGCAATGAAATGCAGTGGAAAGTTTTTTTTGGGATAAAGTTAATTTTCATGGAAAAGAAGGACTATGCAATTCATCTGATCACTCTTCATAACATTCTGGAGTATATGCAAATTGCTATTATAAAAACATAAGCAGCAACTTTTCCAATTTCCAATATTTATGTAATTCTCAAAACTTTTGGCCACGACTGTAGAGTTAAAAAAAAAAATAATTGAGTGCAATACCCTACATCAGGGTTTTTATTGGCGGTTAATTATTTTTAACAGACTTAACCACTTTTTACTTTGCTTTGTGAACGCTAACTATGAGGCAAACATCTAATAAGGGACGCGGTCAGGGTTGTGGTGGTGGTGTTGGTGGAGCCTCTGGTGCAGGGAGAGGATGTGGCCATTCTGCCACAGCTACACGTCCTACTGAACCTACTACCTCAGGTCCCAGTAGCCGCCTGTAACGGTCGCGTACACACACACACAGGGGGAAGGGAAGTGACCACTGCGCTCCACCCTTACACCTGGCCCTGCCTACTTGCCTCGCGAGTCCTAATGACAGGGGACAACTGGACGGCAATCCCTAACTTGGAATAAGTGCAGGGATGATAGACAGACAAACAACAGGACGTGAACGGACCGAGTCAATACCAGGAAAGCTACAAAGTACAAAGGGAGCAAGCAGAGAATTTTCAGGAGAAGCCGGGGTCATAAATACCAGGAGAGCAGCAAAGTACACAAGGAGCAGGCAGAGGATCGTCAGGAATTCAGCAGGAGGTAAGTACGCCAGGAAAGACCAAATCACAGGTGAAACCTAAATTAACAGGCAACCTGTAGCCAGCAGGCTGCCTGTATTTATAGTGGGGAGTGAGGGTCATGTGACGTGGCCAGCGTCACATGACCGACAGACCAACCAGTCGAGCACCGAGTGATCAGCTCGGCGCTCAAGGCAGACATAGGAGCAGGGAGCCACCCAGCTAGTAACGCCGCCCTGGGAATGAGGTCAAACACAGATCCTCATTCCCAAAGCTAAGCAACAGGTCTGTGGGTAATGGGGGACCGAGTGCACCTTCGGAACCCCGTTACACCGCCAGAATCTACAGCAATATTTGGTCGGGCCTAATGCCGTTCTAAGGATGGTAAGGCCTGAGCAAGTACAGGCGCTAGTCAATTGGGTGGCCGACAGTGGATCCAGCACGTTCACATTATCTCCCACCCAGTCTTCTGCAGAAAGCGCACAGGTGGTGCCTGAAACCCATACCCATCAGTCTGTCACATCACCCCCGTGCATATCGGGGAACCTGTCTGAGCCTCAAATCATGCAGCAGTCTCTTATGCTGTTTGAAGACTCTGCTGGCAGGGATTCCCAAGGGCATCCACCTAGCCCTTCCCCAGGGGTGGAAGACATAGAATGCACTGACGCACAACCACTTATGTTTCCTGATGAGGACATGGGAATAGCACCTCAGCACGTCTATGATGATGACGAAACACAGGTGCCAACTGCTGCGTCTTTCTGCAGTGTGCAGACCGAAAAGGAGGTCAGGGAGGAAGACTGGGTGGAAGACGATGCAGGGGACGATGAGGTCCTAGACCCCACATGGAATGAAGGTCGTGCCACTGACTTTCAGAGTTCGGAGGAAGAGGCAGTGGTGAGACCTAGCCAACAGCGTAGCAAAAGCGGGAGCAGGGTGCAAAAGCAGAGCAGCCGTCGACAAAACAGTTCGCTTGCTACTGGCCACCGTCACCAGGGACCGAGCACACCAAAGGCAGCTTCAAGGAGTTCCCTGGCATGGCTCTTCTTCACACAATGTGCTGACGACAAGACCCGAGTGGTTTGCATGCTGTGCCATCAGAGCCTGAAGCGAGGCATTAACGTTCTGAACCTTAGCACAACCTGCATGACCAGGCATCTACATGCGAGACACGGGCTGCAGTGGAGTAAGCACCTTCAAAACCAAGAAAGGGCTCAGGCCCCTCTTGCTCCCTCTTCTGCTGCTGCCTTGGCCTCTTCCTCCGCCTCTGGAGGAACGTTGGCACCTGCCGCCCAGCAAACAGAGGATGTGCCACCAACAACACCACCTTCGTCACCAAGCATCTCCACCATGTCACACGGAAGCGTTCAGCTCTCCATCTCACAAACCTTTGATAGAAAGCTTAAATTCCCACCTAGCCACCCTCGATCCCTTGCCCTGAATGCCAGCATTTCTAAACTACTGGCCTTTAAAATGCTGTCATTCAGGCTGGTGGAGACAGACAGCTTCGAACAGCTCATGTCGCTTGCTGTCCCACAGTACGTCGTTCCCAGCCGCCACTACTTCTCCAGGAGAGCCGTGCCCTCCCTGCACAACCAAGTATCGGATAAAATCAAGTGTGCACTGCGCAACGCCATCTGTGGCAAGGTCCACCTAACCACAGATACGTGGACCAGTAAGCACGGCAAGGGACGCTATATCTTCCTAACTGCACACTGGGTAAATGTAGTGGCTTCCTTCCGCCGCCAAGGATCGCAGGGCATCATTCTTTGCCTCCTGTTGCCTCCTCTTCCTACTCGGCTTCCTCCTCCTCTTCTACCACCTCCTCATCCGGTCAGCGACAGACCTTCACCACCAACTTCAGCACATCCAGGGGTAAACGTCAGCAGGCCATTCTGAAACTGATGTGTTTGGGGGACAGGCCCCACACCGTGCAGGAGTTGTGGGGGGGTATAGAACAACAGACCAATGAGTGGTTGCTGCCAGTGAGCCCGGCGATAATGGGCGAAATCTCGTTGCAGCTCTGGGACTAGCCGGTTTGACGCACATCCCTTGCCTGGCGCATGTGCTGAATTTGGTGGTGCAGAAATTCATTCACAACTACCCCGACATGTCAGAGCTGCTGAGTAAAGTGCGGGCTGTCTGTGCGCGCTTCCAGTGTTCCCATCCTGCCGCCGCTCGGCTGTCTGCTCTACAGCGTAACTTCGGCCTTCCCGCTTACCGCCTCATATGCGACATGCCCACCAGGTGGAACTCCACCTTGCACATGCTGGAGAGACTGTGCGAGCAGCAGCAGGCCATAGTGGAGTTTCAGCTGAAGCACGCACGGGTGAGTCGCACTGTGGAACAGCACCACTTCACCACCAATGACTGGGCCTCCATGCGAGACCTGTGTGCCCTGTTGCGCTGTTTCGAGTACTCCACCAACATGGCCAGTGGCAATGACGCCGTTATCAGCGTTACAATACCACTTCTATGTCTCATTGAGAAAACACTTAGGGCGATGATGGAAGAGGATGTGGCCCAGGACGAGGAGGAGGAAGAGGGGTCATCTTTAACACTTTCAGGCCAGTCAGAAAGAGGATTTTTGCAACAGCAGAGGCCAGGTACAAATTTGGCCAGCCAGGGCCCACTACTGGAGGAGGAGGAGGATGAGGAGGAGGATGGGGATGAAGCAAGTTCATAGCAGGGTGGCATCCAACGCAGCTCGGGCCCATCACTGGTGCGTGGCTGGGGGGATACAGAGGATGCAGACGATACGCCTCCCACAGAGGACAGCTTGTCCTTACCTCTGGGCAGCCTGGCACACATGAGCGACTACATGCTGCAGTGCCTGCGCAACGACAGCAGAGTTGCCCACATTTTAACATGTGCTGACTACTGGGTGGCCACCCTGCTGGATCCCCGTTACAAAGACAATGTGCCGTCCATAATTCGCTCACTGGAGCGTGATCGGAAGATGCGCGACTACAGGCGCAAGCTGATAGACGCGCTTCTGAGAGCATTCCCGACTGACGCCGGGGGACAAGTGGAAGCACAAGGCGAAGGCAGGGGAGGAGGAAGAGGTCGCCAACGCAGCTGTGTCAGCGCCAGCACCTCAGAAGGCAGGGTTAGCATGGCCGACATGTGGAAAAGCTTCGTCACCTCGCCGAAACAACCGGCCCCAACTGCTGATATTGAGCGTGTTAGCAGGAGGCAGCATTTGAACAACATGGTGGAACAGTACCTGTGCACACGCCTACACGTACTGACTGATGGTTCTGCCCCATTCAACTTCTGGGTCTCCAAATTGTCCACATGGCCAGAGCTTGCCCTGTATGCCTGGGAGGTGCTGGCCTACCCTGCAGCCAGTGTACTCTCTGAACGTGTATTTAGCATTGCAGGAGGCGTCATTACAGACAGACGCAGCCAACGTGGCCAAGCTCACGTTTATTAAAATGAACCAGGCTTGGATCCCTCAGGACTTGTCTGAATAGACAGTTCTAACAGCCTCAACCATCCATCCTTGTACGCAAGTGCACTTATTCCTTTTTTTGGGGGATACCCCTATGTAAAAATGCAAAATAACACACATCTGTGTTGGCTACCTATTCCTCCTTCGCAGCCGCTTCCACCTAGACCGCCACATGAGTCTACACGGCCACATCCACCCATTCACTGCCTCCTCAACCTCTTCCTCCTACATCATTCCTAATTTATTTTTTTTAAGGTCTTTTATGTTTTTTTAATTCATTTCCCTATCCACATTTGTTTGCAGAGCATTTGCCATGCTCTTAAGCACATTTTTCTGCCTTTTGCAGCCCTCTAGCTCTTTCCATGACATTTTTACAGCCATTTTAGTGCTCAAAAGTTCGGGTCACCATTGACTTCAATGGGGTTCGGGTTCGGGGTCAAGTTCGGGTCGGGCGGTAGAAAGTTCCTTTTCTGGATCCTCCTCAGATTCAGAGTCTTTATCAAGCTCCTGGTTCTCCATGGGTTGTCCTGGCCGACGTACTGCCGTGGCATAAGGTCCACGTGTACCCTCTGCAGGGGTGAACTCGACTACTTCATTTACATATAGGCTGTGTAGCCAGGGGGAAGCTCCTTTCTTTTCACAGACCGGCGATTGACATAGTAATCACGGTTAGTCGCCATATCGCGGATGAATCCAAATCCCCGCTGTTTACAAAAGTCCAACACTCGGCCCAGTTTTCGTACTGGTACCGGGAAATTTTTTACCGGTGCCTCCAGTAACTTACGAGTTAGTCCCTCGTTATATTTTTTGCAAGCATGGGTGCTCGGGAGTCGAGCAGACTTTATCTCCGCGGACAACTTAGCCCAAAGCGCTGTCTGTTCCGTGGTGGGCCACGCTATGGCGGGGGCTTCATCAACCAGACCGGACCTTTCGGCAAATTTCGGTGGCTGGTGTCGCGGCATCGCGACTGCATGCTGACCTGCACTGATCCCCGCAGATTCAGGGTTGCGGTCCTCACTACACTCCCTCCAGTGGCGGTCCCACAAGTCTTGCACACGAACCTGCAGTTCTGGAGTCATATGCATAGGGGTCCATGTCGGAGCGGTGACAGGGTCCCGTTCGGGTTCAATCTCAGGTGCAGAGCTCTCCTGCTTTTCCGCCATGCTGCACTTCACTTCTCTCTCTCTACAGCAATCAGCGTCTCTCCTTCTAACGTGCGCACGCACGTCACGCTCTTCCTGAGTGCTAGGCCCGCCTCCCAGGTCTTTTTGAATGACAGGAGCAGCGCAACCATTATCCACCATACGAGGGGTGATCTCAGCAAATCGAGCGTTCGGCACAACACTGGTCAGTACTCCAATTGGGTTTGGTGGTTTGGTGACACACAATAATGGAGCAGTCTTTTGGGTATGAAGATATTCATAGGTGGCAGTGCTTTTGTCCCAACAACCAATAGGTGGGCACATTGATATTCCACACATAGTTCCACCCATTTTGTTTTTATGGCAGAGCTCTTCATAGGGCAAAGAGGCGGTGCTGCGTTTGCATACAGGGTTCAGCCTCTCAGAAACAACACAGTAAAGGTAGGATAGGCTTGACCAGACAATTTTGCATAAATGGGCGGCACAATATTTTCCCGCTCTTCAGGGGGTGTCACTAACTTGTCCACAGTGATGGCGCAGTATTTTTTTTTTTCAAACAAGAGCTCCGGCGGCCATCTTAAGTGCATATAAACAGTCTATTCACTGACAGCAAGCCGTTTTAGTGACACACAAATGTCGGATTTTCTCACTTTTAACACTGCGATTTTTATGCTGGGGACTAGTATAGCACTTCCATGCAATTTCCAAGCAATTTAAACAGTTCTGTACCCCAAAACAGCGCACAATAAGCAAAAGTCTCTCAATAAAGCAAAGGGGCTTATTCACATGCGACAGTCTCTCAAATATGGCGCAAGGGTTAATATCCTGTTCGTGACGCCAAGAAAAGATATGCAGCCAGCCAGTAGCGCAGGGGCAACACATGAGGTGCACGGTGGACCGATGAGGGGCCAAATAATAACACACAGTTCATCAGTTTACTCACAGTTAGCAGAAAGCCTCCCTGGGTTGGCAGCACAGTGTTGAGGTGGACAGCACAAAATCCTCCGGGGCACGATCTGCGGTAGGGAAGCATCAGCCAAGATGGTGGTTGAGGTGCCCTTGATGTTAGGGGTGCTTAGGGTGCTTGTTGCGGCTGAGTCCCTTGATGGTTTTTGTCGTGACGCCAGTACCGTTAATGGTGGTACAACCGATAGTGGTAATAATGAGGTAGACAGTGGTAAGGTACAACTCACAACTTTTACTGATGTTGACTTTGGCTGCAGCAGTACAGGATACAGTCTCTTGTTGGTATTAGAGTTAGTCTGTGAATCCACTGTTCCTAAGCTTTCTTAGGCTGTGGTTATGGAGTACCTTATTCCTGTTGATGTGCTCAGCCCTATACCTTGTCCTTTCCCTCCAAGCTGAATATTGGGACAGGTAGCTAATCTGTTTCCCAGAATTATGGTGTGGCTGCCAGAAACTATAAGTCCTCCACCATGCGCAAAGGTGTCTGTGGCCCTAAATAATGGCTATTATCACCGATTAATCTTTCTGATGTTTGTTTCTATTCCAGGGAGGCAAACTCTCTCCTACTGGTCAGGGATGCAAGTATATAGTCCGGCCACAGAAGGAAAACGCTCTTTTGCGCCTCACACCTTGGTACTACCACATAGCGAAGTTGGCTCCACTCACTAATCTGTGTTGTGAAGTCTTCACTCTGCATACTCAACTCCCTACACTCTCTCTTCAACTAACTAGGCCTGACCTAGGTATATATAGTCTAAGTTTTATCCCCATCTAGTGGTGGGATGTATAAATTACACCTACTCTGCCTGGTAACAGGGATTTTGCAGATAAGTTAGTACAAAATTGCATAACATAGCATAATACAATTTTTAGGGTAAAAGTGCTTTTAAGCAGTGGCCACACATATGTAGTGGGACGCTGCAATAGACCCTTGTGGCAATTTATTGTCTACACAGGCAACTCCAAATGTTTATTTTTCTGGATCTTTGGGGCCTTGGCCCACTGGAGAATTCTCTGGTACTCTAGTGGGCCAGTCCAACGCTGGAGATGTTAAAAGTGTATCGGCTCTATCACAGTTTCCATGGTTTTGTGCGGGAGAAATAGAGCTGCATGCAGTGCTATTTTTCCCTTTAAAATGGGTGGACATCTTGTTGTTAATGGGGCCCATTACATGCCGCTGCTGTCCGTCAATATGTCATGGCCTTCGTCTATAACTAAAACTAAAGTGCAGATGTGAATAGTTTTATATTTTTAGTTCATTCATTGGTGGAAGGTGGAAAGCAGCAGTAGGGTGCAGACTTTTTTTTGTCAGAATATTAGAAAATAATATTGCTGTAGCCAGTGTTCTCTCTAAGCCTTGACAGCTGCTGAGCGGGGTCGGCTCAGAGCTGGGCACAGCGCCATCAAAGGTGGGTGATAGGAAAACCTCAGATAATTGTCACATCAAAGAGCATACAGGGTAACCCCTGAACCATCTCTTACAATACAGTATAAACTCTGCACCATGCTGTGTAATATACAGTATAATCCCTGCACCATGCTGTGTAATATACATTATAATCCATGCACCATGCTGTGTAATATACATTATAATCCCTGCACCATGCTGTGTAATATACATTATAATCCATGCACCATGCTGTGTAATATACATGCAGTAAACCGGATTGGGACTGATGCACACTGGCGCAATATTAATAGTTTTTGTTTGTGACGCCAATTGCAATGTGCGCAGGTTATAGTCTCAGGACCCTTTAAGATAATATAACTCACTGACCAGGTGAGGAATGCCAGAGTGGGGATAATGTCTCTATGTAGTGTCAACGGTGTCTCCTACCTTGGTACGGCTGGACTCCTGGATCCTGGCTCACTTGCAATAAATTGAGTGTTGTTAGTAGGAGTAACTGAGGAACTTTGATAATCAGGAATGAGATCCAGACTGGTGATATAATCCAACTTGTCTTTACTTAATGCAGCTTTATCCATATGAGTACAGCAATAGTCTTGGGTCCCAGCAGGTATTGGCAATATGTGGCAGGAATCAATATATATTCTGCTTCTGATCATATGCCTAGTGAATCTGGCAGGTATCTATCTTCTGCTCTGTCTATCTGCTTGGTGTGGGCCTGACTAGCTGAGGAGGAATTTGGCTTCTCCTGGTCTCTGGATAAGTTATTCACAGGACTGCTCGCAGGGAATGGTCCTTCCTGGAGATCTGTAGTTCTGGGGATGCTGCTTGCTGGTCCACAGTCGAGGCTGAAGGGCTCAGACTGGGAAGAGGGATCTTTGGCCTCAGCCGAGGCTGGATCCTAGGTAGGGATCCCTATGTCTGGGAGCTCCTACTAACGCAGCCTACCCCGAGCGGGGGGGCTGGTACACTAACTAGAACTTTCCTTCCTCCCCATGAGACAGGACATGGGGCAGCCCACTTCTGCTAAAAGAGGGGGGAGCTAGACTGGAATGAACTATTCCAGTCTAGCAATACTAAACTAGATAAGGTCCTGCTAAACATTTTGCTGCCACCTGCTGGTGTACATAGAAATTACAGCATAATACATAAAACAGGCCTGTAAAATCCACATAATTGAGAATGCAGTGTTAGATTACACAAGATGACTATAAATGTACACCTAACATGTTGTAGCGGGGAGAAAGAGTTTAGTGACATACTCCGGGATGTTACATACATTATAATCCCTGCACCATGCCGTATAATATACATTATAATCCCTGCATTGCTGTACAGTATACATTATAATCCCTGCACCATGCTGTACAGTATACATTATAACCCCTCCACCATGCTGTACAATATACATTATAATCCATACACCATACAGTAAAATATACAGTATAAGTGGGAAAGTGTGGGCATTTTTTGCAAGCAGGGTGAGCGGGTGAGCGGCCACAGAGCGGATTTATGAGCGGGGGCACAATAATTGCTGCGAGGCCGCTCACCCGCGCAGCTTAGAGGGAACCCTGGCTGTAGCCTTCCTGCCCAGGGGTATGTCATGTGTTAATAGTCCCATTTCCTGACTGGCATAACACTGAACGTCTCTGAGGAATGTCTCTGGGTGTTCTAAGCGATGTGCTGACATAAATGAAAGGCCATCAGCTATAATGTGTGTTTCTGAAATCTATCCGTACAGGGATGCAGGGATCTGCAGATCACATGCTTCATAATTCCATGCCTTCTACTTGTTAACAAAGTGAAGTAAGACAAAAAAAAAACATAATCTACTCAAGCCCTGCATGATCAGTCATGATTTAATGTCACATGATACAATTTAGTATATTCAGTGCATTGTAAAGCCCCTTGTGCTATAGTCGGGGTCAGGCTTCTTCCGCAAACCACATAGCAGTATGGCTATATGGAGGTTCAGGCATCATCCAAGTGCCTAGAGATTTAGGGGCCCACAGCCAAAATGCACCATACATTGTTCTCGTACAGAGCGCCACATCACGTGCTTTCTGTATTAGAACAATTCTAGATGCCTATTCCTGCCACTATGGGGAATTTAGCGCATACAGCCGAGATTAAATGTTTTTTTTTTTTTTAAATATATATTTTTATTTTCCAAATCATAGTGTTAGTACATAAGACAATAATAATCATAACGGTATGCCTGACATGGCAAACATAAACATCTTTACAAATAGAAAAGTTCTATACAACATCCCAAGAACACCCTCACAATAATAAATATTAATAACTATATCCCCCACCCCCCCCCCATTGGCTGCCGTCCACTCCATCATTTAATGTTTACAATAATAACAATTTATGGCTATGTAGATCTGCGTGCAATTCTCCGTTTCCTTTCAATGTCCTCATAAACTTTAATTTTCTGAAGATATGCACCCCACTCCCTTATTGAGGGCGGGGAGACAGAGCCCCAATACTTCATCAATATAGCTTTAGCGACCATCAAACCCCGCATCCAAATCCGTCTGACCTGGGCCGGGACTTCCCCTTCTAACCCACATTCTCCAAAGAGCATTATCAGAATCCCTGGGTTATAATTCGTTGAGCTCTCCCTTTGTAGGGTAGCGAAAACCTCATCCCAGTAACTTCTTATTTTGCTGCAGCTCCAAAGCAAGTGGACATAGTCCGCGTTAATATATCCGCATTTGGAGCAGCAGCAATCCCGCTCTTTATTTTGGGGAAATTTTCCTTGAATTTTAGGCGTATAGTAAAGTCTATGAAGGATCTTAAATTGGATTAACCTGTGCGCACTGGAAACTGACACCCTTCTCACATTCCTATAAATAGTAGACCACTGTAGTGGGGGGCAATTCAGCTCTTGCTCCCACTTAACTGTGCTCTTGAAAGGTGTTATAGTTGCCAGTGCGATTCGGAGTTTTTCATACAGTCTGGATAATTTCACTTTTTCGTATTTCTGAGCGTCACAAAAATCAAAAAATATATTCTCTCGTGGAAAAAAAGGGCCTCTATTCCTAGAGGCATTAAATATATGTTTCAAACGTGAATACATAAATAAATCTAATGGTGAACTATCAGTAAAACCAAACTCTGATAGTGATTTAAACTGACCCATATAAAAAAGGTCAGACACCCTGTTAATACCCTTACGCACCCAATAACCAAAATCTGTAACTTTGAAGAACTCCTCCAGCTCCCTGTTCTCCCACAGAGGGGTGAAGCCAAACGGACCGGAAGATTTAAGGGTCTTCTTCAATCTGTTCCAAACCCTCTGCAGAGAGCACGGGATCAACAAGGACCTCCTCATTCCCATGGACCCATTCTCCAGGCCTACAAAAATATTATCCACTGGTTTATCAAAAAGTTTTGTTAAATATCGTGAAAGTAAATTCTCCTTGAAACAGCAACAACGCTGAAACTGTGCACACAAATAATAACCTTGAAAAAAGGGTAGTGACAGCCCACCATCTGCCTCCGACAACCATAGATATCTCTGCTTTATACGCACTCTCTTCCTTCCCCAAATTAAATCATTAATCATAGCCTCCAACCTATGAAAAAAGATATCATCTATCCAGATGGGTGAGGCACACAACGGAAATAAAACTATCGGGAGGATAATCATTTTAATCAAAGCTATTCTATCCGTCTGTGCCAATATCAGCTTCCGCCAAGCACAGATTTTGTCCCTAACTTTATTCAGAACCGGGGCCAGATTAAGATCATAAAACCTATTTATAGGGAGCCCAATCTTAACCCCCAGATAATCTAAAGTATCATTGGGGACCAAAACACGAACTCGCCTCCCCTCGTCTACAGCCTTGCGGTTCAGCGGAAGAAGCGATGATTTTGACCAGTTAATTCTATAAAAGTCCAGCAATACAGATAGCGAGCTTATACTAAAACAGGGTATCAATATGTGTCAACAGTTAGTCCAGCAGGAGTACCCTGTTAATTCATAAAGTGACTAAATTTAATAGGTAATTTCAGAATTTACATATACACAGACAACACAGTACTATGAAAATTGATCCATGTAGAGGCCAGAGTATGAATACCTAAGATGCCAAGGGGCAATACTTAAGAGTGAGGAGAAACTGCTCTAATGACTCCTCCTTTTTTCAGGAGGCCGGGAAGCTTCAAGGAAGATTTTTGGGAAGGGGGTATCCGAAGGGGATTCTTCGGGAGGCTTTTCAGAAAGCATCCACCAGACCACGGACTGAACTCCTGGTACCAAGAAGACGTACCTCTGATGATCCTCAACCAGCACGCATCATTGCTAATTTTGATGCCGCCAACCGTGAAACTAGAGAAATCCTACAGAAATACTGGCCGATCCTACAAATGGATGCTGATATATCAGATATCATAAGCAAATATCCATCGGTCTCGTATAGGCGAGGTAGGAGCCTTAGGGACCGTCTGGTTCACAGCCATTTTTCACCACCTCAGAAGGCTGGCTCTTGGCTTAACCGGAAACCCATCGGTATATTCAAATGCGGTCGGTGTAAGGCCTGCCAATATATTCGAACCACCAAGTCAGTCACTTGTTCGGTCACTGGTCAAACGTTCCAGGTCCGGGACTTTGTCAATTGTCTATCCAGTGGGCTGGTTTACCTCTGCCAGTGCCCATGCCCTATGGACTACGTTGGCAAGACGATACGTGAGTTTAGGAGAAGAATCCTAGAACACGTAAATGACGTCATCAAAAAAGAACCCACACCCGTAGCTATTCATGTAAATGACTGTCATGGTGGTGATCCCTCTTGCCTTCGCTTTATGGTCCTCGAACTGATATCCCCCTCTCCAAGAGGTGGTGATCTGGACAGACGTATCCTACAGAAGGAGAGCGAGTGGATTTTTAGATTTCGCTCCCAATCACCCCGAGGACTCAATGAGCGCTTGACCTTTTCTTGCTTTCTATAACCACTCATTCTCCCTTTTGCCCTATGACATGAATGGTGACCTCCATTCTGTCATGAACTTCCCCTTGCTTAGCTGCTCTGGCCTCTTTAGCGGAATTTCCCTTATCAGGTGGTCATCCCCCCTGCAATTCTGACCTCAGTAATATCTCTTATTCCTTGGCGTATAGCCTGGGTACGTAAAGTACCCGAACGTTACATTTAATGGGATGTCTATTTACAGTGACATACCCTGTAAGGGGCTTCCTTGTTATCCTTAAGGGAGCCCTGGGTATATATCGTTCTGTACTTCAGTAGTTATATACATGTACAGTAACAGCTCTGTGTGCATCTTTCCTGGCACGGAATTCCTCATGCCCCACTCTATACATGTCCCATATCTCTGCCCATCACCTGCAACTTGTGTGGCCTGGCCTAACCGGACCACGGTTTAGTCCCAATCATGTAGGTGTACTGGTTGACCAATCATACATGTTTAGTCCACTGTCTCCATGTACCAGGACAGCCTCGTCTCCGGCGCATCATCATCTGGCAGGCATCAGCGGTAGTATGCGTGTCAAGCCGACACGCACACACCGCACTTCCGGTCTGATGGTGATTACATGTACGTCACTTCCGATATGCGGTCCACGCGGACACGCATACCGGCTTTGGGCCAAGCACACATGCTGGCCGATTATTAACAACGAAGGTTAGTATGGGGCATCTCCATCTATACATGTTCACCCTACTGTATCCATACATCAGGACGGCCTCGTTTCCTGGCGTATCATCACCTGGTAGCCATCAGCGGGAGTATGCGTGTCAAGCTGACACGCACACACCGCATTTCCGGTTTGATGGTACTACATGTATGTCACTTCCGGTATGCGGTCCACACTGACACGTACACCGGCGTGCGGGCTAAGCACACATGCTGGCCTGATTACAAACAACTTAGGGTAGCATGGGGCACCCCCATCTTGCGCCCGCCGGACATGACTATCTACACAATCTCATTAATGAGCATGCCTCCCCTTGGCATGCCCCACCCCTTTGGCCACACCTTAATTGATTAGCTATCCACCTGTGTATGGGCATCTGGATTTTTAAAAGGGAGGGCTAAACTGAGGATCACCACCTCAGACCCATTATTCCACACCACTGACCACACCATGTAAGTAGCAGACAATGTCTCTTTATTACCTGCAATGTATGTTTAGCCCTGAGTGTATGTTGAGGTACACACAATATATATTTTTTAGGTATCCTCTGGGTGGTTAGCCCGGCATCCTGGGTGACTAAACTGGGGCACGTATACCTTTCGTGCGGCACCTCAGCCAGTTACATATGCTCTTATCTATGAGCCTCCTCAGGAATGACCTTGTTTGCAATATTTTATTGCCTACCTCAGGTATCTATTTACATTCAATACTCAGCGTTATGGGCATTTATCGTTTGTTATCCTATCCGAACTAACCTGGGTCCTATCTGTCTATTTATTTTCTCAGTGTGCATGTTGGCAGTCGAGTTCACTTACCACGCTGCCATAAACGTATGTAAACTGCCATTTGGCAATCGTTTCATTACTGTGGGTCTGCAGTGTCATAAAGGGTTGTTTTTTCCTGTTATATATGCACACACGCATCATTGAACTGGGGCGGCCATAACCATTGGCAATGGTCCCGTTATCTTTGCATGCCTACTACACGTAACCCCCTGATGAACCTTCCGTATGGGTGAAACGCGTCGGGGTTTGTAGGTCATCTATACTTATCTCAAACATATCTATAACCAATTGTGCGTTTTGTTTGTATATTTTATCTTCTAGGTGTGCCCTGTACCTCCTGGTCATGCCACGAGGGTAGTATACAGTGGACACCTTTTGTAACCTATCCTTTTCTTCTGTGCCTGTTTTCCATGTTAGACACCACGTATGTCGTTCCAATCTACCACTCACCTCACCAGGGATATCGAGGAGTTGGAGTCTAGGTACGGGGACAGGGCGCCCCCACCATCAGGAGACGTCCCTGGGCAGAGGACCAGTTCAGGGAATCAGTGCTAGGGATAATCTTCCCCGGCCCCCCGCCGTGTATACCGGCATCTTAGGTATTCATACTCTGGCCTCTACATGGATCAATTTTCATAGTACTGTGTTGTCTGTGTATATGTAAATTCTGAAATTACCTATTAAATTTAGTCACTTTATGAATTAACAGGGTACTCCTGCTGGACTAACTGTTGACACATATTGATACCCTGTCTTAGTATAAGCTCGCTATCTGTATTGCTGGACTTTTACATTTTTGTTTTTGCTATGGCTACATTCCTTACGGGAAGTATCTTTACTGATGATCTGCTGAATGAAGCAAGGGATGTCTTTTCGGATAGGGGCGTCCCCACACTGGACCAGTCAGCATCAAGCAAACAGGTGTTTAGTGATCTATACACCTATTATAAAGACAATATCAAATCCTGGTGGGAGATAAAGTCACTTGAGAGCTATCTTGAGCAAAAAATTGTCCCACGGGGACTCCGTATCCGTATACGGCCTGCTGACAGGATCTCCTCACCAGGATTCTTGATTAAATGGGAAGAGACCCTGACTCATAATTCGTTGTCCCTTATGAAGCTACTATTGGACGAGGAGAGAGTACTATTTGAAAACACCTCCAAGAAATTAAAGGAACAAATAGACACGGCTCTAAAACTGAAGGAAGACCCAGACTTCTCCAGAAGGGAGGCATCCTTACAATCAGCTGTTGTGAGGTTCCAATCACTCATAAAGGAACGTAAGCATAAACAATTTGTGCGAGATTTAGGCGACTTTAGAGAAAATCGGGCATATAGTGCTACACAGAATCGGCCGTCTGAATCTGAATTTTCATCTTCGGACGTGGACACTTCCGATACTGATTCTCGACCTAAACCACGATACGCACCCTCGAATCGCGGTCGCTCCGACCCCAGACGACAGGGTGGTCGGCGATGGTCAGGACAAGGCAGCTATCGAGACAGGGGCGGAAGCTATCGGGGTCATGGGCATCAACACCCTCCCCCCGAATACCAGCCGCCCCCCCCTCCCCCTGGCCCCTCTCAAAACATTCCATCCCAGCAGCCGCCAGCTCTCGCTGCCTGTGCCTCTTCCTCATCCTCTTCCTCTTTTTTAGAGAAAGGAGGGATCCCTTATTCACTTCGAAAAAATCGTTGAGTAAAGAGTCTGCTGATGACCTCCAAGTCATCAATCTCTCTGCCCGTACACTTAGTGCTGAGGAGATGGGGGTCCTCGGGCGGGGACTGTCGTTCGTACCTACCACGGACTTCAGTACCTTTGCCTGGACCAAGGACCTCCATCTCTTCTGCAGGAGGCTTAAATGGCACAAGTTCTTTAAGAACTCCAACAGGGACACGTGCCGAAGATTGGGCTTGGAAGAGACTGACTATGAGGGTCTGCTGGACCTTGTGGATCTCAACAGTGAGCACACTAGCATCCCGGGCATAGGCCCGTTCACCAAGCTACGGCCCAAAAGCAGTAGAATGCCGCCTCCATTGAGTTCAGAACATATTGATATCTTCCTCCAGCTGGTCACACGAGATCTTGACCAGCTGGGACATGTGAGACCCAGGTCCTACAATCTCTCTATTTCAGAGATGGAGGCACTTAGGTCACTGGAGAGGGATAGCACGATCGTGATCAAGCCTTCAGACAAGGGTGGCAATCTTGTCATCCTGGACTCCCTATTATATAAAAATATGTGCCTGGACCTCCTTAAAGATAGGGAGGGGTATGAGGTACTGCAGAATAATCCTACTGCTCTCTATTTGGGTAAACTCAAAAACATCTTGAACACGGGTCTACAGGAAAAGGTCATTAGCACCACTGAATACACATTTTTACTACCAGTAAAACCCTTGGTCGCTACATTCTATGGCCTACCCAAAGTACACAAGGGCACCTCCCCTTTAAAAGGCTGTCCTATTGTGTCAGGCGTCAACTGCCTGACACAAAATAGTGGCATTTATTTGGACCAGATTCTGAGGGAGTTCGTCGTGTCCCTCCCCGCGTACACGAGGGACACGATGGACTTCCTCAATAAAATTAATACCTTGAATCTGGATCCAGCGTGCATCCTCGGCAGTATAGACGTCGAGGCTCTGTATAGCTCTATACCACATGAGCATGGGTTAAGGGCTGTGGATCACTATCTTAAAACCAGAGGGACCCATTGTTCTCTGCATAATGTTTTCATCCGTGAACTCTTGTCGTTCACTCTTAACCACAATTACTTCCTGTTTAATGCACGGTTTTACCACCAGCTCAGGGGGACGGCGATGGGCTGCCCCTGTGCTCCGTCATACGCCAACCTCTTCCTGGGCTGGTGGGAGGACACGCATGTTTTCCCGGACCACATCGTCTGGTGGGCTGACTACATCCAATTCTGGACCAGATTTATAGACGATGTGTTTATAGTCTGGAAGGGTGATCCCCCTAGCTTTAAACGGTTTGTCACGGACCTTAACGCTAACACTGTGGGTCTTAAATTCACATGTGAATGGGATTATGAATCCATTACGTTCCTAGATGTAAGGGTCACTAAGGTCGGTGACAGCCTTTCAACCAATATCTATCGTAAGAGCACGGTCACCAACTCCCTTCTCCATTGGAGCAGTTATCACCCCGCCCCTCTCAGACGAGGTATACCCAAGGGGCAATACTTAAGAGTGAGGAGAAACTGCTCTAATGACTCCTCCTTTTTTCAGGAGGCCGGGAAGCTTCAAGGAAGATTTTTGGCAAGGGGGTATCCGAAGAAGATTCTTCGGGAGGCTTTTCAGAAAGCATCCACCAGACCACGGACTGAACTCCTGGTACCAAGAAGACGTACCTCTGATGATCCTCAACCAGCACGCATCATTGCTAATTTTGATGCCGCCAACCGTGAAACTAGAGAAATCCTACAGAAATACTGGCCGATCCTACAAATGGATGCTGATATATCAGATATCATAAGCAAATATCCATCGGTCTCGTATAGGCGAGGTAGGAGCCTTAGGGACCGTCTGGTTCACAGCCATTTTTCACCACCTCAGAAGGCTGGCTCTTGGCTTAACCGGAAACCCATCGGTATATTCAAATGCGGTCGGTGTAAGGCCTGCCAATATATTCGAACCACCAAGTCAGTCACTTGTTCGGTCACTGGTCAAACGTTCCAGGTCCGGGACTTTGTCAATTGTCTATCCAGTGGGCTGGTTTACCTCTGCCAGTGCCCATGCCCTATGGACTACGTTGGCAAGACGATACGTGAGTTTAGGAGAAGAATCCTAGAACACGTAAATGACGTCATCAAAAAAGAACCCACACCCGTAGCTATTCATGTAAATGACTGTCATGGTGGTGATCCCTCTTGCCTTCGCTTTATGGTCCTCGAACTGATATCCCCCTCTCCAAGAGGTGGTGATCTGGACAGACGTATCCTACAGAAGGAGAGCGAGTGGATTTTTAGATTTCGCTCCCAATCACCCCGAGGACTCAATGAGCGCTTGACCTTTTCTTGCTTTCTATAACCACTCATTCTCCCTTTTGCCCTATGACATGAATGGTGACCTCCATTCTGTCATGAACTTCCCCTTGCTTAGCTGCTCTGGCCTCTTTAGCGGAATTTCCCTTATCAGGTGGTCATCCCCCCTGCAATTCTGACCTCAGTAATATCTCTTATTCCTTGGCGTATAGCCTGGGTACGTAAAGTATCCGAACGTTACATTTAATGGGATGTCTATTTACAGTGACATACCCTGTAAGGGGCTTCCTTGTTATCCTTAAGGGAGCCCTGGGTATATATCGTTCTGTACTTCAGTAGTTATATACATGTACAGTAACAGCTCTGTGTGCATCTTTCCTGGCACGGAATTCCTCATGCCCCACTCTATACATGTCCCATATCTCTGCCCATCACCTGCAACTTGTGTGGCCTGGCCTAACCGGACCACGGTTTAGTCCCAATCATGTAGGTGTACTGGTTGACCAATCATACATGTTTAGTCCACTGTCTCCATGTACCAGGACAGCCTCGTCTCCGGCGCATCATCATCTGGCAGGCATCAGCGGTAGTATGCGTGTCAAGCCGACACGCACACACCGCACTTCCGGTCTGATGGTGATTACATGTACGTCACTTCCGATATGCGGTCCACGCGGACACGCATACCGGCTTTGGGCCAAGCACACATGCTGGCCGATTATTAACAACGAAGGTTAGTATGGGGCATCTCCATCTATACATGTTCACCCTACTGTATCCATACATCAGGACGGCCTCGTTTCCTGGCGTATCATCACCTGGTAGCCATCAGCGGGAGTATGCGTGTCAAGCTGACACGCACACACCGCATTTCCGGTTTGATGGTACTACATGTATGTCACTTCCGGTATGCGGTCCACACTGACACGCACACCGGCGTGCGGGCTAAGCACACATGCTGGCCTGATTACAAACAACTTAGGGTAGCATGGGGCACCCCCATCTTGCGCCCGCCGGACATGACTATCTACACAATCTCATTAATGAGCATGCCTCCCCTTGGCATGCCCCACCCCTTTGGCCACACCTTAATTGATTAGCTATCCACCTGTGTATGGGCATCTGGATTTTTAAAAGGGAGGGCTAAACTGAGGATCACCACCTCAGACCCATTATTCCACACCACTGACCACACCATGTAAGTAGCAGACAATGTCTCTTTATTACCTGCAATGTATGTTTAGCCCTGAGTGTATGTTGAGGTACACACAATATATATTTTTTAGGTATCCTCTGGGTGGTTAGCCCGGCATCCTGGGTGACTAAACTGGGGCACGTATACCTTTCGTGCGGCACCTCAGCCAGTTACATATGCTCTTATCTATGAGCCTCCTCAGGAATGACCTTGTTTGCAATATTTTATTGCCTACCTCAGGTATCTATTTACATTCAATACTCAGCGTTATGGGCATTTATCGTTTGTTATCCTATCCGAACTAACCTGGGTCCTATCTGTCTATTTATTTTCTCAGTGTGCATGTTGGCAGTCGAGTTCACTTACCACGCTGCCATAAACGTATGTAAACTGCCATTTGGCAATCGTTTCATTACTGTGGGTCTGCAGTGTCATAAAGGATTGTTTTTTCCTGTTATATATGCACACACGCATCATTGAACTGGGGCGGCCATAACCATTGGCAATGGTCCCGTTATCTTTGCATGCCTACTACACGTAACCCCCTGATGAACCTTCCGTATGGGTGAAACGCGTCGGGGTTTGTAGGTCATCTATACTTATCTCAAACATATCTATAACCAATTGTGCGTTTTGTTTGTATATTTTATCTTCTAGGTGTGCCCTGTACCTCCTGGTCATGCCACGAGGGTAGTATACAGTGGACACCTTTTGTAACCTATCCTTTTCTTCTGTGCCTGTTTTCCATGTTAGACACCACGTATGTCGTTCCAATCTACCACTCACCTCACCAGGGATATCGAGGAGTTGGAGTCTAGGTACGGGGACAGGGCGCCCCCACCATCAGGAGACGTCCCTGGGCAGAGGACCAGTTCAGGGAATCAGTGCTAGGGATAATCTTCCCCGGCCCCCCCGCCGTGTATACCGGCATCTTAGGTATTCATACTCTGGCCTCTACATGGATCAATTTTCATAGTACTGTGTTGTCTGTGTATATGTAAATTCTGAAATTACCTATTAAATTTAGTCACTTTATGAATTAACAGTTAATTCTATAGCCTGATAGTTTACCAAAATCTTCTATTACCTCTATAACATATGGAAGAATTTTCCACCCCTGGTCCAAGAACAGAATCACGTCATCGGCATATAGACTTATTTTATCGCCCGCGCCCGCAACTCCAAAGCCGTCTATACGTCTGTCTAAGCGAATCCGAGAAGCCAATGGTTCAATAAAGAGAGCAAAGAGGAGAGGAGACAGGGGGCAACCCTGTCGCATCCCCCTCCGCATCATAACGGGGGAAGATCTAATACCATTGACACTAATACATGCGACTGGATGTGCATATAGCATTTGAGTCATTTCCAGAAAGGGCTTCCCGATGCCAAAATGAGACATTGTAGCCCACAGGAAAGGCCACTCCATCCTGTCAAACGCCTTTGCAGCGTCTAAGGACAGAATGGAGTGGTCTATACTACCCCCAACAGACAGATTCAGATAAACCCTATATAGGCTCATCTGTATCTGTCGTCCCGGAATAAAACCCGTCTGATTAGGGTGTACCAAACCCGCTATGACCTTCTTTAGACGGTTAGACAAAATCTTAGCAAAGATCTTATAATCCGTATTCAGAAGTGATATGGGTCTATATGATCCCATATCACAAGGATCTTTGTCCTTTTTCAGAACCAAGGTAATCACTGCTTCCCCAAATGATGGCGGTAAAGCACCGCATCCGCAAGATTCATTCAGGACTAGAAGCAGAATCGGCAAGAGTGCGCTAGCGTGAAACCTGTATAGATCAAACGGCAATCCGTCTGGTCCAGGGGCTGATTTATATTTTAGAGAGGGAAGAGTCGCCTGGAGTTCCTCTAAAAGAATGGGGGAGTCCAGATGCTCTCTATCTTGAGAGCCTAACTGGGGGAGCTCTAATTTTTGAAGATATTGATCCATAACAGTCCGACTACACATAGACTCAGATTTATAGAGGGTAGAGTAATATCTCGCAAATTCCTCCCTTATCTCCTCTGCAGAGTCCACACCAGCCCCCTGTAAATTCCTAATTTCTCTTATACTGATAGACTCCCTCTGGTTGGCCACCAAACGAGCCAGAAACCGACCCGTTTTACCAGATTCGCAAAAATGATTCTGGCCTTGAAATAGAAGCTTATGTTGTGCTTTTTTATATAGTAGCGTCTTGAGCTGTAAATTGGCCTCTTTTAACTCTTTTTTTTTGAATCAAATCGTTTTTATTAAACAATAAATACATATTATAACATAATACAATACGTTGACTTTTTCTTTCTTTACATTATCCACAATGCGGATTCAGTGAACAACATTACTCATATGTATATCACCACTCAGTATTATCATGAATCCATACAATACATATACCTTTGCTAAAACATATTATGGGCAAAAAATACCAAAAACTTGACCTTTCCAAACTCCCTCCCCCCCTTACCCTACCCTAACCCCCCAACCCTAACATTGGTCTTGACCATCACATGTCTATATAACCACGTGGGTATTAGATAACCATTCAGTCCACATTTTTTCGAACTTCTGAGGGCACCCTCTCTTCACAAACACCCCTTTTTCAAGTACCAGCATGTCATGCACCTTCCGTTCAAACTCACTCAGTGTGGGCGGACTTCCCTGGATCCACCTCATAGCAATCAGTTTCCTGGCCACATATAGCAATCTCCCCACAGCGACCCTAACCGGTTCATTCCCTCCAATTTCAGACACATACCCCAGAATACACACCTTAGGATCTTTTTGAATTCTTAATGTCAATTTACTATTAATCATCTCTACAACTTCCTCCCAATAATTACCAACTACTGGACAAGACCACAACATATGTAACAAGTCTGCACCATCTTCCATACACTTTGGGCACTTGTCGTCACCTCTTACTCCTATCTTTTTCAGGAACACCGGTGTTTTGTACACTCTGTGTATAATAAATAGTTGGGACAGTTTGCCCTGTTCACTTAGAGACACCTTGGGGACTGCTTCTAAAATATCTTCCCACATATCCTTAGACATATCCCCCACATCAGCCTCCCACTTTTTCATTCTTGAAAGCGGATATCCCTCTAAGAATTTTTCCATTAGAAGAGCGTACACCTGTGATATTAACCCTCTTTTTCCCCCTCCCGACGGAAGAACAAGCTTATGGACCACCTCCATTTGAGCTATCTCACATCCCTTCCGCATCGTGACCTCAAGGGCATGTCTTATTTGAAGATATTTATTGTTCCGTATAGGAGTCATTTAATGCAGCTCGTAAACTCCTTATTAAGTGTGTCAATTGTTGTTCACTTTGGCGTGCTTCCGTTCTAAACCTATTAATTTTACTAAAGTATAGGCCCCTTATATGAGCCTTCAAGGCGTCCCATACATAGTGAATATGTGTCGATCCTACATTAAGGTCCCAAAATTCCCGAATATCCTGGTCTATTCGGGATTGCTCCCCTATCACATCAAACCAGTGCGGGTTCAGTTTAAAAATTCTACCTGTATTTGGAGCCTCCTTAAACACAACAAAGACTGGGGAGTGATCCGAGATTCCATGGGGTTCATATCTCATTCTCAGGACTCGTCCGCACAGATCACGACTTGCGAACGCCAAATCTATACGGGACATTGACCCAAATGACTGGCTAAAACATGAAAAGATTTTTTTATTGCCATATAGGTGGCGCCAGATATCAACCAGCGCCAACTCCTGGCATATAGTAGTCAAGGGGGATCCTGCGCGGCCGCGCCCGGAGACCGACGAGAACCGATCCAACTCAGGATCCGGTACTGCATTGAAATCACCTGCCACAAAAAGCGCACATTGATTTTTTGTAGATATATATTGCACTAGCAGTGCAAACACCGTTGCATTAAATGGAGGGGGAATGTAAATAAAAGCCAAAATGACCTCCTGCCCTTTCCAATACCCATGGAGAAATACAAATCTACCCTCTTTATCAATCAAATTATCTAGCGGTTGGTACTCCATCCCGTGATGAATATAAACACTAATCCCTCTTGCATAAGAAGAGTAGCAAGCGTGGTACTCAAGAGATGCCCGTTTCCTTTTCAATGTGTAAATCCTGTCTAATGTAGCATGGGTCTCTAGCAGTACCACAATCGCCGGCAGGTGGCGGACTACAAGGTCAAACACCACCGTCCTCTTCACCCTGTCTCCCAACCCTCTCACATTCCAAAATAGAATGTTACACGGCATATCCTAATAATAAATGAGCTTTCCAAAACCCCCTTCCTTAACGGAGAAGCACGCGAATCTACACAGCAAACGACGGCAGCCAATCCCTCCCTTAAACCCCCCCCAAAAACCCCCCTATCTGGTTGACAGGGCATTTCACAATACCCATCATCCTCTCTCCTTCCACCAAACCTCCCCCCCGCCACCTCCCCTCATTAACCTCCCGCCTCACCGGTTCTGGTTACATGAAGATTTTGAGCTCTGTAGCAGAAAAAATTACTTCTACCATGGTTACACCTCCGTAACAAAGTCCATTTCTTTGGTGTTTTATACATATGTTAAAAACGTTAAGCAAGCATTTTCATAGCATTTTTTTCCTATGCTATTGTATGATTCTGCACAAGCATTTTTCTGGTGTTTATGAATTTCTAACGAGAATCCTTTAGAAGAGAACACCACAGAAAATCGTCTAGGGCATGCTACATTCTGCTAAACACAAATAAAAAAAAATCCATTACAGACTTTAACCTCTTCCGGACACATGACGTACCGGTACGGCATGTTGTCCTGGTACTTAAGGACACATGACGTACCGGTACGTCATGTATAGTTCCGATCACCGCCGCCCAGCGGGCGGTGATCGGAACCTGGTGCCTGCTCAAATCATTGAGCAGGCACCTTGGCTAAATGCTCCGGGGGGTCCTGTGACCCCCTATGTCAGCGATCGCAGCAAACCGCAGGTCAATTCAGACCTGCGGTTTGCTGCGTTTCCAGGTTATTCGGGTCTCTGAGGACCCGATAACCCGGAACAGGAAGGTGATCGGTGGTGTGATAATACACCACCAATCACCATCCTGCAATCCTGAGAGGTGATGGTGACATCACCTCTCAGGATCGCCTCTGATTGGTAGGTGGGCGGGCGGCGGGAGGTTCAAATCCTAGCAGCGCTCCTCTCCTCCTTTTGTGTCCAGGAAGCAGAGGAGAGAGGAGCGCTGCCTGCACGTGTCGGATCTCAGCCAGCATCACCCCATCTGTGCCCCAGCACCCATCCGTGCCCCAGCACCCGATATGTGCCCCAGCACCCCCTATCTGTTCAATCAGGTACATAGGGAAAGGCTAGGGAAAGGTTCGGTTAGGCAGGGATAATAAAGGGAAAGTTAGTGGAAGTAAAAAAAAAAAGAAGTTTCTGATTGCATCACCCTATATCGGGTGTCTGGGGTCTGTGTGACCCTAGACCCCCCCAGGGGTGCTGCAGCTTGCCCCCCCCCCCCCCCCATTTTTTTGGGGGCGCAAGCAGTTTTTTTTTTTTTTGTGTGCGTACGCTGACTGTGACCGGCACTCTTTGCGTCCGGCCACTGTTAGCGCATCGCACACCCCATCGCTGATCAACTTCAGAAGGTTGATCAGCAGTTTTAAATTTTTTATATATATTTTTTTCTGTTAGTTTTAAGTATGCGAACACCCATGCCCCCACACACACGCACACTGAATAAAGATTTACACGCACGCACACACACGCAGACACACATTCCCCTATGGCCCGCCGGATGTTCTCAGCCGAGGAGGCATACGCCCTGCTTGCCTCCGAGTCCGAGAGTCCCAGTGAGGACGAGGATGACCCCACTTTCCTGTTGTCATCCGCGTCCTCCTCATCATCTAGCGATGATAATGAGCCCCCAATGCGACGGAGACGCCGCCAGGCGGAGCAAGGGGACCACCATGATAGGGACCCTGTGACCCACCCTAGTACGAGCAGCTCTGGGGCTCGTACTAGTTTTCCGGCCCACCAGTTAAATCCACCAGAGCCCCCTGCCAGTGAACTTGTCTGGTATACCACAGAGAGATTTGAGCCCGTGATTCCTGAGTTTGTAGGCCAACCAGGAATCCAGATTTCCACAGTGGGGTTCACTTAATATGACTTTTTTTGTAATTTTTTCAGTGAACAACTGGTAAATCTAATGGTGGAGCAGACTAACCTGTACGCCCAACAGTTCATTGCTCAACACCTGGGCTCCTTTTTGGCTAGGCCAGGTGGCTGGACGCCGGTCAGTGCAGCCGAGATGAGGACATTTTGGGGCCTCGTGCTGCATATGGGCCTAGTCAAGAAACCTAGTGTCAGGCATTACTGGAGTGGGGACATCCTCTACCAGACCCCACTTTACAGTACGGCCATGACACACTCCCGGTTTCAGGCCATCCGGAAATGCCTGCATTATTCAGATAATGCAGCATGTCCCCCCCCCGAGGTGATCCTGCCTATGACCGCCTGTACAAAATCAGGCCAGTCATCGATCACTTTGGGGCCAAATTTGTACAGGCCTATGTACCTGGAATGGAGGTCACGGTTGATGAGTCTCTCATTGCGTTCAAGGGGAGACTCATTTTCCGCCAGTATGTTCCCTTAAAGCGGGCGAGGTATGGCGTGAAGCTGTACAAACTTTGTGAGAGTACCTTTAGGGTACACTTACAAGTTTTGTGTTTAAGAGGGGCGAGATTCCCGTATTCAACCCCCAGAATGTCCCCCCACTCTGGGTGTTAGCGGGAAACTTGTGTGGGACCTTATGCCCCCACTGCTAGATAAGGGTTACCACCTGTACGTGGATAACTTTTATACTAGTATCCCCTTGTTCCAGTCCCTCGCCACCAGATCCACGTCCGCTTGTGGGACCGTGCGGAAAAATCAACACGCCCTCCCTGCCCACCCCCACCAGGTACCTATCCCCAGGGGTGAGACTCGTGCCCTTACCACTGGAAACCTGTTGCTGGTCAGATATAAGGACAAGAGGGATGTCCTTGTACTGTCCACAATTCATGGTAACGGCATCACCCCTGTCCCTGTGCGAGGTACCGCAGCAACGGTCCTCAAGCCCGATAGTATCGTCGACTACAATCGGTATATGGGAGGAGTTGATCTCTCTGATCAAGTCCTCAAGCCATATAATGCCATGCGCAAAACCCGGACATGGTACAAAAAAGTTGAGGTCTACTTGATGCAGGTTGCCTTGTACAACTCTTTTGTGCTGTCCCAGAACGCTGGCAACACAGGGACATTCCTTCAGTTCTATGAGGCAGTCCTCAAGGCCCTGATCTTTTCGGACCGAGAAAGAGCAGGCCGGAGTACCTCGGGAACTGGAGGCGCCCGGATTGTCCCTGGCCAACACTTTCCAGGTGTGGTCCCCCATACTGGAAAGAAGGGACGGACCCAAAAAAGGTGCAGAGTGTGTCTCAGGAGGGGGATACGGAAAGACACCACTACTCAATCTGACAAGTGCCCCGATCATCCGGGCCTCTGCATTATTGGTTGCTTCAGGGAGTACCACACTTCCATGGAGTACTAAATTTATATCCCAATTTAGCCACTGACAATCGGATAAAAAACTGGTTTTCAGACTTGAGACACTAAAACAAACAAAAAAAAATTCAAAAATATTTTTTTGTAAAACTAAAATAAATAACAAAAAAGTAGACTTATTAGGTATCGCCGCATCCGTAAGAATCTGCTCTATAAAAATCCCCCCCCCCCCAACTCCTCAGATGAACAGGGTAAAAAAATAATAATAAAAACTGTGTAAAAAAAAGTTTATTTTTGTCACCTTACATCACAAAAATTGTAATAGCAAGCGATCAAAAAGTCATATGCCCCAAAAAAGCCCATAAAACCGTCCTCTCATCCCGCAAAAAATGAGCACCTAAATAAGATAATCGGCTAAAAACTAAAAAAAAAATGACTCTTAGACTATGGCGATACTAAAATTATATATTTTTCTTTATAAAAAGATAATATAGTGTAAAACATAAATAAATAAATAAATAAAAAGTAGACATATTAGGTATCGCCGCGTCCGTAAGAATCTGCTCTATAAAAATAACCCCCCCTAACCCCTCTGATGAACACGGTAAAAAAAAACTGTGAAAAAAAAGGTATTTTTTTGTCACCTTACATCACAAAAATTAAATAGCAAGCGATCAAAAAGTCATATGCCCCCCAAAATTGCGCCAATAAAACTGTCCTCTCATCCCGCAAAAAATGAGCCCCTACATAAGATAATCGGCTAATAACTTTTAAAAAAATGACTCTTAGACTATGGAGATACTAAAATGTTATTTTTTTCTTTATAAAAAGGTAATATAGTGTAAAACATAAATAAATAAATAAAAAGTAGACATATTAGGTATCGCCGCTTCCGTAAGAATCTGCTCTATAAAAATACCCCCCTAAACCCTCAGATGAACACAGTAAAAAATAAAAAATAAAAACGGTGCCAAAAAAGCAATTATTTGGCAAATTTTCCATGTTAATCCGTTTTTTTCCACTAACAAAGCAAGGGTTAACAGCCAAACAAAACTTAATATTTATTACCCTCATACTGCAGTTTACAGAAACACCCCATATGTGGTCGTAAACTGCTGTATGACCAAATAGCAGGGCGCAGAAGGAAAGGAATGCCGTATGGTTTCTGGAAGGCAGATTTTGATGGCCTTTTTTTTTGGCACAATGTCCCATTTGAAGCCCCCCTGATGCACCCCTAGAGTAAAAACTGCATAAAAGCGACCCCATCTAAGAAACTACACCCCTCAAGGTATTCAAAACTGATTTTACAAACATCGTTAACCCTTTAGGTGTTCCACAAGAGTTATTGGCAAATGGAGATGAAATTTCAGAATTTCTATTTCTGGTAACCTTGCCTCAAAAAAATGTAATATAGATCAACCAAAAATAATATGTACCCTAAAAATAGTCCCAACAAAACTGCCATCTTATCCCGTAGTTTCCAAAATGGGGTCACTTTTATGGAGTTTCTACTCTAGGGGTGCATCAGGGGGGCTTCAAATGGGACATGGTGTAAATAAACTAGTCCAGCAAAATCTGCCTTCCAAAAACCATACGGCGCACCTTTCCCTCTATGCCCTACTGTGTGCCCGTACAGTAGTTTACGACCACATATGGGGTGTTTCTGCAAACTACAGATTCGGGGAAATAAATACAGCATTTTGTTTGGCTGTTAACCCTTGCTTTGTTACTGGAAAAAGTAGATTAAAAGGAAATTTTAAAATTTACATTTTTTGGCAAATTTTCCATCTCCATTTGCCAATAACTCTTGTGCAACACCTAAAGGGTTAACAAAGTTTGTAAAATCTGTTTTGAATACCTTGAGGGGTGTAGTTTATTAGATGGGGTCACTTTTATGGAGTTTCTACTCTAGGGGTGCATCAGGGGGGCTTCAAATGGGACATGGTGTAAATAAACCAGTCCAGAAAAATCTGCCTTCCAAAAATCATATGGCTCACCTTTCCCTCTATACCCTACTGTGTGCCCGTAAAGTAGTTTACGGCCACATATGGGGTGTTTCTAAAAAACTACAGAATCGGGGCAATAAATATAGCATTTTGTTTGGCTGTTAATCCTTGCTTTGTTACTGGAGAAAATGGATTAAAATGGAAAATATGCCCAAAAATCAAAATTCTCAAATTTCATCTCCATTTGCCAATAACTCTTGGGCAATACCTAAAGGGTTAACAAAGTTTGTAAAATCAGTTTTGAATACCTTGAGGGGTGTAATTTCTTAGATGGGGTAACTTTTTTGGGGAGTTTCTACTCTAGGGGTGCAACAGGGGGCTTCAAATGGGACATGGTGTAAATAAACCAGTCCAGCAAAATCTGCCTTCCAAAAACCACACGGCGCACCTTTCCCTCTACGCCCTACTGTGTGCCCGTACAGTAGTTTACGGCCACATATGGGGTGTTTCTGCAAAGTACAGAATCGGGGCAATAAATATTGAGTTTTGTTTGGCTGTTAACCCTTGCTTTGTTACTGGAAAAAATGGATTAAAATGGAAAATTTGCCCAAAAATCTAAATTCTGAAATTCTATCTCCATTTGCCATTAACTCTTGTGGAACACCTAAAGGGTTAATGACATTTGTAAAAAATCTGTTTTGAATAGCTTGAGGGGGGTAGTTTATAGAATGGGGTCATTTTTGGGTAGTTCCTATTATGTAAGCCTCACAAAGTGACTTCAGACCTGAACTGGTCCCTAAAAATTGGGTTTTTGAAAATTTCTGAAAAATTTCAAGATTTGCTTCTAAAATTCTAAGCCTTGTAACATCCCCAAAATATAAAATATCATTCCCAAAATGATCCAAACATGAAGTAGACATATGGGGAATGTAAAGTAATAACTATTTTTGGAGGTATTACTATGTGTTATAGAAGTAGAGAAATTGAAACTTGGAAATTTGCAATTTCTTAAAAAATGTTGCTAAATTTGGTATTTCTTTTATAAATAAAAATGCTTTTTTTTTTACTTCATTTTACCAGTGTCATGAAGTACAATATGTGACGAAAAAACAATCTGAGAATGGCCTGGATAAGTCATAGCGTTTTAAAGTTATCACCACTTAAAGTGACACTGGTCAGATTTGCAAAAAATGGCCTGGTCCTTAAGGTGAAATAAGGCTGTGTCCTAAAGGGGTTAACTCCTTTCCGACCACCTAACGCACGGATGCGCCTGGCGGCGGTCGATTCATTCCTCCTGGACGCATCCGTGCGTCATCTCGCAAGACGCGAGATTTCGGTCTGAGCCGGCCCGCGCATGCGCATTGCGGGCCGGCAAAAGTTAAAGAACAATTTCGTCACCAGCCTGCCAGCCAATGATCGTTGCTGGCAGGCTGGCGATTTTCAAAAAATCAAATCAGAAGCCATCTAACACCTTATATTTATAAATATAAGGTGTTAAATGGCTTCTGTGCTCCTCTGCTGGTCCTTTTCGTCGGTTGGTCCCAGCAGAGGAGCACACATCACAGTGAGTACCCACCAACACTACACTTAGCCCCCAGATCACCCTCCATCACCCCAATTAACCCCTTGATCACCCCTTGATCGCCCCTGTCAATCACCTAGTGAAAGGGAAAAAAGTGATCAGTGTAAACTGTCACTTTTTTTTTCCACTGGTATTGACTGATAGTTTTAGGATAGTTTTAGGCCCCTTGGTTAGGTAGTTAGCGATCGTTTAGTGCCCAGCCCACCGCACCGCAGTCACTGATTCGCTGATTAGCGTATCGCTAATCAGCTTTTGTATATTTATAGTATCTGTAAGTGATCAGAACTGATCACAGTCAGATCTATAATAGTATTAGTGTCACCTTAGTTCGCCCTCCACCCAAAACGCAGTGTTTGCCTGATCAGGCCTGATCGGTCACCCACACGTGCGTTCACCCACGCCCGCCCCGCCGCAGTGACAACAATTTAATTTTTTTTTTATCACTGCACAATCACATTACAAGCGCTGCAGCGTTAAAAAAAATCAGTTTTGATATTTTTATCAATCGCAGCGGCCTCCGGTACTTCGCTAGCCTCCCATTTGTAAGACAGGCTTGCTTTTTTTCTTGGGTAGTCTCAGGGAATACCCCTAAATTTAGTAGTCCAAATGTCAAACAGGGAGTATTCTTCTGAAGAGGCCTACAGGCTTCTGACCCAGTCGGATGAGGAATGGGAACCCTCATCTGACGAATCCAGCGGGTCAGAATATGAACCTGTAGAAAGCAGTGGCAGTCTGACCCAAAGTTCGGACGAGGAGGTTGAGGTCCCTGATAGCACCAGGCGTACCCGGCCCCGTGTTGCTAGACCGCTGTCGGATTACGTGGTGAGACATACACCAGCAGCGCAGCCCTCCCTGGAACTAGTACCAGCACTGCCGTATAACATGGTGAAGTGGCAAGCACCAGAAGGGCAGTTGAAGCTGGTACGGTGGCACGTGCAATAGTTACCCCGTCGCAGCCACCGCACAGACAGGCCCGTAGAGCCCCTAGAGTCCCTGAGGTGCTGGCAAACCCTGATTTGCAGTCCCCAACTTCAGCCGCACCTGTAGTTCCCCCTTTCACTGCCCAGTCTGGAGTTCGGGTTCAGACAGCTCAGATCGGTTCGGCACTGGGATTTTTTGAGCTGTTCTTGACTGCGGAGCTCTTGGACTTAGTCGTGGCAGAAACAAATCGGTAATTTATAGACGCCAACCCGGGAAGATTTTATGCCCAGCCTTCCGAAATTAAAATTTTTCTGGGCCTTCTCCTCAACATGGGTCTAACATGGGTCTAACCAAAAAGCATGAATTGCAGTCATATTGGTCCACGAACCCAATTCATCACATGCCCATGTTCTTTGCTGCTATGTCCAGGACACGATTTGAGACCATCCTGTGTTTCCTGCACTTTAGAGACAACAGCACCTCTTGTCCCAGAGGCCACCCAGCTTTTGACCAGCTCCACAAAATTCGGCCCCTCATAGACCACTTCAACAACAAATTTGCAGATTTGTATACCCCTGAGCAAAACATCTGCGTAGACGAGTCCCTTATACATTTTACCGGGCGCCTTGGCTTCAAACAATACATCCCAAGCAAGCGCGCCCGGTATGGGGTCAAATTGTATAAGCTCTGTGAAAGGGCCACAGGCTATACCCACAAATTTCGGATCTATGAGGGTAGAGATCAGACCCTGGGTTGCCCTGACTACCTGGGGAGCAGTGGGAAGACAGTCTGGGACTTGGTGTCACCCTTATTTGGCAAGGGGTACCATCTTTATGTGGACAATTTTTACACAAGTGTGCCCCTCTTCAGGCATTTGTTCCTAGAACAGATTGGCTGCTGTGGCACCGTGAGACCTAGTCGCCGGGGCTTCCCCCAACAGCTCGTTACCACCCGTCTTGCAAGGGGGGAGAGGGCTGCCTTGTGTAACGAAGAACTGCTCGCGGTGAAATGGAGAGACAAGCGTGACGTTTACATGCTCTTCTCCATTCACGCAGACACGACAATACAAATAGAACGGGCAACCAGTGTCATTGAAAAGCCCCTCTCAGTCCACGACTATAACCTTCACATGGGAGGGGTGGACTTCAATGACCAGATGTTGGCTCCTTATTTAGTTTCCCGACGCACCAGACGCTGATATAAGAAGGTGTCTGTATATTTGATTCAATTGGCTGCATATAATACAGTGTTCTCTACAGTAAGGCTGGGAGAACAGGATCCTTCCTCAAATTTCAGGAAGAGATCATCGAGAACCTCCTGTATCCAGGAGGTTCCGTGGCCCCATCCACCAGTGTAGTGAGCCGTCTACACGAGCGACATTTCCCCAATGTCGTTGCTGGTACCTCAACCCAACCGTCACCCCGAAAAAGATGTCGTGTCTGTAGCAGGAGTGGAATAAGGCGTGACACCCACTATTTCTATCCTGACTGCCCTGACCACCCTGCCCTATGCTTAGGGGAGTGTTTCCGGAAGTACCACACACAGGTACACTTAGCATAGGGATTGCATCTCACAGGACAGGCACACAGGGCTATTAGGGCCCTTTCACTCACAGCTGCTGCAAACCTCTCCTTTCACCTGGGACAAAGTGCATAATGTGCTTCGCCACATCTTTGAGCGATTTGCGCTTTGCACATTTTCCCATGGGGAAGGAGAGGTTTGTCCTATAAAGGTAAAAAATAAAAAATAAATCACCGGTAAGCAAAAAAGTTAACGTTCTGTTCAAAAAGTTAAATAAAGTTTATATGTTCCATTCAAATTTTATTATAAAGTTAATTAATTGCGGCCTGGTCTTTTTTTTTTTTTTTTTTACCTTCCAGGTGGACCAACCGATCGACTAGCTGCAGCACTGATGTGCATTCTGACAGAGGCATTGCGCTGCTGTCAGATTACACAAAAGTCGGTGTATGCGGCGCTGCAAGACGAGATTTCTCCTCTGCAGTAAAAGATACGTTTGCCGAGGCATATGAGCTGAGGGGGAGGCGGTGTTCATATACTTTGGCAAACACTTTGTATATAAAAAAAAAAAAAAAAAATCCCGGCAATGATTTATTCATTCACATCGATTGATGTGAATGGAGAAATCTGGTTTGCCAGGGCATATGGGCTAAGTGGGTTTGGATGTTGGGCGGAGCTCCTATGTCCTGGCAGACGCCTTTCCCCTCCTTTTTTTTTTTTGGCAGAGATTTTTTCATCCACATTGATTGATGCGAATGAAGAAATCTGTGCCGTTCATTTTTTCTTTCAGCCTAGAGGCTGAAGAGAAAAAAAAAATCTCATTACCCGTATGCTCAATATAAGGAGAATAGCAGAAACTCCTAATGCTGGCCATACATGTAATGATTGCGGAGACCCTCAAATGCCAGGGCAGTACAAACACCCCACAAATGACCCCATTTTGGAAAGAAGACACCCCAAGGTATTCGCTGAGGGGCATATTGAGTCCATGAAAGATTGAAATTTTTGTCCCAAGTTAGCGGAAAGGGAGACTTTGTGAGAAAAAACTAAAAAAAATCAATTTCCGCTAACTTGTGGCAAAAAAAATAAAATTCTATGAACTCGCCATGCCACTCATTGAATACCTTGGGGTGTCTTCTTTCCAAAATGGGGTCACATGTGGGGTATTTATACTGCCCTGGCATTTTAGGGGCCCTAAAGCGTGAGAAGAAGTCTGGGATCCAAATGTCTAAAAATGCCCTCCTAAAAGGAATTTGGGCCCCTTTGCGCATCTAGGCTGCAAAAAAGTGTCACACATGTGGTATCGCCGTACTCAG
This sequence comes from Bufo bufo, assembly GCF_905171765.1. Classification (NCBI taxonomy): domain Eukaryota; kingdom Metazoa; phylum Chordata; class Amphibia; order Anura; family Bufonidae; genus Bufo; species Bufo bufo. The sequence goes on from NC_053391.1 coordinate 219,238,265, forward strand.
GAGAAGTTGGGGAATGTGTTTTGGGGTGTCATTTTACATATACCCATGCTGGGTAAGATAAATATCTTGGTCAGATGCCAACTTTGTATAAAAAAAATGGGAAAAGTTGTCTTTTGCCGAGATATTTCTCTCACCCAGCATGGGTATATGTAAAAAGACACCCCAAAACACATTGCCCTACTTCTTCTGAAAACGGCGATACCAGATGTGTGACACTTTTTTGCAGCCTAGGTGGGCAAATGGGCCCACATTCCAAAGAGCACGTTTCGGATTTCACAGGGCATTTTTTACACATTTTGATTTCAAACTACTTCTCACGCATTAGGGCCCCTAAAATGCCAGGGCAGTATAACTACCCCACAAGTGACCCCATTTTGGAAAGAAGACACCCCAAGGTATTCCGTGAGGGGCATGGCGAGTTCCTAGAATCTTTTATTTTTTGTCACAAGTTAGCGGAAAATGATGATTTATTTTTTTTTTTTCATACAAATGTGTGGGAAGTAGTTTGAAATCAAAATGTGTAAAAAATGCCCTGTGAAATCCTAAAGGTGCTCTTTGGAATTTGGGCCCCTTTGCCCACCTAGGCTGCAAAAAAGTGTCACACATCTGGTATCGCCGTACTCAGGAGAAGTTGGGCAATGTGTTTTGGGGTGTCATTTTACATATACCCATGCTAGGTGAGATAAATATCTCGGTCAAATGCCAACTTTCTATAAAAAAGTTGTCTTTTGCCGAGATATGTCTCTCACCCAGCATGGGTATATGTAAAAAGACACCCCAAAACACATTGCCCTACTTCTTCTGAAAACGGCGATACCAGATGTGTGACACTTTTTTGCAGCCTAGGTGGGCAAATGGGCCCACATTCCAAAGAGCACCTTTCGGATTTCACAGGGCATTTTTTACACATTTTGAAGCATACTTTGGGCATAGTGAGTTCATGGAAGTTTTTATTTTTTGTCACAAGTTAGTGAAATATGAGACTTTGTATGGAAAAAAAAAAAAAATCATCATTTTCCGCTAACTTGTGACAAAAAATAAAAAGTTCTATGAACTCACTATGCCCATCAGCGAATACCTTAGGGATTTTTACTTTCCGAAATGGGGTCATTTGTGGGGGTTTTCTACTGTCTGGGCATTGTAGAACCTCAGGAAACATGACAGGTGCTCAGAAAGTCAGAGCTGCTTCAAAAAGCGGAAATTCACATTTTTGTACCATAGTTTGTAAACGCTATAACTTTTACCTAAACCATTTTTTTTTTACCCAAACATTTTTTTTTATCAAAGACATGTAGAACAATAAATTTTGAGAAAAATATATATATGGATGTCGTTTTTTTTAAAAATTTTACAACTGAAAGTGAAAAATTTTATTTTTTTTGCAAAAATTTCGTTAAATTTCGATTGATAACAAAAAAAGTAAAAATGTCAGCAGCAATGAAATACCACCAAATGAAAGCTCTATTAGTGAGAAGAAAAGGAGGTAAAATTCATTTGGGTGGTAAGTTGTATGACCGAGCAATAAACTGTGAAAATAGTGTAGTGCAGAAGTGTAAAAAGTGGCCTGGTCATTAAGGGGGTTTAAACTAGGGGGGCTGAGGTGGTTAACCACTTCCCATCTGGGCCCTTTGCCCCCTTCCTGACTAGGCCAAATTTTGCAAAACTGACATATCTCACTTTATGTGGTAATAACTTTGGAACGCCTTTATTTATCCAAGTCATTCAGAGATTGTTTTCTCGTGACACATTGTACTTCATGTTAGTCATAAATTTGAGTCAAAATATTTCACCTTTATTTATGAAAAAATCCCAAATTTACCCAAAAATGTGAAAAATTCGCAATTTTCTAAATTTCAATTTCTCTGCTTTCAAAACAGAAAGTGATACCTCATAAAATAGTTATTATTTAACATTTCCCATATGTCTACTTTATGTTGGCATCATTTTGGAAATGTCATTTTATTTTTTTAGGACGTTAGAAGGCTTAGAAGTTTAGAAGCAATTCTTCAAATTTGTAACAAAATTGCCAAAACCCACTTTATAAGGACCAGTTCAGGTCTGAAGTCACTTTGTGGGGCCTACATAGTGGATACCCCCATAAATGACCCCATTGTAGAAACTACACCCCTCAAGGTATTCAAAACCGATTTTACAAACTTTGTTAACCCTTTAGGCGTTCCACAAGAATTAAAGGAATATGGAGATCAAATTTTTAAATTTCACTTTTTTGGCAGATTTTCCATTTTAATCAATTTTTTTCTTTAACACATCGATGGTTAACAGCCAAACAAAACTCAATATTTATTACCCAGATTCTGCGGTTTACAGAAACACCCCACATGTGGTCTTAAACTGCTGTATGGGCACACGGCAGGGCGCAGAAGGAAAGGAACTCCACATGGTTTTTAGATGCCATGTCCCATTTGAAGCCCCCTGATGCACCCTTACAGTAGAAACTCCCAAGAAGTGACCCCATTTTGGAAACTAGGGGATAAGGTGCCAGTTTTATTAGTACTATTTTTGGGTACATATGATTTTTTGATCATTCATTATAACACTTTATGGGGCAAGGTGACCAAAAAATTGGTTGTTTTAGCACAGTTTCTATTTATTTATTTTTACAGCGTTCACCTGAGGGGTTCAGTCAAGTGACATTTTTATAGAGCAGATTGTTACGGACGTGGCGATACCTAATATGTATACTTTTTCTCATTTATTAAAGTTTTACACAATAATAGCATTTTTGAAACCAAAAAATTATGTTTTAATGTGTCCATGTTCTGAGAGCTATAGTTTTTTTATTTTTTGAGAGATTTTCTTATGTAGGGGCTCATTTTTTGCGGGATGAGGTGACGGTTTTATTGGTACTATTTTGTGGGACATACGCATTTTTGATCACTTGGTGTTGCACCTTTTGTGATGCAAGTTTTTTTTATTTATTTTTTACGGTGTTCACCCGAGGGGTTAGGTCATGTGATATTTTTATAGAGCTGGTTTTTACGGACGCGGCAATACCTAATATGTATACTTTTTTTTATTTGTTTCACTTTAACACAATAATAGCATTTTTTAAACCAAAAAAATGATGTTTTAGTGTCTCCATGTTCTAAGAGCTATAGTTTTTTTATTTTTTGAGAGATTTTCTTATGTAGGGGCTCATTTTTTGCGGGATGAGGTGACGGTTTTATTGGTACCATTTTGTGGGACATACGCGTTTTTGATCACTTGGTGTTGCACCTTTTGTGATGCAAGGTGACAAAAATTGCTTGTTTTGACAGTTTTTTTTATTTATTTTTTACGGTGTTCACCCGAGGGGTTAGGTCATGTGATATTTTTATAGAGCTGGTTTTTACGGACGCGGCAATACTAAATATGTCTATTTTATTTTATTTTTTCTATTTTTTTTTTTTTTTTTTATTCCTTACTTGGGATTTTTTTTTTTTTTTTACATGTGAACCTTTTTTTTATTTTATTTTTTCAACACTTTATTTTATTTTTATTTTATTTTACACTTTTCGTCCCCCATAAGGTCATACAAGACCTCTGGGGGACATTTACTTCACTTTTTTTTTTTTTTTTCACAGTTGATTTCTCCTGTAACTGGGGCTGAGATAGTAGCCCCAGTTACAGGACAAATGCACCCCTATAGAGGCTGTACAGCAGCAATCCTGCGCTGTACAGCCTCACAGCAGGGCTGATCGAGGTCTCTGAGAGACCTCACACAGCCCCTGCACTCTCCGGTCCCGGCGGTCACATGACCGCCGGGCCGGAACAGGAAGCGCACAGCGCTTCCTGCTCTGCAGACACAGCGCTCGGTGAGCGCTGTGTCTGCAGCGATCGTGAAGGCAGGGACACCTGGGCACTGTCCCTGCCTTATCTCTGGGTTGCCCTGCTGTCACTGACAGCGGGCAACCCGATCAGCAGCTGCACGATTAGCGTGCAGCGGCTATTTCTGACAGGACGTTTTAAAACGTGCTGTCAGAAATAGACGTCCACCCATAGGACGTTTATATCCTATGGGCGGACGTGAGGCGGTTAAAGGGCATCTGTCAGCAGATTTGTACCTATAAAACTGGCTGACCTGTTGAATGTGATCTTGGCAGCTGAAGGCATCTGTGTTGGTCCCATGTTCATATGCTCCTGCATAGCTGAGAAAAAAGAAGTTTCAATATATGCAAATTAGCCTCATCTTTGAAGGTGACACCTGTTCAGGATTATGGGGGGTGGAGAAGCCCCTAACCAGCAGGTGTCTGCTCTCTCATACAGCAGATAACTGTTGGCAGTGTCCATGATAGGAGAAAACTGATCATGGACATTTAACCCCTTTAGATGCCATGATGAATTGAGACAACGGCTTTGAGAGGTCATTTACTGGGAGTGGGGGAGTGGGATGCTCCTGGTGACCAAACAATCCTCCCTGTTAAAGATCGTGGGAGCCGTTTGGTTGCTTTGGCAGCCTGGGGCCTTCTGAAGGCTCTCAGTCCTGCTATAGTAAAGCTCCTATTAAGTGCTGACTCTAAAGCTGCATACACACGACTGTGTCTGTTTTGGAAATGGTAAACTGTAGATCTGTAAAACACAGTCTCTGGCCGTGTGCGCCCTGCATGGCTGTACAGAGCCATTAACTTCAATAAGACACAAGATGCAGCCAAAGATTGGACATGTCTTATCTTTTGTGGCATGGAACCAGAAGCACACGGAACTTTGGTGAACAGATGTGGATCCTAAACAGGGGTTTTCTTAGCCCTCTTTTCAGTCTGTATTTGTGTCACAAGCAGAATTTGTGCATATTTATAATGAAAGTGACTCTAATAATGAAAGTATGGTAGGAAATTGCTGTACATGTGTAGTGTCCCACTACGTAAGGGTGGGCACTACTCAAGGGTCAATTGGGTCACGTTGTTCACCACCTCCTGTGGAACATGGTTATGGTATTTTATATTGCATCGTAATGTATAATTTAATGTTATTTCCTGTGTACCAGGCCTGTAGGGGGGTAGTTCCTCCTCCTAGGCAGTAGAGGAAGCTAGGGAACCCCCTAGTATATATAGTCAGGTCCAGTCCAGAGAGAGAGTGTGTAGTCAGAAGCCAGTGTGCAGCCCAGGTTCCTAGCTTGCACCCAGGAGAAGAAGTTGCCTCCTGAAGATATCTAGCACCTTGAAAAGTACAGTGCAGAGCCACTTTTATCCAGCTAAGTATAAAGCTGAAGGGCAGAAGGATATTTACAGCAAGAGGATTTACACCAGAGGAAGGTTTCCCTACCCAAGGATAAAGCCAGCTATAGGGCATATGGGCCTTGGAGAAAGCCAGACAGGATCTAAGGAAAATACAGCCTGATCTGTAAGTGTTATTCCCTCTGAGTATCTTGCAAAGACTTTGCCTGCCATTTGTATGAAGCCTGCCTGTGACCAACATTGTACATGTGGAACTAACTGAAACCTGTAAATAGTTGAACTGTTCAGTAAAAAGAAGTTCTGGTTCACTGCAACTTTGTGTACCTCAATTATTCCTACAACAAATCGGTGTGCCACCATTAGCGGCACTGGCGTCACGAACTATAAGGGATCTTGCCACCGGCAAATTAAACTTCCAACACCCAGGGCACCTCACCTACCACCTGGCCTGGTCCCTATACACAGAGAGTGCCCCAGAGGATTCATGTGCCAGCCTCTCCATCACTGCTGTACGCCTGCCCAGGGTAAATAAAAACTGTGAGTACCAAGAGCAACCCTCGTTTTGCCTATTAACCATGACTTCACATTCGCTCACCCTGCAGGGCTGCGTACTGCACATGCAGTTCCCTAACATATGTATAGCTTCACTTTTGGTAAACCAAAGATAATTCAATTTTTTACTTTCATGTTAGTTTTGATCTCATCTCAAACAACTTATTGAAACAAAAGCCAACAACAGTGGTGGGTACACCCCCACAAAAATGTCAATGTCTCAAAAACTTGTCATGTGGCCGTAAGCATCAATTGCAGGTTGACAACGAAGTCTCATGCTGTTCACAAGTCGACTTATTGTCTGCTGAGGCATGGCATTCCACTCTTCTTGAAGGGTGGCCCTTAAGTCATTGAGGTTCTGGGGTACAGAGTAACAAGCCTCTACATGGCGACTCAGCTGATCCCATAGGTTTTCAATGGGATTTAGGTCTGGAGAAAGTGCAGGCCACTCCATTTCAGGTACCCCAGTCTCCAGCAGCCGTTCCCTAATGATGCGGCCTCGAGGAGATGGCGCATTGTCGTCCATGAAGATGAAATTAGTCCGGTGTTGTAATGCAGAGGCACAATGACTGGAGTAATGATGCTATTCAGGTAATATAGGCTTGTCACTGTACCATTCACAGAGTGTAGTGCAGGTCTGTATTGACTAGACACACCTGCCCACACTGTAACTCCACCACCACTCATCTGGTGACAACAGTGGCTGATGCATAGCACTCTCCTTGACGTCTCCAACATCATTGGCAGCCATCAATTCTGCTCAGCATGAATCGACTTTCATAAGTAAACAGCACTGATGCCCACTGGTCCCTCATTCATCGTAGATGTTCCCCAGCCCATGCAAGACAATGACGCCTGTGGTCAGGTACCCTTGCAGGTCATCTAGCACCTAGACCATGCTGATGTAAATGGTTTTAAATGGTCTAACGTGACACTTGGGTGCCTTTCACCTCCCTTAAATCTGCCTGGGGTTGTGTGCCATTCATCATCTGGTTTCGCAGGGCATTGTTCACAATGAAGCGGTCATCAGTGTGGGATATGGCCAAAGGATGTCCACTTCTATGCCTTTCTGTGACTCTTCCAGTCTCTCTGTATCTCTGTTGTAACCTGCTGATGACACTCTATGACACGCTAAGCTCAGTGGCTACTTCCATCTGAGAACATCCTGTTTGAAACCTAGCAATGGTGAAGTACCGTTGATCAACTGTTAGGTGTCATCTTGGTCTCATGATGCAGGATGATGAGGAAGACTGTTTAAATACCATTTCTTATTGAAGCAGGAAATGTATTGGGTGATTCATGGATCAAACACCTGAATTATGCTGTTAAGCTCCTTGTTAGAGAACAGCAAGTTGTGCAAAAAGTACTGAAACACCAAACAGTTGGACATGTGCATTCAAAAGTTTAGAAAAGGTCACATAAAGTTCACCTGTAAAGGTTCGTATGCATTTTAGGTTCATCCTGAAATTTCACCCACTAGCCAAATATCTCTAACTTTTTGTGAGTAGTGTATATACAGTTGCAAGAAAAATGAATGTATGTGAACCCTTTGGAATGATATGGATTTCTGCACAAATTGGTCATAAAATGTGATCTGATCTTCATCTAAGTCACAACAATAGACAATCACAGTTTGCTTAAACTAATAACACACAAATAATTAAATGTTACCATGTTTTTATTGAACATACCATGTAAACATTTACAGTGCAGGTGGAAAAAGTATGTGAACCCCTAGACTAATGACATCTCCAAGAGCTAATTGGAGTGAGGTGTCAGCCAACTGGAGTCCAATCAATGAGATGAGATTGGAGGTGTTGGTTACAGCTGCCCTGCCCTATAAAAAACACACACCAGTTCTGGGTTTGCTTTTCACGAGAAGCATTGCCTGATGTGAATGATGCCTCGCACAAAAGAGCTCTCAGAAGACCTACGATTAAGAATTGTTGGCTTGCATAAAGCTGGAAAGGGTTATAAAAGTATCTCCAAAAGCCTTTCTGTTCATCAGTCCATGGTAAGACAAATTGTCTATAAATGGAGAAAGTTCAGCACTGCTGCTACTCTCCCTAGGAGTGGCTGTCCTGTAAAGTTGACTGCATGAGCACAGCGCAGACTTCTCAATGAGATGAAGAAGAATCCTAGAGTGTCAGCTAAAGACTTAAAAAAGTCTCTGGCATATGCTAACAAACCAAAGTTGAGTTGTTTGGAAGAAACACAATACACTATGTGTGGAGAAAAAGAGGCACAGCACACCAACATCAAAACCTCATCCCAACTGTGAAGTATGGTGGTGGGGGCATCATGGTTTGGGGCTGCTTTGCTGCGTCATTTGCTGAACGTATTGCTATCATCGAAGGAAAAATAAATTCCCAAGTTTATCAAGACATTTTGCAGGAGAACTTAAGGCCATCTGTCCACCAGCTGAAGCTCAACAGAAGATGGGTGTTGCAACAGGACAACGACCCAAAGCATAGAAGTAAATAAACAACAGAATGGCTTAAACAGAAGAAAATACGCCTTCTGGAGTGGCCCAGTCAGAGTCCTGACCTCAACCCGATTGAGATGCTGTGGCATGACCTCAAGAAAACGATTCACACCAGACATCCCAAGAATATTGCTGAACTGAAACAGTTCTGTAAAGAGGAATGGTCAAGAATTACTCCTGACCGTTGTGCACGTCTGATCTGCAACTACAGGAAACGTTTGGTCGAAGTTATTGCTGCCAAAAGGAGGTTCAACCAATTATTAAATCCAAGGGTTCACATACTTTTTCCACCTGCACTGTGAGTGTTTACATGGTGTGTTCAATAAAAACATGGTAACATTTAATTATTTGTGTGTTATTAGTTTAAGCAGACTGTGATTGTCTATTGTTGTGACTTAGATGAAGATCAGATCACATTTTATGACCAATTTGTGCAGAAATCCATAACATTCCAAAGGGTTCACATACTTTTTCTTGCAACTGTATGTATATCTATAACAGAAATTTCTGAGACTTTACCGTTCATCTGAATGGAGCTTTCAGAAGTCCATGCGCTTTCTGCAGAAAAGATAACATAGATTTAGGCTACGTCTACACGACGACATTTGTCGCGCGACATTTTGTTGCACTAATGTCGCGCGACAATTTTTATTATGGAAGTCTATGGTGTCGCACTGCAACATGCAACATGCTGCGACTGCAACGCAACAGTCGCAGAAAATCCATTCGAGATGGATTTTTCTGCGACTGTTGCGTCGCAGTCGCAGCATGTTGCATGTTGCAGTGCGACACCATAGACTGCAATTATAAAAATTGTCGTGCGACATTAGTGCAACAAAATGTTGCGCTACAAATGTTGCAGTGTAGTTGTGCCCGCGACAAATGTCGTCGTGTAGACGTAGCCTAAGGCAACTGATTTCTAGTTGCAGATATTTCTGCCAAAATCTGCTGTGTGTGTTTGTGTGAATCTCTCTGTTTGAATTATTGTCTGCTACTCAGGATATGCTCCAGGAACATGTTAAGTAAACTCAGTGAAGTATTGTAGAGGTGTTAAGGTGCACTTTTATAAAGTTTACATGCCTGAATACTGAGTCCATCAACGGAAATGTTGTCAATCCAGCTGCTGTTAGTAACACACAAGAGAAAATAAGCACTGATATATAGGTCACCATGCTGTATAGAGAGCGCCTCTTACATACACAACACACTGCTAAACTCTATGGCACTTGAATGGAATGCGGATTAGTTTATGACTGAATACTGATAAGTAACTATGAAACTGGGTATTAATGCTTTGTCCTAATATACCATATGACACGTAAGTTATATTCAAACCTGGTTTCTTTACTGCAAAAAAACTGTGGCAAACAGAAGTTACAGCAATCCCTGTAAGCATGGCGACATTACCACTGTGTCTGAATATAATAAGTGATAAAAGGGCATCAATCAGCAGATTTGCACCTAAGAAAATGGCTGACCTGTTGCATGTGTACTTGGCAGCTGATGATATTTTCACTGCCTGGCCCTGTCAATCAAAGTGCAGAGGGAGTGGAAGTTGCTGAGAGAGTTGAGCCTCTAGGAGTAACGGCAATGTCCACAATTAGGGAGGAGCGAATCGATTTTGGATGCTTCATCCGAAGTCAATTTGCATAAAACTTTGTTGTAATACTGTACGGTGCGGGAGTTCCATACAGTATTAGAATGTATTGTCTCCGATGAGCTGAAGTTATTACTTTGCGAAGTCTCACGAGACTGTAAAAACCTTGATCAGTTCCAAGGTACCCGAGTCAATTGGCTCATCCCTACCCACAATACTCCTAGAGGCTCATTTGCATATATTAACCCCTTAGTGACCAGCCTGTTTTGGGCCTTACTGATCAAGCGTTTTTCTTTCTTTTTTTCATCGTTGCCTTCCAAGAGCTATAACTTTTTTATTTTTCCATCTATGTAGCTGTATGAGGGCTTGTTTTTTGCGGGACAAGTTGTAGTTTTAAATGGTGCCATTTTGGGGTACACATAACTTTCTTTAAAACAGAATGCTAAGTATAAAGTGAGGCCGGACGAAGCGGCACGCTTCAGGGGAGGCCGGCATGAGGGGTTTTGTGAGCAAGGGTCAGGGAAGGTAAGGGTTAAGTGGATGAGTGCAGGAAAAGGGGGGAGGAGCTAGAAAGGGGCGGGGAGCGGCAGGCTGAAGTAGTGGTGAGGCAGGTCAGCGCCCGCCATTTTAGGAGCAGAGAGCCAGCATCTGGCAGAGAGCCAACATCTTCTGAACTGCAGCATCGGATTCAGCAATGGCAGAAGCAGTGGAGGTGATGCTGCGGCGCTTGAGGGAAGCGGCGGACACCAGGGGCAGCGACTGGCTGGAGCAGCAGGTGACCGCATTGCTAGGGGGGGCGGAGGTGGGTACGTCTAGCCCTACTCCAGCAGCTACACGGCCGTGGCGGGTACGGCCGCTGGCGCGCCTGAGCCCTGATTTACCCCCCCGGGTCCGGCGCCGTGTCAGGAGCCCCACAAGGGACCCTCCACGCCGGGAGCATTCTAAGGCTACTGCGGCCTCCCGGCGTGGGAGGAATCCATATGTCCGGCGGGACCCTCCAGAGGCTGTGGGGCCTTCCCCTCAGCCCATCGCGCCAGCAACAGGGGAGTCAGGACCTGGTTCTGCAGGATCCCCTCCTGTCCTCAGGAGTCGGAGGCCTGCTCAGCGTGGGAGAGGTAGTGGCAGCAGAGGCAGCAGCGGGGCTGCGCGGTCGGCCAGGGCGGCCCGGCGCAGGCCCTTACAGGATGAGCCCCTTTCAGTGGCACACGAGGCTGCGCCTGTAGGTGCCAGGGACGGGCGCAGGCCTTGCCATGATGCGCTTCTTACAGAGGAGGAGGACGAGGCTGTTCTGTACGGCTCCCCGCCCCAGAGCAGGCCTCTTGGGCATGAAGACAGGCGTGCAGATGCTTATATGGAGGACAGGGAGTTGCGCAGGCCATTTCCTGAGGGCGGACAGTTTGCTACTGGTCCTGACACCGTGGAAGACAGAGGGCGTCCCAGAGCCATTCCTAACGCACCCAGCAGTGATCCGGCTGGGGTGCTGCCGGCGAACAGCGCAAGTACCCATCAAAGGAATGTCGTGGATCCAGGAGTCGTCCGTCAGGAAGCAGGACCTGCGGCTGCCGGGTTCACAGCACCCGGGCAGCTAGGTGAGACATCACTGGGAACACTGTTATCTATATTTAATGTGGCGCCTGGGGCGGGGGGGAGCAATAGTGCTATTATCGGTGGTTTGGGGCGCTTGCTGTGTGGTTTAGCTGGGGTTAGTCAGGATAGGGGGGCAACGGGGGCTACCCCCTTAGCAGCGTGGGGGTTGGGGGCAGAAAATAGCAATGTACCGGCGACCGCTAACAATAGTAATGTAGCAGTGGCCAATAGCACAGGTGTAGCCGAATCAGTGTCAGTGCAGACGCAGGCGGGAGGTGAGGAGGATAGGCCCAGATTAGATGACGCCGCAAAAGGGGAGGTGTATGTTTGCTTTGAGGGTCCCCTGGGAGCGCATTTGAAAACGGAGGTGCGTGAGAAAATTTGGAAGGGAGAGTATATAGAAATTTTTTCGCTGCTTCCGTTGGAGCGGTTCAACCTTGATGTGGTAAAAAAGGATGGAGTAAGAAAGGAGGATGATGATAAGCGTCGCTATCGCCTTATCCCTAGGTCATTTAGTAATTGGCTACAGGCCTTTGCTATTTTGGCAAGTGTGATTGGGGAGAAGAGTCCGGAATGCTGTTCCCCTTTATTTTGCTATCTGGATGCTATTGGGGAAGCCTATAGAGTGTATGGGGGTTCCGGGTGGTTACGGTATGACGAGCAGTTTCGTCAGAGGAAAGCGGTCCGTCCTAATATGAGATGGGACCATAAGGACATTGCGTTATGGATGAGGGTGACAGCGCCAGGTAGGAGTGGTCAGTCCTTTCGGAGTGAGTCAGGGGTTGGGGTACAGCAAGGTACAGGGACGCCCCCAGTTGGAAGAGGATACTGCTTCCTTTTCAATGAGGGAAGTTGCAAATTCGGCCAAAAATGCAAATTTAGGCATGAATGTTCCGTGTGTGGCGGGGGCCATGGGGCTAGCAGATGTTTTAGAGGGGGTAGACAAAGGGGGGGGGATAGTTTTGCAAAAGGGGCAGACCCCAGTGCGAGTGGAAAGGATGGTGGGGCATCTAAATAGATATCCGAACCAGGAGTTAGCTGAATTTTTGTATTCAGGGTTTAAGTTCGGTTTTCATATACCTTCACACCCGTTACCAGTCTTAGAGAAGCGGAAGAATTTGCGCTCGGCATTGCAGTTCCCGGACATAGTGACAGGAAAGTTAGCGAAAGAGGTTTCCCTAGGGAGGATGGATGGTCCGTTTGTTACATCACCCATCAGTAACTTGCGAGTTTCCCCTTTGGGTTTGATCCCTAAGAAGGAGCCTAATAAATTTAGGCTCATCCACCATTTATCATTCCCTAAGGGTGCGTCGGTCAATGAGGGCATTGACCCGGAACTTTGTTCTGTGGTTTATGCTTCCTTTGATGCGGCTGTGGAATGGGTAAGGAAGCTGGGTCCGGGTACCCTGTTGGCAAAATGTGATATTGAAGCGGCATTTAGGTTGTTGCCAGTTCACCCGGATAGTTTGTATTTACTGGGTTGTTTTTGGAATGGCGCTTATTTTGTGGATAGGTGTTTGCCAATGGGCTGTTCAATATCGTGTGCATATTTTGAGCGTTTCAGTTCTTTTCTGGAGTGGGTGGTGGTTCAGGAATCAGGTTGTCACTCTGTCATTCATTATTTGGATGATTTCCTGTGTTTGGGGCCGGGGGGATCTAGGGTTTGTTCGTTGTTGTTATCCACATTACAGTCTGTTTTTGAGTGTTTTGGAGTCCCGTTAGCGGTGGACAAAACGGTGGGGCCGGCTACTGAGCTAAGTTTTTTGGGTATTGTCATAGATACACAGCGGATGGAGTGTAGGCTACCAGTAGACAAAGTGTCAGATTTAAGAACAGAGGTGGCGGCGGCATTGACAGCAAAAAAGATTCGTCTGCGGGACCTGCAGTCTTTGTTGGGCAAATTAAATTTTGCATGCAGAATCCTACCTATGGGCCGCATTTTTAGTAGGAGGTTGGCTTCGGCGACAGGAGGGGTGGTGTCTCCCCACCATTTTATTAGACTAGGCAGTGAGTTGAAAGGGGATTTGAAAGTTTGGGATTCCTTTTTAAAACAGTTTAATGGCAGAGCATTAGTTATGGGGGGGGGTGGTTGATGCGTTTGATTTCGAATTGTTTACGGATGCTGCGGGTGGAGCGGGTTTTGGGGCGTACTGTGAAGGACAGTGGTGTGCGGGTCGGTGGCCTGAGTCCTGGGTACGAAAAGGGTGGGTAAAAAACGTGGCATTGTTGGAACTCTTACCCATTGTGTTGGCAGTCACGCTCTGGGGGGAGAAGTTTCGGCACAAGAAGGTTCGTTTCCATTGTGACAACTTGGGAGTTGTGCAAGCCATCAACAGGGTAACGGCTTCTTCCCCCCCAGTTATTTGCCTATTGCAGCAGTTGGTTCTCCGGTGTTTGTCCCTTAATGCTTGGGTGTTTGCGGTGCATGTGCCTGGTTCCTCTAACTGTATAGCTGACGCACTTTCTCGTTTTCAGTGGGAGCGGTTTCGCCAGCTGGCCCCGGAGGCGAGTCAGGTCGGATTGGTGTGTCCAGAGTCGTTGTGGGAGATCCTGGAGGTACCGTAGCTTGTCTGTTGCAGGCATCATTGAGTGAAGGCACGTGGAGGATGTACGATAGGGCTTGGAGTAGGTGGCAGCAGTGGTGTAATGACCTAGGGGTCGAGGTACTGGACGGGGAAATTCCGTTGTTACTGTTCATTGGCCACGTGAAGGATCAAGGTTGGTCGGTTGCCAAGATCAATGGTTGCATGGCGGGCTTGGCTTTCGGATTCAAGTTGCGGAATTCCCCGGACATTACTAAGTCCTTTTTGGTCCGACAAATTTTGAAGGGTTATAGAAGGTTTCAGCGTGTCAAAGATTCCCGCCTACCGGTGTCCTTTTCGTTATTGTTACAGTTAGGGGAGCAGGTAGCTGGAGTGTGTCGCTCGGCTTGGGAGGTGAGCTTATTTAGACTAGCCTTTGCTCTGGCTTTTTTCGGAGCCTTTCGTTTAGGGGAGTTAGTGTGTGCAAGTGTGCAGCGGGAAGGGGGTCTGAGGAGTGAGGATGTAACGTTATATGACGACAGGGTGCTGATTTATCTGAGATTTTCAAAGACGGATCAGGAGGGGAGGGGTCATTTAGTCTCATTGTTTGAGGTGCCGGGATGTCTATTGTGTCCAGTACGGTGTTTGCGGGATTTTCAAGGAAGGGCAGGGGTCGCGGCAGGACCGATTCTCAGACACGAGGATGGCTCCTTTTTATCACGATTTCAATTTATAGCGGTATTCAAGAAATGTTTGCGTAATCTAGGAATAGACTCTGGCAAGTTTACGGGTCATTCCTTCAGGATAGGTGCTGCCACGGAGGCTGCTCGCTTGGGGGTGCGAGATGAAGTGAATAAGCGTATTGGGAGGTGGGAGTCGGAGCGTTTTCGGCTGTATGTGCGTTTAGGGGCAGTTTAAGGCTGTGTCTAACCATGTTTGTCTCGTTCTTTTTTCAGGTGATGCCCCGTTATTAGTTTGGATCCTGGGCCATTCGTTCGTGTTCTGGGGGGCATTACGAGCGGATGTTCGGCAGAATGGGCGGCAGCTGGGGTTTGATCGGGGGACAGCCATAGTAAGATGGATCGGACGCAGAGGTATGGTGTGGGGTAGTGTTTTGCAGGAGGTTCATCGGCAAGCCAGGTTAGATAGAGTCCCAGATATCTTGGTGTTGCATGTTGGGGGAAATGACCTAGGGGTCCGACCTTGCAGAGAGTTGATCAGGGATATACGTTTTGATTTTTGCGTTTGTGGTCCCTCTTCCCGTCAGTTGTCACTGTGTGGTCGGACATTGTCCCCAGGAAGGTCTGGAGGGAGGCGAGATCGGTTGAAAGGCTGAATAAGGCTAGGATTAAGCTGAACAGGGTGATTGGGCGGTTCTGTGCCAAACATGGGGCGGTGGTGGTGAGGCACCCCGAGTTGGAAGCAGGAACAGGAGGCTTTTGGAGACAGGATGGAGTCCACCTCAATGCGGTGGGCATTGATTTGTGGTCACTGGACTTGCAGGGAGGTATTGAAACAGCCCTCCGGGTGTGGCGGAACGCGCGAGCTTAAGGGCTGTCAAGCTGCGCGTTGTTGGCGGGGGGAGGTCATAGAAGCTGGGGCTACTGGATGGTAACGGTGAATGAGAGGGCCTCAATGGTGGGGCTGGACTCTCAGAGTTGGGGCACCTGGTTGGCTTGGTATGGCGTCCGTCAGTTGGTGTCCCCGAGCTTGTGGTACGCGGCTGGGGGCAAGATGGAATTGCCGTGGTGGTTTGTGGTCGTTTAAGGTGCAGTTAGGCGGCTTCTAGGACCCCCCTCGTCAGTTAGACATGTATATATTTATATATATATATGTCATTGTTATATCAAGTGTTATGTTTATTCATGTTATTTATATTATTTAATAAAAGACGGCTGCTGTGGCCGATTTAATCCAAACAGTGGCTGTGTGTGGTTATTGGGAGAGGAAATGGGGAAGGTTAGTTAGCTAAATGATGGGGTAGTGGACCCGAGCGTAGCCAATAACCCTACTCAAGTGAGGCCGGACGAAGCGGCACGCTTCAGGGGAGGCCGGCATGAGGGGTTTTGTGAGCAAGGGTCAGGGAAGGTAAGGGTTAAGTGGATGAGTGCAGGAAAAGGGGGGAGGAGCTAGAAAGGGGCGGGGAGCGGCAGGCTGAAGTAGTGGTGAGGCAGGTCAGCGCCCGCCATTTTAGGAGCAGAGAGCCAGCATCTCCCTCCCTCCCTCCCGTAGTGTGTACTTGGATGTTTCAGGGCGGCAACGGTATATTATAGAGGGGATGCATATATAAAAAAAAAAATAAAAAAAATGTGTATTTTATAAATAAATAAATGTATTAAAAAAATAAATAAAAAAAAAATGGACAAGGGGTGGTGGACGGAGTGTGGCTTTAAGTGTTGCGTTTGTCGCAGCAGTCGTGGCGGGGGGAGGTCATAGAAGCTGGGGCTACTGGATGGTAACGGTGAATGAGAGGGCCTCAATGGTGGGGCTGGACTCTCAGAGTTGGGGCACCTGGTTGGCTTGGTATGGCGTCCGTCAGTTGGTGTCCCCGAGCTTGTGGTACGCGGCTGGGGGCAAGATGGAATTGCCGTGGTGGTTTGTGGTCGTTTAAGGTGCAGTTAGGCGGCTTCTAGGACCCCCCTCGTCAGTTAGACATGTATATATTTATATATATATATGTCATTGTTATATCAAGTGTTATGTTTATTCATGTTATTTATATTATTTAATAAAAGACGGCTGCTGTGGCCGATTTAATCCAAACAGTGGCTGTGTGTGGTTATTGGGAGAGGAAATGGGGAAGGTTAGTTAGCTAAATGATGGGGTAGTGGACCCGAGCGTAGCCAATAACCCTACTCATGTCAATTGAGGGTTAAAAAATAATAAAAACATAACTCACCTCATCCACTTGATCGTGCAGCCGGAATCCTCTTCTTTGTTCTCCTTGAAGGACCTGCAAAAGGACCTTCGCTGACGTCATCGTGCTCACCATGTGGTGAGCGCGGTGACGTCAGCGCAGGTCTTGCTGAATGAAGATAGAAGGACCTTGTATCTTCATTCAACAGGACCTGCGCTGACATCACCGCGCTCACCACATGGTGAGCGCGATGATGTCAGCGAAGGTCATTTTGCAGGTCCTTCAAGAAAAACAAAGAAGAGGATCCCAGTTTTCACGATCAAGTGGATGAGGTGAGTAATGTTTTTATTATTTTTTAACCCTCAATTGACATTATTCTTAGCATTCTGTATTAAGAATGCTATTATTTTCCATCATAACCTTGTTATAATGGAAAATAATAAAATCTACAGAACACCAAACCCGAACTTCAGTAAGGAAGTCCGGGTTCGGGTCTGGGTACCACATTCAGTTTTTTCTCACGCGCATGCAAAACTTATTGCACTCGCGTGGAAAAAACTAAACAACAACACGCAATCGCAGTCAAAACTGACTGAAATTGCGTGCCTACTCGCACGATTTTCCCTAAACGCACCTGCATCGCATCCGGCCCTCACCCGCGACTCCCATGTGAAGGAGGCCTTATAGTCAGCTGTAAACATGCTTCTCATCATTGCATACTCAGTTTGGAAGATTCCGTAATAATTGTACATCTTGTGTTTTTCTGACAATGGACAATGAAGTTAGAACAAAAAGATCTTTCATCTCTGGATTCCTTTATGTATGTCAGTAGGAACAGTTTAAATTGTGCACAGCTGATAACTGGCTGTACGATCATTTCTACATGTACAGTTAGGTTCCAGCCTCTGGGATCCCCATGTTTAGGGGCGAACTGGCCATAGACCCTACAGGGTAATTTCCCAGTGGGCCAATGCCCAGGGGGCCGCTCAAACCCTCTTCTTGGCCACCAACCACCAGTTTCATTCTGGGGCGAGAGCGGCAGTATTTTCTGCTGCACTGTGGTATTTGGTTCTGCTGAGACAGTATTTTGTGCTGCACTGTGGTGTTTGGTTCTGCTGAGACAGTATTTGTGCTGCACTGTGTTATCGGGTTCTGCTGGGGCGGTATTTTTAGCTGCACTATGGTATCTGGTTCTGCTGTGGCAGTATTTTTTTGCTGCACTATGGTATCCGGTTTTGCTGGGGCAGTATTTTTGCTGCACTATGGTATCTGGTTCTGCTGGGGCAGTATTTTGTTCTGCACTGTGTTATCTGGTTCTGCTGGGGCAGTATTTTTTTGCTGCACTATGGTATCTGGTTTTTCTGGGGCAGTATTTTTGCTGCACTATGGTATCTGGTTCTGCTGGGGCAGTATTTTGTTCTGCACTGTGTTATCTGGTTCTGCTGGGGCTGTACTTTGTGCTGCTCTGTGGTATTTGGTTCTTCTGGGGCAGTATTTTGTTCTGAACTATGGAGCCACCTACTTCCGTTGTCCCTGTCTATATGTTTGGTCCCCACCTTCTGTCAATTTGGACATGCCTACAACATCGGGCCACCTTTAGGCTTTTTTCCAGGGCTACTTTGAGTTCCCAGTCTGCCCCTGCCCACAGGCCTGAGACTGATGGGGTGGCAACAATGGTTTAGCAATGTCCTTTCAAAATCTTCCTGCACAAAGTCTTCTCTGCTGGTCACCGGCTGTGCAGAGAAATGCAGTGCAGCACTAAACCAGGCTGTTCTGTCCAGTCTGAGGAAGTCCCATGTAACTAATCCTAAATACTAAACTACTGGCTGTACTAACACTAAATCTAACTAACCCTATTAATGCCTGCATGAATTTGCTTGCTTAATAAACTTTAAGAAATTAGAGTTTTTGGATTTACAACCGGCAAAGAATTTTAATGGTGGGCAGAACATTTTAAACCAGTGCTGTGGCCCTGGATTGGCGGATGTCGTCCGATTCCCACCAATCAGAGAATGATGACATATTCTAGTAATATACCATCACTTTATCAAGTGGGATTAACCTTTTAAAATGTGGAAAGATAAATGGTTCCTCCAGTTCCTGCAAATATTTTATGCTTTATCTATCAATTTCTCCTTATTGTAGTCATTGAAACTCATTGTTTACTGCCAAGGAATGAGAATCTGTTCTGGTCACGTGATGAAAACACGTTAAAGGGAACCTGTCATCAACTATATGCTGCCCATACATGGGCGTCCGCAGGGAGGGGCAAGGGGGGGCAAGTGCCCCCCCCTGGGGCCAGCAGCACTGGCGGATCCAGGTGGGGGCAACGGGGCAATTGCCCCCCCGAGCTGCTCAGATGTGGGGGGGGGGGCGGCGGCGGGGCACAGGGAGATGAACGCTTCCATTGTGGAAGCGTTCATCTCCATAGTCATCTGTATCGTCGTCCTCAGGACAGCGATGCAGATGACTGTGCTGAGGCAGGGGAGGGAGAGGTGTGTCCCTTTCCCTTCCTCTGATAGGCTGCAGGCACTAGGCCGGCAGCCTATCAGAGGCCGGCACAGGTGGCTCGATGACATCATCGCGCCGCCTGAGCTGTACAGCACAGGACACAGACCGGAAGAGGCCTGCATCGCATCGCTGCCAAGGAGGTAAGTATAAGTGTTTATTTTTTTTGTGTACAATACTGGTGGCTACTGGCACATAATGGGGGTCTCTGGCTACTGCCACATAATGGGGGTCTCTGGCTACTGGCACATAATGGGGGTCTCTGGCTACTGGCACATAATGGGGGTCTCTGGCTACTGGCACATAATGGGGGGCTCTGGCTACTGGCACATAATGGGGGGGCTGTCATTACTGGCACATAATGGGGGTCTGTCATTACTGGCACATAATGGGGGGCTGTCATTACTGGCACATAATGGGGGGCTGTCATTACTGGTACATAATGGTGGCTGTCATTACTGGTACAAGGGGGGGGGCTTTCATTACTGGCACATAATGAGGGGCTGTCATTACTGACACATAATGGGGGGCTGTCATTACTGGCACATAATGGGGGCTGTCATTACTGGCACATGTTGGGGGGCTGTTATTACTGGCACATGATGGGGGGCTGTTATTACTGGCACATGATGGGGGGCTGTTATTAGTGGCACATGATGGGGGGCTGTTTTTACTGGCACATTATTGGGGGCACTATAGGGGCATCTACTGAGGCCACAAAGAAGGGGTGTTTTATATGGGGGGCTCTGTACAGTATAATTTTATACTGGGACACATTATGGTGGGTACTATGAGGAAGCGGGGAGAGGAGTACTATGGGGTCATCTACGGGGGCACTAAGAAGGGGTATTTTATACTTGCAAATTATGGGGGACACTGAGGGCATCTACTGGGGCATTTTATACTGGTACATTATGGGGGGCACTAGGAGGAAGGGGGGAGAGGAGCACTCTGGAGCCACCTACTTCCGTTGTCCCTGTCTATATGTTTGGTCCCCACATTCTGTCAATTTGGACATGCCTACAACATCGGGCCACCTTTAGGCTTTTTTCCAGGGCTACTTTGAGTTCCCAGTCTGCCCCTGCCCACAGGCCTGAGACTGATGGGGTGGCAACAATGGTTTAGCAATGTCCTTTCAAAATCTTCCTGCACAAAGTCTTCTCTGCTGGTCACCGGCTGTGCAGAGAAATGCAGTGCAGCACTAAACCAGGCTGTTCTGTCCAGTCTGAGGAAGTCCCATGTAACTAATCCTAAATACTAAACTACTGGCTGTACTAACACTAAATCTAACTAACCCTATTAATGCCTGCATGAATTTGCTTGCTTAATAAACTTTAAGAAATTAGAGTTTTTGGATTTACAACCGGCAAAGAATTTTAATGCTGGGCAGAACATTTTAAACCAGTGCTGTGGCCCTGGATTGGCGGATGTCGTCCGATTCCCACCAATCAGAGAATGATGACATATTCTAGTAATATACCATCACTTTATCAAGTGGGAATAACCTTTTAAAATGTGGAAAGATAAATGGTTCCTCCAGTTCCTGCAAATATTTTATGCTTTATCTATCAATTTCTCCTTATTGTAGTCATTGAAACTCATTGTTTACTGCCAAGGAATGAGAATCTGTTCTGGTCACGTGATGAAAACACGTTAAAGGGAACCTGTCATCAACTATATGCTGCCCATACATGGGCGTCCGCAGGGAGGGGCAAGGGGGGGCAAGTGCCCCCCCCCTGGGGCCAGCAGCACTGGCGGATCCAGGTGGGGGCAACGGGGCAATTGCCCCCCCGAGCTGCTCAGATGTGGGGGGGGGGGGCGGCGGCGGGGCACAGGGAGATGAACGCTTCCATTGTGGAAGCGTTCATCTCCATAGTCATCTGTATCGTCGTCCTCAGGACAGCGATGCAGATGACTGTGCTGAGGCAGGGGAGGGAGAGGTGTGTCCCTTTCCCTTCCTCTGATAGGCTGCAGGCACTAGGCCGGTAGCCTATCAGAGGCCGGCACAGGTGGCTCGATGACGTCATCGCGCCGCCTGAGCTGTACAGCACAGGACACAGACCGGAAGAGGCCTGCATCGCATCGCTGCCAAGGAGGTAAGTATAAGTGTTTATTTTTTTTGTGTACAATACTGGTGGCTACTGGCACATAATGGGGGTCTCTGGCTACTGGCACATAATGGGGGTCTCTGGCTACTGGCACATAATGGGGGTCTCTGGCTACTGGCACATAATGGGGGGCTCTGGCTACTGGCACATAATGGGGGGGCTGTCATTACTGGCACATAATGGGGGTCTGTCATTACTGGCACATAATGGGGGGCTGTCATTACTGGCACATAATGGGGGGCTGTCATTACTGGTACATAATGGTGGCTGTCATTACTGGTACAAGGGGGGGGCTTTCATTACTGGCACATAATGAGGGGCTGTCATTACTGACACATAATGGGGGGCTGTCATTACTGGCACATAATGGGGGCTGTCATTACTGGCACATGTTGGGGGGGCTGTTATTACTGGCACATGATGGGGGGCTGTTATTACTGGCACATGATGGGGGGCTGTTATTAGTGGCACATGATGGGGGGCTGTTTTTACTGGCACATTATTGGGGGCACTATAGGGGCATCTACTGAGGCCACAAAGAAGGGGTGTTTTATATGGGGGGCTCTGTACAGTATAATTTTATACTGGGACACATTATGGTGGGTACTATGAGGAAGCGGGGAGAGGAGTACTATGGGGTCATCTACGGGGGCACTAAGAAGGGGTATTTTATACTTGCAAATTATGGGGGACACTGAGGGCATCTACTGGGGCATTTTATACTGGTACATTATGGGGGGCACTAGGAGGAAGGGGGGAGAGGAGCACTATGGAGCCACCTACTTCCGTTGTCCCTGTCTATATGTTTGGTCCCCACATTCTGTCAATTTGGACATGCCTACAACATCGGGCCACCTTTAGGCTTTTTTCCAGGGCTACTTTGAGTTCCCAGTCTGCCCCTGCCCACAGGCCTGAGACTGATGGGGTGGCAACAATGGTTTAGCAATGTCCTTTCAAAATCTTCCTGCACAAAGTCTTCTCTGCTGGTCACCGGCTGTGCAGAGAAATGCAGTGCAGCACTAAACCAGGCTGTTCTGTCCAGTCTGAGGAAGTCCCATGTAACTAATCCTAAATACTAAACTACTGGCTGTACTAACACTAAATCTAACTAACCCTATTAATGCCTGCATGAATTTGCTTGCTTAATAAACTTTAAGAAATTAGAGTTTTTGGATTTACAACCGGCAAAGAATTTTAATGCTGGGCAGAACATTTTAAACCAGTGCTGTGGCCCTGGATTGGCGGATGTCGTCCGATTCCCACCAATCAGAGAATGATGACATATTCTAGTAATATACCATCACTTTATCAAGTGGGAATAACCTTTTAAAATGTGGAAAGATAAATGGTTCCTCCAGTTCCTGCAAATATTTTATGCTTTATCTATCAATTTCTCCTTATTGTAGTCATTGAAACTCATTGTTTACTGCCAAGGAATGAGAATCTGTTCTGGTCACGTGATGAAAACACGTTAAAGGGAACCTGTCATCAACTATATGCTGCCCATACATGGGCGTCCGCAGGGAGGGGCAAGGGGGGGCAAGTGCCCCCCCCTGGGGCCAGCAGCACTGGCGGATCCAGGTGGGGGCAACGGGGCAATTGCCCCCCCGAGCTGCTCAGAGGGGGGGGGGGGGGCGGCGGCGGGGCACAGGGAGATGAACGCTTCCATTGTGGAAGCGTTCATCTCCATAGTCATCTGTATCGTCGTCCTCAGGACAGCGATGCAGATGACTGTGCTGAGGCAGGGGAGGGAGAGGTGTGTCCCTTTCCCTTCCTCTGATAGGCTGCAGGCACTAGGCCGGCAGCCTATCAGAGGCCGGCACAGGTGGCTCGATGACATCATCGCGCCGCCTGAGCTGTACAGCACAGGACACAGACCGGAAGAGGCCTGCATCGCATCGCTGCCAAGGAGGTAAGTATAAGTGTTTATTTTTTTTGTGTACAATACTGGTGGCTACTGGCACATAATGGGGGTCTCTGGCTACTGCCACATAATGGGGGTCTCTGGCTACTGGCACATAATGGGGGTCTCTGGCTACTGGCACATAATGGGGGGCTCTGGCTACTGGCACATAATGGGGGGGCTGTCATTACTGGCACATAATGGGGGTCTGTCATTACTGGCACATAATGGGGGGCTGTCATTACTGGCACATAATGGGGGGCTGTCATTACTGGTACATAATGGTGGCTGTCATTACTGGTACAAGGGGGGGGCTTTCATTACTGGCACATAATGAGGGGCTGTCATTACTGACACATAATGGGGGGCTGTCA
Organism: Bufo bufo; assembly: GCF_905171765.1. Classification (NCBI taxonomy): domain Eukaryota; kingdom Metazoa; phylum Chordata; class Amphibia; order Anura; family Bufonidae; genus Bufo; species Bufo bufo. Next base: position 219,261,932 of record NC_053391.1, read on the forward strand.
TTACTGGCACATAATGGGGGCTGTCATTACTGGCACATGTTGGGGGGCTGTTATTACTGGCACATGATGGGGGGCTGTTATTACTGGCACATGATGGGGGGCTGTTATTAGTGGCACATGATGGGGGGCTGTTTTTACTGGCACATTATTGGGGGCACTATAGGGGCATCTACTGAGGCCACAAAGAAGGGGTGTTTTATATGGGGGGCTCTGTACAGTATAATTTTATACTGGGACACATTATGGTGGGTACTATGAGGAAGCGGGGAGAGGAGTACTATGGGGTCATCTACGGGGGCACTAAGAAGGGGTATTTTATACTTGCAAATTATGGGGGACACTGAGGGCATCTACTGGGGCATTTTATACTGGTACATTATGGGGGGCACTAGGAGGAAGGGGGGAGAGGAGCACTATGGAGGCATTTACTGGGGGCACTATATAGGGGTATTTTATACTGGCACATTATGGGGGCACTATAGGGACATTAGCTCAACTGGGGGAATTACAAGGGGGTATTGTTTGCACTGTCACATTATAAGGAGAATTATTTCTACTTGGGGGCATTATGGTGGGCTTTATTACTCCCCCATGGTATGACCCCCTAGTAGCAGCACCAGCCTCTCCCTGCTCTGCTATTCCTCTGCCCTTTCTCCAAATCCTTATTATGAAATATTTCTCATTAGGATAAAACACAACATCAGCTCCGCCGAGTCCCCCAGCTAAGTGTTGAAGTGGTGTCCGAGATCCCCAAGGGCCAAGCTAAGTAACTGTAAGTTTTCATGTGGAATATGTTTGTTATACACATATAGCCTACACTGTGCCACACAATATACAGTATACCGCTACACTGTGTAGTCTGTTCTATAAGCACCATTGCATTGTTTTGTGGCGGCGGACAGAAAATAATCTGGAAGTGCCCCTCCCGAGACCAGGCTCTGGATCCGCCACTGCACAGCTCATGCGTTATTATACTTTGTTATAATGAATATGCCCCTCCCCTTCATTACATTCTCAGAAACAAACAGAGCATAGATGTCAATAAAATTATGCCCCCCCCTGGAAAAATTTCTGCGGACGCCCATGTGCCCATACTAACGGCAGCATAAAGTATAGACAGGTGAGATGATTTCAGCGGTCTGTCATTTATAAGTTAAAAGTAAGTGGTTGCCAAGAACCAACATCACAATCCTTGCAGACTGGGCCTGGAAAAGAGTCATGGCCACCTGAGAAGAGCCATGGTTATTCATGAATTCCTGCTCTCCCTGCCCACCTGCTGCTGATTGACAGTCTACCTAGTTTTCTCCCTTTCTCTCTAGGAGAGAACTGCCAATCATCAGTAGATGGGCGAGGAGAGCAGGAGATGATGAATAACCATGACTCTTCTCAGGTAGATCTGACTCTTTTCGAGGCCTGGGCTGCAATGATTAAGATGATGGTTCTCAGCAACCACTGACTTTTAGCTCATGAGTAACACACCGCTGAAATCAGCATTTCTGTCACTATTTTATGCTGTCCTCAGTGAGGTCAGCATACAGTTGATGACAGGTTCCCTTTAAGGCCCCTTTACACGAGTAGATATTTGATTTGATTGAATGAGTGCTTTTTCGAGTCAATAAAATTGGAACGACAACCCATTAGATCCACAGAGTATTGTGTAAAAATTGTGAGTGCGATCGTGTAATAGATTGTCAGGCAAACAGTTGCAGTTACACAAAAGAAATTGTTATACCCTTAAAGGTGTGAAAAGGGTGTGTTAAAAACGTATATAAAGACCCATTGTTCCACCTTCATTACCATCAAAGACTGCCTTTCTCCTGTATGCAATCTCCATTTTGTCTTTAATTGAGACCACACGGTTGTAAAATGAGCTTGTAGGCAAAACGTCACCTTGCCAGTGGTGTCATGATAATTTGTTATTGAATAAGAGCATAGAATTTAATGTAACATTTTCCGATATAAATGGTTGTTCAGCATGGAAATGTGCAAACAAGTTTAATTTTATTTTATTTTTTTAGGTTGTGCAACAGAAAACTACAACTATAGAAAATATGCAGTGTGGGTATGTAGCATTATAACACATTCAGCCAGCGGCATACGTAGATCATACAGTGAAGTTCAAAGCAGGAGAAGAAACAACAGATGAAAATGATGGCAAGATCCCACCTAGTTAATAAAACATGCTACATTTTTTTAATATGCTAACTAGTGTAACAATACAGTCTCCTATGTAAAATGCATGCGCTATGCAGGGGTGCACCTAACCTTTCTGCTGCCTGAGGCGAAAACTGAAATGGTGCCCCCCCCCCCTTCTCTTCCCAATGCTAATTTCTTAACCTAACCTGTTACCTTCAGCCCATGGCCCTTCGGCTGCCCCCCTCTTGCCCCTACCTGGTGCTGCCTGAGGTGATTGCCTCACCTGGCCTCCTTGGTGGTGCACTCCTGGTGCGATGAACCGGCAAAGAAGCCAGACACATGCCTCCTGACATTTCACAACCTGCATAAATACAGCTTTTTCCTGCTCACGCCAGATCTAAAAAAGTGGGCGTGGTGTGGGCAGGGAAGAGCAAGGGCCGGCAGGCCCGTCTCATTTATCATTTTATATGCCTGTTGGGGGGTGGAAAATTGTCAAAATGTAAGTCACCAAGGAAGCTGTCTTACATTTAGACCGGCCCCTATACATAACTTCGGTGGATCCACCGCCATTGCAGGGGCTTATTAGGACCAGCATCTAAAATGCTGGTCTTAATAAATGACCCCCAATAAGTATAACATTTTCTTATTATTCTAAAAGGTACCCTACCTTAAACAACTTAAGGCTGTATTATACAGCCTGATGTGGCAGGCGATTGTTGGGAGGGAAGTGTTCTCTCCCAGCAATCGCCTGCTCACTTGTGAAGGAGACCACTGCTATTACATGCAGAGATCTCCTTGGCAGCATGGGGAGGAGCGATCAGTATGCCATCACTTGTCCCCATCCTATATAGTGGTTGGCCGGCAGCAGATCGTGGTGATAATTTTTTTAACATTTCAAAAGATTTGGATTGCCCGATGATTGAGCCCTTGTTAGCGTTTATCTGCCAAAAAATTGGGCAGTGTAATACAGGCTTTAGACAACCCATTTAACAACACACAACAGTGGAAGGCCATTTTACTAAACAAAATTAATCACCAGACTTTTATATTAGAGCAGCTTCTGAGCTTCACTGGGTGCTATTGGCAGATTAAGGGTCCATTCACACGTCCATAGTGCATTGCGGATCCACAATACACACGGCCGGCACGCCCATAGAACTGCCTATTCTTGTCCGCAATCGCAGACAAGAATAGGATTTTTTTACAGAGCTACGAACTGGAATATCGGAGGGACGCGCTCCGGAAATACGGATGCGGACAGCACACTGTGTGCTGTCTGCATCCTTTCCTGCCCTATAGAGAATGAATGGGTCCGCACCCGTTCCGCAATTTGCGGAATGGATGTGGATCCATTCTACGGACGTGTGAATGGATCTTGAAGTGGCCTGTTATAGACTCCATTTAATTAAAAATTCAACGAAAGAAACTAGTATACCTGAGATAGGAAATGTAGGCAATTTTCATGTCGACAGGGAGAAATTGATAGTAATAAATTTGCTCCAGGAGTGCTGTAGAATTTACTGGTGCTGCATCAGTAATGGATCATGGTGGTCACTACATACTTGTCTAGGACTATGTGGACACACAGTTATTAGAGCCTTTTATAGGGTTTTTGCCATGATTGATGTAAAAAATGAAAATCAGACATCATATAGCAATATCTTTCTAACAAAACTAGAACCAGCCCTGTACCTCACATGGAACCAGAGATCTCCACATTTACTGCTCCAATTGCTCTACTAGATTATCTTCAGCCTGGCACCTCAGGAGGTCGTATCCTTTCTGCTGCAGCTCTCTACCTGTAGCTGCCACAGCTTCTAACAGAACATATGGCTAGTGGCAGTTGAAGGATTAAACTGAGCATGTTCGACCAGTTCTTCCCATTGAATACACATAGATGTGTATGGGGGAGTCTGGAGGGAGACAGCTATTAAATGTGTATGGCTGGCCTAAGTGCAATATCAGAGCTGGGTATTTGTTGAAAGCTATTCAATGTATTAAAAAGACTTAACAACACACAGCAGAGTTAACAAATTGATTGACTGCTAATTAACAAAGCCATACCAATGACATTGCAGTAGCCTGAGGGAGATGGGATGGACAGCTCTAATAAAAATGACTCTCCCAAGCTGAGGCCTGGAAACACAACATGCCAGTTCTGGCCATCCTGCAGCTGTTGTGTTGCCGGGAAGAGAAGATCTTTCTTATTTTAGTGATACGAGCACAGGAGCATGGATTCGGGAAGGTGGAAGATACGCTGATGTATGGGCAATAGGGCACAGCTGCCTTGACATACACCTGCCAAGTTTCTCTGTCGGACAGCCTTATACCTAGGAACAGGCCTGCTGCTGAGTAAAGTACAGAAATAGACTGCTGTTTTAGCAACCACACAAACAGCAACGGGCGGTAGCAAAGCGTATCACTGTGTATCACCACTGTACTAACAGACCATAAACCGATATACAGCATATAACGCAGAGGAAACCAAATGCTATCAGATCTTATACAGGTCTAACAGATCATAAATAACAGGTGTCCAAGACTTCTAAGCCTATTTTTCCCATCAAATTCCCTACTAAGAAAAATCAACTTTATTAAGCTCCCAGCAGGCAAAGGTACCATTTACAGTGGTGCTTGAAAGTTTGCAAATCCTTCAAAATTTTCTATATTTTTGCATAAATTTTACCTAAATCTACATCAGTAGATAAAGATAACTAAATCAAACAAATTAGTCAAAAATTTAACTTGGTCATTTATTTATTGGGGCAAATAATCCAATATCACATGTCTGTGAGTGACAAATATATGAGAACCTTTAGGATTAGCAGATAATTTGAAGGTGAAATGAGAGTCTGGTGTTTTCGATCAATGGGATGACAATCAGGTGTGAGTGAGCGACCTGTATTATCTAAAGAACTGGGTTCCATCAAAGTCTGATCTTCACAACATGTTTGTGGAAGTGTATCGTAGCACGAACAATAGACATTTCAGAGGAACTCAGAAGAAGAGTTGTTGATGCTGATCAGGCTGAAAATGGTCACAAAACCATCTCTAAAGAGTTTGGACTCCACCAATCCACAGTCAGACAGATTGTGTACAAATAGAAAAAAATTAAGAGCATTATTATCCTCCCCAGGAGCGATCAACCAAGAAAGAGCATGCCAAGAGCAAGGTGTCTGTGAGGAACCCGAAGTAAGTTCTAAGCAACTAAAAGCCTTTCTGGAATTAGCTAATGTTAATGTTTATGAGTCCACCATCAGGAGGACACTGATCAACAATAGTGTGCATGGCAGGACTGCAAGAAGAAAGCCGCTGCTCTCCACAAATAATATTTCTGCCTGTCTGCAGTTTGCTAAAGATCACCTGGACAAGACAGAAAGCTATTGAAATAATGTTTGGCGGACAGATGAGAACAAAATAGAACTTTTTGTTTTTAATGAGAAGCCTTAGACATGGTGATGGTAGTATCATGGTTTGGGCCTGTTTTTAATGCATCTGTGCCAGCTTGACATCATTGATGGAACAACGGATTCTGAATTATACCAGTAAATTTTAAAGGAAAATGTCAAGACATCTGTCTGTCAGCTGACTCTCAAAATAACATGGGTCAGGCAGCAAGACAACGACTCTAGGCATAGTCGTTCATTGGTTAAAAAAGAATAAAATTTAAGTTTCGGGATAGCCAAGTCAAAGTCCTAACCTTAATCCAATAGAGATGCTGTGGAAGGACCTGAAGTGAGTAGTTTATAGATGAAAACTCGCCAACATAACTGCTTTGCACGAAGAGTTGAAGCTGTTTTGTATGGGGGCATGTGCTAAAACTCCTCCAAGCCAATGTGCAGGACTAATCGGCAATTTACCAGAAAGGTATGGTAGCCACTTCAGGGGTATGGTAGCCACTTATTTCCACATGAGAAAAAAAAATAATAAAAAAAACCTAGATATTCACTACTGGGGTCCACACTTTCCTTTTTAGGGTACTTTCACACTAGTGTTATTCTTTTCCGGCATTGAGTACCGTCCTAGGGGCTCAATACTGGAAAAGAACTGATCAGTTTTATCCTAATGTATTCTAAATGGAGAGCAATCCGTTCAGGATGCATCAGGATGTCTTCAGTTCAGTCTTTTTGTCATTTCAGGACGGAGAAAATACCGTAGCATGCTGCAGTTTTCTCTCCGGCCAAAAAGACTGAACACTTGCCGGAATGCCGGATCCGGCATTAATTTACTTTGAAGTGTATTAGTGCTGGATCCATCATTAATTGTTCCAGCAAAACGGATCCGGCAACACGGAGAGACGGATCCGGTATTTCATTGCATTTGTCAGACGGAATCGCATCCGGATCCATCTGACATAAGTTTGCATATGTTTTGCCTGCCAGAATCCTCTGCCGCAAGTGTAAAAGTACCCTTAGTATGTATGTATGATAGTACGAATGTGTCTACAACCTTTTTTATTCACAAGAGCATTAAGATCTTGTATAGTCAGCCATAGGCTTCTTCTGTTAGTATAAGCATATCTGAAAAAGTTTTCATTGACTAATTAAGAATTGTTAACTCTTTAAAATGGAATTATCACAGTCGAGGGTATATTGATGTTCTAAATTTTATAAATTATTTATTAACATCCATTCTAAAAGTATGTACAGTAGGAGGAGTAAGAATATTCAGGCTCTACTGCAACAGTACGTAACCTATGAGGTGATTAAAAAATAACGTGACATCCTACAATGCTACATACATGAGTAAAACACACAATCATGTGATGTGTCACTACCTTATTTGGTTGACATGGAGTTATATCGGGCTTTGCAGTTGTATAGTCTGACATTCTGGGTCACAACATGTTGTCATTTCTTGATAAATAGCATGTTCAGTGTCCTTGAGATGGGAAGTTTGAGTCTACAGGATCATCCACCAGGGTATCAAAGAGATATCTGTTTGGCTCTTCCTAACACTGTATTCCAGTTAATCTTTGCAGTACAGGGAGATGGGTAGAGAAGGTGCTTTTACACATGCCCTTTGTGCAAAAAAATATAAAATTGGGTATAATGAGTGTTATTGTAGTCACAGGGTACACCTGCTATAAAACGTAGCCTTTAATATAGATCACATATAAAATAACAAACTCCCACAAACAAAAATAACACAGAAAAAGAACAAAAATTACACCATGATGGCACATCAGGGATATGTACTGTAATGCTCAGTGGCACTAAACGATGACAGGCAGGGTATTGTTTGTTGGTTTGGGTCTATCCCTATATGTGGCCTTATACCTAGTGGCCCTGCCTATAAACGGAATGGCCGCCCTGATAAGGGCGATCCCGTATTATGGAACCTCCTGATAGGCCCTAGGCTGACCCTATAATGCTGATAGGTCCCTAGGTGGTGGCCTAGTCTAGGTACACAGAAAAAAAGAAAAGGTATACAGTACACAGAGCAATGGACCACCACATCCGTGGATACCATATGTGTAAGTGGACAATTGCTCACGATGTTTCGTCATAAACGGTACACAAAAATAACTACAATACGTGATTATCTATGTATATATCATCTCATGAAATTATCCATGTATATTATTACCACCATGCCAGACACATTTGTTGATGCAGATGTGTTCTCAAAAATATACACGTTAAGTGCCTCAATTTACCACCTAAGTTGGAGGCATACAATCAAGCGCCAAAGTCCCTACTCGTTTCACCCTTATTGATAGCCGGGTTCCTCAGGGGACATTTTAATTTAATGCTGTATTTGGCATCAATACTTAATGCAGAGTGGCAGAGCAGTCAGCAAGGCCATCAGTTATGATTACATAGTTAAAGCTACTTGTTATATGTAGCCTGGCAGGTCCACTGTATTTAAATAGCTAGGACCACAAACGGCACCAAAATGTTAGTCACTCATAATTGGGAGTGCAGTGCATGGGAGAATGACCGTACAAAGTCAAAGTACCGGGCAGGTTCCAAGACACGTGCAAATTGGTAATCCCAATATATGCTGTTATAGTGAAGACCTCTAGAAATAGTCACACATATGTAATAACATGTGTAATGTTAAACAAGTAACAAGATACTACTTGCGTATCCGGACCCAGCTTGGACGATCCCAAACTGTCTCTAGGATTTGCAGTGTTGCCCCTGCTCATCCATCAGTGTTCCATAGGCAATAATTATTGGTGCCTCACTGGTCCTGTGTGTGTATAATGAGTGTTATGCAGTGCCATACAGTGATCCTTCAAGATACAATGGGCTCAGGATACAATATTTTCAACATACAATTGTCTTTTCTGACCCATCGTAAGTTGAAACCAGACTCAACATACAATGCCTCAGACTCAGATCCAACCAATCAAGGTCACTTCTCTGGTAAAATAGCTGTATTAGTTGCTAGTTAGCAGATATTCCTGACTGTTATATGTAAGGACTTGTTTTATTTGTCTTAGTTATCTCCTTCATTTTCTTAAATCTTAATTTTCTCTTATCTTGAATTACATTTTGGGGCTTTGGAACCGATTACTCAACTTACAATGGTTTCAACATACAATGGTCGTCCTGGAACCAATTAATATTGTAACTTGAGGGACCACTGTATATAGAAAGGAAGGGTGGTATTTTCATGTCTAGAACTTGGTGGGTATGTACTTCATCTACCAATGCTACCATAGTAGAGAGTCACTAAGTAGGAGCAGCTACCACTCTTGCTGACACAGTATGTCCACTTACAACATGGTTAACCATTAATTTGGATGAAAAACAAGTCATACTCATTTTCCCATCCTTATAATGAAGAGAAGCCAATCCCACAACAAACAGTTCATCTTAGTGCAGGCTTATTTTTAAAGAGGTTTTCCAATATTTTAATATTGATGGCTCATCATCAGAATAGGCCATCAATATTTGATAGGTGGGTGTCCCGACACCCAGCAACTCCACCGATCAGCTGTTCTGCAGCAGCTGAAGTAGCTCTGGCATTGGAAGAACAAAAACACCTTCTTTAATATTGATGGCTCATCATTAGAATAGGCCATCAATATCTGATCAGCAGGGGTCCAACATCCTGCACCCCTGCTGATCAACTATTTTCCAGTAGCTAGAGTAGATCTGACACCAGAAGTCAGCACCAGAACTACACAGCTCCATCCATTTAAGTACTGCTCCCACTGAGATGAATGGAAGTTGTGCTGCAGTAACCAGTTCCATCTACTACACAATGGATGGAGCTCTGTAGATCCGGCGCCGACTAATGGCTGACAGTAAATCCCTTTTAAGTATTGTTTTCCTTTAAGTGAATAGATGGTCCTCCGTTTAAATAAATAAAAATGTACATCTCGGGTTGTATTGCATTTAGTGTACAGAATATGCAATATTACTACAGGGAGTGCAGAATTATTAGGCAAGTTGTATTTTTGAGGATTAATTTTATTATTGAACAACAACCATGTTCTCAATGAACCCAAAAAACTCATTAATATCAAAGCTGAATATTTTTGGAAGTAGTTTTTAGTTTGTTTTTAGTTTTAGCTATTTTAGGGGATATCTGTGTGTGCAGGTGACTATTACTGTGCATAATTATTAGGCAACTTAACAAAAAACAAATATATACCCATTTCAATTATTTATTTTTACCAGTGAAACCAATATAACATCTCAACATTCACAAATATACATTTCTGACATTTAAAAACAAAACAAAAACAAATCAGTGACCAATATAGCCACCTTTCTTTGCAAGGACACTCAAAATCCTGCCATCCATGGATTCTGTCAGTGTTTTGATCTGTTCACCATTAACATAACGTGCAGCAGCAACCACAGCCTCCCAGACACTGTTCAGAGAGGTGTACTGTTTTCCCTCCTTGTAAATCTCACATTTGATGGTGGACCACAGGTTCTCAATGGGGTTCAGATCAGGTGAACAAGGAGGCCATGTCATTAGATTTTCTTCTTTTATACCCTTTCTTGCCAGCCACGCTGTGGAGTACTTGGACGCATGTGATGGAGCATTGTCCTGCATGAAAATCATGTTTTTCTTGAAGGATGCAGACTTCTTCCTGTACCACTGCTTGAAGAAGGTGTCTTCCAGAAACTGTCAGTAGGACTGGGAGTTGAGCTTGACTCCATCCTCAACCCGAAAAGGCCCCACAAGCTCATCTTTGATGATACCAGCCCAAACCAGTACTCCACCTCCACCTTGCTGGCGTCTGAGTCGGACTGGAGCTCTCTGCCCTTTACCAATCCAGCCACGGGCCCATCCATCTTGCCCATCAAGACTCACTCTCATTTCATCAGTCCATAAAACCTTAGAAAAATCAGTCTTGAGATATTTCTTGGCCCAGTCTTGACGTTTCAGCTTGTGTGTCTTGTTCAGTGGTGGTCGTCTTTCAGCCTTTCTTACCTTGGCCATGTCTCTGAGTATTGCACACCTTGTGCTTTTGGGCACTCCAGTGATGTTGCAGCTCTGAAATATGGCCAAACTGGTGGCAAGTGGCATCTTGGCAGCTGCACGCTTGACTTTTCTCAGTTCATGGGCAGTTATTTTGCGCCTTGGTTTTTCCACACGCTTCTTGCGACCCTGTTGACTATTTTGAATGAAACGCTTGATTGTTCGATGATCACGCTTCAGAAGCTTTGCAATTTTAAGAGTGCTGCATCCCTCTGCAAGATATCTCACTATTTTTGACTTTTCTGAGCCTGTCAAGTCCTTCTTTTGACCCATTTTGCCAAAGGAAAGGAAGTTGCCTAATAATTATGCACACCTAATATAGGGTGTTGATGTCATTAGACCACACCCCTTCTCATTACAGAGATGCACATCACCTAATATGCTTAATTGGTAGTAGGCTTTCAAGCCTATACAGCTTGGAGTAAGACAACATGCATAAAGAGGATGATGTGGTCAAAATACTCATTTGCCTAATAATTCTGCACTCCCTGTATTACTGAGGACTAGTTTGATTACAATAGTACAACATTTTAATAGATATACGTTTCATAAAACCTAAGTAACTGCAAACATTTTTAATTAAGACAACTTTGGAAAGATTGGTCAAACATGTTGGAGCTGGTCCCACCCATATTTGGCAACAGTAGATTAAAAAACGGGTTTATATCATGTATTTAATATTATTATCCTATGTCACAATCACAAAAGATGACCACATCTATAAAATTATAGTAGTGTGTCATCCAAATGTATTACACTAGAGAAGAAACCATACCACTTCCTTAAAAATAATATATATATATATATATATATATATATATATATATATACATATACACTCACCTAAAGAATTATTAGGAACACCATACTAATACGGTGTTGGACCACCTTTTGCCTTCAGAACTGCCTTAATTCTACGTGGCATTGATTCAACAAGGTGCTGATAGCATTCTTTAGAAATGTTGGCCCATATTGATAGGATAGCATCTTGCAGTTGATGGAGATTTGAGGGATGCACATCCAGGGAACGAAGCTCCCATTCCACCACATCCCAAAGATGCTCTATTGGGTTGAGATCTGGTGAGCGTGGGGGCCATTTTAGTACTGTGAACTCATTGTCATGTTCAAGAAACCAATTTGAAATGATTCGAGTTTTGTGACATGATGCATTATCCTGCTGGAAGTAGCCATCAGAGGATGGATACATGTTCTCATTCTGTTTACGCCAAATTCGGACTCTACCATTTGAATGTCTCAACAGAAATCGAGACTCATCAGACCAGGCAACATTTTTCCAGTATTCAACAGTCCAATTTTGGTGAGCTCGTGTAAATTGTAGCCTCTTTTTCCTATTTGTAGTGGAGATGAGTGGTACCCGGTGGGGTCTTCTGCTGTTGTAGCCCATCCGCCTCAAGGTTGTGCGTGTTGTGGCTTCACAAATGCTTTGCTGCATACTTCGGTTGTAACGAGTGGTTATTTTAGTCAACGTTGCTCTTTTATCAGCTTGAATCAGTCGGCCCATTCTCCTCTGACCTCTAGCATCCACAAGGCATTTTTGCCCACAGGATTGCCGCATACTGGATGTTTTTCCCTTTTCACACCATTCTTTGTAAACCCTAGAAATGGTTGTGCGTGAAAATCCCAGTAACTGAGCAGATTGTGAAATACTCAGACCGGCCTGTCTGGCACCAACAACCATGCCACGCTCAAAATTGCTTAAATCACCTTTCTTTCCCATTCTGACATTCAGTTTGGAAATCAGGAGATTGTCTTGACCAGGACCACACCCCTAAATGCATTGAAGCAACTGCCATGTGATTGGTTGACTAGATAATTGCATTAATGAGAAATAGAACAGGTGTTCCTAATAATTCTTTAGGTGAGTGTATATATATATATATATATATATATATATATATATATCATATTTATACCATACAGTGATGGTGTATGTAACGGCACCCCGGGCATAAAAGGGGGTAAAAGCCGTTTAAGAGATATTCCCTTTCTAGATTCAAAGGCAGCTACTAAAGACACCAATCTCCCGAACTGGAAACCATATGAATGCTGCATACAGCTGAATAGGAAAAACCATAGGAAAGGTTTACACTCCTAGCAGCCGAACTGGAACAGCATACAATAAATCCCCCCAAGAACGAGACCAAGCTCTGTGTTGAGGGTAAATCAGAATCTCTCTTTACTGAGGGCTACCTGTCCATATTTATGCAGGTCCCCATCTGGTGGACACTCCCCTAAGGGGACCAGATGGAAGACTGTGACACAGGACAGATAAGCAGCAATTCAGGATACACAGACACAATACATCCCCTAAATGCATCCTGGTTTCCTCCTCTCTGCCCTAGAGACAACCGAGGAGTAATTCAATTATCTCTCAGGGCAAAGGGACATCGCCATTGTACACGTGGGGACAACAGGACAGAAATCACTATTCAAATATACAATGTCACAACCATTACAGTAAACATAGACATTTAACATATCCCCAGATAGCTCAGGTCTGAGTGCATATTATTAGGAGTAATTCAATTATCTCTCAGGACAAAGGAAAAACGCCATTGTACACGTGGGGACAACAGGACAGAAATCACTATTCAAATATACAATGTCACAACCATTACAGTAAACACAGACATTTAACATATCCCCAGATAGCTCAGGTCTGAGTGCATTTTATTAGGTGAATGGCACTCAGACTACACGAATACAGTAGAATCGCCATGGAGCCAAATTCTTTCACATAGTCTTTCATTATCTGAATGGGCTCCATGGCATAGCTATCTGGGGTATCACTGTTCAAATAGGGCAAGTACCAAATGACCCGGCTTTCATGTCTTTGCAGGGGAAAATCAAGCGTTTCAACATGGGGCCATAGTCTAAAGGGAGCAGGTGAGAAACCAGGCTTCTCCAATGCAACCTGGCGAGATTTATCTCGTCACAGTGTATTTATATAATATGGTGCTCAATGGTACTAGCATATTTTAGATTATTTGTATTGAGTAGAAATTCTAAGACCCTAGATATAAATTAAGTAGAACTTATTATTATTATTATTATTATTATTATTATTATTATTATAGCCTTCATTACTTTTTCATTCATGGTGTTAAAGCATTTTCCTAACAGTTCCTACTGTGCAATCAATACTCTGCTTGCCTGACCTCTCAAGTTATAGATCACCAGTTCAGGCAATAATTAGGAACTGGATGGGGATGCCTTTTTGTTATTTTTGCCTTATGCTCATGCATTTTTCATTGTTGTGGATGCAATAACTAAGTTAAAGGTTGAAAAATAGATTATTCTTAATAAGCTTCATATATTATTAGTGCAGGATTGCTGTAAGGCTGTGCGTTGAGTCTCTAAATAAGTTTTCACAGAGAGTAGTGCATAAACTCAATCATATTTCAGCTGTTGTATTAAATAGAACAACATATTTCATTCTTTTTGGTTTAATAGTCACAGTGCTACATTGAATATCTGACTGTCTTTTCAGTTTAAAGAGTCTACTTGGAGAATCTCTAACTGAGCCTTACTAAGGAGCATCTGTTATCAGTCTTCAGTGTTGTACTGAGCGCTGAAGACGTCTGTATGTAACAAGTCCAATAGGAAGGGTGATGGGCCTTGTTAGGGCACATATTCAAGATCAGGTATTGGGTTAGTGGCAAGAAGCAGGCTGGAAGCTTCTGTATGTTACACATAGTCGTCATCAGCGCTCAGTAGAACTTAAGACTGAAGACAGACTTTCCTTTGCAACACTTAGCTTTGCACCCTGTTACTCCCTGTTTTGTAGAACAAAGAAACATATTTTCCTAATAAACTATATCACAAAAATCTCAACACTTTATAAAAAATGAACTGATTTGACAGTTACACTTTAAAAGTTGCAAATACTGTGTTTGCAGCTTTTTAAACACCACTTGCAAGAAACATTGTTGCAAGTGGCGTCTTTACGCTGCCCTCCACACTTTCCTGAAAAAGGGGGTGTTACAAGGGTGGGGGCGAGGCATCAGCCTGACACATTTATCTTCATTTGTGCCAGTTTTCATTTGTGCAGCTATGTCATAGAGTTCCATTCTGCAGCACAGACTGCCAAAGGATGCGTGTAATTTATGTTATGTCATACGCCGAACTTTGATAAATCGCCACCTTTATTTGCATTCACTTTAAAGGGGTTGTCTGATTTCATGATATTGATGCCCTATCCTCGGGATAGGTCATCAATATCAGATCAGTGGGAGTCCGACTACTGGCAGCCATGCTGATGAACTGTTTGAAGGGGCTACGGTGCTTGCGTGAGTTCCTCGTCCCCTCCATTGTTTACCTTCATGCCGGCTCGATTGTAGTGGCTGTGCAGTGTAATTACAGCTGTTCTTCCTATTCAAGTGAATGAGACGGGAGAAGAAGCTGTAATCACGTGGCAACATCACTACAAAGTAGATGGCGTGTGGGTAAACATTAAAAGGGATGCAGAACTTGCAGGAGCCCAGCAACCCCTCCAAAAAGCTGATCAGCGGAGGAAACTTGGCACACCTGAAAACACTGCACCGACTGTAAGAATTTACTCGCACTGCCACAGTTATGTTTGGGATCTGTATATTTAGCATAAAAAATCCCATCAGCGAAGCATTTCTCCCAAAAAACACATTCTAAATGTTCCTGTTATCCCTAATAGTAAGCTGGCTCCAGTAAGTAAACAGTTAAATCGCTCCTGTTATGGGTGTGCATGGCTGTTCCTGTATCTCAAACATGTACTTAATGTTAGTGATGTTTTACTGTTTTATAAGTAAATGTTTGTGCGGTCAGCAGTGAACTCCCAGCCGTGTGTATAAAATAATTGTTACAGCCAGGCGGGACTGTCTGTAAAATGTGCGCACTGTAAGCACTGCCCTAGTGTGAGATACCCAAAGTGGCATCACAGCGAGCCCAGTAAATATCAGCTAGGGAGCACCCATACTTAGGGTTTCCACACATGCTATGTCCTTGGTGATATTCCATTCATTTTTGGTGACAAAGTACATCACTCAAAAAATCTGAAACGTGGCAGATGCTGAGTAATCTAAATGAAATATTTATCTAGTTTTGCATGAATTTCCAATCAGTTTTAATCATTAGAAAAAAAGGAAACACAAAAACGGTAGCATGAAATCAGCCATAGCCCAAAAATACTTCCATAGGAGTCCCACTTTTCTGCAGTGCCTTAATAGAGGGTTTTATAATGCTCCTTGAATCCGACAAAAATATTATAGGTGGATTCAAGAGGTTGTCACTTGTCAACAACCCTGTCCAATTGTTCTATTGGGCCATATGGATGTCAATGGGGAAGGAGCCCCCCTCTATGAGAACGGAGAGCCACTTTTATTGAGATAACTCCTTTCTTTCCGTATGTTTTTTCATAATAACCTCTAACAATGTCATTTGAAAGGATAATTACCTGTTTTAACTTGTAGAAAAGTGACCTATCTGATTTCTCCAGTCAAAAGTATGGGGAGCTAGGTGATAGCCTCTGTGGAAGTTCTGTTTAAAGGTGTCTTCTAAGAGTTTTTTTTACTGATGACCTATCCTCAGGATCCCGGGTGTCAGAGGATAGATCATCTGTAAAAAAAAAAAAACTCTCGGAAACCTCATTTAAAGGAGTTTTCCAGGATCAGAATATTGATGGTCTGCCCTCAAGATAGGACATCAATATCATATCAGTGGGGGTCCGACTCAGCACCCCTGCCAATAACCTGTATGAAGCGGCTGCAACACTTTTGTGAGCATTGCGGCCTCTTCATAGTTTACATCGGTCCGTTTACCTGCACGCCATCTACTAAATAGCAGCTCTGCAGAATATTGCACCTTTGTCCCACTTAAGTGAAAGGGATGAAGCTGCAATACCCTGCACCACTGAAGCAGGCAGGCCGAGGTAAACTATGAAGAGGTCAAAGTGCTCAAACAAGTGCTGCAGCCTCTTCATATAGCTGATTGGCGGGGGTCCTGAGAGTTAAACCCCACTCATCTGATTTTGATGGCTTATACTAAGACATACTGATAGGGAATTTAGATTGTGAGCTCCACGGGGGACAGTGAATGATGACAATGTCTGTCTAGCGCTGTGGAATATGTGGAATATGTTGGTGCTTCTGTATAAATGCAAGTAAAATAAATGATCATATTAAATCGCTGGATGCACTAGCTTGATGCTCAGGTGAATCAGTGCTTTGGCTTCACCATTGCAGTAAAACAACCTATAAAACAGAGATATAAACACTTCTGATTATCGTACGATTTATGCTCATCACCTTTATGATGCCCATTCTGAAAAACGCATATAATCCAAAGTAGGGCTTGACTCTTTCTGAATTAAAGGAGAATCAATATCTTGTGGCACACTGTGTGTGTCTATTGTGCTTGGAGTAGGGTTCCCACCCCATTCATGTAGAATAAAATATAACTTCCAGCCAGGGGCATAACTACCATAACGGGCAGACCATGTGACTGCTATGGGGCCCAGGGCAAGAGGGGGCCCAGTTATAGTTGGGATTATCTCCTCTTCTACAGGGGGTGAAAACTTGGTCAGGACTCTACCCTCTAAAGCAGGGGTGCACAACCCGTGGCCCGGGGGCCACATGCGGCCCTCGATACCATTCTGTGCGGCCCCCAACCATCTTGTAACAGACATGTACAGTACAGACCAAAAGTTTGGACACACCTTCTCATTCAAAGAGTTTTCTTTATTTTCATGACTATGAAGGCATCAAAACTATGAATTAACACATGTGGAATTATATACATAACAAACAAGTGTGAAACAACAGAAAATATGTCATATTCTAGGTTCTTCAAAGTAGCCACCTTTTGCTTTGATTACTGCTTTGGACTCTCTTGGCATTCTCTTGATTAACTTCAAGAGGTAGTCCCCTGAAATGCTCTTCCAACAGTCTTGAAGGAGTTCCCAGAGATGCTTAGCACTTGTTGGCCCTTTTGCCTTCACTCTGCGGTCCAGCTCACCCCAAACCATCTCGATTGGGTTCAGGTCCGGTGACTGTGGAGGCCAGGTCATCTGGCGCAGCACCCCATCACTCTCCTTCATGGTCAAATAGCTCTTACTTTCAAAGTTTTCCCAATTTTTCGGCTGACTGACTGACCTTCATTTCTTAAAGTAATGATGGCCACTCGTTTTTCTTTACTTAGCTGCTTATTTCTTGCCATAATACAAATTCTAACAGTCTATTCAGTAGGACTATCATCTGTGTATCCACCTGACTTCTCCTCAACGCAACTGATGGTCCCAACCCCATTTATAAGGCAAGAAATACCACTTATTAAACCTGACAGGGCACACCTGTGAAGTGAAAACCATTTCAGGGGACTACCTCTTGAAGCTCATCAAGAGAATGCCAAGAGTGTGCAAAGCAGTAATCAAAGCAAAAGGTAGCTACTTTGAAGAACCTAGAATATGACATATTTTCAGTTATTCAGTTATGAATATAATTCTACGTGTGTTAATTCATAGTTTTGATGCCTTCAGTGTGAATCTACAATTTTCATAGTCATGAAAATAAAGAAAACTCTTTGAATGAGAAGGTGTGTCCAAACTTTTGGTCTGTACTGTATGTCTATGTCTTGTGGCTGCTCACATGGATCTTGCATGTATATCTCCATTAGATGGGAGTACTAGAAGTGTACCTAGACATTTGATATATACTGTATGTTCAATATGCCATAAATATAGTATTTCAGTTGGTAATACCCCTTTAAGTTTTATTTTCGGCCCCTGGAATTGGTTCAGGCTGACAATGTGGCCCCCAACCAGAAATGGTTGTGCACCCCCGCAAATGAGGCAATGGGAGAAATGGCCCAAGGGTCATTGAAAAGGGTTTAGGCAGAAACCCTTCTGTCCTGTATGGGGGGCCTGGTTAGATCCTTCTCTATGAACGCCACTGCTTCCACCGCAAGTAGTTACAAGTTACAAAATCAGTGCTTTTATTGAATAGCAGCTAGACTATATTTGCAGCCACTACTAAATAAAAGCACTGATTTTGAAACTTAGAACTACTTGCACTGGAAGTTATACTTTATTCTTCATTGAATTAAAGGTTCATTGTTACTTTGGAGATGATTTACAATGCATGGCTATCTGCATCAGTATGTCCGTTACGTAGCCTCGCAAAAAAAATAGAACATGTCCTATTCTTGTCCGTTTTGTGTACAAGGATAGGCATTGTTACAATGGATGCGCAAAAAATAATGGATGCCATACGGACATCAGCGTAGATGCTTGTGTGCTGATTAGTGAAGTGTGAATGCGCGGCGGGCAATCAACACATGGCACTCCGCATGCACCGCCCACACCTGCGCGCCAGGCCGCTGCTGTGCCCAGCTCCGCTGTGCCTCGTCCTCCCCCTCCGGCTTCCTCTGCAGCCGACTCACACCCTGGGATCTGGGATTACACTCTAGCCCCCATCATCCTACATAATAAAAGCTTTGTGTGAGTGCCGTTTGTAATACTGGGCATGCGCGGCGACCTATCAGCACACAGTGCTCCACACACCGCCCGCACCTGGGCGCCGGCCCGCTGCTGTGCCCAGCTCCATCGTGCCTCCTCCTCCCCCTCCAGCTTTCTCTGCAGCCGCCTCACCCCCCGGGATCCCCATCATTATACACATATTACACTCCAACCCCCATCATTACACACATATTACACTCCAATCCCTGGAATGTAATGTGATGGAGGTTGGAGTGTAATATGTATACAATGATGGGCGTTGGAGTGTAATACGTGTGTAATGCTCCCTGCCTGTGATAGCTTCCCTCACTTGCTACTGTGTGGCCATTTCCTGACTTTGGTGGGCGGGGTTAGGGCGAAATAGGAGCGAGGAGGATGTGTCCGCTGCGGGGACTAACATGTGCCCCCTGTGCCGACAGATACCCGGGGTCCAAAATCAGAGGTCCCCAGTGCTCCCAGCTTTGTCCTCCCAGGCTCTTTGGGAGTTCTATGAACTCCAGGATGCGATGCTGCAGCAGGTACGTGTGGCCAACCAGTCGCAGGGGCAACACGTGAGGTGCACGGTGGACCGATGAGGGGCCAAATAATATAACACACAGTTCATCAGTTTACTCACGGTTAGCAGAAAGCCTCCCTGGGCTGGCAGCACAGTGTTGAGGTGCACAGCACGAAATCCTCCGGGGCACGCTCTGTGGTAGGAAGCATCAGCCAAGATGGTGGTTGAGGTGCCCTTGATGTTAGGGGTGCTTAGGGTGCTTGTTGCAGCTGAGTCCCTTGATGGTTTTTGTCGTGACGCCAGTACCGTTAATGGTGGTACAACCAGTAGTGGTAATAATGAGGTAGACAGTGGTAAGATGCAACTCACAACTTTTACTTTGGATATCTTAGGTTGCAGCAGTACAGTGGTGTTTTACACAGGCAGACACTCACCATTACAAATGTTCCTGATCATTGCCCTATTTAAAGGTGCCCAGGAATCAGCTGACAAAACAATGACATTTGTAAGCTGAACGCATCTATAATATGCCAATAAGAATTATCTTTTCTCAGGAGCACATCACCTCGTGTTAACATGGAATGAGATGCCAACAGTAATGTAAACAAACAGCAGCACAAACAATCCTAGGCAAGGAATGATCGTCCATGAGGCTGATCAGCTTGGCAAATATCTTCCCATGTCAAAGGTCCATGAATGAGCACCAATCAACTTGTTATATCATTGACCGGTGCTCCTTATGGGCAGAAATCTGACCTGTAAGGCCCTTTTATGTTTCAGACCCTCCGCCATTTTATAGCCCACATTTGCACCTGTTCTATAGATAAAGTGGAAAGGGTTAAAAAACGGGCTACAAATTAATTTAAACATGTCTATCCTAAGATAAACAGGAAAGAATGCAAGAGCAAACTAGATGGACCAGAGGGTCTTTATCTACCATCAGTCTTCTATGTTTCTGTGTTCTGCATGTTCCAAGGCACAGGCAAAGATTGCAAAGGAACCAAATGTTCCCGATAATTGCCTGATCATTGAGCATTAATCATCTTCTCTGTATGGGGAGAACAACCAGTACTGTGATCATTTGTTCCTATACAGATTAATTGTTTACCAGCAGCACAGGGGCAGACTGGGAACTTTAAGTGTCCCTGAAAAAAAAAAAAAATCTAAAGTGAAAGAAGGGGCAACACAAGTAGATGGGGCCAAAACAAGTTGGCAGGGTCAGAAATACCATAGAGCAACACAGAATACCATCCCAAAGAGCCAAATACCACAATGAAGAAGCTTGTCCCTCTATACACTGCGTGCAGAATTATTAGGCAAATGAGTATTTTGACCACATCATCCTCTTTATGCATGTTGTCTTACTCCAAGCTGTATAGGCTCGAAAGCCTACTACCAATTAAGCATATTAGGTGATGTGCATCTCTGTAATGAGAAGGGGTGTGGTCTAATGACATCAACACCCTATATTAGGTGTGCATAATTATTAGGCAACTTCCTTTCCTTTGGCAAAATGGGTCAAAAGAAGGACTTGACAGGCTCAGAAAAGTCAAAAATAGTGAGATATCTTGCAGAGGGATGTAGCACTCTTAAAATTGCAAAGCTTCTGAAGCGTGATCATCGAACAATCAAGCGTTTCATTCAAAATAGTCAACAGGGTCGCAAGAAGCGTGTGGAAAAACCAAGGCGCAAAATAACTGCCCATGAACTGAGAAAAGTCAAGCGTGCAGCTGCCAAGATGCCACTTGCCACCAGTTTGGCCATATTTCAGAGCTGCAACATCACTGGAGTGCCCAAAAGCACAAGGTGTGCAATACTCAGAGACATGGCCAAGGTAAGAAAGGCTGAAAGACGACCACCACTGAACAAGACACACAAGCTGAAACGTCAAGACTGGGCCAAGAAATATCTCAAGACTGATTTTTCTAAGGTTTTATGGACTGATGAAATGAGAGTGAGTCTTGATGGGCCAGATGGATGGGCCCGTGGCTGGATTGGTAAAGGGCAGAGAGCTCCAGTCCGACTCAGACGCCAGCAAGGTGGAGGTGGAATACTGGTTTGGGCTGGTATCATCAAAGATGAGCTTGTGGGGCCTTTTCGGGTTGAGGATGGAGTCAAGCTCAACTCCCAGTCCTACTGCCAGTTTCTGGAAGACACCTTCTTCAAGCAGTGGTACAGGAAGAAGTCTGCATCCTTCAAGAAAAACATGATTTTCATGTACGACAATGCTCCATCACACGCGTCCAAGTACTCCACAGCGTGGCTGGCAAGAAAGGGTATAAAAGAAGAAAATCTAATGACATGGCCTCCTTGTTCACCTGATCTGAACCCCATTGAGAACCTGTGGTCCATCATCAAATGTGAGATTTACAAGGAGGGAAAACAGTACACCTCTCTGAACAGTGTCTGGGAGGCTGTGGTTGCTGCTGCACGCAATGTTGATGGTGAACAGATCAAAACACTGACAGAATCCATGGATGGCAGGCTTTTGAGTGTCCTTGCAAAGAAAGGTGGCTATATTGGCCACTGATTTGTTTTTGTTTTGTTTTTGAATGTCAGAAATGTATATTTGTGAATGTTGAGATGTTATATTGGTTTCACTGGTAAAAATAAATAATTGAAATGGGTATATATTTGTTTTTTGTTAAGTTGCCTAATAATTATGCACAGTAATAGTCACCTGCACACACAGATATCCCCCTAAAATAGCTAAAACTAAAAACAAACTAAAAACTACTTCCAAAAATATTCAGCTTTGATATTAATGAGTTTTTTGGGTTCATTGAGAACATGGTTGTTGTTCAATAATAAAATTAATCCTCAAAAATACAACTTGCCTAATAATTCTGCACTCCCTGTAATGACCATTAATACCGGCCACATTCAGTTCTCCTCCTCAAATTAAGATATGGAGGAGGGGGCTTAGAGGTGAAATGTGGGCCACAGCACCAATCCAGACCTACTTTTACATGCTGCCTGGACTTCCTCTAATAATGCCCTCTATAGTGCCCCCAGTAGCATGTACCTAGCCAATGGCAGTGAGGAGCACTTGGGTGGCCCTGTGAGGCATCAGCCCACTGGGAAAATTCCCTGTAGGTCTATGGCCAGTCCGCCTCTGCTGTTTACACAGGGCGATATGCTGCCAGAAAGCAATTTTATGTGGTGTATAAGATGCAGTCTCCGACAAACGAGTGTTTGCTCATTCGTCGGGTAATCGGCTGCACCATTCACAGAGGGCAATTATCAGGAATGAGTCTGTGTAAGAGAATCCTTACTGTTCTGCAGTCAACATTTTAATTTTATTCAAACAGTTTAAGTTTTTTTAAAAGAACATTAACGCCTTCATTTGAATTGTAAAGAAACAAAAACAGAAACACAAATTAGGAGCCATAGCCATAGACAAATAGCCAGGCGTTGAAACATTTCTAAACCTATTGTTCTCGTAATCTCTAAACTCATGAGAGAGAGGGAGTAGATAAAACATCCCTCCAGAAAAAAATAAAAGTAAAATATCTAAATGGAATTTGAGGCACAACAAGATATAGAGAGAGAAGGATTTCAATGCAACTGTTACTTTTTTACTAAAAAGCAAAATTGATGAAAGAATATTGTGATCCTAGAAGTGAGACGGCACTTCAAATGTATTGTAATCTCTGCTGATGAATCTGATTTTGTAAGAGCTGATTTGAAGGGGTTGTTTCATCTGAGACATTGGTGGTACATCACTAGGATATGCCACCAATGTCAGATAAGGCCTAGAACAGGACCCCAAAGTGAACAAGAATGCACTGTGCCATCAGGACGTGCTCTATCTTCACTTGCATAGAACTTTCAAAAATAGCCAAGCGAGCGCGCCTGACTATTTTTGAAAGTCCTATAGAAATGGAGAGCACACTGCACATGCACGGCCACATCTGGATTCACCTCAATGGGATTGCCGGAAATAGCCGAGCCAGCTCTCTGCTATTTTCGGAACTCTTATAGAAGTGAATGGAGGGTGGCTGCTCTTGTGCTGTGCGTTCTCGTTCACTTTAGAGGCATCGTTCTAGAGATAGGTTTGGGTCTCATAGGTGGCATCCATACCTAGCGATATGCCTCCAATGTCTCAGATGAGACAACTCCTGTAAGGACAGTTGTAATGCAGCAGTAATGGAACATAATATGGCACCCCAATAAGTTTACTACCACTCACCACTAGAGATGTCGCGAACATAAAATTTTCCGTTCGCGAACGACGAATGCGAATTTCCGCAAATGTTCGGGCAAACCGCCATAGACTTCAATAGGCAGGCGAATTTTAAAACCCACAGGGACTCTTTCTGGCCACAATAGTGATGGAAAAGTTGTTTCAAGGGTACTAACACCTGGACTGTGGCATGCCGGAGGGGGATCCATGGCAAAACTCCCATGGAAAATTACGTAGTTGACGCAGAGTCGGGTTTTAATCCATAAATCACCTAACATTCCTAAATTGTTTGGAATAACGTGCTTTAAAACATCAGGTATGATGTTGTATCGATCAGGTAGTGTAAGGGTTACAGCCGCTTCACAGTGACAGACCAAACTATGACAGACCAAACTCCCCGTTTAACGCACCGCAAACAGTCCATTTGCACAACCGCAAACTCCCCATTTGCACAAGGTTGGATACCAAGCTAGCCATGTCACGTTCCTTGTCCTCACTGACGTCATTGAAGGTCTCTTCCTCCACCCAGCCACCTACAACACCAAGGGTCCCCAAAAGGTGACAACAAGCCCCCTGGGACACCTGCTGTGGTCTTCCACCTCCTCAAAGCCACCTTCCTCCTCTGACTCCTCTTTTTCAGACTCCTCTTTCTGCGTTGCCGCAGGTCCAGCAATCAACGACGACAAGGCTGCTTCTGGTGGTGATGGTGACCACAACTCTTCCTCTTCATGCTCATCTACGGCCTGATCCAGCACTCTTCGCAGGGCACGCTCCAGAAAAAACGCATATGGGATGAGGTCGATGATGTTGCCAGTCTGGTTTGACTGACCAGGTTTGTCACCTCCGCAAAAGGACGCATGAGCCTACAGCCATTGTGCATGAGCGTTCAGTAACGCCGCCAAAAAATACCCAGCTCCGCAGAGGCTGTCCTCTTTTTTTTAAATTAAAAAATACTGTTCTTACCAGTTTAATCTCTGTTTTGTCCCCTATCAGGGGTCGGTGTGGTGTATTGAATAGATTTTAGGAACCGGGAGATGGAAAAAGATGCTTGGTCGGTCCTCTTACTTCCAATTTGGGGCACTGCGCGTGCACCGTGCAATGTACTGTGCTACCTGATATTAGTGGTATGTTAAGTAGTACTATTCCTATCAGTTTAATCCCTGTTACATCCCCTATCAGGGGACGTGTATGGAATAGATTTTAGGAACTGGGAGATGGAAAAAGATGCTTGGTCGGTCCTCTTACTTCCAATTTGGGGCACTGCGCGTGCGCCGTGCAATTTACTGTGCTACCAGATATGAATGGTATGTTAAGTAGTACTATTCCTATCAGTTTAATCCCTGTTACGTCCCCTAACCGGGAGATGGAAAAAGATGCTTGGTTGGTCCTCTTACTTCCAATTTGGGGCACTGCGCGTGCGCTGTGCAATGTACTGTGCAATCCCAATATGACTGGTATGTTAAGTAGTACTATTCCTATCAGTTTAATCCCTGTTACGTCCCCTATCAGGGGACGTGTATGGAATAGACTTTAGACAACCGCAAAGAGTTGTCAATAGTTGACACACTCATGACATAAATTTTATTCCTCTATGCGTCAATCTTGGTGTAGTGATGACTGTGCTTGTGCGCACATTTGGGAGATTGCAGTCGTTTTTCAAAGCCTATGGTCGTGCTGAGGTAGTTCAGTGACAGTTAAGTGACCCAGAAAACAATGATTCTGCAGTGTGGGCCCATTGTTGGCCTAGTAGGCTTTAATGATCACCTTAGATGATCACAAAGAAAATTTATGTTTTTTCTATGCAAAATTATCCAGCCGATCGCTTTTGGTCTGTTCACAATGAAGCAACGACCTTATCTCATCTGGGGTGTGCCAACATTGCCATTGTCAACACACTCATAGAGGTAATCGCTTCATTGGGATACGAAGCCCCTTCACCACAACAAGGTAACGATCACGAAGGGGAATTGACACATGTATGTGCCTTTTTTTTTTGCAGCCACAGTGCAGCACCAGAGGCCAGAAAAATTAGGCATGTACACATGCCTGAAAAATTAGGTATTGTTGCAGCAACTGCTGTAGCAGCGGCCGGAAAAATTGATGTTTTCCAGGCAGAAAGTGCACTAAAACATTGCGACTTGAACCCTAGTTGGTGGCGGAGAAGTCACGCAAGTCATCCGGCATGCAGAGATTAAATACAGCAGCGTGTGGACCATTTTATAGCCCAAGGCATCTCATCAGGCCTTTTTTACTCAAATGCATCCCCCACTGTCAGTCCCTTCGGGATCCATGCCTCATTCATCTTAATAAAGGTGAGGTAATCTAGACTTTTTTGACCTAGGCGACTTCTCTTCTCAGTGACAATACCTCCTGCTGCGCTGAAGGTCCTTTCTGACAGGACACTTGAAGCGGGGCAGGCCAGAAGTTCTATCGCAAATTGGCATAGCTCAGGCCACAGGTCAAGCCTGCACACCCAGTAGTCAAGGGGTTCATCCAGGGCCAGACTGGGGATAAAAACCAGCCCTGGAAAAAGTTGCACACCAGCCCCACAGCATTGCGTCATTATTTACTTGTTTATAATAGGAGAAAGCATTCATTTTAAAACACGTGTGTAAACACGAATATGAACTTTGCCCCACAATAGCTCTTTTGTAGAACCCCCATAAAAACTTACAATTACTTGACTTGGCCCTTGGGGATCTCGGACGCCACTTCAACACTTGGTCGGGGGCTCGGCGGAGCTGATGTTGTGCTTTATACTAATGAGAAAGATTTCATAATAAGGATATGGAAAAGGGGCAGAGGGTTAGCAGAGCAGAGAGAGGATGGTGCTGCTACTAGGGGGTCATACCATGGGGGAGTAATAAAGCCCACCATAATGCCCCCCCAGTAGTAATAATTCTCCTTATAATATGCAAAACATACCCCTTTGTAATGCCCCCAGTTGAGCTAATGTTCCCATAATGTGCCAATATAAAATACCCCTTCTCAGTGCCCCCGTAGATGACCCCCATAGTGCTCCCCCCCTTCCCCATAGTACCCACCATACTGTGTCCCAGTATAAAATGCCCCTATACAGAGCCCCCCATATAAAATATCTTCTTTTTAGCCTCAGTAGATGCCCCTATAGTGCCCCCCAATAATCTGCAGTAAGATGTGCCCCCATAGATGCCCCAAATCATGTGCCAGTAATAAGAGCCCCCCACCATCATGTGCCAGTAGCCAGAGCCCCCCATATCATGTGCCAGTAGCCAGAGTGCCCCCAATCATGTGCCAGAAATAAGAGCCCCCCACCATCATGTGCCAGTAGCCAGAGCCCCCCATATCATGTGCCAGTAGCCAGAGCCCCCCCCATATCATGTGCCAGTAGCCAGAGCCCCCCCATATCATGTGCCAGTAGCCAGAGCCCCCCCATTATCATGTGCCAGTAGCCAGAGTGCCCCCATATCATCATGTGCCAGTAGCCAGAGTGCCCCCATATCATCATATGCCAGTAGCCAGAGTGCCCCCATATCATCATGTGCCAGTAGCCAGAGTGCCCCCATATCATGTGCCAGTAGCCCCCCCATATCATGTGCCAGTAGCCCCCCCATATCATGTGCCAGTAGCCCCCCCATATCATGTGCCAGTAGCCCCCCCATATCATGTGCCAGTAGCCCCCCTTATCATGTGCCAGCCCAGTAGCCCCCCTTATCATGTGCCAGCCCAGTAGTCCCCCCTTATCATGTGCCAGCCCAGCCCAGTAGCCCCCCTTATGTGCCAGCCCAGCCCAGTAGTCCCCCCTTATCATGTGCCAGCCCAGCCCAGTAGTCCCCCCATTATCATGTGCCAGCCCAGCCCAGTAGCCCCCCTTATCATGTGCCTGCCCAGTATTGTACCTATATTAAAAAAAAAAAAAAAAAAAAGAATACACTTATACTTACCTCCAGCAATGTGATGCGATGCAGGCCGCCTCTTCCGTCTGTGTCCCTCGTTATACGGCAGTCAGGCGACGCGATGACGTCATCGCGCCGCCTGCACCGGCCTCTGATAGGTTGCCAGCACTAGGCCGGCAGCCTATCAGAGGAACAGGAGGGGACACACCTCTCCCTCCTCTGCCGCAGCACAGGCATCTGTATTGCCGTCCTGAGGACGGCAATACAGATGACTATGGAGATGAGCGCTTCCGCAATGGAAGCGCTCATCTCCTGCTCTGCCCTGCCGCCGGCCGCGGCCGCCCCCACTTGTCACCAGGGCCGCGGCCTTGCGGCACTCAGGCTTGCCGGCCCACCGGGAAATTTCCCGGTATGCCGGCAGGCCAGTCCGGCCCTGGGTTCATCGCTCCTCAGAGTGTCGATATCTGCAGTTAAGGCGAGGTAGTCTGCTACCTGTCGGTCGAGTCGTTCTCTGAGGGTGGACCCCGAAGGGCTGTGGCGATGCGTAGGACTTAAAAAGCTCTGCATGTCCTCCATCAACAACACGTCTGTAAAGCGTCCTGTCCTTGCCGGCGTAGTCGTGGTAGGAGGAGGATTACTTTCACCTCTTCTCCTGTTAGATTCCCGTTGTGCTGTGACATCACCCTTATACGCTGTGTAAAGCATACTTTTTAACTTGTTTTGTAACTGCTGCATCCTTTCCGACTTCCGGTAAGTCGGTAACATTTCAGCCACTTTCTGCTTATACCGGGGGTCTAGTAGCGTGGCCACCCAGTACAGGTCGTTCTCCTTCAGCCTTTTTAATACGAGGGTCCCTCAACAGGCATGACAGCATGAAAGACCCCATTTGCACAAGGTTGGATGCCGAGCTACTCATGTCCCGTTCCTCGTCCTCACTGATGTCATTGAAGGTCTGTTCTTCCCCCCAGCCACCTACAACACCACGGGTACCAGATAGGTGAAAATGAGCACCCTGGGATGCCTGCTGTGGTTGGTCTTCCTCCTCCTCAAAGCCACATTCCTTCTCTGACTCCTCTTCTTTAGACTCCTCTTCCAGCGTTGCCGCAGGTCCAGCAAGCGATGCTGATAAGGCTGTTTCTGGTGGTGATGTAGACCAAAACTCTTCCTCTTCACGCTCATATACGGCCTGATCCAGCACTCTTCGCAGGGCACGCTCCAGGAAGAAAACAAATGGGATGATGTGGCTGATAGTGCCTTCGGTGCGACTGACTAGGTTTGTCACCTCCTCAAAAGGATGCATGAGCCTACAGGCCCTGCGCATGAGCGGCCAGTAACGTGGCAAAAAAATACCCAGCTCCGCAGAGGCTGTCCTAGCACCCTGGTCATACAAATACTCGTTGACGGCTTTTTCTTGTTGGAGCAGGCGGTCGAACATTACGAGTGTTGAATTCCAATGTGGAATCGCAAATCAAGCGCCTCACTGGCATGTTGTTTCGGCGCTGAATATCTGAAAAGTGCGCCATGGCCGTGTAGGAAAGACTGAAATGGCCACACACCTTCCTGGCCTGCTTGAGGACGTCCTGTAAGCCTGGGTACTTATGCACAAAGCGTTGTACGATCAGATTCAACATATGTGCCATGCACGGCACATGTGTCAACTTGCCTAAATTCAATGCCGCCAACAAATTGCTTCCGTTGTCACACACCACTTTGCCGATCTCCAGTTGGTGCGGAGTCAGCCACTGATCCACCTGTGCGTTCAGGGCGGACAGGAGTGCTGGTCCGGTGTGACTCTCTGCTTTCAGGCAAGTCAACCCCAAGACGGCGTGACACTGTCGTATCCGGGATGTGGAATAGCCCCTGGGGAGCTGGGGGGGTGCAGTTGATGTGGAGTAAGACGCAGCAGCAGAAGAGGACTCAGCCGAGGAGGTTAGCGAAGAGGATGGAGTAGGAGGAGTAGAGTAGGTGGCAGCAGGCCTGCCTGCAAGTCATGGCAGTGTCACCAACTCCTCTGCAGAGCCACGCATTCCATGCTTGGCAGCCGTCAGCAGGTTTACCCAATGCGCAGTGTACGTGATATACCTGCCCTGACCGTGCTTTACAGACCAGGTATCAGTGGTCAGATGGACCCTTGCCCCAACACTGTGTGCCAGACATGCCATGACTTCCTTTTCCACAATAGAGTACAGGTTGGGGATTGCCTTTTGTGAAAAGAAATTTCGGCCGGGTAGCTACAAATTTTTTGAAGGCCTCAGACTCCACCAGCTTGTATGGTAAAAGCTGACGGGCTAAGAGTTCCGACAAGCCAGCTGTCAGACGCCGGGCAAGGGGGTGACTCTGTGACATTGGCTTCTTACGCTCAAACATTTCCTTGACAGACACCTGACTGTGGGCAGATGAGCAGGAACTGCTGAAGGTGAGAGGCGGAGTGGCGGATGTTTGAGAGAGGGCAAGGAGGACAGCAGTGGTTGACGTGGCTGAAGATGCTGGACCAGGAGGAGGGTGGTGACTTTGAGTTTGTGTGCTGCTTGTACTCATCATGTGTTGATCCCATAGGCGTTTGTGATGTGAGATCATGTGCCTTCGCAAAGCAGTTGTACCTAGGTGGGTGTTGGACTTCCCACGACTCAGTTTCTATTGGCACAGGTTGCAAATGGCATCGCTGTTATCAGAGGCAGACACAAAAAAAATGCCACACTGCTGAGCTTTGCAATGACGGCATTATGGTTGTGGCAACAGCATGCGTTGATTGGCGTGCTGTCTGGCTGACCCCGGGTGCCGATACATGCTGTCTGACTGTGCCACTAGCTCCTTGCGACGACCTCCCCCTGCTTCCAACTCGTCTCCTACTCCTCTCTGTCTCCCCATCTGAACTTTCCCCCTGTTCTTCTTCTCTTCGAGCGGGCACCCACGTGACATCCACGGACACATCGTCATCATCAACCGCTTCACTTGTATCTGACAACTCAGCAAAGGAAGCAGCGGGTACAACATCATCATCATCACACTGTACGTCCATGTGTGTAATGCTGCCTGACTCAGACATATCCCTGTTATCTACATCCTCTGGCAATAATGGTTGCGCATCACTCATTTCTTCCAACTGATGTGTAAATAACTCCTCTGACAGATCAAGTGAAGCAGCTGTGGTGCTAGTGTTGGTGGTGGCAGCAGGCGGGCGAGTGGTAACTTGAGAGGTGCCCGAAGCTGAGCTGGAGGAGGATGGTGCATCAAGGATCCGAGCGGAAGCTGTAGAAGATTGGGTGTCCTGTGTAAGCCAGTCAACTATGTCCTCAGAACTTTTCGAGTTCAGGGTACGTGGCCTCTGAACACTTGGCATTATTCTAGGGCCAAAGGAAATCACAGCACCACGACCACGACGGCCCCTGCGGGGTGGCCTGCCTCTGCCTGTCATTTTTTTTCTGATTAGTTGTACTATGCGTGCAAGCTACTGTGACACCAGATATAAGTGGTGCAACTGGGCACTGGCAGTAGTGGGCACAGTACACGCTGTAGGCCTGACACACACGCTTGCAGGCAACTGCAATTATATTACAGTTTAAAAATTGTTTTTAATTTTTAAATGCAAGCTACTGTGACACCAGATATGAGTGGTGCAACTGGGCACTGGCAGTAGTAGGCACAGTACACGCTGTGGGCCTGACACACACGCTGGCAGGCAACTGCAATTAGATTACAGAGAAAAAGAAAAAAAAAGCAGACTGATGTACTAGCCCTAAAAGCCCTAAACAGCAGATCAGATGAGTCTTTGAGGACTGGAGTGGACACTGAATACACTAGCCTAGTTATCGATTTCCCTATTAAATCAGCAGCAGCTGCACTGACCCTCCTCTCACTAACACTGCAGCCTCCGAATGAATCTAAGATGGATGCTGTCCTTGCTTTTTGATAGGATGTGGGAGGGTCTGGGAGGGAGGGTATGCTGCTGATTGGCTGGAATGTGTCTGCTGACTGTGAGGTACAGGGTCAAAGTTTGCTCAATGATGACGTATAGGGGGCGCCGCAAACAAGCGATGTTCGCCGGGAACTGTTCGCCGGCGAATAGTTCGGGACATCTCTACTCACCACCCTTACAACGCCTTGATCAAGGAATGCACAAGCCATACAGCAATGTGTTGTCCTCACCTTCTCTGACTGCACCAAGGCAGATATCCATTTAGTCTCTGCATTTAGCATAGCACAACTCCAGCACAAATCCATAATAAATATGACAAAGGTCAGCATAGAAAGGGTGTCCCATGCACCAGACACTTAGAGCCTCCTGTCTGCTGAGTATTATGAGTACTGTTATGAGGTCTTAAAGGGAACCTGTCATGTTGTATGAACAGTCCTATCTGCAGACAGAATATTATGTGGGACATAGTCAATATAACTTTTAATGTATTCATTTAAACCTCTGCGGTCCTACTCTGTGATTGACAGCTATATCTGTATGACTGTGGTTATCACTCACTGGATTCCTAAACAGTTCTGATCTTCGAAGCGGGAAGAGTCGATTTAGATCTACTGTGCAAGTGCCAGTTGAACTCTCGCCTGCGCACGTGTGAGATTTCAGGCTGAGCATTGGGACAGTGATGATGCCTGGTCCTGTCAATCACAAGTGACTAAGACATAATGCAGAGGTGAAGCAGTGCTCCAAGGGGCTAGGCCTGCTCTCATTAGCATAACAAATAAAAGTAGGAATTTCTCAATAAAGAAAGATAGGACCACGGCAAGTACTCAGCATGATCAACCCTACCAGATAGTAAGCCTGCTTTACTAGGCTTGATCATGCTGCCAGATGCTCTGTAATATTTGGATTTCTGCTGTGGATCTTGTAGTAAAATACATGTTGGCTTTTCATTATGCAACTAATTTTAGAAAAAATGACCCAGAATATTTTTGAAAATGAACCTAAATCAATAGCCAAAGGCTACACAAACTCAGTTTTAGGTCTAATAATTTATTCTCTATCTATTTAAAAAAAATATTACTTCCATTATATCCTTTTAAAATAAACACAGGACCGAATAATATATCTTTATATCCCTCTGTGTTATCTTTTCTCAAAAGCCTTCAATAATAAAACATCAAAAGACATTAGTGTGTTGTTTGATTTCTCGCTTTTTTGATAGTATTATACTCAGGTATGGATATATTACAGTGGCGATTGTGTTACTTTTCACACAACACCGCTATAGTAATAACAAATATTAGCAGCTGCTTTATTTTCTAAGTGTGCTGAGAATCAATCCTTCTCTATTAGCAACATTATTTGTCATTTCGAAGATAGTTTGTTGCACCATCCGATTCACTTAGTTTCCATTTGCTTTCTCAGTATCACAGCTGCTACTCTAATATTAAATCCCTGCTTCACCTGGGCTAGCTTTTTAGAAACAATCTGTTTCCTAAGTATCCTCATTCATAGTTTTCAATCCTGTTTCTCACAGTTAGATTGTGGGGGACGCCTGCAGGTCATCCCCCTTGTTTAACAACACTAATGTTTTTGTATTTAAAAGGAAAAAAAAAAAAAGCTCCCCCGACATGTTTCACCACGTATGTGGCATCTTCAGGGGTTAGGAAAATAAATAATTAGGCCTAAAACAGAAGTTGTATAGCTTTTGGCTATTGATTAAGGTTCATTGTGCAACTCCAGCAGGTCTGAACATAGCCTTATAGTGCCTTACATTCCAGGTAAACACCACAATCTAAGCCCATAGATGTTTATTTATTCAGTTCAAATTTAAAGGGCATCTGTCAGCAGATTTGTAGCTATGAAACTGGCTGACCTGTTATATGGGCGCTTGGCAGCTGAAGGCATCTGTGTTGGTCCCATGTTCATATGTGCCTGCATTGCTGAGAAAAATGAAGTTTTAATATATGCAAATGAGCCTCTAGGAGTATTGTGGGCGTGGCTGTTATGCCTAGAGGCTCTGCTCTCTCTTCAACTGCCATGCCCCTTGTACTTTGATTGACAGAGTCAGGGATTGTAAAGTTGATGATGTCTGGTCCTGACTTCTCCTAAAGTATCCAACACAGGCACAGTAGAGGAAAGAGGCTTGCAGTACAGAAGAGATGTAGCTAAAGCCTCTGGGGGTGAAACTATGCAAACACGATCTCCTGCCAGCAAACAACGAGTCTGTATGGTGTATAGTGATGGCATTAGGGATCGCCCCTCCCCATACTGTGGAGGAGATCGCTTAATGTAAATGCAGCAGTCTCCTCCACTAGCGATCAGCAGATTGTCGGGAAGGAACGCTGTAAAGGAACATGTACATACTTCTCCTGCTCTGCCGCTGCAATTGCGACTGGATGTCCCTGTTGCACCAAGAGTCTCTTAAAACTATTAAAACATCATTTTTCTCAGCAATGCAAGCACATACAGTCAGGTCCATAAATATTGGGACATCAACACAATTCTAACATTTTTGGCTCTCTACACCACCACACTGGATTTGAAATGAAACGAACAAGATGTGTTTTAACTGCAGACTGTCAGCTTTAATTTGAGGGTATTTACATCCAAATCAGGTGAACGGTGTAGGAATTACAACAGTTTGCATATGTGCCTCCCACTTGTTAAGGGACCAAAAGTAATGGGACATAATAATCATAAATCAAACTTTCAATTTTTAATACTTGGTTGCAAATCCTTTGCAGTCAATTACAGCCTGAAGTCTGGAACGCATAGACATCACCAGGCGCTGGGTTTCATCCCTGGTGATGCTCTGCCAGGCCTCTACTGCAACTGTCTTCAGTTCCTGCTTGTTCTTGGGGCATTTTCCCTTCAGTTTTGTCTTCGGCAAGTGAAATGCATGCTCAATCGGATTCAGGTCCGGTGATTGACTTGGCCATTGCATAACATTCAACTTCTTTCCCTTAAAAAACTCTTTGGCTGTTTTTGCAGTATGCTTTAAGTCATTGTCCATCTGCACTGTGAAGCGCATTCAATGAGTTCTGAAGCATTTGGATGAATATGAGCAGATAATATTGCCCGAAACACTTTAGAATTCATCCTCCTGCTTTTGTCAGCAGTCACATCATCAATAAATACAAGAGAACCAGTTTCATTGGCAGCCATACATGCCCACGCCATGACACTACCACCAACATGCTTCACTAATGAGGTGGTATGCTTAGGATCATGAGCAGTTCCTTTCCTTCTCCATACTCCTCTCTTCCCAACACTCTGGTACAAGTTGATCTTGGTCTCATCTGTCCATAAGATGTTGTTCCAGAACTGTGAAGGCCTTTTTAGATGTCGTTTGGCAAACTCTTATCTGACCTTCCTGTTTTTGAGGCTCACCAATGGTTTACATCTTGTGGTCAACCCTCTGTTTTCACTCTGGTGAAGTCTTCTCTTGATTGTTGACTTTAACACACATACAACTACCTCCTGGAGAGTGTTGTTGATCTGGCCAACTGTTGTGAAGGGTGTTTTCCTCACCAGGGAAAGAATTCTTCGGTCATCCACCACAGTTGTTTTCCGTGGTCTTCCGGGTCTTTTGGTGTTGCTGAGCTCACCGGTGCGTTCCTTCTTTTTAAGAACGTTCTAAACAGTTATTTTGGCCAAGCCTAATGTTTTTGCTATCTCTCTGATGTTTTTTTTTTTTTTTTTCAGCCTAATGATGGCTTGCTTGACAGATAGTGACAGCTCTTTGGATCTCATCTTGAGAGTTGACAGCAACAGATTCCAAATGCAAATAGCACACTTGAAATGAACTCTGGACCTTTTATCTGCTCATTGTAATTGGGATAATTCACCGTTCACCTGATTTGGATGTAAATACCCTCAAATTAAAGCTGACAGTCTGCAGGTAAAGCACATTTTGTTTGTTTCATTTCTAATCCATTGTGGTGGTGTATAGAGCCAAAAATGTTACAATTGTGTCGATGTCCCAATATTTATGGACCTGACAGTATGAACATGGGACCAACACAGATGCCTTCAGCACATGCTCATGCAACTGTTCAGCCAATTTCATAAGTACAAATCTGCTGACAGATGCCCTTTAACAGCTTTCATATAATCTTACACTTGTTTGGGGATTAGAGTTATTCAATGTTTTTTTGGGAGTTATATATTGATGATCTGTCCTCTGGGAGTTATATATTGATATCTGATAGTTGCGCTCTGACTTCCAGAACCCTTGGCTAACAGCTGTTTGAAGAGGCCTCAGGTAAGCGGCTTCTTCCTAGGCCTGCGACCTTACATCCATCAGTCACATGGCCTTTCAGCAGCATTTAACCCCTTAGGGACCAGCCTGTTTTGGCCTTACTGACCAAGCATTTTTCTTCCTTTTTTTCATCGTCGCGTTCCAAGAGCTATAACTTTTTTTATTTTTCCGTCTATATTGCTTATGAGGGCTTGTTTTTTGTGGGACAAGTTGTAGTTTTTAATGGCGCCATTTTGGGGTACACATAACTTTCTGATTGACTTTTATTAACTCTTTCTGGGAGGAAGATGGGGAAAACACCAATACCACTGCGTTTTTACGTTATAAATTTTACAGCGTTCATTTTTTTTATAAATAATATCTTTATTCTCTGGGTCAGTACGATTACAGTGATACCAAATACATATATTTTTTTTTACATTTTACTACTTTTTTTTGCAATAAAACACCTTTTTTAAGAGAAAAAAATATTTTTGCATTGCCTCGTCCCAAGACCCATAACTTTTTTATTTCTCTTTCTATGGAGTTGTGTGAGGGCTTAATTTTTGCAGGACGACTTGTATTTTTCATTGGTATGATTTTTGAGTAAATGGCGCTTTTTTATCGCTTGTTATGAAGTTTTTTCTGGGGCAACTAAGAATAAATTCTGTCTTTTTTTTATTTATTTTTTTACAGCGTTCACCGTAGGGGATAATTTACATGATATTTTTGTAGTCTTGGTCATTACGGAGGCGGCAATACCAAACATATGGGAAGATCTTTTTTGCAATTTTTTTCATTTAAAAGCTTATTTTTAATGGGAAAAAAAGCTTAATATTTTTTTTATTGAAAAAATGAGTTGTTTTTTTACTTTTATTTACCACTTCTTAGTCCCACAAGGGGACTATAACAGATAGTATTTTGATTGTTTTTAAAATGCAATGTACTATTCCTATAATGCATTGCATTTTGATGGCAATGCTATTCTAACATTGACCAGAGAGGCGCAGCCTGCTGGAAATTACTGAAGGCTGGTCTGGGGCCTACATCAGAGTCCTTCCAGCCTTCACACACATCAGCACCCCGCGGTCGCATTTGCGGGGTGCCAATGGTAGACAGAGGGAGTCCGTTCTCTCTGTTAGCACTTTACATGTGGTGAGTGCCATTGCCCGTGGAATGTAAAGTGTTAAACAGCCCGGATAGGCACTCCTGCCGGTCCGGGCTATTTGAGCAGGGCCGCGGCTCTCATGTGAGAGCCGGGTCCCCACTCCCCGCTGCGCGGGGGACCCGTGCATCGCTTAGACTAAGCCGCCGTTAAAAAGTGGCGGCCCAGCCTAAGGCCCCTTAGTGACCACCGTAAAAACATGTATGGGTGGTCACTAAGGGGTTAAGTGAATGGAAATTAGCCACAATACCAAGGGTAGCCACCATAGAATATACAGAACTTTACTTGGTATACTGTGAGGAGGCCATAGCACTCATCTGAGCGCCACAGTGCCTTCCAGCAGCTGATTGGAGGGGGAATAGGGTGTTAGACCCTACCGATCAGATACTGATGACCTATCTTGAGGATAGCACATCTATATATAACTCCTGGAAAATCCCTTAACCATTATGTTACAGTTCCCCTAACTTCAGTTTTAGCTTGAGAAATTGTTACAGGAAAGTATTTAGTAGACAGTCTAACGTTATTGGGTGTTATATTAAGTAAAATATGTATGAGGTTGGTTTTTCCAAAGATGGCTTTATTGCTTTACAGTCACTCGAGATTACAGTGCCATGAAGCATTTCCTGTCAAGATGTAAATTATCTGAGGACTTCTGGAAGTTTGTACCAACTGTGCAATTTTTTTCAAATTAATGTGACATGTGAGCTCTTGTAAGTAGAGACAAGCAGCACTAGTGGTCATCTTTCATGATGTTCAGTTTATGCTCCTTTTGACAACTACAGTAACCACACAAAATACATTTCAAGATCCAAAATACATTGTACAAGGGCAACAGCACCACTTTAGTGTGAGTTCAGTGGTTGAAAAATAAAAAAAGTTGCTTCTCTTCTTTTTTATTTTATCTATATCAAAGGCAAAGACATGCTTAAAGTATGGCTTACAATAGTTGGCAATGTGTACAGTGACATGCTGTGATTCAGCACCTCACTGCTGCAGCCAATCACTGTCCTCAGCTGTAGACTGCTGAGATCAGTGATTGACTGCCAATTTTGGCTGGATCAGCCGACCATCTAATGTGTATGGCAGCCTCAAAATCAGGCTGACAGTTATCTCATATGTTTGGCTGGCTTTAGGATCTAAGTTGAATTCACATCATGTTTTGTGAACATGTCCAGTGTATGCGCCAGGAAGACTCATGGCACATACACCAAACTTAGCCACAACCCCCTATTTACACAACATATAACTCCATTGGAAGGCTAGAAAGCAATCTGAACAGTCTTAAAGGGGTTTTCAGGATTTAAACATTGATAGCCTATCCTCAAGATAGGCCACCAATGCCACCATCAGCAGTGTCTCCCCCTGGCATTCAGAACATGGGCACACTGGGCCAATTCAAATGTGCTTCCTCCATTCACCACATTTTTGAGTTCTATTCTCTAAACAAAGGAGAAGGCGGAAGCCGTAATAAATGACTTCTGTCTTCTCCTCAGGGTCTCTGACAGCTGGAGACCCAATCTAATAGACCCCAGGTAGTTTGGCGCCCAGGGCTACTGTCCTCCCTGGCTTCCCCTCCTCCACCTTATGCCACTGCTGACCACCTCTAGGTGGGAGGAGGTCAGGTGGGAAAGAGTGAGCCTTCTGAGATGGAAACACTACTCTAATGTCTAACATTAATGACTATCCCGGTAATATAGTACATTGCAGCTACTGTCTACACATATGGCATATGATCAGATTATCTTGTTCCTGGCAGACAGCAGAGGATATTTAAAACCGATTAAATACTGTACAAAGCTTCTATGTAAAGAGTGGAGATGATTTCATTTAAAAGTATTGAACAACATATATTTCTGTCGAAACGCAGCTTGGTTTGGAAATACTAAGAAGGGGCATTGGTTCATTTTAGAAACCATGTTTTTTCCACGGAAAGACAGCTAAAAATAAATGTATCGGATGGACCGTAAGCCACTTATGTTGCCTCTTTCAGCGCCAGATACTAAATCCAGCTAAGTGGATTAGACAGAATATTGGAGAGTTAAATATAAAGCATTGGCAGGGGGTGGCCAACTCCAGCTCACTTCTTAACCTCTCCCCTGCAACTCACATATTCCTGGATATTTCTTTATTGGTCACTTCACTTGTTGAGTATCTAATTTGGTTTTTTTCACCCTTGGGTGTTTACTTTCCCATAGCGAGTCTAGGATACTTGTAATAGTGACAGAGTAAGCTGGCATGGGAGAAAAACATTCTCATGTGTCTGTGTCCCTAAATATCACAATGCTGATCTGGGGCTGGCACCGAATTAGTGTTGCTCACAGCTGGCAGGGAAAAGCGGTGCACATGGAAACAATTGGTCTTGAGATGCAAATTAACCTTTAAAGGGGTTTTCAAGTAAAAATTATTTTTTTTAATGGGCATTCGTCAGCAGATTTGTACCTATAAAATTGGCTAACCTGTTTCATGTCCGCTTGGCAGCTGAAGACAACTATGTTGGTCTCATCTAGGAGCAACGGGGGCGTTGCCGTCACCCCTAGAGGCTCCTCACTCTCTGTAACTGCCGTGCCCTGACCTCTTTAGAGCTAGGCGTGATCTTGTTTACACTGCCTGGCTCTGACAATCGATGTGCAGAGAGAACAGAGCCTCAAGGTGTAATGGCAACGTCCTCATTGCTTATAGATTCTAATTTGCATATATTAAAAAATTATTTTTCTTAGCTATGTGGGCACATATGAACATAGGACCAAAACAGATGCCATCAGCTACCAAGCGCACATGCAACAGGTCAGCCAGTTTCATAGGTAGAAATCTGTTGATAGATGCCCTTTAACAAGTTCCTGCTGCATTGCCCCTGAAACAGAAGATTCATACTTACCCGCTCCATGCTGCTCCAGTGGTCCACGCTGCCTCCGCGATCTCCATCGTCAGTCCCGGTTTACATCTGGCTGGCTATGGTCACACGGTGCCAGGACCAAACGATGTAGAGCGCGGAGGCAGCATGGACCACCGGAGCAGCATGGAGCCGGTAAGTATGGATCTTCTGTTTCAGGGACCTTGCTACAGGAATAATTTTTAATGGAAAACCCCTTAAAAGGGGTTGCGTCACATTTAAAAGTTAACCCCTATCCACAGGTATGTATAGAATAGAGTGTCAGGTTGACCATGCAAGCGGCCACTTCATTCAGTCTCTGTGGGACTGCTGAAGATTGCCAAGTACAGCCCCTTTACTCATATCACCTCTGCTTTGCATAAGGCTAAGAGAAATATTTTTGCTGCATTATTGTCAAGGGTGTATGTTACATAAAGGCAATCTCTGCAGCTCCTTTGGTGTTTGTGAATGGTGGACCCATTATATAACCCTCTCCCATCAAAATGCGATTGTAAACTCCCCTGTAGGTGGAGCTATTCCAAGATGAACATCTCACAGGTTCATAGGTAAAAAAAAACTTGATTAATGAGGGTACAAGAGGGGCCGTTTTAATGGATGGGTATATCTCTTTAAGACACTGCAACACAATATAGTTCAACTTCAGTGGTAAATTCCAGTGGTTAGGGAATGGAAACATCCAGGACACAGTAGCAACAGTACAGTATTCACTTCTTTTGTCCAATGTGTATTTTCCACCGCAGAGATCTGAAGCTAACGAGCCACTTTTTTCCATGGCCACCAAGATCCACCATGAAAAATGTCCAATACTTGTAAACAGGGTTACACGAGATGCGGATTTTAGCTTGAAATACATGCTGAAATGCACATAAAAATTCTGCCATGTGAACTTCCCGTTAGGGTGCCTTCACATGCAGCAGATCTTTTTGAGAAATTTCTGCAATTGAAAATCAGTTCTGTTCAATGGGAGTTGCAGAAATCTATGTGCTTGTCACCAAAAGAACTCAATTCTGATGTATGGAACTGATTTTCAATCTGCCCCATGTGAATGCCCCCTTAGGCCTGTTTTACATGTCACTGAATCATGGACTGATGCTGTCTGTGGTCTCCAAAGATCGCGCACGTATTCATTTACTTCAATGTGTGTATTCACATAAACCATGGGTGCATGGTGGCACCACATGCCCTATTTTTGTCCGTGATTACAGATCCCTCACACACATTATACTCTACGTGTCTGTGAAAACCATGGACACAACACAGTTTGGTCCTTGGTTTTCACAGACTATTGGTATTAGATGCTCAGGAAATACATTTTTAGCCTAATGGCGTCCATGGAATATGGTTGACACACAGAGGGCAAAAATGGACACACGGACCAAACACAGATTCTTCAAGGACATCTTCATGGATTAACCACTGATCATCTTGTGACGGATGCCATCATGGATATGGACATGTGAAAGAGGCAAATTTAACCTCCACAATGCCGCACACTGGCACTGTGCAACTACTCATAGGCAGTGGTTTTGTCTAGTTACTCAGGAACAGAAGCCCCCTAGTAAAGGGGTATTGCATATGTAGCAAGGTATTCTCTTATCCACATATTGGTTGGAGTCCTACCACTTGGACCTCCACTGATCATGAGAACGGGAATCCATGAAATAAACTGATCAGCAGATTGAGCATGCGCACTGCCACTCTATTCATCTCTATGGAAGGACTGGATGTATCGCAGTACAGCGCTCGGCTCTTTCCAATACTCCTATAGGGATGAGTGGAGTGGCAGTGTGCACAGGGTCTTGCAGTTGTATTCTTTAGGGTACAGCCACATGTGGCATAAATGCTGCAGATTTTCCACCGCATATCTGGCCGAAATCTGCAGCAACAAAACTGTACAGATGCATAAGGGTATGGCCAGTGGTGTATCTTGGTTTTGTGCTGGCCTAGGCGAGACTAAACTCGGGCACCCCCCTAATATAAATTTGTCCCACCCCTTCCTGTCAAGGCCAAACCCCTTCCTCTGTAAACCCCACCCCTTTCTCTTTAGGCTCCACCCTTTCCTGTTAGAGCTTCACATCTTCCTTTCTGTATTTAAAAGTGAATAACGAAGGCCAATATTTTGTGTTTTCTGTACCAAATGTTGCATCTATTATTTTAAGAGAATATGAAATAAAATAAAATGTCTATCATCTAAAAGTTATTTAAAAAAATATAAACTATGCACATTCCTAGTTTGACACAAATATTTAGTATTTTGCAGATGTAAAAAAAAAATAT
The DNA here is from genome assembly GCF_905171765.1 of Bufo bufo. Lineage (NCBI taxonomy): Eukaryota > Metazoa > Chordata > Amphibia > Anura > Bufonidae > Bufo > Bufo bufo. The sequence continues at coordinate 219,304,073 of NC_053391.1, forward strand.
ATAAAAATCTGTAAAATACAAAGTATGTGTGTCAGAAGTTGCGCTTTTTTAATTTTTAGAATAATGATACAGGCAGCCATTTTATTTAATACATTTGTGCTAATTTCTGTGCTGGTAGGAGGGGGGTGAGGGGCAGTATTACACAATCTGTATATGTATAAAAAAAATAGCACAGAAATGAGCACAAATACATTAAATAAAATGGCTGTATGATTATTCTAAAAATAAAAAAAACACAACTTCTAACACAAATGTATTTTACAGATTACTTTTTATTTAAAAAAAAAGAATGTGCAGCTAGTACAGTATTAACCCCTCCCTAATTCTCCCCCCTCTAACCACCCAACCCCCTTACCCCATAAAACAACTAAGTAATTAATTTTTAGTGAATTACTGTAATTTAAGTACTTACAGTTTTTGAAGACAGCAGGCTCAGGGCTCAGTGCATTGGTGGCCAGGGCCTGGCCGCAGTGTTCATGATGACCGTGTGCAAGATCCTTTCTGTGAATGGAGGAGATAAGGCTCACCCTAGCGTTGCCGGCCCGTGACTCCACCTCCATGTGACGTCACGATGGCAACGCGCGGACGCAAAAGGCAGGGGAGGTCGGGAGGAAGTCAGGAGGAGGAGGAAGTAAGTCTTTCAACTCCTTTACTATGCGGCACCAGCGATGCCGCTCGCATAGTGAAGGATCGGATCGGACAAGGAGCAAAAAATTTTATTTGCATATTGTGTAACTATCACTAAGCAAACAAGCCATTTTGCAGCACCATTGGCAAGTGCCGCCCTAGGCAAATGCCTTGTTTGCCTTGTGATAGATACACCCCTGGGTATGGCCACACATGGCATAAATGCTGCAAATTCCCAGCAGCGCAAAAACCAGCCCATTTTGAGTGGGTTTTACAGTGGTAGCTTTTGCCCACCTCCACTGTGGAAAACCCATGGCGGACGTCGCACTTGTGTCCGTAACTGTCGTGCTGCAAATTTGCTACAGATTTCCTACTTTGTATTGCAAAAGGTGAAATCCGAGGCGCAATCTCCAGCATAAATTGACATGCTGGGAATTGAAAAAACGGATCACGAGTCGATATGTTTAGATTTAATTAAGATAAAGTGATTTAAAAAAAAAGAAATCTCATTCACTTTGCTGCTACTCTCAATGCTGTGGATTTTTCTCACACAATTCTGCTAAGGAAAAATTGCATGGTTTACACCACGTGTGGTCGTATCCTTAATGAAGTCATGTTATAGTTCAAACACTAGCTCTTCAGTATTAAGGCGTAGCTTGAAGTTCTTTGGCTCTAGTCCAAACACTATATCTGTGCCCATTGCCTAACAGCTGACAACTGGAATTCTGCCATATGTGATGTCTCACTGTGAAGGACACATATATCAGATACAAATCAAGTATTCATCTATGCCCCGTCTAATATGATTATATTACTACATAATCAGGAATGAGTGCAATTACTTGGAAGACTCACAAATCAGCTCAGTCTCCAAAGGGGTCATGTCATGATGGCTACCTCTATCCGTATGCCCCGTTAAGTCATATAGGTGTCATAGAGCCAGGGTTCATCATGAGCCCAAGAGGAGTGGCCGCCATGTAATGCTAGCTAGGTTTGAGTTTCCCTAGAAAAAACTGGTTATTACTAAGGTAGCTCCAGCCTAAAAGGGGTTCTTTCAAGGTGCCCATGCATCAAGTGTTCGTTTAAAAAGTTAAATTTCTTTCAACAAGAATAATAATTCTGTAAACATAATAATAGTATAATAGTGTTAGGGAATATTGCGGTAATTCAGTGCAAAAGTAGAGTAAGGCACTGCCAAATAATGTATGTTTATAATAATCACTACTATATTTGATTTTCACATATACATTGCATAGGGGATATAGCCATACTGACACAGATAGCACCTTCTGGACCATATTAGATTATATTGGGGGATTGCATGGATTGCATTTACCAGACTTATGATCCCTTTAAAAAGTGGATCTGAGCAAGGAGCCTTATAAAATAATGAAATATTTCATAAGTGTTATGCGATCAGTGAGTGTGGACCCACTGTGCCAACTAACTGGTTTGGCTTTGGGCTAAACCCTAAGGACATTATTCTAGCGCTCCACTAGTATTCACCCTTTAAACCCTGTACAGGGATCAGGACTTCACTGCAGGCGAGCTACCAGACAATTACCTCCTGGGATAGTCCCAGTCTAGATGGAATTGACCCACTGAGGTCAGGGACACTGGTGCGAGCACCAGAAGCTCTAGGCACAGAAAATACAACAAAACCACATATATAGTCTGAACAGTCACTTAGGCTTGAATGCTGGCTCTGACGTCCAGGAAGCACATTGGAAGCATAGATGAATGCAGACAGAGTAGTAGTGCAGGCACAGGCAGGTCAGGTTGGGTGTTTTTCAGGTATAGAGACTAGGCAGACGGACAGGGTAACTTAAACATGAACAGAACTCAAATGTGACTTGAAAGTGCGGGAGCACACAGGCATGGTCGGAACAGGCAATGAACACACTAGGAACACAGGCTGGAGATAATGCAAGTTAAACACAGATAAATAAACACCTTGGCTGGTCACAAGAGAACCTAAAGCTCAGGCACCGTCTGACTGGAGAAGGTGCCTTAAATTCCCAGGGACCCCCAGTTATTCACTGGAAAGGATTTAGGAGGCTAGAAGTAAGCATGCCCATCCTAATGAGACAGAGGCTGGAGCACAAGGCAGAAGCATGGGGGGGCAACAGCAGGGAAGAGCAGGGCAGTGAAAGTTATAGACAGCTGACCTAACAATAAGCACAAAAGTCACATCAATGCAACGCTGTCTTTCCAGAATTGATGACGTTCCATTCATTTTCATGTGACCACTGTATCCAATCAATGGCCTCAGTAGTCATGTGTGCATCAATAACACATGACCGCCGAAGCGAGTCGGTCATGTGAAGTCAAACTTGACATCAGCTATTCCGAGCAGCTGGGACTAGATCTGGGGTACTTTTAAAAGCTGAGTATAGCTTATTAATTTATAAGGTTTCTTGCTCATAGCTTCTTTTCAAAATAACTGTGAAAACCTGTATAAATCTCCTAGAGCCAAGGCAAAATCTGTGGCAACCCACCCCCCCCCCCCCCCCCTTCCCCCATTATTATGTGCCATGTATAATATCGATATCTTCGTGTATGGCAGAGGGCCTTATGGGCTGCCTCAGGGTCCTGGTTTGGCTTCTGCTTCTACACCTACTACAGCTAAACCCTGCTTGCTGGAAATGTTATATCCCTCATGACTGCCCTGCTGTAAGGAGCCTTTAATCTGCTGATGGGTCTGTAGGGCAAGGTAAAGGAATTTTACATTTTCTAACTATGGGATTGTAATCGTTTACAAGGATGGTGCTTTATTGTCTTGGCCCTCTTGACCACAATAGATTATATAGAATATATGTTCCAGTTCTTAAGATCATTGATTAAGGGTTGGGCACTTTCTGGTTACTGCTGACCTATGTGTTTGTAAGATGACTATATGGCACTAACTAGTATAGTCTTTGTTGAAATTCTGCACCATTTTATATATTTCATAAGGTATGCCCCCTTGTTATGCCTAGTCTTTTGTACTGCCCACACAGAGGTCCTGTCCATAAGATGGCTGCTGATGGAGGGTCATGTACTAAGCAGATCCCCTCCATGAGATGTCTCCTCCGTTCAAATGCGCCACACCTGTCATTTGCACTTGTACTGTTGGGAATTTAGTGCAGGTGCAGTGTATTTGAATGGAGGCGATATCACATGGAGGTGATTTGCCTGGTCACATGACCCTCCATCAGCGGCCATCTTGTGGACAGGACCTCTGTGGGACAGCACAAAAGACTTGGCAAAAAAGGGGGCATACCTTATGAAATATAGAAAATGGTACAGAATTTCAACAAAGACTATACTAGTAAGTGTCATATAGTCATCTTATATACACATTGGTCACGAGTAGCCAGAAAGTGGCCAACCCCTTTAATAAAGGAGAGGAAACTAATTGTATATAGTGAGCACAGTGTCAAACAGTTCATTCATTTCCCCATTGAGAATGTAGCATGGGGTCCTGCTTCCCAGTTCCCATATTAAAGGGGTTGTCTCACCTCGGTCTTTCCTGGCTTCCAGACGCCTCTCAGTGCCTGCTGGGGGGCGGTGCTAATACATTTGATTGACGGCACAGGCGAGCAGGGCAGGGGTAATGCAATCCCACCCCCTGCCACTGAGTGCGCACTCCCATGTTATAGATTCTCCAAGCTGCGGGAGAATGTGACAGAGCACAGTCAAGGTGGCTGGGGCTGGGAGTCACTGCGCATGCGCCTGAATATGTGTGCGCTCGCTCCTGCAAATCCCGGCCACCAAAGCAGCCGGCCAAAGCTCTTTCCATGTGTCTGCCGTGGCCGTAACCCCTAGAAATGAGCAGACAATTTGGGGGAATTAGCTGGGGGAAAAAGTTCAGAAAGGAAAAATGGAAAACAGAAGTAAATGGCAAAATCAATCATCACACTGCAAGGAACAGAATGACTATTGATTAAAGTCACCTTGGATGTCGACCTCATTTATCTGTCACAACCACAACACCTGTCACCAGCGTTGCCTCTTATAGAATGGAAAATGTTGAAGCCAGCATCTTGTATAGACAGAATGGGGTAAGAAGCATCAAGCCTGACCTTCTGGTGGCCTAAGAAATGAATTCTAGAGTGGGAGACTTTCCATGCTAAAAACCTGGCACCCATGCCTTTCACCACAAATGTGTTTTTGTCTGACAAGGGAGGTGGCTTATATGGGAACGGTGAGACTTCAGATGGATTAGCTTACATCAGCATTTACCACAGAGTCATTGCACAAAATGAGCCACCAATAGGTAGATAAATGTGTCTAGCCATGCACCGAATTTATCATCCAGCCTGAGCCGGGGTGATAAATCTAGTGTATCTATAGACTGTCTGGTCTAAGTTTACACTGGAAGTAGTAGACAGGATTAGTGAATCTGCCCCAGTGTTTTAGTTCTATTCATGAAGAACACAGAACAAGAATCATGTGTAATAAGATATTTAATGTGGACAGAATATTTATGAATGTACATGGGAGATAATCACAATGGCATTGTGTGCAATACTGGAATGCAAGACATATCTCCAGTAATATGTCATATGACTAGTATAAATCAAATCCTATACATTTATTTAGGCCAATTTCACGCAAGTTAAAACCATCCGGCATGCTGTTCAGGCAGATCAACAGTCTGCCGGAGTTCCTCGTATCCAGCATAGCCCGAAACGGCCGGAGCACTGCCAGACCCTATTGACTACAATGGGATTTGGCCTGTTTCAGGCACGAGTGTAGTGATGCATCTGGACGGTGCTTGCACTAATGCCGAACACAGACCGGATCGCCGACAAGTCCCTTTATAATCAATGGGCTCCAGCGGGAAAAAGTAGTATCCTGCTATAAACAGAATAAAAAAACAAAAATAGTCTCTCAAAACGTTGTAAGGTGCTTATCGGAGCTGCAGATCCACCACGTGATGTGGGTCAAGTTCACATAGAGTTCAAGCGAACAGGTAATGGTGATCGCACTGCCCAGTACATAGAGGTCCGTCAGGTCAAGGTATGTTGGATTTCCAAGCTCTTCACAATGCAGTCACACAATAAGATTCAGGGGTCGATGCACCGGAGGACATCCAAACCGCTGTAATGAAAATTGGGCGCAAAATAGTGAAGTTCCACAAGGATATATTTCCCAAGGATTTTTAATATACTGACAAGAAAGTGAATTATAAAAGCATAAAACCAAATGGTGGTTCCTCGTGTGGGAAATATATCCTTGTGGAACTTCACTATTTTGCGCCCAATTTTCATTACAGCGGTTTAGATTTCCTCCGGTGCATCGACCCCTGAATTTTATTGTGTGGCTGCATTGTGAAAAGCTTGGAAATCCGACATACCTTGACCTGACGGACCTCTATGTACTGGGCAGCGCGACCACCATTACCTATTCGCTTAGTATCCTGCTATGCCAGATACAATGAGTTCCTTTGCTGGAACAGCCTGATGGATGGTGTTCACGCTATTGTGAAACTAGGCCCTTTTTCCTATCTGCACTGTAATGTTTATAACGGAAATGACAACCAGGGCCGGTGCTTCCATTAAGGCAAGGGGGGCAATTGCCCCCGGGCCCCCAAGTCCTAGGGGCCCCTGCCGGCCCACAACTAAATATATTTTCGTGGGCCCCATCCCCCATGGCAGCAAGTGGGGGCGGCGGCGGCAGGGCACAGGGAGATGAGCGCTTCCATTGTGGAAGCGTTCATCTCCATAGTCATCTGTATCGCTGTCCTCAGGACAGTGATACAGATGGCTGTGCAGCAGGGGAGGGAGATGTGTGTCCCTCCCCTGTTCCTCTGATAGGCTGCAGCCTATCAGAGGCCGGTGTAGGCGGCGTGATGACGTCATCACGCCGCCTGAGCCGTACAGCGCGGGACACAGACCGCAAAGAGGCCTGCATCACATCGCTGACATGGAGGTAAGTATAAGTGGGTTTTTTTTGTGTGTTTTTTTTTAGCACAATACTGGTGACTACTGATATGAGGTGGGGCTCTGGCTACTGGCACATGATGGGGGGGGCCTCTGGCTACTGGCACTTTATAGGGGGGCTCTGGCTACTGGCACATTATAGGGGGGGCTCTGGCTACTGGCACATGATAGGGGGGCCTATGACTACTGGCACATTATAGGGGGGCTCTGGCTACTGGCACATTACAGGGGGGGCTCTGGCTACTGGCACATGATGGGGGGACTATGGCTACTGGCACATTATAGGGGGGCTCTGGCTACTGGCACATGATGGGGGGCCTATGGCTACTGGCACATTATAGGGTGGGCTCTGGCTACTGGCACATTATATGGGGGCTCTGGCTACTGGCACAGTATAGGGGGGCTCTGGCTACTGGCACATGATAGGGGGGCCTATGGCTACTGGCACATGATAGGGGGGGCTCTGGCTACTGGCACATGATAGGGGGGGTTCTGGCTACTGGCACATGATAGGGGGGCTCTGGCTACTGGCACATGATAGGGGGGCTCTGGCTACTGGCACATGATGGGGGGCTCTGGCTACTGGCACATGATATGGGGGGCTCTTGTTACTAGCACAAGATGGTGGGGGGCTCTTATTACTGGCACATGATTAGGGGCATCTATGGGGGCACATTTTACTGGTACATTATTGGGGGACATCTATGGAGGCACTTCTTACTGGTACATTATTGGTGGGCACTATAGGGGCATCTACTGAGGCCACAAAGAAGGGGTATTTTATATGAGGGGGCTCTGTACAGTAGCATTTTATACTGTGACACATTATGGTGGGTACTATGGGGAAGGGGGAGAGGAGTACTATGGGGTCATCTACGGGGGCACTAAGAAGGGGTATTTTATATTTGCAAATTATGGGGGACACTGAGGGTATCTACTGGGGCACTATATATGGGGCATTTTATACTGGTACATTATGGGGGGCACTAGGAGGGAGTGGGGAGAAGAGCACTATGGGGGCATTTACTGGGGGCACTATATAGGGTTATTTTATACTGGCACATTATGGGGGCACTATTTGGAACATTAGCTCAACTGGGGGCATTACAAGGAGGTATTTTTTGCACTGTCACATTATAAGGAGAATTATTTCTACGGGTGGGGGGGGGGCATTATGGTGGGCTTTATGGGGGGGCTCTGGCTACTGGCACATGATGGGGGGACTATGGGGGGACTATGGCTACTGGCACATTATAGGGGGGCTCTGGCTACTGGCACATTATAGGGGGGCTCTGGCTACTGGCACATGATGGGGGGCCTATGGCTACTGGCACATTATAGGGTGGGCTCTGGCTACTGGCACATTATAGGGGGGCTCTGGCTACTGGCACAGTATAGGGGGGCTCTGGCTACTGGCACATGATAGGGGGGCCTATGGCTACTGGCACATGATAGGGGGGGGCTCTGGCTACTGGCTACTGGCACATAGATCTTGGGGCAACCCAAGTGTGTGTAAGCTCTTGAGACAGGAATGTAGGGAAACTCTCCCAAATAAAAATTGAGGAATTACCCATAACAGCCAATAGATTCATTTATAAAATGAAAGCAATGACGTCACCGATTGTTTATAAGCTGCCGATCGCTGCTCTTCAACGTCATGTGCAGCTCTGCGTTGCGAAAAATCAGACATGTGAATTGTCCCATTGACTATAATGTGCTGTCCGTTCCACACTCAGATAGGATGCAGACATAACTCATCTTTCCTTAGGCTTCATGCTGTACAGGAGGTTTCTTCCCTTATTCCATTGCTTCTTGGATAGAATATTTCTGTACATTGGGCACCCATGGTAATCTGTAAGGCAGTTCATAGAGACCCTATGGATTGGTACTAGGGAGTCGTCCAGGCTTCATATTGAACCAGTTAGTGAGGTCCCTAATACAGGAGCTTCATCTCAGAGTGGACAGTAGATACAGAAAGTTTCTCTTGCCCCGAAGGACCTACTGGCATTACCCAGGCAGCACATTGACTTTAATGGGAACATGTAATGCATAATTTGCTCTGCAGTGGAGCTGCAAAAGTATTGAAAACTCCCCAGCATATTAAAACTTGGTTACTAGGGTGCACAGAAGCAGGACTCCGCTAATAGGTCTGTTTGGCACAGGAAGAGTTTGTGGATATCTCCCTACTTCAGCGACCTACCTTACTGGTCTCTTGTAGCTGGGAGCAGGAAGACCATGTCAGCAGCTATGGAGTCATTTGTGTGCTAGAGTAACCCAGGCTTCAGACATGCTTAATCCCTGCCCCCTTCCCCCTCCCCCTTCACTGAACGTCATTGTCTGATCTACTGCAACCTGGGTATGAAAAACAGGTTAAAAAAAAAATACACAAAATATTTTTTATGTGGTTTTACTGTGTCACCCTAATGTTCCAAACACATGGCAGTATTACATTTGCAAATCCTATTTTCCAGATGAGGGAATAGAAATAAAATAGCAGCACCATATTTATCCTTCATACATTTGGAATCTTCTATAGATATCCTGGATATCTATGGCATGGTCCCAGACAAGCGCCATTAAATATTTTCTTGCATCATCTTCTAGGAATTCAGACATAACAGCTTGTAAAAAGTTGTGCTGGGGCATCATGTCATGACCTTAGCCGTGTTCTATGGCATACAGGGTTTTGTGTGCTCCGGCGGGCGTCTCCGATGCAGCATCAGCTGTTTCCTTGTAAGGCAGGATTAAAGTACATGTGCTGAGCTTGACAAAATTCTCTAAGCGCCAGTCTAGTGAGCAGCTCAATACACCTTCTATAAGGGATTGTATGGATCTGTTAGGCTTTCATGTCTCCCTGCACATAGATATTAGGAGACAAATAGCGGGAACAATATGGAGAGAAGGAATAGGTCAAATAAGATATTCTGGCTTCCTATGAATTTGTCCTTATAGAAGAGTTCCCTCAACCAGTAGCTCCCAGGCACCAAATATGTTGGCATCCTGTCAAGTCTGGTCCAGGGCTGGCAGGCGCCTTCTCTGCATTCAGCTCCACCGGCATCCAGTTGCCAAGATAACAAGCCAGGCACTTGCTATGCAGGAGTGCTGGCCAAACATAGGCTGTGATGGCAAGTTCGGTGTGCCGATGTCACCAGTTAAGTGATGGCAGATGTCATGTGATAAACAGGTAATCTGCTAGCCACAGGATGCCTGTGATGTTGGCCCTTTGACATGATTTACTGGTATTGACTCCTGGCTTGGTACTGATTGTACTCGGTCACTAGCTTAGTATTTTGTCCTCATTTACCCTTCTCATATAGGACAATGCACTTATTTTAGAAAGGGATTGTTAACTAGTTGTGGGCCGCTGCGGATCGTGCAAGTAGGTAGGGACAGTGGAACAGGTGAAGCATCCCACATATGTATGTAAAAGGGACACTTTAAACATCTACCTATCTAATGTATTTGCAATGTATGGTATTTCCTATTTGACAGGCTGGCAATGTCATTACACCCATTTGCCCCTAGATGGTGCTGGCACCATATTATATGTATGGCCAGGGGTTTGCCAATAAAGTGAGTTAACAGGAAGTGAATCCAGTCAGTTCAGAGTGTAGTGAAGGAGAGAGGAAAGCAAGTGTATGGAGGAGAGAAACAGGCCTTTATCCACCATGTAGCTGCAATTTCTTTCCACCGGGACCTGATCAATCCTGGAGGACAAACTAGGAGTAGTTACAGGACAAGCACAAGACAGTAAGTCTATGTCTAAATATGAAGCAAGCCTAGTGAGGGTTACAGCTGAATCCAGCCTATGGACCTCACCAGCAGAAGTGCCTGAGAGCAACTTTAGGAGGGCCGGGACATGAATGGATAATTGAGGCACAGAATTGTCCTTATTCACTAGAAGCCTTCCGGGATATAGTGAAAACCTAAAAACCTGAATCCTTCAGGAGAGCATCCTGCAAATAATGTCGCAGGGAGTTTGCCTGCAACAAGGGAGAACGCCCTTATTGGATAGCTCAAGATAAGTAGAAAACAGCATATTTAGTACCAGAGTGCTATAGTTTGGACTTAGAATAATTACAGAAGTCTTGCCTGTAAAGTGTCAGCCTTAAAGAGAACTCCTCAACTGACAATTGCCTAAACCTGATAAAAGGAATACTACTGAACCTATTTCTGAGTCATCACTCATGCCATACAAATGAACTGTATCTGTACTCACTACCTGAAGACAACTGATTCAGTAAATGTTCAACTGTTTGATTACAACCGACTCATCATTCCTATTACTACACTCAACATTTGCACCTTACGGTGGTGGCGTCACGAACACAGGGGCCCAGCCACAAAGCACCTTTAACACCTATACCATCAAGGGCACCTCAACATTCATCTGGCTGTTGTTCCCAGCAATAGAGTGCCCCGGAGAATTTAGTGCTGTCTTTCCATCCACTGCACTGACAGCCCAGGGAGGCTCTGCTAACCGGGAGTACATGAACTACTACCCCCATCGGCCCACCGTAGCCTCAAGTGTTTCCCCTGCGGTCCGGCTCATTGCACAGGGTAGTTCAGGGGTCACCACTCCCTACTGACACAGCTGCAGATAACATGGTGTACGGAGATGTCATAGCATAACTAGAATTTGGTACTATGGTCAAAACCAGCAAAATAGTTTTGCCAGGAGTAAACCATGAATGATGTAGCCTTAGGATAGGCAATTTATGTTTGTTCTTTCTATTTTACATATATTTCTAACTCAACACTAGTATTCTAGCAGTGTAATTTCTTACACCCTAACTCAGTTGCATCCATAGATTTTGAACCTTTTCATTATGGGAATCGGGTCATGCGACCTCAAGGCTGACCAGCAGCCCAGAGCTTGCTCTAATGCAGGGATGCTCAACCTGCAGCCCTCAAGATGTTGCAAAACTACAATTCCCAGCATGCCTGGATAGCCTACAACTATAAGGGCATGCTGGGAGTTGTAGTTTTTCAACAGCTGGAGAGCCGCAGGTTGAGCATCCCTTCTCTGTGTTAACAGGAACTCGGTCTCTCCAGTCTGTGGCTGACTTCCTGCGAACTACAGGATGACATTGTCACCAATCAAATCTCTCCTGGCAGCTCTCGGGTCCCTCCCCATCAATGTTCCTTTTTAGATCCCTGCATTCTGTTGAAGATATAATGTCTCCCCTATCTAAAAGGCCAGGAGTGAAGATATATAGTAGGTAAGTGTATACAGCGATTAGCTGCAGTTGTATTAACCTAACATACTGCCTATGCCAGGGCTGGCCAACCTGTGGCTCTCCAGCTGTTGTAAAACTACAATTCCCACCATGCCCTGCTGTAGGTTGATAGTTGTAGGCTGTTTGGGCATGCTGGAAGTTGTAGTTTTGCAACAGCTGGAGAGCCGCAGGTGTAGAACCAGTGTAGATCCCCAAAATTCCCATTGCAGATTTCACCCTTTACAATGTAAAGAATGAAATCTGCATATAATCTTCAGCATATCAGCAACAAAAACGCCCACTTTACGCTGGGTTCACACCAGAGCGTACTGAAAGTACGCTCTGTATGCGCGATTGTACGGGCGTTTACAATCACGCTGCAGAGACAAGCGAACGCCCATTGTCGCGGGTTCCCGGAAGTCTATGTACGGGAACGCGCGACACTACGCCCCAAAGAAGCTCCTGAACTTCTTGGGGCGTCGGGCGTTTCACAGCGCGATCGTACGCGCTGTAAAACGCCCAGGTGAGAACCATGCAGATAGGGAAGCATTGGTTTCTCCTTGTCGAGCGTTTTACAGCGCGTAGGAACGCGCTGTAAAACGCTCAGGTCTGAACCGGCTGTTAGTTTTTCTTCTGCTGCAGATTATGAGCAGAAATGTGGCAGATTTTATGCTGTAGAAAATACGCAGCTAATCGTCAAATGTGAACCCAGCCTTAAAGGGGTTGTCTCATCTGAGACATTGGTGGCATATAGCTAGGATATGCCACCAATGTCAGAGAGGTATGGGTCATACCTTCTGGGACTCACAACTATGTCTAGAACGGGACCCCCAAAGGGAGTGGAGAGTAGCTGCACTTGCGCAGTGCACGCCCTATTCATTTCTATGGGAATTATGAAAATAGACAAGTGTGCTCGCTCCTTTTCTTTTGGAACTTCCATATTAATCGCTCACATCTGAAAGTGACTTTTGATCTTAAAAAAAAAGGTTACCTTCTGCCCAAATGTAGGTGTCCTTGACATACATTTTCTTTGTCCAGCAGCACAGCATATGTCGATACTATATAAGTAATGGGACATTTAGGCCTCATGCACACGACCGTATTTTTTTGCGGTCCGCTAAACGGGGTTCCGTTTTTACGTGACCCGTGACCGTTTTTTCGTCCGTGGGTCTTCCTTGATTTTTGGAGGATCCACGGACATGAAAAAAAAGTCGTTTTGGTGTCCGCCTGGCCGTGCGGAGCCAAACGGATCCGTCCTGAATTACAATGCAAGTCAATGGGGACGGATCCGTTTGACGTTGACACAATATGGTGCAATTTCAAATGGATCCGTCCCCCATTGACTTTCAATGTAAAGTCAGGAGTTAATATACCATCGGATCGGAGTTTTCTCCAATCCGATGGTATATTTTAACTTGAAGCGTCCCCATCACCATGGGAACGCCTCTACGTTAGAATATACCGTCGGATTTGAGTTACATTGTGAAACTCAAATCCGACAGTATATTCTAACACAGAGGCGTTCCCATGGTGATGGGGACGCTTCAGGTTAGAATATACTAAAAGAACTGTGTACATGACTGCCCCCTGCTGCCTGGCAGGTGCTGCCAGGCAGCAGCCCCCCCCCTGTAGTTAACACATTGGTGGCCAGTGTGGCCGGCCCCCCCCCTCCCTCCCCTGTAGTTAACTCATTGGTGGCCAGTGCAGCCAGCCCCCCCCCTCCCCTGTAGTTAACTCGTTGGTGGCCAGTGGGCCCCCCCCCCCTCCCCTGTAGTTAACTCGTTGGTGGCCAGTGGGCCCCCCCCCTCCCTCCCCTGTAGTTAACTCGTTGGAGCCAGTGGGCCCCCCCCTCCCTCCCCTGTAGTTAACTCGTTGGTGGCCAGTGGGCCTTCTCCCCTCCCTCCCCCTCCTAATTAAAATCTCCCCCCTATCATTGGTGGCAGCGGAGTGTACCGATCGGAGTCCCAGTTTAATCGCTGGGGCTCCGATCGGTAACCATGGCAACCAGGACGCTACTGCAGTCCCGGTTGCCATGGTTACTTAGCAATTTGTAGAACCATTATACTTACCTGCGAGCTGCGATGTCTGCGTCCGGCCGGGAGCTCCTCCTACTGGTAAGTGACAGGTCATGTCACTTACCAGTAGGAGGAGCTCCCGGCCGGATGCAGACATCGCAGGTAAGTATAATGGTTCTACAAAATGCTAAGTAACCATGGCAACCGGGACTGCAGTAGCGTCCTGGTTGCCATGGTTACCGATCGGAGCCCCAGCGATTAAACTGGGACTCCGATCGGTACACTCCGCTGCCATCAATGATAGGGGGGAGATTTTAATTAGGAGGGGGAGGGAGGGGAGAAGGCCCACTGGCCACCAACGAGTTAACTACAGGGGAGGGAGGGGGGCCCACTGGCCACCAATGAGTTAACTACAGGGGAGGGGGGGGGGGGGGGCCGCACTGGCCACCAATGAGTTAACTACAGGGGAGGGAGGGGGGCCCACTGGGAACGCCTTTGTGTTAGAATATACTGTCGGTTCTGAGTTTTCACGAAGTGAAAACTCAGCTATGAAAAAGCTTTTATGCAGACGGATCTTCGGATCCATCTGTATAAAAACTATATATACAAACTAAGAAGACAGGTTGGCATTAGCAGGAGGTGCTTCAAACCCACATGCAGTTGTGCATATATATAGGGGAGCAGATCCTGCATTTGTGGCCCGTTGCTAATGGCAATCCCCAGCAAAATGCATACAATGGAGGATGCCCGCAGCGAACCACAAGTACCACAATAGACATCCTACACAAGGTAACAAGTGCGGATGTAATAATTAATATAACAATATAACAAAACAATAACGAACACAGGTGCACTCTGCAGTAATACTAAATCCTCAAACTGATTTTAAAATTGAGAGATTAGTCAACATGTCCCACGGTGTAGAACATGTCTTAAGCCCGGACACCGCGACAAGGTTTCTCAAGTAGCCCGGGACCCTACACTCTCCAACCTGAGCCATATGGGCAATACCAGGAGCCAGTGGGCAAATTACAGGAGCATTGGGCCGACTCACAAACAACTCACCAGTTACCTCCAGCATGTGGCCATGCCTGCAATGGGAGGAGGGAGGAGTCTGTGAGTCCCACTCAAGACTTGCTGGTATGTCCCAGGCCTCACAGGTGCACCTTAATGTGACCTGTAGATGGAAAACAGGCACATTTAAATAGGAGTTTATACACCTCCAGAAATCTATATATACAAACTAAGAAGACAGGTTGGCATTAGCAGGAGGTGCTTCAAACCCACATGCAGTTGTGCATATATATAGGGGAGCAGATCCTGCATTTGTGGCCCGTTGCTAATGGCAATCCCCAGCAAAATGCATACAATGGAGGATGCCCGCAGCGAACCACAAGTACCACAATAGACATCCTACACAAGGTAACAAGTGCGGATGTAATAATTAATATAACAATATAACAAAACAATAACGAACACAGGTGCACTCTGCAGTAATACTAAATCCTCAAACTGATTTTAAAATTGAGAGATTAGTCAACATGTCCCACGGTGTAGAACATGTCTTAAGCCCGGACACCGCGACAAGGTTTCTCAAGTAGCCTTGTGTAGGATGTCTATTGTGGTACTTGTGGTTCGCTGCGGGCATCCTCCATTGTATGCATTTTGCTGGGGATTGCCATTAGCAACGGGCCACAAATGCAGGATCTGCTCCCCTATATATATGCACAACTGCATGTGGGTTTGAAGCACCTCCTGCTAATGCCAACCTGTCTTCTTAGTTTGTATATATAGATTTCTGGAGGTGTATAAACTCCTATTTAAATGTGCCTGTTTTCCATCTACAGGTCACATTAAGGTGCACCTGTGAGGCCTGGGACATACCAGCAAGTCTTGAGTGGGACTCACAGACTCCTCCCTCCTCCCATTGCAGGCATGGCCACATGCTGGAGGTAACTGGTGAGTTGTTTGTGAGTCGGCCCAATGCTCCTGTAATTTGCCCACTGGCTCCTGGTATTGCCCATATGGCTCAGGTTGGAGAGTGTAGGGTCCCGGGCTACTTGAGAAACCTTGTCGCGGTGTCCGGGCTTAAGACATGTTCTACACCGTGGGACATGTTGACTAATCTCTCAATTTTAAAATCAGTTTGAGGATTTAGTATTACTGCAGAGTGCACCTGTGTTCGTTATTGTTTTGTTATTTGTATAAAAACTAACCTACGGCCACGGATGTCAATCTTGTGTGCATCCGTGTTCTTTCACGGACCCATTGACTTGAATGGGTCCGTGAACCGTTGTCCGTCAAAAAAATAGGACAGGTCATATTTTTTTGAAGGACAGGATACACGGATCACGGTCTCTGCTGCAAAACGGTGCATTTTCCGATTTTTCCACGGACCCATTGAAAGTCAATGGGTCCGCGAAAAAAAAATGGAAAACGGCACAACGGCCACGGGTGCACACAACGGTCGTGTGCAGGAGGCCTAATACTAAGCCCATCTTAACCCTTTCAGGTTCTTAAACGGATATTTTGATAACTAAAATCCAATGCTCTGGATACTGCACCTTTAGAATTACAACTGATATGGAGAACAGCCATAAAACTGAACTCGCAAGAATAAACACATACCATTTGCAAAAAAAAAAAATTCTTTATTTCAATATGGACAGATAATACAACTGGACCCTACTTTACAAATGTTGTAGCAAATATTTGCATATTTCATTTTACACTTTTTTGGTAGAAATATGATGCTGGATCCAAAGGATTGCATATCCCACACGTCACATTAAAAAACAAACAAAAAAAAAAAACATTCAATGTCTACAAACCACACATATTTCAAAGTGCCACATATATACAAAACATCTCACAGTAGGTACAAGAAATTAATAGATCAATGGAAACTGAACGGGCGCATGGCCAGTGCAGAACGTACGATGGGATTGCTCCTCTCAGACGTAAACATTTAGCATTTGCGGAGCCTGTAAAGTCTTTGACGTAAGGATCGGCTAGCAAATGGCAACATTAGAGTGAAAAATGACAGTAAAGGAGCAGGCTGCAAAACATTTCTAAATGTTAACATTGACATCAACATATTGAGCAATACATTAAAAATACTGTATATACTCCCCAAGATGTAACTATTAGCTTATTGTACTAGCAGAAAAAAAACATTGCATAGAATTTATTCACTTTTCCCAGATAAATGAAACATGAGGCATACCCAACACTAAACCAAAATCTAGAAGAACAGTCCTACATGTTGGGATGATAGGTACAGTACATACCGTACATGCAAATGTCTTTAGGTACAACCACGAGGGGAAAAAATTTAAGGGCTTCAAGTATGAACAGCCGATCTACAGGTTGACATCTTGCCCATAGAAGCTAAATCTCATCTTCTAACCAGTGTTACATCTGGGTCTTGACTGCTCGCTATATAAGCAAGCTCCCAATTTTGGGTTCTGAAATAAGATCACTAAAATTGTTTTAGGGAGGACCTGTTGTCTCCCTTGACATGTCCGTTTTACTAAATACTTGTATTCCCTATTAAAAAATAAAAAAGCTGGAGCATTGTTTCTTAGAAATCCGCATTGTACAATTGCTCCGAATTTTTTTTATAAAATGACAACTGGGTGTTACACTTGCCAATCAGCTGTCAATTTATAAATCTCTAGGTGGAATAAGAGCTCAATATTACATGGACAAGCCAATCATTTACTAAAACAGACATATCAGGAGTGATAGGACCTCTTCAAATCATTTTGGGACAAACACCACTTATGGTGTTTCTAGCAAGGAAATAACGAACAAAAAAACATTTCAAAGCCAAAACCTGGGAAAACATGTGGACTCTGTAAAAAGAAGATATGCCGTTATATGGGATAGGTGATGACAATGTACTGAGAAAGCCCTTTAACATTAACCCCAAACATTGCAGTTCTTATCAGAAAAGGTCTAAAAAATTAGCAATTGAAATATGTTAATATTCAAAAGGTGCTTCTTAGAAGCTCGGCCGTCAGTCTGTAGTATTTACAACGCCCTATGTAACACCACTGCAAGAAAATCAGGAATAAAATAGAGCATCCCATGTCTTTCATATGGAGAAACACCAGCTCCTGCAAAAACGCACCGTCTACCAGTCTGAAAGCAATAAAACTTTAATAAATAACAGTCCTAGTTTTCCATCTCTAAAATTCCTTTTCACTTTTCTGGTCGCATCACACATAATACTCCATGCAAAACACAAGGTCCATCTGTCCTTTGGGGTTGTGCAGTACCCAATCAGCAGAAATTCTGCTGGAAATTGAGGCAAAAGTGGCACAACCTCGAGTAGCATTCTGCCCAACCTGTAGTAAATGAAATTTGAAGGTTGTTCACCTCTGTCCCAAACAGAAGGTGGTGGATTACCCCACAGTATGCAAATCATTTTTGCCTCAGGACCCATGGTGCTGTACTTTGTGGAGCTCTAATGAGAAGACTGGTAAAGGATAGGTACAAGGATGCGGACATCATTTAGTATGGTTGATATCTAGTCTCATCCTCCTACTGTGAAGAATATTTCTTGACCCCCCCCTTTGGAACAGAAGGAGGTGATAGAACTAGTTTAGCCAAATGTTTCAGATAAAAAGGTTCTTTCGTTCTGTCATTTGCCACCACCCACAACTGGTCAACTCTGGTTCTTCCTGGGATGTCCTATACAGGAAGTCATATCTGCACAGGGCAATATGTGGTAATTCGGAACAGCTTCAGAATAGCTTAGGATAGCCTTGGCTACCTGGGCAGAAATGGTCTCTCTAACAATGGAGAGAATTTCACAATACTGATATGGGGGGGTTGGATAAATTATAGTTTTCCATCACACAGACTTTCTTTTTTTCTTCGGAGAGCCTTAATCTTTACTTATGGACGTGACAACAGCAGCTAACCAACGTGGTATGAATGCATGCAGGATTTCCTGTACGCATTCTATTTACAGGAAACCAGTGCTGAATGACCTCAGAAAATGTATGTAGAACGTAGCAGAAAAACATCCCGTCACATACAAAGCAACGAAGTTCAGGTCTATTAACAGGGGAATTACATCTCTTTTCCTCTCGGGGATTAAAAGAGCTTCTAGCTAGAGGGGCACATGGAGGTTACTGTGGTTAGTCTAGCTCCACGCTATTGTTAAGCTTTTCACTTACAGTTTACGTGTATGGTTTTTTTTCCACAACACATCCCCTCACCTTCCCCCAAAAAGCCCCGCTATCTGCTGAAAAGACTAGGGAAGTATAGTCAGGGTGTGGCATGTCTTTTATGGTCATTTATCCCACGCTTTGTCATTGCTGCCTCTGATCTACAATGTCATCCGCCCTCATTATCCTTGTGATCTCTCTGCTATTATTGTCCCTAGAGACACCTGTGATGTGCACACGTGACTTCTCATCCTGCACTTTCATGGACATGAAAAACCCATTACAAAAGGGATAAAACCAAGTCTCAGATCCGGTCATAAAACGTACATATTTTGTCATAGCGTATTTTACATCTGTCGCACAATAGAGGCTGTTCCTGGAGAAAAAGCTCTAAATCGGATCCACCGACATAGGAGACTTTTTTCAATCTATAAACCTTACATTACATTCAAATCACTTTCTTTGTAGCCTTCAAACTCCACAATGCTTTACCATCTTCTAAACCGCTCTTTGATATCATTTAAAAAAAAAAACTGTCCAGAATGTCCCGGGGATGATTGAGGTACGCAGGAAGCAGAGAATAAAGAAAGGGTTCTTTTCTAGATCTCTTCATTTCAATGAATAGAGCTAGATGGGGCCATCTCCCCGCTCAAAACAGGAATATCAGGCATAACGGTAGTCCCAGAGGTCTGAATCTAACAATTACACTTCTACGGCATGTGTACGTGATGTGACATTTAGCCCTTGTTCACACTGCGGTGTTTGGTCAGTGATTTTCATCGGTGACTGAACCCAAACCAGGTGCGGGTCAAAAACACAAAACAAGAGCAGATCTTTCCGATATACCTCATCTCTCTGTAGGCTTCACTCCTGGTATTGGCTCACAATCAGTGATGGAAAACACCAACCAAACAATGACCAAATCACTGAAATTGTAGTGGTCTTAAAACCATGACATGTTAGAAGGGGTTATGTTTGGTGCTGTTTGCACCAGGATCCAAGGGATGGGGAGTGGACTTCATTTCATATTATCCCCCCATATAGATTCCTTTAAAAATGGATTGTCCTAGTATGGTGGTTATGACCAAGCATTTAAAATCTAGTGTCTTTATGTAGACAGAAGAAGGGTCAATGACGATTGAAAAAAATAAATAAAAAAGAATTCTGGTTAAAATACAAATAGGTTAAAAACTGAAGCCAAAGCAGAGTATATCAGACAAACTGTGTAAGATATTCCGATACCAACTGCAATGTTTTATCAGCCAAATTTTTTCTAACCCCAAACTAAAATTCCACACCGCATCCAAGCATGCCATAAAAAAAAAAAAAGTATAAAAGAGTCTAGGGCAGACTTCTTCTCGAATATACAAATGCACAGCAAACTCTTCTGAGGATGAACCATCAAATCTAACATACATTGACATCAGGTAATTCTGCCCGTATCCTTAACAGGAATGACTTTACACATGTAGGTTATTTACCATTAAAAAAAATGTCTTAGTTCTTCAGGGGATGCATTTATATTTTAGCTTTCCATTCAAGTCTCTCACACTGTAGGAATATATCAGATTGCTCATTTGATCCACAAATGGAGCACTGCACCTCAATGACCATTCAACTCTTGACATAGCACCAAGTACTCTAGGATTGCCATAAGCATTGTTTTGCTCCTCAGTAGACTGCTAACAGCCATAAATATGTGACACATTGAAGCTGGAATGGACATCACTAGCCACAGGTCACTTCATCTGCTTCACATAGGGACGTCATCATGACACATTGACATTTAACAGTCCCTTTCTCATGCACAAAGCAACAAGGCCTGAGACTAGATTTCTACCTGAAGTTTAAGATGTAATTTTTTTTAAGTCAAACACCCAATTGGCTCCAAAAGGAGGAAAAATATAAGGTCGATTTCACACAGTGTTTGGTCAGTGATTTCCATAAGTGATTGTGAGCCAAAACCAGGTGCGGGTCAAAAACAATGAAAATGTGCAAATCTTTCTGTTACACTTTATTTCTGTGTAGCTTCCACTCCTGGTTTTGGCTCACAATCACTGATGGAAATCAGTGATCAAACATTGACTGTTTGAAAGTGGCCTAAAGGTTCCTTTAAACGGGACGACAATCAGCTGATCAATAGAGGAGATCAGTGCATTTACATGCAGCCATCTCCTCCAGAACATGGGTAGGGGCCATGGCTAATGCCGTCGCTCTTCCCCATAACGACTTATTGTTTCCCGGAAGCAGATCATGTGTACATAGCACAATCTGCCACTGGTAAACCATGATCTTCTGTGCTGCTCGTTCATTGGGTAATCAGCGGTGCATTTATACAGCCCGATCATCGCTAATGAGCATTACTAGTAACACTAGTTGGCGATAATCTGTTCACTTGTCGGCGCATGTAAAAGGGCCCTTAAATCATTCCATTTAGGATCAATTTCCATGTCTGGCTCAAAAACTGCATATGGGAATTCAGCATTCAGCTCCTGACCTTCAACACACTATGAGAAGTAGTGGCACTGGATCTGAAGTGAAGTTTGAGAGGGTACATGGCTTAAAACTAAAAGGAGATCATTTGGATAAACAAGGTCTTGGCAATGACAGGGGTAATAGAGAAATGCCAGCTGCACATCATTGTTTTAGTTGTGGGCTACAGGCATCTGACAGTGTCTTGGTTTGGAGACCGTTTAAGGTCTCATTAAGACGATTGAGCTAAAACCTATTAGTGAACTGGCTGAAAAAAATAATAATAATTTAAATGGACCGCACATGGATGGTGTCCGTACGTGGCCTATTTTTCTTGTGCACCCAGTCACTAGAATGAATGGGCGAAATTTATGCAAAGAATCTGACCTAAACTGTGCATGATGCGATCTCTACACGGAACGATGGTCCATGTGGAAAACCACCCATGTGAATTGAGCCATTATTCAGTCCAGGTGCTGTATGTTTTACACATGGACAACACCCGGATGTTCATATCGCATATCTGACTGAGCCCTTAAAGAACAGGGATATTTAGAAATAGATTTTTTTTCTATATTTTTTCTAAAAAGTCTGACTGTCTGAACAGACGGAAAATACGAGAAAAGCTGGCCATAAACATCAGATAACCTGACTATTCCAGTTGGATTACCACCATGTATTGTGGTGGTCCAACTTTCTTCTGACAGCCTGATCCTTTTGGTCTCAGGAGAGGTAAGGCTGCTGCCAGACACCTGCCCCTCTCCCCATTCAGAATATATGCATGCTTATCCGACCTGTGCGTACATCTGTATGGGGAGGGGGAGATGGGGGTCCAGGAGATATAGCTTGTAAGCTTGTTCACTTCTTTGGCCAGCAGCTATCTAAACAGTATGGCCAGCATAAAAAACAAAGTAGAAGGTCTACAATGTTCAACCTCCTAAGGACAGGACTCAGGTTATTACATATCTGGCAAAGTCTCAGTAACTGCACTCGATGATGGGAATTACTGTTATCAAAGCAAAAGTAAATGTAGAAATATTAAAATGAATTGGGGAGGGGGTATTAAAAGTGAAAATGTGGCCCTCACCAGTCCTTCGTAAACTAAAGTGGCACATTAAACAGCGCTTAGCTACTCTAGCTCATGGTCAAAAGTCTTTCTATTCCTTATGTTTGTCAACTTTGGCAAACTGCACATTTAGCCAACCTGAAGCAGGCAAATGTGGGCAAAAACTGGAATTTTTGGTACCTCCTACTACGTAATGGCTGAATTAACATCTCTGACAAGTAAACAGAAATTGTCTATACGCACACCTTCATTTTTCTATTATTGCTTTACATGTTCCTAGGAAGAACATACTGACCGATAACAAAAAGACTCAAGTGTGTATCAGATGGTGATTGAAATGCTTAGCCCTTTAAAACAGAATTAAATGAAGAAATCCTGACTTTACATAGCCAAATATTTTCATCTTGTTTCATACATTTTTAAAAAAAATTTAAATGCTTAAAATCCCTCAGTTATGTTGGTTAAAAATGTTCTCATTGCTGTGCTTAATATTGGTGAGGATTAGCTGACTAGCTTGGGTAAAACAGTTCGAAGTGGTATGCTCCCATTAGAGTCATTCATTAAATTAGCTCTTAATTTATTGGCCACACCCACTACAGGAGGTAACTTGGAGCTAATCCCTGGGAAAGAGCTGGTATGGCTGGTAATCCTTTTTCCTGAGGACTTGTCCATGACAGGGGGTTTAGGCATCCTCTTGCAAATCCACTGGTGTCGTAGTGCTTGACTTGGGGTCATTCGTGCTGTTGGATCCCAGTTCAAGCAACCTTTTAAAAAGTCTATAAAAAGAGCATCTTCACAACCCTTTAATGCTGCCACCCAGTCCTTGCTCCCAGGAGCACCACGCATCTTTCCCCTACGTGACCTACTTCCATTCAAGACCACAGATCCATTGGGAAGCGTGGTCACTGTGCAGTAACGAGGATATCCCTTAGAGTTGACAAAATTCTTTGCTCTCTTGGCTTGTTCTACCAGCTTTGGAGGTGGTGCTCCAAGGAGCTCCATCATGCATGCCAACTGATCTCCTTCATCTTCCCCTGGAAACAATGGGTAGCCAGTCAAAAGCTCCACTAAAATGCACCCAAAGCTCCACATATCAATGGGCATGCCATAACGGCTTCCCAGTATGACCTCTGGAGCCCGATAGAACCGAGACTGTATATACGTGTACACTCTTTGATGCTCAAAGCAACTAGAACCAAAGTCAATAACTTTGATTCCACTGCGGCCTTGTTGTTTAAGTAAAATGTTTTCTGGTTTAAGGTCGCAATGGATGACTTTGTTCCTGTGCAGGGCCTCCAAGCATTGAAGGATTGAATGAGCAAATTTACGAACTAACTGTAGACTGAAACCTTGGAATTTGTTTCTCTTAATCAGTTCATACAAGTTCATGCTCAGCAACTCAAAAGTCATGCAAATGTGATTGCGGAAGGTAAAACTTTCCAACATATGTATTACATTCATATTCCCGGTCTTATCCTGTTTCTTAAGATGTTCGAGGATACGTATCTCTTCGGCTGCCTGGCGATGGAATCTCTTCTCATTGCGGACAATCTTAAGAGCCAAATGCTGGTGGAGTTTGTGGTCATAAACTTTTGCCACCTGCCCAAAGCTACCTTTTCCAATAACCTTCAACACCTCATAGCGATAAGATATTTGGTCATGTGGCACCAATGTATACCCTCCTTGGTCATCATCATACCCTCCATTATTAGGACCTCCTACAACACCTTGCCTCTTTTTTGCACTTGGGCCTATAAAATATACTTCTGTAAAGTTGCCGATTTCCTGAAGTTCATAAGTAGTTAGCTGATGTTTGTATTGCTTCAGTGCATGTTCTGGACTCAAATATGTGGCTTTAGAAGACTTGGTGGAGCTGTCACTTGATTTTGATGTGCCTGAACTGTCGGAACTCTTTTCTTTAGTCAAAACTGGTAAAGCACTATCCGTCCCCGGTAGTCCAGCACTGACTCTACGGTTGCCAGAGTCCTCAAATAATTGCTGAACCTTGACTTGCTGATGATCCTTCATGGTGGATTTATTTCCACTTATCTAAAGAAACAACAAAAACGTAAAATTAATATGATTATGTAAACTTCAAGCCAACATTAAAAAAGGAAACAAAAAACAGACACGGACATTGAAAATCAAGTCAGGAAAGTATATATATTTTGACATGACCTATGCATTAATCAGAAAATACCTAGGAATGGGTAGAAGCCTAGATTGCACCTGTAATGTCCCGCATGGTAAGGGTCCTTTTACACAGCTGAGAAAGCAGACCGTGATCATGGATGTGTGGGGATGAACAATCATTATTGCGATCATTCGTCTGAATACAGCTTCATAGTTTGACGGCAGCATGCGTGAAAGATTCACCCACCTGACCAATACGAGGAAGCACAAGTGTTACACAGGCAATTATCAGAAACAAGCGTACATAGAAACCTTAGTCTTGCTAATTGCCCCGATCCTCAGCCTGTGTAAAAGGACCCTAAACCAAATTTTTTATGCACATGAATAAATGGCCAGTGTTATCTCAAGCATAAGTTATGGTATAATATAAAATGCTAAAGTTTTGGGCCTCCACGCAGGGGAAAATGGGCACGTTGAGCTGTAAAAAGGGTGGCACCTAATCCAACAATTTTAGCACAATAGGGATGAGACTGACATTAACAGCCTGACTGCAAACAAACCAGACTTTATGATGTTCTTCAGAAGTCTTAAGTTGATTTTTCGGGTGAATATCGACTGTACTCATCTGGGTGAAGTGAATTACGGCAGCTCATGAAACGCTTCTATTTATACCGGCAAGGCTAAATCTGCACGTTTTAAGCTCAAGAGACTATTCTTTGAAGCGAGAATCCCTTCAGTCAAATGTTGGATGTAAACACTTGTTAGATGGTCACTGAGACTCCTCAAGTAATGACATCTGCTTCCCATTATAGTCACTGGTGGCACACTGAAATGCTGACTATGTAAGAAGTATCAACAGGAACTAGAAATAGAAGCAAGCGAGAGGAGCCAAATTATAAATAAACCCGTCTTGGGCGGGACACCGATAATTTATATTGCTTTCCTGCCTGGATACAGTTCTCTGCCGTGCAGAAGGCTTATGATTCATGAATGGATGCTCCTGCCAGATTTTGCTTTGCGTAAGCTAGCTGCATCATCCCTTTTAAGTCCATGTGAGACTTATATTAGCAGGCATCTTGAACGCAAGATATGTATGTCAAGCAACGTGCCTATGAAAGCTGCCTGGAGTTTATTTGTAACCATACAATGAGGCAATTGGTAGGTGCACATGTACATAGATTAAAAAAACATAACATTAACAAGTTAAAAGTTAAGTAAAAACACCATTTGTAAAACAAAAATTGAACACAGAGTTGCTTTTGTTGCAGAATCTTCTTACCGTGGCAGTTTTACAAAAATTCTGCACTTCTGCAGTTACAAAAAGGACTTGTCAATATATGAACATAGTCAAGTTCAGATCAATTATTTAGAAGAAGAATAAGAGTGACCACAGATGAATATGTTCCAGATACACAATGATGAAAGCAGCTTAGTGACCAATTACCGTAAAGGGTACACTCTGTCCGAAAGGTGATTTTTTATTTTTTTTATAAAACTCAATATTAAACTATTTTTTTCTAGTACTCTATTGTCAGTTTACTGCTGATGTGAGGAGAACAGGTTATCTGAAGGGTAATCCTTATTCTATAGTAGGTACCGTATATAATTGGGAAAACAGTATGACAGCGCTATCGTTCTCTACAGATACAAATGCCCACAAAAGAGCAGTGGATTGATTAGCGTAATGTGTAATGCTCTAATGGAGTCACTACAGGGGGCTGCCTCTGGTCTCCGTAATGGTTTGAGCAAGAAAGTTAAGCAAGTCTATCTGCTGTGCTAAAAGTCCAAACCAAGAGCGGGGACAAAAAGTAGAAGATATGGAGTGACAAAAAAAATAAAAATAAAAATCTAGAAAACCATCCACCCATTTTTGTAAGACAAATGATATAGATTACTGACATATAGACTGTTACTATTTGATGAAAAATTTGATTGAAGTGTCCGTTTAAATAACAAAAAAAATAATAAAAGTATCCAATGCAATCCAAACATCATCTATAGGTATAGTCCAAGAGCAAAGGACACAGGAGAAAGGATGCGGTGACACAAACTGGAAAGTGTCAATGTAAAATGCTTGGTAATCTGGAACATGTTCTGATCCATCCAGCTTGAAATATGACATAATACCATGGTTAAATCAGCAAGTGTAAGATATGAGATTAGCGGTTAATGGTTACTATGGAACATATGCCCACGGTTCCTTAGGGCACGTTGTATTCTACTGAAGTCTATTTCTGTCCATTGAAAAGGAATGAAAAAACAAAAACTAGTCATCTGCTCACGTCAAGTTCTCAAATTTCCAATCTTTGTCTTGGATATTTGTATCCTAAGCAAAGATTATATCTGGAAATCAGACCGATTGCTATGACCCCCAAAATGTCTAACCATACAAGCAAATCTCTACCTACGGTTTGTTCAAACCCATCTATCATGTATCAAATAATGGACCTCAACTACAAGCTTCTGGGAACCACATATAGCAGAACCTGACATATCCAAGACACTTCTGAGAAAAATTGGTACATAACTATAGATGCACACATATAGAATAAAAGGAGTAAATAGTTAACCAACATAATACCACCAAACTAAAAGGATATTCGTACTCCAAGCTTTGTAGGAAATGATCTATGGGCCAACATCCATCCTCCCGGCTCAGCAGCTTCCTTCTTTTACAACATTAAAAGGAGCGTGTGTTTTTAATGTGCGATTTATAGGCCCCTAAGGAACAACTCATTGCATCACTGTTCTGGGAAGCAGGGACTCTGCCAGTTGTGGCAACCAGGTTCCAAGGCGAGAGGTTAAGCAAAAGTCTTCCTTCCTGAAAGATGTACTCATAAAAAAGACTGAACAGTATCTTTGCCTGGAAGAAGCAGTTCCCAGCCAAGAATTCGGATTGACAGTCCAAAATAGGCGCTGAAAACTGCTTCATGGAAGGTAAATACAGTTGTAGCCTACGGTCAACACTGGGAACCATCATATCGTGAGAAAGTAGATCTTCACAACATTGCATTCTAAGAGGCAGAAATGTGATGACCACTTGCCATGAAAAAAAGGTATAAAGATCAAGACCTTATAGGTTTAGAATAGAAATAAAGAAAGCAGCTTACAGGGTTTATCTGAAGACTACATTTTATTTTAATAAAAGCTACAAACCATGTAAAATAATAAAATCAGTCCTACAAGTCTCCTGCGGCTCCCATTGCAATGTTTCCCGAGCTGAACAGACTCCATTGACCACAACGAACGGAGTTTGTTCAGTTTGCATTTGGAATTCAGTTTTTTTACCAGACAAAATGGTCCTGCATGCAGGACTTTTTTTGTCCGGTCTTTTTGACAGAATCTTTGATGGAGGCTCCGAACTGAGCCTCCAATGCATATGTGAACAAGCCATTAGCTGGCGGAGCAGTAATATTTTCTGATGGGTCTGGCAAAAAGAGACTGAAGTGGACTGGCAAGGAGAGTATGCCTTATTTTACATGGCCCTGAGCCTTTTAGGAAAAAAAAATTAAAATCTGTTGGGCAGCCCCTTTAATAATGCAAGAAATACAAACTCATCTTAAAGGGGTTGTCCGGGTTCAGAGCTGAACCCGGATATAACCTCTTCTTTACTCATTTACTATATGTGAGTGGAGCATTTCCTTGCTCCGATGCTCCCCCTTGCCTTGCTCTGCATAGCACAAGCAAGGTCTGTTTGTTTACTGCTGGTGATGCATCGGGGTTCTCACTATGAAGGCATAGACTTGCACAAGTGGGCAGTCTGTAGCGATGCCCTAGGCTCTTTTAGAGACTGGTACTAGTGGTACTGTTTTAGAGGTACCTGACTCTAAAAAGGCCCAGGGCAGTGCTACACATTTGTGCCGATGATGTTACCGGGCTTACTGCTAGGCGAAAGTATCCACCTAACATAGTAAGGAGAAGCCCGGTATGTCACCGGCGGAAAAGCTTATATCCAGGTTCAACCGTGAACCTAAACAAGCCCTTTAAAACAATACACCTGGTCTAGACACAGTGAAGGAAACGACAATAAATACAAGTAATGGCTACGGAAAGCTGTCCAGGGATCTAGGATTGTCTTGATGCAAGTTCAATCTGCTACACAGAAAAGTAAAAGGATGTTGTTTTAGAGGCAACTAAGGCTACGTTCACACTAGCGTTTTGGCTTTCCGTTCAGGGCTCTCACAAGCGGTCCAAAACGGATCAGTTTTGCCCTAATGCATTCTAAATGGAAAAGGATCCGCTCTGAATGCATCAGTTTGCCTCCGTTTCGTCTCCATTCGCGTTTTGCTGTCCGCCTGACGAAGCAAAGCCAAAACGGATCCGTCCTGACACACAATGTAAGCCAATGGGGACGGATCAGTTTTCTCTGTCAGAATCTTGCACAATAGAAAACTGATCCGTCCCCCATTGACTTTCAATGGTGTTCAAGACGGATCTGTCATGGCTATAGAAGACAACCGGAACCGTTCATGACGGATGCATGCGGTTGTATTATTGTAACAGAAGCGTTTTTTGCAGATCCATGACAGATCCACAAAAAATGCTAGTGTGAAAGTAGCCCAACAAAACAAGGGGTATCGTATGGCTGAACTGTAATCAATGCCCACACACAGGCAAGGCAACCAGGTCATGGACTGAGAAAACATCCTCAACAACTCATTTCTCGAAGAATAATTACTGAAATAGTTGTGGAATTGTTAGACCTGTCCTACCTAGGAGCATCATGGTACCATGATCTACACCAGGCATGGCCAACCTGAGGCTCTCCAGCTGTTGCAAAACTACAACTGCCAGCATGCCTACAGCTAGCAGCCTACAGCTAGCAGCCTACAGCAAGGCATGGTGGGAGTTGTAGTTTTACAACAGCTGGAGAGCCGCAGGTTGGCCATGCCTGATCTACACCATCTTCTTCACATTGATGGCCAACTTGATGTCCAGAGATACCCTTCTGTGCAGGTGATGAGATGGCCATGAACCAGGAGGGACTTTAAAATGGCATGGGGTTGCTGATCAAGAAAAGGAGTATCGGAGAGGAAAGCAGGTTTTCCCCAATCTCTCCTTTTATTCCCTGTGCTTGCCTTGACATCACCGTTCTTTTTGAAACTGAATGTGAGAATCTGCGGTTCCCTTTCTTCTTGACACAATGAGCTCTTAGACAATATTTATGAATGTTATTGTTGGACCTAACTTACGTAGATTCTGTCTCACTAGCAATGTGAACTTTATACTGTTGCATAAAAGGAATACATCTAAAGTTTAACCTTTCAAGATTGACAATAAAATCTGGCAAAGCATTACAACAAACCCCATAATAGGGTATTGAATGAGTAAGAGGAATATACTGTGCTACAATAACAATGCTGCTACGAGTACAGCAATAAGAGCAGGTCAGCTCCACACTATTCAGCTCCTATTCTTATTCAATAGCCTACTTGAAAAACTGTACCACAGTACTTGGCAGCACGCCAAGCATGACTGCAAGCCAACTGGAATATTCAGAAATGTGCATGCCATACATGTGCTGTAAATGTCTGTTGTAGATTCAAGCACATCCCCAAAAAATTAAAGCAGCACAACTCCTGGTGTGTGTCATCAAATAATGTGCTTTATGAATTTTACATTTTTTTGGGGGGTACTATCTCTCCTTGGGGATAGAGCACCTTCATCGACTTGAGGAGACTTACAGACTATACTTGCTCCTCTGGAATTCTGGGAAGAAAGGGATGCAAATGAGCTCTTAAGCACTGCCTGTAATGCCACCAACATAATGGTGGCATTAGAGGCAGTGCTTGCTAAGAGCTCATCTGCATCCCTTTCTTCCCATCAGTTTTACAGGAGTACGTCTCTGGTCGATAACGGGCCCATGTAAAGGTACCACCGATCACCCGATAATTGAGGTGAAAGCATTGCCGATGTGGTGACCTAAATCATCTAAGCAGCAGATTGTTCCGTTTAGGCCTCATATACACAACCAAAGGTATTTTGAGATCCGAAAATTGCAGATTGCTAAACACGGACACTGTCCGTGTTGTAGCCACATTTTTCTGTGGACCCACGGTCTTCAATGGGTGTTCCGTATTTTGCAGCCAAGTAAAGGACCTGTTCTAACTTTCTGCAGAACAAACATACGGATGCCGAAAGCACACAGATCATCAGTGTCCGTTCTGCAAAATGATCGAAAATGTCCGCAAAATGCGGACAGCATATGTAATGCACCCAGTTTACTGCCCAGAAACGCTGATTCTCTGTGGAGACGAGTAACAGCAGTAAATGCAGCTTTTCTGACGAGCAGCCAATTATTAGGAATGAACAGTTCGCACACAATAATTGCTTGCCCAGGTGGCCTGTATATATGGGAATTAGGTTAAAAGTTCCCTTTAAAGTCATGGTGCGTAACGCATCCTTCGCAGAGAACAGACTAGAGCTTAGGTTTAAGTTTGAAAGATAAGATTTGGGGATTTAAATAGTGCCAAGCTAAATACTTGTTTGTTTGAAGTCAGGAAACAGAATGAAAATTTTTACGTCTTGGTTCTCTGTGACTAAAAAGTGGGAGGCCGGAAGTGATGAAGAAAAAACAAACAAAAAAAAAAGACCGCAGCCTGTTACTGCCATCTCGCTCTACGTAAACCTGGGATGAAGGGTAGATACAGAGACTTTGCTTCAGGTCATCACCCCCTCTCAGCAGTCAGGGAGTATTATGTGTCCTCTGATCAGATCTGGAAGACTATGAAGTACAGATCTAAACCCCCCCCTCTGCATAATCAGACCGTGTGACTCACTTGTTTACCGCCATCTGGATAGCATAGATTTTTGGTCTCTTCTGGTGAAGACATATTCACATGGCCATAATTGTGAACTCTGCCCATCCTGGACTTTTAGTCACACACATGAATTTTTATGTGTTTTCTGTATGGAGCGTATAAATGTGGATTTTTTGTTTTAGTTAACAGTTCAGTGGGTAGGGGCAGAAATCACACTGCATTTTCCAGAAGAGTAAAATTACAAATCGTAGCAATAAAGCACCGGGTGGCAGTTTTTTTTGGCCTTGACTTTATGTTTCTGTCGATGTAGCTGTACGATGGCTTGCTTTTTGTGGGACAAATTGTATTTTTAGTGCCACCACTATGGGACACATAGACATTTTGAACTTTTATCTTTTTTGGGGTGATAATGGGGGGGGGAGCTAGCCGTTACACCACTGATTTTTGCACTTTAAATTTACAATGTTCACCATGCGGCATAACTAGTGTGTTACTGTTATTCTATGGATCAGTACAATTATGGCAATACCAGATTTGTACTTTTATGTGTTTTTTTTTTTTTTTTTTACTACTTTTGCACAATAATAGGACATCTCGTTATAATGCTGCATTCTACGAGTCAGAAATCATAAATTTTTGCACTGTTGTTCACTGGTACCATTTTTTGGGCTACAATGGACTTATTGATTAACATTTACCGTTTTCTGGGAGGAGTGAATAGCACCATCCCTGTCTTCCGGTTGTGTCTGGTATTGTACCTCCGCTCCATTGAAGTGAGAGGGTAATACCATGCAATCTGTGGACAGTAATGGTGCTGGTTTTGGAGGAAAGCAGCCATCTTTTTCTAGTCCTGGAGAACCCCTTTCAATTTAGGGCACTTTTACACTAGTGTTATTCTTTTCCAGCACTGAATTCCGTCCTAGGGGCTCAATACTGGAAAAGAACTGATCAAGTATATCCCCATGCATTCTGAATGGAGAGTAATCCGTTCAGGATGCATCAGGATTCAGTCTTTTTGACTTTTCAGGACGGAGATAATACCGCAGCATGCTGCAGTTTTATCTCCGTCCAAAATTCCGGAACAATTGCCGGAATGCCGGATCCGGCATTTTTTTCCCCCCATTGACATGCATTAATGCCGGATCCGGCCCCGAGTGTTCCGGCAAAACGGATCCAACATTGCGGTCTGCGCATGCGAAGACTGCAAAAAATGTGAATAAAAAAAATATGTCGGATCCGTTTTTCCAGATGTCACCGGAGAGACGGATCCGGCATTTCAATGCATTTGTCAGACGGATCAGTATCCTGATCAGTCTGACAAATGCCATCAGTTTGCATAAGTTTTGATGGATCCAGCAGGCAGTTCCGGCGAAGAACTGCATGCCGGAATCCTCTGCCGCAAGTCTGTGAAAGTAACTTACAAATACTGAATAAAATACTGTTGTGTAAAAGGTTTTCTGGCTGTGTAGGCAAGTCACTTTGCTATTGACGGATCCTTTCCTAAGGTGTTAAGGCCTCATGCATACGACCATATGTATTCTGCGGTCTGCAAAAAAATACGTATGACATCCGTGTGCATTCCGTATTTTGCGGAACGGAACAGCTGGCCCCTAATAGAACAGTCCTATCCTTGTCCGTAATGCGGACAATAATAGGAATGCACACGGAGTAACTTCCATTTTTTTGCGGACCCATAGAAATGAATGGTTCCATAAACGGTCTGCAAAAAAAACACAGAACGGACACGGAAAGAAAATACGTTTGTGTGCATGAGGCCTTACGTCATAATAAAGATTAATTTGGAACAAACCACGGCACTCCAAGTTCTTTTGTATGAACTTCTTATTTTATTTGGTTATATTTTTTTATCCATCCACAAAAAGTAGGCCAATGACTAAATACTACATTTTCTGGATGGATAAAATATAACTAAATAAAATAACAAGTTCATACAAAAGAACTTTGAGTGCCATGGTTTGTTCTCTAATGTACCGCTGAGCGCCACCTACATTCTAGAGGAGTGCCGTTCAACTCTCGTTCTGAAGACTCGGGGCCCGGGAAGGGTAGAGCAAGAAAGGATTTTGTACTCTTGTCTTTGTCATATACAAGACAAGCAGGTCCTGCCGCTTATAAAGAAGTCCCAAATGGCTTCTCACAGATACATTGTTACTCTCCATTCCTTTCAATCAGAAGAACCTCATAGCCAACTCTCCTATGAAAATACATAATTGAACCCACAGCTGAAAAAAAAAAAAAAAAAAAAAAAAAAGGAAGTTAACCCTTGGATTTCTGCATTGCTTACTAATAAAATGTGGTTTGAAGTCACAAATAGACAAAAACAATATGACTAGGCTCACATCTGTGGTGGAGGGAATCCAAATAGCGACACATGTCCCAATAGAATCAAAGTGAAGGGGGTGGCACTGCTAAAGTTCGTACCGAGATTAGTGGATTCTCACGTATCCCCGTCCTCCCGCAGAATACGTGCTGCACAGCAGGAGTAAAGAAAAGAGGGCGGCACTCTCCACTGCTGTATCCCACCACTTTTATTCATACAAACGTCCTCATTAAAACAGGGCTGGGGCGGATTCCACCATTACGCAGACCGCTGAGTGGCGACGGCGGTCCGCAAAACACGGATACTGGCCATGTGTGTTCCACATTGCAGAATGGAACATCCTGGCCTCTATAGATACAGCCCTATCCTTGTCCGAAGAATGGACAATAATAGGAAATGTTCTATTATTCTGCGGGCACCACAGAAAGGACATATGGATGCGGATTGTAGTGAATGGGTCCGCATCCGAACCACATTTTGTGTAGGTCAGATACGGAAAAAAATAAGTGTGTGTGCATGAGCCCTATGGAGGGTTAGGTGAACTGATCCATAAACCATTTGCTTTACTTATTACAGGTTAGTGGACATTGCTATACCAGAATACTAAAACTGCACAGAGCCACAGATTTCAACCCCCTAAAAAGGGGGCGTCTCACTTCAGTAAATAGCATTTATCATGTAGAGAAAGTTGATATAAACCACCTAATAATGCATTGTGATTGTCCATATTTCCTCCTTTGCTGGCTTGATTCATTTTTCCATTGCATTATACACGGCTTGTATCCAGCAGTGGTGGCCGTGCTTACACACTATAGGAAAATGCGCCGGCATTGCTGGTGGTCGGGAGCATGGCAGCGTGCATAGGCCCGCATGTGCAGCAGCTCCTGTCCCGGCCACCTCGTATCTGCGTTGCCTACCCCCTGGATAAGAGAAGTGCAGAATGTGATGAAAAAATGAATCCAGCCAGCAAAGGAAGCAACATGGACAATCACAATACATAAGTAAGTGCCTTGTGTTAACTTTCTCTACATGATAAATGCCCTTTACTAGCTGGAAATAAGATCTGCACAACGTTGAGGAGGAATTTTGGACCGTTCCTCCCCGACAGTATATTGGGATGCCTTGCTCTGTATCTCAGGATATCTTTTTCTTGGAACTGTACCTCGTCTCAGGATAAGGCCTCTTTCACACGGGCGTCATGTTTTTGGGCCTGATAAAATGCGCGATTTTTCCGCACGAGTGCAAAACATTGTAATGCGTTTTGCACGCGCGTGAGAAAAATCATCATGTTTGGTATGTTTGGGTTAGGCGTTGTGTAGATTTTATTATTTTTCCTTATAACATGGTTATAAGGGAAAATAATAGCATTCTTAATACAGAATGCATAGTACAATAGGGCTGGAGGGGTTAAATAAAAAAATAAATAATAATAATTTAACTCACCTTAATCCACTTGTTCGCACAGCCCAGCTTCTCTTCTGTCTTCTTCTTTGAGGAGTAGGACCTTTGATGACGTCACTGCGCTCATCACATGATCCATCACCATGGTGATGGATCATGTGATGACCGCAGTGACGTCACCACAGGTCCTTTTCCTGTGCACAGCAAAGATGAAGACAGAAGAGATGCCGGCTGCACGAGCAAGTGGATTAAGGCGAGTTAAATTTATTTTTATTTTTTTAACCCCTCCAGCCCTATTTTACTATGCATTCTGTATTAAGAATGCTATTATTTTCCCTTATAACCATGTTATAAGGGAAAATAATAAAGATCGGGTCCCCATCCCGATCGTCTCCTAGCAACCGTGCGTGAAAATCGCACAGCATCCGCACTTGCTTGCGGATGCTTGCGATTTTCATGCAGCCCCATTCACTTCTACAGGGTCTGCGTTGCGTGGAAAATGCAGAGGAGCATGCTGCGTGAAAATCACCGCTCGTGCACAGCCCCATAGAAATTAATGGGTCCGGATTCAGTGCGGGTGCAATGCGTTCACCTAATGCATTGCACCAGCGCAGAAATCTCGCACGTGTGAAAGGGGCCTAAGGCTACATTTACATAACCATTTCTGTTTTGTGGTCCGCAAAATGCAGATATTGGCTGTCTGCATCCTGCATTTTTCGCAGTTCCCATTGTCAAAATGCATACCGTATTCTTGTCCACAAAACAGACAAGAATAGGAGACGTAAAATTTGCGGCACGGATGCATTTTTGCGGTCCCATAGAAATGAATGGGCCCACGTGCGATCCGCAAAAAATACTGGCATGTGAATGAGGCCTAAGGTGGTAGTCAGATCCCATGGATCACACTTTTGGGCATGTAGTAAAACCACACAAAACCCAATACAACGCCTGTAAAATGACGGATATAAAATTCTGCTGATTGACACACGGGCATGGTAAGTGCCCGTTACAATTTTTCACGGAGAGATTATTAGTAGAGCTGCACCGCGCAGCAGTTCTTTCATGATCAGATTGTACATAAGGACAAAGCGGATATTAATAAAAACTGAAACAATCCCGTCTCCATGTCTCCATGCACCTGCTTGTCTCGAGGTTACTTGAGGACATTCATCTCAGACGTGAAGATGTGCGAATCTATACAGGGGGACAGTTTTAGGATATTTAATGTATATAAAAAGGCCGAAGAGGAAGCAATGTGCCGTCTGGGGATTTATTTCATACTGTTCCACTCGCGCAAGGAATAATAAGCCACGTGATCGGCGGTAATATTTAAACTGGACATAACTTCGCTAAAAGCACACGCTCAGAAACAAAATATACAAAAACACATATTCTAAAAGTACGGGACTTACACAGCATGCGAAAACACCCACTCCTAATGATAGCCTTTAACCCCGCAGCTCTGAATCATTGCAAAGGCAGAGGAACACCCAAGGGTGACAAGGTTTATACTTTGCTCCTGTGACTATAAAAACACTTGAAAGGACAGCTATACAAAAATAAAGTGAAGAAAATATATTTTTTTTAAATCTGTTTTAAAGAATATCTGTACATTGTCAAGTCATGGTGCCCCGCGTTTGCTTTGTTAGTTACAGTACAGTTTCTACATTGTAGCAGCCGGTGTCAACCATACGTTACCTTTTTACATAAAAATACTCTACAGCTTCCATGCAGGTCACCTATGGGCTCTATAAATATAATGTGATCAAATGACTGGAGCGTGCCGTATAAGCAAAAGGAACGAAAAATAAAAGTATAGATCGCAACATAAGCGACCAATATGGCCCAACACACAGAGAAGCAGCATTACATTCTGCCTGGCTGTAAATCTGGAATGTGATCGGCAGCGAGCCTCGAACGCCTCTGGCAGCAGAGGAATAAAAAAAACCTCTTCTTACGGATGGATTTGCACCCATGCTGATGACAGAGCCAGGAGATGCCAGTCTGAATAAACGAGCTGTGAATGTAATTGAGTGAAACAGCTGAAAAATACAGAACCCGCCCTAAAGGAGAATATCAAATCAACAATCAAAATCAGAAAAAAAACATATGGAAGGGGTTGTACAGAAGTGAAAATGCTTGTTATATCATGTAATCCTAAAATATGTACATAGAATGGCTAATTATATAAAGACCTGCAATGTGGGGAGGTATGTGATAATATGAGAGGTACAGGCATACCTCAGTAAACTTCAATGATGCTTTGGTCCTGTAGATCTCCACTGTGTGATCTAAAGGAACCATCCATGTTCATACACAGCACTTCCACTACAGGAGCAAGATGGCCACCACCCATGGAATACGGTATCTTTTGGGCCTATAATGCATTTGGGGGGGGGGGGGGGGCGGGGGTGACTGATTGGCAGGGAAGTACATAATTTCAACTGTAGAGCTCCCAAACTCGAGAACTCCACCAATCAAAGTCTTCAGATATATCTCTACTAGGCTAATTTCAGACGAGCATGTCCACTTCAGAAAACATGCTCTGAGTCCTGTCAAAGGAGCAATGTCCATAATGGGAATTCATGTTCCCACACAGAGCATGTTTCCTAAAGTAGACACGCTTGTCTGAAATTAGCCTTACAGCGATCTATACGATCTCCACATTTAGGACTGATTGGCGAGGAGTTGTTCCAAAGGCTCTTTTTAAGTAAACGTTAAGCTCAAAAAAGTGAAACTCAAGTTCAGCTTGATAGGCCTTCTTAACCCCCCTACTCACAGGTATTTCTCACCCCTATGTTCTAAAGTTGGTCAATGTCAGTTGAACCCACCAACATTGGCAGGACCAGCTAACCATCTAATCTGTATGGGCAGCCTCCCGTCTCCAGGGGAGAGAAGGAACAGGCTTTTAGAGTTCACTAAGGAATAGGCCACCTCCAGACACCTTACTCTCACTCCCGATTCAGAATACTTGGTCAAGTGCACATGTGCATGGGGAAGAGGATAGCCAACCGTTATCTGAAGTGTATGGCTTTAGATCAAGTCAGTAAGAGCTCTGCACGGAAGGTTCCTCCTGCCTTCATACATAGCAGAATTACTCAGATCGCACAATAGGACATCACGGCTCTCAAACTGCATTGTAGTGAAGGGCCTGTAGGGCCAAATACACAAGATGTTGCCTTGGCACAGAGGCTGAGCAAAGGTTTTCTCGGCACTGTAGCTTCTGGCACAAACTAAACAGCTAGGACACAATGGCTCCATGGAAACACATACACATTGTGGTGTCCATTACTGCTCCATCGCTGTTCTACTACTAATGAACTGTGAAATGGCTAACATTGAAGCATGCGAAGATCACGTGCAACTTGAAAATAGAAAAGTCTATGACATAATCAATAAAACTAATTCAATGGAAGGATGCGATCTAAATCCAGCACACTACAATGCTTCTAGAAACTATAACCCTAATACAAGGCAGGACAGCTCTCAGGGAACCATGTGCCTGGAATTTTACTTGCTGCCTCCTAATGCTGACCACACTATATGGATCCACTCTTTTTAGTAGGGTCCTAATACACAGTCTTCTACAAATTCTGTGACAGGTCCAAAAAGTGGCGGAAATGTTGGGGTCAGACTAGATGGCCTGAATTATTTCCCGTTGGCTAGAATTTTACAGTGACTTTGGCCAGGCAACCACAGATTACAGAACTGCTAAACTACATCGAAACATAATGAAAGTGGACGTGGTTGATGTTGTAACTTCAAGTTGCCAGAAACCCTAACAACATTTGCAAGTGTCAGTTTTGACCTATTTTTAGCCGTTTAAGAGTTAAGTGAGGTCAAAGTTTTCTAAAGCACTCCTAAACAGGTAAAGATAAGTCAAAACGGACACTTCCAGTGTGTTTCTAAGTGATATATCATATGACCCCCTCCTCATTTGAAAAATCTGAGCTGAATTCAATATGGCGGATTTCAAAATGGCAGCAGAAAACACTTCCTTCTCCAAATAATGAAGCTTCCCTCCCAATTAATACTTTCACACACTGAAGTCAATTCTTTACAAATTACACCAGTTAAAAGGGTGCGTCCAGACTTTTACTCCACCCTGTACTTAGGGTTTTTAGCACTTCCTTCTCCTGATCAACAAGATCAGGGATCAGAAACTTCTGGCACTCCAGATGGGGTGAAACTACAACTCCCAGCATGCATACTTGCTCAGCTATACTTGGTACTCCTATAGAAACAATATGGAGCGTGCTGGGATTTGTAGTTTTCAAACAGTTGGAGTGCCGGAGGTTGCTGGTCCCTGTTTTACAGGATGCATGATAAGGGTGCAGCCACATGTTCAGGTTTCTTGATGTAGTTATGAAGAAAACTGAACGTGTGGCCGCACCCTAAATGTTAGCTATGATTGCTAAGGGCCCACAAATCCCTAAATAGGCGGGGGCCAGGGACCCATCCCTTTACCAGTAGATTCCCTGACAGGAGGAGTTGTATAGAGGAACCCTCGTACTAGTGATTAGTGGTGGTCCCAGTTGTGGGGGCCATGTGATATAAAGTGACCTTTCTACTGGACAGCTGCTAAATGTTGGGAAACCCCCTTTGATGTTAATAACTTCCGGCTGGTCCCAACAAAAAGTCACTCTGGGTTCAGAATATGGATTTCTTCTTTACTTCTACAATTACCGTGCGCTGTTTCCACACACAGGAACGCACCAGAACACTCCTAGCCCT
Organism: Bufo bufo; assembly: GCF_905171765.1. Classification (NCBI taxonomy): domain Eukaryota; kingdom Metazoa; phylum Chordata; class Amphibia; order Anura; family Bufonidae; genus Bufo; species Bufo bufo. The sequence continues at coordinate 219,343,946 of NC_053391.1, forward strand.
CTCCCAGAAGAGCCTGTTTATATTGGATACAAGCGGAGCCTATGGGATGGTGACCAGGGTTCTTACATTTTTCAGAAAATAACTAAAACCAGATGCTCTCAGTTATGTAACTAAAACAAAGGCAAACAGTGAAAACAAGAGCAAACCTATAGCAAAGGGGAAAAACCTCTGCTGCAGGATCATATACATCGTATACCCAACAGATTCCGTTTCGGTACCTCAGAGAACTTTGGTTGTTCTATTTTGCCCTCCCTTAGGTCATGTTGCCCTTATTAAAGGGGTTGTCTGAATCCCCAAGAAAAACTAAAGGTAGGGGATTTCTGGGATTTACATATTGATGGCCTATCCTTAGGACATGTCATCAATATGAGATCGGGGCCGGTCCAACTCCTGGCCCTCCGCCGATCAACTATTTGAGCAGGCCATGGAGCTCCAAGAGCACTGCAGCCTCCTTTCAGCTTACGAAGCACAGCACCATACATTGGATAATAGCCGTGCTTGGTATTGCAGCTTAGCCCCAATCACCTGGCCATGTGACGTCACAAGTCCTGGGAAAGCCACAGCCTACTTGAGAAACTCCTATTGATGATCACTCCTGAGGATGATCTATCCTGATTATGTAAACCCCAGAGAACCCCTAGTGACCAAGCACCTTTTTTTAAAATTGCATTCCAAGAGCTAGAACTTTTTTTTTTTTTTTTTTAAATGTACTTGTATGAGGTCTTATTTTTTGCAGGACAAGTTATAGTTTTTAATGCACCATTTTAAGTACATGTAATGATTGATCAAAGCCAGCCGTTTAGCTAAAACCCCCTTTGTTTACGTCAGTAAAAACACGTATGGGTGGTCACTAAGGGGTTAAAAGGAAATGGAACAGAGGGGGTTTCAAAAAGAAAATAGGCTTTTTTTGTTTTAAGTAGTGTCCCAGAGCTCAGTCATTTAACCCCATACAGAACAAAAGGATCCACCAACTGGACATTACTGGGTTCATCAGTGCACCCAGAGGCAAGAAGGTTGATCTCTTTGCCATCTGGGCATTATATATGTGCAGAAAAGGAAGATTGGATCTTCAGGTTCTGTTCTGATTGTGGTAAAATTCAAAGTTTGGGTTTGTTCACATTATGATTTTTTTCACATGGATCATAAAAACCCATCCCATTGTTTCCCATGGGAATCCACAGATTTTATTTCTGTGTGGATTTCAAAACCACGTCGAAAGGAGAAATGTTCTTTCCTGGTGCAGTTTCTGTATTTGGATTAGCTACATGGAATGAGGCTAAATACGTGGGCGGATCAGAGTCATGGAAAACGCAAAACCACAGCAGAAATTCGAGGGTCACTCTCAGATTTCTTGGATTTCAGAAATGTAGTATTACATGGAGGCCATTCAGATGAATGGCTGTCCACAAAATACATGACCGCCTTGAGTCCACCAGAGCTTCCATCCGTTTTGGCTCACAGAGGGGTGTTCATAGGATGTCCATATGTCCTAATGGGGGCATCCAAACAAAAAGGTTCATCCAGCACACGTCTCCATAAAAATGAATCTTCTTTATTAAACCATGATAACCCCATCCTGGTACAGGCTATTCAATTCCGCTATTGAGATCCGTCATAGGATCTCAATAGCGGAAGAAAACGCTTCAGTTTTGTCCCCATTCATTGTCAATGAGGACAAAATTGAACTGAACGAAACGGAATGGAATGCTCCAAAATGCATTACGTTCGGTTTGGTTGCGTCCACATCGTGGACAGAATGCTGCTGCAAGCGCACGGATCTGTCCTGGCACACAATGTAAGTCAATAGGGATGGATCAGTTTTATCTGACACACTAGAAAACGGATCCGTCCCCCATTGACTTTCAATGGTGTTCAGGACGGATCCGTCATGGCTATATAAGACATAATACAACCGGATCTGTTTGTGAAGGATGCATGCGGTTGTAATATGGTAACGGAAGCATTTTTGCAGATCCATCCGCAAAAAACGCTAGTGTGAAAGTAGCCTAAGTAGTAGTAGTAGTGATACAACCCTTTAATGATTCACCATTTTAATTCTGTACTGAAATAATCTAATAATCCTGAAGCACCTCAATCCAAGAACAAGGCCTGTGTCTCCAAAAGCTCAACCTGACCAGAAGAATGAAACCCATAAGATAAATATGAAAAAGACCGAAAGGATCCTTATGTGGAACCATTATCTACACAAAGAAATACTGGGCCTCGGATAAAAACCTAGTGCAGACGTATCCATTGCAACCAATCCGGTCGCATCTTTCAAGTTCCAACTTGCCTTTCAAAAATGAGAGCTGGACTCTAACTGGCTGAACTCATTCACACACGCGAGGCCTAAGGTTCTGGTACTGTATGACGCACTTACAGTATGATGTACAGAGACACCTTGAAAACAACTTGGAAGTGGGACAGGGAAGTCTCAAGTGACAAAACATGCCCGCGCGACAGGTGCAATACACTGGATACCAACCTCACCCGATTACACAAGCGTAATATGATAAAACCTGAACACCTGCGAAACAGAACCTTCTGCTATAAACCATATGATATTATCCCGGTCTGTGTAATATTAAAAACTCACATATAAATCATTTTATAACTAGTCAGTCATCCCAGGAGGCCACTACGGAGTCAGATGTCCGCCTGGAAGGGTAGAAGCTTCCCTGTGCCAAACAAGCTGGAACGACAACGGCGATGAAAGGACAGTAAGGCTAAAGCAAAGTGACACGTTACTTACAGCAAGTCTTCCGATTGACGGGAGGGCGGAGGGGCTCTCTTTGTCTCCTGCAGCATCCTGCGCTGCCACCTGATCAAGCCTCATGTAGGAATCATACAATCCATCTCTGTATCTCACTGTAACAAGCAAATAGAGGTGGTCAGAGGAGCCGGCTGCTTCCTTCCAGCACATTCATCTCATGTCAATGGATGGCAGTGGGAAAAAATTCATAATAGATTGTTAGAAATATTAAGTATATAAAAATACCGTTTAGTGTCTACAGCTCCTAGGCACACAGATGTCTTACAGCTCAGGGCTGTACACTGTAGAGGTGTGAGAAGGCTCCTAGGTAGGTGCATACGGATACATACTTCACCAGCTTCTGTACTTAAAGGGGTTCTCCAGGAATGACTTATAATGACACCTATCCTAGTATGTTTGCAAGTGGAGGCAGCCAATCATGCCGAGTGGCCTCACTACACACTGCACTGGCATATACTACATATTGGTGAGCTTTCCTGTCAGGCTGCTCAGCCATGATGGCATATCATAGGCTGGATTTAAAGGGAGTCTGTCACCACAAGTTCACCTTATACACTGCTTACATAGCAGCGCTGTAGCATAAATGTACATGAGTCAAATGGTACCTTTGCTCTTTTGTTCTGACATCGACCAGCAGCAAAAACGCTGTTTTATTCATATGCAAATGAGGGTTCGCAAGTGCCCAGGGGCGGCGTTCGGGCTGTAAATGCCCAGGCCGCTCTGCCTTCTTCTTAGATAACCCCTCCCAGCCTTTTGCTTGGCCCGCCCTGTAAGCCTCGTGTCATCCAGTGTACTGGCCAAGATCCCGTGAGTGCGCAGTTGACCGCCGGGCCCAGACATGCGCACTGTGATGACCATTGTGGGCAGCAGCATCGCTCCATGCAGTACGCATGCGCCGGCCAGTACACTAGATGATGCAAGGGGCTTACAGGGCGGGCCAAGCAAGAGGAGTTATCTTACAGCCCGAACACCGCCACTTATTTGCATATGAATAAAACTGCGTTTTTGCTACTGGTCAATGTCAGAACAAAAGAGCAAAAGGTACCATTTGACTCATGTACATTTATGCTACAGGTGAACTCCCTTTAATCATTACATCTCCTGTAAAGCGAGACCCCGCCATCTATTGCAGAGCAGTGTAGTCTGTACAGAGGCCCGACCCCCTAGGGAGCTCTGCAATGGTGGCAACCATTCCTAGTCACTTTTTTTATTATTATATCGATAGTGACATGGAAAAATGTAAAATAAACTTGCCAAAAATTAAAAATAAATATATGTGATTTAAACAATGTAATTTTCAGATGACACATTCTCTTTGAAGTGGAGCTCCACCTCAGTAGTCAATGTAAATATGTTAGGCCCGCAGGGATGGGCAAACTGCGGATCTCCAGCTGTTGTAAAACTACAACTCCCAGTATGCCCAGTCTGCCTACAGATATCAGCCTACAGCAGGGCATGATGGGATTTGTAGTTTTACAACAGCTGGAGAGCCGCAGTTTGCCCATCCCTGTGTTAGGGAATGGAATAAATAGCAATACCCAGATACCATGTTATTAGGAATGAACCCTTGAAGCTGGGTCTAGACACATGAGGAGGTCTAGCAGAAGGCCCCTTGAAGATGAGCAACCCCTTTAAAGGGTTTGTCCAGCTTTTTTATTTTTAAACTTTGAACTCTACCCTGTTCTACATGATGAAAATGCTCAACTGCTCCCAGCTGCTCCATTCAGCAGTATTCCATACCTGTCCTGTAAGCCTCCAGCCAATGACTGGCCTCCATGGTGACCTGTTCCCAAGTGGTTGCTGGATCATATGCCACTTTGAGACACAGCTGAGGCCAGCCATGGACTGGAGTGGCGCACATGACCTCGTCCTTCCTAAAGTTTACAGCAGGAGGCCCAGAAGACCGCAGAAGAAAGCCAGGGACTCAGAACAGAGTGGTGGGTAACAAGTGAGTATGACTTTTTTTCAGGTTGGCGTAGAAAGTTAAAAAAGTCCAAAAAGCTGAACAACTGGTTTTCTGAGAATTGCAATATCTGATCGGTTGGGGACCAACACCCTGGACCCTGCCGATCAGCTGTTTGAGAAGGCATTGGTGCTTGCAATAGCGCCACAGCTTATTGCAGTAATGTTATATCCATTGGTCATGTAGCCTAGGCACAGGTCAGCTACACTGAAGTGAATGTTGCTGAACGCAATACGTAGCGCCGGTGCCTTCTCAAACAGTTGATCGGCAGGGTGTCCGAGTGTCGACCCCACCAATGAGATACTGAGAATCCTATCCAAAGGACAGGTTATCAGTTAAAAAAAAACTTAAGAAATGAAGAAATGCCCAAAACAGGGCTAAACATAACACAAGGACAAAGGCAATTCACGACTGTCGACTGCTGCCGTTTAGTAAAATACACCAGTAATTAGAGGATGTGTATGGTTCCAAAGCCTAGAAGTTTACATTCTGAAATCCACAAAGTCAAAAACAAGAAGTGGCAAGATCAATGTTGTTTTACCTCGCAGAATGTTCCTGCTAATGTGTGGAAGCACAATTTCCACATTCAGACCCCAGGACTGCTACGTAATGTGATCCTGTTCTAAGAACATGTTTATTTGTCCTCCATCTTCGAGGTTTTGAAGTTTTTAGACTACAGAGAATGAAGTCACAAATGAAGCAGATCCAGACATACGAGCAGCACTCGCTGACTGTCAAGACAACCGAAAGTCTGGATCAGCAAAATAACAGACTGATTGTAACTGTGATTCTGCAGAGGAACCGGTTAAACTGGTCAAGGAACCAAATAATCTAAAGGCCTAGTACACCATGATCGCTTAACTTTCCTGATCACTGCAAACATGTCCGGTCATTCGCCAATAAACAAGCAAAGGCTCATTTGTCATTGATCGCATCTTTATTGCAGTCATAAAATAATTGCTTGTCTGAAGCAAACCGGGGATGTGCTGCTGACAAAATGCAAACTGCATGAAGGACTAGTGTTTACCATACTGTTTGATGATGGTACAAGCGCCAATCAACATACGGCATTATTGGCTGGTACTCGTTTACAGTAGGCTATCTGCCAATGTAAGAACCTTAACGCCGGGCATGTACATTTGATTTTGGCAGGACACATGATCTATTGTGTATGGGGTCTCAAGATTCTCCTGTGACCAAAAATTTCAGGGAAAAAAGGCTTGCCGAAATCCTTTTGTTTTAAGGCTAGTTTCACACTAGCGCTTCAGAACCAGCAGGCTGTTTCGGCAGGGCTGCCCGATCTCTCTGCATTCCGGAATTGCCAGAAGCTTAAATTTGCCATCTGATTTTCTTCCAGCCGATTGTTGGCATATTTGCCGGGTTGCATCTAGATCTCCGCCGATCCCCATTATAGTTAACGTTTAAGCTTCCGGCAATGCCAGAATGCAGAGAGATTCTCAACGCGCTAGTATGAAACTAGCCTAAGGGAGATAAGCCAACACCAGAAGTGTCTGGCAATGGCTTAAAGGGGTTGTCCGGGTTCAGAGATGAACCCGGACATACCCATAATTTCACCCCAGAGCCCCCTGACTTGAGCATCGGAGCAGTTCATGTTCCGATGCTCTCCTTTGCCCTGCGCTAAATCTCGCCAGGCACGGGCTTTTTTTGTTTACAATCACACACTGCCGGGCGGAAGCTTACGCCCGGAAGTGTGTTCGGTGACGTCACCGGCTCTGATGGGCAGGTTTTAGCACTGCCCTAGCCGTTATACTGGCTAGGGCAGCACTAAAGCCTGCCCATCAGTTCCAGTGATGTCATCGGGCTTCCTGGCAGCCCCATGGAGAGCCCAATACGTCACCGGATCACCAAAAAATGCCTTTGCCCTGCGCGATTTAGCACAGGGCAAACGAGAGCATCGGAGCATAAGCTGTTCCGATGCTAAAGTCAGGGGGGCCGCCGGGGTGAAATTATTGGCATGTCCGGGTTCAGCTCTGAACCCAGACAACCCCTTTAAGGCTACTTTCACACTAGCGTTCAGAGCGGGTCCGTCTGATGTCTGCTCAGACGGATCCGCTCCTATAATGCAGACGTTTGTATCTGTTCAGAACGGATCCGTCTGCATTATAGTTTTAAAAAAATTCTAAGTGTGAAAGTAGCCTGAACGGATCCGTCCAGACTTTACATTGAAAGTCAATGGGGGACGGATCCGTTTGAAGATTGAGCCATATTGTGTCATCTTCAAACGGATCCGTCCCCATTGACTTACATTGTAAGTCTGGACGGATCCGTTTGCCTCCGCGCGGCCAGGCGGACACCCGAACGCTGCAAGCAGCGTTCAGGTGTCCGCTTGCTGAGCGGAGCGGAGGCTGAACGCCGCCAGACTGATGCATTCTGAGCGGATCCGCGTCCACTCAGAATGCATTAGGGCAGTACGGATGCGTTCGGGGCCGCTTGTGAGCCCCTTCAAACGGAGCTCACGAGCGGACACCCGAACGCAGGTGTGAAAGTAGCCTAATCTGGGTAAACACGTTTAATAACAGGATGAACAATCAATCACTTGACAGCTATCTCTACTGACTCCTCCATACACACAAACGTTCAGCTCAGGAGTTGGGAGCTGCCCATAAACATTAAAGTGTTGGCTGAACAACCATTTGACTGACAGCTATCTCTCCCGACAATGCACTAATGTGTATGGGGGCCTTTACCCCCCCTGTCTCTATTGAGAACACAAACATGCTCGGCCAAGCAGACATGTATATGGGATAGTCGAAAGCGATAGCGGTTGGTCAAACAGGCAGTTATCCAATATGTATGGCTAGCCATAATTCATTACCAGTGCAAAGATCTGATGTCCCATCTACAGTTTCTGGAGCTCCTATCCTCACAGTTTCAAGCTGTCCGAGAGATGTTCCCTCTAAACATTTATCTTTATTTCCACAGGAACAAAAGGTTCAGGAATTAGAAATTGGGTGGTTTAGATTTTTATGGCCAACGCCTCAAATTCAACCTCCACAGGTAACTCCATAAGTTACACAGAAAAGCATCCACGTTACTACTACATACCCTAAAAAGGTAGGGAATATGTCAAAAGACAACCCGCCAATTACCAGAGATAAATCTCATGTCTACGACCTTCTAAAATATATGGGCTCACATATGCTTGTTAACAAGTTATTTCAAAACTATGGGCATTAACAAACATGGAGTTGGCCCTTCCTGTTCTCCTTCAGAATCCTCTTCTAGACCTTGACACGCAGAGGAATTGTAATGCTTCAGCTAGAACTAAAATATCTAGTCCAAATCACAAAGGCATCCCAAGGCTATTGGTTCTTCACCATCAACTATTATGGCTGACATTGTGTATATGAACAACAAGGAGTCTCCTGTTATCCATCAGACCTAGATTTGTCCTTCAGACTACCGAATTAGGTTTTACCAGTCCAGAAAATGTTTTCACCAAGTCCAATGGCAACACCACCTAACACTGGCATTCCACAAGGTGGTCTTAGGCTTATCTACTGCTGCCTGCCCAAGGATACCTACCGTATATACCATAAAGCTCTGTTGAGCTGTGTTTCTGCTGATGGTGCTTTCCAAAGGCAATCTGGAAAGCAGAAGCAAGTCATATAACACAATATAGATCAGTTTTACGTGCTATGTGCTTCAGCAAATTGGCAGTCACGTTATGTTTGTTTTGTGGCCTACCACTCTGCAGCCGAGCTGTTGCTGTCTCTAGATGGTTTCAATTTAGTATAGCTGGATTTAAAAGCAATCTCTCAGGCCCCTCTCGCCGTCCTCTCTGAGGGCAGCATAGCGTAGTGACAGACTAATCTCAGTGGTCTGTCACTTAGGAGTTAAACTATTTTCGAAGGCTTATATTAGACCTGCAGATCTTCTAGGCAATGGTCAGGAAGGAATCGTTCTATTCCAGCAATTGCCTACTCGTTACAGTGGAGGAGACCGCTGTTATTACATGTAGCAATCGCCTCCACACTATGAGAAGGAGGGATCGCTAATGCCATCCCTCATCCCCATCGAGAATCATTATTTGCCGGTGGCAGATTGCGATTACACCCAGGACTCCCACCAATCAGCTATTTGAGAAGGCACCGGTGTTCGCAGTAGCGTCACAGCCTTCTCTCAGCTTTCCCTAGGCCAGTGACGTCACGTTCATTGGTCACATGACCTAGACGCAGCTCAGCCCCATAGAAGTGAACGGGGCCGAGCACAATACCAAGCACAGCCTCTATACACAGTACTGCGCTGGTGCCTTCTCAAACAGCTGAATGGCAGGGGTCCCGGATGTCGGACCCCCACCGATCAGATACTGATGACCTATCCGGAGGTCATTAGTATCTCAAGATGGTCAGTGGTTCAACACCTGTGAAGATGTCCCTGAAGGATCCATGAAAGCTTAGCTGAAAATTCATTTCAAGAGCATCTCCTACCTACGGTCCATGAAACATGGACAAAACACAGATGCCCTCCGTGTTGTGTCCATGTTTTTTCACGGACCCGTAGACTATAATGGGCATGATGTATCCATACACATGGACAAAAATAAGGCATGCTTCAGGAGTGTAACCACGGACTGTGGAAATCTGATGTGCGAATACACACATTAACCACCTCCGGACCGCCTAACGCAGATTCGCGTTCCGGAGGTGGCAGCCCTGCGCTCAGCGACTCATATACGCATCATCTCGCGTGAGCCGGGATTTCCTGTGAACGCGCGCACACAGGAACGGAAGGTAAGAGAGTGGATCTCCAGCCTGCCAGCGGCGATCGTTCGCTGGCAGGCTGGAGATGTGATTTTTTTAACCCCTAACAGGTATATTAGACGCTGTTTTGATAACAGCGTCTAATATACCTGCTACCTGGTCCTCTTTGTTTGGATCGACCACCAGAGGACACAGGCAGCTCAGTAATATGTTGCACCAAGCACCACTACACTACACCCCCCCCTGTCACTTATTAACCCCTTATTCACCCTTGATCACCCCTGATCACCCCATATAGACTCCCTGATCACCCCCCTGTCATTAATCACCCCCCTGTAAAGCTCCATTCAGATGTCCGCATGATTTTTACGGATCCACTGATAGATGGATCGGATCCGCAAAACGCATACGGACATCTGAATGGAGCCTTACAGGGGCGTGATCAATGACTGTGGTGATCACCCCATATAGACTCCCTGATCACCCCCCTGTCATTGATCACCCCCCGTCAGGCTGCATTCAGATGTCCGTATGATTTTTACGGATCCACGGATACATGGATCGGATCCGCAAAACACATACGGACATCTGAATGGAGCCTTATAGGGGGGTGATCAATGACAGGGGGGTGATCACCCCATATAGACTCCCTGATCACCCCCCTGTCATTGATCACCCCTCTGTAAGGCTCCATTCAGACATTTTTTTGGCCCAAGTTAGCGGAAATTATTTTTTTTTTCTTACAAAGTCTCATATTCCACTAACTTGTGTCAAAAAATTAAATCTCACATGAACTCACCATACCCCTCACGGAATCCAAATGCGTAAAAATTTTTAGACATTTATATTCCAGACTTCTTCTCACGCTTTAGGGCCCCTAGAATGCCAGGGCAGTATAAATACCCCACATGTGACACCATTTCGGAAAGAAGACACCCCCAGGTATTCCGTGAGGGGCATATTGAGTCCATGAAAGATTGAAATTTTTGTCCCAAGTTAGCGGAAAGGGAGACTTTGTGAGAAAAAAATAAAATAAAATCAATTTCCGCTAACTTGTGCCAAAAAAAAAAATTTCTATGAACTCGCCATGCCCCTCATTGAATACCTTGGGGTGTTTTCTTTCCAAAACGGGGTCACATGTGGGGTATTTATACTGCCCTGGCATTCTAGGGGCCCTAAAGCGTGAGAAGAAGTCTGGGATCCAAATGTCTAAAAATGCCCTCATAAAAGGAATGTGGGCCCCTTTGCGCATCTAGGCTGCAAAAAAGTGTCACACATCTGGTATCTCCGTACTCAGGAGAAGTTGGGGAATGTGTTTTGGGGTGTCATTTTACATATACCCATGCTGGGTGAGAGAAATATCTTGGCAAAAGACAACTTTTCCCATTTTTTTATACAAAGTTGGCATTTGACCAAGATATTTATCTCACCCAGCATGGGTATATGTAAAATGACACCCCAAAACACATTCCCCAACTTCTCCTGAATACGGCGATACCACATGTGTGGCACTTTTTTGCAGCCTAGGTGGGCAAAGGGGCCCACATTCCAAAGAGCACCTTTCGGATTTCACAGGTCATTTACCTACTTACAACACATTAGGGCCCCTGGAAAATGCCAGGGCAGTATAACTACCCCACAAGTGACCCCATTTTGGAAAGAAGACACCCCAAGGTACTCCGTGAGGGGCATGGCAAGTTCCTAGAATTTTTTATTTTTTGTCACAAGTTAGTGGAAAATGATTGTAAGGAAAAAAAAAAAAAAAAAAAAAAAATCAATCATTTTCCACTAACTTGTGACAAAAAATAAAAACTTCCATGAACTCACTATGCCCATCAGCGAATACCTTGGGGTGTCTTCTTTCCAAAATGGGGTCACTTGTGGGGTAGTTATACTGCCCTGGCATTCTAGGGGCCCAAATGTGTGGTAAGGAGTTTGAAATCAAATTCTGTAAAAAATGACCAGTGAAATCCGAAAGGTGCTCTTTGGAATATGGGCCCCTTTGCCCACCTAGGCTGCAAAAAAGTGTCACACATGTGGTATCTCCGTATTCAGGAGAAGTTGGGGAATGTGTTTTGGGGTGTCATTTTACATATACCCATGCTGGGTGAGATAAATATCTTGGTCAAATGCCAACTTTGTATAAAAAAATGGGAAAGGTTGGCATTTGACCAAGATATTTATCTCACCCAGCATGGGTATATGTAAAATGACACCCCAAAACACATTCCCCAACTTCTCCTGAATACGGAGATACCACATGTGTGACACTTTTTTGCAGCCTAGGTGGGCAAAGGGGCCCATATTCCAAAGAGCACCTTTCGGATTTCACTGGTCATTTTTTACTGAATTTGATTTCAAACTCCTTACCACACATTTGGGCCCCTAGAATGCCAGGGCAGTATAACTACCCCACAAGTGACCCCATTTTGGAAAGAAGACACCCCAAGGTATTCGCTGATGGGCATAGTGAGTTCATGGAAGTTTTTATTTTTTGTCACAAGTTAGTGGAATATGAGACTTTGTAAGAAAAGAAAAAAAAATCATCATTTTCCGCTAACTTGTGACAAAAAATAAAAAGTTCTATGAACTCACTATGCCCATCAGCGAATACCTTAGGGTGTCTACTTTCAGAAATGGGGTCATTTGTGGGGTGTTTGTACGGTCTGGGCATTGTAGAACCTCAGGAAACATGACAGGTGCTCAGAAAGTCAGAGCTGCTTCAAAAAGCGGAAATTCACATTTTTGTACCATAGTTTGTAAACGCTATAACTTTTACCCAAACCATTTTTTTTTTTTACCCCAAATTTTTTTTTTTTATCAAAGACATGTAGAACAATAAATTTTGAGCAAAATTTATATATGGATGTCGTTTTTTTTGCAAAATTTTACAACTGAAAAATGTCATTTTTTTGCAAAAAAATCGTTAAATTTCGATTAATAACAAAAAAAGTAAAAATGTCAGCAGCAATGAAATACCACCAAATGAAAGCTCTATTAGTGAGAAGAAAAGGAGGTAAAATTCATTTGGGTGGTAAGTTGCATGACCGAGCAATAAACGGTGAAAGTAGTGTAGTGCAGAATTGTAAAAAGTGGCCTGGTCTTTCAGGGTGTTTAAGCACTGGGGGCTGAGGTGGTTAAAGTCCATGGGTACATGTACTGTCTGTGGAGACCACAGATGGCATATGTCCATGATTCAATGATGTATGACTAAGGCCTAATACAGTAACGGCAAGGGTGAGATCTGCGGCAAAAACACATCAAATCTGCAACAAAAACGGCAAGGAAAAACACATGCGGATTTTGGTTCGGCAACGCAGAGAAATGTATCTGAAAACGGGTGCAGAATTTCTGTTTTCAAACCCGCATCTGCGTGCAGGCACCAGTGGGCTACCCGCATGGGAATTACATGCGGATGCTCAGGCAGAAATTAGACAAATGTCACCTACACTTTGCTTTTTTGTTCCATCCGGAAACTTCACCTGCCGTTCAGATTGTGAAATCTACAGCGTGGCACTTTGTGCGATTTTGGGGGGGCGAGATCCGCAGCAAAAATATTTTCAGCCTGCACCAAAATCCGCAAGTAACACATGTGGTATTTGGTGTGGATACACACAGAAATCTGAAAAACGGAATTTCTGCAAGACAGCCTGCACCCGTGTTGTACCAAACAGATGGCTTTAGGGAGTCATGGAAGAGGAATGATCTGCAAATCAGAACCACATTATTCCACAAAACCGAGCCATTTTATGTACCGTGTTTTTCCCCTAAAAGGCACACTCTTCGCCCCAGTGCGTCTTATGGGGCAAATACTAATGAGCGCTGATTGGTGGCATGATCTGAGGTCTAATGGAAAATATTTTTCCCTCTTTTAAAACCTAGGTGCATCTTATGGGCAGGTGCGTCTTATAGGGCGAAAAATACAGTATGGAACTTTAAAAAAAAATGTGTATAAAATATGAGTTTGTTATAGCTCTTTTTCCCCCCCAACATGTTCATTTGGCTCCATCCACCTCTGCCCCACCACATCATGCAGATCAGAACCGACTACATAAATAGCTTTAGGGCTCATGCACACGACTTTATTCTGTGTCCCAGCTCGGGTGGGGTTAATCAAAGCTGGTGTAAAGAAAAACTGCCTTAGTTGCCCCTAGCAACCAATGAGAATCCACCTTACATGTTTCAGAGCTCCTTTGGAAAAGGAAAAGTGGAATCTGATTGGTTACTATGGGCGACTAAGTCAGCTTTCCTCTAGACCATTTTTGACAAATTTCTCTTTGTATTTTTTTCGGATTGCACAAGGACCTATTAATGTCTATGGGTCCTTCAGCATCCATCCAACATGTCCTACTCTGGTCCGCTTTGATAGGAGTGAGAAAAATACAGGGTGCACACGTGACGTATCCGTATTTTGCAGATCGAAATATGAACATGGTTGTGTGCATGAGGACTTAGGCTACTTTCACACTAGCGTTTATGATGGATCCGGCAGGACTCAGCAAAAACGCTTCCGTTACTGATAATACAACCATCTGCATCCAGTTGTATTATCTTTAACATAGCCAAGACGGATCCGTCCACATTGACTTGCATCGTGGATCATGTCGGATCCGTCTTGCTCCGCATCCCATGACGGAAAGCAAACCACAACATGCTGCAGTTTGCTCTCCGTTATGAGAACGCAATGAGAGCATTCCGTTCTGTTCCGTCACATTTTGTCCCTATTAACAATGAATGGGGACAAAACGGAAGCGTTTTTCTCCGGTATTGGGACCCTATGACGGATCTCAATACCGGAAAATAGAAACGCTAGTGTGAAAGTAGCCTTATTCTGGAGACTACATGAGTCAGTTCCATCTCTGTATGACCCAACAGACAACAGTCCAGCCAGCTCAGGTGGTGGGTACATTCCCTGGCACGGTGACTACCTGCCTCTAGTCATCTCCATACAGTGCACCGCATCACATGGTCTTGCCCATGATGCCGCTGAGGTAGACCGATGTCCTCCATGACCAAGAACACAATAATCCAGGAAATGAACAGGATTACAGACCGCATTCTTCTCAGACAACCTCACTCAACCCAATATTATGGTTTGCAACAGGAAACAAATATGGCTCCTCGAAACATATCTACATATGGAAGTGACCAAGGTTTCCCGTCTATAATTGCGCTAATGAAGGTTATACAACATTCCTGTCAGCACAGTCATATTAACCGAAACATAAGCAACGAGAGAAAACAAACAGGCACGGGTCACCAAGCTTTTCCACAGTCCTGAGCGTGGGACTAGAACTAGAGGCCTATACCTCTCATGAGGCATGTCAAAGTTTGTGGTAGCTGTTATGGCGGCCATATTGCTTGGGAGGTCGGAGATTCCCCAGAAACACATAACCAATGGCTGAGGATAAATGAAGGATTCCCATTTTCTGACGGTCTTCTTCAGGAGTAAACGCTCTTCAACTATCATGACACCAAAAGTGTGTCACTTCAAGGAAAAGATGTCAGCACCGTGGAATGAAGAAGTGGTGAAATGCTCATACAGTTGTGTGACAAGAGCTGACAGGACACAATACTCCACTTGTTCTAGTGCCTATAGACTATACAATGGAGTGGCGGTCCATTGTCACCGCCATCAGCGCGTCCTCTGTGTGTGAAAACAATGAACACCTTGAACACAGACTGACACTGAGGAACGTGTACTCCTATGGCAGGAGCAGTCGCGGAATAGAAGTGGCTTAGTAGAAGTCTTTGTTGACCTGGCATTATAAAAGGGGTAAAGTGAGCACAAGTCAGGCTACATCTGGATGCCAATGTCACAACCTGGCATGGGCCCACTTCTTCACAGATGGATTGCCGGGAATAAGGCGGAGTGCTTCCTTATATTACTAAACACCAGATAATTCCTATACATTAACCTGTGAAGCTCTTAAAGGTGAAATCTGAGGATATCACAAAATTCTAAGTCCTTTTTGATGGCGCCATGCTTAGAGAGGGATGATTGTCCCCCCTCTTTTCTGCTTGACTATTTCAGAACACAGTATTAGGTAACCCATCTAACGCTCAAGGACCCATCTAACGCTCAAGGACCGTCCCAAAATCAAAGCGCCCTTTACTACCCCGCGTATAGATCACAAATAATTCCCTTCTGCAGGAATACGATGCAGGCTGTGACCGATAACACGGATAATGCTACATATTGGCTGTTATAGGCATAATAGGATTACCCTAATCCTCCATAAAACAAAAGATTACCAGCGTTACTGGATTCTGTGCAGCAGGCGACTGGATTCGCCCCTATGATGGCTGCAGCAGTATACCAGCCCATGTGCTATCACCCCGTCCAGTACGCCCAAATCCACCCTGTTACCAACAGATAACGCTACAGCCTATGGGACGACATGCAGAAAACACGAATCGCATGGATGTCGGCGACAGAGGACATGGCGGTCGTCAGATGCACACAATGCTGGTATGAGTGTAATCATTCATTATTAAACCGTACGACCAGTGGCCGATCTCAGTGCATCTAGGGGATGTAGCAATATTGTAAGGCACAATGGCCAGGTCGATCACAGATCTGCAGATCCAGCAGCACTACAGCTTGACACAATCGTGTGGAGATCTATCGATCTGATTGGGACAGACGAGGAAGCGATTATTACAGAAGACTCTATACAATGGAGCATCGGGCACAAACTGTACCTGCTGTGATGGGGCCCTCGGGCTTCCTTGTCAGGATCATCATGGCTGCCAGCTGGAGGGCTCGGCGCAATCCATCCCCGGGCGCGGCTTGGGCTCCTATACGGGACACTGCTCTGTCTCCGTACACAACCAGACTAGCGATCGATCCACAGCCCCAGACTGAGGCCGTGCGGGGCTGAGCTAACGGGGAGGGCGGAGTCGTCGCGATGGGCGTGCCCTACGAGTAAACTTGCTGGGAAGTGTCTCCTATTGGAGCTTGGGGAGAAGGGGCGGGGCTATTGAGGTACGGAGTTTTGCGAGCAGTAGTAGCGGAGGGGAAGTTACAGGAAGGAGTGACTGGGGCGGATGTGGTGGGGGGGGCTCCCGAGAAGAGGAAGCTGTGCTGCTGCAAAACATGCCCAAGGGGGCGACTGAAACCCCTATGTAAATACCAGACTGTAGCGATCGGAAAAGTCACGTGATTACCCCGCCCATTCAGAGGACTGCCGAGCTCTGCTGCTTAGTTGCTAGGCAGACTGACGCGTTCGGAAGGAGCCGGGCTGAGGACATAATGGGGAGGGGTCATCGGCGGCCGCTTGCCCGGGAACTTGCGGGCAGAGTTTTCATAGGACAGGCGGCTGTAACTAGACCGCATACGGAGCACACTGCCAGTTTCCGGGAATTGAGGGGTTACAGTAAACCGGTTGTTACCTCCTCCTTTGCAATAGTTTTTTTTTAATTGTGACAAACAGAAGAAATATAAAGGGGCACTCCTACCCACAGGATGTGCCATAAATGTCCCAGCTTTGGCACCGGAAGGGCCGACCCCTGACAGGACATGTCCTATTTTTTTTGCGGAATGGCCATGTTTGAAGTGAATGGTTCCGCTTATTGGCCCCAAAAAAACGGAACGGACTTGACCCCTAAGGGCCAATGCATCCGAATGTATTTTCTTTCCGTGTCTGTTCCGTTTGTTTTTTTTGCGGACCCATTGAAATAAAAAAAACGGAAGTTACTCCATGTGCATGTCCGTTCCGTAAAAGAATAGAACATGTCCTATTATTGTCCGCATTACGGACAAGGATAGGACTGTTTTAGGGGCCAGCTGTTCCGTTCTCCAAAATACGGAATGCAAGCAGACGTCATCCGTATTTTTTGCGCACTGTAAAATACGGTCCTGTGCATGAGCCATTACGCTTTGGTTTTTTTCCACGCGAGAATCTGCATGGAAAAAATACAGATAGCGTTAAGCCTCATGCACGTGACCGTATTTTTGGTCGGTGTCTGATCCGCATTTTCTGCAGATTGCATACCAACCCTTTCCTTTCTGCTGTCTGCGTCCGTGCGGCTGTGCCGCAAATTACAGAACCTGTGATATTCTTGTCCAATTTGCAGATAAGAATCGGCTTTTTTTTTACAGTAGACCCCTCAAAAAATTCCACGGACCTCAAAACGGATACAGTCGTGGGCAGGAGTCCTTAGAGTCCATGCACACAGCAGTGTAGCTTATGCAGATTTTCATGTGGATTTCGCTGCCGCGCCGTGTACACCTACTTAGCTAGTATTGTATTTCCGCATAATAAATCTGCACGTGATAAGCGCTGTGGTCGAGATTTATCAACCTGATGTGAAGTAGAACTGGCCTAGTTGCCCATAGCAACCAACCAGATTCCACCTTTCATTTTCCAAAGGAGCCGTGAAAAATAAAAGGTGGAATCTGATTGGTTGCTATGGGCAACTAGGCCAGTTCTACTTCACACTAGTTTGATAAATCTCCCCCCGTGTGCATGTGGTCTAATGAATTGTAGATGATGACAATGAGCATATCTCCCATTCCTTATAACAGAAAGTGACCATGCAGGGGGGCTGCATACTTCCATGCCCAGGATCAATGGGGGTCCCAGGCGTCAGACCCCCAGATACTGGGTCTCTCTTGACTTTGCACTATGCGTGGTTAACAGTGCGTGGGCCTGGAAAAAATCGGAAGGGGGTGAGGTACTCTACAGTGTGCTCATGGGGGCCCCACCTGATATCTGATCACATTTTGATGGCATATCCTAGGACAGGCATGCTCAACCTGCGGCCCTCCAGCTGTTGCAAAACTACAGCCCCCAGCATTCCCGGACAGCCGACAGCAGCGCATGATGGGAGTTGTAGTTTTGCAACAGCTGGAGGGCCGCAGGTTGGGCATCCCTGTCCTAGGATCACAACCTATACCTTGCTGGGAGCTACTGGTATACGATACAATCTCCTCTACATTTCCTAGAAGTCCAAGAAAGATGTCCTGCCGAGATCTAGTGTCGCACATCCCACAGTTTATTGTCCTCACTATTCTCTTATTACTTCACCAAATTGGTAACATTTTCTATGAAGATTAATTTGACTTTGTAGCTGGAATTTACTTCTGTCACACATAACGTTCTTCTGGAACAGGATTCATCAGGACTGCCAAAGACTCCATGGCCAAGATCCTTCTGTACAAATTGTTCTAGTCGGCTTCTTCAAGACAGGATTTGTTAGCATTTACTGCTTCATGCCCTTCATTGCCATCGCTTCTTAGGCTTTACTTTTGGTAGATATTCTAAATTAGACAATTCAGAAGGATACACATAGATATATAGAGATATAAACTGACAAGATTCCACGGCACGTCCAAGAATGCCGTGGAATCTTGTCAGTTTATGTAAGTAGGTTGGGTGGATCGCCCCCACCCAAAAGACACTTTTTTTTACTTTGTTCTTTTTTGCTGTGCTGCCCTTTTTTTGTATATATATATACACTCACCTAAAGAATTATTAGGAACACCTGTTCTATTTCTCATTAATGCAATTATCTAGTCAACCAATCACATGGCAGTTGCTTCAATGCATTTAGGGGAGTGGTCCTGGTCAAGACAATCTCCTGAACTCCAAACTGAATGTCAGAATGGGAAAGAAAGGTGATTTAAGCAATTTTGAGCGTGGCATGGTTGTTGGTGCCAGAAGGGCCGGTCTGAGTATTTCACAATCTGCTCAGTTACTGGGATTTTCACGCACAACCATTTCTAGGGTTTACAAAGAATGGTGTGAAAAGGGAAAAACATCCAGTATGCGGCAGTCCTGTGGGCAAAAATGCCTTGTGGATGCTAGAGGTCAGAGGAGAATGGGCCGACTGATTCAAGCTGATAGAAGAGCAACGTTGACTGAAATAACCACTCGTTACAACCGAGGTATGCAGCAAAGCATTTGTGAAGCCACAACATGCACAACCTTGAGGCGGATGGGCTACAACAGCAGAAGACCCCACCGGGTACCACGCATCTCCACTACAAATAGGAAAAAGAGGCTACAATTTGCACGAGCTCACCAAAATTGGACTGTTGAAGACTGGAAAAATGTTGCCTGGTCTGATGAGTCTCGATTTCTGTTGAGACATTCAAATGGTAGAGTCCGAATTTGGCGTAAACAGAATGAGAACATGTATCCATCCTCTGATGGCTACTTCCAGCAGGATAATGCACCATGTCACAAAGCTCGAATCATTTCAAATTGGTTTCTTGAACATGACAATGAGTTCACTGTACTAAAATGGCCCCCACAGTCACCAGATCTCAACCAAATAGAGCATCTTTGGGATGTGGTGGAATGGGAGCTTCGTGCCCTGGATGTGCATCCCTCAAATCTCCATCAACTGCAAGATGCTATCCTATCAATATGGGCCAACATTTCTAAAGAATGCTATCAGCACCTTGTTGAATCAATGCCACGTAGAATTAAGGCAGTTCTGAAGGCAAAAGGGGGTCCAACACCGTATTAGTATGGTGTTCCTAATAATTCTTTAGGTGAGTGTATATAGATATGAGATATGCCGTGAGGAGGCCTCGAGTGGCCCCCTGGGCATCGGCCAGGAGATTTCCCTGTAGGGTCTATGGCCAGTCCGCCCCTGCTGCAGCCTCTTCCAACAGCTGATCGTTGGGGATGCTGACAGTCGGACCCCACAGATCAG
The DNA here is from genome assembly GCF_905171765.1 of Bufo bufo. Taxonomy (NCBI): domain Eukaryota; kingdom Metazoa; phylum Chordata; class Amphibia; order Anura; family Bufonidae; genus Bufo; species Bufo bufo. The sequence continues at coordinate 219,364,074 of NC_053391.1, forward strand.
ATATTGATGACCTATCCGGAGGATATGCCATCAATATTGAACTCCCAGAAACCCCTTTAAGGCCACTTTACATAGGCCGACACGAGCAGGCAATTATTGGGAACAAACCATTTGTTCCCAATAATTTCCTGCTCATCAAGAGGGGGTAAGAGCTGCATTTACATGCAGCAATCCTGTCCTCATGTTACACAGAACGATCTGCTGCCTGTAAATGATGTATTAGGTGACCACATCAGTGATAAACAAGGTTTTGCACATTTACAGGGCAATTATAGGAAACTCTCGTTCCTAGGAATGCTCCTTCCCCATAATTGCCCAGATTGTCAGCCCGCTTGTCTTTAGACAAAGGCGGTCATTTATCAAGCTGAAATATGCCTAAATTAGGCGTATTTCAGACGCAGATTGCAGAGCAGTGGTTATCCCTTCTCACGCCAGGTCTAAATAAGTGTGCGGGGAAGCCGTCTCATTTACCATTTTTTATGTCTGTTTCAGGCGGTAGAAAAATATCAAAATGTAAGACATCACACTTACCTGTTCCACGCCACTCTGGTCCTGCACGCCGTGTCCATGTTCCAGTCCCCAGAGAGTTTACATCTGGCGCTGCTTGACATGGTCCTATTTTCTGCTGCAGCCAGTAACTGGCGTCAGCGGTGATGTGGCCACAAGCGGTACATCACTGCTGAAGCCATTTATTGGCTGCAGCAAAGCATGTAAACACCGTAGAAATCTGATGGACATGTAACGTTTAGGCCAAGTTTACACGTTGAGGATTCTTCTGCAGCAGAAATCCAGGACAAACACTGGGGTTTCTGCCTCAGACCCACACAAGGATTTCCATTCAGAGGGAACCCCATTCACTTGCATTACAGGCAGACTGAGCACAGGCTTGGTGCAGAATTTGGCACAGAATCTGTGCAGAACTACATCAAATCCTTGATGTGTGAGCTTCGCTTAAAGAGAACCTGTCATCAACTTTATGCTGATCTCACTGAGGACAGCATAAAATAGTGACAGAAATGCTGATGTCAGCGCTGTGTCACTCATGAGCTAAAAGTAAGTGGTTGCTGAGAACCAGCATCATAATCATTACAGCACAGGCCTCGAAAAGAGTCAGATCTACCTGAGAAGAGTCCTGGTTATACATCATCTCCTGCTCTCCCTGTCTACCTGCTGATGATTGGCAGTTCTCTACTAGAGAGAAAGGGAGATGACTAGGTAGAAGACTGTCAGCCATCAGCAGGTGGGCGAGGAGAGCAGGAATTCATGAATAACCAGGACTCTTCTCAGGTGGCCATGACTCTTTTCCAGGCCCAGTCTGCAAAGATTGTGATGTTGGTTCTCAGCAACCACTTACTTTTAACTTATAAATGACAGACCGCTGAAATCATCTCACCTGTCTCTACTTTATGCTGCTGTTAGTATGGGCAGCTTAAAGTTGATGACAGGTTCCCTTTAAATATCCTACAACTAATTTTAAAAGCCACAGGGATCCCATCTACCTCTGAGGGTCTCCTTTTAGAATGCAGTTTGTCTGCCCCAGGGTGGTTTCTCCAGATCTGTGGTGAAACTAGTGCTGGGACACCCTTGGTTTTTCTAGTCAGAGTATGATGTATCTGAAAGAAATGTTTTCTGTGGAATTCTTACTGTTCTTCCCTGTGGTCAACTGATGAATGGGCCACACCCAGACAGAAGAATAGGGCTGGTGGGAACGCCAGTTATTTGGAAGCCCTTTCATTGGACTCTCCCCTTAGGGCAAGACAAAAGTCATATAGTGTCCTTCAGCCCCCTGACCGCTGCTAGTGATCACCTTTCTTCCAGACATCTCAAGGTGAGATCCGAGGGTGTAACCATGCAGCTAATTGATGGGTGTCATCTGTAACCTGACCAGAGTCTAATGTTACATTGCCACAGTTTCCTGTGTCCATACTTAGGAATATATTTACCTCAACAAACTGATGTTATTACCGCACGTGTTATTTCATGGCAAAATAATAATCGGACTAAGGGCATGTTCACGTGTAGGATTTGACATACTGTAGATTTTGATGCAGGTTCTGTGCCAACATCCATGTCAAATCTGACAACTATCCGCAATAGAAATTTTCTGGGCAGATTTGCTGTTAAAATAAGTAGCATGTCGAGGATTGCCCAATTGAATAACAATCCAACCTATGTGAACACGGCCTAAGAACCGAGGATGTATTGGGTGTCTATAACTACCTCTGACAACCAGAAGCCCTCAATATTGTTACCACCACTTTGTGATTTTAGGATCCTCCCCTTTCCAGAGAAGAGGGAATAATAAAACCCCTTTGACTGGTAAACTTGCAACCATTTTTTTTTGTATTTGCAGGATTTTACCAATTTTGCTTTAACGTGCACAGACAACTTTAGCCAACAAGCACATGAGCAAAAATGTAACTGAGGGCCTATCCGAAGATAAGTCATCAATATGTAAAGAGGATTTCTCACTTCTCCTGACATATCTTTTTTTAAGTGAATCCTTGCATACCCATGCAATACCAATTCTGGAGCAGCTATTCTTTTGACTTTATGTCGTTTCTCTATTATTCCTACTAGGCATTTATGAATGAATTGCTAGCAGTCCGCAATAAAGGTACAACTGGTGCTACCAGTTGTTTGGGTGTGTCTGACACTGGCAGCGCTGATTGGATAGTGTCAGACTGTGCAGGGACACACTGCCAACTGGTAACACCCAGCTGGACCTTTGTTGCAGACTGCTGCTAATACATTAATAAACTTCTAGTAGGAAGAAGGCAAGTAGTTACTAAACAGACATGTCAAACGGGTAATGGGGAGGGAATAACACCAGATAACACACAGAAGGAATAGACCGGAGTGTAGACCTCAAAGCTAAGGGAGAGGGATGGTGACCTCCTAGGAACCCCTAGACCTCTCTCTGACTCCTGCCCGTATGAGTAGACCCTGAAGGTGGAAATACTCATACACCGGAACCTTAACCCTGGTGGAGACCCTGGAAGGCCCTGGGAGTGGTGGCAGGGAATGAGACTACTGGTTACTTCCCAGATGAAGGAATCGGTGTCTCCTGAGGCCTAGACAACAACACACACAAGCGAACAACAAAATGCACTTAGCTTAAAGAAGAATGGAGGAGCAGGAGATCCAATGGAACAACACACCAGCTCAACCAACTCCAGCAGGAAAAATCAACCGCATGGTAAGCAGTGTGAGTCAGAACTAAATAGAGCCTCAGTAATGACCACACGCTGCACCTGACAAGAGGTGTGGTCATTACCAAACAACAACACTGCAAGATGAAAATAAAAAGACTCAGATACCCTCACGTGCCGCCAGTCTCTCAGATCTTCTCACCTCTGTCATGGGAGGGACTGTGACAGTCAGAAGAGACTCTTGAAAGAGGTTTTCTGGAATTACTAGGGGGTTTTAACATATATGCTTATCTTCCCCATATTTTATTTTTTAGTTTGGACTCTTCAAACCCATTTTCACAAGTCCCTCTGGTTGGCTTCTTTTATGTAGCACTTCCTGTACTGTATCCATGATGCACTTCTCCTTTCTCTGCCAAAGGTCGAGCACTGCCCCAACAACGCCCGGCTAGTTTATAACTCCTCCCACCAACTAGTTACCTCCCCTATCACCACCCCTGTTACTGCTCAGACATGCCCTTGGACACAACACAGGAAATAAGAGCTGCATGGACATGGTCATGTGACCACAGCTTAGAACGGAAGATAGGATCAATAAAATCAAAAGAAATACATTACAAAATCACGGCTTCCTGCATAAATGATTATTTTAAAGGATATTGTGCATAAAACCTCCTCCAAGGCACCATCATCCACATGTAGGGGTGAAGGGAATGAAAAATATAAAGGAATTATACTTCTCATTCCTGCTGGATCCACTTCTGGCTTTGGCTGAAAACAACTGCCATAAAAATGCTGCGTGACGCCACCCTAAAATCACAGTCAATAGTCTAGTGCAGGGTTGGCAGCAGCACACGGGCCATAGTGCTTGCCAAAATCCTCATGAAATCTGCTAACTTGTGAATTGTGGTTTTTGTAACCTTGTTCACAAGCTCCAGAAAAAATCCTGTGAGATTGTTGTCCACATCATGGAAAGAAATATCCCGCTAGACGAATGAGTGTGTATAGTCTTGCCGTCTCAGCACAGAAAAGACACGGATTAGCCCCACTGATTCGCGCCACATCAACTACACATCCACTGCTACAGTCTTCATATTAGGACATCCTCAGATGTCAGCACCAAACATCAAAATAATGTTATTTTGACTCTGGCCCTGACTCTGATTCTAGCCGTGACTCTGTGACGTCGACTCTCATGCGTATGCCGACTCTGATAGGTGACCATTCAGTTTTTAGGGACACCCAAAGATTGCTAGTCAGCCTCAGCATGAGAAGGCTGATCCCTAGCTCCCTCTATCTTGCGCAGTGGGGTATTCTCACAGAAGGGAGGGGTACTGTTGCTCACAGAGCAGTGATTAATGCTGCCACTGAGGATGTGAAAGTCAGACATCATTTGAGTTTGTAACCTCAAACCTAGCTAGCTATAAAGATTCTCTGTTAAAGGGGTTCTGCAGTTTGTTAAAACTGAGGATCTATCCTCTGGATAGATCATCAGCATCTGATCGGCGGGGGTCCGACCCCAGGGACCCCCGCCGATCAGCTGTTTTAGAAGGCAGGGGCGCTCCAGGAGCGCCGCGGCCTTCTTGCTGTTTACCGCAGGCCCAGTGACGTCACGACTTGTATCAATGGCCTGGGCGGGGCTAAGCTCTGTTCACTTGAATGGAGCTTAGCCCCGCCCAGGCCATTATAGTATTCGTGAGACGTCACTGGGCCTGCGGTAAACAGTGAGAAGGATAGATCATCAGTTTTAACAAACTGCAGAACCCCTTTAACAGAGAATCTTTATAGCTAGCTAGGTTTGAGGTTACAAACTCAAATGATGTCTGACTTCTAAAAGGGGCCAAAGGGTGCATTCACATAAGCATATGTATTTTGCAGTCTGCAACATGTGGATCTGCAAAAATATGGACTACGTCCGTGTTGCATCCGTTTTTTTGCGGATCCATTGTAACATTGCCTATGCTTGTTCGCAAATTGGATAAGAATAGGCCATGTTCTATCTTTTTAGTGGGACTACTTAACCTCTTAAGGACACATGACGTACCAGTACGTCATGATGTCCTGGTACTTAAGGACACATGACGTACCGGTACGTCATGTATGGTTCCGATCACCGCCGCGCGGTGATCGAAACCCGGTGCCTGCTCAAATCATTGAGCAGGCACCTGGGGCAAATGCGCCGTGAGAAGGTCGCGGCGCTCCTGGAGCGCCCCTGCCTTCTAAAACAGCTGATCGGCGGGGGTCCCTGGGGTCGTACCCCCGCTGATCAGATGCTGATGATCTATCCAGAGGATAGATCATCAGTTTTAACAAACTGCAGAACCCCTTTAACAGAGAATCTTTATAGCTAGCTAGGTTTGAGGTTACAAACTCAAATGATGTCTGACTTCTAAAACAGCTGATCAGCGGGGGTCCCGGGGGTCGGACCCCCATCGATCAGATGCTGATGATCTATCCAGAGGATAGATCATCAGTTTAAACAAACTGCAGAACCCCTTTAACATAGGAGAGTGCTGAAGGAGCCTGAGGACACTGTCAAAGGTTCGCTAAAACATTCCTAACGTGTGAAGAGTCTCCATTAATCAGTATACTAAAGCCTAAGGCCCCTTGTAAACGAGCGGTACGGATGCGTTCAGTTAAAACTGCGCGATTTCGCAAGCAAGTTCATTCAGTTTTGCCTGCGAATGCGTTCAGTTTTTATCGTGCAGGTGCAATGCGCATTGTTGCATTTTTCACGCGCGTGTTAAAAAACTGAAGGTTTACAAACAACATCTCTTAGCAACCATCTGTGAAAAACGCATCGCATCCGCAATTGCTTGCGGATGCGATTTTCACGCAGCTCCATTCACTTCTACGGGGCCAGCGTTGCGTGAAAAACACAGAATATAGAACATGCTGCAATTTTCACGCAACGCACAAGTTATATGTGAAAAACAACGCTCATGTACACAGACCCATTGAAAAGAATGGGTCCGGATTCAGTGCGGGCGCAATGCGTTCACATCACGCATTGCACCTGTGCGGAATACTCGATCGTGTGAAAAAGGGGCCAAAGGGTGCATTCACATAAGCATATGTATTTTGCAGTCTGCAACATGTGGATCTGCAAAAATATGGACTACGTCCGTGTTGCATCCGTTTTTTTGCGGATCCATTGTAACATTGCCTATGCTTGTTCGCAAATTGGATAAGAATAGGCCATCTTTTTAGCGGGACTACTTAACCTCTTAAGGACACATGACGTACCAGTACGTCATGATGTCCTGGTACTTAAGGACACATGACGTACCGGTACGTCATGTATGGTTCCGATCACCGCCGCGCGGTGATCGAAACCCGGTGCCTGCTCAAATCATTGAGCAGGCACCTGGCGCAAATGCGCCGGGGGATCCTGTGACCCCCCCATGTCGTCGATCGCAGAAAACCGCAGGTCAATTCAGACCTGCGGTTTTCTGCGTTTCCGGGTTATTCGGGTCTCTGAAGACCCGATAACCCGGAACAGGATGGTGATGGTGGTGTGATTTCACCCCACCAATCACCATCCAGCGATCCTGAGTGGTGATGGTGACATCACCACTCAGGATCGCTTCTGATTGGTCTGTGGGCGGTCCGGCGGCAGATTCAAAGGAGGCAGGTGCTCCTCTCCTCCTCCTTTTGTGTTCCGGAGCCGAGGAGAGAGGAGCTGCCTGCACGTGTGTCCGCCATCGCTGCCAGCAGCTGCCCCCAGGACCCGATCTGTGCCCCTAGCACCCCATCAGGTACATAGGGACAGCATAGGGAAAGTTTGTGTTAGGCAGGGAAAAAAAAAGGGAAAGTTAGTTTGTGAACTTTTCATTGCAACACCCTAGTTAGGGTGTCTGGGGTCCACAGCACAGCTGTGTGACCCTAGACCTCCCAGGTGTGCTGCCGCTTGCCCCCCCCTCCCCCCCCCCCACTTTTTAGGGGTGCAGGATTTTATTTTTTATTTTTTTTGTGTACGCTGACTGTGGCCGGCACTCTTAGCGTCGCACACCCCACCGCTGATAAACTTCGGACGGTTGATCAGCGGTTTTGAATTTTTTTTTTCACATTTTATGGCCTATTTTTAGTTATTTATTTTTATTTTTTTCTGTTAGTTTTAGGGTGAGTTCGTGAACACCCGTGCCCCCCACACACACGCACACAAAATAAAGATTTCCACACACGCACACATACACGCAGACACACACTCCCCTATGGCCCGCCAGACGTTCTCGGACGAGGAGGCATATGCCCAGCTTGCCTCCGACTCCGAGAGTCCCAGTGAGGATGACCCCACATTCCTGTTATCATCCACGTCCTCCTCATCATCTAGCGATGATGATGAGCCCCCAAGGCGGCGGAGACGCCGCCAGGCGGAGCAAGGGGACCGTCATGTTAGGGACCCTGTGGCCCAGCCTAGTACGAGCAGCTCTGGGGCTCGTACTGGTTTCCCGGCCCACCAGTTAAATCCACCGGAGCACCCTGCCGGTGAACTTGTCTGGTGTAGCCCAGAGCGATACGAGCCCGTGATTCCTGATTTTGTAGGCCAATCAGGAATCCAGATTTCCACAGTGGGGTTCACTGAATATGACTTTTTTTGTAATTTTTTCAGTGACCCACTGGTAAATCTGATGGTGGAGCAGACGAATCTGTACGCCCAACAGTTCGTCGCTCAACACCCGGGCTCCTTTTTGGCCAGGCCCGGTGGCTGGACGACGGTCAGTGCAGCCGAAATTAGGACATTTTGGGGCCTTGTGCTGCATATGGGCCTGGTCAAGAAACCCAGTGTCAGGCTGTACTGGAGTGGGGACGTCCTATACCAGACCCCACTTTACAGTACAGCCATGACACGCTCCCGGTTTGAGGCCATCCGGAAATGTCTGCATTATTCCGATAATGCAGCATGTCCTCCCCGAGGTGATCCTGCCCATGACCGTCTGTATAAGATACGGCCGGTCATCGATCACTTTGGGGCCAAATTCATAAAGGCCTATGTACCTGGAAGGGAGGTCGCGGTTGATGAGTCTCTCATTGCGTTCAAGGGGAGACTCATTTTCCGCCAGTATGTGCCCTCCAAGCGGGCGAGGTATGGCGTGAAGCTATACAAAATTTGTGAGAGTACCTCAGGGTACACTTCCAAAATTTCGTATATACGAGGGGCGAGATTCCCGGATTCAACCCCCAGAATGTCCCCCCACTCTGGGTGTTACCGGGAAACTTGTGTGGGACCTTATGCACCCACTGCTGGATAAGGGTTACCACCTGTACGTGGATAACTTTTATACCAGTATCCCCTTGTTCCAGTCCCTTGCCGCCACATCCACGTTCGCTTGTGGGACCGTGCGGAAAAATCAACGCGGCCTCCCTGCCCTCCCCCTCCAGGTACCTATCCCCAGGGGTGAGACCCGTGCCCTTACCACTGGAAACCTGTTGCTGGTCAGGTATAAGGACAAGAGGGATGTCCTTATGCTGTCCACAATTCATGGTAACGGCATCACCCCTGTCCCTGTGCGAGGTAACGCGGCAACGGTCCTCAAGCCCGATTGTATCGTCGCCTACAATCGATATATGGGAGGAGTTGATCTCTCTGATCAAGTCTTCAAGCCATATAACGCCATGCGCAAAACCCGGGCATGGTACAAAAAAGTTGCTGTCTACTTGGTACAGGTTGCCATGTACAACTATTTTGTACTATCCCGAAGCGCTGGCAGCACAGGGACATTCCTCAAGTTCTATGAGGCAGTCCTCAAGGCCCTGATCTTTTCGGACCGGGAAAGAGCAGGCCAGAGTACCTCGGGAACTAGAGGCGCCCGGATCGTCCCTGGCCAACACTTTCCAGGTGTGAGATAAAAAAGAGAGAGCGAGCACTCACGACATCTGTGTCATATGGAAATAGTTTTACTAGAACCAGATAAGGTTATAACAATTATACATTCACTATTAAAATACATTCACAATAAAATGCAATAAACATAAAATAACTATAATATGGTACCAATTTGATTAACACAACTGTAGTCGAGGTAGCAAATTCCGTGGCCGCACTCCGTGACACTTAAGGCAATAGTGTCAGTATCTGTGAGTGGGATGGATGAAAAACGTCCTAAGAGTTCCTCATATGGGGCACTTTTTAACGGCTTGTCTCCAGTATGAGCGAACACCGTATATATTAGTTCCTGCAGGAGGGTCCACTCCTATCAGGACAGTAGAGGCAAAGTCCCAGACTTATAATTTTTCAGTTCCTACCTGGTTCCTTATTGATGTGTCTCGCTGTGTGGCGTCTCCTCGGGGCGAGCGGTGCCGGCCGTCTGAGCGTCTTCCGCCGCAAGTTTCAGGCGGGTGACGTCACAGTATCGCGAGATTCAACAGGTAGGATTCTGAACAGCAATGTACGCTGAGGCTGTGTCTGTACTTGGCTTTGCTGGAAATTCATTCATGCATGGCCATGCAATCCATAGGGGGGGGGGAATCCGGTGTATTAGGTGGGCGCTTTTCCTTCTCCTTTACCATAAAGGAGCTAATATATACGGTGTTCGCTCATACTGGAGACAAGCCGTTAAAAAGTGCCCCATATGAGGAACTCTTAGGACGTTTTTCATCCATCCCACTCACAGATACTGACACTATTGCCTTAAGTGTCACGGAGTGCGGCCACGGAATTTGCTACCTCGACTACAGTTGTGTTAATCAAATTGGTACCATATTATAGTTATTTTATGTTTATTGCATTTTATTGTGAATGTATTTTAATAGTGAATGTATAATTGTTATAACCTTATCTGGTTCTACTAAAACTATTTCCATATGACACAGATGTCGTGAGTGCTCGCTCTCTCTTTTTTATCTCAAGCTTTTATTATCTTTGGGATCGGGCGCCCAATTTTGAGCTAGTAGCACCCACCGTAGCTATTAGGTGTGAGCCACCCACCTACATATATACAATTACACTTTCCAGGTGTGGTCCCCCATACTGGAAAGAAGGGACGAACCCAAAAAAGGTGCAGAGTGTGTCACAGGAGGGGGATACGGAAGGACACCACTACTCAATGTGACACGTGCACCGATCATCCGGGCCTCTGCATTATTGGTTGCTTCAGGGATAATCACACTTCCATGGAGTACTAAATTTATATCCCAATTTTGCACTGACATCGGATAAAAAAACAGGTTCTCAGACTTGAGACACCCAAAAAAACTAAAATAATTTATTAAAAGTAGACATATTAGGTATTGCCGCGTCGGTAATAATCTCCTCTATAAAAATACCCCATGACCTAACCCCCCAGATTAACACGGTCAAGGAAAAATAAAATAAAAGTGCAAAAAAAGATTTTTTTTGGTCACCTTACATAACAAAAAGTTTAATAGCAAGCGATCAAAAAGTCATATAGCCCCCAAAATAGTGCCAATAAAACCGTCCGCTTGTCCCGCAAAAAATGAGCCCACACATAAGATAATCGGATAAAAAAAAAATGATATTTAGACTTTAGAGATACAAAAAAAAAATTTTTGTATCAAAAAGGATAATATAGTCTAAAACCTAAATAAATGTAAAAAAAGTAGACTAATTAGGTATCGCCGCGTCCGTAAGAATCTCCTCTATAAAAATACCCCATGATCCAACCCCCCAGATTAACACGGTCCAAAAAAAAAAAAAAAGGTGCAAAAAAAGATTTTTTTTGTCACCAAACATAACAAAAAATGTAATAGCAAGCGATGAAAAAGTCATATAGCCCCTAAAATAGTGCCAATAAAACCGTCCGCTCGTCCCGCAAAAAATGAGCCCCCACATAAGATAATCGGATAAAAAATAAATAAAAAAATGACACCTAGACTTTAGAGATACAAAAAATGTATTTTTGTATCAAAAAGGATAATATAGTCAAAAACCTAAATAATTGTAAAAAAAAGTAGACTTATTAGGTATCGCCGCGTCCGTAAGAATCTCCTCTATAAAAATATCCCATGACCTAACCCCCCAGATTAACAAGGTTAAAAAAAAAAAAAAAACGGTGCCAAAAACGCAATTTTTGGCACTTTTCCATTTCAATCCGTTTTTTCCGGTAACAAAACAAGGGTTAACAACCAAACAAAAGTTAATATTTATTACCCTGATACTGCAGTTTACAGAAATGCCACATTTGTGGTCGTAAACTGCTGTATCAGTAACCCTGGGTTCAGACCTGAGCGTTCGCGATGGAGCGCCCTGTATGCGCGTTTGTACCGGCGTTTACAATCGCGCATACAGAGACAAGCGAACGCCCATTGTCGCGCGTTACCGAAAGTCTATGTACGGGAACGCGCGACAAAACGCCCCAAAGAAGCTCAAGAACTTTTTTGAGCGTCGGGCGTTTTACAGCGCGATCGTACACGCTGTAAAACGCCCAGGTGAGAACCATTCCCACAGGAAAGCATTGGTTTCTCCTTGTTGAGCGTTTTACAGCGCGTAGGAACGCGCTGTAAAACGCGCAAATGTGAACTTAGGGTTAAAGGGAGGCCGCAAAAGGAAAGGACCGACATGGTTTCTGGAAGGCCGATTTTGATGGCCTTTTTTATTGACACCATGTCCCTTTTGAAGCCCCCCTGATGCTCCCCTAGAGTAAAAACTCCCTAAAAGTTACCCCATCTTAGGCCTCTTTCACACTTGCGTTGTTGGGATCCGGCATGCACTTCCGTTGCCGGAGGTGCCTGCCGGATCCGTAACAACGCAAGTGTACTGAAAGCATTTGAAGACGGAACCGTCTTCCAAATGCTTTCAGTGTTACTATGGCACCCAGGACGCTATTAAAGTCCTGGTTGCCATAGTAGGAGCGGGGAGCGGGGGAGCGGTATACTTACAGTCCGTGCGGCTCCCCGGGCGCTCCAGAATGACGTCAGAGCGCCCCATGCGCATGGATGACGTGATCCATGTGATCACGTGATCCATGCGCTTGGGGCGCCCTGACGTCACTCTGGAGCGCCCGGGGAGCCGCACGGACGGTAAGTATGCTGCTCCCCTGCTCCCCGCTACACTTACCATGGCTGTCAGGACTTTAGCGTCCCGGCAGCCATGGTAACTATTCAGAAAAAGCTAAACGTCGGGTCCGGCAATGCGCCGAAACGACGTTTAGCTTAAGGCCGGATCCGGATCAATGCCTTTCAATGGGCATTGATCCCGGATCCGGCCTTGCGGCAAGTCTTCAGGATTTTTGGCCGGAGCAAAAAGCGCAGCATGCTGCGGTATTTTCTCCGGCCAAAAAACGTTCCGTACCGGAACTGAAGACATCCTGATGCATCCTGAACGGATTACTCTCCATTCAGAATGCATTAGGATAATCCTGATCAGGATTCTTCCGGCATAGAGCCCCGACGACGGAACTCTATGCCGGAAGACAATAACGCAAGTGTGAAAGAGCCCTAAGAAACTACACCCCTCAAGGTATTCAAAACTGATACAAACTTTATTAACCCTTTAGGTGTTCCTCAACAGTTAATGGCAAATGGAGATGAAATTTCAGAATTTCAATTTTTGGTAACCTTGCCTCACAAAAATGTAATATAGAGCAACCAAAAATCATATGTACCCTAAAAATAGTTCCCCAAAAAATGCCACCTTATCCCGTAGTTTCCAAAATGGGGTCACTTTTAGGGAGTTTCTACTCCAGGGGTGCATCAGGGGGGTTGAAACAGGTGTAAATAAACCGGTCCATAAAAATCAGCCCTCCAAAAACCAAACAGCGCACCTTTCACTCTACGCCCCGCTTCGTGGCCGTACAGTAGTTTACGGCCACATATTGGGTGTTTCTGTAAACGGCAGAGTCAGGGCAATAAAGATACAGTCTTGTTTGGCTGTTAACCCTTGCTTTGTTAGTGGAAAAAATGGGTTAAAATGGAAAATAAGGCAAAAAAATGACATTTTCAAATTTCATCCCCATTTGCCAATAACTCTTGTGCAACACCTAAAGGGTTAACAACGTATGTAAAATCAGTTTTGAATACCTTGAGGGGTGTACTTTCTTAGATGGGGTCACTTTTAGGGAGTTTCTACTCCAGGGGTGCATCAGGGGGGTTGAAACAGGACACGGTGTAAATAAACCGGTCCATAAAAATCAGCCCTCCAAAAACCAAACGGCGCACCTTTCACTCTACGCCCCGCTGTGTGGCCGTACAGTAGTTTACGGCCACATATTGGGTGTTTCTGTAAATGGCAGAGTCTGGGCAATAAAGATACAGTCTTGTTTGGCTGTTAACCCTTGCTTTGTTAGTGGAAAAAATGGGTTAAAATGGAAAATTAGACAAAAAAATTTAATTCTCAAATTTCATCCCCATTTGCCAATAACTCTTGTGCAACACCTAAAGGGTTAACAACGTATGTAAAATCAGTTTTGAATGCCTTGAGGGGTGTAGTTTCTTAGATGGGGTCATTTTTGGGTGGTTTCTATTATGTAAGCCTCGCAAAGTGACTTCAGACCTGAACTGGTCCCTAAAAATTTAGTTTTTGTAAATTTCTGAAAAATTTCAAGATTTGCTTCTAAACTTCTAAGCCTTGTAACATCCCCAAAAAATTAAATATCATTCCCATAATAATTCAAACATGAAGTAGACATATGGGGAATGTAAAGTCATCACAATTTTGGGGGGTATTACTATGTATTACAGAAGTAGAGAAACAGAAACTTAGAAATTTGCTAATTTTTCAAATTTTTGGGTAAATTAGGTATTATTTTGTCCAAAAAAAAAATTTTTTGGACTTCATTTTACCAGTGTGATGAAGTACAATATGTGACGAAAGAACAATCTCAGAACGGCCTGGATAAGTCAAAGCGTTTTAAAGTTATCAGCACTTAAAGTGACAGTGGTCAGATTTGCAAAAAACTGCCTGGTCCTTAAGGTGAAATAAGGCTGTGTCCCTATGGGGTTAATGGACATATAGATGCGGACAGCACACAGTGTGCTGTCTGCATTTTTCGCTGACCCATTTAAATGAATGGATCCGCATCCTATCCGCAAAAATGCAGTTGGATGCGGACCAAAAATACAGTCGTGTGAAGGGGGCCTAATTCATACGTCCATGTTTTGATCCGGGAATTCCATCAGTGATTATGTGCCAAAGGGAAGGTAAGGTATCAGGGAAGGTATCTGTACCTGTTCTGTGTTTTTGACCCGCACTGGGCTTTGGCTGAGGCCTGATGCACACGGCCGTGCCGTTTTTTGCAGTCCGCAAACCGCGGACCCGCAAAAAACGGAATCCGCCATTGTTGCCTTCTGCAATTTGCGGAACGGAACGGGCGCCGGGAATATAAATGCCTATTCTTGTCCGCAAAGCGCGGACAAGAATAGGACATGTTTTCTGGTGCAAATGAAAACAGAAATCCATGCCAGCTCTGAGATATCAAAGATTTCTGTTTAGGCTCAGGGACTGCTGGAGGATGCACCTAATTTATGACAAGGCGTGCACCTCATCATAAATTAGGCGCATCCTCCAGCGCAGTGGATATCAGGACCAGGGCAGAAAGCGCTGGTCTTGATAAATCTCCCCCTAAGTTTCTGTGAATACAGTTAAACAGGGGGCTGGACCTAATGTGTTAGCCAATCAGAAGTAGTGTTGAGCGCGAATAATCGAATCGTGAATAATGCCACTTCGAGAATTCGCAAATATTTAAAATATAGTGCTATATATTTGTATTCACGAATATTCTAATCGCAAATTTATCGCGAATATCGGCACTTAGCAACATCCCTAGCAACCAATAGGAAAGTTGCCTATAGGAGTAGTGTTGATTGCGAATTTTCGGATCGCAAATTTTATAGTGAATTTTCCGATTGCTGATTTTCGCAATCAAGAAAATAATGACGAGATTGCGAATATTTGCGAATTCGAATATTGCCCCTGCCGCTCATCACTGATCAGAAGTGCCATATGCATAATGAAGCAAATTTAAAAAAATTATAGCAAACATATATTTGGGTGATCCTAAAATCTGAATGGTCACATATAAGGGTCAGCATCAGAGGCCGAGTCAGTGTTAGGGTCAGAATCAGGGTCAGAGTCAGAATCAGTGTCAGAGTCAGCCTCAGAATCAGTCTCAGGGTCATGCCATAGTTAAATCGGTGACCTGTGAACATACGTTTAGTATATTTACTCATTTATCTCATGACCTCCCACCCATGTATTCTTTTAGAATCTCTAAGAACCAATAGATCTGTGCTTTCATTTCTCCCATTTTGCCATCATGGGCGAGGAGGCAGTAACGGGTGGCAGGCAACACACTGCTTTTCTTGACAGTGATCCCATGGTTGCTTCTATGTTGACTTGTTTTGCACATTCATAATCTATCAATATATTTTATGCCATCTGTTATTTTTTTCATGTTCCTCACAAATTCACTTGATGTTTTTTTGGTGGGGTCATTAGCTGTTCCCTGGATAATAAAAACGGATTGGTATAATAAGGGATTCTTAATCTGCTTTAATATTGGGGGCAGAGTTATTAATAATTATCATGGATGGCACCATGCGAAAACTGTCAGAAGCTGCTGCTACATATTAGATAGAAGTTGGTTGATGGTTGAACAGTAAGCATCCGGTGAACGGTGGTTTCACGGACACAGCCAGATGCGGATTGGCCATCGCCGGGCAGATGGCCGAAAGGCTGCAAAAAACTTTTCAAGAGGCCAGTGAAAGTTTTTGGGGATGTATTTTGTGATGACTGTGGTATTTAGGTCTGTTGGGGGTGGTATAATGTGCCACAATATGGTATTGCTTGCCCCGCCTACTTGTGTTGGCCCTGCCTTCCATCAATTTGGACGGGGCCACAATTAGTATTTTTTCCAGGGCCACTTAAAGTTCCCAGTCCACCCCTGGACACGGCCATACACATATTAGACCCTATTGGCCGTTACAGTTCCTTCTGGGAACGTTCTTTTAAAAGACAAATTTTCCTCCACAAACAATCATTCTTTGAAAGAAAGGTCTTTTATCTGACTATTGGAAAAAAATTCAAACATGCCGACTTTAGATGATAATGGTCAGTCATTGGTTGGCTACAACAATCGTTAGCTGTTAGTTCCTTCCAGACCTTTGGCGTACATGTATGGTGCAGTGGGAAGGGGATTCCCGACATGTGCCGTACATGCACTGTGGATAGGCGGGCACAGAAGCTGTGCTTGCTCGATCAGTACAGGGGCCTGGCTGCTGCTGACGGCCCCTGCTATAACTGCTGATGCTGGTGGCTTAACCCCTCCAAACCATTTAAAGAAGAAGGGGGCTCCCTCTCTCAATCCATCAGCTCCCCAAGATGCGATCACGGGGTGCCGATCGTTGATATAGCAGAACGAGGCCTTATAAAGGTTTCCAGGTGTAAAAAAAAAGCTATTACAAAACCATTTCTTTGTCACCTTGCCTCCCAAAAATCATATCACGTGATCAAAAAGTTGTATGTACCCTAAAATCATCCCCCACAAACAAGCCTTCACAGAGGACCATAACCAGAAAAATATGGTAAGTAATGAGTAAGGCCCCTTTCACAAGAGCAAGTTTTCCGCTCGGGTGCAATGCATGATGCGCCCGCGATGAATCCGGACCCATACATTTCAATGGGTCTGTGTACATGAGCGTTGTTTTTCACGCATCACTTATGCGTTGCGTGAAAATCGCAGCATGCTCTATATTCTGCGTTTTTCCTGCAACGCTGGCCCCATAGAAGGGAATGGGGCTGCGTGAAAAAAGCATCGCATCCGCAAGCAAGTGCGGATGCGATGCGTTTTTCACGGATGGTTGCTAAGAGATGTTGTTTGTAAACAATCAGTTTTTTATCACGCGCGTGAAAAACGCATCAATGCGCATTGCACCCACGCGAAACAAACTGAACCAATCGCAGACAAAACTGACTGAAATTGCTTGCGAAATGGTGCGAGTTTCACTGAACGCATCCGGACCTAATCCGTCACGGTCGTGTGAAAGGGGCCTAACACTGAAAAAAAATCTACTCGATCAGGTGAATGCCACAAAAATTTAGAAAAAATTGCCAGAACAACCATTTTTTTTCACCTTTCCTCCCGAAAAAACATAATATTACAAATCTTATGGTACCAATGAAAATGTCACCTCATCCCGCAAAAAACGAATTCACACACAAGACTATTGCTAGAAAAATTGGTCTCAAAAATGGTAACACGAAAACAGTTTTTTTTTCTCCCAAAAATTTATTAATTGTGTAAAAGTAGCAAAACCTGAAAATAATATACAGAAAATTGATATCTCTGTAATCATACTGACCAGCAGAATAAACATAACATGTCATTTTTCCTGCACGGTGTACACCACAATAACAAAAAGCAATGGCAGAATTGCTGTCTTTTCTTTATCCAGCTTCCAAAAAAGAAAATTGATCAAAAAGTCGTATGTATTTCAAAATAGAATCAATGATGATGGCAACTCATTCCGCAAAAAAAAAAGCTCCCACACAGCTCAGCGGAGAGAAAAATAGGAAAAGTATGGTTCTCAGAAAATGGCTTTTCAAATTGAAATTTTCATTTTGCACCATCTAAGGGCTTATGCACACGACCGTGTGCTGGCCGTTCCGTGCATTGGGGACCGCAATTTGAATGGGTCCGTGATCTGTCCGCACCGCAATAAAGTAGTGCATGCGCTCCGTGGGCTTCCGTTCCGTGCCTACGTTCCGCATCTCCCGGATTGTGGACCCATTGAAGTGAATGGGTCCGTGATGCGGGATGCACACGGCCCGGTGCCCGTGTATTGCGGACCCGTCGTATGTGGGCCACAATATGGCCACGGCCGGGCGACGGCCGTGTGCATGAGCCCTAAGGTGCATACGTTTTTGCAAAACACCTGTGGGGTCAAAATGTTTGCTTGGTTTGTTAATAAATACTTTAAAGGTGCCCCATACCTTGTGCCCAGCATGTGCTTACTTTTCACACTGGACACAACGTATCGGGCACTGAATATCTATGTAAAAATTGCAATTTTGACTGCCTTATCTGCTGTGTATTAGGTTTTGCAAAACACCTGCGAGGTCAAAATGCTCACTACACCCCTTGGTAAATTCTCGGAGGGATGTCGTTTATCGGGTGATCATTGTTTCTGGCCAGCAGATCGTGCAGTCTAAACAGCGATCTGCTGCTCATTAGCCATGATTCTGTATGGGGACGAGGGGTCACAATAGCGATCCCCGGTCCTCATACAGTGAAAAAGATCACTGCATGTAAATGTGCGTCTCCATCACGGAACGAGCAGCCGACAATCGGCTGTTACATGGGGACATGTAAACCCGCCTTTGGGCCCCCTGCACACGAACCGCATGCTTCCCGTTGCCGCATTTGCGGATCCGCAATACACGGGTGCCGTTCCGTGGGCATTCCGCATCACGGATGCGGATCTATTCACTTGAATTAGTCCGCAAATCCGGAGGTGCGGAATGGTGCGGAACAGAACCCTACGGAAGCACTACGGAGTGCTTCCGTGGGGTTTCGTCCCGTACTTCCGTTCCGCAAAAAGATAGAACATGTCCTATCTTTTTGCGGAATGGCCGGATCGCAGACCCATTCAAGTGAATGGGTCCGCGATCCGCTGGCCCACGGACTGTGTTCGTGCATTGCGGCCCGCATGACCACGGGGTGCACACGTTCGTGTGCAGGGGGCCTTAGTCTGTGACACATTAATAAATCTATGGAAGCAGGTGGTAGCTTAAGAGAAAAATGATACCAGTCATGATAAAATATTTCTGTGTATTTGGATTCATCTTGCCTGACGATGATTCTAGGTAAATTTGCTAGCGCTCAGTTTGCCTATTTTGGTGCCAATGTGTACTTAGCGCTAAGTTAGCAGTGCTATCTCCATGGGCTAGTCTCTTCACATCTGCATCTTGGCATGTCACTCCATGGACCCTACTGACTGACATCAGCTCTGAAGGGGTTTCGTTGTTTCGATCTAAAGAATTGTGCTGCATGTTGCTTTTTTTCTTGTGAAGTGGCAGAACTGCTGACGGAGGACGACAATGTGAACAAAGCCCAACAGATGAATGTTTCACATTGGGACTTTTAGCATATAACCTATTGTCTGGGGGCATCTGAAGAATGAGACTGCTTTGCGGGTACAATTTGCATCAACGCCTGCTCTTGAAAAATCATATTTTCGAAAAAATTTCCAGGGACAATGCAGACAACATGTCCATTCTTTGTCTACTGTCACAAATGTATAAATGACTAATCAAACAAAATAAAAAAATTATCTGTCTGGCTTCTCCACTGATGGTGGCAGGACACCTCACAATCACCTCAGCACATTAAAGGGTGTGATGTCCAGATGGGACAACCCCGGGGCTCTCTCTGGCTCACAGTCTGTCATATATAATAGTATACAGCACAGCTTCCTAGTACGTCACCACAACAGCTGACTAGTAGTTCCGGGTGGACCGTGTTTCCAGGGGAACAGCATTGAGGGACGGACCAAACATGGCGGCCCCCAAGGAATGATTCATGCTGCCTGTGGACACCGGTCCATCCTGCTTCTTGTCGCGGTCTTCATAGTAGACTTCAGTCATGTTCGCCAAGCCCTTCAAAGTGAAGTCCAACACGGCCATGAAAGGCTCGGACAGGTGACGAGCGCCACTATGGCTCCCCTCCGCGCACGGCTCCCCTCCTATAGTACATATGTCCTCAGAGGATGGGTATTTCTCACCCCTCTTCTCTGACATATAGGCTTCTCCCCTCCCCGCACGGCTCCACTCCTATAGTATATATGGCCTCAGAGGATGGGTATTTCTCACCCCTCTTCTCTGACATATAGGCTTCTCCCCTCCCCGCACGGCTCCCCTCCTATAGTACATATGTCCTCAGAGGATGGGTATTTCTCACCCCTCTTCTCTGACATATAGGCTTCTCCCCTCCGCGCACGGCTCCCCTCCTATAGTATATATGGCCTCAGAGGATGGGTATTTCTCCCCCCTCTTCTCTGACATATAGGCTTCTCCCCTCCGCGCACGGCTCCCCTCCTATAGTATATATGGCCTCAGAGGATGGGTATTTCTCACCCCTCTTCTCTGACATATAGGCTTCTCCCCTCCGCGCACGGCTCCCCTCCTATAGTACATATGGCCTCAGAGGATGGGTATTTCTCCCCCCTCTTCTCTGGCATATGGGTTCTCCCCTCCCCGCACGGCTCCCCTCCTATAGTACATATGGCCTCAGAGGATGGGTATTTCTCCCCCCTCTTCTCTGGCATATAGGCTTCTCCCCTCCCCGCACGGCTCCCCTCCTATAGTACATATGGCCTCAGAGGATGGGTATTTCTCCCCCCTCTTCTCTGACATATAGGCTTCTCCCCTCCGCGCACGGCTCCACTCCTATAGTATATATGGCCTCAGAGGATGGGTATTTCTCACCCCTCTTCTCTGACATATAGGCTTCTCCCCTCCGCGCACGGCTCCACTCCTATAGTATATATGGCCTCAGAGGATGGGTATTTCTCCCCCCTCTTCTCTGGCATATAGGCTTCTCCCCTCCGCGCACGGCTCCCCTCCTATAGTATATATGGCCTCAGAGGATGGGTATTTCTCCCCCCTCTTCTCTGACATATAGGCTTCTCCCCTCCGCGCACAGCTCCACTCCTATAGTATATATGGCCTCAGAGGATGGGTATTTCTCCCCCCTCTTCTCTGACATATAGGCTTCTCCCCTCCGCGCACGGCTCCCCTCCTATAGTATATATGGCCTTAGAGGATGGGTATTTCTCCCCCCTTTTCTCTGGCATATGGGTTCTCCCCTCCCCGCACGGCTCCCCTCCTATAGTATATATGGCCTCAGAGGATGGGTATTTCTCCCCCCTCTTCTCTGACATATAGGCTTCTCCCCTCCCCGCACGGCTCCCCTCCTATAGTACATATGGCCTCAGAGGATGGGTATTTCTCCCCCCTCTTCTCTGGCATATAGGCTTCTCCCCTCCCCGCACGGCTCCCCTCCTATAGTACATATGGCCTCAGAGGATGGGTATTTCTCACCCCTCTTCTCTGGCATATAGGCTTCTCCCCTCCCCGCACGGCTCCACTCCTATAGTATATATGGCCTCAGAGGATGGGTATTTCTCCCCCCTCTTCTCTGACATATAGGCTTCTCCCCTCCCCGCACGGCTCCACTCCTATAGTATATATGGCCTCAGAGGATGGGTATTTCTCCCCCCTCTTCTCTGACATATAGGCTTCTCCCCTCCACGCACGGCTCCACTCCTATAGTATATATGGCCTCAGAGGATGGGTATTTCTCACCCCTCTTCTCTGACATATAGGCTTCTCCCCTCCACGCACGGCTCCCCTCCTATAGTATATATGGCCTCAGAGGATGGGTATTTCTCACCCCTCTTCTCTGACATATAGGCTTCTCCCCTCCACGCACGGCTCCCCTCCTATAGTACATATGGCCTTAGAGGATGGGTATTTCTCCCCCCTCTTCTCTGGCATATAGGCTTCTCCCCTCCCCCACACCACAGCAGTGAAAGCCGCCCGTTTTTACTAGCTTTTTTGGGGATGGCTGTTGTATTGTTATCATTTATCTAGATTTGTTATAGAGAAGTCTGTAGGAGAATGTCTGACACCCCCCAAGCATGCTGGCATTAAAAACAAAAAACGCAACTGAAGTCTCTTAAAATGCCACTCCAAACTTTGCTAAAAAAAAAACTGACTTAGGTCCAGTTGACACCAAAGGGCGTATGGCCATTAAAGGTGTTCTCAGATCTTTTAATATCGATGACCTATCCTCAGGATATATCAGATCAGCGGGGGTCCGACACAAGGGTCCCCTGCCGATCAGCTATATGAAGGTAAGGCACGTGTCACTGCTGCTATGTCGACACGTGCACGCACAGTGCCTTCCCTTCATACAGCCGGGTGTCGGACTCCTGCTGATCTGATATTGATTACCTTTCCTGAGGATAGGTCATCAGTATTAAAGGGTTAGTGCAGCCTGTTTGTATTGGGTGGAGGTCCGACACCTGGCACCCCACCGATCAGTTTGAAGAGGAGGCAGCGCTTATTACACTGCACATCGTGTCGCTGGCGGTGCAGTATAATTACAAGTGCTCATCCCATACAAGTATTTGTAATTAGGCTAGCATCCAAGACGACGTGCAGTGTAATCCTGAAGAGGGAGTAGTGCTCACATGTATGGGGCCTTCACTTCAACCAGCAGATCGGCGGGTGGGCCGGGTGTCAGACGTCCACCCATCAGATATTAATGACCAATTGGTCGTCCATGTGTACTGGCTGCACAACCCCATTAAAGCAGTGACTGTGCCCAAAAAAAAGGGCATTTTCTCTGTTGGGGTAGTTGCCGATATAAACCGAGCAGCTTTTTGGCACAGAATCTGGTATGTGAACGTGGCCTTAGTTTGAAACCACCATGAGGCCATTTGCACATGAGCATGTTTAGTCCGGGCAACGCACTTTGTGCGATGGCTGCGTTTCCTGGACAGAACTTCCCCTCTTATCCCATGTCACAGCATCATTATGATTTATAATGCTGGATATTCCTGCCTGACCACGGGGTCTCCTGTACAGAGCTCATGGCCTTAAAGGGATTCTGTCACCTCCTTTTACCCTATAGAGATGCGGACATGCACGGCTAGATCGCCGCTAGCATGTCCACAATATACCTGTCCCATATCTCTGAGTGGTTTTATTGAGTGTAAAAAATGATTTCATATATATGTAAATCAGCCTGGTAAGGAGCCCAAGGGGCTGTACTAGCCGTTCTGGAGCCCAGCCACGCCCCCTTGTGAAGGAGCCCAGCACCACCTGTATCCAGGAATCTCCTCCTTGCTCACAAAGTCAGATTGGCATAGTCTTGCTGTGCGCGAGCTTGCGCAGTTCCTTCCCTGAAGCTGATACCAGCACAGGGAAGGAACACTATGCTGGCACTGTGCATGCGCGAGCTCGCGGCGATCACGCAGGGCACTGGCTCTTTTGTTTATCATAACACTTCTGCCCTGCAGTGTGTTCGGTGACGTCACCGGCTCTGATGGGCGGGCTTTAGCGCTGCCCTAGCCGTTTTACTGGATAGGGCAGCGCTAAATCCCGCCCATCAGTGCCGCTGACGTCACCGGGCTTAGCGCAGGGCAAAGGAGAGCGTCGGAGCATGAACTGCTCCGATGCTCAAGTCAGGGGGGCTGCCTGGGTGAAAATGGAGGGATGTCCAGGTTCAGCTCTGAACCCGGACAACCCCTTTAAGTGAGTACCGTCAGTAGACTTATGGTCAGACAGGAACTTTTAGAATCAGAAGTCATTATGATGCTGTGAGTTCGGGTTAGAGGAGCAGTGTTCAGTCTGGGAAATCCAACCATAAAACTGACCTAATGCACATTTCAGCGGAACGGAACTACAGATGCGCACAGCGAGCGGTGTGCTGTCCACATCTTTTGCTGCCCCATTGAAATGAATGGGTCCGCACTCGTTTTGCTAAATTGCGGACTTACGGTATTTATACGGTCGTGTGAATGAGCCCTAAGGCCACATGCACACGACATTTTTTTTGGGCGGTTTTGGACATTCATTTCTATAGGACCGCAAAAAATGCAGATAGCACACGGATGGCATCCATGTGGCCGCTCCACAAATGATAGAACACGTCCTTTACTTGTCTGGCTTTTCTGTATAGGGACTGAGGAAAGTGCTGGATGCACACGGCCGGTATCCATATTTTGTGAGTATTAAATGCATACAGTCATGTGCATGAGGCCTAAGGGTGCATTCACATGTGACTGAAGCACTGCGGATTTATGTGCATGAAATCCTCTGGACACCAGCACTGGTGGAAGTATTGGGTTCCCTTTTCAGTTTTCCCTGCACTGCTGACAGCCATTTGAATGGGTCCGCATTGTGGTTTCATGTATAGCTGTGGTCAGGGGAACAACAGACGAGAGGAGAAGCAGGGTCCCTTCATTCTTATGAACAGTAGGGGCCTCAGAGATCAGATCCCCAGCAATTTTCTAGAGATATTCCATCACTGTATAACATGGAGAAACCCATTTGAGTAGATGTAAACTTTTCTTGGCTCCTTAAAGGAAACCTGTCATCCCTTTTATCGTGTCCCAACTGAGGATCCTGTAAACTGCTGGGTCACTTACCTGACCAGTCATTTCTGGTAAACACCTCATACATATTCATTGTTTCTGGGCAGCAGATCACTGTTTACACAGCACCATCTGCTGCCCTGGTTTAATGTTGAAATTGGGTGCTAGGAAAGCAGGTTACCTCTGCTGAGTAAGGTGTCGGAAAGCAGGGGCAAGCCCACAGATAGCAGACCTATAAGATGCCAGGTAGCAGAGAAGCACAAGCCAGAGTCAAAGCCAGGAGAGACGGTAGGAGCCAAATCAGTAGACAAAGGGTTAATCCAGAATGGAACCATAGAGTCTAAGGCCCCTTTCACACAAGAGAGTTTTCCGCGCGGGTGCAATGCGTGACGTGAACGCTTAGCACCCGCACTGAACCCTGAACCCTTCTTTTAAATGTATCGGTGTACAGTTCTGCGTTGCATGAAAAGCGCAGCATGTTCTATATTCTGCGTTTTTTCACACAGTCCTGGCCCCATAGAAGTGAATGAGGCTTCAGTGAAAAACGCATGGCATTCGGAAGCAGGTGCAGATGCCATGCGTTTTCCACTTCATTTATTTCTATGGGAGTGCTGCAGATTGGCGAGAGCTGTACTCGGCTATCTATAACGCTACCATAGAAATGAGGAGTGATGATGTCCATTTCAGGTGTCTCCATGGGGTATGGGACGCCCATTCTCGTTATCCGTGGGAGTCCTAGAGTTAGAACCCCTACTGATTCTGTGGGTAGGGTATAACTTTCTCTACCCTTTTAAATCCCCGCCTGGCTCTGGGATTGGACACTGATTGGCTTGGAATCCAGGCTCGCAGATAGGTTGACCAGACAGGGTTTGGCTGATTGGTGTAACAACCGTCCTAGATCTGCCGTACACTGGATCATAACTGGATAAGTTCTTGGCAATGGAGTGGGACATTAACCCTTCATGTTATGAATAAATTAAAGAAAAAAATGTTAAAATTGCTGCCCCCCCCCCCCCAAAAAAAATGTCAATTTGTTATACGTTAATACATTGTAAACATATGCATCCCAAATTGGTTCCTACAAAAACGACAAATTGTTCCTTAAAATTCAAGATCTCATACAGCTACACAAAAAAAAATATGACACAGTATCTACTGAATTATACTGACCGCATTATGTCATTCAGAGACACACAGAATTATAAATCGGTATAATGCCGTGCAGTGTCCAGAACGGTGATTCGCGCTCATACACGAAGCGTGATTTCCCCACAGGACACACTCATCTGAAAGAGGCCGAAGGGCTTAAAGTGCACTTACTGCTCCTGAGTTGTGTGACAACTATGTCTATTTGAAACTTAAATTCAAAAGCTAGGGTAAAAAAGTGACACTTTCAGGCCATTTTTTCCGATTTTGCTGTGTGTTAGGGAGTTAAATGCCATGTGGTTTTTAACAGGAGAAAGCTGCGAGCCGACGCCGGCTCATCGTTCCCTGCACTGAGCACCGACAACCTGTCTGACCTAATGCCGCCCAAAGAAGAGCTGAATGTTGTAAAGGTGTACGCTCACAAGGGCGAGTCCCTGTCCATCTACGTCCACAGCAAGAATCCCATCTGGTTTGAGTTGGAGAGAAATCTTTATCCAACAGGTAAGAAGGACTTTCCATCTACTATGCCGCACACCAGCCACCTTATCGGCTCATGGCTACTTTTCCTTGAACAAGTTCTGATAAATCTGCCATATTAAGGGTATCTATAAATGTATTGCAGATAAGGAAAGTGACCCATGGTTCTACAGTGGTGACTGTTAGATTTCCACATAACCAATCCTTTTGCTCACAGCAGGATAATGCCTCGTGCACACAACTGTATCTGTTTTCCATTGCGTGCATTCTGCAATTTCCCGTTAAAAACTGCTATTCTTGTCTGCAAAATGGGCAAGAATAGGACATGTTTAATTTGTTTCTTGCCGGACGGCGGAACAGACACATGGATGTGGACGGCATCCGATCCTCAGAAAATATGGATTGGACCAAATTACGGTTATGTGCATGGCGGCTTTGGCAGTGGCACATTCACGTATAAGGGGGCCGTGAGGATTCTGCCGAGGGTGCCTCCTATGTATAGCCAGCCTTTGCAATAGTCTGCTTAGAACTTGCTGCATCATGTGATCAAGTGTCTCTCTTCAGGATATGGGTACATACATTTTGCTGCGCTGATCATACCCTAGTATAGGTGAGAACATTTTGACAGAGCCCCATGTACCCGGCCTATTACAAAATGTCCCCTGGCCATGGTATGCTAATGCACTGCTTTGTAATGCTTATGTGGCCGTGAGTTGTATCCAAGGCTGGAGGGCAGATGCATGACGGTGAGCTTTTCCTGTCAAACTCAGCTCCGTATAGCTTGTGAAATCTTTGGATTTCTCTGACTACATAGTGCTGATGTCATTAAAGTGCATGGGAATTATGAAAGGGTTACATAAGGCATCATCACCTATTAACACACTTATTTTTCTTGTCGAGGCTCTGATGGACTACCGGACTGCTGGCCATTAATATAATTTTTTAAATATATTTTTATTTATTTTACGCCCTTACGGTATAGCACTGACATATTCCGCAGCGCTCTACAGACATTACTGTCCCCAATGGGGCTCACAATCTAAGTTCCCTATCAGTATGTCTTTGGAGTGTGGGAAACACGGGGAGAACATACGAGCTCCATGCTTGGAGTTGTCCTTGGTCGGATTCGAACCTAGGACCCCAGCGCTGCACTGCACCACCAGTGCTAGCCACTGTGCTACCCCTATATTTATATATCCATCAGGCCAATCCTCACAGTCAACGGAGGCTATAGCATATCATAAATGTCCCTTTTTGCAGGTAACTATGTTTTTTACGCAACTATATATATTTATCAGCATTAGGCCTCACACACACACGACCACCAAATACGGATGCGGTCCGTGTGCCATCTGCATTTGTTTTGCTGACCCGTTGACTTAAATGGGTCCGTGGTCAGCATTTTGAGGACATATTCTATCTTTTTGCATAACGGACATACAGATGCGGAAAGCATCCGTATGTCCATTACGTAAAAAGATAGAACATGTCCTATACTTGGCCGCAAAACACAGACCATGGACCCATTGAAATCAATGGGTCCGCAGAAAATACGGATGCAACACAGACAGTCTCAGTAAATTGCGAACCCCAGTTTGGATAGGGTTGTGTGTATGAGGCAGTAGATCAGTGTTATTGTGGCATTTTGGCAGATAGCTGTAAGTAGTCGCTGTGTCACCCATGTTAATGAATTTAGAGTTAGGAAATAAAGGTGTGTATATGATTACAATATACTAGCACTGCCGCACCCTTCCTGCCTCTTATTGCTTTATTTCATATGGGAATAGGAGATTTAGGGCAGAGCTTTTTGTATAGGCACGAATGTCCTTCTTGCACAGGCCGATTCCCAGACTCCCAACCATTTGGTCCCAGTATTTGCCTAATCTTTGAGCAGTTATTATAGCTGCATTCACATGGAGCAATATCTCCTCTGTATGGGAATGAATGGTCACCACTGCGATCGCTTGTCCCCATACCGATTCATTGTTTGCCGGCAGCCCAGCGCCGTTTACACAGACGATCTGCTGCCTGCAAACAACGATGTGCCGCATAAAAGATGTGATCACCGATGAGCGAGAATGTTCTACGAACTACGCTCACTCCTGACAATTGTCCCAGCCTATGTGAAGAGGCCTTAAAGGGGTGTTCCAAGATGTTACAACTTATGTTCTATCCTCACGATAGCCCATCACTATCTATTGGCAGGGGTCCAACATTCCTCACCCCCGCCCATCAGCTGTGTCCACTTCGTAGTGCAGCGCTGCTGGGGGGAAACTGGCTCCATTCACTATGCAGCAGATGGAGGAGTGTAGCTACGGCACCGGAACTGATGGGTGTCGGACCACCACCAATAAGACAGGCCATCACTTGTAGAATCCTGGAATTCAGCTTTTAAGTCCTACAGTATATGTCTCTCTGAATCCTTCCTTTACCTCTAGTGCCCGCGAACACCGCAGTATAAAGGTATTCTGCATGGATTTTATATTCTGGTGAAACAAGCATGTTCAGTATTCCCTGTGGAAAAATCAGACATGTCTTCTTATATCTAAGAGGAGACAGTAGTGGACCACCACTAGATGCCTTTACTATGGTCTCACATCAACGGATGTTTCTAAGCATCTGAAAAAGAACACAGTCAGTGTTAGGTCAGTGATTGTGAGCCCAAAGCAGGTGCGTTTCAAAAATACAGAACAGGAGCAGATCTCTCCATTATACCTTCTCTTTGTAGGATCCACTTCTGGTTCTGGCTAATAATCACTGATGGAAATCACTGACTGTGTGCATAAGGGCTCATGCCCTCCGAGACATGCGGTCCGTGAGCGGGCCATATGTCCCGGAGCGGTATACATCGTGCGCACGGGAGCGCACAGCATCATAGGTTACTACGATACTGTGCGCATCGGGCCGCCTGCGGGACTACTGTCCTGCACTCATAAGATCATGCAGCCCGATGCGCACAGTATCACAGTAAACTATGATGCTGTGCGCTCCTGTGCACACGATGTATACCGCTCCGGTACATATGGCCCGCTCACGGACCGCATGTCTCGGAGGGCATACGGTCGTGTGCATGAGCCCTTAGGCCTAACACATGGATTTCTGTGACGGATGTGGGTTAGTCCAGTTCAGTGGGGCCAATCAACGGATATTCTGTGCAGAATGCCCAAGAAAATTAACATGTTCATTCTTCTCACGGATGAAGGTTTTCCACAACGTGGACAAATATCTGCTAGTTTTCTTTCCAGAGCATGTGAACAGGGTTCCAACAACCCCATCCACATGCATTAGAGGTGAAAGCTGGCACACAGCTGTGGGCACTGAAAGAAGAGAGCTTTGACCTACAGCAAGCGTCAGTGATGAGTATCCTGCATTGTGAATCTTCAATCTGTTTGTTTCTGCAGTGTACACTCTATGGACCTTTCCAGATCTTCTCCCCGCTTTTACCACTTGGCCACCGGTGCTTGAAAAAATGGCTGGAGGAGCAGGTAATGGATATGTATTGTTTCATGTCCCTAGACAATGATCTGGAGTAACATGCAGAATGAATGTGAATGTGACAACCGTTAGTGCCATGATTTCCAGACAAGGTCTTGTTATCAGACAGATACACCCTGACTGGGAATGTGAAGGGCAATTCCCTAAATTATTAGGCATCAAAGGGGTTGCCTCACTTCAGTAAGTGGCATTTATCATGTAGAGGAACTTAATACAAGGCACTTACTAATGTATTGTGATTCTCCATATTGCCTCCTTTGCTGTCTGGATTCATTTTTCCATTACATTATACACTGCTCGTTTCTATGGATACGACCACCCTGCAATCCATAAGCGGTGGTCATGCGTGCACACTATAGGAAAAATCACTGGCCTATTTGGTGGCCGGGACCGTGGGAGCACACACAGGCTACTGATTTTACCTATATTGTGCAAGCACGGCCACCGCTGCTGGATTGCAGGGTGGTCCTAACCATGAAAACGAGCAGTGTATAATGTGATGGAAAAATGGATCCAGCCAGCAACAGAAGCAATATGGATAATAACAGTACATTAGTAAGTGGCTTGTCTTAGAATTTTTTATGTAGAGGAAGCTATTTGCTGACGTGAGACAAACCCTTTCATGTAAAATTGTGTTCAGTCTTCAGTGTAGTCTGCTTTAAGCAAGAAGTCGTTTCTAACAAGAGGCCGTCATACTAAAAGTATTGCAAAAGGAAAAGTGAGGTAATTGCTCATAGCAGCAATTTGCATGGCGGTATTCTTGCTTGTGCCGGCTTTTGGAAAATGGATATGGATCTGTTGCGGTTGTCAACTGCTTCACATTTCCTTTCTATTTGTGCGGCATTCTGATGAGTCCAGTTTGTCCCCATAGAGCCATCATTCATGGAAATAATGGAAGCTGTACAGATACACAGGCAGTTTTACCAGTTACTGGGGGCATCTGGAGTGCTGAGCTTCCAGGAAATTGTCATTTGTTTTTCCCATAAGCCATCAGACCATTTGTTATGTTGGGACTTCAGAGGATGAAGTTATGGCGACTCCACTGAAAGATAATGCCAGAAGATACCAACATTTCATCACTTGCAAGGGACGACACTAAGGTGTCTGTCTAAAGAAGTGGTGCAGGTTGGCGCATCTGGGGTTTCAACACTTTTTTCCAACATGCTTGACAAGCGGATGTGGCTTAGAAAGTAGGTGCGCAATTTTGCATAAAAATTTCGGCACAACTCTTGCATAAAATTCTCTCTCAAAGTAAGCCATCCAGTAGTTGTCAGAGTCATCCAGCCTGATGAATCTGGTGCAAGTCTAGATAGTCTGCCATCTATAGGATGCATCTACTGAATTATACTGACAGCATTATGGCAGTACAAATCAGTTAACCCATGTGGTCCTGTGAAAGCAGTGTCCACACGAGCGTGTTTTCTGCACTGGACATTACCCTTAAAGGAGTACTCCTAAAATAGAATCCTCATATTTGTCCATTAGACAGGCGTCAAAAGGTGGTGCTGGTGGAGGATGCCTAGGGTGGGACCTTCCACTAATAGGCAGCTTTCACACCTCAGTATTACAGTCGGTATTTGGCAACTTGGAGCGAGTCCAAAACATTGATTGAATTTGTTTCCTTTAGGGCTTGCTCACACGACCGTATGCCTTTTTCAGTGTTTTGTGTGCCGTTTTTTTCGGATCCGTTTTTTCATTATTTTTTTTTTTCAGTAGTGGTTCCGTTCCGTTTTTCAGTATGGCATGTACAGTATATATTTTGATAAAAGGGAATATGTCGCACTAGAATGATCAGGGAACAACGTGAGGTGCACCAACTTGCAGATCACCAAGTCTGAAAAAGGGTTATAATATATAAATAGAGGGGCACTCTCTAAAGCAATGGGAACAGTGGATATTGGTACATAAGAATTTTATTGGCATCTCTAAAATATGTAGTTCAGCGTTAATATTCAATTGATTCACAGTGTAAATTACATATATATAGCAGCATAGATGGTAAAATGTGCATGCTAAAACACCATTGTGAATAAATATACGGATAAAACGCAATTGGCATTTAACAATAAAAGGTAGCAATCCAACAGTAAAAGTCAATCAATAAAATCGATAGAAACTTAGCATCCGAAAATATCAAAAAGTTTCTTTAAAAGCTCTGGATATCCACAGATAGTAATAACAGTCCAGTCTCGACTATTTAAAACTCCAGTCTCAGGTCTCGATTAACAGCACTCCGATATTAAATCTCGATTAATTTGTAGCTATACACAGAGTGGCGTCCCACCCCTTAGCCTGAGACAGCGGCGTCCCGCTGTAATTTTCAAAATGCGATCGCTTAAATTTCTAAGACAGTTCGATCTTACCCGGAGGATTTTCGACAAAGATCTCCTACCCTCGTCTCGATGCACCTGTTGAATGTATCGGTGCTTCGGTCCCGAGGGCTGTTTGTTCCTCGAAAGAATCCCACGCCAGCGCCGGAAGTTCACGTGATCTCGCTGAAGGTAAGCTTCCCTTGTCCAGCAAAGACCTCCTACAGCGGGCGTTCTCAGGGTCTTAGCAATATTAAAGTTTTCACCTCCAAAATCGATCAAGAGTCTCAATCCCAAATGCGGGAGTCCGTTTACCAAACGCGTTTCGGGGTTAGAACAGTTGACCAGGGTAGGAGATCTTTGTCGAAAATCCTCCTGGTAAGATCGAACTGTCTTAGAAATTTAAGCGATCGCATTTTGAAAATTACAGCGGGACGCCGCTTTCTCAGGCTAAGGGGTGGGACGCCACTCTGTGTATAGCTACAAATTAATCGAGATTTAATATCGGAGTGCTATTAATCGATACCTGAGACTGGAGTTTTAAATAGTCGAGACTGGACTGTTATTACTATCTGTGGATATCCAGAGCTTTTAAAGAACCTTTTTGATATTTTCGGATGCAAAGTTTCTATCGATTTTATTGATTGACTTTTACTGTTGGATTGCTACCTTTTATTGTTGAATGCCAATTGCGTTTTATCCGTATATTTATTCACAATGGTGTTTGAGCATGCACATTTTACCATCTATGCTGCTATATATATATATATATATATATATGTAATTTACACTGTGAATCAATTGAATATTAACGCTGAACTACATATTTAGAGATGCCAATAAAATTCTTATGTACCAATATCCACTGTTCCCATTGCTTTAGAGAGTGCCCCTCTATTTTTATTCATATCATATACAGTATACAGTAATTGCATAGAAAAAATTGGGCTGGACATAAAATTTTCAATAGATCGTTCCGCAAAAACGGAACGGATACGGAAGACATACGGAGTACATTCCGTATGTGTTAGGCCTCATGCACACGACCGTATTTTTTTGCGGTCCGCAAAACGGGTTCCATTTTTCCGTGATCCGTGACCGTTTTTTCGTCCGTGGGTCTTCCTTGATTTTTGGAGGATCCACGGACATGAAAAAAAAGTCGTTTTGGTGTCCGCCTTGCCGTGCGGAGCCAAACAGATCCGTCCTGTATTACAATGCAAGTCAATGGGGACGGATCCGTTTGACGTTGACACAATATGGTGCAATTTCAAACGGATCCGTCCCCCATTGACTTTCAATGTAAAGTCAGGAGTTAATATACCATCGTATCTGAGTTTTCTCCAATCTGATGGTATATTTTAACTTGAAGCGTCCCCATCACCATGGGAACGCCTCTATGTTAGAATATACCGTCGGATTTGAGTTACATCGTGAAACTCAAATCCGACAGTATATTCTAACACAGAGGCGTTCCCATGGTGATGGGGACGCTTCAAGTTAGAATATACTAAAAGAACTGTGTACATGACTCCCCCCTGCTGCCTGGCAGGTGCTGCCAGGCAGCAGGGGGCAGCCCCCCCCCCCCCCCGTAGTTAACACATTGGTGGCCAGTGTGGCCGGCCCCCCCTCCCTCCCCTGTAGTTAACTCATTGGTGGCCAGTGGGCCCCCCCCTCCCCTGTAGTTAACTCATTGGTGGCCAGTGCGGCCGGCCCCCCTCCCTCCCTCCCCTGTAGTTAACTCGTTGGTGGCCAGTGGGCCCCCCCCTCCCTCCCCTGTGGTTAACTCGTTGGTGGCCAGTGGGCCTCCCCTGTAGTTAACTCGTTGGTGGCCAGTGGGCCCCCCCTCCCCTGTAGTTAACTCATTGGTGGCCAGTGGGCCCCCCCCTCCCCTGTAGTTAACTCATTGGTGGCCAGTGGGCCCCCCCCTCCCCTGTAGTTAACTCATTGGTGGCCAGTGCGGCCGGCCCCCCTCCCTCCCCTGTAGTTAACTCGTTGGTGGCCAGTGGGCCCCCCCCCTCCCTCCCCTGTAGTTAACTCGTTGGTGGCCAGTGGGCCTCCCCTGTAGTTAACTCATTGGTGGCCAGTGGGCCCCCCCCTCCCCTGTAGTTAACTCATTGGTGGCCAGTGCGGCCGGCCCCCCTCCCTCCCCTGTAGTTAACTCGTTGGTGGCCAGTGGGCCCCCCCCCTCCCTCCCCTGTAGTTAACTCGTTGGTGGCCAGTGGGCATTCTACCCTCCCTCCCCCTCCTAATTAAAATCTCCCCCCTATCATTGGTGGCAGCGGAGAGTACCGATCGGAGTCCCAGTTTAATCGCTGGGCCTCCGATCGGTAACCATGGCAACCAGGACGCTACTGCAGTCCCGGTTGCCATGGTTACTTAGCAATTTGTAGAACCATTATACTTACCTGCGAGCTGCGATGTCTGCGTTCGGCCGGGAGCTCCTCCTACTGGTAAGTGACATGACCTATCAGCAGGGGGCAGTCATGTACACAGTTCTTTTAGTATATTCTAACCTGAAGCGTCCCCATCACCATGGGAACGCCTCTGTGTTAGAATATACTGTCGGTTCTGAGTTTTCACGAAGTGAAAAACTCAGCTCTGAAAAAGCATTTATGCAGACGGATCTTCGGATCCGTCTGTATAAAAGTAACCTACGATCACGGACACGGATGCCAATCTTGTGTGCATCCGTGTTCTTTCACGGACCCATTGACTTGAATGGGTCCGTGAACCGTTGTCCGTCAAAAAAATAGGACAGGTCATATTTTTTTGACGGACAGGATACACGGATCACGGTCTCGGCTGCAAAACGGTGCATTTTCCGATTTTTCCATGGACCCATTGAAAGTCAATGGGTCCGCGAAAAGAAACGGAAAACGGCACAAGGCCACGGATGCACACAACGGTCGTGTGCATGATGCCTTATTTTAATTTTTTTGCGGACCCATTGACTTGAATGGAGCCACGGAACGTGATTTGCGGGCAATAATAGGACATGTTCTATCTTTCAACGGAACGGAAATATGGAAACAAAATGCCTACGGAGTACATTTCGTTTTTTTGTGGAACCATTGAAATAAATGGTTCCGTATACGGAACGCAAAAAAAGTTTGTGTGAACGAGCCCTTATACGGTGTTTAGATTTCACTCTGGGATTTTGTCAAATAATGGGGCAGATACTGATGTGTGAAAGTAGCCATATCCTGAATGAAGAGTGTTTTTTGTGTCTTATTTCGGGACTTTCCTTTCCCTGTTCTCTGCATCACTGCATTCATGGCTTCTTTCCTCAGCTTCCTATTAGGTTTGCTGACCAAACTCTGCATGCTTTGCTCTGTAATGTTTCACAGGTCTTGCTTTCCCCAACTAACGTGGTGGAGGTGTGACTACTGCATAGGGAACCATGTGGCAGCTGGAGCAAGCCCTGATACAC
Source organism: Bufo bufo (assembly GCF_905171765.1). NCBI lineage: Eukaryota > Metazoa > Chordata > Amphibia > Anura > Bufonidae > Bufo > Bufo bufo. The sequence continues at coordinate 219,399,137 of NC_053391.1, forward strand.
ATTACAGAGCAAAGCATGCTGGGTTTGAAAACAGGAAGTTCTGCATGTCGGCATCCTGCCCGTATGCGGTGATGCTGAGAACAGGGGAAAGAAAATTCTGACAGGGCAAAAATATGCAGCGTTTGCAGTATTATGGGACTGGAGAATCCCTTTAAAGATAAATAATGTATATGTATGTCATAGATCGCAAAGGAGAGAATGCAGTCTGAGTTATACAGCTGACAACCACCTGTAAGGGTCTATTCACACATCCGTGTGTGTGTTTTGCGGATCGCACATCGCCGGCACTATAATAGAAAATGCCTAATCTTGTCCTCAATTGCGGACAAGAATAGGACATGTTCTATTTTTTCGGGAACGGAATTGCGGACCCGGGCAGCACATAGTGCGGCCCCATAGAAATGAATGGGTCCGCAAAATGCGGAACAGAATTGCGGACGTGTGAATTGAGCCTTACAGTCCAGGCTGGAGATAACTGGGTCTCCGACTTCTAACCCTTCAGAGACTGCACGTAATCGTGACCATACCACCTGAGTGGTCATACAGACCCAGCAACATTAAAAATGAGAAAAAGTACCCAGTATCAGAATTGCTGTTTTTTGGTCACCTCGCCTCCCCAAAAAATTGAACAAAAATGTTGTATGTTCCCCAAAGCGGTGCCAATGGACACTACAGCTCACCCTGTAGAAAGCTGACTAAAGGTAATTTTTTAACTTCTTTGAAAGTAGTGAAACAAAAACTGGTATTGCTGTAATCATATAGTGAACGGTATAAAAACAAAACTCCAAATAAATTCTGGAATTGTATTCCCCCACCCCCCACATTTTTAGAGGTTGTCAATAACTTTTGTGAGACATTAAATAGTGTCAATAAAAAATACAACTCATCGAACAAAAAATTTACATCGGTCTGTGTTGACGTTTTTGGAATGCGGGGATGAGAAAAGCAAAAGCATTGCTGCCAACTTTGGCTTGGTCCTTAAAGGGATTTTCTGGTTTGCTTCAACCATCCTTTAAAATGATCATTTATGAAGGTAGCTGTGATTTTATAATGCATTTTGTTTTTGTCCTATCTTCTGTTCTGGGCTGTGGTCACATGACCATGTCCATGCAGCTCGCTCTTATTTCCTGTGATGCTGTGTTCAGGGGCGTGTTAGAGCAGCAACAGGGGCAGTAATAGGGGAGGTAACTAGCTGGTGGGAGGAGCTATAAACTAGCTGGGAGTTGTTAGGGGCAGTGATAGGGGAGTGTCTATGTAACTAGCTGGTGGGAGGAGCTATAAACTAGCTGGGTGTTAGGGGCAGTGATAGGGGAGTGTCTATGTAACTAGCGGGTGGGAGGAGCTATAAACTAGCTAGGCGGTGTTAGGGGCAGTGATAGGGGAGTGTCTATGTAACTAGCGGATGGGAGGAGCTATAAAGTAGCTGGGCGGTGTTAGGGGCAGTGATAGAGGAGTGTCTATGTAACTAGCGGGTGGGAGGAGCTATAAAGTAGCTGGGCGGTGTTAGGGGCAGTGATAGAGGAGTGTCTATGTAACTAGCGGGTGGGAGGAGCTATAAAGTAGCTGGGCGGTGTTAGGGGCAGTGATAGAGGAGTGTCTATGTAACTAGCGGGTGGGAGGAGCTATAAACTAGCTGGGCGGTGTTAGGGGCAGTGATAGGGGAGTGTCTATGTAACTAGCTGGGTAGGAGGAGCTATAAACTAGCTGAGCATTGTTAGGGTCTGTGATAGGTGGGTGTCCAGGCTCGGACTGCTCCACAGGGGTACAGGTGAATCCCCCAGTGGGCCCCTAGTCTCCCACCCCCTGCACAAGTGGCACATAACACAGTAGACTTACTGCACTACATACATATAGTCAATGTACAGCACCTCAACCAGCCTATGTTCATATAAAAAACCTGATAGATTATTAAAGAAACTCCCAGTATATTATTATAGACACGATCAGAGCTGAGATGACTTCTAGGTATAGAGGAAAGCTGGTCAGTGTCCTCTTTTCCCCAGGACCTACCTTCTCAAAGTTACTGCAGTCCCCATATTCAATCATCTAGTAGCATCTTGCTGCTGTGTGAGCAGGTAATATCTGAATGTATCCGTGTGGTGGGCCCCAAAAATACATTTTACTGGTGGGCCCTAGGTACCCCAGTCCGATACTGTGAGTATCTATGTAGTTTGCTGGGTGGGAGGAGCTATAAACTAGCCGGGTGTAAGGGTACTTTCACACTTGCGGCAGAGGATTCCGGCATGCAGTTCGTCGCCGGAACTGCCTGCCGGATCCGTCAAAACGCATGCAAACTGATGGCTTTTGTCAGACTGATCAGGATCCTGATCCGTATGACAAATGCATTGAAATGCTGGATCCGTCTCTCTGGTGTCATCCGGGAAAACGGATCCGGCATTTATTTTTTTCACATTTTTTTGCAGTCTGAGCATGCGCAGACCGCAATGCCGGATCCGTTTTGCCACAACACTCGGGGCCGGATCCGGCATTAATGCATGTCAATGGGAAAAATGGGAAATTGCATTCTGGCAAGTGTTCCGGAATTTTGGACTGACATAATACCGCATCATGCTAGTGTGAAAGTACCCTTAGGGGCTGTGATCGGTGAGTGTCTATGTATGTGTTAGGGGAGTGTCTATGTAACTAGCAGGTGGGAGGAGCTATAAACTAGCTGGGCGGTGATAGGGGCAGTGATAGAGGAGTGTCTATGTAACTAGCAGGTGGGAGGAGCTATAAACTAGCTGGGCGGTGATAGGGGTAGTGATAGAGGAGTGTCTATGTAACTAGCAGGTGGGAGGAGCTATAAACTAGCTAGGCGGTGTTAGGGGTAGTGATAGGGGAGTGTCTATGTAACTAGCGGGTGGGAGGAGCTATAAACTAGCTGGGCGGTGATAGGGGTAGTGATAGAGGAGTGTCTATGTAACTAGCGGGTGGGAGGAGCTATAAACTAGCTGGGCGTTGTTAGGGGCAGTGATAGGGGAGTGTCTATGTAACTAGCGGGTGGGAGGAGCTATAAACTAGCTGGGCGGTGTTAGGGGCAGTAATAGAGGAGTGTCTGTAACTAGCGGGTGGGAGGAGCTATAAACTAGCTGGGCGTTGATAGGGGAGTGTCTATGTAACTAGCGGGTGGGAGGAGCTATAAACTAGCTGGGCGGTGTTAGGGGAGGTGCTGGAGCTGTGGCAGAGAAAGGAGAAGTGCATCATGGGTTTGGTTGGATACAGGAAGTGCTACATACAGGATGGAAACCAACCAGACGAATTTGTTTACATGGTTAAAACCGGTCAAGAGAGTCCAAGTTAGAACAGAAAAGCATAGGGTAAACAAATACATTAACGTATCTGTTAAACGCAATGGCAATCCCAGAAAATCCCTTAAAGGGGTGATGCCAAATAATAAATGTATGGTTTAAGAATAGATATTCCAGAATTGTTCCATGGGGAATGTAAGTAGTTGGTGAACTAGACATGTCAGGAGAGGTGACGGGCCCTCTAGAACACAGATTGTATTTGCTTGTCTGCATGAAGTGGGGCTTTCTATTTGCAACTGATAAAAATGGATGTAGCCCAGACTATGTGCTGGAATACAGTGGGCACCTGCTTCATGCTATTTCTAGCCTGACCTTGTTATCTCCTGCTTGCATTTTGGTTTCTATTAACCCTTTCACTCCTTCTGATCTAACTGTAACACCAGATCTGGTTAAATTGTTTCCTTAAAGAGCAAGTGGACCTAAAATAAATGTCAAAACTGTAGATCTAAGTTGTCTTGACCCTTCCTACAAGTATACCATCTGCTGGATGATGACTATTATTATTGTGCCTATAGGGGTCTCCGCAGCCGTAAGAATTCAATGCCGCAGTTCTGGCTGCTATGTCTGGTGGAGATAATCTGGACTGTGGTGTTCAGGGTGATGGGACAAGTCATAAATCTATATAAGTGCATCATCCACAGACTTGCATACAACACGGCTCGTCCTATGATCATGGGGTTTACATGTGTGTTATTTCAGAGTCTTTGATGTGATTGCTGGAAAGAAATCATAAAAAGCTCCTTGAAGTATGGCGCTTTTTTCTGCATGTAGGACGAAAGCTAGTGTATTCTATCTGGACTTGCTGTTCATGCACAGAACATACCTGCTCACTGAACACATGTATGATGATGACATGATGACACATTCAGTTTGTCACTAGGCACGGCAAGTGAAAATCATCTTTACTGGAGTAAGCAATAATGAAGTCACTATCCCTGTGCTGGATGTCATTACCCGGAGAAAGTTTCCTATCGCATGATTCATGTGCTGTATTTATTTCTCCTCCAGATCTGATGCTGCCAGGAATTGTGGTGCCATCTACAGGTCTCCCAGAGGTACAGCGGGGCCAACTGTGTGCAGTCAATTTAGTGGGGAGCAGGTATAGTCCAAATGTATATTGGATATGTGTGTCCATGTGCAAGACTTGTGTGAATAAATGTCACAGTTGCATAGTACACTTATTCCTGTCCTGATGTACTGAAATATGTCCACGATTTAACCAATTATATTATTAGCGGGAAAAATGACGCTGTAGTGGAAGCAAGAGTTATATAGTCAGTTGACACATTTCATAAAGTTCAGTCAGCAAAAAATGCAAAACCTACGTCAAGCTGTGACTTTACAATGAACTCCAGCAGCATGCTGCACACTCCTGCCCTGTGCGGTGTCCGCTGAGCATCTGCAGCCAGCAGAGAGTCTCTGCAGCAAAACTGCTATAGATTACAATGGAAGCAGAAGGTGGAGACTTCCTGCTGATGGAGGTATACAGTCAACTATAGGAGTGTGGAGCGTGGGTGCCTGTGCTGCTGCTTTGCAGTATTGCAGCATATCATTTTACATTTGTACCTGGAGATATACTTTAAACATTATTGATCAAACTTTGGAGTCTGTCCCTTGGAGCCCCCAGCCATCCTGAGAATAAATGGGCTGATTCTGCACTATCACTCCTAAAATTTCTCCTGCAGCTATCTGCTGTGCAAGGGAACTTCAGCACAGCACCGTTTCAAGGGGTTCTCTGACAATTAAGAAATTAATGAAATTAAGAAAAAATGAAAATACTTAAAGGGCTTGTCTGGATTCAGAGCTGAACCCAGACATAACCTCTTCTTCACTCATTTAGCATGTCTGGGTGGAGCATTTCTTACTGCATAGCGCAGGGAAAGGTCTGTTTTCTTTACTGCCGGTGACGTACCGGGCTTTACATAGGTATGCTAGATGGAGACTTCCGCCTAGCAGTGATCCTGATGACGTCACTGGTACAAATGGGCGGTCTATAGCACTACCCTAGGCTGTTTTAGAGCCTAGGGCAGCGCTATACATTGCCCATATGTGCCAGCGATGTCACCGGGATCACTGCTAGGCAGAAGCCTCTGCCTAGAATAGTAAGGATGTAAATAAAACAGACCTTGCCCTGCGTGATGGTCCGATGCTCCACTCAGACATGCTAAATGAGTGAAGAAGATGTTATGTCTGGGTTCAGCTCTGAACCCAGACAACCCCTTTTAAATATTACGTTATTATAAATATATTCCCAAATACCTTTCATTAGTTATAATGTCTCATTTTGTCTAGGGAGAAATCATCAGGGGAAATAATATGGCCGCCGTCCTATTAGTAAACACAAAACCTGTCCTAATCACAGCAGCACATGTTGCTTCACAACACTGAGCTAAATAGCTGCCTTATCCTCCTCTCTGCTCTGCTTGTCACGGATTATGATCCTGACTACAATTTAATATGATCTTTAGCTGAATCTCGGTAGGAATGGAGTTCATGAGGAGACATGAAGTACAAAGAGGAGGTGGGAGTGTGGATAATGAGCAGTGATGGCCAGTTCGCATTGTTCGCCCGCGAACATATGCGGGCTGCCATCTTTTTTCACAAGTCCGTCGAGGCACAGGTAAGCCCTTACCTGTGCGCGAGCCGGTCTGAAAACAAGTGCGGTCAGCGGGAGCAGGCAGTTCCGAGAACAGCCACCGGGGGCCTTCATCGGGCTGTTCTCGGAACTGCCTGCTCCCGGTGACTGCATTTGTTTTCAGACCGGCTCGCGGCACAGGCACAGATAAGGGCTTACCTGTGCCTCACCGGACTTGTGAAAAAAGATGGCAGCCCGCATATGTTCGCAGGCGAACAATGCGAACTGGCCATCACTGATAATGAGCAGCAGCACTTGTATGCAGTCTCCATTACCACTGTCTGTTCAGTACTTCATGTTTCCTTATAAACTCCATTATCACAGAGATTCAGCTGAAGTTCTTATCATCTGTATTCAGGATCATCATCCCTGACAAGCAGAGCAAAGAAGAGGATGAGGCAGCTCTTTAGCTCAGTGTTGTGAAGTAACTTGTCCTCCTGTGTGATTAGGACAGGATTTGTGTGTACTAATAGGACAGCGGCCATTTTATTTTCCCTGATGATTGCTGCCCAAATAAAACGAGCCGGTATTTGGAAATATTCTTATAATAATTTTAATTTTCTTTATTTTAGGAGGACCCCTTTAAGTGAAAAGGGCAGGATACAGTTCCCTGCACAGCCTGTAGCACAGCTGTGCAGTATAAATCTGTGAGCTAAACAGTGGCCCTTCATGGGTTTTCTGTATCAAATGTCACCACATGGCTATTTGATTTCTATTCCCTTTTTTGTGTAGGGCTCCTGTAGCAGTTGGTGTGGCCACTATGTCTACAAGAGAGATGTTGGCATCCGGAATGAAGGGCAAAGGTTTCAATATTTTACACACGTACAAAGATCAGTTGTGGTAAGGAAGCAAACATCTGTTCTAAACCAGAGATTTTTCCTCTAAAGCAGTTATTGATTGTGCGCGATATTTAGTTTTGCGTTTGATCTGAATATGATATACACTTAGATGGATTGGCACTGCTCCTGCACCAGTGTCCTTCCTGGACCTTGGTCCTGGATGACCAGTAATGTAGTGCAGAAACAGTACGTTACAATGATAGACACTGTTGGTTGGGTTCCTCCATCATCAGCCATTTTTAGGACTGCAATGGACATGGATGGCAAGGGCTTGTGGCTTAAGAAAAAGAGAAAGCAGCGCAGAACTTCTGAAGTCTATGGGAGGAATTTATCACGCCCTGCACTGCAGAATAGAGGATTGAGACTTTTTAGGTTTCTTTGTGCAAAACAAAAAGCAACATTTTGCATTTTTACTCCACTCACTCCAGTTTGGAAGCATGAGTGGGAAAGTGGGAGTGATTAGCCCGTCATGCAGATTCAAACCAGAGTTAGCAACTATGACTTTTTCAAAAATCTCAAAAAGTGTCACACTGTTTTCACTACTTTCACACTCGCGTTTGGTGCGGATCCGTCATGGTTCTGCACAAACGCATCCGTTCAGATAATACAACCGCATGCATCCATTCAGATCCGTTTTTTTATCTTTAACATAGCCAAGACGGATCCGTCTTGAACACCATTGAAAGTCAATGGGGGATGGATCCGTTTTCTATTGTGCCATATTGTGTCAGTGAAAACGGATCCGTCCCCATTGACTTAGATTGTGTGTCAGAACGGATCCGTTTGGCTCAGTTTCGTCAGACGGACACCAAAGCGGAATGGAGGCAAACTGAGACATTCTGAGTAGATCCTTATCCATTCAGAATGCAATAAGGGCAAACCTGATCCGTTTTGGACCGCTTGTGAGAGCCCTGAACGGATCTCACAAACGGAAACCAAAACGCCAGTGTGAAAGTAGCCTTACTCCAGTAAAGAGGTGGTGTAGAAAGTCTTGTGGTCCAGACTCCTGCAAAACTGAGTTAATAATTTCGACTCCTTTATGTTAGTAAGTTGGCTGTATCCCCTTTACCCACAGTGTGTGCTGTAGTCCAAAGTCGTTCAGTTCTATCTGTTCAGAAAGTCTTAGGAAATGTAATAAGGGAAATGTTGTGGATGAAGCATGATTCTGGCCGCCTTTTATGTGCACAATAATTTTATTATTGACATGCTGTTATGGCAGGGCTTCTGGTGACAAATCAGGCCCTCCAGTCATTACTGCGGTCATTACTCCCATGGAGACAGAGGCTGCATGTGAAGGAGAGCAGGAGGAACAGTTACTCTCTCACAATTCGGTATTAGAAACATCCATACCTGAAACACAACTGGAAAATTTGTACCTGGTTGAAGTAGCAGCTGCAGCATGTCACGAGGGTGAAGACCTGGCAGCAGATGATGAGAGACATGAAACACAGGACTCTGAAGATTGTCACCAATCTCCACAAGGTAACCATTTTCCCTTCCCCTGGTCCACACGGGCTATATCTGAACAGCGGTTGTGGCTTAGGCTACTTTCACATTAGCGTTTTTTGCAAAAACGCTTCCGTTACTATAATACAACTGCATGCATCTGTCATGAACGGATCCGGTTGTATTATGTCTTCTGTTGCCGATCCGTCATGAACACCATTGAAAATCAATGGGGGACGGATCCGTTTTCTTTTGTCAGAGAAAACTGATCCATCCCCACTGACTTACATTGTGTGTCAGGAATAATCCGTCTTGCTCCGCACCACATCGCAGACAGAAAAACGCTGCTTGCAGTGTTATTCTGTCCGCGATGGGAGCGCAACCAAACAAAACGGAATGGAATAAATTTTTGTGCATTCCGTTCAGTTTTGTCCCCCTTGACAATTAATGGGGACAAAACTGAAGCGTTTTCTTCCGCTATTTAGATCCTATGACGGATCTCAATAGCGGAATTGAAAACGCTAATGTGAAAGTAGCCTTAAGCCGAATGCACACAGCCGTATTTCATGGCCGTGATCGGTCCGTGATAACCCGGCCTGGATTCCTGCTGAGAGCAGGAGCGCACAGCGTCATTGGTTGCTATGACGCCGTGCGCTTCATGCCGCCGCTGCACTACAGTAATACACGGGTATGATCCATACGAGTGTATTACTGTAGTGCAGCGGCGGCATGAAGCGCACGGTGTCATAGCAACCAATGACACCGTGCGCTCCTGCTCACAGCAGGAATCCAGGCCGGGTTAGCACGGACCGCTCACGGCCGTGTGCATTCGGCTTTACTGGGATACTTACGGCTCACTGGGATAACATGATTAGGACATTTACGGCATGTCGTCACCCATCATTGTAGATAAGCATTGCGGGTTTAATGCTCCTGATGACTTTAGTGCTTTTCCTGTCAGGAGCAAGTTGGATGACTGTCAGACAGCCACATAAAATGGCAGTGCCAGTATTTTCTCCTGTAAGTGGGACTTTAGTTATGGTGGAAAAGTGTAAAAAAATGATTGAGTGGATATTTTCTCTAAGCTTATTAGGGACATATGGGAGCACTCTGTTACACATACAAACAATAGAACTAGGGATTAGAGATAATTTGGGATTACAGTGGTACTATACCTACTATACATGAAAAATCTCTTTGCGCACATTTTTGATCAAACGTGTTTTGGGCCCATCTACCAACATCAAGGTGGCTTCTGCAGATGGGTACCTATCACTAACAGAACTGCCTCTCCTGGGCCTAACCTAAGCCTACAATAATCAGGGCGGTGTAAGAATCAGCTATATTTATACTCTGCTCTGAGCAGATGGGAGAGGAGTTCCTACACCGCCATGAACATTATAGGTAACTACACATCCCCCCGGAAAAAAAAAAATTGCCCTCACACACTTCTGTAGACATAACTATAAAAAGGTTTTGGGGTTCAGAATATGGCAATGAATTTTTTTTCAGTATTAAAACAAAAGAAAAATGATATAAATGTGGTATCATTGTAATCGTACTGACCCGGAGAATGATCATTTTATCGTACAGGGAACGCTGTAAAAACAAAACCCAGAAAACTATGGTAAAATTGTGTTCTAATTCCACTGCATTTGGAATTTTTCTCCAGCTTCCCACTGCATTGTAAGCAATATTAAATGGTGCCTTTAGAAAGTACAACTTGTCCCGCAAAAACAAGCCCTCATACAGCTATGTGAATGGAAAAATAAAAAAGTTATGGATCCAGGAAGGCAGGGGGAAAAAACGGAAAATGACCTCTGCACAGGTCCCAGAGCATGCCCACAAAACTAGCAATGAACATCTCGTCTGCTGTATTGATGTGTCCATATACCTCCTTTAAAGCATATCTATAAATGCTGTTAATAGAGCAGAGAAGCAGCTCATGCAAGATGGCGGCTTCATAATTATGTATAAATAAATAGCGTAAAATACATGTTAGTATAAATAAGGGACGTAAAACCTTTCATCCCTGCAAGGGCTGCACTCTCTGAATATTGATCCTGGTATTATTTGAAAACTAAGATTCCATGGTATAGTGGTTTCTGACATATTTGAATATGGCCGCAGAGCAGAGGGCAGTGTAAAATAAACAAAAAAAGCCCTTACTCACCTATTAAGTGTTTCACTGCTTTAGTGCAATCTCTGATCCTGTAGCAGGGAAGGTCATGTACATCATTCATGTCACTGCTGCTACCAGACATTGTCGTTCATGCACACTTGACCGCTGAGGCCAGTGATTGGCTGCAGTGCTCATGTTGAAGATGAGCGGCAGGGTAGAGCAGTGGAACATTTAAAAGTTGTGAGTTTTTGTTGATCTCATACTGCTTCCTGCTGTGTGTGCATTTAAAAAAATCTTGGATAGCCCTCTTTTAAATTGCACCAAAATCTCTAATCCTTCCATTCTAGTCCTGACAACATAGTACATAAGACTTCAAAAAAGCAATATGGACATCGGCATTCCTGCATGGTACAATAAATACTGGACCTTGCAGGAATGCTGACTTCCATTGTGTTTTTTTACGTCTTCTGGATGGGGATGAGCTGGCCCTGGTGAACAGACGGTTGCACGCTCTCCTGCTTTCCCTGGTCTATAATGACATATTGAGCTGCTCTCATTCTCTGTTTTTTCAGCACATTACATAAGTCGTTGGCAGCATACAGATGAATGCCTCACATAAGTCTTCTCTTTTCTATCACGCTATAGAGGTCATGGACAACTTACTCAATCAGTGCTTCTTCCATGCTTTGAAGTTCAAGGTGAAGAAGTCAGACCTTCCACTGCTTACCAGCACCTTCCTAAGAAATTACCTTTTCTCCTGTTGGTGAGTTGCCTGTTACCTTTAGTACTATTATTCTGAATAACTCCCCCTATCCCTCATGATAAGCAGAATAAAGGAGCCATGGTGCTCACAGCCCATTCACCGTCTGGTTCTGCAGCTCAGTGCAGTACACTTTAATGCAGGCATGCTCAAACTGCGGCCCCCCAGCTGTTGCAAAACTACAACTCCCAGCATGCCCAAACAGCCTACAGCTATCTGCCTACAGCAGGGCATTGTGGGAGTTGTAGTTTTACAACATCTGGAGGGCTGCAGGTTGAGCATGTCTGCTTCAATGCATCACCTGCCTCTCCAGGCCTGAGTTCAGTTCCTTTGTCATCCATTATGGCCCAGGCCTCATTTCCTGGCCACAATGGATGATCATACTCTGGCCTGTGTGCTATCCTGCTCAGCTCAGTAGATGTGATGATGTCATTGTATCGCACCTGAGCATGATGTGCTCCATTCATCAGGGAATGGGGCTAGGTGAGTATTATGTTATCATTTTGTTAACACTACGGTGGCTTCACTACTGTATATAGGACACTAAGGGGCAGCACTACTGTAAGGGGGCACTAAGGAGGCGACACTACTGTGTGGGGGCAATAAGGGGATTCTACTGTATTTGAACACTATGGGGTCATGACTATTGTAAGGTGGCTCTAAGGGAGCATTCTATTGTTAAAGGGCTCTAAGGGGGAATAATTACTGGGTTCGGTACTAAGGGGGCATACAGAGCCTGGGCGACATACTGTGAAGTAAACTTTTGACTTCTGCTGCCCAGAAATAGTACTGTTTTTTTTTCTTCATATTTTTTACATGACTGAATGAGTGGAAATTTGTATGTGAGCTTGGGAGGTCTTGACTAGCTGTGGGTGCGTGATTTGTTCAGGGGGTTTGGGGGAGGCGTTCAAAAACTTACTATGGGGCCCAGCCTTTTTTTATAGCTACACCCCTGCTTTAATTGGTTAATGGGTAGAGCTGCAGTACTAGACTGAACTACTTGCGTATGGATGTTGCTGTGTCAGGTACTAAAGTGAACTACCTAGGGTTCTCTAGTGAGTTGCAAAAGAGGTATTCCCATCTCAGACATAGGGAGCATTCACACGACCGTATAAATGGATCCGCATCCGTTCCGTAAATTTGCGGAACGGGTGCGATCCTATTAATTTTATTGGGGCCGCAAAAGATGCGGACAGCATCCTTGTTGTTCCATTCCGTGGCCCGGCAAAAAAAATAGAGCATGTCCCAAGAATAGGCATTCTCTATATAACGCCGGCCATGTGCGGTCCGCAAAATGCGGAACACACACGGCCAGTATCTGTGTTTTGCGGACCCGCAATTTGCGGACCGCAAAACACTTAGTCGTGTGAATGCACCCTTAGTCGGCATATTGTTAAGATCAGTGTCACATATGTGCGGGTCCCACCTCTGGGACCAGCTACTATCTCCAGACTGGGGCCCGAACTGAAGGATAGCACACCATGGACTGACAGCATGCTCTCCATTCATTGCTATCGGAGTACTCCAAATAGCCGAGCTCGCTCGCTCAGCTCTTTACGAAAGTCCTATAAGGGGGAATAGAGAACGTATCGCGCAAGCACAGCCAGTGCTCCCTTCATCTATATACTACTGCCGGAAAAAACCTAGCTGGTGCTCGCCAATTTTCAAAAGCCCAATAGTGGTGGACGAAGGGTGGACGTGCATGCTTGACTGATCTCTGTTTGCTTGGGAGGACCTGTTCTGGAGATAATAACGCCTATATGACATTGATGGCATATCCTAGTTATATGCCATCAATGTCTGAGATGGGACAACCCCTTTAAGCCTCTTTACTGTTCATTGGCTGTCTCAAGGCAGGATCCCCATCAGTCACACCGGGATGGTCAATCTGAAGGATAGTCTATTGTCAAGGAGAGGTAACATTTATATACTCTCTCTACACATATATTTTTATATATATAAATATATAGTTACTAATATACATGATCTTACTGTTTGGTATGTTGCCCTTCCTTTTTGTTCCTGTCTCACTAGTGCAGTAATGTACAGCATGGTGGACATTTGTAGATCAGTGCCAACTGATGTCCTAATTCATTTATTTATACCAGTAATAGGAAGCCGATTCTGTCTGAAAACTGTGTGCTGACAAGTTTAATAGCTCTACCTGCTTCATCTTCGCGTTGTGTCCAGCTTCCATGTGGTGGCCTGCCACATTCTGATCTCCATCATTAGGGTCCATTCACACGTCCGCAAAATAGGTCCGCATCCGTTCCACAATTTTGCGGAACAGGTGCGGATCCATTCATTTTCAATGGGGCCGGAATGTGCTGTCCACATCCACATTTGCGGATCCGCACTTCCGTTCCACAAAAAAATAGAACATGTCCTATTCCTGTCCGCAATTGCGGACAAGAAAAGGCATTTTCTATGAGAGTGCCAGCGATGTGCGGTCTGCAAAATGCGGAACGCACATTGCCGGTGTCCATGTTTTGTGGATCCGCAAAACGAATACGGACGTGTGAATGGACCCTTCTAGAAAGGGAATCTGTCACCAGTTATAGGATATCCTCCCTGAGGGACCCGAATATGAGGACTCATGAGGTCCCATGAGGACCCCTGTGCCGCTGATTGCAGTAGGTAGAAAGATGAATGTGAACACTGCCAAGCTTATGCAGTGTATTGAGCGCTGAAGCTACTCAATGCAGGTTTTAGAAAAAGGACTGGTCAATTCAAGTTAGTGACCCAGCACTTTGCTCAGGTTATCTGTCATCAGCTTTTGCTGCCCTCTGATAGGGAAGCATAGAACTGGTGACAAATTCCTTTTAAAACACTATGGGGGAGATTTATCAAACTGGTGTAAAGTAAAACTGGCTTAGTTGCCCATAGGAACCAATCAGATTCCACCTTTCATTTTCCAAAGGAGCTGTCAAAAATGAAAGGTGGAATCTGATTGGTTGCTATGGGCAACTAAGCCTGTTCTACTTTATACCAATTTAATAAATCTCCCCCTATGTTTCGCAGTTCCAATGTTATTCCGCCTAGAAATGTATGAATAAATGAAAAACTGGCAGCCATTCCCCTTGTGTGTAAGTAAAGATGCTCCACAATGATTTCATGGGTAGTACAATGATTTACTAAAACAGACGTGTGTGGTGAGATGACAGCTCCTTCTTTCATGATTCTGATATTGATGACCTATTCTCAGGATTGGTCTTTAATATCACATTGGCGGGAATCCAGCACCCGAACCCCTGCCAGTCAGCTGTTTGAAGAGGCCACGGTGCTCCGGTTAGTGCCACGGCCTCCTCACAGCTAACCAATCACAGCACCTTCTATTGGTATCCCAGCTTGGGCCTATTGACTTCAGGGTGACTGAGCTGCGCCTAGGACACATGACTGATGAACATGACGTCACTGGCCTAGGAACTGATTGGCCGGAGTCCCAGGATAGGTCATCAGAATCTCAGAAAACCCCTTCAGGCTTTATTATTGATAATGTGCCCTCTAGTGGTTGTATCCCAGTAGGAAATCACTTGGCAAGCTTTCTAAAAGCAGGTAACAAACCGGTGTTTCTGTAGGGACCATCTGAATACATTTTGATTTACATTGATGCTTTAGTACTGGTATTCTATTATAAAAAACGTACCGTGTATTTGAATGGGATTTGGCCGCAGTACCAGATACAGCAGCATGTACAGATGCGCCTCTGTGTCTATAAGAGCCCTGGAGGAGCCACTGTTTCTTGGTTCTGCCAGTTAGTGGGTGTCAGACCCCTGTGATCACACAAAGAAAACATGTGGACCATCTCCTAATCTCCTCATAAGGCTACATGCACATGACCGTATGTGTTTCGCGGTCCGCAAATTGCTGATTTGTTTAAAAAAAATGAAGTTTTGTATGGCATCCGTTTTTTTTGCGGATCCGTTGTAATAATGCCTATGAAAAAAATAGGACACGCACTTTTTTTTTTTAGCGGGGCAACGGAACGGACATACTGATGCGGACAGCACACGGTGTGCTGTCCACGTTTTTTGCGGACCCATTGAAATCAATGGGTCCGCATCCTATCCACAAAAAAAAACGGAACGGAAACAAACAACGATTGGTGTGCATGTAGGCTAACTGTGAGGGTCCAATCCGGACCGCTCTGCGGAAAAGAAATGATTTTATTTTTTTAAGAAATTATTTAGGAGGAGATGAAGCAATCTGAAAAGTTAGTAGAAGTTTGCCATATTTGTTTTGTGTATCAGTTGTTTGTAAGAAGTCATTTTTTTTAGACTATGATTAGCCTTTTTTGCGAGGCCTGAGCTGCCTCACCCTTCTCTTGGACCAATGACATAAGGAATAAAGGGGCTGAGAGTGGGCTTCCTTTAGAGGGGAGGCTAGGAAACTTGAATCTACCTTTTTATATTCCAGTCTTTTACATTCCCTTTAATTGGTTTACCTTATAGCCCTGAAGGACAGCAAGTGGATATTAAGAAGTCCAGTTACAAAAAGGTATGGTAACCAGAATACAATCTTTTATGCTGACATTTAATGCTGTGTGCCATGTTCATCACAAAGTCTTAACCTACTCAAAGTGGTCTTCATTGTCACATTGACAAAAGGGATGACACAAGGCAGAGGAAAGACGCAGAGCTGGCAAGGTTTCTTCACTTGGAAAAATGGCTGAATTAATAGTCACATAGTAAAATAGGAATGGAGTACTTCTACCAGTGTGAAAATGCTCTTTGAATTCATTCAGATGAAGACCTGCATCATTTGTGATCATGTAGTCTCATGTCCTACTAATCTGTCCAATGCCTTTCTTCCAGCTGTCCAAGTTCTTACAGGTTATGCAGCAGCGTAAGATTCTGCAGGTAAAGGAGCTCAGTAAAGGAGTGGAGAGTATCGTGGGGGTGGACTGGAAGCACCCAGAGTAAGTGACTATGATATTGATGGTCTATTTAGGGTAGGTCATCAGTCTTTTACTTCCAGTGGGGTCCTAGAGAACCACCAGAGTTAAGAAGCTGGTTATAATATACCAAACTAAGGAGCCGGAATATAGTTACACCACGTAGTCACTGCTCATCTCCTAGATATATTTTAAAGCAACTTGCCCCATGCCAAGCACTGATTGACTTGGTTTGTTACATCTCGTTTCACAGCTTCAGTTTGTATTGTACAGTTCTGTGTCCCAGCTGCTACATAAAACCATCATACCCACCTCAGATGCTGCAGGACTTACATAGTTACATAGTTGTTAACCCCTTCACACCTGATGACGTACATGTCCGGTCTTTAAACATGGTGCCTGATCGCGTGCAATAGCCGCGGCTCATGTCCGCAACCAGCAGTAATGCCGATCACGGACATTGAACCCCTCAGATGCCGTGGTCAATCCTGACCACGGCACCTGAGCGCGCTGAAAACCGAAAGCGCGAGCTTTCGGTTATGCTCCGGCTCCCCGTGTGGTGATCGGAGGAGCCGAAGTTTGTGTGCAGCAGCCACTGTCTTTGTGAATGACAGGAGGCTGCCGCACAGTATTTCCCATGGAGCCCTTGCCTGTAATAGGGCTCCTTAGGAAAGTAGTAAAATCATCATAGATTCCAATGCAAGTGCATTTGAGTCTGTGATAATAACAATCAGATGATTGATTGTTCCCTATGGAACTGTAAAAAAACAAAACGCAAATCACCCTCTTTTCCCAAAATGAAAATAAAAGAAAGAACTAAAACATTTTTTTAAAATATACATCATGGGAGTCGCGATGTGCGAAAAACGCCCATAGTATAAAAATATATTCCCCATACGACACACAGTAAAACGGAAAAAAGCGTCCAAATGGACGAATTACCGTTTTTGGTCGTTTCATTTTCTACAAAAAAATGAAATAAAAAGTGATCAAAAAGTCATACACATCCCAGAACGGTATCAGTGAAAAGTTCAGATTGCTCCACAAAAAATGAGCCCCCATACAGCTCCGTACACATAAATATAAAAAGGTTATGGGGTCAAAATATGGCGACAAAAAAATAAAACAGATTTTTTTTGCCACTTTTTAATTTTTTTTATCACTATTAAAACACAAGAAAAACTATACATATAAGGTATCGTCGGATTCGTACTGACCTGTTGAATGAAAGCAACTGGTCAGTTTTATCGCACATCGAACGTCGTAAATAAAAAATAAAAAAAACATAAAACTGTGGTGATATTGCTTTTTTTTTGCAATTTTACCCCTTTGGAATTTTTTTCCCGCTTCCCACTACATCATATGCAAGATTGAATGGTGGCGTTGGAAAGTACAAAAAACGGAATGCACACGGACGTCATCCATATTTTTTGCGGACCGCAAAATATTGAAAAAGCCATACGTTTGTGTGCAATAGGCCTTAAGGTTGGAAAAAGACAAAAGTCCACCAAGTCCAACCTGTAATCCTGTTATATCGATCCCTGGATCAATGTCCATCTTCCTTTTAAAAATGGGTTGGGCCAAAGGGAAAGGGTGCGTAGAACAAGATTTCTATACATTGTCATAAGCCTCAATGTTATTTTGAATTAAAAAGTCATCTAAACCTTTTTTGAAGCCATCTCCTGTATTTGCTGTGCTCCTGCGGCAGGCTATTCCAGAGATTCCCAGACCTTACTGAAAAGAATGCTTGTCGCCTCTTATGACTGAATCTTTGTTTCTCCAGGCGTAGGGAGTGGCCTCTTGTTTTTTGAGGAGGTTTAACACAGAATAGCTTCCCTTATATTTTTTGTATGGTCAGTTTATATACTTGTACAGGTTAATCATGTCCCCCCTTAGACGTCTTTTTTCAAGGCTAAACAAATTCAGTTCATTTAATCTTTGCTCAGAAATAAGATCTTCCAGGCCCTTTATGAGTTTAGTCGCTCTCCTCTGTACTTTTTCTAACTCCAGGGCATCCTCTCTTTTTGAAAGAGTTGATGCTGTTTCATATCGATCAGGACACATAGATTAGTGATATGTATACAGTAACAACACCTAGGTGACTTCAGATATGTTATAAAAAGGGATTTTATAAGATTTGGTTAAAAATATGTCACAGAGCAGTGAGAAAAAACTTAACTCTCCTTCTATGGCTCCATTGCCTGTTGGGCCTGCAGTATTCGTGTGAAGCATATGATTGGGAATTTCAGAACCCTGTGTCTTCTGTGCAAACCTGGTGCAGAAATAATATATAGCTCAGATGCTAATGTGTGTTAATACCTTTAAAAGTAATGCAAAAATGCCAATTTTTATCACTTTGTTTTTCTTGTCAGCATCAGGTCTTATGTTGCCCCAGTTTCAGAGCCACCTGCAGAAGACATGGATGTTGGAGCAGAGCATTTGTATCAACCACCTGAAATTCTCACTCTGTATGGAATTTCTGCCAAGATGTTGCCTCTGTTCCAGGAATCGGGCCACAGGTCAGGGATGGGATGTTCTTAGCAATAGATTTCTTACATTCTCGTGTCTAAGGTCTTGTTTACATCTGCCTTGACTCAAAAGCACCCTTTTGTATGACACCCTTCTATATGAACAGGGATTAACAGGCACTTTTTTTTTGTTTTTCTGTTCCTGTTAATGAATATGTGAACAGACCCTAAGGCCCCTTTCACACGGGCGAGTATTCCGCGCGGATGCGATGCGTGAGTTGAACGCATTGTACCCGCACTGAATCCTGATCCATTCATTTCTGTGGAGCTGTGCACACAAGCGGTGATTTTCACGCATCACTTGTGCGTTGCGTGAAAATCGCAGCATGCTCCTCTTTGTGCGTTTTTCACGTAACGCAGGCCCCATAGAAATGAATGGGGTTGCGTGAAAATCGCAAGCATCCGCAAGCAAGTGCAGATGCGGTGCGATTTTCACGCATGGTTGCTAGGTGACGATCAGGATGGGGACCCGATCATTATTATTTCCCCTTATAACATGGTTATAAGGGAAAATAGCATTCTGAATACAGAATGCATAGTAAAATAGGGCTGGAGGGGTTAAAAAAAAATTGTTTTATTTAACTCGCCTTAATCCACTTGTTCGCGCAGCCGGCATCTCTTCTGTCTTTATCTGTGAGCAATAGGACCTTTGATGACGTCACTGCGTTCATCACATGATCCATCACCATGGTGATGGATCATGTGATGAACGCAGTGACGTCATCAAAGGTCCTATTGCTCACAGATAAAGACAGAAGAGATGCCGGCTGCGCGAACAAGTGGATTAAGGCGAGTTAAAAAAAATTTAATTTTTGTTTAACCCCTCCAGCCCTATTGTACTATGCATTCTGTATTCAGAATGCTATTATTTTCCCTTATAACCATGTTATAGGGGGAAATAATACAATCTACACTACAACTAACCCAAACCTGAACTTCTGTGAAGAAGTTCGGGTCTGGGTACCACAGTCGGTTTTTTATTACGCGCGTGCAAAACACATTGCACCCGCGCGATAAAAACTGAACATCGGAACGCAATCGCAGTCAAAACTGACTGCAATTGCATTTCTACTCGCGCGGGTTTGCCGCAATGCACCGCGACTCATCCGGACCTAATCTGGACACGCCCGTGTGAAAGAGGCCTAACACTTCTAGTGCAGTAAAATTAATGTTGATTTTCCTAAGGTCTCCTGTTTTCAGTCTGCATCCAATCTTTGCATTTTTTGTGGATCGGATGCGGACCCATTTTTTTTAATGGGGCTGCAAAAGATGTGGATAGCACATCGTGTACTGTCCGCATGTACGTTCCTCAGACCAGCAAAAACGACAGAACATGTCCTATTTTTGTCTATTTTGAGGATGAAGATGGGACCATTCCACAGGAGTTTAAAAAAAATTGTGGCAAGCACACGGCCGGGATTGCTATTTTGCTTATCCGCAAAATACGGACCACAAAACAGATATAGTCATCTGCATGAGGCGTTGGGCCTCTTGCACGGCCATATTTCATATCTCTGTCCTATATGCATTTATTTCTATGGGTCCACAAAAAAAAACTGACTAGACACAGATGTCATCAATGTGCTGTCCGCATCCGTGTGTCCGATCCACAAATTATAGAACATGTCCTATTCTTGACTTATTGCGTCAAGAATAGTCATTTATGGTAATGGCAGTGAGAAAATGCAGATTGCACAAGGAAGGTGTCTGTATTTTGCAGATCCATGGTTTATGGACCACAATACGGGCACGGTCGTGTGTGAGTTAGCGGGCTGTTCCTGGTGTGACATCAGAGCTGCATGCTTTGAGCCATTTAGACATGTTCCCCCAGGATGCTATCCTATGTGGAGCAACAGTGAATGTACCCAGTGTGTGTGTTAGCTCATAACTTCTGGTTGTGCGGTTTCTCTGTCTCGCTGCACAGGTCGAACTTGTAAACCACACAATGTGCTTAATAATTAGAGCTTTGGCTCAAGAGAACGTTGTCTCCCAATCTAAAACAGTGACAGCTGCTGGCCGATTACCTTCATGGGTGCAGAGGCAGACCAACGGAGGAACATAAGGACAAATGCGTAGAAGAAAGCACATTATACGTAGATTTGGGCATGCAACCCCATATATTTTTAACTGATTAATTTACAGGGGTTTACAAAAAAAGAAAAAAAAGATTGTGGGATATCGATGAGAGCCTCTCATTTGGGACCTTCATCTCTTAATTAAATGGAAAACATATCTCATTGGTGACACACCATGTGATCTTAACAAAAGTTTTGCAAACTGATTAAAAAAGTAACTGTTTAAATATTTGAAAAATAACAGAAAATAATGCACTAACACAATAGATGCAAATATGGACTAAGCCCTCAGGAACAAATGACTGATATGATAAAATCTGAGACTCTCAACCAATATATTTTGATCAAAATACATCTGTGCCCGCCTACCAGTGCCAAGGTGGTCTATTGTGTTAGTGCATTATTTTCTGTTTTTTTTTCTTTTATAAATGTAGCCATTGTGGTAATGTGAACAGTGCTGGAAGGTGTGTTGGCCCACTTCAGGTACCTCAGATGGGTGAGACAGATAAAATCCAGAGAGTGGCAGTGGTCTCAGTAAAGCATAGTTTGCTGAGACATTTTTATATACATTTTCTGGGCTGGATTTTACTTGGACTGGTGGCTAGGCTTGGTAGAGGGAGTTGCCAGTCCACACCCTTCCAGTATGGGTGTGATCGCAGGTGAGGCCTGCTGTAATCAGGCTGGCATAAAGCGCCTCAGAGTAGGTCAGTCTGGGGAAAGATACAGAGACCCAGAGCAGAGGCTCTGTGCGTGGTCTCAGCTCGCCAGGCTGAGAGACCCTGGTGCACTGTGACAGCCCGAAGTTTGGGGAACGCCGTGACGCCGGGATTCAAGGGTCACAAGGCCGGAGTCGGGAGGACTGTTGGGCCACACTTCCCTCTACAGGTACAGGACTGATTACAGCCGGAGAGGCTGGGGAACTGCGGACTGAGAAAAAGCCGCATATGGGTTCCGTGTGTGAACAGGGTTCTGTAGCTGAGTCAGGGCCACGTTAACAGGTGTAATGAGAGCCCAGCCGGGCAGGTATTTGTTTTGTTTTGATGTATGTGGGAACCTCACCACCCCAGTGATTATTAACTGGACTGTTCCGTGTATGAAAAATGTCCCAATAAATGCAATGTTTGACCTCGAAAGCTGCAGTGGACGACCATTCTTGTGAGAATGATCCCCCAAGTACAGCGATCCCTTACACCATGTACATCCGCATATTCATTTATCATATTGTGCAGGATGTTTTGTTTCTTTTTCTGTGATTTTTGATTGTTTTAATATTCCCCTTGTATCAATAGTACAAGTGGTGATAAGAAGACTTGTAATATATATCGTATTAAAGATGCCTCTTTGTCCACTTATCAGACTCCTCCTCCCCATGACTCTCTGCTAATGGGCGCTTTCACACTAGCGAGTTGTACACTCCGAAATTGGAGCGTGAGTATAACACAGCTCCCGTACTGAATTCCTAGCACTGCCGGGGTCACCTAGCATTATATTGATTTATGATGCTATGTAACCTTTAGAGGTCTGGAATGTATTGGATAACAGTGACAGCATTATGTCAGCGTTATCTAATAAATTCCAGAACTGTAAGGGTTACATAGCATCATAAATCTATATAATGCTATGAGCCCTTCAGTGCTAGGAATTCAGGACGGGAGCTGTGTTATACTCGCGCTCCGAGTTCGGAGTGTGAAAGCGGCCAATGGCTTACTTTTAAAGGGGTTGTCTCACTTCAGCAAATAGCATTTATCATGTAGATAAAGTTAAAGAGGACCTGTCACCTCTCCTGACATGCCTGTTTAAATAGCTACTTGCATTCCCCATGTAATAACAGTTGTGGAACATTTATTCTTATGGCTCTATTTTGTACAAATCCTTTATTAAGTTATGAATGAATTGCTAGCAGTCTGCAGTAAGGGTATAGATGCGTGTTAACCAATGGCACTACATACAGACATCACGATTCTGGAGCATTTATTCTTATTACCCGGGGAATGCATGTAGCTATTAAACAGGCATGTCATGAGAGGTGACAGGTCCTCTTTAATACAAGGCTCTTACTAATGTGATTGTCCATATTGCCTCCTTTGCTGGCTGGATTCATTTTTCCATCACATTATACACTGCTTGTTTCCGTGGTTACAACAGAGACGGCTGTGCTTGCACACTATAGGAAAAAGCACTGGTCTACTATGCCCACTCCCATGGTCCCATCCACCAGAGGGGTCAGCACTTTTCTCGCTGGTATCATTGGGGGACACGGGACCGTGGGTATAGCTTGCTGCTGCCACTAGGAGGCGACACTAGGCTGAAAAGTGATAACTCCTCCCCTGCAGGCTATACCCCCTCCAGCCTGGAGAGAGCATATCAGTTTTTTAGCTTAGTGTCGTAGGAGGCAGACCTCCCTGCTTTTGCAGGGCGGCTTACTTTTATTATTTTATCTTTTTCCTTTTTAGGTTTGGGGAAACAGAGTCGCCTAGCCACTCTGTCTACCCCGGGAGCAAGGCCGGTGTCGGAATCCCTCACCGCTCGCCCTCCCCAAGAAACAAAAGTGGACCAGGGCAGCCCAGCTCCCCTGCTTCCCGCCAGCCAAAGGGGTCACCTGAGTCTGGCGAGACCCTCCGCCATTCCAGTCCCCTGCCACTTCGGGTGCCAGCGGCTGAAGAGGTGACCCTGCTGGTACTCTGAGAAAGGATGAAGAGAAGAGGACGAAGATGGGGTGAGTAGTCCGCATTGGGTAAGTACCTCAGCCCCCCCCCCCCCCTTCCCCCAACTTCCCCCCCTTCCCCTTGGTCACCTCATAGGATGGAGGACCTTTTTTCTTCATGAGGGCCCCACATTATCTCGGGCCCCAATGTAGTAGCCGGCACTGGTCACGTTATACGGCCTGCGGGGTGAGCACCCGCGGCCGGTGTTCAGCCACGGCGCTTGAGAGCGCTGCTCCGGTCACTCCACTTCCCGGCCGGCTATTCGCTCGGCCGGCGCCAAAAATTTAGGCCCCGGCTTCTCTTCGGGCCTACCGGAACTCAGCCCGTACAGTTTTTTTGCGGCCACGGGATGGGTTCCCGCAGCAGGTGGACACATCTGCCCACTGATCTGGAGGGGGTATCGGCGGTTACTCTGCAAGTCCCTCTGTGGTAGCCGGCCGGCAGTACCGCCTGGTCGGTTGTGCGCCGAACTTTATGTCCCGGCTTTGCGGCCTACTAGGCCGCAACTTTCTTTCCGATTTATGGAGGGGGCGGGTTCGCCCTTTAGGCGCGAATCCTCCCCGACTAGCTGTCCCTCCTCCCCCAGGTGCCCGCTGAGCTCCGCTCCGGTCCTCTGAGCAGGGTTAACCCTTCCTGCACAGCCACCTTTTTCAGGCCCCTGTCCAGTGGAGTATTACCCTAGATTTCTTTCTGCAGGCACAATGTGCCTTAATATGGCAGTATACACCCCTTCCTGACCTCCTCTCCATAGGAGGTTAGGTCTTCACCAAAAAAAAAAAAATTATGCGCATACAGATCCTGCCCTCCTCAGACCACAAAATCCAGGCTCCAACTGCGCAAATCCAGTGGGGTACATCTGGAGGATCCCAATCCGCCCTCTGAGGCCGTTTGGTTGATTATGCTCCAACTGCGCAAATCCAGTGGAGTACATCTGAGGGATTCCCATTCCGTTTGGTTGATTATGCTCCAACTTCGTGAATCCAGTGGAGTACATTTGGAGGATCCCAATCCGCCCTCTGAGGCCGTTTGGTTGATTATGCTCCAACTGCGCAAATCCAGTGGAGTACATCTGAGGGATTCCCATTCCGCCCTCTGGGCCGTTTGGTTGATTATGCTCCAACTGCGTGAATCCAGTGGAGTACATCTGGAGGATCCCAATCCGCCCTCTGAGGCCGTTTGGTTGATTATGCTCCAACTGCGCAAATCCAGTGGAGTACATCTGAGGGATTCCCATTCCGCCCTCTGGGCCGTTTGGTTGATTATGCTCCAACTGCGTGAATCCAGTGGAGTACATCTGGAGGATCCCAATCCGCCCTCTGAGGCCGTTTGGTTGATTATGCTCCAACTGCACAAATCCAGTGGAGTACATCTGAAGGATTCCCATTCCGCCCTCCAGGCCGTTTGGTTGAATATGCTCCAACTGCGTGAATCCAGTGGAGTACATCTGAGGGATTCCCATTCCGCCCTCCGGGCCGTTTGGTTGAATATGCTCCAACTGCGTGAATCCAGTGGGGTACATCTGGAGGATCCCAATCCGCCCTCTGAGGCCGTTGGGTTGATAATTCTCCAACTGCGTAAATCCAGTGGAGTACATCCGAAGAGTCCCCAATCCGCCCTCCGGGCCGTTTGGTTGATAATGCTCCAACTGCAAAGTCCAGTGGGGTATATCTGGAGGATCCCAATCCGCCCTCTGAGGCCGGTTGGTTAATAATAATACAATTGTGCAAATCCAGTTGAGGACAACTGTAACTTCCTATCCACCCTCCGGGGGCGTCTGTCTGAGTTTCTTTTCCTGCGCAACTCAGCGGAGGACCTCCGGAAGCTCACAACCCACCCTCCTGGGTCGTTTGGTTAATAGAGCACCGTCTGCGCAATCGGTAAGCAGACCTTTAGTTCCGTTCCACCTCCGGGTAGTTTGGTTCTTCTGTCAACAACGCCACAGCCTGCAACAGCCATGGGCTAGAGGCTGAGAGGTGGAACTGCGCACGAGCGAGCTGAAGCAGGACAGTTATTCGGACTCTGACATGAATCCGGATTATTTTTCCTAGATTACGTCCGTGCTAACCGGTTCTGGTGTATGCATTAACCCCTTCCTTAGGCACTATTTACACTTCTACTAGATACAGTGCTTAATTTGGGTATTACCTCCTTCCTGAGGTGGACTGACCTCACTAGCATTGGCCTCAATGCCAGCCATAGGTGCCCTCGTTCTGTGAGTGGCGGAATTGAAGTTCCACTGGGCTCAGTATCGTCAGCATACATTAACCTTTTGTATAGGTGGCATTATGGCATTCTCACTGCTGTCGCAGTGTTTACGTACGCATTACACCCTTTCTGGGGTGGGATGATGGCACTTCCCACAGAGTACAGAACTCGTCACATGCAAGTTCCTGCTAGGTGCATTACCCCCTTCGATGGGTGATGTATTTGCATTACCTCTGGTTACAGTACTTACTGAATATGTTACTCCTGATCATAGGTAAAGCGTTTGCACTGTCACTGAGCGCAGTGCTTGCCGTAGATTTTTCCCCCTCCATTGAGTGGGTAATTACACTTCTGTAGATTGCGGTTCTGACTATCGCGCTAGCCCCTTCCCTAACTGGGGGATTGCGCTTCCGTTGGTTACTATTCCATCTCCCATTTGCCATCACATACTTCCTATGGCATTACCCTCTACAAACGATCCAGTAACGGGGGGATCACTATGCATCTAGAGTCCTTGGTTTCCTTCACAGGTGGTCCGTGGCAACAGACGGTACCGCTGGTGCCTGATATTCTCATCTAGTGGCATATGGATACTGCCACTGGATACTAGGGATACTCCCATATTGTATCCCTCTTTTCTTCATGCACTTATTGGAGACACAAAAATGTCAGCCTTTGTGCTCTCAGGGGTGTCACCCAGCCTTAGGTGTCCTAGAGTCTCCCTATCCCCAGGAGCCTCCACCGTTCAGGTCAGTCACACTGCACAGAGTACTGTGGTCAAGATCCAGCAAGCAGAATATTCCACTGACTCCGGATGCTTCGTCCACCACTCATCCTTATCTAGGTGAGGGCGTTATGCTGGCAATCTGCAGTGGCTACTACAACGGCTTCTCCTTCACAGGGTAGTCTTCACGCTAGGGCTAGATGCTCCTAATCGCTGTAGCAAGACAGCCCCCCTCAGGTAGGGGTTCTACCCTGGTACTAATTCGGCAGTTGCTCATGTTCAGCGCCCTTGTCAGGTGGAGGGTTTATGGTTAGCTCTACTAACTGGGCCAGCTTGATACCAGAACTTCTACTGGATATCCTCAGGCTTTCCCCTCATGTCCACGCTGGCGGAGCATGCGGTAAACCTCTGCCGCACGAGGGGTGTTTGAGTCACCATTACATGCTAAGGTTCTTTCTGCACAGTTCTTTCGTCAGGCAACGGATTCTTCTAACACGAGAATCAGTGACCTCTACGGTGTGGCCTACTCCTCGGCTGGAGTATGGCGTGAGCATTACTCTTGGGACTTCCCTTGTAGGGCCTCCCCTTCAGGCGGAGTATCGCATCACCACTAGACGCTGTAGGGCTTCAGTCTCACATGGGAATGGGCTTTAGTTCTGGCCTCTTTCTGGCTTACTACCAATAAGGGTCCGTGGCTCTGACAACTGTTGTCCTTCTGCCACATCTAATCTATATCCATATGTTTGAGAAAGGCACTTGATGTGAGCCGAAACGCGTCACAGAGTATTGTTTGTGACCAATAAAGACATCCTCTTTTGTTGAAGACTACAGTGAGTGGCACCTACTTTTTGAGTGCGTTCTACTGGGTAGATCAGTCCCTACGGCACTCGCCAACACTAGATTCCCGTTCTAAGCGGGACCTGGATTCTAGTAGTCATACCGTAGCGCCATTGGTGCTACCTCTCTTCAGATGTCAGTGATATCTACGTCACCTCAAGCCAATGGTGGTTGTTCTTTCACTGCTCATTCCGGGGGTGGACTGAGAGCCTTCCCAAGACGGGTGGAGCGTAGTCGAACTTCACCCGGCAAGAGTTTTTTCTCTCATCTTTGTTCCACTCATCTGCCCTTCCAGGCAGCGTTGCCGCTTAGTTGAAATATAGTCACTGACGGGGCTTCCCATCACTAGCGGTGCTCACATTGGCTTTACTTTACCTTTCCCGTGTGGTATTGATACTTTGGCCTGTAGTGGGGCACGCCTGTCTCAGGCGTTTTGTTTGTTTCTTAGTGATTCTCAGGCAGCTTCTCTCACTAGAAATCTCACCACCAGCCTCTATGGCTATAAGGGCGTTGGTCTACCAATATTCCGCCCCCTAGGGGGCGTTCTCTGGACCAGAGGTGAATCCTACGGACTTGGCCTTTTAGTTCTACTTCCACAGCTGCGGCCAGGAGCCAGCTGTTTGGTGTTCTTTTTTATTTTTATTTTTTTCTGAGTTGATACGCCTTTCTTGTACGTATTTTTTTTTTTCTTTAAGTATGAACATAAGGCAGTGTTCCGTCCAGGATCCTTTTTTTTTCACAGAAGGTGGTCGCCTTTCCACACCTCACAGACATGGGTTTCTCTTCTTTCTTCCTCGGTGCACGAACCGAGCTCTCCATCAGCCATGTGATTTGGCCTCTGAGCTCGCTTGTCCTTGTCTAGTTCTTACAGCCCTACGGACTTCTACCAATTCTTATCCTGGGGTCCTTGTCAAGGCTGACGGCCTCCAAAGGCTGTTTTCCAGATAGATCCGTTCAGCAGTTGCTCGGGCATTCGCCCTCGGGTAGGCAACGCCCAGCTGAGTCTTGGCCCACCTGACCAGCGGTCGGCGCTTCTCAGGTCCATCTCCTTCATGCAGTAGCTTCCAGTGTGGAAGGCAGTATCTGGGTCTTCCGGGCACACGTTCATCAAGTCTTACCGGGTGCCTTCCTAGGCACCGGCGGATACTGTTCCAGGCAGAAAATTCTTGCAGGCGGCAGTGAGTTACGCATCTTCGAGGGCGTTTCTTTTCTCCAGGGGCATGTGATTTATTTCCCTCCCCGTGGACTGCTTTAGGACGTCCCACGGTCCTGTGTCCCCCAATGATACCAGCGAGAAAACGAGATTTTTGTGAAACTCACCTGTAAAATCTCTTTCTCGCAGGGTTCATTGGGGGACACAGCTCCCACCCAGTAATTTCTGTTTGCTGTGATTGTTGGCGGTTGTGGAGCCAGTATGGCCCCAGTTCTGGTTTGATCCGACTGGCGTTGGTCAGTTGTTGGTTGTTTACCGTATGGTTATTTTCTCCTACTCCTATGGCTTGGGCACAAACTGATATGCTCTCTCCAGGCTGGAGGGGGTATAGCCTGCAGGGGAGGAGTTATCACTTTTCAGCCTAGTGTCGCCTCCTAGTGGCAGCAGCAAGCTATACCCACGGTCCTGTGTCCCCCAATGAACCCCGCGAGAAAGAGATTTTACAGGTGAGTTTCACAAAAATCTCGTTTTTCCGGTAGTAAACGAGCAGTGTATATTGAGATGAAAAAATGAATGAAGCCAGCAAGGGAGGCAATATGGACAGTCGCAATACATTAGTAAGTGCCTTGTGTTAACTTTCTCTACGTGATAAATGCCACTTGCTGAAGTGGGGCATCTCCTTTAAGTTACTGGTAACAATCTGGCTTCAGAGATGAAGACGGATTATCAGCTCACTCAGAGATCAGGAGTCAGCTGCTGCTCCTAGAAGTTTATGGAGGGGGTAGGAGGAGGGCGCAGCTGCAGAGAGAGACAGGCGCTGCAGCTTCTAGTACGTTTTTAATCTCATCCCGGTGCTGGATTCACAGCTATGCTCAGTACTGATGTATTGTGCCCTCCATAAAGATGCTGCTTATGAGGAAGTGTCCCAGGGAGACAGGGAACCAGAATCTTCTATTTGTATGTGCTCTGTGTGTGGGGGACATCATAGCAGCTAGTCTATGCCCCTCCTGGAGTTCAGTTTAGGGAAACCTGTCAATTACAGCCTGCAAAAGGGAAAATCGCTGTTAAAGGCTTCATACAAGTCTTAGAATTGTCAGAAATAGTGTGTATAAACAGGTACCCACATGACAGCTGATTCTGAAGTCACCCGAAAAACAGCAGTTACACTTTAATATGCCGCTACATATTTAGATTGAAGAGTTGTAATGCCTTGTGATGCTTCCCTACAATTGCAATATATAATCCACTCTCTCTTTGTGTTTGCTGTTTTATAGGAAAGGTGACCTCCTAACTCAGAGCGATGTCAGAAGTATGATCATCTCTTATGTCAAGACTAATGAACTTGTCCACCCTGGAAACAAAAAGTGAGCTTCTCCTAAAAATGTCTGCTGTTTCCCAGAACATAGCCTGCAGGCTTTCTTAGAGGGTCC
This sequence comes from Bufo bufo, assembly GCF_905171765.1. NCBI lineage: Eukaryota > Metazoa > Chordata > Amphibia > Anura > Bufonidae > Bufo > Bufo bufo. The sequence goes on from NC_053391.1 coordinate 219,428,798, forward strand.
AGTTCTGAAGGTCATATGTCTGTGTACAGTTACTTGAGTTATTTGAGAAAAAACATGTTTAACCTTTATATTAGGAGTCATTTGTTCCTGAGTATTGTGACAATAACTGGCCAAGGGTACAAGTAAAATTATCAGTGATCTCCATCAGTTATGCATGCAGACAAAAATCATTCATTGACTATATTGATATATATATATATCCTTTGGATAGATCATCAGCATCTGATCGGCAGGGGTTTGACACTCTGGACCCACGCCTTTCAGCTGTTTGAGAAAGTAGCAGTGCTCGCAGTAGTGCTGCGGCCTTCCCGCTGTTTCCCGCAGGCCCTGTGACATCAAGTCTATTATCACCGGCCTGGGCATGGCTCAGCCCTGTTCACTTCAATGGTGCTGATAGTAGTTGCGAAATCACTGGCCTGCGGGAAACAGCGAGAAGGCGCTACTGCGAGCACTGCTGACTTCTCAAACAGCTGCTCAGTGGGGGACCCGGGTGTCGGACCCCCGCAGATCAGATGCTGATCATCTATTCAAAGGATAGATGATCAGTATTTAAAAGGTGTCAAAACCCGTTACCCCTTAGAGGACGGGGTTTTTTCTGTTTTTGTGTTTTCGTTTTTTAGTCCCCGCCTTCCCAGAGTCATAACCTTTTTATATTTCCATTCACATAGCTGTACGAGGGCTTATTTTTTGCGGGATAAGTTGTACTTTCTAATGGCACTGTTTACAATGTAGTGGGAAAAAATTCCAAATTGGGTGGAATTGGAAAAAAAATTATATTCTGCCACAGTTTGTGTTTTTTTTAATACTAATACTGAAAAAAGACCTGCCCAGGATCCTGATCAGTCAGAAAAATGCATTGAAATGCCGGATCCGTCTTTCCGGTGTCATCCGGCAAAACGGATCCGGCATTTATCTTTTTCACCGTTCCGGTATTCTGAATGCCGGATCCGGCCCATTCCTATGGGGAAAAATGCATTCAGGCAAGTCTTTTTTGGCCGGAGATAAAACCGTAGCATGCTGCGGTTTTATCTTTTGCCTGATCAGTCAAAATGACTGAACTGAAGACATCCTGATGCATCCTGAACGGATTTCTCTCCATTCAGAATACATGGGGATATGCCTGATCAGTTCTTTTCTGGTATTGAGCCCTTTTGACGGAACTCAGTGCCGGCAAAGAAAAACGCAAGTGTGAAAGTACCCTTAAAGGGGTTTTCCGGTTCTTTAAAATGTATGGCCTGTCTTTAGGACAAAGTTTTGGCCTTTTCTGTGCCATAAATGTTTGTAACCTTCTCAGACCAACAGCAGCCCCATACCCTTCCACTGTTTTTCTTACCATTTAGTCGTGATGACGTATTTGCATTTATTTTGTTTCATTTTATTGTATAAAATGCAACAAGCTGTCTGTCAAATGAGAGCAATTGGACTGATTTTCCTTTTGTAGACTTTTTAGTTGGTTCACTTGGCACCGTTGGTTTTTACCAGTAGTATTGTTCTGCAGCTTTTCTCTTTCCATGCCGTGGTTTTGATCAGTCTCTACTATTCCAGCTTTGTGACGGTTAACCCTGTGATATGCGACTGCTTGCTGGATAAATCTGAGCACAATGACATTACTTTTCTCCAGTGGGACGACCTGGTCACAAGGTATAGTTCATAATTAACCCTTTCATGCAGATTGTCCTGTAGATTTGTATTGATTCACCACCTGTTGATTCAAGGCAGATTGTATTTTGGTTTGGAAAGGTCTGTATGGCTTCAGATATAATCATTTGCTCCACCACTCTTTTTATTTGGGTTCATCTATACTGATTATGGAAGTTGAACATTCATTTTAATATAACTGTTGGTGTGCCTGGCCCCAGATGCCCTTTCTGAAGCTTTAGTTTACATTTTATAAATGTGCTGATTTATTAATTCCTTACTGTGACCTATTATGAAGTTCTTATTTTTCACGGCTCAACAGTATCTCCCTGGGCTACAGATTACACGTAAGCAGAGATTGGGGTCTTAGTCATGTCCCCTGGATATGATGAGTCTTCACATCTGCATTATTTCTGTTCTGTCATCGAAGCAGAAGAACAAAGATATCGGTGTGATGGACACAAACGGCACCCAACAGACTCCATTGACTACAGTGTGGTCCAATGCGTTTACGTTTTAAGCTCTACCTTGTGTATTGCTTCTCCATAGGTGTCTAGAAAGAATGCAGCATTCATATCAAGTCACCTTCCCCGGGTGCTCTCCTGTTATTCGGAAGGGCAACATTGAGCACATTGACATCAGCGTGGCACAAAGGGGTTCAAACAAAAAGGTGATTATAGGTGTAACTTTATTAACCCTGTAGGTGATAGATGGCTTCCTAGTACTACATGACCCAAACTAGATATTCAGCCTTCATCACTACTGAATATTGGGGTTGTTTAATGACAGCATTTACAGACACTGTCAACTATTCTATTAAATATATCCTGTGTTCCTGTCACTAGTACTGAATTAGACCCTGTTCAAATCACATTAAATGGATATTCAAGTACAAGTTATCTAGGACCCCCAGTGATCCAGAGAATGGCGCGGCAGGTTAAACATGTGCCCCCACCAATATACTTTCTATCCAGGGGATAACTTGTAGTGACCAAAATACCTTTTCAAAGATGGAATTTGTTCCCCATCTGGGCAGTTGTAAAGTACAGAAGGGAAATAGTAGTTCATTTTCTTCCTGGTGATTTTACTCCTGATTTATTCCTGCGCTGACTATCCGAATCATGTATGTACCGGAAGTCAGTTTCTGTACGCATCCCTGTAAGATCCTCCACATGAGAGCGAGACTGTAGGAAGTGGAGAGTCAGATTGAGAGTCATGTGGTATATCGCGGAGAATAGCGGAGCTGATAAATCAGGAATAAAGCCACTGGTAAGAAAGTTAATGACACTACTTTTTACCTTGTATACTTTAGAAGTGGACCAAACAGTAAAAAATCAGGTATGTCTGGAGCGTCTCCTGGCATATAACCCAAATGGAGGCCATTATTGTAATGTGAACAGGGTCTGGAGGAGCATTGCATTGCATATAAGACTCCTTATGCCTACTAGGGGCTCTCCCACGTGGTCAGAAACTGGATTTTCTCTTTTGGGCCATTGGTAGCCATTAGTGATTGCCTCCGTCTAAACATATTTTCTTATAGAAGTCATATTTAACTGTTTGATGCAGGTAACAATGATTAAGAACCTGGAGTCGTACGGCTTGGATCCCTCATCCTTTGCCAGCTTGTTACAGCAAAGAGTTCAAGCCAGTGCCACCTGCACCGCACTGCCAGGAGCAAAAGACAGAGTCCAGGTGCAGATTCAGGGCAACCAGGTGTCACAAATAGGGAAGCTGCTGCTAGGTGAGTAGAGTTATCACACACAGACCGTATGAATTAGCAGATTTTAATATAAGAAATGGGAAATTGTTACTTTTACTTCAAGTGAAAGCATCAATCAGCGGTTGTTTACTTAGTGTATGTAAATGGCAGATAATTAGGACTGACCAATGTCATTATCTTTAAGGGTTTAAGCTGATCTTCAGAGAGGGGGTTACCTTTCAATGCCGAAATGGTAATAACGTACAGTAAGCACGAGCCCTGGGTGGCGGGAGTTGCGGTGCTCTGCTACTTCCGTAACTCCCATATCAGTGATGTTATGGCAACAACGTGGTGTTCTGCTACGCTATCATTCACTGCTATAGGAGTTACAGAAACAGCAGCGAACCCGCTGTTTCCAGAACTTCTCCTCCCTGGGGCAGCGCGTACTGCAGGTTATTCCCAACTCAGCCCTAAAAGGCCAAGATAGGAGAACCTCTTTACAATAAATCATTTAAAGAGGTTGGCCCATCTGAGACATTGATGGCATATCGCTAGGATAGTCCATCAATGTCAGATACGTGTAAGTCCCACTACTTATCTGGAGAATGGGGTCCTGACGTTAAGGAGAGCTGCTCTTTGTTCACTTTAGTGGTCCCGGTCTGGAGATAGGAACAGGTCCCAAACGTTGGACCTTCACCTGTCTTTGATGGCATATCCTAGGGGATAGGTTCTTATGTTGAAGCAACCCTTTTAACAGTTGCAGAATACATTGAATATTAAAGGGGTTGTCCAAGTTATTTTTATTAATGACCTATCCTCAGTCCCCCGCCGATCAGCTGGTTGAAGAGAAGGTGCACGCCATACCAGAGCTGCCTTCATTGCTCGCTGTCGCAGCAGCAGCGGTGAGCATTTGTAACTACAAGAAACCGTCCCATTCATTTCAAACCCTTTGATGACATGCTGCCTTTCCTGTCGCTGACCGTGTACTCAGAAATGCCGTCTATTTCTTTTTCAGAGCATTTCAAGATTCCTCGGAAGTATGTGAATGGATTAGACCTGTCAGCTAAATCCAGCAAAAAGAAATGAAATAAACCCATTCCCTATTACGTGTTTGCGTCAGATGAGTCTGTATAGGACAACATAGGAAGAAACATCATTTTAATAAAGTGACGGTAGATAAACAACCACAAGTAAGCATAGGCTGGAAATAGTATTCGGAAACAATAGCTAGGTTTTGCAGCTTAGACTGGCTGAAACTTGGATGAGGCTATACGAAGGGATTCTTTTCTAAAACCTATGACTGCGGTTATAAGACAGATTGATTTCTGAAAAGTGCACTGGACACTTGTAGTCGATTTCAGTGTCTAGTTGTATCATAAACTAGTTAATCATATAAAGTATTCTATATCTTCAGGTATATATGCCCACTTATGATCTCCCGCCAGATCTATTCTAATTTATAAGAACCATGTTTGATACTTTGCGGGTGTCATACAGTTGATTCGGTAACTCTCCCCCCCAGCATGCTGTAGCGTCCGCCCATGTGCAGTGTGGGATTGGGCAGTTGATCATGGACTGGGTGTAACTGTTAAAGGATAAATTGCATTTTCTAGCACAATCTCTGACACACTGCAGTTACAATTTACATATAATGTTAAGTAACTTTGTCATTGCTTTACATACTTGAGGTTTCTTTATACCAGAGACCAGTATATTGTGGCAGCTCAGGTGGTGACAGCTGAGCATGAAAGCTCTAGGACAGCAGAGTAATGATACTGTTTCCCACGACCATGACCAACAGAATTTCGAGAACAGTACAGAAATGGAGAACGAAGAAAAAATATTATATAATTTAAAATTGATGCAGAAGCAGTAAAGCAAATTGAAATGTTACTCTGCTTTTATGTAGAATTAAGACATAACCAATCATTCCCCTGTGAATAAATGATCTATGTTTTTTTGGACAGAGAATGAGATTAAAGCGGTATTCCGACATTTTAATTTAATGCCCCCCTTCCCTTTTGTCTACAGATAGGGCTGTAGAGCACACTGCATCTGCACAGACAGACATCCTCGAACTTACTGCTAACCTCATGCAGGTCAGTGCCCAACGGCCGGCCTGGTTACGGGGTGAGATAGTATTCTATGCTCTACAGCGCAAGCAAAGATTCATTCCCGAGCATGTGCTGCATTTATGGGGTGAGGGGGACAGGCCATGAGCGTGTTCATTGTGGGTTGTAACTAGGTTAGGATAACATGCACAATGTCCAGGAACTGCCAGCAGCACATCACTGGCTGGTTGGCAACTTTTAAAAAGTATTAGTGCAAATGATATTAGTCTCCATAAGGAGGGGTGGGGTGGCATAAAATAAATAAATCTCTAAATACTGCTTTAGGCCTCATGCACAGGACCGTATGTATTTTGCGGTCCGCAAAAAACGGATTCCCAAAAAATACAGATGAGATCTGTGTGCATTCTGTATTTTGAGGAACGGAACAGCTGGCCCCTAATAGAACGGAAACAGAATGCACAGGGAGTACCTTCCGTTTTTTTGGCGGACCCATTGAAATGAATGGTTCCGTATACAGTCCGCAAAAAAAAAAAAACAGAACGGACACGGAATGAAAATAAGTTTGTTTGCATGAGGCCTTAAAGAGGACTTAAATGCAATGGCACTCTGCAACCAGAATTCTGCCCTGCCTCTATGCTCGATGAGGCATTGGTGTACATTTTGGCCAAAGCGTAATAAGCCACTCACCACGTCAAGGTCGCCTCTATGGAGTGGTCCCTAACACTAGTTCCTACCTGTTTGTGGGCCATGACAGCCACACAAAATCCAGGGATGTGGCTGTCATGGCCCACAAACAGGTAGGAACTAGTGTTAGGGACCACTCCATAGAGGCGACCTTGACGTGGTGAGTGGCTTATTACACTTTGGCCAAAATGTACACCAATGCCTCATCCAGCATAGAGGCAGGGCAGAATGCTGGTTGCAGAGTGCCATTGCATTTGTGTCTTTTTCTTTGTATATGTATTTCGCCATAGCAATGTGCACCTACATATAGGGTTGTGCTGATTGAATCCCCCACATTTTTTCTTTGTAGTATATATTGGAGGCGTGGCGATCTCCATGCAGTCATGCACACCTGACCAGTCAATCTGTCCTGGAGGCTGGTTTTAAAGTCAGTATAAAACTGAGTCTGCATATATAGAACCTACCAGTAGCCATTTGGCTACAGGAGAAGTATATAGTGGGCTCAGCATGCATGTTGGTACTTGCATCCCTGGATCCGATGAAAGCTGTAATGGCACCGGACGGGGTTAAAGGCAGAGTGTGCTTGGCGTGCATGCTGCACCTGCATTCCCTGGATTTTGTGTGGCTGTCATGGCCCATAAACAGGTAGGAACTAGTGTTAGGGACCACTCCATAGAGGCGACCTTGACGTGGTGAGTGGCTTATTACGCTTTGGCCAAAATGTACACCAATGCCTCATCCAGCATAGAGGCAGGGCAGAATGCTGGTTGCAGAGTGCCATTGCATTTGTGTATTTTTCTTTGTATATGTATTTCGCCATAGCAATGTGCACCTACATATAGGGTTGTGCTGATTGAATCCCCCACATTTTTTCCTTAACTGGACCTGTTAGCAGGGTCAGCTCAGTTAAACCAGGGACAATGCCAGTATGGATCCTGCTGAATAAAAGCATGCAGTTTTTTTTCTACAATAGCAGATAAGAATAAAGAGTTCTATGCAGCAGTCCTGAGAATAGGAGTCCATCCTTCCTCCTTATAACATGCAATCAGCAAAACAAAAGTCCAGGTCCGCGTTTCTAAGGAGATAGAGTTGGAAACGCCTTGTAGAAGGAAAGCGTAGTTCGTTCATATCCCACGCTGAAACTTCCCCACACGAACATGCCACACTGCCGACCGAAACTTCACAGGGCAAAGGTAACCTTTCAAAAGATCAGCAACATAGTGCAGTACCCGTGAATATGTTAAAGAATAAAGGCTTTATTATACTCACAAAAAGCACCGCTATTAATCAGCATATAAAAACCATTTGAAATGTCGCTGCCCGACCCGGGTTTCGCCCAAAGGCTTCGTAAGGGGCTCTACGTAACTATGTGCCGGTGTCTATTTATACATCCAGGTGAATGCTTCCGTGTCAGGTATTAACCCTAAGGCTGAGTTCACACGAGCGTGTCCGGATAAGGTCCGGATGCGTTGCGGCAAACCCGCGCGAGTAGGTACCCAATTGCAGTCAGTTTTGCACGCGCGTGATAAAAACTGACTGTGGTACCCACGGTGATGGATCATGTGATTGGACCATGTGATCTGACGTCACCACAGGTCCTTTAGCCGGCAGCTCATAATTAAAGAAGTAAGAAGAGATCGGCAGCTACGCGATCAAGAGGAGAAGGTGAGTAAATTATTATTTTTTTTTTTAACCCTCAATTGACCACCTAATAAGCATTCTGTATTAAAGAATGCTATTATTTTCCCTCATAACCATGTTATAAGGGAAAATAATACAGTGAATAGACTGTCATCTTAGCAACCATGCGTGAAAATCGCACCGCATCCGCACTTGCTTGCGGATGCTTGCGATTTTCACTCAGCCCCATTCACTTCTATGGGGCCTGCGTTGCGTGATAAACGCAGAATATAGAGCATTCTGCGATTTTCACGCAACGCATAAGTGATGCGTGAAAATCACAGCTCATGTGCACAGCCCCATAGAAATGAATGGGTCCGGATTCAGTGCGCATTGCACCCGCACGGAAATCTCGCCCGTGTGAACTCAGCCTAACACATCCGGCAAGCCTCCTTATCAGCCCTTAATATCGGCAGTGATCCCATATTTTAAAATATTTTACATAAAGAGCAATCAATTATAAATACATACATATAAAAGAAACATATATATATAAAAACTATATGTAAAATTTCTTAAATTACATTCATAATAATGCATCATTTCTATAAATAACACAAAAATATTAAATCACATGTCCATAATGGAAATAGCAGAAAATAAAGCCGAAAACAAAAGACAGATCTTCTAATCAATATTCACAAGCATAGGAGAAAATACCAGGATATCTTGTATAGATAAAGTTACCTCCTATATTCTAATAGAACCGCAGGAAAATAACCTAATATATTCTAATAAAATGCAGAACCAAAGAGAAAAACGACATCGCTGCCCTAATATCCCATTCTATATTAAGCCCCTTAGGTTGGAGACAATCAATATCAAAAATCCATTGGGCCTCTTTTTTTATTTATCTGTTTAATTGGGTCGCCTCCTCTCCAAAATCTTGTCACTTTCTCCGCACCTAAAAATTTGAGACCTGTCGGATTCTTTTGGTGAACACTTTTGAAATGTGCTGAAACACTAAGTGTTTCTAAGCCTTTTTTGATATTTCTAATGTGTTCACCAATCCTAGTTTTTAATTTGCGCAGGGTCCTCCCTACATAATACAAACCGCAGGGACACTCCAAAGTATATATGACCCCTGCTGTTTCGCAGGACATATTCCCTTTTACTCTGAATTCTTTTCTATCTGTCCCCACTATGACTTTATTGGCATTCCTGATCTTTTTATCAGCACTAGTTCTATTCTTGCACCCGCTGCAAAAACCGCACCATGTGAATCGGTCCGTCTCCGCATTGGGTTTGGACTGTTTTCCAATATAACTGTGCACCATTTTATTCCTCAAACTAGGTGCTTTTTTGAATATAAAGGGGGGGCGATTAGGTACATAATCACCAATGACTGGATAATTTTTTAGTATATCGGAATTATCTTTTTTGTATAACTTCTTCATGACTACCTATTCAACATTCTGCCCACAAATAAAAAAAAAGTTATACAAAAAAATTGGGATATACTAAAAAATGATCCAGTCATTGGTGATTCTGTACCTAATCGCCCCCCCTTTATATTCAAAAAAGCACCTAGTTTGAGGAATAAAATGGTGCACAGTTATATTGGAAAACAGTCCAAACCCAATGCGGAGACGGACCGATTCACATGGTGCGGTTTTTGCAGCGGGTGCAAGAATAGAACTAGTGCTGATAAAAAGATCAGGAATCCCAATAAAGTCATAGTGGGGACAGATAGAAAAGAATTCAGAGTAAAAGGGAATATGTCCTGCGAAACAGCAGGGGTCATATATACTTTGGAGTGTCCCTGCGGTTTGTATTATGTAGGGAGGACCCTGCGCAAATTAAAAACTAGGATTGGTGAACACATTAGAAATATCAAAAAAGGTTTAGAAACACTTAGTGTTTCAGCACATTTCAGAAGTGTTCACCAAAAGAATCCGACAGGTCGCAAATTTTTAGGTGCGGAGAAAGTGACAAGATTTTGGAGAGGAGGTGACCCAATTAAACAGATAAATAAAAAAGAGGCCCAATGGATTTTTTTTTTTAACAAATCTTTATTTATCACGACAAGCATGGTAAAAAAGAAAATAACAATGTGGGCAACAGCCCAACAATCGAGGAGGCATATGTAGTACAATGAAATGAATATAAGTACATTATCATAAATGTTCAGGCATTGAATAAAGATAAGCTAGTTAAGCTAGTCAGGCGGACCTAACAAGAGTAGTATATGTGTCATGTAAGGAGGGTCAGGTACCTCTAAGGCTCAACCACCCTAGTCCACAAGACCTAGGTGATGCAGGCTAGGAACAATATAAAGGTATGTTGATGTAGAGTGAGACATGACCTTTGTAGAATTAAGCGAGCATGGTATATAAAAGGGGGTGAATAACACAATTGGGTAGTTACCGAGGAGGGGGAGAGTCTATAAAGACCCCGCAGAAAGACACAGGTTCCCCGGCTCTGTTTCCAACCAATTCAACCATGGTCTCCACATGTCATTAAATTTGTCGTGCGAGAGAGACTCCCAACTGGTGAGTTCTTCGAACCTACAGATCTCGTGAACCTTTTGGGTCCATTCCTCAATTGAAGGAGTATGTGTCGAGAGCCAATGTAGAGGGATTAAAAGTTTGGCAGCTGTTAACATATGAGCTAGTAGCGAATGCTTATGCAAGGGGAAATCCTTTGATGGTACATTGAGAAGAACCAGAGCCGGAGAAAGTGGAGGGGCCGAAGGACAAATTTGCTGAAGTATCCCACTAAGCGAGGTCCAGAACCGGGAGACCCCTCGACAAGACCACCATATATGTGAGACAGTGCCCACCTCTTCATGACATCTCCAGCAGGCCGGGGAAGTGAGAGGGTCCATCCTATGTAGCACCTCTGGAGTGCGGTACCATCTCGTCAGCAATTTAAAGGAATTCTCCTGGATTCTGATGCATCTGGAGAACCCGTGAGAATTCCTCAATAATGAAGAGACAGATTCATCTGATAAAGTAATACCCAAATCTTGCTCCCACCTCCTAATGAAGGACGGTCTGCTAGGAACACCCTCCAACAACAGTTTGTTGTAAATTAGCGAAATGACCTTCTTCACCGGTTTGTGCGAGGCTACCAGAGTATCGAACCATGAGGGAATAAAATTCCTATTAGCTTTAGCGAGGTACTTTTGGCCTATAAATGAAAAATGAGAGTAATGCAAGGGGGTCCAGCTTAAAGCCAACTGTGATGCCCGGAGGTCCCCCAAGGACGCCACCCGCCCGTCTCTCAAGAAATCCCCCACAGCAAATGCATTAAAGGCAGGCCATATCCCCAGGACATCTGAATAGCTTGAAGATAAGCAGTACGGCAGCAGGTGCATGGGGAGAAGAGGCGAGGGGCCAGGGCAAAACCCAAACTTCCTGGCTATTACGTTCCAAGTTGTTAGGAGGCCTTTAAGAAGGGGTGGAGCATCCATGTAGTGCGTAGGACCATTATCTACCGTCCAGAGACGAGCGAGCACGTTAGGAGATGTTAATTGGCGTGTTATTTGGAGACCCAAATTTTTAATGTTAGTATTAAGTAATTCACTCAATAAACGGAGTTGAATAGCCCTATAGTATAATTTGATGTCTGGCAAGCCAAAGCCGCCTCTGTGTTTAGGCAGGGTTAACAAGTCATATGCCAGTCTCGGACGAGCACGCCTCCAAATGAAGCCTGAAATAATCCTACGCAGTTCCAGGAAGTAAGAGTCAGGTAAGTATATAGGTAAAGTCTGGAGAAGAAACAGCACTTTGGGGAGGATATACGTTTTAATTATATTTTTCCGCCCCATCCAGGAGACAAATGGGATATCTAGCTGTTTCAATTGTTCTTTAATATCAGCAAGGAGGGGGACATAGTTTAACTGGAAGGCCTGATCTATACGGGCTGAGATCTTCACCCCTAAGTAGGTGATACTGGACGACCATTGAAAGGGATGATCCTGTGACAGCGACGAAATGGTTGCATCAGGGACACAAACCCCCAGTGCCGTGCATTTAGATAGATTAATCTTGAAATTGGAAATATGTCCAAAAGACTCAAAAAGACCCAAGATAGCTGGGAACGCCTTTGTTGGATCAGGCAGGAGGAGCAACATGTCATCGGCAAAGGCCGCGACCTTATGGGTCGACGTGCCTACCTTTAGCCCAGCAATGTCATCATCCTGTCTGATGGCCTGCAACAACGTTTCCAAACAAAGGATGAAAAGGGAAGGAGAGAGGGGGCAGCCCTGCCTGGTTCCATTGGCTATGGCAAAGGAGGGGGAAAGTACTCCATTGACTCTAACCCTCGCGTGAGGCGAGGAGTACAGGGACAGCACCGCACGGATAAAATGTGGAGGGAATCCAAATTTGTTTAGGGTAGCTTCCATAAACTTCCAATCAACCCTGTCAAATGCCTTCTCGGCATCAGTGCTGAGAAGGGTGAGCTGCTTGTTACTCGTCAAAGAATATTCTGCCCAATGGATTTTTGATATTGATTGTCTCCAACCTAAGGGGCTTAATATAGAATGGGATATTAGGGCAGCGATGTCGTTTTTTTCTCTTTGGTTCTGCATTTTATTAGAATATATTAGGTCATTTTCCTGCGGTTCTATTGGAATATAGGAGGTAACTTTATCTATACAAGATATCCTGGTATTTTCTCCTATGCTTGTGAATATTGATTAGAAGATCTGTCTCTTGTTTTCTGCTTTATTAGGATACTCTATTTCCATTATGGACATGTGATTTTATATTTTTGTGTTATTTATAGAAATGATGCATTATTATGAATGTAATTTAAGAAATTTTACATATAGTTTTTATATATATGTTTCTTTTATATGTATGTATTTATAATTGATTGCTCTTTATGTAAAATTTTAAAAAAAAATATGGGATCACTGCCGATATTAAGGACTGATAAGGAGGCTTGCCGGATGTGTTAGGGTTAATACCTGACACGGAAGCATTCACCTGGATGTATAAATAGACACCGGCACATAGTTACGTAGAGCCCCCGACGAAGCCTTTGGGCGAAACCCGGGTCGGGCAGCGACATTTCAAATGGTTTTTATATGCTGATTAATAGCGGTGCTTTTTGTGAGTATAATAAAGCCTTTATTCTTTAACATATTCACGGGTACTGCACTATGTTGCTGATCTTTTGAAAGGTTACCTTTGCCCTGTGAAGTTTCGGTCGGCAGTGTGGCGTGTTCTTGTGGGATATGAACGAACTACGCTTTCCTTCTACAAGGCGTTTCCAACTCTATCTCCTTAGAAGCGCGGACCTGCATTTTTTTTATCTACATTGTGTCAATCATGTACGATTAAAGTTACTATTATTATGCGGATAAGGCATTCTGTACACTTCAGTGTCTTAATTGCTACTTCCCCCTCCCATTGGTTGACAGGGCCAGGCATCTCACCTGACCCTGTAATCCTGCGCTGTAGCCTGCACGATCGGCGAATGTGCTGTACATCTGCACTACTGGGGAAGCCAAAGCATATGTACTGCACGCGTGCCAATAGTGTAGACTACAGCGCAGGATTACAGTACCAGGCGACATGCTTGGCCCTTTCCTTCAGAGGGAGAAGAGATTGGAGGTTGAGACGCAGTGTCTGAGGGGCTCGGCCCGTTCCTTGGTGTGCAATGTTTTGCCGTGATGTTTTGCATAATAACAAAAAACTACTCAGCAGTATCAACCCTACCAGGCATTGTGTCTGGTTTGAGAGGGTTGATCTTGCTGCCAGGTCCTCGTTAAACTTGTTTTACTCCTTTATTCAGCAGTAACATTGAGAAGGGGAATTGCAGCCAAAACTGACATTTGTAAAACCTTTGCTCTTAACCATTTTGAGAATCATCAGAAAGGTCTTTGTTGTAAAAGATAAACCGTGCCCGTGTCCTTTACGGTCCGCTATATGTGATCATTGTACAGTCTAGCATTACAATGGCCAGTTCTCTGCTACATTTTCTTGGATTTGTATTAGAGAATCACAGACAAGATGGTCATATCTATACAGATTAGACTGAAAAGGAACCGTCTTCAAGTCTTGCTCCTACATTATCGCAATTTTTATTAATAAAACCAGTATACTACAGAACCTCTTAGGCCCCTTTCACACGGGTGAGTATTCCGCGCGGATGCGATGCGTGAGTTGAACGCATTGCACCCGCACTGAATACCGACCCATTCATTTCTATGGGGCTGTTCACATGAGCGGTGATTTTCACGCATCACTTGTGCGTTGAGTGAAAATCGCAGAATGCTCTATTTTGTGCGTTTTTCATGTAACGCAGGCCCCATAGAAATGAATGGGGTTGCATGAAAATCGCAAGAATCCGCAAGCAAGTGCGGATGCGGTGCGATTTTCACGCACGGTTGCTAGGAGATGATCGGGACCCGATCATTATTATTTTCCCTTATAACATGGTTATAAGGGAAAATAATAGCATTCTGAATACAGAATGCATAGCAAAATAGCGCTGGAGGGGTTAAAAAAAAATAGTAATAATAATTTAACTCACCTTAATCCACTTGATCGGGCAGCCGGCATTGCTTCTGTCTTCTTTCTTTGCTGTGTGCAGGAACAGGACCTGTGGTGACGTCACTCCGGTCATCACATGATCTTTTACCATGGTGATGGATCATGTGATAACTGGAGTGATTTTACCACAGGTCCTGTTCCTGCACACAGCAAAGACAGAAAAGATGCCGGCTGCGCGATCAAGTAGATTAAGGTGAGTTAAATATATTTTTTTTTTAACCCCTCCAGCGCTATTTTACTATGCATTCTGTATTCAGAATGCTATTATTTTCCCTTATAACCATGTTATAAGGGAAAATAATACAATCTACAGAACACCGATCCCAAACATGTACCAAACATGCCGATTTTTCTCACGCGAGTGCAAAACGCATTACAATGTTTTGCACTCGCGCAGAAAAATCGCGCATCTTCCCGCAACGCACCCGCACATTTTCCCGCAACGCCCGTGTGAAAGAGGCCTTACCCTAATCTAATCCAGACTTCTCATCATAGCAGTCTGTAGTATATCTTTATGATAACGGACACCAGGTTATATTACACATGCAGTGCATGATGGACGCTCCATTACTGTATATATCTTCTTCTGCAGGAACATTGGTTTAAAATCTGCAACGGTCCACTGCAGCAATTCACATGGTCATATAGTTTATTTCAAATGTGCAGCCTATTCTGAGAAGTACAAGACACAAGAATCCATTATTGGTTCCATATTTCCAAATGTATTTTAATATGATTGTGTGTCTACAGCTCTGGCGTATTGAATTTTTTTGGCAGGCGGGGACGGGGACGAGCCTTCCTAGCGTCACCCGCGATGCTAGGGAGACTCCCCCCCCCCCCCCCCCCGACACCAGATGTTTTCATCCATGTACAGGGAGAAGCTGGAGCGGTACCGGAAGCGGGGTAAGTATATCACCTGTGAGGGGCCCGGCACATGGGGAGGCCGTTTTTAGAACTTGGATAACCCCTTTAATGTATAAATAATTATTAGTAAAAGAGATAATGTTTATTTCCTTAGTATTTCTTATTAACTTTTATAATTTACATTTTTTACAAATAAATCCCACCAAATCAGTGCATTCTAAATGACAGTACACCTGGTCATTAGAGGTAAACTGTCATCAGGTGGTTTAGGCTGCATGAAATCCAGTCAGAGTCTTAAAGGGGTTGTTTGAGATAAATAAAAACTAAGGGAGTCATTTATCAAACTGACGTAAAGTAGAACTGGCTTAGGCTACTTTCACACTAGCGTTCGGGGCTCCGCTTGTGAGTTCCGTTTGAAGGCTCTCACAAGCGGCCCCGAACGGATCCGTCCAGCCCTAATGCATTCTGAGTGGATGCGGATCCGCTCAGAATGCATCAGTCTGGCACCGTTTGTCCTCCGCTCAGCAGGCGGACACCCGAACGCAGCTTGCAGCGTTCGGGTGTCTGCCTGGCCGTGCGGAGGCAAAGGGATCCGTCCAGACTTACAATGTGAATTGTCAATGGGGACGGATCCGTTTGAAGTTGACACAATATGGCTCAATTTTCAAATGGATTTGTCCCCCATTGACTTTCAATGTAAAGTCAAAACGGATCCGTTTGCATTATCATGAACCAAAAAAAAATAATTTATTTTTATATATTTTTTTTTTGTTCATGGTAATGCAAACGGATCCGTTCTGAACGGATCTAAGCGTTTGCATTATAGGTGCGGATCCATCTGTGCAGATACCAGACGGATCCGCACCTAAACGCAGGTGTGAAAGTAGCCTTAGTTGCCGATAGGAACCAATCAGATTCCTCCTTTATGGGCAACTAAGTCAGTTCTACTTTACACCAGTTTGATAAATTTCCCCCTATGTCAGTAAATGTCATAAAATGACCAAATAAAGGCATACTCTCCTCTTTCTCCCTAGCTGCTCCCAGCCTCGTACTCTGATCTTCTCTGCTGGTGTTTGTATTCTTGGCTGCAGCAGTGACATCTCGTAAACACCACAGCAGCCATTCACTGGCCTCAGCAGTCACATCCCTTATAATGCTACGGTCAGTGATTGTCAGCAGTGCAGGACGAGAGTGCAACGCTGAAAACAACAAAAGAGTGTCACTTTTTATGGCATTTACTCCTGCTGCCCGAGTTTTTATTTAATCTATTTTATGACTTTTTCGCACCTGGCTCTGCTTAATTGACAGGACTTTGGGTGCTTTGACACAGACCAGTGATCAAGCAGGTTATCGGGAACGAAGCAGACATTCCTGATAATTGTCTGATCGTCACATGCAATCACCTCCGCTGTATGGAGATATGCGATCTCTTGTCCCCCATTGTTCCTGAGCAACAGATCGTTGTTTAGACAGTAGGATCTGCCACATAGGAAAGATGATTTTTGGTGCCGGCAGAACAACACAATCACCTGATCAGTGAGCTCGTTCATCGGGTGATCCCTGGCACCTTTTACTCAGGCCAAAATGCTCATCCCCGATAATCTGCCTGGTCATCGGTCTGTGTAATGCAAACAAGAAGAGATTTGTCAGTCAAGCCAGGGTGGGGAGAAAGCACACATTGGACACCTAACCACATGCCCAGACTCATCACTCTGTGCCTGGCTCATTCTTTGAAACCACGTTCTCTCATGAGAAACCCTGTCAGGATTTCATGCTGCCCGTGGTTTAGACAGAATGAACCCGATGAAGGGAGGAAATTCCATTGTCATAAAGTAGCTAAAGAATAAAGAATCATTTGTCATGTTCCATCTTGCACAATTAACTACTCTGCTGTCAAGTCCGTTTGCTTGTGAGTGATAATTGCCTGTCTACAGTTTTTCCTTAAAGCATGTAATTACTATGGATCCCCATACATGATCACATCAGACAACGACGTTTGAATCCTTTTTTTTTATGCTTATACGTGGATTACAGTACACTGGTAATCTTCATATACTTTATATACTTTTATACTCTCCTGGAAAAAAAATAAGCAAAAAACAGCAGAAGCGAAGAGCACAGTTTCAACCAGCAGTGAGGACATTTTCACTTGGCACCAGAATCCTGGATGCAGGCAGATACACAGTCGCATGACGCAAGGCACTTTCAGCAGTGTCACATTCACTGGAGCTTAAGCCCACCTCAAGGCGGGTGTTGAAGATGGGCACCATTGTAGCATACTGAAGAATTTACCATTAAGTCCAAGGCTAAGTCTCCAGCGACAGTAAAACAGGTTTATTATTCAGTTGTACAAAAAAGTTAATACCAATCACCCTTGAACATGTAGATACTGGCAGGTTTCTTCTTTGGTACCCAAAAGCTTCTCATTAGGATTTGTGCCTTTGTACTCTTTCCTTACTTTTTCAAACTTTACACTAGTTAACCACTAGAGGATTTATATGCTATTTAAGTTTCCATTGTGCATGAGAAAAATATACGTAGCAATTTTTTTAGTAAAACGTATATATTTTGACTCTCATTGGAGTCATAACGGATGCTGTGCTGGATCTGTTGTACCACAAGGCTCAATGGGCATCTATGAATTATTATGGACGTCATTGGGGTTCCATTGTGGTTTGTCATTTTGATGGCATGTTGTGCTGTTATTGTCATCAATTCTAATAGAATGGTGTGATGTCTACATTACTGAAAGCTCAAGGAACTTTCGTAGATAATAAAAGCAGTAATGGCCCATGGATCAAGATCTGAAGTTTTTATTTTATCAAAAAATATATAAAGATTAAATAGCAATGAGTATCACTATATCCTCTTTCCATATACAGTAAAATTCCTTCTGATTCAAAAATTCTTCATGGAACTATTCGTCTCTTGCTGGATTAGCAGAAAATCCAGCACTTATTCACCTTGAATGACATCTTTATTTTCTGATGTTCTGACATATTCGCAATTCTCTGTCTCTCAGCATTAGCCCTTGCAAACATCAAAACCAGAAACATCAGTTTTGGAGGCCCGAAAAACCTAGATCCTCTGGCCCTCCCACCCAGAAGTTAGATAACTGAGGACAACGTAGATGTACGTTAATTGCCAGATTACTGGAATAGTTGAAGTGATTCTTCTTGTTTAGTATGAAGCATCTTGTAGTCTGGGTTGCACTACCAAATACCAGAAATACTGTAGAGACAGAGCCACCATGTCCTGGATTTTGTCTTCCATATCCATTCCTAATAGGAGCCACAAAGGAAGGCTTCCAGCAGAAAATGGAAAATGTAGCGTTCCACAAGTAAATTGAACTAACTGATCTTAACCACTTAATGACTAGGCTTTAAAGGGTCCAGCGGCAAACTTTTGTTTTAATAACCATTGGTTATTAAACTCTTGGCACAAAATGACATACGTTCTTAATCTGTGAGGTGTATTTCTGCTGCAGTGCCATATATGTACATCATAGAGATCACACTGGCACAGGAGCTGTAGCTATACAATCATGGCGGGAGTCTGGTTGTGACTGACAGTAGGACTTCCGCTGCAACAGTCAATATTAGAGATGACCACATTCCTGGAAATACAAGCCCTTAGCTGCATCTAAGTGGTTATATCAAGGGAGAGGGCTCACACTGTCACCCCACTCACCCCCTCTACAGGGTCCTGATGGGTTGCTAACAGCAGGGCCAAATAGAATAGAATAATATACTGCAATACAGAAATATTGCAATGGATTATATCACCAGTCAGTCCCCAAGTGGGAATATTTTCTTTTGTTTAAAAAATAAATAAATAACAAAACACAAAAAGAAAATGAAATTGAAAATTAAAACAGAAAAAATGTTATTTAAATGCTTTTCTCTATCAATTAATCTATCATCAATCTATTATCTGTCAGTCTATCTCACATCTCTCTATTTATCTATCACAGGCATCAGCAACCTCCGACACTCCAGCTGTTCTGAAACTACAACTCAATAAATCAAAGGCCCAAACGGGGGCAAAAAGGAAGCTAAAATATAACTTTTAATGAATACAATAAAATATCTGGGTAATACCAGCTATCAAAAAAGACAAAACACATAAACGCTAAGTATTAGAATCCGATATTGTAACTGCAGGGCACCTGAAGTCCTATAGCATATGCAAGCAAGATAAGTAATAAAAAAGGAACAGTCTTACCAGTTTGAAGTGCTGCAGTTGAGGACGATCCGGTATCCCTCAAGAAACCCTGAAACGTAGGTTTCTAGTCCGACAGGGTCATAGAGGACTGTAAGTGACTGAAAGATGCTCAGTGCAGATAGGATGGGAACAACTATCCCTAGAAACCCCTAAATCATGGCGTGCCCTCGGACAAGACTCCCCACACGGACTGTGGGTTCTTTTGTGTGGCATCAGCACATTTGGTAGTTCCATACCACTGACAGGCTCACCATCACTAGGGGACATCGTTACCCCGCGGCATTCTCCTTGGTCCAATGACCATTAGGAATTGTTGTCCATTCTTATCAAGCCCTGGGAATAATTCTGATTATTGTATGAAACGTGGCACGTCGGGAACTATCCTATAGATTATTGTATGAAACGCGACATGTCGGGAACTATCCTATAGGGTTTATCAGGGATTCCGTCCGGACTAGGGACAGGTATCCGGACGGGGTCGCCCCTTTCGGGGTGGGTGCTGTAGGTAGGTAGGCTTACCCCAGCCCCCCTCCCGTGATTTAGGAGTTTCTAGGGATAGTTGTTCCCATCCTATCTGCACTGAGCGTCTTTCACCGTCACTTATAGTCCTCCACGACCCTATCTGACTACAAAACTACGTTTCAGGGTTTCTTGAGGGATACCTGATCGTCCTCAACTGCAGCACTTCAAACTGGTAAGGCCTCTTTCACACTTGCGTTGTCCGGATCCGGCGTGTACTCCACTTGCCGGAATTACACGCCGGATCCGGAAAAACGCAAGTGTACTGAAAGCATTTGAAGACGGAACCGTCTTCCAAATGCGTTCAGTGTTACTATGGCACCCAGGACGCTATTAAAGTCCTGGTTGCCATGCGGGGAGCGGTATACTTACAGTCCGTGCGGCTCCCGGGGCGCTCCAGAATGACGTCAGAGCGCCCCATGCGCATGGATGACGTGATCCATGTGATCACATGATCCATGCGCTTGGGGCGCCCTGACGTCACTCTGGAGCGCCCGGGGAGCCGCACGGACGGTAAGTACACTGCTCCCCCGCTCCCCGCTACACTTTACCATGGCTGTCAGGACTTTAGCGTCCCGGCAGCCATGGTAACCACTCTGAAAAAGCTGAATGTCGGCTCCGGCAATGCGCCGAAACGACGTTTAGCTTAAGGCCGGATCCGGATCAATGCCTTTCAATGGGCATTAATTCCGGATCCGGCCTTGCGGCAAGTGTTCCGGATTTTTGGCCGGAGCAAAAAGCGCAGCATGCTGCGGTATTTTCTCCGGCCAAAAAACGTTCCGTTCCGGAACTGAAGACATCCTGATGCATCCTGAACGGATTTCTCTCCATTCAGAATGCATTAGGATAATCCTGATCAGGATTCTTCCGGCATAGAGCCCCGACGACGGAACTCTATGCCGGAAGACAAGAACGCAAGTGTGAAAGAGCCCTAAGACTGTTCCTTTTTATTACATATCTTGCCTGTATATGCTATAGGACTTCAGGTGCCCTGAAGTTCCAATATCGGATTCTAATACTTGGCGTTTTGTGTTTTGTCTTTTTTGATAGCTGGTATTACCCAGATATTTTATGGTATTCATTAAAAGTTATATTTTAGCTTCCTTTTTGCCCCCGTTTTGGGACTTTGATTTATTGATCTTGATTTTTGGAAGTACACCCCCTCTATTTTTGACCATAATATTTGTGTAATTAAAACTACAACTCCCAGAATCCTCCTTTCACTTCTATGGGCGTTACAAGAGCAGGCAAATAGGTTGCTGATCCCTGATCTATCATCTACCAATCCATGCACGGTATTGCCTGAGCTATAACCACCCCAACTATTACATTATAGTATCATTTACCTGCTTAGAAAATAACAGAATGAAAAGTGACCATAAAGTCATATTTACCCCAAAAAATCAATGAATACTTAATGATGTCAAAACTGGGTAAGTGTATCAGAAAATGTAACTGAACAGTATATTTACCCTTAAAACATCACTTTTATTAATAATATCAAAAAATGTATACATATACCCACATCAAAAAGAAAAAGCAAATGATTATTATGGAGATAATAAACACAATGTAGGGATTGTAATAGATTTACACTAGTTACCACAACTGTGGTTACTCATGGTACTTCGGACTTAGATGATGGAGGGATTGAATTCTCTACGTCACTTGGTGAGGAGATTTGGATGTAAGATGTCGCCACTTTTAATCCATAGATCTCTGAACAATTCAGCGGGAGCACAAATACTATTAATAAGCCAAATCCGATTTTAGGCATCAGGATATTTTCCCTGAGATGCTATACTGTCCCTGCCTAAAAGCGGAGTAATCTCCCCGAAAGGCTGTACCCTCACCTAAAAATCCCTACCTATCCAGAAGTTCCCAAGTGCGATGATGCCTTATTTTCAATCAATTTCCCATCAGTGTGTTAATTTTTCAATTTTCCCGATGCGTTTCCCCTACTTGTAATATGCCGGTTCATCAGGGGACCAAGGATAAAAAATGCACAATGGCATATAGATGATAAATGGCCAATGGATGTAATGACCTGCAGCACTGAGAGTTTGGCGCCGCAGATTTAAATACCCTATGTCCATTAGATACTGGTGTCTATCAGATTCCATTGTGCACGCGCCAAGCAAAGCACGCGCCTAGCTATTGCGCATGAGCCTGCTATATATTAAACATAGGAACAATAGCGCATGCGCGCGTTCTGTAGTTAGGGAATCAGCACTGCTGGCAAGCGGCATCAAATGGTTCAACAGTGCATGCGTGGAGCTCGGTAATCTGATGTGCTCTACATATGCCTATCCATAGTTTATAGAAAAAAATGCCCAAACAAGGGGGCATTGGATCGCTAAATATTATATTATATGGTTCTATGGCATTAGATGCCTATATTTTATATATGGTTGTAATAATATACAGTACAGACCAAAAGTTTGGACACACCTTCTCATTCTCAGTTTTCTTTATTTTCATGACTATGAAAATTGTAGATTCACACTGAAGGCATCAAAACTATGAATTAACACATGTGGAATTATATACATAACAAACAAGTGTGAAACAACTGAAAATATGTCATATTCTAGGTTCTTCAAAGTAGCCACCTTTTGCTTTGATTACTGCTTTGCACACTCTTGGCATTCTCTTGAGCTTCAAGAGGTAGTCCCCTGAAATGGTTTTGACTTCACAGGTGTGCCCTGTCAGGTTTAATAAGTGGGATTTTTTGCGTTATAAATGGGGTTGGGACCATCAGTGGCGTTGAGGAGAAGTCAGGTGGATACACAGCTGATAGTCCTACTGAATAGACTGTTAGAATTTTTATTATGGCAAGAAAAAAGCAGCTATGTAAAGAAAAACGAGTGGCCATCATTACTTTTAAGAAATGAAGGTCAGTCAGTCAGCCGAAAAATTGGGAAAACTTTGAAAGTAAGGGCTATTTGACCATGAAGGAGAGTGATGGGGTGCTGCGCCAGATGACCTGGCATCCACAGTCACCGGACCTGAACCCAATCGAGATGGTTTGGGGTGAGCTGGACCGCAGAGTGAAGGCAAAAGGGCCAACAAGTGCTAAGCATCTCTGGGAACTCCTTGTTGGAAGACCATTTCAGGGGACTACCTCTTGAAGCTCTTCAAGAGAATGCCAAGAGTGTGCAAAGCAGTAATCAAAGCAAAAGGTGGCTACTTTGAAGAACCTAGAATATGACATATTTTCAGTTGTTTCACACTTGTTTGTTATGTATATAATTCCACATGTGTTAATTCATAGTTTTGATGCCTTCAAATAAAGAAAACTCTTTGAATGAGAAGGTGTGTCCAAACTTTTGGTCTGTACTGTACATCTATTAAAGGTACATAGGGTATTATATATACACCAGGGTGCAGAGATACAACCAAATCTCCAAGCCTACTATAATCATTGGCTATATTTGGATACAAGTGGGGAATGGGTTAAAAGAGATCCCACTAAAACAAAATAGGAATCTCAAAGCTGATAAAGCCCATCCCACTTATCATAATAATTGATGTTAGATCATTTCTAGATCAAATACATCATTTTTTAACAGGAGGGTTATTTTCTAGTGGCCAAATAGCAAAGTAATCTCAAGATATACAGAGTATAAAATAAACAGTATGAAAAGAATGGAAAAAGAAGAAAAAAGATCTAGATTTGAGATCACAAAAAGCTAATAAAAGATAAAGTTTAATTGAGACCCTGTGGGTTAACAGACTTTAATCTAAACATCCATTCGGTCTCTTTCTGAAGAATCCTTCTCGCTAAATCTCCACCCCTTGGGGGTGGACAGACCTTTTCTATTACACAGAACTTAACGGATCTGGGATTTCCATCATGTATTTCATGTGTCTAGAAATAGGGTATCTCTTTTATGCTTAATCTCACCTAGGTGATCCCATATTTTTTCCGTAGTTCTCTCATAGTTTTACCCACATATTGGAGTGGGCATGTACATGTGCATAGACACACCACTCCCGTGGTTTTGCAATTAGCAAAATCACGAATCTCATATTCCTTTTGAGTGGTAGCACTTGAGAAACTCTTTGTATTGTGTATGAATGGACATGCTATACACCCACCGCACCTGTACATGCCATGGGTTTTCTCTCCAGCCATGTATTCTGTTTCTTAGGGGGTAAATAGTGGCCAAACCGATCTCTTAATGATCTCCCTCTTCTAAACGTGATAGCTGGGTGGTCTGGAATTATATCCCTTATATCTGGGTCCATTTTCAATAGCTCCCAATATTTTTTTAGGATGCCCCACACTTTGACACTATGATCATTATAGGTCCTATGATGCACATCGCCTGTTTACTGTTCCTAGTTGTGTTCCCACTCCTAGGTTGTGGATCTAGTAGTTCTGTCCTATCTTTATTTAAGGCACACTTGTAGGCACTAGTAAGTACTTGTTGTGGATATGCCCTTCTAATGAATCTGGCCTGGTGGTGGAAATCCTCACCATTAGAACAGTTTCTGCATATACGCAGATACTTTCCTTTTGAAATACTACGGCGTAAACTAATAGGGTGGTGGCTTTCCCATTTAAGAAGGTTTTTGTGGGTGTTGGTTTCCTAAAAGTCTGGGTGTGTAAAGTACCATTCTGCAATGTGTTTCAAAAATGCAATATGACTGTCATTGAGTTCATAGGTAAAGTGCATCCCTATGTCATTTACACTGATGGCTTTTATGAACTCCAGAAAAGCATCTCTGGGGCTGCTCCAAAGTATAAAGATGTCATTGATGAAGAGACCCCAAAATGCAATATGTGGTGTCCGCATATTATGATCAGTGAACACCACAGTGTCCCACTAGCCCAGGAACGCATTAGCATAGGTAGGCGCAGAGGCACTACCCATGGCGGTGCCCCTGAGCTGGTGGAAGAACTTAGACCCCAACAAAAAATAATTGTGTCCTAAAACAAACTCAAGAAGATTAGACACAAAATTATTATGACGAATACAATAGGTGCCCGTTGTCTTTAAAAAGTGTTGCACTGCCAATAGGCCTTTGTCATGAGGTATGTTACTATATAAGGCCTCTACATCAATGGAGGCTAATAAGGTATTCTCTTCTACCACCAGGCCATCAATTTTTTTGAGTAGGTCCATGGTGTCTCAAATGTATGAGGGGAGGGCTGTAACAAAATTTCCAAGTACTTTATCAACATAGACTCCCACCTTTGGTGAAATAGAATCAATCCCCGCTCTTATCGAGCGCCCTTTCAAGGGATTAAGGCCTTTGTGAATCTTAGGTAGCGAGTAGAAGGTGGAAATCATTGGTTTCTCATTAAACATATCTCATCTTTAGAGATCAGTTGAGACTCCAGTGCTCCTATACGGATCCTTTCTAATGCAGATTGGAACTCACTGGTAGGGTCACATTTAAGCTGAATATAGGAGGACCTATCATTTATTATTAAATTGCACTTATCAGTATATTGCGTGTGGTTAAGGATCACCAAATTTCCTCCTTTGTCAGAGGGTTTTATTATGATGATATCATCTCATTCAAGTGTGATCATAGCCCTAATTTCAGATTTAATGAGATTGGGTCTTTGGTTAATATATCTATACTCTAATTTCTCAAGTTCCTTAGTGACAATACCAAGAAATAGATCTATAGCATTTGTCTCTTGGGGGGGGGGGGGAGGAGATTTGGTACTTTTAGGTTCTAAATTAGTAAAAGGACCCAAGCCCCTATCTTTTTCTCCCTCATTTAGCAATTCCACTAATAGTCTTTTGTTGGGTAGATCTTCTAATTCTTTAAGAGGACACTGATTTCATTATCAGTAAGTGTTCAAACCTGATAGATTGATAATTTGTCCCTCATCCATTATGGGTATTTGTTTGTCTACTTCTCTTTCTCTATTCGGGAGCGGTCTCTGAGATGATATGGGGTTGACCCCCCGATTCCAAAAAAACCTTGATGATCCAGAGTATCTTGAGGGTTGTGAGGAGTCCAGATTTTTTGCTACAGCCCTGTTTTGTGTTCCCCATCTTCCAGGTCTACCACTGGTACACCCTCCCCTACTTCGTCTGGGCTTAAATTTACTCGAAGATGTATGTTCAGTATCAGAAGTCTCAACCTCTGAGGAGGAGGCTTTCTTTTCTCTAAATTCCAATAAATCCCTCCTGAATTTTTTATGTTTACGCTTATGGAGGAATGGAACTTTTCCACTGATGTCTGCAGACTAATTTCACGTTTTGAAAAATCTGGATCAGTCTTATACTTGAGAGTTTTTTCTATAAGCTAATTCAATTGATGTTTTTGATAATGTCTGTTTCTCTTCAGTCAGAAGCAGTTTCATTAAATTTATTGAGCTCTCAGTTAATATCTGCTCCCACTTCTCAATTAGTTCAGGTGTCTGAGAACGTACCACAGATATCAGTAGAATCCTAAGCCCTTTAGGGACTATTCTTGCTTTTATATAATTTTCCTCACCAAGTGACGTAGAGAATTCAGTCCCTCCATCATCTAAGTCTGAAGTACCGTGAGTAACCACAATTGTGGTAACTAGTGTAACTCTATTACAATACATACATTGTGTTTATCTCCATAATAATAATTTTCTATATATTTGTTTTTTCTTTTTGATGTGGGTATATATATATACATTTTTAGGTATTAATAAAAGGGACATTTTAAGGGTACATACAAAATAGTACCAACAAGAATCACTCAAAAAAGCCCTCACAGAGCTTTAGCGATGAAAAAAAAAAAAGTTATGGCTCAAAAATGTTTTTTTTTTTTTTTACAAATGTAATTTAAATTGTAAATTGATGCCAATAAAAAATACAAGTTGTCCTTCGAAAAAAACAAACTCCCATATAGCTAGATCGTGGGGAAAAGATAAAAGTAATAGTTCTTAAGTGACAATGAAAACATTTTAAAAATGTGTAGCTTTTAAAGGGGTTTTCCTGTATTTAAATATTGATGACCAATTAGCTTTTGAAGGTGCTCAGTGTATGACTTTGCATCCATCGGTTACATGGCCTTTTGCAGCTCAGTACGAGAGAATGGTATTGAGCTGCAGTGCTATGTATGGCACTATGCTTGGTATTCTATGAAGAGGCTGCAGCACTTGGATATGTTCTGCTGCCCTTTCAAACAGCTAATCAGTGGGGGTGCTGGCAGTCTGACTGCCACCCATCAGATATTGATTTAAAAATACAGCTTTAAAAATTCTGATTGTTTTTGGACCAGACAGTTGTTTGCCACCAAGATGCCAAGACGTGAGTTAACAGATTAGCTGTAGTTGTCAATTGAGCTTCCAAAATGCTTGACACTATGGTAGCAGTTATCCTACAGAATTTAGAACTTTGCTTAAAATGCATGCACATATTGCGAAATTGCTGCAGAAAATTTCCGTAGGAATCCGCAGGGAAATCAGCAGTGGAAAATCTGCACCAAATTGAGTGGAAAATGTAGCATAGCTGGTAAAGGGGAAAGGAGTAGTCCAGGGAAACCCCTGTGACATCCATATTTCCATTTAAACATTGGTTTTGAAGTTAATTTTGTATTATTATTTTTTTGCCCCCTCACGACACAAAGCATTAGTTGAGGACGCATGAGGGACTATAGTTTAATAAAATATTGCAGCACAGTAAGGAGGTTTTAATGTGAAGGACTCTGCTATGTAAAGCCTGTTGGACAAAAGGCGAAAATAAAAGTGGATGTCTTAATACCCACAGGAGGACTGTATAAAGTGATTGTTAAATCTCTATGATGTTTGAATCATGGTGAAGTACAGTATATTGATTTGAAAGAGCGTGACGGAGCTCCAAAGCAGGCTGTATCCATATTGGTTAGACTAGGTTCACATCTGCTGCGGAGGCTTCAGTCATATATTCTGGCAAAAATAGGATGAAATACTGCTACATGCAGCAGTATTTTGTCCAGTAAATTGCTGGTATTCATGCTGGGAAACTAGTGAACCCAATTATAGTGAATTGAACCCATTAGACTCTGACCGTTTCCAGCATATGCTGGATCAAGCGATTCCAGTATTCTGTTCCTATGCCTGAACAGAATACTGCAATCTGATCACAGATGTACAACTAGCCTTAAACACTGAAAAACATAGCTCTGAATACAGTCATTTTTCGCTCAAAACGATGAACACCATGGTGGGACCCAAAGGACCTAATTGTTAAGTCAACAGAGTTTGTCATGCACCACTGGTGTGAGCGGAGCCTTACTAAACAATTCTTGTAGCAATTGCATTTTCCCCAAAATACCACATTCAAGTATACAGTTTCAGACACTGAACAAGCAGACCGCTGTTGAGAAAGAGCAAAGAGAAAGCCTGAACAATAAGTAACTCAAAATACTTTGAGTTTTGCAAGTCATAAACAGCCCCCCCCATGTGCCGGGCCCCTCACATGGAATATACTTACCCCGCTCCCGGTGCCACTCCTGGTCCCCCCACCGCCGCTGCCACTTCTCCCCGTACACAGATGAAAACATCCGGTGTCGGGGGGAGAAGCCAATGGCAGATGGGGACGAGCCTCCCTGCTACCCCCGACACCGGATGTTTTCATCCTTGTACAGGGAGAAGCGGCAGTGCGGGGACCAGGAGCGGGGTAAGTATATTCCATGTGGGGGGCCCGGCACATGGGGTGGCTGTTTATGACATTGGATAACCCCTTTAAATATGCAGCTCTCGGTGAAATAAACTACTCACTAGATGATGCAACCATGTTTGGTCTGTGCTGTAAACTGATCTCCCATGTACAGATTTGATCAGTCAACTCAGAGACAGGGAGGTAGGATGGTGGATTGGGGGGGGGAGAACCTACATTTTGGATTTTATGGATATCTTTTTCATGGAAGGAGAGGTATGGATAGGGGTAAATTTTGCAGAGATGAATTATACAATTTACCTTCCTTTGTGTAATAACTTTAACTTATTTGTAAAATCTAAATGTAAAGCAACTTCAGTTTTCCCCTGACTTCAGTGCATTTCTTTGTGCAGTAATTTAGAAAGAACTGAATGGAAAGTTGCGAGTCATTCATGTATAAATATAGCTATTTTTTTTCATGAAATCAAAATGATTTGCAGTATGATACATGTAAGGCTCGTTTCTTGTAACTTCATATCTTGTAAAGACAGCAAAGCATCGCTGCGTTCCAAGTCTGTAAACAGTTCATCCAGTACTTTTCACATTTAGACTTTTGGATGGTAAAACTATAAATCACACCCCTAAGCAAACTACCTGCTGATGCTCTTCTTTGTGACGTCTTCAATGGCTTAAAGCAGCGTTTACTATTCACTTACTATTGAATAACTTCACTTTGTGCAATAAATAAATAAATAGGACAGTTATTTAATCGGAGAAGAATACATGGCCTGAAAAGCGTTGTAGGACCATGACAATTCACCAAAGGTAATTATGGCTCTTCATCTTGTTCACCTGACATGTGCCAAGCTCCTGATGCCTTGTTGCAAGGTGGATGTCAGGGACATCTTGACTTTATTGTAAGTATAAAATACAATGTAAAGGCTATGACCCTGAGATATTGGAGCCTTTGTTTTGGTCTATAAAACTAGGTGACTTATAATGGGTCAAAAAGTGCAAATTTCTCCTGCCTTTGACGTGTCCATTGAAGGCACAACTTGTAACATTTCAGCCAGAAATTGTTCTTCTTCTTCTTTGTCCATTGCCTCGGAGGTAGATGCCTATGCAACCAATCATGCTACCTCCCAAGACCTAAATATCCTTGTTCTGTCTTGTTCTCTCCACTGGAGATTTAAAGTTACAGAGTTTTCATTGTGGCTTTTGTGAGAGCTTCCTGCAAGTGCTGACGAAAGGCAGTGTATTTCTTTTGCACTTGTTGTACTTTCTCTTTTTCTTCTTTCTCCAATATCAACAAGAAGTTTTGTAGTTCTGGAACAGTGAAGGCTTCCCACTGTTGAGAGATAACAAAAAATAACTGTAGGTAACTTATACAGTAAGGTGACTCTATAACCTACTAAGTTGGGCACATCAGCTAAATTCCATGCTAAATTCCAAAATACAGTGTTGCTTGAAAGTTTGTGAACCCTTCAGAATTTTCTATATGTCTCCATAACTTTGACCTAAAATTACATCAGATGTTTACACAAGTCCTAAAAGTAGATAAAGATAACCAAATCAAACACGAGTCAAAAATATTAGACTTGGTCATTTTTTGTACTGAGGAAAGCAATCCAATCACATGTCTATGAATGGCAACCTTTAGTATTAGCAGATAGTTTGAAAGTGAAATTAGAGTTGGTGTTTTTTCACTCAACAGGATGACAATCAGGTGTGTTTAATTGAAAGTGATGAATTCTGACAAAAGAAAAAAAATACACTGGCGGGGGCGCTACATAGTGTAGTACAGTAGAGAAGCACTGATAAGTGTTGCACATTGCTTTCACCTGGTTCAGTTGTGATCAGCCACAACCACTATTAAGGTGTAGACACAGGGTGAATAACCCAGGTAATGGTCAGCAGCATGTGTCCCTATGACGCCACGGAGTAGAACCAGACTTGAAGAAGACTGTACAATGAACTCTGAGAAACAGTATACTATAAATAAAGCTTAAATTTTTTTCAATCAGTGGAGCGCTGGAGTCTGTGTTTTCTACTGCAGCACCTTGAGGATCCTCGGAGTTTAATGTTTAATTTAAAGAACAGGGATCTAGAAAAATCTAATCTTTACAACACGTTCTTGTAAGTGTGTCGTAGCACAAACAAAGATTTCTAAGGACCTCAGAAGAGTAGTTGTTGATACTCATCAGGCTGGAAAAGGTTACAAAATTAGCTTGAAAGAGTTTGGACTTTGTGTACAAATGGAGGAAATTCAAGACCATTATTGCCTTCCCCAGGACAAAGATTACGCCAAGAGCAATTCCACAAGGTAGCAAGGTTACAAAGGAACCCAAGGTAACCTCTAATAACCATGAACTTTTCCCACATTAGATAATGTTTAAGGGGTATTCACATCTCAAGCATTGATGGCATATCGCTAGTAAATGTCATCAATGTCAGATATGTGTGTGTCCCTCTGGGACCTGCTCCTATCTTCAGAACAGGGTCCCTGAAGTGAAGGAGAGCACGCCATGCAATCAGGGAGTACTTTCCATTCACTGCTATGGGAGTTCTTAAAATATTCAAACGAGCATGCTCTGCTATTTTAAGAAGTCTCATAGTGGTGTATAGAGAGCGCACTGCACATGGACGGTCACCTCTCAATTCACCCCTAAGGAACTGCTGAAAAATAGCTGAGCCGACGCGCTTCTAGTTCCGGAACTCCCATATTGGTAAACGGAGGGTTGCCGTGCATGCATGGCTGCTTCCTTTCACTTTGGGAGGGTGTGCCTTCTGGAGATAAGAGATGACAAGCGTTATATTTGAAGAAAGAAACGCACTGCATTCCAGCATAAAACCCTCATGCCATCTGTGAAACACAGTGGTGGTAGTATCATGGTTTGTACATATGGGCCACGATGGTTGTAAAAACCCCTTTAAAAATGACAGATATTAGTGATAAATTTGTTTCTATGGTTCTGAATGATGATATGTTTTATTAAAGGGTTTATCCCCTCTAGCCTATCTCTACCCAGCATCAGAAACTTTATTTTTGAATTTTGTTGTTTCCAGTCTCAAAATTTCCTTTGATACACTTAGAATTTGGAATTTGAGATACATGATGATGTTTAGCTCAATTTTCACGTTGTAAAGCTGATTTAGCTGACCTTCTCTCTGCTGAACTGACATGAATGGACCAAAGTGGTCAATAGTGATTTTTAATGTTTAATGTATACGGTGGAAACAGCTCCTGGCATATTCCTTAAACATATCCATAGGTCCCATTAACCCCATAGAGGTCAAATGAGTGTCCTTTTGATTTCCACCAGGCTGGTATGTGGCAACATAGCTGTTTTTCAAATATATAGGAAAGCTTGGTAGATTGCACCTTTCTATCGCACAAAACAGGTAATGCACAGTATAATTTTCTTCTCAAATGGGACTCTGTGGGTGACATATTTATGTATGTATGGCATCCATCACAGGCCTAGGCCCAAAAATACATTGTGAGCCTCTGATGTAAGCCACAAACACAGGGGGAGATTTATCAAACTGGTGTAAAGTAGAACTGGCCTAGTTGCCCATAGCAACCAATTAGATTACACCTCTCATCTTCCAAAGGAGTTGTGAAAAATGAAAGGTGAAATCTGATTGGTTGCTATGGGCAACTAGGCCAGTTCTACTTTACACCAGGTTGATAAGTCTCCCCCACAGTGTATACATAGCCTAGCATGTTAAATCTGCACGGTTAAAGCATTTTTAAGATAATTATTTTACCCTGAATAACAACTATAATTAAAGGGGTTGTCTGAGATTTTTATATTGATGACTTATCCTCAGGATGGAGCCTCACTATCTGATCTGTGAGGGTCCGACTCTCCCCCTACCAATCAGCTGTTTGAAGAGGCCGTTACGCTCCATGTGACCGATGAACGTGATGTCACTGGTCTAGGCACAGCTCAGTCCCATTCAAGTGAATGGGGGTAAGCTGCAATACCAAGCACAGCCGCTATCAAAGGGACGGCGCTGTACTTGGTAAGCTGTGTGCAGGGCACAGTGCTTACCAGAGTGCTGCGGCCTCCTTAAAAAGCTGATAGTTCAGGGTGCAAGGAGTCTGAACTCTGCCGATCTGATATTGATGACCTATACTGAGGACATCAATATTAAAATTTCGGAAAATCCTTTTAAACCCCCCCCCCCCCCCAACAGTCACATTAAAATTGGAAAAAGCCTCCTGAAAATGTCATTTTTTGTAATTGTAGATTTTGAATTCATGTCTGAAGTAAATATAGTTTACTTTTATTTATAGTTTACTTATATTTATACTATATAGTAGTTTACTACTTCCAGGTGATGGAAGTGCATTTTAACCCCTTTATGACATAAGTAATTTTAGCCTTATGGACCAGTAAAAATGTTTTCCCCTCTGTGTTCCAGCGGTTATAACTTTTTAATTTTTTATTCAATTTTGCTATTTCAGACTTTAATTTTGCAGGACGAGTTGTAGTTTATTTAATAAATTTTATTATTATTTTGTTTAGGGGGGAGATAAAAAGCAGCAATTTTAAAAATTTATTTCTACGGTATTCTCAGTGTGGTATAAATAACATGATAACTTTATTCTGTGGGTCAGTATGATAATGATGGGAAATTTACATAGTTTTTATTATGTTATAATACTCGCATCATAAAAACACAAATCTTTTTATGTCACTGCACCCACTACATTTTTATTTTTCTGATGACGTAACTGTTTGGGGGCTAATGTATTAGATTCCGCTCTAGTGATACTTGTTATCATGAGAGAGGATGTTTTTTCTCACATCCCTGCACTTTCAGCCTTTATATCTCAGGTTCTGTAGAACATAGAGATATAGGCCTTGTTTGAAAGCTGGGAATCTGTTTTAAAACAAGCCCAGAATCAAAGCATTATCTCTTCTGAAACCTGCTTTCACTTTCAGCTGCTATCACTCCTGACTTGATTTATAAAGACTATATTTAGAGGAGATAATGATCTGGCCTGGTTTCAAGATATAGATTGACAACTTTCAAACAAGACTATCCCCATATATCTATCTTCTACAGAGCCTGAGATATTAAAGGGGTTATCCGAGAGTATGAAAATGTCCCCCAATATGCCCGGCCCCCCACATTCAATATACTTACCTGGGTCCCTGTTCCCTGCGCCACTAAAGCGCCCCGTGCACGGATTAAAACTGGTGTCAGGGGGTGGGGGGGTAGCCAATAGCAGACGGGGACGAGCCTCCCTAGCTAGGGAGGCTCGTCATTGTCCCCGCCTGCCATTATCTGCCCCCTCCCGAAACCAGATTTTTCATCCGTGCACGGGGAGAAGCTGCAGCGGGGACCCGGGTAAGTATATTCAATGTGGGGGGCCTTGCATATTAGGGGACATTTTCATATTCTCCGATAACCCCTTTAAGGCTTAAAGTAGCACCCATCACCCTGCTTTTGAGCTCTGCTTGGGCTAAACTACTGTATTAGGTACATATCCCAGAACCAGGGCAAAACTGTTAGGGAGTTGACATAACAAATGAACTGGTCTAACATGTTGCTCTATTTCCATATTGGTATTTATGGTGAGGGGAGTCTGCACCACGTGGGTCATTAATTTCATTTTACTACATTCAAACTTGAATTTTTCAGGTTGCATTAAGCTTGCTGTCAGTATAATAAATGTAGGTGTTTTTTTTTTTATACAAAATACTCACTTGAACTTCTCCTGTCTCATTTTCCTTCAGTACAAAGCTAAGTTTTTCAGTTTCTGGTCCAGCTAAAAGCCGCAAGTATAGCGGATGCTCTGTTAGTGCAAGCTTCTGAAAGAGAACTAGAGAACTGCAAGAGTTAATTTATGTAATGACCAAAATGCATATAGTATAATATAAGAAAAAGTAGTTTTCAGCATAGAGGAATGTCTCACTACTGTATATATTAACTCTAAGAACTCATTCAGCTATATTGCATTTTAGCAGCCAGTTTATGGGCAAAAGTGAACAGATTAAGAATTGCAACCATAATGTGGACGCTAAAGTGGAGCTGCATAAAGGCGATCTGAATAAGGCCTAATACACAGCTAAAGTATTGATGCCACCTACTTGGGACATTGCAACACCAGTACATATATTTGTAAAGGTACATTCTATACTAATAGCCATTTGAAAGACAAGTTCCTGTCAGTCTAGCTTGTACTTAGCAATGTTGGGTTTTCTCAGGAGGTACACTAACAGGACCTTCTTGGTGAGATAGGAAGAAATTGAGCTTAGCTTGTGAATACACCAGACTTGTCAATTCTGGCAGTCTTTAGCTAGCAGTCTGTAATTTATAAAATGCTCATTTTATTATCATCCAGTAAAAAGTTTCATAAAGGTTTATACAACAAGTGAATTTTCAAAGTAAGTACAAAGATATCTTTGTAATAATGTAAACCGTTTGTATTGTGAAATCTGCCTTATGGTACAATAATCTAACTTCAGTCCAGTTGAACCCTGCAGAGGAATGGGAGAACCAGGTCACCCTTCCTTTTCCAGTTGAAATTAATCCTAAAGGACTTCAAGGTGGAGAGAAGTTCTACTCTGCTAGCCACATGATGACATAAAATCCCGCCTCCTGATTTTATTTTGGCAATGATTCTCAGTGAACTGAAGTAATATATATTTTTTAAATTGATAGAATGTAAAATATGCAAAAAAACAAAAAAACTGCCACCATACAAATCAAAAATACAGTATTTAGGAGAAATTAAATAGATATGAAGAAAACAAGAGACCAATTTAACTCAAAGGGATTTGCATTTCTTCCGCCTAGTTTCCATTCAGGATCAATTATTTTAACTGCAGTACGTCAAGCATTGAAGAACGGCTACATAAATCACTTGTTCTTATGCCATGTGACTGCCTCCTCCTCCTGATGTTTGGATCCTGCTGCTTGTAATGTACAGTGCACCCACTCACTCATTTCTCTCTTCTATTTTTCGCCCACACAGGTACTCCAATTACTGCATCTCTTCCACCTTTTTTCTTTTTCTCCGTTACCTTACCAGCACACATAACGTTATATGACTAACGTATTCTACGGTTTCAGTTTTTGCTGCCAAGATGATTGATCACAGTATGGTACAACTAAAGAAGGTCACATGTTGGAAAGGAAATTACTTTGAACAAGTTCCACCTGAAATCCCACTAAAATGTTTTTTATGAAAATATTGGACTGCCTAAGCCCAAGATCTGAGTGATTTTGCGCTAGATTATCCTACTCCTCACTGGTGGCTATGAGTTAAATTAGGCTGGAATCAGTGGATGTCCCGGTGAGTCGACACACTAGCCAGGGTCTTCTTGCCTAGGACAACTTCCAGAGACGAGCAGCCAATATAAGACATTATATTATAACATTTTAGCATTTGTTTTATGACTGCAGAACAATGAAAAAGATGTCAGTGCTGAATGTGTCACATTATGGTCACCAGCAGGTCATGATGAACCCCATGGACTATAATGGATCCTTCATGATGCGCAATGTTGTCCATTATCTTTTACTGAATCTATAGCCTGGAGACCGAAAAGGAACAAGGACATGACTATATGAATAACATACCGTACACAACAATAGCAAACCAGTAGAGAAGGGAAGACCCTGAGCATACAGGTATGTGAGTGGGGAACTACATAACTGAAAGATACATCCATTAGCTATTATATCTGGTTATTGTCACTCAGTATTTCCTCCTTTCAGTTACAATAGGAAGAGCATCTTTGGATTAAAAACATATGCTGTAACATAACAGGAGCAAGTGTATTTTGTTATTTTGGGGAAATAGAAAAGTTACTTAAGTTTTCTACTAGTCAGGTAGAAGTAACACCCAGGCTGGGATCTAGTTGAATTCCTTTTTCCCTAACTGAGTCATTGTTCCATTTCAAGGGGGCAAATAGGAAGTTGCAGCAAGTTTTTGTTTAGTTCCTTGTTCATTACCAGTTAGATAAAGTTGTTCCTGTAATACTTCTGGTCAGTGCACTGCAGTGTGAAGACCCAAAATGCATGTGTATTTCATGTTATTTTTCTAGACCCAAATAAAGTATTACATTATTATATAAAAAAAAAGAAGGGACAATTAAATAAATTACTATTCTAAGTTGAAATGCATCTACTTGAAAGCAACATCCTCTGTAAACCTGCTGATCACTAGGTCAGACTTCGAGAAGTATCGTCTGGTCATAAATCGAGGGAAATGTAGCATACATGGGAGCCATGAACCACTGACCACATATATGGATGGGCTTATTCTACTAGAACAGGACCCTCTCTTCCTTAGTGACTCTCCTCTTTGGCTCAGAGTAGAGTTCCTGAGCAGGGGACCTGTCTGTCATGTTTATGGATGGGCTTGGTCTACTAAAACAGGATCCTCTCTTTCTTATTGACTCTTAGTGACTCTTCTCTCTGGCTCATCTGTGATGTTCATATGCCCTAACAGGGACAATGTGTGAGTCTGGCCTCCATGAGAAACCCCTTTAATGAATTACATTCTTCTAAAGCTTGCTTAAATGAGCTATCTGAGGTAAAATTGGACAAGCCCTGCAATTGAATAAAATAAGGAAAAATTGTCTTATACACACCCCTATCTCTGCAGCACTGGCTCAGTTCTCCTGACACTGCTTGGGATATTGCACATGATTGCTGCAGACAATCTCAGTCATCAGTGGTCTACCACTGAGGACAATGAAGGCAGGGGTAACATTACAAACACCTGCATGTCACTGTGCATGTCACACAGTGTTGGTAACGTGCAGGTATACGGAATGTCATCACCGCAGCCAATCATTGTCCTCAAAGCTAGAGGACAGGGATTGGTTGCAGCAGTCATATGAACTTTCCTCTGCAGTTTGTTAGCAAAGAGTGGCAGGAGGACTGCAGAAGTGGATTAATATAACATTATTTATTTTTATTTTCGACAATTGGGAGGCGCCTTCGATTTTGAATTATCTCGGACAACCCCTTTAACATACTTAAAAAAAAAAAAATCTTGGAAAATCCTATGTAAAATCCTTAGCTATTCAGTTCCGAACTTTTGGCATGCATTAACTTGAAATAAGAAAATTCTTACATGAGTTAAATACGCAATGACTTGACTTACCTTGTCCATCCTTTTGCATTTGCTTGAACAGTGCAAATTTGAGAGGATCATCCACCACTTGGAACTTCTGTAGAAGACCCCTGATGACTTCACTGGTGGTGGTCAAACTGCTGATGTGAAGTTGTTTTACAGCATCCAGGGGCAGGTAGAAGGAAGTCTTTTTCTCCACTGGACTACTTGATGAAATTGCTTTCATAGTGATAACGGATGAAGACTCAGGTTTGTCCGTTACAGTCACTGGACGTTGAAGCTTCAGATGCACCTTAATGAATCCATTATAAGTGCCATCCTCTCTCTGATTGTTGCAAGAAAATGTAACACAGTTAATCACTTAGAGAACACAAAACCGAAACACAAAACTTTTCATACATAATAATTTGTATGAAGAAGCTTTCTATAGCAGAAACATACTTCTACAGCCCAAACATACTTCTTTGGGTAACATCTGATATGGTTCTGACATTCAAATATATCCATGTTGATCACCTCCTGCTGACTTTTCATACAATTCTTACATTTTTACTGTACTTACATGATGAGAAAAATGCTATTCTGTACAACTGTATTTGGGTTAGACGGCAGAACCTTATAACAGGCTTTCAACATGATCTAAGCCCTGACAATGTTTACTCATTCTTTCACACCTTGGATCTACTCATTATTCAATTGAAATGGTAAATGTATATGGACACAATACATAGGAATTTCAGTGGGGTTTAAAGGGAACCTGTCATCAACTTTATGCTTCCCTTACTAACCGCAGCATAAAGTAGAGACAAATGAATTGATTTCAATGGTCTGTCATTTCTAAGTTAAAAGTAAGTGGTTGCCGAGAACCAACATCACAAACATTGCTGACCATACCTGGAAAAGAGTCAAATCTACATGAGAAGAGTCCTGGTTATTCATGAATTCCTGCTCTCCCTGTCTACCTGCTGATGACTGACAGTCTTCTACCTAGTTTTCTTCCTTGTTCTCTAGGAGAGAACTGCCAATCATCAGTAGACAGGGAGAGCAGGAGATTAGGAATAACCAGGACTCTTCTCAAGGAGATTTGACTCTTCGAGGCCTGGGCTGCAATGATTATGATGCTGGTTCTCAGCGACCACTTACTTTTAGTTCATGAGTGACACACCGCTGAAATCAGCATTTCTGTCACTATTTTATGTGGTCCTAATTGAGGTCAGCATAAAATTTATGACAGGTTCCCCTTAAATACAGGGTCAAATCAAGGTCTGAGGAAATTATTCTTAGTGCCCAAACCACATATCAACAATAAAGTCCCTAGTGGCAAGTGTTTGGCTCCAAAAGCAGCTCCATTTTTTTTTCTCCTGGACCTTTGTGGCTCACTATAGTATCAGAGCCTGGGCCCACTGGAGGATCCTCTGCTACTCTGGTGGGCCAATCTGACATATGAATACACAATCAAAACTGACAATTGTGGAGTGCCACAGAGGTCAGTATCGGGCCCTATAGTCGTTAATATATTTAATAACGACCCTTCAGAGGGAATACATAATATAATATCAATTGTTGAAGACAGGTGCATACACAGATCTCATAGGGCCCCATAGCAAAACTTAGTATGGACCCCCTGCACCTAGTTTCCCAGTGTACATACGTCGATCACTCCCAGGCAATGCAGAACATGCACAATGACCCAGATTTCTGACGAATTCTAATTTTTTTCAATCAAGTGGAAAAAAATTTAATCAAATACAAATTCTAACAAAAAATATTTTCCTTTGGCCTCACCCACTTTATTCGACTTTTATGCCAGAAAGAGTAGAACAGGTGCTTGAAATATATGGCGCTCATTCGGAACACCATATTTCTCAATGTATTTACACCAGAAAAATACATTGATAAATCTGCTTTTCCACTAGGGGGAGCTCAGTGAATAGAAATTAATACAACTACCGCAAGAGCTGTAATACGGTCTTTGCATTGAGCTCCCCCTAGTGGTGGCTGCATGAAAATACAGTGTTTTCACACACAGGGAAGAGATAAAGGAGGTCCATACAGGGCCCCATAGCAGTTGTCGTCTGCCTGTATTGCAGGTTGCCACTGATTGCAGATGACACTAAACTGTATAAAGTAATACAAACGAGATCAGTGTTACAAATTGATCTAGGTAAGGTAGTGACTTGGGCAGAGAAATAGCAAGTGAGGTTTAGCACTATTAAATGTAAGGTTATGCACATGGGTAAGGAAAATGTATCTCACCAGGTCATACTAATTGGGGGAATTTCTGGATAAAAGTGACATGGAAAAGGATTTTAGTACATTAGGAATATAAAATACCATAGCAACCAGAGTTGGCTGCTGCCATTGCAATGGGATTATGGGCTACATCAAAAAAGGGAAA
The DNA here is from genome assembly GCF_905171765.1 of Bufo bufo. Taxonomy (NCBI): domain Eukaryota; kingdom Metazoa; phylum Chordata; class Amphibia; order Anura; family Bufonidae; genus Bufo; species Bufo bufo. Next base: position 219,468,776 of record NC_053391.1, read on the forward strand.
GATGCACTGCCCCCCTTCCTCCTCCAGCCTGGCAGAGATCACAGGAGAGGGCTGCTTTCAGCCTTCCTATCTCGGGTTCTGTATAAGATACAGATATAGGCCTTGTATGAAAGCTGGGAATCTAAGCTTTAAAACAAGTCCAGAATTATCTCCTCTTATGAAACCTGCTTTTACTTTCAGATGCTATCACTCCTGACTTGATTTCTAAAAACTATAGGGGTAATTTATAATTCTGGTGTAAAGTAGAACTGGCTTAGTTGTCCATAGCAACCAATTAGATTCCTCCTTTCATTTTCCAAAAGAGCTGTACAAAATGAAAGGTGGAATCTGATTGGTTGCTATGGGAAACTAAGCAAGTACTACTTTACACCAGTTTGATAAATGACCCCCATAGCGCTAGCACTTTACAAATCCCATGGAATATTAAAACAGATGACAAAATTGGAGCATGGTCTATTACATTAGTAATAAGAATGACATAGTAGAGCTTGAGAGCATTGAACAGATGGAGAACGAAGAGATAAAATGAATGGATGGACTACAGATGGACTATTTAGTTTTGAAAAACAAAGGCTGAGGAGATACCTAATAACCATGTATGAATAGACCAAAGGTCGATACAGAGATCTCTCCCATGATCTATATACTATATACACCAACAAAGTAGAGGGTTCTTTACTGTAGTGAGTAGTGAGACTATGAAACGTTCTGCCACAGGTAGTTGTCATAGTTTAATTATTAAAAGAGTTTAAAGGGTGTGCAGATGCCTTTCTTGAAAGGTTATATTCTGATTTTGAGTTGGGAAGAGATTGGGTAGGATCCTTGAAAAACTGATAGCTACCATGTGCACTTGTTTTTTTTTCACTCCTATCAATAGAATGGGTTATTCTCTTATAAAAAAACAAAAAAAAACGGACAACGAACCTGCAGTAGGATTCTTGGATTGGGCACATGGATCCATGAAAAAATGTATGTGTGTCTGGCCCCATTGACTTGTATAGGTCAGTGTACATGAGTTCTTATAATGAACATCTGGCCTGAGTGATAATGATGTTTTTATTATCCAGAATATGAAGGGGTGACTTTAAAATTAGAAATTGTATAGTAGCAAAATTCTGATTAATGTAGAGCACATTCAAATGACAATTTATATTACAGGGTTGCTTACCATCTTCATAATTAGGCCGTTCTGAACCATCATGTTGAAGGTCTCTATTCTCTGCCTTAATTCTTGGATGCTGGGCTTTTTTTCTTCTTTTGGCTCATCTTGAACCTACAAACATTGCAACAAAAGTTCATTAACAAAAAAAATGGGGTTGTACCTTTGGAGCGTGCCGAACAACATGTAGTGATGTTATTAACACAGTGGGGCAGGTTTACTAATGCTGTCTAAAATTAAGACAGTGTAGACATTCTTAAACAGAGCCAGATTCATCACAGTGGCTGATGCTGGATGATGAATCTGTTGCATCTTTAGATTTTCTAGTCTAAGTTTGCATAACCTATAAGTACGCTCAGGTTTACTCCAAAAATGCACCACCCTATGCACTCCAGATTAGTCGATTCAATTTCTACAACATTTTATTCAGAAAGGTTTTCAGTGTACAGCATTCTCACGTTCTGCTGCAGTGGAGTAATAACTAGTTAAAGCACCCTGCACACTTCATTTACAATTTGGCCAGTCGTATTATTGGAAATGCTCGCTACTGTACAAATTGCGGACATTGTGACAGATTATGGATGCTAGGCAGAGATCCCAGTACTAGAGACTGTAGCAAGATAAAGAGTAATCGGAGGGCCATTGCTGTAAACATCTGCTTAGCTCATGCTTGGACATCTGGAAAGGAGAATTTGCACTCTGTACAGATAATTGAAGAATGTACTACAACTCCTATTGTGCACATAGTAAAGAGAAACTTTTGTTACGTTCAATCTTGCCTAGTTTCTGAATCTCCTAACACCATTCACTGGCCATTGCATTGTTTCAAGCCCTGGCTTGTACCCACACAGACATTTAACATCAAGGGCGCCCCCAAACTACCATCAGGCAGGAGCCCTAGCAACAGGGAGTGCTGCGAGGGAATATAGGGTTCCCCCTCCCTTCACTGCACCAATCCCAGGGAGCAACGGTCGGAGGGAGTACATTGTGACACATCATCATCAGGGCCGCTACCACTCCCATCCTCTGCTCCGGCTCCTCAGGGGCTCACTGCACAAGCAGAAAATGTCTTGGACTACTGATGTACAGTAGGCATCAGGTAATCTGAGAAGCGGTGTGGGCATCTTGGATGACAGAAGAGGAGCCCAGGAATCACCGGTTCTGCAGTTGAAAAGATGAAAAGGAGAGCACCATGTAAGTGATCTGTTCTTTCTCCAAATGTGAATTTTTTTTTCTTGAACCAGAAAGTCACTTAAATCATACCCTAGGATTGCTAGGTATTAAAGGAACTGTAAAGGCAATCATCAAAACAAGCAACACTTTACTGTAGACTGGGGTATATTTATCAAAGCAGTTGCACCAGTTTTTTGACTCAACTCCGCCGAATAGTGTTTAAGTAGAATGTCATTTTATTTGAATGCCCCTCTCCCTGTTTTATGACACTAGGGAAATGTCAGAAAAAGTGGGTGTAACTCGCACAGTTGTGCCTTATTTAGCAAACGCACGTTATACTCAAACTACACACGTTACTGTGCATGGCAAATCAGTATTATAGAACTATGGGGTCATAGCAACAAATAATATCTTTTTTTTTATTCAATTACTGTACATGTGATGATTGACTGTTACAATACATTCAAAAGTCTTCAGACCCTTTCACTTTTTCACATTTTGTTATGCTGCTGCCTTGTTCTAATTTTTTTTTTAAAAAAATCATGTTTTTCCCCATCATTCAGTACTCCATAATGACAGTGAAAACAGAATGTTCAGAATCTTTTCTAATTTATTGAAAATAAAAAAACTTGAATTTAGACCCTTTACTCAGTACTTAATTGAAGCAACATTGGCAGCGATTACAGCCTCCACTCTTTTTGGGTTTGCACACTTGGATTTGGGGATTTTCTGACATTCTTCTCTGCAGATCCTCTTAAGCTCTATTTGGTTGGATGGGGTCCATCTGTGAACAGCTATTTTCAGGTCTCCCCAGAGATGCTCAGTTGGGTTCAACTCAGGGCTGTGAGTGGGCCACTCAAGGCCGTTCACAGAGTTGTCCCTAAGCAAGTGCTTAAGGTCATTGTCTTGTTTGAAGGTGAACCTTCGTCCCAGCCTGAGGTCCGAAGCACTCTGAATCAAGCTTTCATTAAGAATATATCTGTACTTTGCTCCATTCAGCTTTCCCTCAATCTGACGGGTTTCCCTGTCCCAGCCTCTGAAAAACTCCCCCACAGCATGATGTTGCCACCACCATGCTTCACAGTAAGGATGGTACTGGACAGATGATGAGCAGTGACTGGTTTCCTCCAGACATGATGCTTAGATTTGAGGCCAAAAATTTTAATCTTGGTTTCATCAGATCACATAATCTTGTTTCCCACAGCCTGAAAGTTCTTTAGGTACTTTTTTTTGATAACCAAAAAATAATCAAATAGCCAAAAAACTGTGTGGGAGCATAACTAAGAACCTATTAAATTTCACCACACATATAGTACAAAAAACATTTTTTATTATGTGTCTACAAAAGGACATACATACACTCACCTAAAGAATTATTAGGTACACCTGTTCTATTTCTCATTAATGCAATTATCTAGTCAACCAATCACATGGCAGTTGCTTCAATGCATTTAGGGGTGTGGTCTTGGTCAAGACAATCTCCTGAACTCCAAACTGAATGTCAGTATGGGAAAGAAAGGTGATTTAACCCCTTAAGGACCGGGCTCATTTTCACCTTAAGGACCAGGCCATTTTTTGCAAATCTGACCATTGTCACTTTAAGTGCTCATAACTTTAAAACGCTTTGACTTACCCAGGCCGTTCTGAGATTGTTTTTTCGTCACATATTGTACTTCATGTCACTGCTAAAATTGGGTCAAAAAAGTTAATTTTTTTGCATAAAGAAATACTATTTTTACCAAAAATTTTGAAAAATTAGCAAATTTCAAAGTTTCAGTTTCTCTACTTCTGTAATACATAGTAATACCCCCAAAAATTGTGATGACTTTACATTCCCCATATGTCTACTTCATGTTTGAATTGTTTTGGGAATGATATTTTATTTTTTGGGGATGTTACAAGGCTTAGAAGTTTAGAAGCAAATTTTGAAATTTTCAGAAATCTTCAAAATCCCACTTTTTATGGACCAGTTCAGGTTCGAAGTCATATTGTGAGGCTTAGATAATAGAAACCTCCCAAAAATGACCCCATTCTAGAAACTACACCCCTCAAGGTATTCAAAACTGTTTTTTCAAACTTTATTAACCCTTTAGGTCTTCCACAAGAGTTAATGGCAGATGGAGAAACAATTTTGAAATTTCTATTTTTTGGAAAATTTTCAAATATAATCAATTTTTTCCAATATAATCAATTTCTGTAGTTTGCAAAAACACCCCATATGTGGTTGTAAACTACTGTTTGGCCGAACGGTAGCACATAGAACGAGGGGAACACCATATGGGTTTTGGAAGGCAGATTTGGCAGGACTGGTTTTGTTTATACCATGTCCCATTTGAAGCCCCCTGTTGCACCCCCAGAATAGAAATTTCAAAAAAGTGACTCCATCTAAGAAAGTACACCCCTCAAGGTATTCAAAACTGGGTTTACAAACTTTGTTAACCCTTTAGGTGTTCCACAAGAGTTAATGGCAGATGGAGAAACAATTTTGAAATTTCTATTTTTTGAAAAATTTTCCAATATAATCAATTTTTTCCAGGAGTAAAACAAGGGTTAACTGCCAAACAACACTCAAAATGGGTTGCCCTGATTCTGTAGTTTGCAAAAACACCCCATATGCGGTCGTAAACTACTGTTTGGCCGAACGGTAGCACATAGAAGGAGGGGAACACCATATGGGTTTTGGAAGGCAGATTTGGCAGGACTGGTTTATTGACACCATGTACCCTTTCAAGCCCCCTGATGCACCCCTAGAGTAGAAACTCCATAAAAGTGACCCCATCTAGGAAACTACGGGATACGGTGGTTGTTGTTTTGGGACTATTTTTGGGGTAAATTTGATTTTTGGTTGCTCTATTTTACTCTTTTTTAAGGCAATGTAACAAAAAAATTAAATTCTAAAATTGTTTCTACATTCGCGATTTAGTTTTGTGGAACACCTAAAGGGTTAACATAGTTTGTAAAGTAACTTTTGAATACCTTGAGGGGTGTAGTTTCTTAGATGGGGTCACTTTTTTGGAGTTTCTAGTCTAGGCTACATCAGGGGGGGCTTCTAATGGGACATGGTGTAAAAAAAAAAACTGTCCATCAAAATCTGCCTTCCAGAAACCGTATGGAGTTCCCTTCGTTCTATGCCCTGGCGTGTGGCTATATAGCCATTTACGACCACATATGGGGTGTTTCTGCAAACTACAGAATCGGGGCAATAAATATTTAGTTTTGTTTGGCTGTTAACCCTTGCTTTATTACCGGCAAAATGTTTTCAAATTGAAATTTTGCCCAAAAATGGGTGTTTTGGCACAGTTTTTATTTTATATTTTTATCACCGTTCATCCGAGGCGTTTGGTCAAAGGTTATTTTTATAGCGACGACTTTTACGCACGCGACGATGCCCAATATGTATGGCTCTCAGACTTTGGAAACACTAAGCAGGCATCCTAAAACTGCGGCCCTCCAGATGTTGTAAAACTACAATTCCCACCATGCCCTGCTGATAGCTGTAGGTTGTCTGGGCATGCTGGGAGTTATAGTTTTACAACATCTGGAGGGCCGCAGTTTGAGGATGCCTGCACTAAAACTAATATTTTTTGGGGAAAGAAAAATTGTTTCCGTGTCTCCAAAGTCTGAGAGCCATAGTGTTTTATGTTCTCTAGTGGACTGTTGGGGATTATAAAAATTTAGTACTCCATGGAAGTGTGATACTCCCTGAAGCAATTGATAATGCAGAGGCCCGGATGATCGGGGCACGTGTCACATTGAGTAGTGGTGTCCTTCCGTATCCCCCTCTTGTGACACACTCTGCACTTTTTTTGGGTTCGTCCCTTCTTTCCAGTATGGGGGACCACACCTGGAAAGTGTTGGCCAGGGACGATCCGGGCGCCTCCAGTTCCCGAGGTACTCCGGCCTGCTCTTTCCCGGTCCGAAAAGATCAGGGCCTTGAGGACTGCCTCATAGAACTGGAGGAATGTCCCTGTGCTGCCAGCGCTTCGGCATAGTACAAAAGAGTTGTACATGGCAACCTGTACCAAGTAGACCGCAACTTTTTTGTACCATGCCCGTGTTTTGCGCATGGCGTTATATGGCGTGAGGACTTGATCAGAGAGATCAACTCCTCCCATATACCGATTGTAGTCGACGATACAATCGGGCTTGAGGACCGTTGCCGCGGTACCTCGCACAGGGACAGGGGTGGTGCCATTACCGTGGATTGTGGACAGCATAAGGACATCCCTCTTGTCCTTATACCTGACCAGCAACAGGTTTCCACTGGTAAGGGCACGGGTCTCACCCCTGGGGATAGGTACCTGGAGGGGGTAGGCAGGGAGGCCGCGTTGATTTTTCCGCACGGTCCCACAAGCGAACGTGGATCTGGCGGCAAGGGACCTGAACAAGGGAATGCTGGTATAAAAGTTGTCCACGTACAAGTGGTAACCATTATCCAGCAGTGGGTACATAAGGTCCCACACGAGTTTCCCGCTAACACCCAGAGTGGGGGGACATTCTGGGGGTTGAATACGGGAATCTCGCCCCTCGTACACACGAAATTTGTAAGTGTACCCTGAGGCACTCTCACAAATTCTGTATAGCTTCACGCCATACCTCGCCCGCTTTGTGGGAATGTATTGGCGGAAACTGAGTCTCCCCTTGAACGCAACGAGAGACTCATCAACCGCGACCTCCCTTCCAGGTACGTAGGCCTCCATGAATTTGGCCCCAAAGTGATCGATGACCGGCCGTATCTTATATGGTGGGGGGTGGGGGGGGGGCAAGTGGCAGGGGGGGGGTCTGGGTTAGGGTTAGATGGATAGATGGAAGTTTGGAATAAAAGTTTTTTTTTTTTTCCTAACTAACTTTTCCCTTCTTTCCCTGCCTAACGGTGCCTCTCCCTCACTGACCCTAACCTACCTGGGTGGCGATGGGTGCAGGAGGGTTATGGATGGCGATTAGGGGGACACAGGAGCTCGTTCTGGACGGTGCTGCACGGTCAGGGTGCTGGACAGGAAGAGGAGGGGAGAGAGGAGCGCAGGAAGTTTGAATCTCGCGCCTCTCTCCCCTGCACCAATTAGCACCCTGGACAGCGGCGTTTAGCACCAGGGCCAGCACCGCCTCTCCAAATCCTCGGACTGCGATAGGTGGTGTAAAATTACACCACCGATCGCAGTCTTTTTCCGGTTCATCGGGTCACAGGACACCCGAATGGACCGGAAACGCAGAAAACCGCAGGTCTGAATTGACCTGCGGTTTTCTGCGATCGCCGATACGGGGGGGTCAAATGACCCCCCCCTGCGTTGTTACGGGATGCCGGCTGAATGATTTCAGCCGGCGTCCCGTTCCGATTAACCCCCGCGGCGCCGGAATTCCGAATTTAAGTCAGGACGTACCGGTACGTCCTTGGTCCTTAAGGACTCGGGAAATAGGGCGTACCGGTACGTCCTATGTCCTTAAGGGGTTAAGCAATTTTGAGCATGGCATGGTTGTTGGTGCCAGACGGGCCGGTCTGAGTATTTCACAATCTGCTCAGTTACTGGGATTTTCACGCACAACCATTTCTAGGGTTTACAAAGAATGGTGTGAAAAGGGAAAAACATCCAGTATGCGGCAGTCCTGTGGGCAAAAATGCCTTGTGGATGCTAGAGGTCAGAGGAGAATGGGCCGACTGATTCAAGCTGATAGAAGAGCAACGTTGACTGAAATAACCACTCGTTACAACCGAGGTATGCAGCAAAGCATTTGTGAAGCCACAACACGCACAACCTTGAGGCGGATGGGCTACAACAGCAGAAGACCCCACCGGGTACCACTCATCTCCACTACAAATAGGAAAAAGAGGCTACAATTTGCACGAGCTCACCAAAATTGGACTGTTGAAGACTGGAAAAATGTTGCCTGGTCTGATGAGTCTCGATTTCTGATGAGACATTCAAATGGTAGAGTCCGAATTTGACGTAAACAGAATGAGAACATGTATCCATCCTCTGATGGCTACTTCCAGCAGGATAATGCACCATGTCACAAAGCTTAAATCATTTCAAATTGGTTTCTTGAACATGACAATGAGTTCACTGTACTAAAATGGCCCCCACAGTCACCAGATCTCAATCCAATAGAGCATCTTTGGGATGTGGTGGAACGGGAGCTTTGTGCCCTGGATGTGCATCCCTCAAATCTCCATCAACTGCAAGATGCTATCGTATCAATATGGGCCAACATTTCTAAAGAATGCTATCAGCACCTTGTTGAATCAATGCCACATAGAATTAAGGCAGTTCTGAAGGCAAAAGGGGGTCCAACACCGTATTAGTATGGTGTTCCTAATAATTCTTTAGGTGAGTGTATAATAATCACAAAAATATAAAAAGAAGCAAGTAGGTGCTATAAAGATGGTATACCCCATCCAACTACAAGTTTACACATATCGACTTATATTAAAATACTGTGCCAAAATGTAATCCAAAGTAATAATAATGATGCAAGCTCTATTGTCATTGTATGGGCTCAAATAATAACATACAGGTCCAATGGTCAACCAAACCATGCTGCCTCACATATTCCAGCAGAGTGGTGGACCATAAGCCAGACACAGTTATTCCTACTATCCAACAGTGAGTATAACAGAGAATATGCATATACCCCTAAGCATGAAGTACCATAAACAGCTAAGGGAAAGGAATGAACTGAGCACAGAGTAAGTACAAACATACTGTGGTAGAGCTGGAGGGGGCTGAAAAACCACATAGACTGCCATCTACGGAAGCCTAGGAGATCTCCTAGGCAACTGTCAGTGTCTTACTGTAAGACACTGACAGTTGCATGCAGCACAATACAGCATGTATTCAAACCCTGAAAGGTTGAAGTCCCACAGTGGGAAAAAAATTACAAGTGGGAAAAAAACAAAGAAAAAAAAAGTCCTTTCTCCAGAAAATCATGTATAATAAAAACGCTGTAAAAAAATAAAATAAAAACTGTACCAAAAAATAAATAAAAACTTCCAAAAGGTCATTTTTTTGTCACCTTATATCGCAAAAAGTGTAATACCAAGCAACATATGTACCCCAAAATAGTACCAATGAAACAGTCACCGCAACCTGCAAAAAATGAGCCCCTGCATAAGACAATCACCTAAAAAATAAAAAAAATATGGCTTTCAGAAATGCTTTTGTTGTGTAAAACTGAAATAACTTTAATAAAGTAGACATATCGTCACATCCCTAACAACCTGCTCTATAAAAATGACCAATTTGTTTGGACCAAAAAAAAACATATGTATCCAAAAATTGTACCAATATAAATTTCAACTATTCCTGCAAAACATAAGCCCCTACACAAGAAACAAGAAAAAAAAAATAGCTTTCAGAAAATAGTCAAATTTTATAGACATATTGTGTATTGCTACATCCATAATGACCTGCTCTATAAAAATATCACATGATCTACCCCCTCAAGTGAACGGTGTTAAAAAATTAAAACTGTGCCATTTTTTGGTCACTTTTCCACCAAAAAAGTGTAATATTAAATGATCAAAAAAATAACGTACCCAAAAATGGTACCAATAAAAATGACAGCTCTTCCTGCAACAAACGAGCCCCTACACAAGATAATCGGCAGAAAAATAAAAGAAATGTAGTTTTCAGAAAATGAAGACACAAAAACATGATTTTTGTTTTAAAAAATGCTTTATTATGTAAAACTGGAATAAAAAATACACATATTTGGTATTGTCGCATCCGTATCAACCTGCTCTATAAAAACAACACATGATCTATGCTGTCAGATGAACACTGTAAGAAATAAAAATGGTGCCACAACAGCCATTTTGTTGTTACCTTGCCTCACTAAAAGCGTAATATCGAGCGATCAAAAATCATATGTACCCCAAAATAGTCCCAATAAAACTGTCACCTTATCCCATAGCTTCCAAGATGGGGTAACTTTTTGGAGTTTCTACTGTAGGGGTGCATCACGCGGTCTTCAAATGCAGCATGGCAACTTTTAATTATGCCAGTGAAATCAGCCCTCCAAAATCCATATGGCGCTCCTGCCCATACAGCGGTTTATAAGCACATATGGGGTGTTTCGGTAAACTACAGAATCAGGGTAATAAATATTGAGTTTTGTTTGGCTGATGATGACCAAAAATGGAAAATCTGCCCAAAAAATTAAAATGTTAAAATTTCACCTCCCATTTTCCTTTAATTCTTATGAAACACCTAAAGAGTTTGTAAAATCAGTTTTGAATAACTTCAGGGGAGTAGGTTCTAAATTGGAGTCATTTATGGGTGATTTCTACTATGTCCCAAAGTGACTTCATAAGTGAATTAGTACTTTAATAAGTGAAAACTGGCTTGGTCTTGAAGGGGTTAAAAGGGGAAAGCAGTAGAGGAGTGAAGCTGTGCTGATACACGAGGGATAGTAAAGGCAGCAGCATCATGGATACCGATCCAGCATGTAGTACTGGAAGGAACACTTTCTAAGCTTAGTAGTCACATGGGTGGTGTTATCAGTGATTGTCAGTTTATACAGGGAAGACTGTCAATCATTGATAGGATGGCCCATGTGACTATTATGTGAAGAAAAAGCATAGATTTAAATGAATAAACTACAAGTTTTACTGAATAATTTCCCATAAAAGTATCCATCAAACTGTTTAGCTCCAGTCCTTCTACTCTACAACATGCTGCCTGCAGATTTTTACTGCATTCTTATGGTGACATGATCTCTTTGAATTTCATTGCAGCATCTAAGCAGCCTGGAAGCAGGTTTTTCTACTGCCTGTAAACCTTGGAAAATTTACTCTTGGATCAAACTGATGTTATATTTATACAGTTCTCCATTAAAGTCTATAGTTTTCACCAGTACTATTTAAAAAAAAGTACATATTTTTAGATATTGATATTGCATTGTAAATGGACATGACAATATAATGTTATGTACCATCTCATGTATCATTTCAAATGAAAAGCGGAAACAAATTACAAACACGTTGCTAAACTTCCTCTGAGAAAGCGGGATGCTAATGCACAGACCAAACCACAGCCCTACACAACCATCTAAAGCAACTAAAACTAACAACTAATGTGGTAACACATACAACGAATGGTCAGGCAACAAACATGCCTTTGATATTAGTAGGACAAGCAAATAACTCACTTTTTTTTATTACTAGTCAATTAGTAGCTTGTGCTTCTGCAAATTGTACTGAATCCAGGGGCGTATCAATAGGGGGTGCAGTGGTAGCAGTTGCTACCGGGCCCAGGAGCCCAAAGACCCTTGTGCTGCATAAGAAGACACCGGTATTATAGAAAGTACATGCAGGTCAAGTTACACCTCTGACTGGAGGGAAGGGTTAAGGTCAAGAATTTGGTATGGGGAGGGGGGGGGGGGGGGGCCCTTTTAATTTTTGCCCTTGGCCACAAAGCACTGAGGGATGAGGGGCCAAAGCTGAACTCTTGCACCAGGGCCCATGAGCCTTTAGCTACGCCCCTGACTGAATCACAAAGTTCTAACATAATGGAGGCATACATTTCTCTCTCGACTCCACTGGGCGTTTGGAGGAATCCCTGATGCACTGATTCGGCTATTTCTGAAGCTGCAGCATGTTCTCTGCTTGTCGGAGGAGATTCACTTACTCAGAATCTTTCCTGTGAAGCAAAGAAGACACTGCATCTTCAGAAGCAGCCAGATCAATACACCAGGGATCCCTCCACATACCCAAAGGAGCAGAGGGAGAGAGACAAGACTGTGCATATGCATCCACGTTTACTGAGATGGACGCAGAAAAGCTGTTGAAAAGAAACAGCAGGGGGCACTATACTAACATTATTCAGTGAATAAAAGCATTTCTCTTAAAACGGTTTTCCAAGACTTTATCCTCATAATTAGAGAGCAACGAATTTAAAAAAAAATGCGATTCGGGCGGTTTGACGAATTTTTAGAAAAAATTTGGTTCGATCTAAATTTATTTGCAGCAAATCGCGTAAAAAAACTGCTATTTCTTGGCTGCAGAGAGCATTTATAGTGGTGTAGAACACTGTCCCTTGCAGTAACACGCATAGGGAGTCTGCTGTGGTAGTGAAATTATACTGTGAGTCAGTATGACATGCAGATGACAGGCCTCGCTCTTAGAATCACTGCACACTTCACTTATTTAGGCAGTTATGGGCCCAAAACTGACCAAATAACTCAAGTATGAACTCAGCCTTACAGGTCAATGTTAGTGCCAAGAAGAAGATAGATAGATGTCTACAAAACCTGTTCTATTAAACACTTATACAAGTAGACTGAGTGGAGAGGGTGTCAGCAGTAAGTTTGTGTTGACGTCACTGATTATTTTCCTCTTCCTCTGATCCGTCAGAACAATAACCCCCAAAAAACGGATCCTGTCTGTGGAGCAAACGAGGTGCAGAACAGCGTTACACTTCCGTGCCCTGCACATGTGGTATACTGGAGGGACACTCTGAATTGTCCCTGCAGTGGAGGCTGAGGACACGGTGGAGGATGATGAGGCAGAGGCAGACATTGTCGCAGGACCAATGGCTTGACAACGTGGAGGCGGAAGCCTAGTTGCTGGTGTGGCTGTGTAGGAACCACATTCACTCACTGGGCCGTAAAGGACATGTATTGTCCCTGACCGTAGCTACAGTTCCATACGTCGGTGCTGCCGTGCACTTTGGCAGACACAGACAGGCTCAAGGACTGGCCCACCTTCTGTTCTACATGCGTGTGCAGGGCTGGTACTGCCTTTTTGGCAAATAAATGACGGCTTGGGACTCTCCACCTCGGCTCAGTACAAGCCATCAGTTCTCTGAAAGATGTAGAGTCCACCACTTGGAAAGGGAGGGACTGCAGCACCAGCAACTTGGCCAGGAGTATGTTCAGCTTCTGCGCCGTTGGATAAGTGCACGCATACTGTTGTCTCTTGGCAATTGCTTCGTTGATCAATTGCTGACGGAATGAGTGACGAGGACTAGGACGAGGAGCAGGAGCATCAGGACTGGTAGATGATGGGAAGGACAGACAGCTCCCTTCGGCTGAGGTGGTCGAGCCTTGAATGCCTGAAATCGGCTGTGTGCCACTGGGTGATGCAGCGGTTGCTGCGGCAGGTTGGACCACCACATCGGAGCCACGGTTTTCCCATGCCACTTTATGGTGACGCTGCATATGTTGATGCAGGGCCGTGGTGCCAACATTGGCACCCTGTCCACGCTTCACCTTCTGCCCACAGATTTTACATATGGCCATGTTCACCTCCTCCGGCGGCTTAACAAAAAACCGCCACATAGGTGATTTTACCCCTAACACTACGCACTAACTGACTGCTACTGTCGCGGCCTCCGTGAACCCATGCACCGCTACTTACCGGGCAGGTAGGCTTCTGCGAAGCGGGTGGTCTACCCCGGGCACGTTTGGCTACCGACCTCCCACGGCTACCACCCTGCTGACTCCCGGCCACGCTAGCGATATGCTGGCTCCGCCGCTGCCTCACAGGTAAGCTGCCACCCTCTTCTCCCGATGATGAAGCCCCTTTGCTACGTCGCTCCTCCCTCTGACCGTTCTATCCCACCACACTATGCAGGACACGAGCGTCTCTATCTGAACTGTGGGACGCCCCCACCTCCTGGCCCTTTGCGTTCTGCTGGACCGGACTCTCAGCGGATCCCCTGCGTTTGTCCGCCTTGTCTGGCGGTGTCTGCTTGCACCCTTGCTCGCAGACGGGGTGGTCGCCCTCATTCTGATGCTTGGGTCTCCACTGCTTCCTGCCGCCCCCCTCCTTGGATCTTTGGTGCCGGCTGGGACCTGGTTACAGGTTTGAAGTATCGAATATATGTTGCTTCCTGTCCTCCTCTGCCTCCATGTTTGACCCCTCTTCCCCAATGCCCTGTGTAATTGTTTTCTCGATCTCCCCGCTTCGTCTATTCATTTATAGGGAATATTGGAAAGAAGGATAACATTTCTCAACTTTATAAAGTGTTGCTTAAAACAAGATTTAATATCACACGTTCTCCGGGACAAAAGGCTTGGTAAATTGATTGTCCGGGAATTTCCCTCGAAGATTGGAATAATATATTGGCGAATTTAAGTTTTGTTTCTTATAATTTTAATCAGGTTTTGGTTCAATTTAATATTTTGCACAGAATCTACACTCACCTAAAGAATTATTAGGAACACCATACTTATACAGTGTTGGACCCCCTTTTGCCTTCAGAACTGCCTAATTCTACGTGGCATTGATTCAACAAGGTGCTGATAGCATTCTTTAGAAATGTTGGCCCATATTGATAGGATAGCATCTTGCAGTTGATGGAGATTTGAGGGATGCACATCCAGGGCACGAAGCTCCCGTTCCACCACATCCCAAAGATGCTCTATTGGGTTGAGATCTTGTGACTGTGGGGGCCATTTTAGTACAGTGAACTCATTGTCATGTTCAAGAAACCAATTTGAAATGATTCGAGCTTTGTGACAAGGTGCATTATCCTGCTGGAAGTAGCCATCAGAGGATGGGTACATGGTGGTCATGAAGGGATGGACATGGTCAGAAACAATGCTCAGGTAGCCCGTGGCATTTAAACTATGCCCAATTGGCACTAAGGGGCCTAAAGTGTGCCCAGAAAACATCCCCCACACCATTACACCACCACCACCAGCCTGCACAGTGGTAATAAGGCATGATGGATACATGTTTTCATTCTGTTTACGCCAAATTCGGACTCTACCATTTGAATGTCTCAACAGAAATCGAGACTCATCAGACCAGGCAACATTTTTCCAGTCTTCAACAGTTCAATTTTGGTGAGCTCGTGCAAATTGTAGCCTCCTTTTCCTATTTGCAGTGGAGATGAGTGGTACCCGGTGGTGTCTTCTGCTGTTGTAGCCCATCCGCCTCAAGGTTGTGCGTGTTGTGGCTTCACAAATGCTTTGCTGCATACCTCGGTTGTAACGAGTGGTTATTTCAGTCAACGTTGCTCTTCTATCAGCTTGAATCAGTCGGCCCATTCTCCTCTGACCTCTAGCATCAACAAGGCATTTTTGCCCACAGGACTGCCGCATACTGGATGTTTTTCCCTTTTCCCACCATTCTTTGTAAACCCTAGAAATGGTTGTGCGTGAAAATCCCAGTAACTGAGTAGATTGTGAAATACTCAGACCGGCCCGTCTGGCACCAACAACCATGCCACGCTCAAAATTGCGTAAAATCACCTTTCTTTCCCATTCTGACATTCAGTTTGGAGTTCAGGAGATTGTCTTGACCAGGACCACCCCCCTAAATGCATTGAAGCAACTGCCATGTGATTGGTTGACTAGATAATTGCATTAATGAGAAATAGAACAGGTGTTCCTAATAATTCTTTAGGTGAGTGTATATCACACCTTTATGGCTTAATAAATGTGGTTTAAGGGATACTTCTAATTGTCCACAGTGTGATTTATCTGGGGCGGATTACTTGCATATGTTTTGGTCATGTGTAGAGTTGAAACAATATTAGGGGGCAATTTATAATTTTATTATCCGGGAATCGAAAGTTGAGATTCCGTTTACGGTGGAATGTTGTACTGAGTGACCTCACCAAGGTAGAATGTCCAAAATATAAAAGGATTCTTTTGATTAAAATAATGTTGATTGCTAGGGTCTGGTTTTCTTGAAATACTTCATGGGTTAACCTGGTATTACTTCATGGGTTAACCTGGTTAATAAGATTAAGAGATATGAAAACATTCTACATAAGCAGAGAAATTCTGGAGGAAAAATGGACTAAAATTTGGGGAGAATGGAAGTTTTAAGGTTTTCCTGCCTACACTCCCTCATTATCCCCCCTTTTTTGCTTATTGATGGGGGATGACGGGAGACGCATCACAAGGGAGAGGGTTGGTTAGGTATAAACAGGGGGTAGGGTTTATTAGGGGAATAAGAATATAATGTTTTGTTTTTGGTGAATTGTATTGTTTGAATTTCTAATAAAAAAATAAAAAAAGATGAGTAGCATATCACACACCGAGAGTGAAAGGAGCAGGATTCATCAGCAGTGCAGAGTATTTCAGGAGAGGTATGTGCTGATCTTGTTGAAGATTGTGGACTAAGAGTTACAAGGTGGAAAGAGCAGGGTGCCCAACAGCACATTGTATTTTAGGAGAGTGCCAGTTGTGTTGGAAACGACAGACAGGATTACTGGTTCTCAAAAAGCTTAGAATCAACGTTGAAAAATATATGGCATCAGAGGTGTGTGAGGACGCCATCACGATAGGACGGGTACAGCATCCAAAGCAGATTGTATATATGGGCGACATACAGAATATAACCAGGAAACAGACTGAAGAATGGGGTCAATTCGATCTGATAATTGGCGGCAGTCCTTGTAATTAGAGATGTCGCGAACATAAAAATTCTGTTCGCGAACGGCGAACGCAAATTTCTGTAAATGTTCGCGAACGGGCGAACCGCCATAGACTTCAATAGGCAGGCGAATTTTAAAACCCACAGGGACTCTTTCTAGCCACAGTAGTGATGGAAAAATTGTTTCAAGGGGACTAACACCTGGACTGTGGCATGCCGGAGGGGGATCCACGGCAAAACTCCCATGGAAAATTACATAGTTGGCGCAGAGTTGGATTTTAATCCATAAAGGGCATAATTCACCTAACAATCCAATTTTTTTTTTAACAACGTGGTTTAAAACATCCAGTGTGTGTATACGATCAGGTATGATGTTGTATCGATCAGGTAGTGTAAGGGTTACGCCCGCTTCACAGACATTGACAGACCAAACTCCCCTTTTAATGCACCGCAAACAACCGCAAACAGTCCATTTGCCCAACCGGAAACTCACCATTTGTACAAGGTTGGATACCAAGCTAGCCATGTCCCGTTGATGTCATTGAAGGTTTCTTCCTCCACCCAGCACGTACAACACCAAGGGTCCCGGAAAGGTGAATTGAATTGATTTTTCGAACGGGGAGATGGTTAAAAAAACGCTGGCTCCCTCCCCTTTGTTTGAATCCACGGTCACTGCGTTTGTGCCGTGCAATTTACTGTCCCACCCGATATGAGTGCTATTTTCTGTAGTACTATTCTTATCAGTTTAATCCCTGTTACGTCCCCAATCTGGGGTCCATTTATTAAATGGATTTTTCGAACGGGGAGATGGTTAAAAAAAAACTGGCTCCCTCCCCTTTGTTTGAATCCACGCCACGGTCACTGCGTCTGCGCCGTGCAATTTACTGTCACACCCGATATGAGTGGTTTTTTCTGTAGTTCTCTCTTCTCATCAGTTTAATCCCTGTTACGTCCCCAATCTGGGGTCCATTTATTAAATTGATTTTCGAACGGGGAATGGTTAAAAAAAACGCTGGCTCCCTCCCCTGTGTTCGAATTTACGCCACGGTCACTGCGTCTGCGCCGTGCAATTTACTGTCACACCCGATATGAGTGGTATTTTCTGTAGTTCTCTCTTCTCATCAGTTTAATCCCTGTTACCTTCCCCAATCTGGGGTCAATTTATTAAATTGATTTTTCGAACGGGGAGATGGTTAAAAAAAAAGCTGGCTCCCTCCCCTTTGTTTGAATTTACACCACGGTCACTGCGTCTGCGCCGCATTTTATAAGTGGAGACCTAGCCACTAGCCAGTGGCCACAATACAGTCTGTGTGGGCCTGACACACGCACGGGCTTGCAAACTGTGATTATATCACAGAAAAATATTAAATAGAATTTTTATTTATCTGCAAGGTATTTGTGAGTGAGTGACACCCTGTAACGGTATAAGTGGAGGCCTAGCCAGTGGCCACAATACAGTCTGTGTGGGCCTGACACACACGGGCTTGCAAATGTGATTAGATCACAGAAAAATATAAAATATAATTTTTATTTATCTGCGAAGTATTTGTGAGTGAGTGACACCCTGTAACGGTATAAGTGGAGGCCTAGCCACTAGCCAGTGGCCACAATACAGTCTGTGTTGGCCTGACAGGACATTTCTTTTTTCTGCAATAATTTAACTGTAATCTCATACACACCTTCCTCAAAAAAATTTGAGCATGATTGGGCATATTTATTAATACCAGTACACCTCCAAGTGGCAAATATTCAGTTTTTATACAGCATACAGGGGTGCACCTAGCCTTTCTGCTGTCTGAGGCAAAAACTGAACCAGGCTCCCCCGCCCCCTGTCAAATTCTCAACCTAACCCCTTCCCTCCAGCCCTACTGTTAAAGACATACTTGCAAAACATTATACACAGCGCTACAGCCATGAAGATTTATTTCAGCAATCTCTTGTCTCTGCAGACTTTGTCAGACATCTTAGTTTTCTACTTTTACATCATCCTCCCACTTTCTGAACACGCCATCCTGCCACCCCCACTGTGCTCCCCAATATTATAATGCATAAACAGATAATTCCCCTAAAAATACTATTAACACACAGATAGTACCCCTTCAATGATTATTTCCACACAGTGCCCTCAAAAACAACTGTTAGTGCTGTAAACATAGTGCCCCTTCAATACTTCTGCTAAACTGATACTGTGCCAGGGTGCACCTCAGAGTAATAGTGCTCCCAAAAGTCCCACCAATAGTAATATTTCTCTGCCAGAGTGCACTTAGTGTAAACAGTGCCACCAATTGTAAGAACATCCCCCATTGTGCCTCATAGTCTCCCAGTAGTAATACAGCCCCCAGTAGTAATAATTCACCTTTTAATGTGTCTCTTTAAAAAAAAATGCCCCCTAAAATTTCAGCCCTTTTTGTATTAGTCAAAAGTAAAATATATTTGCAGTTCAGCGGTGCAGTTATATGTTCTAAAGCCTTTTGTGGCGTGTATTAGTGCAAAAAGAAAAAATATATTTGCCGTTCAGCAGTGCAGTTAAATGTTCTAAAGCCCTTTTTCGTGTATTAGTGTGGGGGGGGGGGGCGGCTTATTAGCCGTTGTGTGGTGAAGTGAGAAAATTACAGACTTTTTTGGGGTGTTTTAATTTCCTTTTTATTTATTTATTTGATCTAACAGTATATCAGACAGAGAAGTGCCAGGCCCTGCACAGGGTAGTGGCAGAGGCCTAAATGTTTCTGGCGCAGGCAGAGGTCGCAGCAGAGTAAGGGACCGTGGCAGCAGAGAGGCTTGAGCTTCAAGCGTCAGCTAGCGGTCGTGTCTTGACCAGCAACCCTGCGGTTCTTGAATGGTTGACTCGATCTTCGACTTCATCGCAAGTGACATCAGACACCCCCAGCCAAGAGTCGGTGGGTTCGTCAGACACAACCTTCAGTTGACATGGCCCAGGAGCAGGCCCTGTGCCCTCACCTGTCCTCAACCTGCCTCTGTCCTTTTCTGTTCCCTCAGCCAGATAAGTATTGTATGCTGTGGGCTCAGCTCCACTATACAATGAGGAATAGCTACTAGAAGACAGTCAGCAGCTACTGGCAAGCCAAGATGTGGAGGAGACATCAGCCGCTTCCTCCACGAGGCGGGCAAGTAGTGATGAGGAAAGTGGCGTGGGAGCTGGTGTTGCGAGCGGTCAGGCTCCTGACCCAGAGACGGTTGAGGAGGACATCAGTGACATGCAGACAGTACTCGATGATGATGTAGCTGATCACACTTGGGAGCTGGGTGATGGAGGGGCTTTTTTTTTATTTTTATATATATATATATAATAATGTATTATTATAAAATCCGGTGTCTCCATGATAAATCTGTAGCGTGGGTGCCCCGTGTGGCTTCTACACGCTTTCAAAATAATCTTTCAGCGGGGCGAATAGATGCCGGATGACCGGGAAGCTCTATGACCTTCCTAAGAGCTTCTGTAGGGAGCAGCGGTTCATTTCTGAGACATCTGTATAGTGCGGGGGAATCCGATGACCCTCTCCATCTCCGTGCAACACAGGATGTCCTCCTTCCCATCCATGATGACTGGAAACTCATGATGTTTTCCCTGACAAAGAGACCAGGGGCTGGTAGTTATGGTTTGAATCTTGATGAACTTTGCAACTCTTCCGGGCTCCAAACAATCTTTGTCTTCTCATTGTCTGTAGCTACTAGAGGCCTGTTCATGCCAGGCAGGTTCCTCCAGAAGTATCTGGCTCGATGAGCAGCCGATACCCCACTTGCATCAATATTGAAAGGATTCGTCTCCAGGTGAAGAGAAATAGTTTTTTGGAATGCTTTCTCCATCGCAACCACGTTCTCGAATAACCAGAAAGACTGGCCGATTCTCTCCTGTCTTAGGCAACACTTTATTGAGTAATCGTGGAAAGTAATTACAAGTAGTGATGGCCCGAATAGTTCGCCGGCGAATAGTTCCCGGCGAACATAGCTTGTTCGCGTTTGCCGCGGCGGGCGAACATATGCGATGTTCGGTCCGCCCCCTATACATCATCATTGAGTAAACTTTGACCCTGTACCTCACAGTCAGCAGACACATTCCAGCCAATCAGCAGCAGAACCTCCCACCTCCTGGACAGCATCCATTTTAGATTCATTCGGAATCTGCATTCTCAGTGAGAGGAGGGACAGTGCTGCTGCTGCTGCTGCTGATTCAAAAGGGAAAGCGTTAGCTAGGGCAGTGTTCTGTGTCCACAGACTCATCTGCTGTAAGGACAGCGTCCTGACAGCATCCCAAAAAGCCCTTTTCAGGGCTGGTACATCAGTCTGCTTTTTTTTTTTTTTTATATATATAGCTGTTTTACAGACTAGGGCAGTGCTAAAGCCTGCCCATCAGTGCTGGTGACGTCACCGGGCTCACTCCTGGGCTGAAGCCTCCGTCTGGCAGCCCTATGGAGAGCCTGGTACATCACCGGAACTCCAGAAAATGCCTTTGCCCTGCGCGATTTAGCGTAGGGCAAAGGAGAGCTTCGGAGCATAAACTGCTCCGATGCTCAAGTCAGAGGGGCTGCCTGGGTGAAAATGGGCATGTGTCCGGGTTCAGCTGTGAACCTGGACAACCCCTTTAAAATCATAGGTTTAATACATATTCACAAAAGTCCAAAGTATAAAAGCATGTAACAAATGCCCGACCTAGTTCTAAAAGAGGGAAATGCATATATATGTAAAAAATAATAATTAGGCTTATTCCATCTAGTGACTCCCTGCTGAATAGGATCTAACACCGCATGGTGTGAATACCTATGAGCAAGTGAACATCTATTCTGAGCTGGGAGTACCGTAACTTCCCACTGCTGGTGTGGCAAGCAGTGATTACGAGACGTCTGTGCCGAGTGTGTATGTGGAATCAGTGGAAGGAGATACAGAACTGAATAGGAGATCTTCTTACCCTTGATCTCTTCTGAGGTGGTGGTGGTGGTGGTGAGTCCCTGAGACCTCTGTGTTACTATTGGAAGAGACATTTACAGCCAGAGATACTTTTGCTGTTTTGACACAGTGTGAACAGGAGCATTGGACCTGCTCCTAATCTCTTAGTGCTCAGTTTCTTTCATAGCGGATCGCTGCTCAACTAATTATACATATTTATTTGTTTTCCATGCTTCTTGATTTGCTCAGGTTTTGTGTGAAAGCGGGGACTCTCCTGCATTTACCATAGTTATTAAGATATGTCTTGCCTAATTTTCTTTTTTTTTCAGGATGGACTTTTGAGGATGCTAACTTTTTGGTTACGTATATGCTAAGATAGGCCTTATGAGGATTTATGCTTCTCCAGGTTTTTCTTTCAACAATATATAGTTTCTACTTACCCCCCAGTGACCCCTTCACCTGCACGATATGATTGTGATGGTTTGGGGGTTTCTTTCTGAATTCACTAATTTATTTTTAGTTTTGGGATCTTATATCCCTCCTATGTTGTGCAGCACTCTGTTCTATATCTGAGGTCAAAAGGGGTCAGTTTGTTAGTGAAGTCACAGGGGCTGCTCATATATTCTCTTTATGTGTTCCCTTTCCACCATATGACAATGGCTGATCTAACAGTAGATTCATTCAATGTTAAAGGGTTAAATGTGCCTCAGAAATGCTCCCAAATAATGTCACTCTTGAAAAGGGAGAAACCCCATTTTTTTGTTTCAGGAGACGCACTTCAAGGCTCACCGCATCCCAGCCCTCTCTCACCTTTATTTCTATAAATGGTTTCATAGTTGCAATGGCCCACATGCCTCCAGAGGGGTTAGTGTTGCTGTTAGGGAAGGACTTCTCTTCTCTTTGAGGTCAGTTCAGATGGATGACAAGTGTAGATTTCCTTTCCTTAAAGGGACTGTGGGAACCACATTGGTTTCCATTGCTAATCTATATACGCTTAGTACCAGACAAGTACCATGGCTGATATCCACACTCCGAAAATTTCAGGCATTCGGGGAAGGCACTCTTATAGTGAGGGGAGACTTTAATGTCACTTTAAAGCCTCTTCAGGACTCCTCCACGTCTTGCTCGGCTGTCTCATTCCTTCATCTCAGGCGGCTTTGTTGTAAAAAATGCAGTTATTAGATGTTTGGAGGGCGTTACATCCGAGCGAGAGAGACTATACATTTTATTCGCAGGTTCACAATACTCTCCAGCACGTTGTCTTGTCGCAAGCTCCATTGTCTTCATTGGTTGGGGCTGATATTGGTCACATAACCGTTTCAGATCATGCTCCGATATGGATGCGGCTTTCTCTTTCGGGTGCAGAGAGAAGAGGGTAATTTTCGAGGTTGAATGAAACCTTCTTATGCAAAGGAGAAGTTTTGAAAAATCTCCATTCAAAACTTACTTTTTACTTCCAAACCAATCATACGGTAGAGGTCTCCTTCTCTTTGATTTGGAGGCTCACAAAGCGTTTATCCAGGGTGAGTTTATAGCCTTTGGCTCTAGACTTAAATGGCTCTGAAATAAACAGCTGTACTCCCTGTTGACACAGATTGCTGCCTTGGAAAGGCTGGTGAAGAGGACTTCTGCTATATGTCATCAAACTGACCTGATGGAACTCCGTTCAAATTAGAAAATCTTAATGTGTGCACTGCTATGTGCACTTTAATAAAAAAAAAAATCAAAACTTACTACCTTTATAGATAAACAATGCTCGGACTCTGACGTGCCCCCTACAACAAAACAGATAGCTGAACCGTCTACAGCTCCCTCTACAATCTTAATTTGCATGAGTCATTTCAAGATAAGCAAGATAGGCTCAACATTCAAAATTTCCGGCATACTTTATCCCTTCCCATACTTTCCCCAGACAACCTTTCTTCTCTGACAGCACCAGTGACACTATTAGAGATTAGAAAAGCCCTACAATCCACCCCGTCGGGGAAAAGCCCGGTCTGGGTGGACTCCCAGTTGTTTATTATAAAAAGTTCCTATCAGTGCTATCCCTTTATTTTCAACATTAATGCAACTCCTTACAACAAGATGCCACTTTGCCCCTACAGACCTTGGAGGCGCATATTACGGTGCTGGCCAAGGAGGGCAAGGACTATACCTTATGTTGCAGTTATTGCCCTATTTCGCTCTTAAACTGCGATGTGAAGCTCTGGGCCAAAATTTTGGCAAATTGGGTTCAGCTTCTCTTCCCCTCATTGGTCAATATTGAGCAGGCTGGCTTTGTGCCCTCTGTAGAAGGCAATATTACATGCTATACTTTATGCTAAATGCCATTTGTCCTCTTTGTCCTTCTCAGCACTGATGTTGAGAAGGCCTTTGACAGGATTCATTGGTTATACATGAAAGAGGTACTGCATAAATTTCAATTTCTCTTAATTTATAGACTCAATAAAAAAAAAAAGATATTCCCACCCTCATGTAGGTTATACTTACCCTGCTTCGCGGCACCCGCATCGCTTCTGATGACGGCACGGCTGCCGCTACATCTACCCATCTCGAAAACTTTCCAACTTTAAGATTAACTATACCAAGTCCAAGGTCCTCAATATTACAATACCATCTAGTGAAGCTACTGCTGTATAGGCTTCAGCCCCCTTTGTTTGGCCTACACACATAACATATTTAGGGTTAAGATATATGGTGACCTCTACCAGTCTTTTCTTGCTGCAGTCTCTAGACAAGTTACTAATATGAAGATCCCATATGTATCCTGGATGGGTAGGAAGACCATACTTATATCCTTTATTATGCCAAAATTTCTTTATTTAATAAAGCCCCTATTTATTTCCCAATTCCTTTTTCACTTTTGTCAAAATTTATGTTTTCTTATTTTTCCTGATGAACCTCAAGGGGTCTGGTGGCATGGGCCTCTCTGACTTACAGAGGTATTATGTAGCTATTTAGAGGTGTAGATGGCTGGATATCACTATAATGACTGTCAGCTTACCATCGGTTGAGTTAGAACAACTTCTTCTTGACTCCTCACTTCACCATATGCAATGGGTAGGTATGCCTCCACAATCTCATAGAACTATCTCTAACCCCTGCAGTAGGGGATTATTTTATTTTTGGAATAGACAACCTGAATCCCCTGTTTTTGCTCCCTTCCCCTCTCCTTTGATTCCAGCTAGATATCTCTTTCAGTTGGTTGTATATTTACTCCTTGCGGACTCTGTGGAGTTTTGGAGCTGATTAGATGTTTCTATATTATCTCTTTTGGATAGTTGTCAGATGCCTACCAATCGGGATCTGGCTGGCCTCCTAGGTGTCTCGGATCTCCCTATCTTACATTATTACTAATTTACATCGGTTTGTCAACAATAGCTGAGGCTTCACTCTCCTACCCGGTCCCTCACCTGGTTTGAGAAGGTTATGTTAGCCTTTTCATAAAGAGTTCTCCAAAATATCTAAGGCCTTGGCCTTCTTTATTGGTCATTAAGGTTTACCTTTTTGCATCAATGTGGGAGAGGAAATTAGGTAAAGTCTTTTCAGCTTCACAGTTCAGACAGATCCTGTCCAGATCTCATGGATTCTCCAGGTTTGTTTGCATGCAGGAGAATTCATACAAAACCCTAACTTGCTGGTACAAGACCTCTGCTCTACTTTTCTGCCAAAGATTGAGTGTCACAAATCTATGTTGGAAATGCTGGCAAGAGCGGGGGACAATTTCACATATATAGTGAGAGTGTGGTGGGATTAAGAGCTTCTGGGGGAGGGTGGAGGACACCATACGCCAAGTGTGTGGGTCAACAATTTGTTTATCAAAATAAACGATTTTGTATGGTTGGACGATTCTTTTATGGTTGGACTTGTTTCCCACATAAGCACTCATTACCAACACATCTTCTAACTGTAGCAAAGTTGTTGATTCCAGCCAAATACAGACCCGTCAACTAAACAATGGATAGACAGTGTAGATCAGATCTATAGATTAGAAGGCTCCCATGACTGTTTTGAATGAGAACATTTTCATTCAAAGGATCCATGCTTTCTTAACTGCCTCTGTCTGATGGTCTTTAATCTATTTTTTAATGCTGTGTGTGGCCTGTCCACCACCTCTCTCCACCCTCAGGTGTGTCTCTCTTTGGAAACTCCATGTTTATGGATTTTATTTTTGATATTTCTACCTTATTTTTGGCCATGTATTGTCATTTTATGATACTTTGAAAGCCATCAGCTTGGAGTTCAGCTAGTAGCTTCCCGAACAAGTCTTTGAGATCAGAAATCATCAACAGGACATCGTCCGCAAATGCCGCTGTCCTCATTTCGCTGTTACCTATCCTCACCCCACAAAAACTATGCGTGGCATGAAGACGGAACAAGAGCGGGGCCAAGGAAAGATTGAATAATATCGGGGACAGGTGGCATCCCTGCCTCGTGCCTCTAAAGAGATCTAGAACCTGTGAGTTCTTCCCATTAATGGTTAACATAGTTGTTACATCAGTATACATATTCATTATAAACTGTCTAAACCCCATTCCAAAACCACGGGCAGCTAGGGTTGTGTGTAGAAAAGGCCAGGACACCTTGTCGAATGCCTTTTTGGCCTCTAGACTAAGAAGAAGTATCTGGGGCTGTGTGGGATCTTGGGCTACGACCGTAGCGTCCACCACACGACGTACATTGTTAACCGCGTGCCTCCCTTGTGTAAAACCCATTTAAGTGGGTGTGGATCAGGGTTGGGAGAAATGATTGCATTCTATTAGCAATAAATTTGGCTAGGAATTTATAATCCTGATTCATTAAGGTAATTGGCCTGTAGGATTGCTGTAGGTCATGGTTTTTGTTTGGTTTGGGGAGCACAATCACCCTTGACTCCGTGAACCGGTCTACTTCCATGCCTTCCCTATATATCTGAGTGTACAGAGTTGTCAACATAGGGATGATCTCTGGTGATAGCATTTTGTAATATTCTGCCGGTAGGCCATCAGGACCTGGCGTTTTACGGTTGTGTGATTCAGAAATAGCTTGTTTCACCTCCTCCTCTGTAACATCTGCATCTAAGTACGCTCTTTATTCCTCAGTTAGGGAGGGCATGTGTAAAGAATCTAGGAAAGACCGCATCTCCTCCTGATTTGTAGGAGAGTGTCACGACGGGGAGTGGGGGAATCCCCCCCATTGCGCAATGTCCTTTGCTACCGGGCTGCAATGCAGGGAAAAGGGAGCTGGTCACCTCCTAAAACTTCCCTCAACAGGCCCTAGTCTCCTATCTGTATGAGCCCCCTTCAAAGGTAATGGGACTCATACCCACGTGCCTAGAAGTCTAAGTATCCCTGCATTGCCCTACAGCTGGTGACAGGGCAGAGAACACCTGTTCATCCAGGACACGGATGACAGGCGTCTCCAAAGGCCCAGTAGCTGGCAGGGTGCAAGACTATAAACAGTACGGGAGGTAAATAGCACAGCAACACCACAAACGCTATCAACTCTTACCTGCCACAGCCGAGATGGAAGGACGGCACCAAAGACAACCCGGACCTCCCTGTGGCTACAAGAAGCATGGAGGTTCCAGGCTGGGAAGCACACAGTCTTGCATATTGCTTAAACCCCTCCAGTGCAACATACACACACCAAAAGTGACACGTCAAGCAGCCATGCTGGTAACAACACCACAAATACCAGACATGGCACATCACACTAGACGTACAACAAAACCAAAGAGGAAGGGTACAGGAAACAGACACAAATAATAACAATGACAACTAAGCGTGGCTCACACAGCATGACACATTCAGCCAGGGAGCAGAGCTCCAACACAGACTGACAACAAGCAAACTGAAGCTCCACCACACCAACATATAAGGAGGCCTGAGGTCACACCCACCACCCCTAACACACACAACTTAACCCCGTGCACACCAAACGGAGAAAGTGCACACATACAATCACACGTTGCCAGAGGCAACCGCATGCATTGACAGCGAGCCGCCTAGCAACAAGCTCAGGCTGTTACACTGCCAACAACACCATGTTGCCAGCGGCAACCGCACGTGAGGCTACCAACTAACAGCCCTCACCTGCGGTAAACAACCAAACCTGGCCACTGGCAACTGCATGCGGCTCTAAGAGTCACGACCATGACCATAGTCGTGACAGAGAGGCCCTGTAAAGGTCCTCATAGTATTTAAAGAAGACTTCAGTTATTTTATCAGTCGTAGAGTATAGTCGGCCTGTGTCCGGGCATTTAATACGGGTTATTAGTTTGATGCTTCTATAAGGTTTGGTAAGAGAGGTAAGTAGCGTTCCTGCCTTATTTCCCCAGCAGAAGTACTTGTTTTGAGTACAGTGGATAAACCAGCGTGCCTGTCCTTCAACAAATGTGTCTAAGAGTGATTTTGCGTCTAAGAATGCTTGTCTTGTTTGAGGAGTGGGAGCTTTAGAGTGGGCCCGTTGAGTGGAAGATCAGAGTGTAGTGAGTCGAATCGCTCCCTAGCCTGTTCTTTTTATGTGTGACATAGGCTATTATGTGACAGCGCATGACCTCCTTGGTGGTTGCCCATAGAAGTGGGGTATCATTTAGATGAATGTCATTATCATCCATATAGTTAGTCCAGTGGACCCTAAGATTTGTCCCAAAGTCCTCTGACTCCGAGAGATATGTGGGAAACTTCCACAGGCGGGACCTTTCTTGTGGTTGTAGTGCCTGAATTGTAACTGTGACCGGAGCGTGATCCGAGATCGCTATGGGTGTATGGTGACAGTCGCTAGGTCATCTAATAAGGTGGTAGAAGTCAGGATTAAATCAATGCGCGAAAATGAATCATGGGTTTTAGAGTAACAACTATATTCTCGGGTATCATTATGTATTGTTCTTCACGTATCGCATAAGTGTAGTCTATCCATTAATTGTAATACCGTGCGAGAAGTCGGGGATCCCTGTGTTCTAATATGGGATCTGTCTAACTGTGGGTCTAGTGTAATGTTAAAGTCCCCCGCTAATATGGTTTTGCATGTCGCACGGTTGGTAAGGATTTCTGATATTTTGGTGAAATGAGTCTGAGGAGTTAGGGGCATATATGTTTAGTAAGAATTATGGCACATGTTCTACCAGAACATCTAAAAGGAGGTAGTGTCTTGCTGGATCAACCAATGAGTTCTGTATCTCATATTGCAGACCTTGTTTAAATAGTATCACAACTCCCCTGGATTCAGAGGTGTGAGACGCCGTTAGGCCTTAAGTGTAGACCGGGAGGACGCTTTCCAATGTGTTTCCTGGAGAAACACGATATCTGGCGCTTGAGGTGTGTTACCACCTTCCTCTTCTTTGTCGGAATGTTTAACCCTGCTACTTTCCAAGTGAGTAGTTTCAAGTGTGGTGAGGTGTAGGTGGGAATAAGATTGTCAAGTGTAGTACTCATCTGGCCAAGGGGGTACACGATAGTCCTCAGATAGGTCAATCACATACAGGGAGTGCAGAATTATTAGGCAAGTTGTATTTTTGAGGATTAATTTTATTATTGAACAACAACCATGTTCTCAATGAACCCAAAAAACTCATTAATATCAAAGCTGAATATTTTTGGAAGTAGTTTTTAGTTTGTTTTTAGTTTTAGCTATTTTAGGGGGATATCTGTGTGTGCAGGTGACTATTACTGTGCATAAATATTAGGCAACTTAACAAAAAACTAATATATACCCATTTTAATTATTTATTTTTACCAGTGAAACCAATATAACATCTCAACATTCACAAATATACATTTCTGACATTCAAAAACAAAACAAAAACAAATCAGTGACCAATATAGCCACCTTTCTTTGCAAGGACACTCAAAAGCCTGCCATCCATGGATTCTGTCAGTGTTTTGATCTGTTCACCATCAACATTGCGTGCAGCAGCAACCACAGCCTCCCAGACACTGTTCAGAGAGGTGTACTGTTTTCCCTCCTTGTAAATCTCACATTTGATGATGGACCACAGGTTCTCAATGGGGTTCAGATCAGGTGAACAAGGAGGCCATGTCATTAGATTTTCTTCTTTTATACCCTTTCTTGCCAGCCACGCTGTGGAGTACTTGGACGCGTGTGATGGAGCATTGTCCTGCATGAAAATCATGTTTTTCTTGAAGGATGCAGACTTCTTCCTGTACCACTGCTTGAAGAAGGTGTCTTCCAGAAACTGGCAGTAGGACTGGGAGTTGAGCTTGACTCCATCCTCAACCCGAAAAGGCCCCACAAGCTCATCTTTGATGATACCAGCCCAAACCAGTACTCCACCTCCACCTTGCTGGCGTCTGAGTCGGACTGGAGCTCTCTGCCCTTTACCAATCCAGCCACGGGCCCATCCATCTGGCCCATCAAGACTCACTCTCATTTCATCAGTCCATAAAACCTTTGAAAAATCAGTCTTGAGATATTTCTTGGCCCAGTCTTGACGTTTCAGCTTGTGTGTCTTGTTCAGTGGTGGTCGTCTTTCAGCCTTTCTTACCTTGGCCATGTCTCTGAGTATTGCACACCTTGTGCTTTTGGGCACTCCAGTGATGTTGCAGCTCTGAAATATGGCCAAACTTGTGGCAAGCGGCATCTTGGCAGCTGCACGCTTGACTTTTCTCAGTTCATGGGCAGTTATTTTGCACCTTGGTTTTTCCACACGCTTCTTGCGACCCTGTTGACTATTTTGAATGAAACGCTTGATTGTTCGATGATCACGCTTCAGAAGCTTTGCAATTTTAAGAGTGCTGCATCCCTCTGCAAGATATCTCACTATTTTTGACTTTTCTGAGCCTGTCAAGTCCTTCTTTTGACCCATTTTGCCAAAGGAAAGGAAGTTGCCTAATAATTATGCACACCTAATATAGGGTGTTGATGTCATTAGACCACACCCCTTCTCATTACAGAGATGCACATCACCTAATATGCTTAATTGGTAGTAGGCTTTCGAGCCTATACAGCTTGGAGTAAGACAACATGCATAAAGAGGATGATGTGGTCAAAATACTAATTTGCCTAATAATTCTGCACGCAGTGTATAAGTCTTCTCCCACACGCCCCAGCAAGCGAGCAAGAGTGGTCCCACACAGCCGATGAGGGAGTCCCAGATCCAGAGCATCACAGTTATCAACCTGAAAACATAGAACATAACTTGTAGCAAACAAAGTTTAACATCTGTAGATGTCAAATGACGTCTCCACATTAAAACCTTCAGGAACAATTCAAGAATTGGGGAGCAAGAAAATTGCTTGAGGTTGGAGTTTTGCTCCCTCGGGTTCTAGCTCATGTTCATCCTGCGTCCTGCTGGCCAAAGAATCTTCTGGCATCCACTGGGTCATCAAAAAGGTGATTGCGACCTTAATGTTGCACCCGTAGCCTGGCTGGCTGGGTACAGGAGCTGGTAACATATGTTGCTATCATGTAAGAAGCTGCAGATTGTGACAAATGATTTACGTTTCTGTGCCATCATTGCAGAAAAGTCCTGAAAAAGGAGTATTTTCTGGCCATCTACCACCAGTTGGTTGCGATACGCCTGTAGTATTTTTTCCTTTGTGGCCCAGTGAACGTATTTGGCAATAGCTGGCCAGGGGCGGCCCCCCCTTGATCTCTAGGGAGACCTATTCGGTGTGCCCTGTCTACTATCATGGGATCCGCAGGCAATTCAAGATTTAGGGCCTGTGGGATTTTGATCGCCAGGAAGGCTATTAGGGCCTCTCCAGTTACTTATTCCGTTATCCGTACAAATCAGAGGTTGTTTCTCCTATCTCTGTTTTCCAGATCTTCCAATTTTTCTCTGAGCAGCGTCTCTGTGGTTTCTCGTTGTCGCAGTTAAGCCAGTATACCATCTTCATACTTGCTTCCCCCGTGGCCATTCTGTTTTCTAATTCAGTGATTTTTTGCGCGTTAGCGGTGATCTGAGCCATCGCGTTGATGGAGGCGTGTAGGACATCAAACCTCTTGCCAAAGAGTGGTAGCAGCAAGCGGGTAACCTCTTGTGCCACCGCCGTGACTTGTGTATTATCTGGAGGCGACCGAGGCGGTGGGCCATGTGGAGGCGAGAGATTTGTAGGTGTAATATTGTCTGGTAAAAGCTCTTGTGAGGAAA
This sequence comes from Bufo bufo, assembly GCF_905171765.1. Lineage (NCBI taxonomy): Eukaryota > Metazoa > Chordata > Amphibia > Anura > Bufonidae > Bufo > Bufo bufo. The sequence continues at coordinate 219,500,429 of NC_053391.1, forward strand.
GCGGTGAGTCTGGAACTGGCAAATCCGCCTGGGTCACTAAAGGTGCAGGTTTTTTCAATTTTTTTGTTTTTGTTTTGGGCTTTAGATGTTTGGGGTTTTGGTGCTGTTTGAGCTGATAGCGTTTAGCGCTGTTGTCTTTGCGGTTGGGGTCCCATAAGCAATTTGTCCATTCCTATGCCAAGGTCAGAGAGGTTTGAAGCGATTTGGGCAGTTTGTGCGAGGGGGGCCAAAAGAGAGCCAGCCGGTTACATAGGGAAGCCAAACCTCACCCCGTCTAGGGTAACTGCAGCATGTGTCCGCAGGGCAAATTCAGCAAGAGAAAATTAATATTAATAAAGTCCTGCACAGTGGGATAGTCGCCTCAAAGTGGCGTCTCTACAAAATGGTTGCCATCTCTTCCCCACTGTGTTAGTGTTGTGGGAGGCTGTAATCTTTATGAATACTGCGTGTGTTTACAAGGCAAACAATTGTGGAGCGGCCTGATATCGCTCCTATTCCCGTTGCAGAAACGGGTATGCGGTCTTCCTGCTGACTCCTGGGTTTAGGTTAGCGCTCTATATGGGGTTTAAAATGCGGCCATCCTTGATGTCCCGAACCCGGGAGCCCCTAAGGGTCTCATTTACGTCAAAGAGAGACCAGAAAAGTTTAGACTGGCCCAGCTAGTATGACGGTCTAGGAAATTTGAAGCACTGGTCCTTTAAATAGCTGGGTTTATAGCGAAAATCACTGGTAAGTGGGGGTAATGTGTCTTCAGAAGTTGGGAGTGTGGGGGCACAGTAGTCTTTGTAACTGCAGTGGGGGGTTTTCCTGGGCCCGGTTAGCTGTTAGTTGTGACCCGTTAGCTGGGGTCTAATGTCCGCACTGCTGGGGTATGAGGGCCTATAGTGGGCACAAGCTGTGGGTCCTGAGAGGGGACCAGAGGTAGGGGCGCACTTGCCTCCGGGGTGATCTGCTCAGGGACTACCACGCTAGGCTCCCCCGATGTTCCCTGCTCAGCCCGCTGGTCCATGGTTCCTATGTGTCTTTCTAAGGTGCAGTGTGCGTCCCTTAAGTCTGTGCTGGCTGCACGTGGCTGGGTAAGGTGAAGACCCGCTGATTATTCGGTACCCTCTGTGGGGTAGATGGTTCCTTGAGAGAGATCTCCTGGTAGGTCTGGCGATGCCTGCAGGAGGGTTTGTGCAGATTGAGCGGCACCAAGCCAGGGATTGTCCCTTGTGAAGAGTGGGTGCCGTCTTATGCCCGGCCGCGGCGAGCGTGCGTCCCGGAAATTGAGGCCAGGGACTATCAGGCGTCAGAGAGGTCTCTCCGTGCAGTGAATAGGGTGCAGGACTTGATGGTGGGCCCCCAGTGTGGATAACTTGCTTATAGCAGGGCCGATGGCTTCCGATACCATCCGCCACCAGGGAGCTTACAGGAAGCCGTCCTCTCCGCTCGGCTGCAGGCCAGGCCCCCCCCAGAAAATCCCTTTTTATCTGAAATAAACTGATTTCAGAGTGCCCCATTGCAGAAACCCCAGTAATGTGCTGTAATCTGTTGAGGAGCCTGGAAGCAGGTGTTCAATTCCTCTACAACGCCATCACAGGAGAAACAAAGCATTACACATCTTACTTTGCATATTTGTTATTACAGTTATAAGCACCACTCAAAACTTAATTAGAAAGTTATTTTATCATTAGACACCAGCTCAGGTTGTCAAAGTCAATCTGGGTATTTGCTACGGAATGACTCTCTCTATTCTGTGTAAACCAGAGTAGCTACCCACTATACAGCAGGAGTCATGGGAGGCATATGTCAACGACATACCACCTGCACTGGCAAATTTCTGCCATGAGCTATTCTTTATTTTTTACTGCCAAGAGGGAGGAGATGACGGGAGAAACTTTTTGTTATGGTGAATGAAATCCAATTTTTTTTTTATCACTTTCTAGGCCTAGCCCCAAAAGAGAGTTAAGTCTCCTGACAATTATAGCATAGAAGTCTTGAGGATGAAGAGCATAATGGATTAGATAGCCTCTCTCCTTGCTGTAAAACAAGGACAGTATTAATAAGGATTTTCGTTGATCTACTCTCTATGCAGCAAGCTGTGTAAACAGATAGGCTGGTTCACACCAATCATCTAGAGCAGGGATGCTCAACCTGCAGCCCTCCAGCTGTTGTAAAACTACAACTCCTGCATAACTTTTTTCATAGTTTTGCAACAGCTGGAGGGCCGCAGGTTAGGAATGCCTGATCTAGAGTGAGTATTATTTTAGTCAACCATTGTGACAGTTATTGAGAACCACGTTTTTTAAGTATGCTATTTCATTTTGAAATTTTCAATTACGCTAATTGTACAGTATATATTAGAATATAGTAAAAATTAAGTCTGTTGTACCAGTACATTTTACAGTCTAGGGACCCATCTATATCACTTTGTTAGGAGATACTGAATTATTTTGTGGCAAAGCATCTCCAAAATGGCAGGACCTGTGGGGTGTTCACGGTGTGCAGTGATTAGTAGATGCCAAAAGTGTTTCAAGGAAAGACAACCAGAGAACGAGAGAAAGGGTCATGGTCATTCAAGGCTCATTGATGCGCATGGGGAGCAAAAGCTAGCCCATCTGGTCTGATCCCACAGAAGAGCTGTTGTAGCAGAAATTGCTGAGAATGTTAATGTTGGCTATGGCAGAAAGGTGCCATAACACAGTGCAGCATGGGCACATGGGGCTGCATAGCCATAGACTGGTCATGATGACACCTGTTCACATATAATGCGTATGTAGCAATCAAAACTGGACCATGAAGCAATAGTACCTGGTGTCCCTGTCTAATGAATTAGGCTTTTTTTTTTTTTTTACATCATGTGGTTGGTTGGGTGTTTGTGCGTTGCTTAGGCTACTTTCACACTTGCGGCAGTGTGATCCGGCAGGCAGTTCCGTTGTCGGAACTGCCGCCGGATCCGCCGATCTGCATGCGATTGAAAGCATTTGTGAGACGCATACGGATGCAGATCCGTCTCACAAATGCATTGCAAGAACGGATCCGTCTCTCCGCTTGTCATGCGGACAGACGGATCCGTCTTGTATCTTTTTTCACATTTTCACCGGTCTGCGCATGCGGACAGACGGATCCGTCACGCGGACAGAGGGATCCGTCTTGTATCTTTTTTCACATTTTTACAGGTCACATTAACATAATTTTGTGCTATTTTTGTGACTGTACTTGTTGCTGACCCAGGCTAACATTTGGATGCTTCCTTTGTCTTACCTTTTGGTTCTTCTCTAGTATAGACTTTGACCTACTCCTGACCTTGCTTTCTCTTGATGTCCCATTTACATATTTGACTACCTGCTGATGATCCCTGGCTAGCCCCTTATTATATTTTCTGTACACTTTATCACCACTGTCAATCAGAGACTACTCTGATCACTAAGACCTGGGGATTCCCTACAGCGAAGTCCAGATCCCTGTATTGGGCTTAAAGGGTGAATACTAGGGAATACCTATGACTTTGCACCTCGGTTAAACTGCCAATCATTTTAAGGCTTACATACCGTATTTTTTGCCCCATAAGACGTCTTATGGGGCGAATACTAGTGAAGTGCTTCCATTTTGGAAGTGCTTCATTAGTACCAGGAAGCGGTGAAGGATCTGTACTCACCGCTTCCTGGTCCTCTGCTCGGCTGTCTGCTGTAAAGGGCTGCGCACCATGTGAGTTCACTGTGTGCAGCCTTCACAGCTGACAGCCGAGAAGCAGGAAGAAGAGAGAGAGCACTGGTGGTGAGAAATGGCGGTGTCCAGGAGCAGGAAAGGTAAGTTATTTTTTTATTTTTTTTTTTGCGCTGATGGCTGACATGGGGGGGGGGGCATGATGGCTGACATGGGGGGCATGATGGCTGACATGGGGGGCATGATGGCTGACATGGGGGGCATGATGGCTGACATAAGGGCATAATGGCTGACATGGGGGGCATGATGGCTGACATGAGGGGCATGATGGCTGACATGAGGGGCATGATGGCTGACATGGGGGGCATGATGGCTGACATGGGGGCATGATGGCTGACTATGGGGGGCATGATGGCTGACTATGGGGGGCATGATGGGTGACATGGGGGCATGATGGGTGACATGAAGGGGCATTATGGCTGACCTGGGGGCATGATGGCTGACATGAGGGCATGATGGCTGACATGGGGGGCTTATGGCTGACATGGGGGGCTGATCTGAGGCATTGGGGGGCTGATATGAGGTCTGATTAACATTGGGGGTCTGATTGGGGCTGTGAGCTGAGGTCTGATTAACATTGGGAGTCTGATTGCTGGTCTGACCTGAGGTGTAATGGAAAATATTATTTTCTTATTATCCTCCTCTAAAACCTAGGTGCATCTTATGGGCCGGTGCGTCTTATAGGGCGAAAAATACGGTAGTTTGTTTCCAGTTGAAGCTTAAGTGTATCTACATCATCTGCAGTAAGGTGTGTAACAGGGAACCTAGGGTTCTGGTATTCATGATGATGTTAATTTGATACATACCACCTGCAGACCAAATACACACCTTCTTGACAACAGTATTCCCTAATGGCAGTGGCCTATTGCAATAGGATAAACAGCCCTGCTACACTGAAAAATAGTATTCAAAATGGTATGAGGAACGTAACAAAGTGTTCAGTGCTTTGACTTGGGCTCCAAATTCCCCAGATCTCACTCTGATTGTGCATGTGTCCTGTTTGCTGGAATAACAAGTCTGATCCATACAGGCCTCACCTAGCAGAACACTTTGAGAAGTCAGAGTTGTTATGGTACCTACACAATATTAATCCAATTCGTCAAAGCAGCAATAGGGAACAAAAAAGTATGGAGATGATAACCGTAGAAACCAATCAGAACCTCCATGAGCGGAAATCCTATTGGCTGCTTTGCAGTACCAGAATTTTATATTTATCAGTGTAAATCAAGTAAGTATCCCATAAACTAAATGTCTATTTGAAATGAAATGATGATTGAAATGTCTGATTGAAATGATTGAAATGATTCCATACACATCATTACCCATAAAGAAGCAATAACCAGTATGTGTAATGTGCCTCACTCTGAATTATGGTCATCAGATTAGGAAATACGTGTCACAATTACACGGTAACAGGAAACAGCCATTACAAATTTTAACACATCTGATCATTTCCCCAAATGGTACAGATGATTTTAACAAATCTTTCTGGTATCGAAGACAAAAAATATTTCTGCAAAGGCTCATTATTTATCATATACCAGTACATTACATTGTTACATGGGCCTTGTACTGCAAACTTCCTTCTGTAGAGATGACATGACCCAGTGCAAAACGTCACATGCCAATGCCCCGTTTTCCACAGGGGACACTTCAACCCTATCCTTGAGGACACTTCTTAACAAACATATGATACACATGACAGATACAAACTGTTTTCAGTCAGCAGCATATTGCTCCCATTACACACAAGGCACATGGGCAGGCACCACACTACCATCATCACACTGATATGTATCATTACCTTTACAGTCTTCCTGGATAGGTTCTCTCTGGCAGTAAAGAAATAGTCTTCAATGTCCTCCTCCAGGCTGCAGTAGCCACTGCTCATACTTCCGCTGACTGTCATTGGCACCTCAGTGATGAAAGAACCAGCTATAGGGAGTCAATAGTCAATATGGTGTACACCATAACCTCAGTGTATGTGCTATTAGAGCCAGTCTCCTGCCTTTCTCCCCTTGCACACACAATAGAGCGGTGAGGCTAGCACAGGTACCGCACTGCTCCTGCCATTCTTTAGGTACCTGCACGGCTGGCTGACACTATCTGCAGCTGCTGCTGGGCTATCAGCCGGTGGAAACAGAGCTCTGTAGTTCTCAGCCTCTCCTTCCTCTGCCTCCTCCCTCCTCCTCTAATGCAGTTTATATTTCTGTTAAACCACTTCCCTTATGTCCCTTCTCTAAACTGCGTTTTCTAGGTGATACGATAGGAGGTATATGGAGATACAGCCTTGTAGGCCTATAAAGATCCTTGTGTGTAACATTACCAGAATTCTACAGTCTTCTCAACAGGGATTTTCTCTTATCTGGGGGGTTTATTCATGAATTCAGCTTCTGTTCTTCAGTTTACTCAGGAATTTCCTTAAACTTTTAGAGGGGATTTTGTGTATACGTAATGAAAGAATTGTACCACAGATTCATTGTCAGTGGTATGTACATGAACCACATACCTTTTAGCATCTGCAATAATAAGGTATTGCATAGAATTAAAAAAAATATGAGAATTTTTAATAAACTGTGTTCATGAGCTAGTCACCCAGTTTCTTATTGTGAATGACAATCATATGCTAGGCTTAGAATATTTCTATTTGACATTTTATTTGGCCTGTGATCATTTAGACAGCTACTTTTATTATGATAGTCTACCATTTCCTCCCAATGCTCATAAGGGGAAGTGGTAGTCTGAAACTTTAACCCCTAGATTCTGCTGCTGCCTAATGCTAAACTGCTGCCGACCGTATATTGTGAACATACATGACCTTTAAGTGTAAATCCAGTGTTAAAATCTTCAGACATATCATACAATACTTCAGAAGTAATCATTAGACTCCTAATATGACTGGAACCTCTTTGTTTTTTACCCCCAAAATATCCAGATATTTGGTAGCTATTTGAGAGTAAAAGCATGCAGTACACTTTATAGAACCCTTCAAATGGTCTCAATCAATTTTTTCGTAAATATATTTTCAATCGAAAGAACACTTGAATGCAGATATATGTCTTGAGGAGCTAGGCTCCCCTGTGACAGTGACAGAATAACCCGGCATTAGGGATGAGAAAACTTGTGTTTCGGCATACAAGGTTCGGGTTATCTAAGAACTCTATTATGGATTCCGCTACCACGGACCATAAGTTATGGTCCGTGGTAGCAGAATCCATAACGGAATTCTTTGATAACCCGAACCTTGTACACCAAACTTGAAACACAAGTTCGCTCAACACTACTCGGCATTCATTAGGATAGTTCTTTATGTTCTTCTACCTTGCCTGGTAATGTTATGTTGGTGTGCACAGAGGTTAGAAGACCCCTTGGCAAAATTTGGCCCAACTAATCTCAGGATTAGCCAATCTATAGAGTCTATATAGACTTACAGAGCCCCACTGTGCTACAAATTCTTAGACAGAAAAGACTGGAAACAAGTGCTCGGTAAAGATGTTGTTTAACAACCTGCATATCCTGTATCTAATAGCAATGGTGTTATGGTGTTGTCAGGGGCGTACCTAGAGCATTTGGCACCCGGGGCGAACCCTTTGTTCTTCGAAGGAAACATCTTTTGTCTGACTATGAGATGAAAATGGTCTATCATCTCTCGGCTAAAACGATCATTTGTTGTTAAATTTAACTGAAGAACGTTTGTTTTGGTTGAAATCGTTTTAGGGCTCTTTCACACCTGCGTTATTGTCTTCCGGCATAGAGTTCCGTCGTCGGGGCTCTATTCCGGAAGAATCCTGATCAGGATTATCCTAATGCATTCTGAATGGAGAGAAATCCGTTCAGGATGCATCAGGATGTCTTCAGTTCCGGAACGGAATGTTTTTTGGCCGGAGAAAATACCGCAGCATGCTGCGCTTTTTGCTCCGGCCAAAAATCCGGAACACTTGCCGCAAGGCCGGATCCGGAATTAATGCCCATTGGAAGGCATTGATCCGGATCCGGCCTTAAGCTAAACATCGTTTCGGCGCATTGCCGGAGCCGACATTTAGCTTTTTCTGAATGGTTACCCTGGCTGCCGGGACGCTAAAGTCCTGACAGCCATGGTAAAGTGCAGCGGGGAGCGGGGGAGCAGTATACTTACCGTCCGTGCGGCTCCCCGGGCGCTCCAGAGTGACGTCAGGGCGCCCCAAGCGCATGGATCATGTGATCGCATGGATCACGTCATCCATGCGCATGGGGCGCTCTGACGTCATTCTGGAGCGCCCCGGGAGCCGCACGGACTGTAAGTATACCGCTCCCCCGATCCCCGCTCCTACTATGGCAACCAGGACTTTAATAGCGTCCTGGGTGCCATAGTAACACTGAAAGCATTTGGAAGACGGTTCCGTCTTCAAATGCTTTCAGTACACTTGCGTTTTTCCGGATCCGGCGGGCACCTCCGGCAACGGAAGTGCATGCCAGATCCCAACAACGCAAGTGTGAAAGAGGCCTTAATCAACTTTAGACTAATCTGTATGGCCACCTTAAAGGGGTTCTCTGGGAATTAAGAAAATAAAAATACTTAAATATTACATTATTATAAATATATTCTCAAATACCTTTCATTATTTATAATATTTTTTTTTTGTTTCTGGAGCAATCATCAGGGGAAACAAAATGGCCTCATCCTCTCTACTCTACTTGTCAGGGATTATGATCCTGAATACAGATTAAAAGAACTTTAGCTGAATCTCTGGGGAATTTAGTTCATGAGGAGACATGAAGTACAGAGAGGATGGACAGGACAGGCTTTGGTAATGTGTTGCTGTGGTAATGGAGACTGTAAACAAGTGTTGCTGCTCATTAGCCACAGCACTCTCATGTCTCCTCATCATTTCTATTCCCACAGAGATTCACCCGTATTCAGGATCATGATACCTGACAAGCAGAGAGGAGGATGAGGCAGCACTATGGCTCATTGTGGTGAAGTAAATTGTCCTCCTGTGTGATTAGGACAGGTTTTGTGTGTATGAATAGGACGGCAGCCATTTTATTTCTCCTAATGATTGCTCCCTAGACAAAACAAGCTATTCTAACTAATGAAAGGTATTTGTGAATATATTTAATATAAAATAATATTTAAGTATTTTCATTTTTTTTATTCCTGGAGAACCACTTTAAGAAAGGTTTCTCACAAGCTGTATTGATTTAGACAACGAGCATAATACAAGACATCATCTGTAGGCTACAATAGAATGAAACTTGTTTCCCACAATTTTTTACTTTGTTTTTCAATTATAAAATCAACTTTAAGGGTTTGGCCCGCAGATCCACCAAAAGATTACAAGAAAGGGGTCCAGAGTGCCATGTTGGAATGGATCGGTGGTCATTCATGTACACTACTGCTCTAGAAAGCCGAGGGTCAGCTATCTCCATCAGTTCCATAAAAGTTATTTAGAGCAGTTGTGTACATGCATAACCACAGCTAAGAAATTGGGACGATCACTCGTGCTTGGCGAGGATCCCACCTTAGAAATCTGACATTTATAACCTATCCTGTGGTCAGTTGATAAATGTTGTTCATGGATGAACCCTTTTAAGTGAACCCCGAAAAATGTTCATTAAGTTTTCAACCTAATTCATACATTGATTTAAAACTTATTGTTGCAGTTGTAGTAAATTCTGTTTTCATAGGCTTTTTACTGCCCTATATAAACACTAAAGTAAACACACATAGACCTTGTGTGTAAGCTTATTGTACCTTTCTTAACTTCCTCTTGCAAAAACCGAGCAGAAATGTTTCTATGTAGTACATCCGGAGAGGCTGCTAGCAGCACGGGTGATAACATTCTCACCCACGGATGTATGTTTGTCATAGGTTAAAACACGACTAGAGAAAAAACTTGGCTTACTAGCCCATAAAGTTCAGCCTGACGTACTGTGAACTTAGACCAAGTAATAGCAATCCTTAAATAGCCTGTGACACCACCATTGTGTAGTAGTATGTCACAGTTCATAGAAAATATATTGCAGAGTTCCCTAAAAGCAATTCAATAATATAAAGTTATCAATCCACAGGAGCATTCTTCTAAAAACTGTAGGCTAGTGGATAATACGGCGCAATGAGGGGCACAATTCAAGAACTACAAACAAAGATAAATAATTTAGTAGGTGCAGCAATATAATGAGCTCCTGCCTTTCTAGTGTAACCAATGTTATATACTGTATGTCTGATAAGAGAGGTATAGGATGAATATGCAGGAGCCCACATGCATACTACTGATAAATGGTAGGGTGGCCAGCCAACCCTGCACTAAAAACTGCTCATGTGTGAAGGGGATGAGTTTGGAGGAGATGGGGGAGAGGGAAGAGGTCAATTGAAGTGATTTAAAATGGCTGCCAGCAACCTGTCCTAGAATTTGAGCAGGGCTAGTTGCCGCCACTTGCAGAGCTGCCTAGGTGGGTGAGGGAGCTTTACTACACTCTGGCACTTGCATATACTATATATCAGTGAGTTTTCCTGTCAGGCTGCTCAGTCATGATGGTATAACGTTGGCAGGATCTCATCATTACCATCTACCATCCACCTCCTAAGCCCCTATGCCTATGTTCTAGGACAGGTTGCTGGTGGCCATTTTAAATCATTACCTGAGAACCTCTTTAAATTAAAAACAGTTCTCTTGCTGAAATTCCTGATTGGGTGGAGATCCAGCTCTCGGCACTACCACTGATCAGCTGTTTGAAGAGGTCAGTGATGTTAGGCTCGTCGATCACATGGCCTTTGTGCAGCTTAGTCCCATTCAAGTGAGTGGGCCTGTACTGCAGTAGTACAATGTACAGCGCTGTGCTTGATAAGCTGTGTGGAGGCGACAGTGCCTCCTGGAGTGCTGCAGCCTCTTCAAACAGCTGATCAGTGGCAGTGTCGGACCCCAACCGATCATATATTGAGGATAGGTAATCAATATTGGAACCCTGAAAAACCTCTTTAATACAAAAAGGGGAAATAAAAAGTAGCTCTTGCATCGCTTTGACTTCGCTTTGTTATTAGTGTGGTTTAAAATGATGATAAGAAGTAAACGGGATCCATCATCATCATACTTTTACAGCCTTCACCCTCAATAAAATCTGTCATGCGTCACATAAAACAGGCCTTCTACTTCTGCTGCTTTCCATTTTTACAAGGTACGAATTTTGTCTACAGGGTCTTGAAGAGGATGCGTTCAGGCCAGGACAAGCTAGGTGAGTGATTGTGATGGATGAGAAAAGTTCTCAGACTGAATGCTTAGGATTGGGGTCATTAATATTATGTGGAACCTTCTGTCAAAATGAAGATAAAACGCAGCCGCTTTAATTTACTGCTCAACAGACGCTCAGCTGTATAGTCTACATTTTATTTAATTATTCAAGATTTTCTTTTTCTACATCAACTATATACTGTAGGTAACCCATTTAAATGCTAATTTGTCTTCATTTTCTTTCTTTTTAATGCCTCATTCACACATCAGTGTTTAGTCAGTGATTTCCATCAGTGATTCTGAGTAGGGATGAGCGAATCGACTTTGGATGAAACAAGTCGATTCGCATAAAACTTCGTTCTAATACTGTACGGAGCAGGAGCTCCGTACAGTATTAGAATGTATTGGCTCCGATGAGCTGAAGTTATTGCTTCGCAAAGTCTTGCGAGACTTCAGGTAATAACTTCATAAATTAATTTGTACTGTAAAAAACACGGGTTCGGTTCCAAAGTTATTATAATTAGAGATAAGCGAATTTCATATTTTGAAATTCGTTCACATTACGTTTGTTGGTTAAAGGTGAATTGTGCCATGGATTTCGTTACCACAGACCATAACGCTATTCTATGACGGAATGCATAACGGAATGCCTTTAGAGGCATTCCATTATTTATTCCATCATAATAGAAGTTTCTTCTGCATAACGGAAACTGGACGGATCCATAGATTTCTATTATGACAGAATGAATAACGGAATCTCTCTTAAGGCATTCCGTTATGCATTCCGTCATAGAATTACGTTATGGTCGATGGTAACGGAATCCATAACGCAATTCACCTTTAACCAACAAAGTGTGAATGAATTTCCTAAGCGGAAATTCGCTCATCTCTAATTTTAATCTTCTCTGTAGTGCCCCCCCATCCTCTCCCTCCAGTTTTCTATACCATACATTACCAATGTAAATAACAACAGTTCTCTTCCTCCAGTCCAATGTAAATAACTTCGCTTCCTTACAGTTCTCTATAACATACAGTCCCATGTAAAAAAAATAATCTTTCTTACAGTCTTCTATAACATACAGTCCCATGTAAATAACTTAAATCCCCTACTTCACCCCTCCAACACATAGTCCCATGTAAATAACATCACTCGTTACCCTCCAGTCTTCTATAACATCCAGTCCCATGTAAATAACACCAGTCATCTCCCTCCAATCTTTTATAACATACAGTCCCATGTAAAAAAAAAACATAATTTTCTTACAGTCTTCTATAGCATACAGTCCCATGTAAATAACATATCTCTTTCTTACAGTCTTCCATAACATACAATTAGAGGAAATTGTGGAGTCCGCACACCGTTGTATAGTGATGGGTGCTCGCAGAGGACTTCAGTCGCAGAATATATAGAGATAATCCACGGCACACCAATGTCTTATAACATATATAACATATATAACATATATTTGTAGGCCATAATGTGTCCCAACGTTTCGGTCCTGTCAAGACCTTTCTCAAGGGATCGTGGCCAAGCTGCAGACGGCATGATACAGGCTGATACACGCTTTCCTCCTGCATCCATTGGAGGGCGCCGCGCTGTGCAGCACAAGGGTCTCAGCCTTCAGGCTGGGTGTATGTAAATATGTTCCCAGCATTTGTGGTTGTGTTCATTACCACGTTTAAGTAAAATTCTGTTTGGCAAAAGCTGGTGGTGGAATTTTTTTCCTTGTTCGTGACTTCGCTGTTTCCTGGGGAGCCCACCCCGGTACACGGCTTACATAGACACAATCAGCAGCAGATTCACAGTAAGGCTACTTTCACACTTGCGTTGTTCTTTTCCGGCATAGAGTTCCGTCACAGGGGCTCTATACCGGAAAAGAACTGATCAGGTATGTCCCCATGCATTCTGAATGGAGAGTAATCCGTTCAGTTTGCATCAGGATGTCTTCAGTTCAGTCGTTTTGACTGATCAGGCAAAAGAGAAAACCGTAGCATGCTACGGTTTTATCTCCGGCTAAAATAACTGAAGACTTGCCTGAATGCCGGATCAGGCATTTTTTCCCATAGGAATGTATTAGTGCCGGATCCGGCATTCAGAATGCCGGAATGCCGGATCCGTCCTTCCGGTATGCGCATGCGCAGACTGAAAAAAGGTGAAAAAATAAATGCCGGATCCGTTTTTGCCGGATGACACCGGAAAGACGGATCCGGCATTTCAATGCATTTTTTCGACTGATCAAGCATTTTTAAGACTGATCAGGATCCTGATCAGTCTTACTAATGCCATCACTTAGCATATATTTTGCCTGATCCGGCAGGCAGTTCCGGCGACGGAACTGCTTGCCGGATCTCTCTGCCGTAAATGTGAAAGTAGCCTAAGTCCTAATCAGGGCCCCCAGGTTACCCTGTTGACAGAGGTAGAGGAATGAAAAATATAATAAAATAAACACCTCTGCTGGCACTAAAAAAAAGGGCCCCCTCCCTTGCTGGGCCCCTGTGCAGCTGAACCAGGTAGTATGTCCACCGCTGAGTTGGAGTGCCGAAGCTTGCTGACCCCATCCTTGTCTACACAGCTAGCAACTAAAGGGCATCTGGGTCCCATGTTATATGTGCCCAAATTACTGAGAAAAATTATGTTTTAACATATGCAAATTAGCTTTTAGGAGCAATGGGGGCTTTCCATTACACTGGAGGCTCTGCTCTCTCTGTAGCTGCCACATCCTCTGCACTTTGATTGACAGAGCCAGGCAGTGTAAACATGATCACACCTGCCTGGCTGTTCAGAGTGCAGTGGGTGTGGCATTTTGCAGAGAGAGATGAGTCTCTAGGTGTAACGGCAACGCCCTCATTGCTCCTAGAGGCTAATTTGCATATATAAACACATAATTTTTGCAATGCGGGCATATATGAACATGGGACCAACACAGATGCCTTCAGCTGCCAAGCACACATTCAAAAGGTCAGCCAGTTTCATAGGTACTACTGGGGGCATATGGGGAACATGATTACTAGTATGGGCACAGTGGGGGCATAATTACTATTGGAGGCACTTTTAACACTATGCACTCTGGCAGATAATTATTTCTAGTAGTGGGACTTTGGGGAGCACTATTACTGTGGGGGTGTCACTCACGGTCCCTCAGGTGACTGATGTCAGGAAATCATGGAGATTGGCTGAGCCTGGAGGAATCTAACAGCCTTCTTGATTTCTTTTAATTCAGTGTTGATAGGCTTAATGACCACTTTCCTTTTCTCAGCTGTTGCTCAGTGGCAATCACTTCTACCCTCTATAGTCTGACGCCACCCTTCTGACTATGCAGTAGATAGCTTCATTTGGGTTTGGCTGAGTTGGTGTGAGTTTGTCTCTGGTGTTTCTGCTCGTCCGTCTCTACAGAAGTTAAGTGTCGCGTTTGTTTGTGTTTGTTATATTCCCTGTTATTTGTATCTGGGCCTGAGACAGAGACTTCCATTCGTCCATCTGAGGAGGAATGGGTTGTCTCTGGTGCTAACCTTTTCCAGGGCCTTATAGGGATATAAAGGCCTAGGTATCCTGCATATGAATATTCCTACCTTCAAGGTCTATTCATATTGATAGATAGTTAGGGCCCGCATTAGGGTTCTCTAGGAGGTGACCTGTTTATTCCCTAGTTTCCAGGCCATGTTACTGTTTCTCTTCCCTCCTGTGTTCAGTGTGGAGTTCCCCCCCACACTGATCATGACAGGGGAGCATCCTGGTGGAGTATCAGCTTAGCACAGTTATTTTTAGGGGACATTATGTTTACACTATTAGTGTCAGGGACACTATTTGCTGGGTGCAGTTATTCTTTAGGGCACTGTGTGCCAATAATTATTGAAGGGAGCACTATCTGTGTTGTACTAGTATTTTCAGGGGGACTGCTTCTGCAGTATAGCATTGGGGAGCACAGTGAGCACAGTATTGGGGGTGGCAGAATGAGGTGCTCAGAAGGTGGGAGAATGATGGAAATGTAGGAAACTAAGATGTCTGCAGAGACAAGAAATGGCATGAAAGAAATCATCATGGCGGTCTGGTCCAAAGGGATAAGATGAAGAAAGAGAACATCTACAGTACATCAGTGGAGACACTACTAAATATAAGAGGTATGTGGCGCTGTATTCTCCTGTATGATTGGAACGCTGTATGTAATGTTTTCCAAGTGTGTCTTTTAGGCTAGGGCTACATGGCGACACTGATCTCGGAAAGGATCACAGAGTAGTGGTGATCCCATAGAAATGAATGGGATCGTAGTACCAGTCACAAGAAATCCAACAGTGTCCAATCCAACAGGAGAATACAGCACCACATGCCTCTTACATCCAGTTACGTCTCCTCTGATTTAGACGTTCTCTGGGATCAACGCAACTCTGACATTTCAGTGTCGTACGATAGCTGTAGATAAACAGTAGGGCTAGAGGGAAAGGGTTATATTGTGAATTTGGCATGGGGGATGGGGGAAGCAGTTTAAATTTTTGCCTAAGGCAACAGAAAGGCTAGGTGGATCCCTGCCCCTGGGCACAAAGCACTGAGGGATGAGGGGCCAAAGCTGAACTCTTGCACCAGGGCCCATAAGTCTTTAGCTACGCCCCTGCCTGCCTCATATAATAAAGTGGTACGTAGCAGGAGATCCTCTTTATGATGCCTATACAGTATGTGCAAATAGAGTACATTCGAAAGGGGTATACAGATAGAAACGATGTCATTCTTTAAATACAATATTTAAATGTCTGAAAACATCACTTTAAATTACAAAACTGAGACAGGAACAATGTATTGTTTTATCTATTCTGGGCAGAATATTAAAATATCCAAGACCAAATGAATAATATATGAACAAGTTATAAAAATCTTACCTCTAAGGGAATGGATTAACACCACATAAGTGTTTTAATAACCAAACTAATGATAGGGGTCAAGGGGATTGTTCAAACATCTTAGCCAGCATTAACCAATGCACTATTTCTTCTAGTTTTTGCAGTCTAATCACACTTTATTTCCCCCCCCCCAAGTCTCAGGACTATTCAGTTATACTGTTCTATTTGCAGGCATAAATGACCCACAAGCATAGGTCAGAGACCTATTGGCTGAGGCCTGTTTAGATGCCAGGGCCATGCAGCGCTGACTTATTCAGTGGGTTGTATCACTTCACTCCTAATTGGTTATTCCGTTTCTCATTTTGGGTGAACAAATTATAAAATGATTTACTTTCATCAAGGGGTTAGCACAGTCTGCTTTCTTTTCAGATCTTAAGCCAAAAGACAGAGTATTCACTCATATCTAGTTATTCCTTTAATTGGGTTGTTAAAAAATAAACTAAGAGCCAGGAATTGTGATAAAATAAAAACATGCTAAACGTAACAGTTTAATACCCTTCTGCCTCCAGCACTGCCACTATGGACCTCCCTGCCGGGCTTTGTATACTTGGCTGCATTTTAAAAATTCCCATATAATCCATATGACTGCTGCAGCCAGTTTCTGGCCTCAGTGGTCTCATGCTGCATACCGCTGAGGCCATTGATTGGCAGTAGAGGTGACGTGGTATATGGGTACAACATTGCTGCAGCCAAGAAACCAAAGCCAGGCTGAGAGAGGACTAGGGATTCTAGGGAATTTCATATTTTCTAATTCGAGTTCGGGTTGTGGTATAATCTGAATTGCGTTAAGGATTCCGTTACCACGGACCATAACGCAATTCCATGACGGAATGCCTTTATTCCATCATAATAGAAGTCTATGGCCTGCATAACGGATCCGTCCGGTTTCCGTTACGCTGGAGTCCTCTCCTGCATAACGGAAACAGGACGGATCCGTTATGCAGGCCATAGACTTCTATTATGACGGAATGAATAACAGAATGCCTCTAAAGGCATTCCGTTATGATTCCGTCATGGAATTGCGTTATGATCCGTGGTAACGGAATCCATAATGCAATTTAGATTATACCACAACCCAAACTCTAATTTCTAAATATGAAATTCGCTCATCCCTAGAGAGGACCCTTTTTTGTGTTTCATCACAATTCTTGCTTAAAGTTTTAATAACTGCAAGCATGTTAGAAGTCAATGTGGCCTATACAGCTGCATCTATGAACCCTTTTTCAATCTATAGATATGCTGCCTGTACATAGTTTATTCTTGGATTGACTTGATTGATAAAGTAAAATACAAAGATATTTAAAGAAACACTTTTGTGGGGGGAGTGAATGATGCAGGAATATTCATACATTGCCCCATCATTAGCAGCTTTCTGCAAATAGATAGCTGCTCATACCAGGGGAAAATCCTATGTGTTTTGCATATGCTCTAATAGGTTTAAGTAAAGTGGTTGTCCTCATGCTTTCTGAGCAGGGATGCAAAACCTGTTATAGGGCCTCATTTCAAAGCTTCGATCCGGGTCCTACTTTGCTAATTTTCCAGACATTCCATCTAATGTGCCACAGGTGTCACCTTTATCTTAGGGTATACACCATAGTGAAAAGTATGATAGTGAACTATTAGCACCCCTCAAACTCCATCCCTCGTCCCCCATTATTGATATGCCATAACATACACTATCATGCCAGATGAGGCTGGTCGGATCTATATATAGCTATTTAGCGTCGCCTTGCCTACCGTGCTGCCTCCTTTGACATGGGATTTCTATGTATTGCTAAAACGATGCGGCCCATAGACCGGATGTGACGCGATTTTGCGTTTCACAGAACAGGATGTGGCCGCTCTGTGCGTTCCACCTGGGATAGGTATCGCACAGACCGGAAGTGACGCGACTGTGCGTTCCACGCGACCGGATGTTGTCGCAGAGTGCGTTCCACTTGGTCCGGCCGGTTCTTAGTGATGGGAGGTATGCACCTGGCCTTGGGAGGGATGAACTACTACACATACATGCGGCTCTCAGGCTGGAAGCGAGGCCGGTCGTGGTGCCTCACTGTTTGGCATAAGCTGACTTTGCATGCCAATTAGCGCTAATGCTGTACAGCGGGTAAGTGGGTATTTAGGGGAATGAGAGAGAGTGAGTGTGATTGAGAGGAGGAACAGGACGCCACCAGGACGCAGCTTAAATGTAAGTAAGGACCATTTACAGGGAGTTGATACCATCTCAGCATGTAGTGGGTTTCATATTATATATGATTTTCTGCTCACAGCTTCCTGGGTGAAGTACTGGCCCTTACCTTGTGGGCCCTTTAGCCTCCTGACTGCACAGGATATTAAGTAAGTGCCGATCGAAAAGGAGATATAGGGGATATGTATACTATATCCAACACCTGAACTGAGAATATGTTTATCTCTTACAGGTGGGACATATCAAACGGGTCCCTTGGTCCTATGCTTGTTATCATCTGCGTCTCTGGTCCTGTTCCCTCAACTATATTTTAAGTATCTTTGATTTATCACTTGATTGATGGTTGTATCTTTGATCATGTATGCCCCCTGATGAACCTAGTAATAGGGGAAACGCGTAGGGGCTTTTGTGGAACCAACCTGGGAACGCACCGTTCTGATGCCCCTGTGTCTGGTTCCTTTTGTCTAGAGGTGATATCTATCTAATTCACCTATATATTGAACTGGTCTTTATCTATGAGCATCCCTGAGAGTATTCATTTACCAGGGACGCATTACTACACCCGTCAGCTTCCTGGGGAGCACATTTTTGTTATTTTTGGAGAGGAGGGTAAACGCAGGGCAGTCAGCCCAGGAACGAGGACAGGGAGTCTCCACCACTAGGGGACGTCCCTGGGCTGAGGTTTTAGCCAGGGAGAGCATAGGGAGAGTATAGATTTGCCCACCGCTCCCCTTAGCTGCCTTGTGTTCACTCACCCCTCTATAGGTACATCCACGACCAGCTCCCAGGAACATTGTCTATCTTTGATTATTGTTGTTTGTTCTATCACTATTCACTGGTGAACCACTACGGTGGTATTATTTTATAAATTGCAAAGTAAAAGTTATGTTTTAAAGGGATCAATACTGCTGGACATTATATATATTTGCTAATTTTCACCATCAGTAACAAATGAAAAGTTTATTATCGCTATTCCTTCTGTGTTTGCCCTCTCTTACCCCTTCAACGAATGAGGTAGCAGTTGTACTCCAGCAATCCCAAAGAGTTTAGTGGAGCAGTGGACACAAATGTTTGCCGCTCCATTCAGGAAGAGAAACTTGGACCTCTGTTCTCACTATTGCCAGGTGTCCCAGCGGTCTGATCCCCGCCAATCAGGCACAGATCCCCTATCCTGTGGAGGGGCAGCACGTTGGCTCAGTGGTTAGCATTGGTGCCTAGCAGCGCTGGGGTCCTTGGTTCGAATCCAACAAAGGGCAACATCTGTATGGAGCTTGTATGTTCTCCCCGTGTTTGCGTGGGTTTCCTCTGGGTACTCTGGTTTCCTCCCACACTCTAAAGACATACTGTTAGGGACCTTAGATTGTGGGCCCAATCGGGGACAGTTAGATGCTAATGTCTGTAAATATATAGTAGCCCTATATACGGTAAGTGCATAAAATAAATAAATAAAAAAATAAATAGGGAATTGGTTTTTGTAATAGGACACCTTCTTTAAAGAGGACCTTTCACCTGTATAAACTATGTGAACTGAGTATGCTGCCATATAGAGCGGCGCCCGGGGATCTCACTGCACTTACTATTATCCCCGGGCGCCGCTCCGTTCTCCCGTTATGCCCTCCGGTACCTTTGCTCTGTAAGTTATAGTAGGCGGTGTCTTCCCTTGTCCTGTGGGCGTCTCCTTCTCCTAGGCTGCAGCGCTGGCCAATCGCAGCGCACAGCTCACAGCCTGGGAGAAAAAAAACTCCCAGGCTGTGAGCTGTGCGCTGCGATTGGCCAGCGCTGCAGCCTAGGAGAAGGAGACGCCCACAGGACAAGGGAAGACCCGCCTACTATAACTTAAAAAGCAAAGGTACCGGAGCCTATAACGGGAGAACGGAGCGGCGCCCGGGGATAATAGTAGGTGCAGTGAGATCCCCGGGCGCCGCTCTATATGGCAGCATACTCAGTTCACATAGTTTATACAGGTGAAAGGTCCTCTTTAAAAGTAGAGCTGGGCTCTTTCCAATTTCCCTTCTGCCATGGTAGTGACGTCCTTTTTCCTAGCTGACTTGAATTAGTATAAAGAAAATGAGAGACATGGTCATCTGTCATTGAGACTGCTTTTGTCGAAAGCAAATTAACAAAATATGCAGAGCATTGGAATTATACACATGTCGTTTAGAAGACAGTTATTGATCCACTGCTCACATTTATCTATACATTCCTACCAGTAGAAAAAAGCACTAAGGCAATTATACAGTGCCTTGCAAAAGTATTCACTCCCTTGACTTTTTCCGTGTTTTGTTACATTACAGCCTTAAGTTCAATGTTTTTTTAATCTGAATTTTATGTGATGGATCAGAACACAATAGTCTAAGTTGGTGAAGTGAAAATAGAAGAATATAGAAATAAAACAATTTTTTAGAAATAGAAAAAAAAATAATTGGCATGTGCGTATGTTAGGAAGCCCATAAAAAACTCTGGTGCAACCAATTACCTTCAGAAGTCACATAATTAGTGAAATGATGTCCACCTGTGTGCAATCTAAGTGTCACATGATCTGTCATTACATATACACACCTTTTTTTAAAGGCCCCAGTGGCTGCAACACCTAAGCAAGAGGCATCACTCATCAAACACTGCCATGAAGACCCAATGAACTCTCCAAACAAGTAAGGGACAATGTTGTTGAGAAGTACAAGTCAGGGTTAGGTTATAAAAATGTTTCCAAATCTTTGATGATCCCCAAATCTATCATAACCAAATGGAAAGAACATGGGACAGCAGCAAACCTGCCAAGAGACGGCCGCCCACCAAAACTCACGGATCGGGCAAGGAGGGCATTAATCAGAGAGGCAGCACAAAGACCTAAGGTAACCCTAGAGGAACTGCAGAGTTCCACAGCTGAAACTGGAGTATCTGTACATAGGGTGACAATAAGCCGTACGCTCCATAGAGTTGGGCTTTATGGCAGAGTAGCCAGAAGAAAGCCATTACTTTCAGCAAAAAGGCAACACCATCAGTGAAATATGGTGGTAGCAGCATCATGCTGTGGGAATGTTTTTCAGAAGCCGGGACTGGGAAACTGGTCAGAGTTGAGGGAAAGATGGATGGTGCTAAATACAGGGATATTCTTAAGCAAAACCTGTACCATTCTGTGCGTGATTTGAGGCTAGCCTGGAGGTTCACCTTTCAGCAGGACAATGACCCCAAACACACTGCTAAAGCAACACTTGAGTGGTTTAATGGGAAACATGTAAATGTGTTGAATTGGCCTAGTCAAAGCCAGATCTCAATCCTAGAAAATCTGTGGTCAGTTATATTAATGGCTGTCCGTGCTGTTCCGGAACGAACGCGGATGCCATCCATGTTTTGAAGGGCTGCAAAACACACAACGGTTGTGTGCATGTAGCCTTAGTCTTACCCTCTGATAACCTTCCTTCAGACTGATGTTAGATGGCCCTGTCCATGTTGATGTGAAAGGATTATTAAGGGTTTTTTGCACCTTCAGGGTATCTATAAATAATTTTCAGGCTCTTCTCAATGCTTTTTTTTAGAAGTTCCATAGAAGTGAATAGATAAAGTGTGCATGTGCAGTGTACTCTCCATTCACAGCTAGACCCTGTTCTTGAGATAGGAACAGGTCCTAGAGGTGGGACCCACACCAGCCAGACGTACAGTTGCAAGAAAAGTATGTAAACCCTTTGGAATGATATGGATTTCTGCACAAATTGGTCATAAAATGTGATCTAATCTTCATCTAAGTCACAACAATAGACAATCACAGTCTGCTTAAACTAATAACACACAAATAATTAAATGTTACCATGTTTTTATTGAACACACCATGTAAACATTCACAGTGCAGGTGGAAAAAGTATGTGAACCCCTAGACTAATGACATCTCCAAGTGCTAATTGGAGTGAGGTGTCAGCAAACTGGAGTCCAATCAATGAGATGAGATTGGAGGTGTTGGTTACAGCTGCCCTGCTTATAAAAACACACACACACACACCAGTTCTGGGTTTGCTTTTCACAAGAAGCATTGCCTGATGTGAATGATGCCTCTCGCAAAAGAGCTCTCAGAAGACCTACGATTAAGAATTGTTGACTTGCATAAAGCTGGAAAGGGTTATAAAAGTATCTCCAAAAGCCTTGCTGTTCATCAGTCCACGGTAAGACAAATTGTCTGTAGATGGAGAAAGTTCAGCACTGCTGCTACTCTCCCTAGGAGTGGCCGTCCTGTAAAGATGACTGCAAGAGCACAGCACAGACTGCTCAATGAGGTGAAGAAGAATCCTAGAGTGTCAGCTAAAGACTTACAAATGTCTCTGGCATATGCTAACATCCCTGTTAGCGAATCTACGAAATGTAAAACACTAAACAAGAATGGATTTCATTGGAGGATACCACAGAGGAAGCCACTGCTGTCCAAAAAAAACATTGCTGCACGTTTACAGTTTGCACAAGAGCACCTGGATGTTCAACAGCAGTACTGGCAAAATATTCTGTGGACAGATGAAACCGAAGTTGAGTTGTTTGGAAGAAACACACAACACTATGTGTGGAGAAAAAGAGGCACAGCACACCAACATCAAAACTTCATCCCAACTGTGAAGTATGGTGGTGGGGGCATCATAATTTGGGGCTGCTTTGCTGCATCAGGGTCTGGACGGATTGCTATCATCGAAGGAAAAATGAATTTCCAAGTTTATCAAGACATTTAGCAGGAGAACTTAAGGCCATCTGTCCACCAGCTAAAGCTCAACAGAAGATGGGTGTTGCAACAGGACAATGACCCAAAGCATAGAAGTAAATCAACAACAGAATGGCTTAAACAGAAGAAAATACGCCTTCTGGAGTGGCCCAGTCAGAGTCCTGACCTCAACCCGATTGAGATGCTGTGGCATGACCTCAAGAAAGTGATTCACACCAGACATCCCAAGAATATTGCTGAACTGAAACAGTTCTGTAAAGAGGAATGGTTAAGAATTACTCCTGACCGTTGTGCACGTCTGATCTGCAACTACAGGAAACGTTTGGTTGGAGTTATTGCTGCCAAAGGAGGTTCCACCAGTTATTAAATCCAAGGGTTAACATACTTTTTCCACCTTCATTGTGAATGTTTACATGGTGTGTTCAATAAAAACATGGTAACATTTAATTCTTTGTGTGTTATTAGTTTAAGCAGACTGTGATTGTCTATTGTTGTGACTTAGATGAAGATCAGATCACATGTTATGACCAATTTGTGCAGAAGTCCATATCATTCCAAAGGGTTCACATACTTTTTCTTGCAACTGTATATGATATATTCTTTCGATATGCCATAAATATTCTGATAGTAAAAAGAAACTCTAAAAATAGCAAAAAATCATTGTAATGTGTGCATGAAACACAAAAAATATTATTCTGTCCACCTACACAACAGTACAGCAGTGAAAGGGTAAATGCATCCATGATAATAACTCCTTGAAAATATCTTAATATTAAAAAAGGGAACATAAAATACAGTTTTAATTACCTGATTATGTAACTCTGTTTACAAGTGAACAAGTGCCATGTTAATGAGTATGCGTCTGTGCTAAATACTACTCTATATAGTAATTATCTGTGCCATTTAGCATTTCAAGATGAACATGTGACACTGAGCTAAAAAAAATATATGTAAAAAAAAAAAGAGTAGAGAAACCTCAATATTAATTTGCAAGAAATATGTTTGTGAAGTACAGATAACCACATATTGTAGTGCTTGAAAGTTTGTGAACCCTCCAAAATTTTCTACATTTCTGCATAAATTTGACCTAAATAGACATCAGATTTTCAAACCTAAAAGTAGATGAAGATATCCGAATCAATCAAATGAGTCAAAAATATTAGACCTAGCTATTTATTTATTGAGGAAAATGATCCAATATCACACATCTGAGTGGAAAAAGTATGTGAACCTTTGCTTTCAGTATATGGTGTGACCTTCTTGTGCAGCAATAATTGCAACTAAACATTTCCGGTAATTGTTGATTAGACCCACACATTGGCTTGAAGGAATTTCAGCCTATTCCTCCATACAAAACAACTTCAACTGTGGGTTTCCTCTCATGAACTGATTAAGTCCTTCTACAACATTTCTCCTGGATCAATGCTTGTAATTTGACTCCAGAACTTTACCTTTTATTCTTCTTTAAAGAGGACCTTTCACCGATTCTTACCCTATGAACTAAGTATACAGACATGTAGAGCGGCGCCCGGGGATCTCACTGCACTTACTATTATCCCTGGGCGCCGCTCCGTTCTCCTGCTATGCCCTCCGGTATCTCCGTTCCCTAAGTTATGGTAGGCGGAGTCTGCCCTAGCGCTGGCCAATCGCATTGCAGAGCTCACAGCCTGGGAGAAAATAACCTCCCAGGCTGTGAGCTCTGCGCTGCGATTGGCCAGCGCTAGGGCAGACTCCGCCTACCATAACTTAGGGACTGGTATCTCCGCCTACTATAACTTAGTGAGCGGAGATACCGGAGGGCATAACGGGAGAACGGAGCGGCGCCCGGGGATAATAGTAAGTGCAGTGAGATCCCCGGGCGCCGCTCTACATATCTGTATAGTTAGTTCATAGGGTAAGAATCGGTGAAAGGTCCTCTTTAACCATCCTTTGTAGAACGGATTATATTTGGTTCCCAGTGTAAAAACTCAGCAAATTACCTGCAGCCACCACTAGGGTGAGCTTAATGCTGTATACACTCACCTAAAGAATTATTAGGAACACCATACTAATACGGTGTTGGACCCCCTTTTGCCTTCAGAACTGCCTTAATTCTACGTGCTATTGATTCAACAAGGTGCTGATAACATTCTTTAGAAATGTTGGCCCATATTGATAGGATAGCATCTTGCAGTTGATGAAGATTTGAGGGATCCACATCCCAAAGATGCTCTATTGGGTTGAGATCTGATGACTGTGGGGGCCATTTTAGTACAGTGAACTCATTGTCATGTTCAAGAAACCAATTTGAAATGATTCAAGCTTTGTGACATGGTGCATTATCCTGCTGGAAGTACCCATCAGAGGATGGATACATGTTCTCATTCTGTTTACGCCAAATTCGGACTCTACCATTTGAATGTCTCAACAGAAATCGAGACTCATCAGACCAGGCAACATTTTTCCAGTCTTCAACAGTCCAATTTTGGTGAGCTCGTGCAAATTGTAGCCTCTTTTTCCTATTTGTAGTGGAGATGAGTGGTACCCGGTGGGGTCTTCTGCTGTTGTAGCCCATCCGCCTCAAGGTTGTGCGTGTTGTGGCTTCACAAATGCTTTGCTGCATACCTCGGTTGTAACGAGTGGTTATTTCAGTCAACCTTGCTCTTCTATCAGCTTGAATAAGTCGGCCCATTCTCCTCTGACCTCTAGCATCCACAAGGCATTTTTGCCCACAGGACTGCCGCATACTGGATGTTTTTCCCTTTTCACACCATTCTTTGTAAACCCTAGAAATGGTTGTGCGTGAAAATCCCAGTAACTGAGCAGATTGTGAAATACTCAGACCGGCCCGTCTGGCACCAACAACCATGCCACGCTCAAAATTGCTTAAATCACCTTTTTTTCCCATTCTGACATTCAGTTTGGAGTTCAGGAGATTGTCTTGACCAGGACCACACCCCTAAATGCATTGAAGAAACTGCCATGTGATTGGTTGACTAGATATTTGCAATAATGAGAAATAGAACAGGTGTTCCTAATAATTCTTTAGGTGAGTGTACATTCCTATGCACTGAGCTCCCCCTAGTGGGGGCTGCAGGGAGCCATATTTGTAATAGAAAGAAAGCAGGAGAATTATCAATGTATTTATGCCAGTTGACTGGTGTGAATACATTGAGAAATATGGCGGTCAGAAGGAGTACCATATTTATGAAGAACCGGTTCCACTTTACTGACATAGAAGGCGGATAAAGTGGTTGAGGCCAGGTGTAACCTTTTTTTATTATAATTTACTTTTAATTAAAATTAGATCCCTATGGATTTCTAGTCACAGAAATTTCGACAACATATCTGCCGCATGTGGACACAACTTTTTGGTCATGTTATTTAGATTAATAGCCTGCAAAGCGTTAGTCCGATAATATAAAGCAATACTGTCAGCAACTTCACCAGGTAGGTCAGACCCAGGTTTTGTGTCCATCATAATATGCAGTCCCTGAATTTCATAATTCATCTAGTAAAACAATCCTTAAAAATGTACATGTTGGTTGCCTGGCATGTTTGACCACCAATGATGGATTGGCCACCAATGATGGATAGCAGGGTGGTCATAACCATGAAAACGAGCAGTCTATAATATGATAGAAAAATTAACTAGCCAGCAAAGGAGGCAATATGGACAATCACAATACATTAGTAAGTGGCTTGTATTAACTTTCTCTATATGATAAATGCCACTTGCTCTGAAGTGAGACAACCCCTTATTTGCTGTGTTTTTATGCAGTTGAGGATCAACAAGGGCATAGCAGCTGCTATGGGGACCTTGAAGTGAGAGGGCCCAATCCTTGGTGCTAATGGGTGGCACCTGTGAACCCATACAGGACTTCTTTCTCTAGGGGGAAATCTATTGTTATCAAACAAGTAGGTATGCAATTGGGCCAAAAAAGAGAAAATCCTGGCACCATAATAGGAACCCATCATGAGTATAACCACCAAGGTAGCCAACAGAGCAGCTGCTATGTGGTCCAACAATGAAGGGGGCGAATCTAAACACAAAAGATGCAGTTAGTGGTAAAGTGTATATAAGGTGTCATAGGAAATTGAATGTGTCCACATTTTACATTGATTGCCATGGTTACCAAGTATACAGGATGACTCATTGTGTGTATATCACCCGCATCGCTGTCTGTATCATTTCTGTGTTGTAACATAATTGCTTCAATTATCTCTGTACTATGACATCACTGTGTTCATTATCACTGTATTGTGACATCACAGATTAGATTATCTCTGTACTGTTACATCATTGTGTTTATTATCTCTGTACTGTGACATCACTGTGTTTTTTGCCTCTGCACTGTGATATCACTATGTCCATTATCTCTGCACTGCAACATCATTGTGTATGGTATCCCTCTACATAAAGTGATCATGATAAAGTTGGGCCCCATTCCAAGTTTTGCTGTGGGGCCTCATGGTTATTTTGTTAAGCCCCTGGAAACCATTTAGATTTTTTCTGCGGGGCCACCCTCTCTTATAATTACACATTGATGTAAAGTGGGTGGAAACCCAGTGAGTGTAAAGCCCCTAAACCATAGCCATAGTAATATGCAGAATGGTAATATGTTTGTAAAGATATCTCTCCAAATAGCGTGCAATAGTTAGGCCGCTGCAGACAGCGACATTATCTGCGCTACATCTCTTGTGTAACATGTGGGCATCCAGTGTACTTTTTCCGTAGACGGTGTCCGCTGCGGACAGTGACATTAACTGCGCTACATCTCCTGTGTAACGTATGCACATTCAAAAAATATCAGTGACATTCAGTGTACTTTTTCCGTAGACGGTGTCTGCTGCGGACAGTGACATTATCTGCAGTATTTCTCCTGTGTAACGTTTCCACATCCCAAATACCTGTGACATTCCCTGTCATTTTATATTAGCCGCTGCTGACATCAGCGACATTATCTGCGGTATTTCTCCTGTGTAACGTGTGCGCATCCCAAAAATATCTGTGACATCCAGTGTACTTTTTCCGTAGACGGTGTCCGCTGCGGACAGTGACATTTCCTGGGGTACATCTCCTGTGTAACGTTTTCACATTCCAAATACCTGTGACATTCCCTGTAATTTTCTATTAGACGCTTTTGACATCAGCGACATTATCTGCGGTATTTCTCCTGTGTAACGTATCCACATCCAAAATACCTCTGACATTCCCTGTAATTTTATATTAGCCGTTGGTGACATCAGCGATATTATCTGCAGTATTTCTCCTGTGTAACGTTTCCACATCCCAAATACCTGCGACATTCCTTGTAATTTTTTATTAGCCACTGGTGACATCAGCGACATTATCTACGGTATTTCTCCTGTGTGACATTTCCACATCCGAAATACCTTTTTTATTTTTTTTGCGCATACACTTACAAATCCTACGCTACTGTACGTGTGGCATTCTTTCAAGCATATATAACATTTAATATGAAGAAAGCGAGCAGTAAGGGACAGGGAAGTGGCCATGATGCTGATGGTGCACGCAGAGGCCGTGGCCCTGGGCGCGTTGAAACTTTGCCTGCTGCCAGAGCACAAGAAAAACAATCATCCACAATACCTAGCTTCATGTCCCAGTTTGAAAGGCTACGCAGGACAATGCTCTCGAAGTCAGACCAGTGCGACCAGGTGATCGGTTGGATTGCAGCAGATAAGGCTTCCAGTCGGTTCAGCACCACCCTGACTTCCACCAAGTCCAGTCTCAGTAGCCAAGAGTCTGGTCAACACAATCCTCACCCTGATCCTCCTTCCTCCCACCATGGAGAGTCTTGCCAAACAAGTGATCCCACACTCGGATATTCCGAGGAGCTCTTTTCAGCGCCATTGCTTCATTTGGGCCTCTCGACAAGCCCGCTTGAAGAGGGACATGAGATCTTGTGCCCTGATTCCCAAACTCTTGAGCATCCACAGTCACAAGAAGATGACTGTGGGGAACGACAATTAGTGTTTAACGAGGTGGATGATGATGATGAGACACAGTTGTCAATAACTGAGGTTGTTGTTAGGTCAACAAGTCAGGAGGATGAGCATAGTGAGGAAGTGGAAGAGAAGCTGGTGGACGATGAAGTCACTGACCGAACCTGGGAAGGTGGAAAGCCGAGCGAGGACAGCAGTACAGAGGTGGAGGGATCCGCAGCACCGCAACAGGCTGGAATAGGCAGTGGGGTGGAAAAAGGGAGAAGGCGGACCACACCAAACAGGTTGCGGAAATCTCCCTTGCCAAGGGGTAGGTGTTCCGCAGTCTGGCGCTTTTTTGAGGAAAGTGCGGACGACAAAAGAATTGTAATTTGCAACCTGTGCCATACAAAAATGAGCAGGGGCGTGAACACTAGCAACCTCACCACCACCAGCATGATCCGTTACATGGCATCAAAGCACCAGAATAGGTGGGCTAAACGCCTGGGTCCACAATCTGTGTCTGCGGGTCACATCACTGCCCAATCCCTTGTCGAAGGCGCAGGCCCGGATGCCTCCCGCCATGCACCTGGACCTTCGCAAGCACCATTAGCGACCACATTCACTTATGTGTCCCAGCACAGCGTACAAATGTCCTTACCCCAGGCATTTGAACGCAAGCGCAAATACCCAGCCACCCACCCACAGGCCATAGCACTAAATGCGCAACTTTCCAAATTACTGGCCCTGGAAATGTTGTCATTTAGGCTTGTGGACACTGTGGCCTACTGCAGCCTTATGTCGACGGCCGTCCCTCGTTATGCAGTCCCCAGCCGGCACTATTTTTTACGGTGCGCCGTGTCTGCCTTACATCAGCATGTGTCCCGTAACATCACCCGTGCCCTGACCAACGCAGTTACTGGGAAGGTCCACTTAACCACTAACACATGGACAAGTGCTTTCGGCCAGGGATGCTACATTTCCCTGGCGGCACACTGGGTGAACGCTGTGGAGGCCGGGAGCGAGTCGTACCCTGGGATGGCACACGTGCTACCGACGCCAAAGATTGCGGGCCCTAATTCCATCAGGGTTTCCGCCACCACTGACGTTAGTGGCTCCAACCCCTACTTCTCATCCTCCGCCTACTCCTCCACTTCCACCTCAGAATTATCCTCTTGCAACACCAGTCAGCCATCAGTCGGTAGCTGGAAGCAGTGCAGCACTGCAGTGGGGAAGCGTCAACAGGCCGTGCTGAAGCTGATATGCTTAGGGGACAAACAGCACACTGCCGCAGAGCTGTTGCAGGGGATATGTGACCAGACTGAGCTGTGGCTCTCGCCACTCAACCTACAACCATGCATGGTTGTGTGTGATAATGGCCGTAACTTGGTGGCGGCTTTGGAGCTCGGCAAGCTCACACACATCCCATGCGTAGCCCACGTCTTAAGCTTAGTGGTTCAGCGGTTTATCAAAACCTACCCCAATTTGCCTGAGCTACTGGTGAAGATGCGCCGCGTGTGTGCACATTTCCGCAAATCATCGACAGCTTCAGCCGGTCTGGTGTAACGCTGCAGCAGCGCTTTAACTTGCCAGCTCACCGGCTGTTGTGCGACACAAGTAAGGAACTCCACATTCCACATGTTGGCCAGGCTTTGTAAGCAGCGGAGGACAGTAGTGGAATACCAGTTGCAACATAGTCGTCGCCTTTCCAGTCAGCTTCCGCTAATCAGAAGCGAGGAGTGGGCATGGATGTCTGACCTCTGTGAGGTATTAAGAAATTTTGAGGAATCAACACAGATGGTGAGCGGCGATAACGCTATTATCAGCGCTGGCGCTCTACGCCTTGAGGTGCTGGCCTGCCCTGCCGCCAGCGTTTTGTCACAGCGGGTATTTAGTGCTGCTGGGGGCATAATAACTGATTAGCGCATCCGCCTGTCAACTGCTGACAGGTTGACTCTTATAAAAATGAACAAGGCCTGGATTGCCCCTGACTTCTCTACTACACCAGAAGAAAGCGGCTAAACATAAAGGCACTTTAAATGTGTTTTTTATAATGTACTAAATACACTGTATTCCCATGCACCCCTTCCAACACAAAAAAGGGTATATGGTTCAATCTTCCTTTTCTCGTCCTCCTCCTCTTCCATCATATCAACATGCTTATTAGTCTGCCCTCGCTCCTAATGTTGTAGAGGGTCAGCTCACCTGCAGGCCCTCGCATATAATGTTTTAGAGGGTCAGCTCACCAGCAGGCCCTCACCTACAAACTTTCAGAGGGCCAGCCCACCTGCAGGCCCTCGCATGTAATGTTTTAGAGGGTCAGCTCACCAGCAGGTTATCACCTACAATCTTTTAGAGGGTTAGCTCACCTGCAGGCCCTTGCATATAATGTTTTTGAGGGTCATCTCACCAGCAGGCCCTCAACCATAATGTTTTACAGGGTTAGCTCACCAGCAGGCTCTCACCTACAATCTTTTAGAGGGTCAGCTCACCAGCAGGCCCCTGCATATAATGTTTTTGAGGGTCAGCTCACCAGCAGGCCCTGAAGCATAATGTTTTACAGGGTCAGCTCAGCAGTAGGCCCTCGCTCGTAATGTTTTAGAGGGTCACCAGCAGGCCTTGCTCCTAATGTTTTTGAGGGTCACCAGCAGGCCATCAATCATAATTTTTCAAGGGTGTATGATGCCCTCCTTTATGTGTAATAAAGGATGTATTTCAGTGCCGGTACCTTGTAATTTTTGGAAGCCCTTTCACTGAGTGCATAGTCTTTATGAGTGTAGGAGTCCCACTACATGAACAATTGTACCACAATGTGAATGAGGCCCTCCTTTATGTGATATACAGGTTGTATCAGAGTGCCTCTTCCTTGTAATTTTTGGCAGCACTTTATATACAAGTAAATATACAGGAAAGAATGTTTCCTAACAATTTTTCCTCTAAAATTGATTTTATCTTCGGTTTTGTGCGTATTAGTGTCAGTCTGTAAAAGTGTTGCTGACAACATCGTTCCCAGCAGCGACCTGGGAGTCCAAGATGCATCCAGACATCCTCCCCATGCTGTTCCCGAGCCATTTCGTGGTGTTTCCATCAATTTCTGACCTTTTCCTATGAACCAGACACCCTCCCCTCTTCAGAGCAGGGGGTGCCTGGTTTAATACTCGGGTTCTCCCTGTGACTTCCATTGTGCTCGGGTGCTCGGTAGAGCATCCGAACACCCGAGCACATTGGTGCTCGATCAACACTTATGCTTACTTCTGAGACTGCCGAAATGACTAATCTTAGGTACTGTGCACTACTTTATACATTTTTTTTCCGTCATGCTGAAAGTGTTATCGTTAACAACCTATTACTATGCTGTGTAACATTGTAGCAGCAGTTTCAGGGCTTCATATAGGTTAACAGGTTCCCTTGAAAGGGGCAAAAAAACTTTCAAGAATTACAGTACCTATTATGATGCTGCCTAAAGATTAGAGAACTAGAAGACTCATCAGCTGGAAAGGAGGAGTTTTATTTATGTAGATCCAGTCCTTGGGAAATCTCTCACCATGATTTCTGACATAGAGTACCTAACACTCAGTAGTTAGAGCCTTGTGCTTGTCCCCAGGGCTAGCCTTTGGGGTGCGCATCCTGTGCGACCACACGAGGTGCATCCTTTTCCACCTTTGAAGGGGACACCCTGCTGACAAAATGGCATTGTAAGCACATATAAGTCCCTGGGCAAAATAATATAAAAAGCTTCTGCAAACTAGGATGGAATAGTTCCTTGTGCTTCAACCCATTTAGGAAAAAATATATTTTTGCACTGCTTATATAAAAACTGGCATATAGACATCATGCAGTAAGACTTGCAATAATCCAATGCTCCCATTTCACAAACCAGCAACTGCACACGTTCTGCACCCACGCATGAAATATCATGTTTAAAGGTATATTAATATGACAATAGCCATGGCAACTGGTATATTGCATTAATCAAGATCCTTCTCTCTTTCCAGGGTAAACATCTGTGCAATGGGCTTCAGAAAAAAAGACCACAATCATCGAACTATCTCTTCTGTCCCTTATCATCCATTTAATATTCACTATTTCTTATATTTCATTGTACTTCTTTATTATTGTCACATCCCTGTAAATGAGCATTGACATGAGTATATGGGATGTTACAGTTCTAGGGCAATGATATTCTCACAGTAGCCTTACAATCAAATGACATTTTAGGCCAGTTACGGGCTGAAATAACCATATAAGCAACATGACCAACACTGACCAACATGACCATGGTGGAGCAGGATGACTTTCCACATTTCCCATGGAGGCTTACCAACGTTTGACCTGGTAACATTTGATACCTCATTACAAGGAATAGAATTAAAGTAATTTCATTGAAAAAAAAAAAACAGATGTCAATGGAAACGGCATATGTTGTGGCAGTTTTACAATCCCTGCTTACCTGCATACTCCCTCTTTCCTCATTTATTATACAGGGTGGCCGATGAAAAAGTAGCTTGCCTCCAATATCTCCAAATCAATCTGCCTAATGGTAAGTCTCTCTTAGTTGTCCCTAATAACCAATCAGAGCTCAGCTTTCATTTTATCAGAGCTGCATACTAACTGAAAGCTGATTGGTTGCTTTTGGCAACTAAGACAGATTTACCATTAGGCAGTTTGATTTAGAGATATTGGAGGCAGGCTACTTTTTCGTGGGCCACTCTGTATCACAAAGTGACTAATCAGGGGCGGCTAGGTTAGACAGAAAAGAACATGATAGAAATGACAGTGACCCTATAAGGAGTTATTCTCATCATAAAATGTTATGATTATTACTATTGGTGGGAGTCTGACGTCTTGGACCCAGACCAAGCCAAAGAAAATAGGGACCTTTAGGTTTTCTCCTGCACAGCAGTGCTCCTGGCTATCCACTGTGGAACACAGGCCTATTTAAGTGGCAATTTGGCCCCTTCATTCAAAGGATAGGGGACCTAGCAGTCAGACACTCACTGATCTTGAAGTGATGGAATATCCAAGTGATATGCCTTAATTTATGGTAGGTGACCCAATTTGTAAGATCCAGGACCTGATGACCTAATTAAAAGCCACTACTTCTTATTGACATATTGAAATAATATTGACTGCTTAGTTGGATAATAATGATTTCCTTATGTCACCAAGCATTTTCTCAATTTTTTTAATTAGAATTTTATGAATGAATTGCCATCTTGGTATTACCAGGGGTGTGTCCCTGCACAGTCTTGCACTGGCGGACAGTGTCGGACTGAGCAGGGACACACCACCAACTGGTAATACCTGGTTGGCAATTAATTCATAAAAGTCTAGTAATAATAGTAAAGGAATGACACAACATAAAGTCATAAGAATAGATATTCCAGAATGCTCATGTAATGTGGAATACAACTTTTTACATGTCAGACTTTTCAGGAGAGGTGACAGGTCTTACTTAAATGTAATCTAACTTTGCATAAATCTATAATAGCGCAGGTAAATATAAACTTTCTATATAACTTTGTAATACATTGCTATAAAAATGCCTCTTTCTTCATGTACCAGTTTCTTTTTCACACCCCCCCACCCTAACTCACATTCTCCATCTTCAGAGAGCGAGACTGACCGCCAGCTCACTCCTCCTCCTATGGGCAGCATGTAATCTGATCTCTTAGTGAGAAAATAACTTGATAAGTGGATAAAGAAGCATTTTCCTCTGACAACATATATTACAAATGTTCTTATAGTCACGTGTACTATTGATTTATGCAAAGTTTGTTGAAAGGTGCGTGACCATTTAAGTGAAATTCATACTTCTTTGAGTATATTGAATATGTCACATAGCACTAGGCCTGCAGGGCACTGAACCAGTGCATATAAGAATTACTTCTAGTCATGGAAACAGATGGTGTTGCTAGGAGAGGGTGCTAGAAAACTGGAATTTGTGATGTATGTTTAATCAATGCGCTGCTGAGACTCAGCACCAGGTAAACACTATATTCTGCTTTATGCACCTGAATAATACATCACTTATAGGATTTTCTAAAAATAATACTCGGGAAGAGAAGCTGAAAATAGCTAATATATCTGGTAACAGAGTGATAAAACATAGAACATTACCTTCTGCAGATGGAGGACGAATGTTTTCTCTGGAGATACCGGGTCAGTTATATCACTTTGCTCTAGATGTATCAGGCTCTGACATTCCCAGTGCCGAGATAATTTATAATCTGTGTATAGAGATACATGTAGACTTGTGATATCTCATCATTGTGTGGATACAGTACATTGCCTATATTCAAAATGACAACTGTAGATCATACAGGCCTAACAGCAATTGACACGTTTCAAATGGAAAAATTATTTTTACATCTTAGTGGTTACCTTAAGGGGGAAAAAAAAAGTTGCAATGAGTTTAAGTCTGCAATGTTTATTCGTTCATCAATTTTCAGACCTCATGATATTCAGATTGCAACCAGCTCCTTATTTGAGACTTGCGTTCCACACAGTAATACATGCTGGATGTGAGATTTGTGACTCTAAGGTGTCAGACATTGATGCTAAGAATTGTGTGATTTCCCCTTCCATTCCCCTGCAGAATCCTACTTTGCATGTTCTCTTCCCTATCTGCACAGATATACAGCCTGTGCATGTTACCTCCTCCAGCAGGCAAACTACTGTCGTCCTTATCTATACCCTGATATACAGTAGTACAGCCTGTGTGATTTGCACTCTGTGAAGACTTGGATGCTTTCCCCCTCTCTGATCTGATGTGTACAACTTCCTTCCCCTCTCTAAGGGTACATGCACACGAACGTATTTTGTTTCCGTGTCAGTTCAGTGTCCGCATCCGTATGTCCGTTTCATAGCCCTGCAAAAAAGATGCAGCATGTCCTATTCTTGTCCGTTTTGCAGACAAGGATAAGCATTGTTACAATGAATCTGCAAAAAAACGGATGCAACATGGATGTCATCCGTATTTTTTGGTTATCCGCATTTTGCAGACCGCAAAACACATACAGTCGTGTGCATGTAGCCTAAGGGTCCATTCACACGTGCGCAAATTACGGATCTGCAAAACACGGACACTATAATAGAAATGCCTTTTCTTGTCCTTGTCTGCAGACAGGAATAGGACATGTTCTATTTTTTTGCGGTGCCGCGGAACGGAAGTGCGGATGCGTACAGCACACTATGTGCTGTCCACATCTTTTGCGGCCCTATTGAAAATGAATGGGTCCGCAAACGTTCCGAAAAATTGCGGAACGGATGCGGACCCATTTTGCGGACGTGTGAATGAACCCTTTGGGATACAAATTTTTTGCGAGTAGGATGCGGACCCATTCATTTCAATGTGTCCGCAAAAAATGCAGACAGCACACCGTATGTCCGTTCCGTAGCCCCGCAAAAATATAGAACATGTCCTTTTCTTGTCCATTTTGCAGATCACGGATCCACGATTTGCGCCCCGCAAAATACATATGTATTGCCCCACTAGGGGGCATTACCACTCTTTTTGCGGTGACGTCTACCCCATGCCCACTGCACATACAGTCGTGTGAATGTAGCCTAACACTAAGGGGTCATGCACACGAACGTATTTTCTTTCCGCTTCCGTTCCGGTTTTTTTGCAGACCGTATGCGGAACCATTCACTTCAATGGGGCTGTAGAAAATACAGAAGTTACTCCGTGCGCATTCCATTTCCATTTGCCTGCATGGCTGTTCCGCAAAAAAGTAGTGCATGTCCTATTGTCCGCAAATCACGGTCCGAGGCCCCATTCATAATAAGTTACTGTTTCTGTATACGATCCGCAAAAAATTGATTAAACATGGAAACCATACGGATATGTTTTGTGCAATATGGAATGGAAAAGGACCTAAATCAGAGGAAAAAAAAACCTCAGATACGGAACAACGGATCAGTGAAAAACGGACCGCAAAACAACAATGGTCGTGTGCATGAGCCCTAAGAGAAGGGAGTAGGAGAGTAGAGAGGACAAACGCGGCCAGGAGCAATGCTGTTGTATGTATGTCAGAAGCAGCAAGACAGTCAGATATGTGAAGGAGTTACGTACGCTCTACTGCAGCAAATTGTAGGAACAAGAGTGGTCTTTATTAAATTTAGATAGCAGATCTTGCAGATGGTGATTTGTCCTTATCACTCCCCCTCTCAAATCTGCTTGTGCTGTATTTCTGTGTATTAGGCCTCATGCACACGACCGTTGTTGTGTTCCGTTCCGCAAAATGGGGTTCCGTTGTTCTGTGATCCGTTTCCGTTTTTGTTTCCGTGTGTCTTCCTTTATTTTTGGAGAATCACCAGACATGAAGGAAAGTAAAAAAAAATCTAAGACAGGTTTGCCATGCAAATGATAGGAAAAAAACTAACGTGGACGCGGATGACAATCTTGTGTGCCTCCATATTTTTTAGCGGTCCCCTTGACTTGAATGGGTCTGCGAACCGTTTTCCGCAAAAATAATAGGACAGGTTATATTTTCTTGACGGACTGGAATCACGGACGCGGATGACAAACGGTGCATTAGCCGATTTTTCAACGGACCCATTGAAAGTCAATGGGTCCGCAGAAAATCTCGAAAAACGGCACAACGGACACGGAATAAAACAACGGTCGTGTGCATGAGGCCTTAGGCACACAAGCAACATTAACAAGTAAGTGCCCTTTCACGCGGGCGAGTATTCCGCGCGGATGCGATGCGTGAGGTGAACGCATTGCACCCACACTGAATACCGACCCATTAATTTCTATGGGACTGTTCAGATGAGCGGTGATTTTCACGCATCACTTGTGCGTTGCGTGAAAATCGCAGCATGCTCTATATTCTGCGTTTTTCACGCAAAGCAGGCCCCATAGAAGAGAATGGGGTTGCGTGAAAATCGCAAGCATCCGCAAGCAAGTGCGGATGCGGTGCGATTTTCACGCACGGTTGCTAGGAGACGATCGGGATGGAGACCCGAACATTATTATATTCCCTTATAACATGGTTATAAGGGAAAATAATAGCATTCTGAATACAGAATGCAAAGTAAAATTGGGCTGGAGGGGGTTAAAAAAAAAAAATTTTTTTTTTTTTTACTTACCTTAGTCCACTTGATCGCGTAGCCGGCATCTCCTTCTGTCTCCTTTGTTGAATAGGACCTGTGGTGAGCATTAAATACAGTTACAGGACCTTTGATGACGTCACTCCGGTCATCACATGGTACGTCACATTATCTTTTACCATGGTGATGGATCATGTGATGACCGGAGTGACGTCATCAAAGGTCCTGGAATGAATGCTCACCACAGGTCCTATTCCTCACAGATGAAGACAGAAGAGATGCCGGCAGCGCCAGCAAGTGGATTAAGGTGAGTTAAATTATTTTTTATTTTTTTTAACCCCTCCAGCGCTATTTTACTATGCATTCTGTATTCAGAATGCTATTATTTTCCCTTATAACCATGTTATAAGGGAAAATAATACAATCTACAGAACACCGATCCCAAGCCCAAACTTCTTTAAAGAAGTTCGGGTTTGGGTACCAAACATGCGCGATTTTTCTCACGCGAGTGCAAAACGCATTACAATGTTTTGCACTAGCGCGGAAAAATCGCGGGTGTTCCCGTAACGCACCCGCACATTTTCCTGCAACGCCCGTGTGAAAGAGGCCTAATAGAACTAATGAGTCCAATGATTTTAGCTGGACAATCTGTAATAAGTAGAAGCATGAGAAAAAGACTTTGTAAAACAATGTTCTAAAACTGAAACCTAGGCATTTTGTGTATTATTCGACATGCTGGTTGAGGTTCTGATGATACCACCACTGCTTTTTATACCTTTTGTACCAAAGAAGAGGCTCACAGCTCTGTGACATGGCATTGCTTATGTAAGCTGCTAATTTTACATAGTCATTGATGGAAATAAACTGGCAATTACAATGTACATGCCCCTGTGAAATGAAAATGAAAGGCACTAATTAGGACATAATTGCCAACATTGCCAGGCTTACGCAAGTAAAGTTCTCTTTTCTCTGTTCTCCTGTTTCACAGGGAAGAAACGACAGCAGGAGTTATTTATTAAAGTGACAACTTGCTAAAACCTTACTAGATCCATTAAAGTGGTTGTCCATATGCCCTATTAGGGCTTAAGGACAGCATAGAGTTGAGTCTCCAGTTCAGGGCATGCATTTTTGCGCCATAGAGTCAGTCTGTCTAGAAGGACCAATTTGGGCAAACTCAAGCTGTCCTTGTCTTACGTGGATGGACATTTATCGGAATGGACTACTACATTTCTCCTACAATGGTGGGGAAATGCCTGGCAGGCTATGGTCAGGTGCCATTTGCCTGGCAGCCATTTACTGGCTGTAGCAGGTCACTGCTGCATCCAGTGATTGGCTGAAACCATCATGTGCTCCTATGTCAGAACTTCAGTACTGGAATAGGAATCAGAGAGTGGAGGGGGGGCTGAGAGTGTTACTATGGGAGCTGCAGGGAATTTGTGAAGGGAGTATTGTGTTTTTTAATATTTGAATAACGCCCTCAGCAAATAGACTAGAATATTTTTCTGCTCGGCAACCCATTTAAATTTACAGTAAGCTCCCCCAGATGTCTACATAACAAAGTGAACGCTCTTGCAACTGTCTATTCCACAGTCAGTTTCTGCTAGCCGTCCCTGATTCTAGTGCTGCATCAGTTCCAAAGATGTTATGTTATCTCCTAGTACATGAGGATTCCTAATGGTGCCATTCACTCACTTTCTAAAGGAGCTCTTAGTTTAAGAGTGCTATCTTGGTGACAGGCACACTTAAAACTATGGGCATCATTGGGTAGGAGAACATATTTGGCACAATGAGATGGAAGATCTGCAGTACTGTAAAAGATTGTTGTAACCTTAAATTGTATGGATAAGTCAGGGTTACCAGATTGACTCAACCCTTTCAGGTTGCCTGGAGATGGACCTGGGTCCACCTCTGGTTGAGAGTCTTTGCTTAGGTGAGGAAGAGAGAGGACCTATGTAGTACAAGCTCCTGGGAGCTAGGCTTGAGTTTTAAAGAACCATTATCTCTGAACCTATAGTTAGCGAAAGAAGTTACCTTACTACAAAAGTTCTCCAGAGAGAAAATAAACTAGAAGGTCGAAATTCTACAAGGCCATGCATTGGAGTCAGTCAGCAAGGTATTGTGCTTGCAGAAAGAGAGGGGCCATTGCTAACACACCCTTCCACACTTGGAGATGGTTTGGGCAGCCGTGTCATAATTCTGTACCCTTCAGCCTTGGAATTACAGAACATATACCCAGAACCTCAATTGCATGCCTTAGGTTCTGCAGAGAGATTTTAGAAAGACAGAGAGAAGGAGTTCCACAACCTCTATCATTGGTGATATCTATACACTGCTATTGGGGAGGAATTGCACTATGATTTGCTTGGAGCTGTGTCTTGATACTGTTGGATGTACTACTACTACTCCTATTCTGCACTTTAGTAAGGAGATATTTATTTATTTGCACCATCTAGCTATTGCATCTGCTTCCACACTCCTGCCTTGCACCCTGCTAAAAACACTTCATAACAAGGTCACCCCAGCTACTGAAAGTCAGGAGCCCTAACACCAGGGTGTGCCCCAAGGGAAGAAAAGGAGTTCCCTCCTGTCACTGCACAGCCTTAGGGGGTACTGGTGTGAGGATTGCCTCTGTGACCTACGTGTTCAATTATCAACTCTAGAGCTATTAAAACTCCCATCTGCCACTTGCTCCTCCTGGGCCCACTGCAGATCTTTTAGTGTATAATAATATGGAGTGATAGTCTAGGATACTCTAGGTCTGTTAAAATTCCTTTCATTCTTTAGATCTACTCTGTAGCTCTGTACAGTATAAGAAGGACTTATGGTATATTTAAACGTGAACTGTTCATGTATCCTTTCTGTACATACCTGTAAAACATTTATTAAAAGCAATAAAATAGGGCAGGATGACCAGTCTAGAAGTAGGTTTATGAGAGATCAGTTGTGTCAAACTAATCTGATCAGTTTATGTGAGTAGATAAGTTCTAGACTGGAGCGCGGTGAGCCACTGGATGTATATTTAGATTTATTTTCAAAGCATTTAATATTGTGCTACATAAAAGGTTGGCACATAAAATATAAATGCTTGAAGTGGGGGGAAAATGTGTTTACGTGGGTAGGTAAGTGGCTCAATGATAGAAAATAGAGAATGGTTATTAATGCTACATGCTCAGATTGGGTCACTATTACCATTGGGGTACTATAAGGGGTAAATATTGGGCCCTGTTCTCTTGTTACATTATCTAATTTTTATGTAGTGAGTGTGGACCCACTGTCACTTGAACAGATTTGGCTTGGGGCTACTCCCAAGGGCGTTATCAAAATGGCCTCCCTGGTTTTCACCCTTTAACGCCTATACAGGTATCTGGATTTTGCTGCAGGGGAACCACCAGTCCGCTACCTCTTTGAGTAGTCTCTGTTCAAGTGACTACTGACCCATCTAGCCCCTTAGATGCCATGTTCAAATGTGACCACAGCATCTGGAAGGTTAAAGACCGGAAGCGTGCGCTCCCGGCTGTGTACCAGCTCCCCTGGTAAGGGCCAGGGGAACTGGATGTGGTGTGCGGAAGCTTCTGTACTCAGGAGTGGCACAGGGCTGCCGCACGTTAGTTCCTATGGAGCACCTGTCTGTGGACTTCATAGAAACACAGTGATAGTCTCATAGACTCCAATGCTAATGCATTGGATTCTCTGAGAAAAGAAATCTAATAATTTCCTAGGGAAACTATTAAAAAGTGTAAAAAAATTATATATATATATATAAATTAAATATAAATTAAAATCACCCCCTTTCACCAAAATGAAAATACATAAACAATTTAAAAAACAAACAGCATGGATATCACCATGTGTGAAAATGCCCATACTATTAAAATATTTAAATATTTATCCCATACGGAAAATAGCAAAATGGAAAAAAGTCTAAACGACTAGTTCACCGTTTTTTGGTCGCTTCAACTCCCACAAAAAATTGAATACAAATTTATCAAAATACTGAGGCACAGTAACTGTATCACTAACAGAATGGATTAACTATGAATGTAAGTGCACTTGACAGTTATGCACATGACGATATATTACACTTGCCTTTAATACTGAGGCACAGTAACTGTTTCACTAACAGAACGGATTTACTATGAATGTCAGTGCACTGCACAATGATGTACACAGTGATATATTACACCTGCCTTTAATACTGAGGCATAGTAACTATGCCTAACAGAACGGATTAACTATGCATGTCAGTGCACTTGACGTGATGCACACGGCGATATATTATACCTGCCTTTAATACTAAAGCACAGTAATTGTATCCCTAACAGATCGCTCAGCATTACTGTCAAGTGAGTGTGCCTCAGTATTAAAGGCAGGTTCAATATAACGCCACGGCATCACTGTGAAGTACACCTACGTTCATTATGGGTACAGTTACTGTGCCTCAGTATTAAAGGCACGTGTAATATATCGCCATGTACATCACTGTCAGACGCACCAACATTTATAGTTAATCTTTTTTGTTAGGGATACAGTTACTTTGCCTCAGTATTAAAGGCAGGTGAAATATATCACTGCTAGGGATGAGCGAATTTCATATTTTGAAATTCGAGTTTGGGTTGTGGTATAA
Source organism: Bufo bufo (assembly GCF_905171765.1). Taxonomy (NCBI): domain Eukaryota; kingdom Metazoa; phylum Chordata; class Amphibia; order Anura; family Bufonidae; genus Bufo; species Bufo bufo. Next base: position 219,542,725 of record NC_053391.1, read on the forward strand.
TCTGAATTGCATTATGGCTTCCGTTACCACAGACCATAACGCAATTCCATAACGGAATGCCTTTAGAGGCATTCCGCTATTCATTCCGTCATAATAGTACTTTATGGCCTGCATAGACTTCTATTATGACGGAATGAATAACGGAATGCCTCTAAAGGCATTCCGTCATGGAATTGCGTTACGGTCTGTGGTTATGGAATCCATAACTCAATTCAAATGATACCACAACCCAAACTCGAATTTCAAAATATGAAATTCGTTCATCATTAATCACTGCGGCATGACTGTCAAGTGCACCCACATTCATAGTTAATCCGTTCTGTTAGGGATACAGCTACTGTTCCTCAGCATTAATAGCAGGTTTATTATATTGCCGTGGCATCACTGTCAAGTGCACCAACATTCATGGTTTATCTGTTCTGTTTGGGGTACAGTTACTGTGCTTTAGTATTAAAGGCAGGTGTGATATATATTGCTGTGTACATCACTGTCAAGTGCACCGACATTCATAGTTAATCCGTTCTGTTATAGATACAGTTACTGTGCCTCAGCATTAAAGGAAGGTGTAATATATTGTCATAACATCACTGTCAAGTGCACCAACATTCATAGTTAATCTTTTATGTTAGGGATATAGTTACTGTGCCTCAGTATTAAAGAAAGGTGTAATATATTGCCCTGTATATCACTGTCAAGTGCACCAACATTCATAGTTAATCCGTTCTGTTAGGGATACAGTTGCTTTGCCTCAGTATTAAAGGCAGGTGTAATATATTGCTGTATGCATCACTATCAAGTGCATCGACATTCATAGTGAATCCGTTCTGTCAGGGATACAGTTACTGTGCCCCAGTAATAAAGGCAGGTGTAATATGTCACAATGTGCATCACTGTCAAGTGCACTGACATTCATAGTTATTCTGTTCTGTTAGAGATATGGTTACTCAGTATGACAGGCAGGTTTAATATATGGTATTGCTGTGTATATCACTGTCACATGCACAGACATTCATAGTTAATCCATTCTGTTGCGGAAACAGTTACTGTGCCTCAGCATTAAAGCAGGTGTAATATATCGCCACGGCATCAATGTCAATTGCACCAACATTTATAGTTAATCTGTTCTGTTAGGGATACAGTTACTGTGCCTCAGTATTAAAGGCAGGTGTAATATATCGCCGTGTACATCACTTTGAAGTGCACCTACATTCATAGCTAATCCGTTCTGTTAAGGGTTCCAGTCACTGTGTCTCAGTGTTAAAGGCAGGTGTAATAGATTGCTGTGTTCATCACTATTAAGTGCACTGACATTCATAGTTAATCCGTTCTGTCAGGGATACAGTTACTGTGCCCGAGTATTAAAGGCAGGTGTAATATATCGCCATGTGCATCACTGTCAAGTGCACTGACATTCATAGTAAATCCGTTCTGTTAGGGATACAGTTACTGTGCCTCAGTATTAAAGACAGGTGTAATATTTTGCCATGTGCATGACTGTCAAGTTTACCAACATTCATAGTTAATCCATTCTGTCAGGAGTACAGTTACTGTGCCTCAGTATTAAAGGCAGATGTGATATATATGGCCGTGTACATCACTATCAAGTGCACTTACATTCATAGTTAATCCGTTCTGTTAGGGATACAGTTACTGTACCTCAGCATTAAAGGCAGGTGTAATATATCGCCAAGGCATCCCTGACAAGTGCACCAACATTCATAGTTAATCTGTTCTGTTAGGGATACAGTCACTGTGTCTCATTGTTAAAGGCAGGTGTAATAGATTGCTGTGTTCATCACTATCAAGTGCACTGACATTCTTAGTTAATCCGTTCTGTCAGGGATACAGTAACTGTGCCCCTGTATTAAAGGCAGGTGTAATATATTGCTGTGTACATCACTTTCAAGTGCACCGACATTCATAGTTAATCTGTTCTGTTTGGGATACAGTTACTGTGCCTCGGTATTGAAGGCAGGTGTAATATATTGCCGTGTACATCACTATCAAGTGCAACGACAGTCATAGTAAATCCGCTCTGTTAGGAATACTGTTACTGTGCCTCAGTATTAAAGGCAAGTGTAATATATCACCACGGCATCACTGTGAAGTGCACTGACATTCATTGTTAATGTGTTCTGTTAAGGATACAGTTACTGTGCCTTATTCAGTTATATGCATCGTAACGGTACACTTGCGCAAATAAGCGGGTATCTGGCTAAGTATCAAGCCAATTAATTTAGATCATTACTACATATAAATAAAAGTATACATTATTTAAGGATGTAGGTGATAGGCAAAGTCTAGGGAAAGTCAGCTCTCCAAAGGTTTTTCTGATTATCCCAAAATCTTTCTCCAGAGATCTCCCTTTCTTTCTTTGTTTTTTTCCCCTCTTTTTGTGTCCCCTCTCTTTTTTTGTATGTGGTTTCTTAACCAAAACTTATCAGATGAGCACACCTTCCTAGTTTGGAACTTTCCAATAATTGTTGGCTAGGCTTGTACATTGATAAGGAATGTGACGTCATAACACTACCCAGAATGCACTTTTGCTACTGGTGTAGTGTTACCTGCTCATACCTAGGTGTTACTGTTGTATAAGCTATAAGCATCATACCATAAGGGTTAACTCATACATGCCTGACATCTTCAATACTACACACCTCTGACATCTGGAGGCCTTGTCTCAGAGCTGAGGGATAAACTTTGATACATGAATATATACTTTGAGGAACATCTAGACAATTCTCACACTGTGGAATTCATGTTCAGATAAGAAATACAATGAAGCCTCTACTTCTGCAGATGTTGTGTATCTTCTAACTGTCTAAATGTATAATTAATTGTTACAATAACATTAGGTTGTTTTGAACGACGCAGTAATCTTCCCATGGACTTACTTCGGCCTACATTAAAAATCCATACAAAATAGTGAATATAAACCAACATTGCTCTCAGGGGCGTAGCTAGAAATGCATGGGCCCCATAGCAAAAAATGTTTATGCCCCCCCCACACCTCACCTGTACCTTCCGGACCTCACCTGTACCTTATGGGCCCCCCCAGTGCCATCCACAGATTCCCCTCCCCTAAACAGTGCCATCCACAGATCTCCCTCCCCTAAACAGTGCCATCCACAGATCCCCCTCCCTAAACAGTGCCATCCACAGATCCCCCTCCCCTAAACAGTGCCATCCACAGATCCCCCTCCCCTAAACAGTGCCATCCACAGATCCCCCTCCCCTAAATAGTGCCATCCACAGATCCCCCTCCCCTAAACAGTGCCATCCACAGATCCCCCTCCCCTAAACAGTGCCATCCACAGATCCCCCTCCCCTAAATAGTGCCATCCACAGATCCCCCTCCCCTAAACAGTGCCATCCACAAATCTCCCTCCCCTAAATAGTGCCATCCACAGATCCCCCTCCTCTAAACAGTGCCATCCACAGATCTCCCTCCCCTAAACAGTGCCATCCACAGATCTCCCTCCCCTAAACAGTGCCATCCACAGATCCCCCTCCCCTAAACAGTGCCATCCACAGATCCCCCTCCCCTAAATAGTGCCATCCACAGATCCCCCTCCCCTAAACAGTGCCATCCACAGATCTCACTCCCCTAAACAGTGCCATCCACAGATCCCCATCCCCTAAACAGTGCCATCCACAGATCTCCCTCCCCTAAACAGTGCCATCCACAGATCCCTCTCCCCTAAATAGTGCCATCCACAGATCCCTCTCCCCTAAATAGTGCCATCCATAGATCCCCCTCCCCTAAATAGTGCCATCCACAGATCCCCCTCCCCTAAATAGTGCCATCCACAGATCCCCCTCCCCTAAATAGTGCCATCCACAGATCCCCCTCCCCTAAACATTGCCATCCACAGATCTCCCTCCCCTAAACAGTGCCATCCACAGATCTCCCTCCCCTAAACAGTAACATCCACAGATCCCCCTCCCCGACGCTCACAGGAGTACATTTATAAACTAATCAGTAACTTTAACTTTAATCATTGCTAATCTCTTTACTTGGATTGGATACCTTACTCTGTCTTAGCTCCGGTAACGGTAACAGCAGGCAGTGCGGGCGGGCGGAGCTCACTCACTGACATAACGCGCCTGCGCCGCCTAGTGGGAGGAGCAGATGCGTGACGTCAGTGAGTGAGCGCCGCCCGCCCGCACTGCCTGCTGTTACCGGAGCTAAGACAGAGTAAGGTATCCAAGTAAAGAGATCAGCAATGTCAATGATTAAAGTTAAAGTTACTGATTAGTTTATAAATGTACTCCTGTGAGCGTGAAAACTTAGATCCGATGGTATATTCTAACCCCCAGGCAAGCGTCCCCATCACCATGGGAAAACCTGGGGGTTAGAATATACCATCGGATCTTCTGAGTTACTCAGTGGCCTGGCTGGAGCCTCCCCGTCCCCAGCCTCTGTCGGCCTGGCCCTGCGTGCGCCCTGCTCCAGTCCTGACTCCTTCTCCCAGCCAGGCCCGAGCCGCGGACCGCCCACGCCCCGCCCATTTGAGTTTTCATCATCTCACTGAGAGCGTGAAAACTTAGATCCGATGGTATATTCTAACCCCCAGGCAAGCGTCCCCATCACCATGGGAACACCTGGGGGTTAGAATATACCATCGGATCTTCTGAGTTACTCAGTGGCCTGGCTGGAGCCTCCCCGTCCCCAGCCTCTGTCGGCCTGGCCCTGCGTGCGCCCTGCTCCAGTCCTGACTCCTTCTCCCAGCCAGGCCCGAGCCGCGGACCGCCCACGCCCCGCCCACTACACTAGTCTAGTGTAGTGGGCGGGCGGTCCGCGGCTCGGGCCTGGCTGCCTGTGTGTAGTGTGTGTGTAAATAAAAATAAAATTAAAATTAAAATAAATAAATAAACAGAAGGCGGCCCGGACGGCCACTGATTGCTCTTAAAGGCAATGAATATCCATTATACCTAGAATACTCATATAAAAATGTTTACACTCATGAAAAGGCACAACATAGTGGCAGGTGTAATATATTGCCACAGCATCACTGTCAAGTGCACCTACAGTCGTGGCCAAAAGTTTTGAGAATGACACAAATATTAGTTTTCACAAAGTTTGCTGCTAAACTGCTTTTAGATCTTTGTTTCAGTTGTTTCTGTGATGTAGTGAAATATAATTACACGCACTTCATACGTTTCAAAGGCTTTTATCGACAATTACATGACATTAATGCAAAGAGTCAGTATATGCAGTGTTGGCCCTTCTTTTTCAGGACCTCTGCAATTCGACTGGGCTTGCTCTCAATCAACTTCTGGGCCAATTCCTGACTGATAGCAACCTATTCTTTCATAATCACTTCTTGGAGTTTGTCAGAATTAGTGGGTTTTTGTTTGTCCACCTGCCTCTTGAGGATTGACCACAAGTTCTCAATGGGATTAAGATCTGGGGAGTTTCCAGGCCATGGACCCAAAATGTCAACGTTTTGGTCCCCGAGCCACTTAGTTATCACTTTTGCCTTATGGCACAGTGCTCCATCGTGCTGGAAAATGCATTGTTCTTCACCAAACTGTTGCTGGATTGTTGGAAGAAGTTGCTGTTGGAGGGTGTTTTGGTACCATTCTTTATTCATGGCTGTGTTTTTGGGCAAAATTGTGAGTGAGCCCACTCCCTTGGATGAGAAGCAACCCCACACATGAATGGTCTCAGGATGCTTCACTGTTGGCATGACACAGGACTGATGGTAGCGCTCACCTTTTCTTCTCCGGACAAGCCTTTTTCCAGATGCCCCAAACAATCGGAAAGAGGCTTCATCAGAGAATATAACTTTGCCCCAGTCCTCAGCAGTCCATTCACCATACTTTCTGCAGAAGATCTATCTGTCCCTAATGTTTTTTTTTGGAGAGAAGTGGCTTCTTTGCTGCCCTTCTTGACACCAGGCCATCTTCCAAAAGTCTTTGCCTCACTGTGCGTGCAGATGCGCTCACACCTGCCTGCTGCCATTCCTGAGCAAGCTCTGCACTGGTGGCACTCCGATCCCGCAGCTGAATCCTCTTTAGGAGACGATCCTGGCGCTTGCTGGACTTTCTTGGACGCCCTGAAGCCTTCTTAACAAGAATTGAACCTCCTTCCTTGAAGTTCTTGATGATCCTATAAATTGTTGATTGAGGTGCAATCTTAATAGCCACAATATCCTTGCCTGTGAAGCCATTTTTATGCAACGCAATGATGGCTGCACGCGTTTCTTTGCAGGTCACCATGGTTAACAATGGAAGAACAATGATTTCAAGCATCACCCTCCTTTTACCATGTCAAGTCTGCCATTTTAACCCAATCAGCCTAACATAATGATCTCCAGCCTTGTGCTCGTCAACATTCTCACCTGAGTTAACCAGACGATTACTGAAATGATCTCAGCAGGTCCTTTAATGACAGCAATGAAATGCAGTGGAAAGTTTTTTGGGGATTAAGTTAATTTTCATGGCAAAGAAGGACTATGCAATTCATCTGATCACTCTTCATAACATTCTGGAGTATATGCAAATTGCTATTATAAAAACTTAAGCAGCAACTTTTCCAATTTCCAATATTGATGTAATTCTCAAAACTTTTGGCCACGACTGTACATTCAAAATGAATCTTTTCTGTGAGGGATACAGTTACTTTGCCTCAGTAATAAAGGCAGGTTTAATATATCGCCGTGTACATCACTGTCAAGTGCACCTACATTCATAGTTAATCCGTTCTGTTTGGGATACAGTTACTGTGCCTCGGTATTGAAGGCAGGTGTAATATATCGTCGTGTAAATCACTATCAAGTGCAGCGACAGTCATAGTAAATCAGCTCTGTTAGGAATACTGTTACTGTGCCTCAGTATTAAAGACAGGTGTAATATATTGCCATGTGCATGACTGTCAAGTGCACCGACATTCATAGTTAATCTATTCTGTTAGTGATACAGTTACTGTGCCTCAGTATTAAAGGCAGGTGTAATACATCACCGCGGCATCACTGTGTAGTCCACTGACATTCATCGTTATTGTGTTCTGTTAGGGATACAGTTACTGTGCCTCAGCATTAACAGCAGGTAGAATATATCGCCACGGCATCACTGTCAAGTGCACCTACATTCAAAATGAATCTGTTCTGTGAGGGATACAGTTACTTTGCCTCAGTATTAAAGGCAGGTTTAATATACAGTATATCGCCGTGTACATCACTGTCAAGTGCACCTACATTCATAGTTAATCTGTTCTGTTAGGGATACAGCTACTGTGCCTCAGTATTAATGGCAGGTGTAATATATCGCCATGCACATCACTTTCAAGTGCACTGACATTCATAGTTAATCGGTTCTGTTAGGGATACAGTTTTTTTGCCTCAGTATTAAAGGCAATTGTGATATATATCGCCATGTACATCACTAACAAGTGTACTAACAGTCATAGTAAATCCGTTCTGTTAGGAATACAGTTACTGTGCCTCAGTATTAAAGACAGGTGAAATATTTTGCCCTGTGCATGACTGTCAAGTGCACCAACATCCATAGTTAATCTGTTCTGTTAGGATACAGTTATTGTGCCTTTGTATTAAAGGCAGGTGTAATATATCACTGCGGCATCACTTCTAAGCGCACCGACATTCATAGTTAATACGTTCTATCAGGGATACAGTTACTGTGCCCCAGTATTAAAGGCAGGTGTAATATAAATTGCCACAGCATCACTGTCAAGTGCACCAACATTCAAAATTAATCTGTTCTGTTAGTTAATCCGTTCTGTTAGGGATACAACTACTGTGCCTCAGTATTAAAGGCAGGTGTAATCTATCGCCGTGTACATCACTTTCAAGTGCACCTACATTCACAGTTAATCTGTTCTGTTAGGGATACAGTTATTGTGCCCCAGTATTGAAGACAGGTGTGATATATCGCCATATGCATCACTGTCAAGTGCACTGAAATTCATAGTTACTTTGTTCTGTTAAGGATACAGTTACTGTGCCTCAGTAATAAAAGCAGGTGTAATATATTGCTATGTGCATCACTATCAAGTGCATCGACATTCACAGTTATTCGGTTCTGTCAGGGATACCGTTACTGTGCCCCAGTATTAAAGGCAGGTGTAATATATTGCCATGTGCATCACTGTCAAGTTCACCGACATTTATAGTTAATCAATTCCTCAGCATTAATAGCAAGTTTAATATATCGCCGTGGCATTACTGTCAGGTTCACCAACTTTCATAGTTAATCTGTTCTGTTTGGGGTACAGTTACTGTGCTTCAGTATTAAAGGCAGGTGTAATATACAGTACAGACCAAAAGTTTGGACACACCTTCTCATTCAAAGAGTTTTCTTTATTTTCATGACTATGAAGGCATCAAAACTATGAATTAACACATGTGGAATTATATACATAACACACAAAGTGTGAAACAACTGAAAATATGTCATATTCTAGGTTCTTCAAAGTAGCCACCTTTTGCTTTGATTACTGCTTTGCACACTCTTGGCATTCTCTTCATGAGCTTCAAGAGGTAGTCCCCTGAAATGGTCTTCCAACAGTCTTGAAGGAGTTCCCAGAGATGCTTAGCACTTGTTGGCCCTTTTCCCTTCACTCTGGGGTCCAGCTCACCCCAAACCATCTCGATTGGGTTTAGGTTCGGTGACTGTGGAGGCCAGGTCATCACTCTCCTTCATGGTCAAATAGCCCTTACTTTCAAAGTTTTCCCAATTTTTCGGCTGACTGACCGACCTTCATTTCTTAAAGTAATGATGGACACTTGTTTTTTCTTTACTTAGCTGCTTTTTTTCTTGCCATAATACAAATTCCAACAGTCTATTTAGTAGGACTATCAGCTGTGTATCCACCTGTCTTCTCCTCAACGCAACTGATGGTCCCAACCCCATTTATAAGGCAAGAAATCCCACTTATTAAACCTGACAGGGCACACCTGTGAAGTGAAAACCATTTCAGGGGTCTACCTCTTGAAGCTCATCAAGAGAATGCCAAGAGTGTGCAAAGCAGTAATCAAAGCAAAAGGTGGCTACTTTGAAGAACCTAGAATATGAAATATTTTCAGTTGTTTCACACTTGTTTGTTATGTATATAATTCCACATGTGTTAATTCATAGTTCTGATGCCTTCAGTGTGAATCTACAATTTTCATAGTCATGAAAATAAAGAAAACTCTTTGAATGAGAAGGAGTGTCCAAACTTTTGGTCTATACTGTATATCTCTATGTACATCATTGTCAAGTGCACTGACATTCATAGTTAATCCATTCTGTTAGACATACAGTTACTTTGCCTCAGTATTAAAAACAGGTGTAATATATCGCTGTGTACATCACTTTCAAGTGCATTGACATTCATAGTTAATCCATTCTATCAGGGATACAGTTACTGTGCCCCAGTATTAAAGGCAGGTGTAATATAAATTGCCACAGCATCACTGTCAAGTGCACCAACATTCAAAGTTAATCTGTTCTGTTAGGGATATATTTACTGTTCCTCAGTATTACAGGGAGTGCAGAATTATTAGGCAAATGAGTATTTTGACCACATCATCCTCTTTATGCATGTTGTCTTACTCCAAGCTGTATAGGCTCGAAAGCCTACTACCAATTAAGCATATTAGGTGATGTGCATCTCTGTAATGAGAAGGGGTGTGGTCTAATGACATCAACACCCTATATTAGGTGTGCATAATTATTAGGCAACTTCCTTTCCTTTGGCAAAATGGGTCAAAAGAAGGACTTGACAGGCTCAGAAAAGTCAAAAATAGTGAGATATCTTGCAGAGGGATGCAGCACTCTTAAAATTGCAAAGCTTCTGAAGCGTGATCATCGAACAATCAAGCGTTTCATTCAAAATAGTCAACAGGGTCGCAAGAAGCTTGTGGAAAAACCAAGGCGCAAAATAACTGCCCATGAACTGAGAAAAGTCAAGCGTGCAGCTGCCAAGATGCCACTTGCCACCAGTTTGGCCATATTTCAGAGCTGCAACATCACTGGAGTGCCCAAAAGCACAAGGTGTGCAATACTCAGAGACATGGCCAAGGTAAGAAAGGCTGAAAGACGACCACCACTGAACAAGACACACAAGCTGAAACATCAAGACTGGGCCAAGAAATATCTCAAGACTGATTTTTCTAAGGTTTTATGGACTGATGAAATGAGAGTGAGTCTTGATGGGCCAGATGGATGGGCCCGTGGCTGGATTGGTAAAGGGCAGAGAGCTCCAGTCCGACTCAGACGCCAGCAAGGTGGAGGTGGAGTACTGGTTTGGGCTGGTATCATCAAAGATGAGCTTGTGGGGCCTTTTCGGGTTGAGGATGGAGTCAAGCTCAACTCCCAGTCCTACTGCCAGTTTCTGGAAGACACCTTCTTCAAGCAGTGGTACAGGAAGAAGTCTGCATCCTTCAAGAAAAACATGATTTTCATGCAGGACAATGCTCCATCACACGCGTCCAAGTACTCCACAGCGTGGCTGGCAAGAAAGGGTATAAAAGAAGAAAATCTAATGACATGGCCTCCTTGTTCACCTGATCTGAACCCCATTGAGAACCTGTGGTCCATCATCAAATGTGAGATTTACAAGGAGGGAAAACAGTACACCTCTCTGAACAGTGTCTGGGAGGCTGTGGTTGCTGCTGCACGCAATGTTGATGGTGAACAGATCAAAACACTGACAGAATCCATGGATGGCAGGCTTTTGAGTGTCCTTGCAAAGAAAGGTGGCTATATTGGTCACTGATTTGTTTTTGTTTTGTTTTTGAATGTCAGAAATGTATATTCGTGAATGTTGAGATGTTATATTGGTTTCACTGGTAAAAATAAATAATTGAAATGGGTATATATTTGTTTTTTGTTAAGTTGCCTAATAATTATGCACAGTAATAGTCACCTGCACACACAGATATCCCCCTAAAATAGCTAAAACTAAAAACAAACTAAAAACTACTTCCAAAAATATTCAGCTTTGATATTAATGAGTTTTTTGGGTTCATTGAGAACATGGTTGTTGTTCAATAATAAAATTAATCCTCAAAAATACAACTTGCCTAATAATTCTGCACTCCCTGTAAAGGCAGGTGTAATATATCGCCGTGTACATCACTGTCAAGTGCACCTACATTCATAGTTAATCCGTTCTGTTAGGGATACAACTACTGTGCCTCAGTATTAAAGGCAGGTGTAATCTATCGCCGTGTACATCACTTTCAAGTGCACCTACATTCATAGTTAATCTGTTCTGTTAGGGATACAGTTACTGTGCCCCAGTATTGAAGGCAGGTGTGATATATCGCCATATGCATTACTGTCAAGTGCACTGACATTCATAGTTAATTCGTTCTGTTAAGGATACAGTTACTGTGCCTCAGTAATAAAAGCAGGTGTAATATATTGCTATGTGCATCACTATCAAGTGCATTGACATTCACAGTTATTCGGTTCTGTCAGGGATACCGTTACTGTGCCCCAGTATTAAAGGCAGGTGTAATATATTGCCATGTGCATCACTGCCAAGTTCGCCGACATTTATAGTTAATCAATTTCTTAGCATTAATAGCAAGTTTAATATATCGCCGTGGCATTACTGTCAGGTTCACCAACTTTCATAGTTAATCTGTTCTGTTTGGGGTACAGTTACTGTGCTTCAGTATTAAAGGCAGGTGTAATATACAGTACAGACCAAAAGTTTGGACACACCTTCTCATTCAAAGAGTTTTCTTTATTTTCATGACTATGAAGGCATCAAAACTATGAATTAACACATGTGGAATTATATACATAACAAACAAGTGTGAAACAACTGAAAATATGTCATATTCTAGGTTCTTCAAAGTAGCCACCTTTTGCTTTGATTACTGCTTTGCACACTCTTGGCATTCTCTTGATGAGCTTCAAGAGGTAGTCCCCTGAAATGGTCTTCCAACAGTCTTGAAGGAGTTCCCAGAGATGCTTAGCACTTGTTGGCCCTTTTCCCTTCACTCTGCGTTCCAGCTCACCCCAAACCATCTCGATTGGGTTTAGGTTCGGTGACTGTGGAGGCCAGGTCATCACTCTCCTTCATGGTCAAATAGCCCTTACTTTCAAAGTTTTCCCAATTTTTCGGCTGACTGACTGACCTTCATTTCTTAAAGTAATGATGGCCACTTGTTTTTTCTTTACTTAGCTGCTTTTTTATTGCCATAATACAAATTCTAACAGTCTATTCAGTAGGACTATCAGCTGTGTATTCACCTGACTTCTCCTCAACGCAACTGATGGTCCCAACCCCATTTATAAGGCAAGAAATCCCACTTATTAAACCTGACAGGGCACACCTGTGAAGTGAAAACCATTTCAGGGGTCTACCTCTTGAAGCTCATCAAGAGAATGCCAAGAGTGTGCAAAGCAGTAATCAAAGCAAAAAGTGGCTACTTTGAAGAACCTAGAATATGAAATATTTTCAGTTGTTTCACACTTGTTTGTTATGTATATAATTCCAATGTGTTAATTCATCGTTTTGATGCCTTCAGTGTGAATCTACAATTTTCATAGTCATGAAAATAAAGAAAACTCTTTGAATGAGAAGGTGTGTCCAAACTTTTGGTCTGTACTGTGTATCTCTGTGTACATCATTGTCAAGTGCACTGACATTCATAGTTAATCCGTTCTGTTAGGCATACAGTTACTTTGCCTCAGTATTAAAAACAGGTGTAATATATCGCTGTGTACATCACTTTTAAGTGCATTGACATTCATAGTTAATCGGTTCTGTTAGGGATACAGTTACTTTGCCTCAGTATTAAAGGCAGGTGTGATATATATTGCAGTGTGCATCACTGTCAAGTGCACTGATATTCATAGTTAATCGGTTCTGTTAGGGATACAGTTACTGTGCCTCAGTATTAAAGGCAGATGTGATATATATTGGCGTGTACATCGCTGTGAAGTGCACCTACATTTATGATTAATCCATTCTGTTAGGGATACAGTTACTGTGTCTCAGCATTAAAGGCAGGTGTAATATTTCGCTGTGTACATCACTGTCAAGTGCACCTACATTTATAGTTAATCTGTTATTTTAGAGATACAGCAACTGTGTTTCAGTATTAAAGGCAGGTGTAATATGTTGCTTTGTTCATCACTATCAAGTGCACCGACATTCATAGTTAATCCGTTCTGTCAGGGATACAGTTACTGTGCCTCAGTATTAAAGACAGGTGTAATATATTGCTGTGTGCAAGACTAGTAAGTGCACCGACATTAATAGTTAATCAGTTCTTTTAGGGATACAGTTACTTTGCCTCAGTATTAAAGGCATGTGTAATATATAGCCATGTGCATCACTATCAAGTGCACAGACATTTATAGTTAATCCTTTCTGTCAGGGATACAATTACTGTGCCTCAGTATTAAAGACAGGTAAAATATATCGCTGTGTGCATCGCAGTGTCAAGTACACCAACATGCATAGTTAATCCATTCTTTTAGTGATGCAGTTAGTGTGCTTCAATATTAAAGGCAGTTGTAAAATATCGTCATGTGCATCACTATCAAGTGCACCGATATTCATAGTTAAACCGTTCTGTCAGGGATACAGTTACTGTGCCTCAGTATTAAAGGCAGTTGTAATATATCGCTGTGTACATCACTGTCAAGTGCACCCACATTCATAGTTAATCCATTCTTTTAGTGATACAGTTATAGTAGCTTCAATATTAAAGGCAGTTGTAAAATATCGTCATGTGCATTACTATCAAGTGCACCGATATTCATAGTTAAACCGTTCTGTCAGGGATACAGTTAATGTGCTTCAATATTAAAGGCAGTTGTAATATATCACCATGTGCATAACTATAAAGTGCACTGACATTCTCAGTAAATCTGTTCTGTTAGGGATACAGTTACTGTGCCTCAGTATTAAAGACAGGTGTAATATATTGCCGTGTGCAACACTGGCAAGTGCACCGACATTCTTAGTTAATCTGTTCTGTTAATAAAACAGTTACTGTGCCTCAGTATTAAATGCAGGAGTGATATATCACCGCGGCATCACTGTCAAGTGTACTGACATTCATAGTTATTCCGTTCTGTTAGGGATACAGCTACTGTGCCTCAGTATTAAAGGCAGGTGTAGTATATCGCCGTGTATATTACTTTCAATTGCATCTACATTCATAGTTAATCTGTTCTGCTAGGGATACAGTTTCTGTGCCTCAGCATTAATGGCAGGATTAATACATCGCTGCGGCATCACTGTCAAGTTCATCGACATTCATAGGTAATCTGTGCTGTTAGGGATACAGTTACTATGCCTCGGTATTAAAGGCAGGTGTAATATATTTCCATTTGCATCACTGTCAAGGGCACCGACATTTATAGTTAATCTGTTCTGTCAGGGATACAGTTACTGTGCTTTAGCATTAATGGCAGATTTAATATACGTCTGCGGTTTTACTGTTGAGTGCACCGACATTAATAATTAATCGGTTCTGTTAGGGATACAGTTACTTTGCCTCAGTATTAAAGGCAGGTGTAATATATTGCTGTGTGCATCACTATCAAGTGCACCAACATTTATAGTTAATCCATTCTGTTAGGGATACAGTTAGTGTGCTTCAATATTAAAGGCAGGTGTAATATATCGCCATGTACATCACTATCAAGTGCACCGACATTCATTCTTAATCCGTTCTGTCAGGGATTCAGTTACTTTGCCTCAATATTAAAGGCAGGTATAATATATCGCCATGTGCATCACTATCAAGTGCACCGACATTCATAGTTAATCCGTTTTGTCAGGGATACAGTTACTGTGCCTCAGTATTAAAGACAGGTGAAGTATATCGCTGTGTACAGCACACTGTAAAGTGCACCAACATTCATAGTTAATCCGTTCTGTTAGGGATACAGTTAGTGCTCTTCAACAGTGATGGTCAGTTTGCAGTGTTCGCCAGCAAACACATGCGGGCTGCCATCTTTAGTAAGGTAGACTCACCCGTCCGGCGATGCACAGGTAAGCCCTTACCTGTGCCTGTGCTGGGAGCCGGTCTGAAATCAAATGCAGTCAGCGGGAGCAGGCAGTTCCGAGAACAGCCCGATGAAGGTCCCCGGCGGCTGTTCTCAGAACTTCCTGCTCCCGGTGACTGCATTTGATTTCAGACCGGCACAGGTAAGGGCTTACCTGTGCATCGCCGGACGGGTGAGTCTACCTTTCTAAAGATGACAGCCCGCATGTGTTCGCTGGCGAACACTGCGAACTGACCATCACTGCTCTTCAATATTAAAGGTCAGGTGTAATATATCACTGTGTGCATCACTGTCAAGGGCACTGACATATATAGTTAATCCGTTCTGTTAGGGATACAGTTAGAGTGCTTCAATATTAAGGGCAGGTGTAATATATCGCTGTGTGCATCACTGTCAAGGGCACTGACATATATAGTTAATCTCTTCTGTTAGGGATACAGTTACTTTGCCTCAGTATTAAAGGCAGGTGTAATAAATCACCATGTGCATCACTGTGCAGCGCACTGACATTCAATAGTAATTCCGTCCTGTTAGCGAAACAGTGACTGTGCGTCAGTATTAAAGGCAGTTGTAATTTATCGCCATGTGCATCACTGTCAAGTGTACCGACATTCTCAGTTAATCTGTTCTCTTAGGAATACAGTTAATGTGTCTCAGTGTTAAGAGGGGGGTGTAATATGTCATCATGTGTAGGGCTGAAACGATTACTCGATAGATTCGATTAATTAGACACAAAAAAATCCTCGATGCAAATTTTTTGCTTCGAGTAATCATTTGTGTCATGTGACCACAGAACTTGAATGAAGCGCTTGAGCTATTACTCACCGCTCGGTGATCACCCGCTGGCCCGCATCGCACTGCACTGCACTTTGCTCCTGACACATCGTGGGGACATAGTCAGCGAACTATGACCTGACGCTGTCTGACGAGCTGTGGACCGGCACCCCTACAGGAGAGGTAAGTATTTTATTTCACTGGCGCTGGGGACATAGCTTGGAGGGGGAGATAATGGCACTAGGGGGAAGCTGGTGGCACTGGGGTCACCTGATAGCACTGGAGGGAAGCTGATGGCACGGGGGCGCAGATGATGGCACTGGGGGACAGCTGATGGCACTGAGGGGGCAGCTCGTGGCATGGAGGGGACAGATAATGGCACTGGGGTGCAGATGATGGCACTGGGGGGAAGCTGATGGCACTGAGGAGGCAGCTGGTGGTACTGAGGTGACAGCTGATGGCACTTGAGGAAGCTGATGGCACTGGGGGGCAGCTGATGGCACTGAAGGGGCAGCTAATGGCACTCAGGGCCGTCTTTAATATTGATTGGACCCTGGGCAAAAATTTACTTGGGCCCCCTGGATCCCACCTTCCCACACCTTAACAGGCAATCACGCCCTCCACCACAACACACACACAAAAATCTACACATCTGGTAGAGTCCAGTGAATGACTGTAAATACTTCCAGTTCTAAAGACTCCAGCGGCTCAGGATCAGTGCTCTGGGCAGCTGGGCTCAGGCTGGAAGTGGGCACCGCTCTACAGGAAGGAGACCAGGGCTCAGCTCACCCTAGTGTTACAGTGCACCCCAGCACCCCACAGTATGCAGTATAGCACCCTATAGTATACAGCACCACACAGTATGCAGTATAGCACCCCACACTATACAGTACCCCACAGTATACAGGGAGTGCAGAATTATTAGGCAAGTTGTATTTTTGAGGATTCATTTTATTATTGAACAACAACCATGTTCTCAATGAACCCAAAAAACTCATTAATATCAAAGCTGAATAGTTTTGGAAGTAGTTTTAGTTTGTTTTTAGTTTTAGCTATTTTAGGGGGATATCTGTGTGTGCAGGTGACTATTACTGTGCATAATTATTAGGCAACTTAACAAAAAACAAATATATACCCATTTCAATTATTTATTTTTACCAGTGAAACCAATATAACATCTCAACATTCACAAATATACATTTCTGACATTCAAAAACAAAACAAAAACAAATCAGTGACCAATATAGCCACCTTTCTTTGCAAGGACACTCAAAAGCCTGCCATCCATGGATTCTGTCAGTGTTTTGATCTGTTCACCATCAACATTGCGTGCAGCAGCAACCACAGCCTCCCAGACACTGTTCAGAGAGGTGTACTGTTTTCCCTCCTTGTAAATCTCACATTTGATGATGGACCACAGGTTCTCAATGGGGTTCAGATCAGGTGAACAAGGAGGCCATGTCATTAGATTTTCTTCTTTTATACCCTTTTTTGCCAGCCACGCTGTGGAGTACTTGGACGCGTGTGATGGAGCATTGTCCTGCATGAAAATCATGTTTTTCTTGAAGGATGCAGACTTCTTCCTGTACCACTGCTTGAAGAAGGTGTCTTCCACAAACTGGCAGTAGGACTGGGAGTTGAGCTTGACTCCATCCTCAACCCAAAAAGGCCCCACAAGCTCATCTTTGATGATACCAGCCCAAACCAGTACTCCACCTCCACCTTGCTGGCGTCTGAGTCGGACTGGAGCTCTCTGCCCTTTACCAATCCAGCCACGGGCCCATCCATCTGGCCCATCAAGACTCACTCTCATTTCATCAGTCCATAAAACCTTAGAAAAATCAGTCTTGAGACATTTCTTGGCCCAGTCTTGACGTTTCAGCTTGTGTGTCTTGTTCAGTGGTGGTCGTCTTTCAGCCTTTCTTACCTTGGCCATGTCTCTGAGTATTGCACACCTTGTGCTTTTGGGCACTCCAGTGATGTTGCAGTTCTGAAATATGGCCAAACTGGTGGCAAGCGGCATCTTGGCAGCTGCACGCTTGACTTTTCTCAGTTCATGGGCAGTTATTTTGCGCCTTGGTTTTTCCACACGCTTCTTGCGACCCTGTTGACTATTTTGAATGAAACGCTTGATTGTTCGATGATCACGCTTCAGAAGCTTTGCAATTTTAAGAGTGCTGCATCCCTCTGCAAGATATCTCACTATTTTTGACTTTTCTGAGCCTGTCAAGTCCTTCTTTTGACCCATTTTGCCAAAGGAAAGGAAGTTGCCTAATAATTATGCACACCTAATATAGGGTGTTGATGTCATTAGACCACACCCCTTCTCATTACAGAGATGCACATCACCTAATATGCTTAATTGGTAGTAGGCTTTCGAGCCTATACAGCTTGGAGTAAGACAACATGCATAAAGAGGATGATGTGGTCAAAATACTAATTTGCCTAATAATTCTGCACGCAGTGTATAGTAGAGCAGTATAGCAGCCCACAGTATACAACACCTCACAGTATACAGTAGAGCAGTATAGCACCTCACTGTATACAGCACCCCAAACTATACACTATACAGTACAGCAGTATAGCACTCCACACCATACAGCACCCACAGTATACAGCCCCCCACAGTATACAGTACAGCAGTATAGCACTCCACACAATATACAGCACTCACAGTATACAGGCCCCTCCACACTATATACAGGCCCCCCCCACACTATATACAGGCCCCCACACCGTATACAGGCCCCCCACACAGTATACAGGCCCCCCCCCACAGTATACAGGCCCCCCACACAGTATACAGGCCCCCCACACAGTATACAGCACCCCACTATACAGTAGTTTACAGTATATTAACATAACAGCCCCTGTCACCTTTTTCTGATGTAATCTTCACAAAAAAAGCTCCAAACTTCTACAGCACAGCAACACTCCTGGTAGGACCTGTGATGACCTCATAGCCATGTGACCAGTAATATTGCTAGGTTACTGGTCACATGGTGATGATGTCATTAAGGTCCTAGATCACATTCACAGCTCTAACAGTACGATGCCTGGACTCAGTGCCGGCAGGAATGGCATGGCAGCACCCCCTGTGTAGCTGACAGCCTGACACCCGGGGCAGTGGCTAGCAGGGCTCAAGAGGCAGCTGCCTTGGGCCCCCTAGGAGCAACTGGGCCCAGGGCAGCTGCCCCTTTTGCCCCTTGGTAAAGACGGCCCTGATGGCACTGGAGGGCAGCTGATGGCACTGGGTGCTACCTGATGGCATGGGGGAACCTAATGGCATGGGGGGGGGGAAGCTGATGGCACGGGGGGGCTGAGGAGTTTTTATAAAGAAAAACGCTCTTTGCATTCGTTTTTTGTTATTAGAGTACTCGATTAATCATTGAATTAATCGATAGAATACTCTATTACAAAAATAGTCAATAGCTGCAGCCCTAGTCATGTCCATCACTGTCTAGTGCACCAAAATTCATAGTCAGTTCTGTTAGCGATACAGTAGTTATACACTATGGCCAACATACAGTAGCCTGGGCCCTCCAAAGGAATGGGCAGTGGCAAAAATGATGCTGTAGTTGGCAGAAGAAGGGAGGTGGTAGCAGCTGCAGCAACAGGCCAGAACTGCCACTGTCATCCAGCGATCGTGTTTTGACCAACAATCCAACTGTACTGGAATGATTGACTCGCTCTTCACAATCATCTCAAGTGACAACAGATACCCACAGCAAGGAATCGCTGGGTTCCTCTGACACCATGT
Source organism: Bufo bufo (assembly GCF_905171765.1). Taxonomy (NCBI): domain Eukaryota; kingdom Metazoa; phylum Chordata; class Amphibia; order Anura; family Bufonidae; genus Bufo; species Bufo bufo. Next base: position 219,562,250 of record NC_053391.1, read on the forward strand.
TTAGTTGGCATGGCCCATGAACTGCCTCTATGCCCTCACCTGTCCTGAACCTGCCTATTGCTTTTGCTGCTCCTTCTGCTCTCCAAGTAATGATAGCCGCCAGATGTGCTCCTTTTTTCAGTCAGGAGTTACAGGCCAGCCCAAACGTGGAGAAGAGGTCCGCTGCAGACTCCTTTAAGTGTTCAACTACCGATGATGACAGACAAGTAGGAGCACATATTGCAAGAGGTTAGGTACATGCACAAAAGACAGGTGAGGGTGACACAAGTGACGAGAACATACCTCCCAAACATCCCGGATCCGGCAGGACAGTGCAGGATTTCAGTGGCTGTCCTGTGGTCCTGGTACGGGGGAGGTATGTCCCGCTCTCTGGCAGGTTGCCTATAATGATGAAGAAGACAGACTTCCATCGGCTCCCTGCTCCATCATTCCTCTCTCCTGTATGCGCTCCACACTACAGGTCTGGGCAGGGAGTGGGCCGAGAGCTCCATCTATCCTGCTGCTGGGGAATGAGGTGAGTACGGGGAGTTTTTTTTTTTTTTACTGCCTGTGAAGGGGAGCTAGGCATATTACTGTGAGGGGGCACAGCTGGGCATCGCTATTGTGAGGGGGTACATATCTTGGCATATTACTGTGAGAGGGCACATATCTGGGCTTATTACTGTGAGGGGGCACATATCTGGGCATACTACTGTGAGGGGGCACAATCCTGGGCATATTACTGTGAGGGGCACATATCTAGGCATACTACTGTGAGGTGTCACAATCCTGGGCTTATTACTGTGAGGGGGCACATATCTGGGCATACTACTGTGAGGTGTCACAATCCTGGACATATTACTGTGAGGGGGCACATATCTGTTTATAACTACTGTGAAGGAAGCATATATCTGGGCATAATCTTTGAAGGGGGCATAATGCTGGCATAACTACTGTGTAGTGACATAAAGGTGGGAATAATTACTATGTGTGGAGGCATTTATTTAGGGGACTGGGTGGGATTAGGTGTTTAGTTATGTTTTGGGCGGTTTTAAAGGCATAGCATAGTGCGGAAAAAATTTGCCACGGCATTCTTTGCCCGCCACACATAGTGTCCCTCTTCCTTCTTTTCTAAAGTTGAGAGGTATGCAAGCAAACATATGTAGATGATGATGTAGCCGATTGCACGTGGGCCTGGGTGAAGAGGGGGCATCGTCATCCTCACGGGGCGAAGGTGGCAGCATTCCCATGAGATAGCAGGGAGACTACCTGTCATAAAAGAAGCGGCAAGCAGGCATCATGCAATGGTGGAGAGTTAATGTGATACTTGGCAGTGTGAGAATTTTTCACAAAGTCACAGGGGGACATTAGCATGGTGGTATGTACGATGTGTGGGCAGAAGGTGAGGCGCGGCTAGGGTGCTAATGTTGGCTAATGCTAATGTGAGCCACCATAAAGTAGCATGGAAAAACCATGCCACTCATTTAGTGTTACAGCCTGATGCAGCAACCAATGACTCTCCCACCCAATCCCAAGCATTTAGTGCTCATCAATGTCAGCAGAAGGAAGCTCTCTTTCCTTCCCATCGACTTCGTCTATTACTCCTGATGCTCCTCCTTCTTCTCCTCATCACTTGTTTTGACAGCAATCAATCACCGAGTTGATTGCAAAAAGACAACAGTATGTGTGCATACTTTCAGTGGAGCAGAAGCTGAATGTTCACCTGTCCAAGTTGCTGGTACTGCAGTCCTTCCTTTCCTTAGTTGACTGTGCACATTTCAGAGAACCGATGGCTTGTGCCCAGCCAAGATGGAGAGTCTCAATCTCCGTGTCATTAATAAAGAGATCGAACACTGGCTGTCTCCTTGCCAACTGGAGATATGAATCATGGTTACTGATAACAGGAAGAACATTTTGTCTGCGCTGTGTCAGGGAGGGCTGACCCATGCGCCCTGCATTGCGCATGTCTTCAATCTACTGTAGTTGTCATCCAGTTCCTCAAGTTTTCCAGTGAACTGCAAGAGCTGTTAAAAATGTCCAGGAAACTATGCATGCACTCTTACCATGCAAAACATGCCCTCCTTGAGCTGCAAATGCAAAATGCTCTTCCCTAACATCACCTGATGTGCAACGTTTCTACCCACTGGAACTCCACGCTCCATATGTTAGACTGCCTGTATGAGCAAAGGAAGGCAGCAAACGGACAGGTTCACTCCCTGTCGTAGCTTCCATGTTAGCCAGTGGTAGCTCATGCGTGACAAGTGCCATTTGCTCAGGCCGTTTGAGGAGGCCACTTTGTCAGTCGGCAGAACTACAGGATGAATGATGTCATTACACTCCTTCACATCCTGGAGGGGATGCTGAGAAATATGATTGGCGAGGGGACAGAAGATCTGGCGCCTACATCTCACGGCCACCTGAGCCCTGAGGAGGATGAACTAGCAGAGGAGGAGGAGCAGCACCAGCTCCATAAGCAGCAACTTAAGTCTGGAGAGTCTGATGACCAGTTTTCTTTAGCCATCACTCCTGTCACTGTTACTGTCACTGCTGCTGCTGCCACCCTCCCCACTCATGGGGCCACTACTTGAATATTGGTGCAATGCACAGTTATGTACACAGTGTTAAATTGTAGCAGAGTCTGTAGTTCAGCAGTCTCCTACGATCTCCCTGCACTTTCTCTGCAGTTTACCCTCCAAGCCTTTATACTGAGATTGGGCCTCCAAGAGGGAAGAATATGATTAAGCAGAGTGGCCTGGGTATACCTGATTTCTCATGAGTTGTGACAAATTAATTCGGAACTAATTGAATTTCTTGTCGAACTTCGGTGAAGCTGTCGAATCGAATTTTTCAAAACTTCGCTCATCTCTAGTAATAATATCACAGGTTATAGAATTCTGGAGAGTTATTCTGAATGCCAAATTTGGATTTGGGAAGGATTTTTTCCTTAAGAAGAGGAAAATTGTCTTTCATCTCATGGGATTTTTTTCCTTCCTCTATATTACCTTTCCAGGATGATAGGCTGAACTGGATGGAGATATGTTTTTGTTTAGCCTTACAAACTATTTTACTATGAATGCTATGAGTATGAACAGGATCAGACTACTACAGGGTTTGTTTGTAGTCTGTAACCATGGCGACACATAGATCTGTTTATGAGCTCTAAAGTGAAAACAGTAGTAGGACAAGCTTTTGTTTTTTATTTTAGGTGTCTTGGGTAAATTAGTATTGTTGCAAATGTGTACATAAAGATTTTTGCTGCTATATCACATAGAGCATTAAAGGTGGTGATAAAAAAAATAAAACAATCACTTGTCTGCAGTCCCAATCTTTCCAGGCCGCTGCCCATGGACTGGAAGTGCCTTGTTCCTGTGACCACTGTGGCCAATCACTGGCTTCAGCGGGCAGTTTGAACGGCACATCATTGCTAGTGATGTACTAGTGAAGTGCCCTTCAAGCACATGTGACAGCTGAGGCCACAGATTAATCTCAGGCGATGTTTACTGGTAAACATAAAACAGGTGCAACATAGGGTGATAACATACAGATTACAGTGACATACGGTTCCAATTGGAGGCTCACCTTACGGGGTTGTGCTGACAATAGGCACACCTCTAGTGTAGACACAACAGAGGGTAAACTTGTACCACAGGATCGGTTAGTATGCAGCCATGGATGGAAATTCTTCTTATCTAGGGTGCCTGAACTCCCCAAGAAGACTGAAACTTGTCAAGAAAGAAACAAACATCCCTCAGAGCAAGGAAGCAGCCAAATATTTGGTAAGTATTGAGTATCCTCTGATGTTATTTGCAGATATTACCTATTTGGCTGGTTCCTTACGCCGAGGGATGTTTCTTTCTTGACGAGGCCAGAGATTAAGCACAGTAGTCACACGAAAAAAATCACTTCTAGTCCGGCCAGGATGGAAGTGACCGTGAACGGGGTAGTGGCACTGTAACTACGAAACTACAGACAAGTGAGCAGTTTTTTTTTATTATCCTAGCTGAACTCCTAATATGTAAGGTTCTACACTGTATTCTGTGAGAGTTATTTTTTTATATAGCACAGTTTGCTATATTACTATATGCAAGGTGCCTTGCCTAAAGACTTTTCTTCTCACACAGCACACTGTTGGAACACTGAACAAGCATGGTATCCTGGAAGATTTGAGCTCAGCAGCCTGCAGAATACTGAATGCAACTCTTGGCTGTATGACATTTCATACATGGACATGTGACCATGCGTAGCCAGTTGATGGTTGCAGTGGTGATGTGTCCCCTGTAGTGATGTCATCGCTGCGGCTAACAATTGGCTACTACAGTCATGTGTTCATGAATGAAACTTTACACGATATCTTCTTACAAATAGGTTCAAGCAAGTCTTAGCCATGCTTCATGGCAGTATATTATTAACAGCACACAACTGCACATAGATATTGTATTCAGTTAGAATGAATACGTCCCTTCTCTTACTCAGATTTCAAAGAGTTAATTTCTGTGTGAGAGGAATCTATTGCTGCTTCAGTATCTGGCATCGCTTACCCTATATAAATGTTTTCCATCTATATGGCTGGCACGTTGCCATAGTAACAGTGGGCATAAAAGCCTTTCCAGAAGCGCCCAAGATTCCCTTCTGCAATGATGGCAGTGTTGCTGAGTTACTATGGCAACACCAATGCATCACTGCAAATGAAATCAGACTGTTTAAATGTTCTATTAATATATGACAAATTCTATATTAAAAAGCTAATGAGACGATGAAGAGCAGAGGTTGTTATGAAGACTGCCAACAGGGTGACGGGACCAAAAGAAGGAAAAAGGGGTTCTGTATCTTTAAATTGTTTCACAGTCTGATTCATCGATCCTCAGTTCTGTCTTCTTACAAGTTTCTCCATCTGTAACTGAGCCCTACACAAGAGCTTGTGACCTTTCTTCTGGTGTTACACAAGTCATTGATTATCCCAACTACTTAGAAGCTGCTGGGAGTGTTACTGAATTGCTGTGGTCACTGGCTTCATTTATAACCCTTTCACTGCAGTGGATCTATGTGATAGAGACAGACTATAGCGTGGAGCTCTTGGTCCAAGGTGACAACCTTGACTGTTCTGTGTGTGGTCACATCATGCTGGATTGGATCTAAATACAATATAACAATCAATTGCAGTGTATAACATGATAATATCAAATCACAATCAGCATGATACATCATTTTCAGCTCCAACATATATTTCTTCTGTGGCATTGGGAGCCAAAGACCGAATGTAGCATAGCCCATCCAGCTGCTATGAGGCCTGTGGACCCAACTCAGGCTAGTCCTATCTCCATTTCCTATAAGTTGTCTGTACTTGCGCAGTGCAGACACTCCTGGGATGTTTAGGTGGAATGGAAACAACCAGTACCCCAGGATGTTGGCTAAAGCAATACCAATAAGGCAAGGGAGAGAACAGGCGGACATTTATTGAATGGGTCTTCCTAAGCTACTACTTATAGGGTAGCACAGTACAAACAGCACAAGAGACAACTAAGGTAAAAAAAAATAATAAAAGACCTCAAAAAGTTTATCCAACCATGCAAGCATTAGAGATGATTTACATGGTAGGGTATGTTTTTCTAGAAATATAGAATACGTTTGGGTGAATTTAGAGCTCATTATTTAAAGATGGCTTCTACTCCATTGTATTGATGTGGAGGTGATGCCTCTTTTATTTGTCTGTACATAAATTCTACAACTGACTTCAGATCAAACCATTTGATCAAGAAAAATTCATTTGTTTTCACCTGGATCACCAACTGGAAGTTTAGACAAAAATCCAGAAAATATCTACATCCATGATTCCAACCTTACTCACATATTTTAAGTTTTGAGAGCCTACATAAACATTTACTTGCATATCATGTGTAAGTCAACACCATGTTTCAGGTACACATGCTAGAATCAATATCGTAGAAAGCCAATTAACCTTAAGATGCCCAATATTCGAATGTAAACTCATAGTTGGAAATTTAATTTAGTGAAGAATACAGAATGGTAGGTAGGCTTTCCTGCACCATGGGCACATATTCAGATCATTGTCCTAGCGAAGTACCGTGGTCAAGACGGTTGCGGGTGCACCCCCATCCTCCCCTCAAACACCTGGGGAACATTCCCAACTATGCCCCTGAGAGGTTATAGTAGGCTTGCACCATAATGTGGACTTGGTCTTTTAAAACTATTTTTGAAACTGAAAACTCTAAGGCAACTTTACCTAAATTGTAGCATAAGGCATGCGGACACCAAGTGAAGCAATATACTCAGTTACAACCACAGGACCTGATGCCTCATAACTCCATACATAACAGACATACCTCTGACTATGAGTAGCTCATGGCTGGGTGTTGGGAGAAGCTGAAAGCCTTCTGACCATGACTTTGACTTTGGGAAGTGCCGGAAAAGGCTCCGGATTTTCTTTGTCACAACTCCAAAACATGCCGTCGTGGTCTCCGTCCTCCGGTGTGCCATTCCCGTTTTCAGTCTTGCGCATTGAGGTCGAACTCCACACAAATACCGAGAAAAGCAGACGATCTTTCTCTGCACATCACCATTATGATGCCCTAATGGAAGAATCAATTGGCAGCTCTGGCAGTTCACAAAAACAGCGAGACAATTAGCAGGAAGTATTTTCCAAAGAAAGTAGAGGGTGATGATTACAGCAGAGAACACGAAAAGCCTTCATACAGATGCTGTCCATCACACTACAGGACTGCGCTGCAGAGGAACATTTTTGATGAAGGAGTTTTGTTACTCCCTGTCGCCACAGTGAATAGGTAAATAGGAATGAAATTCAGGCTGACTACAGCTTCTGGGCTGCACTGGCTTATAGACAGATTTCTCAGCCAAGATTCGTATCCGTCTGTCTTCTCTGTAGCAGCTCTTGGGAAAAAAAATAACTTTCTATTTCTGTAAGATAAGATAAAAAGCTGGAGTGGCTGAGACTGTAACCTAAAACCCTGCCGTGTTACACAGGGACCAATGTGCTGACTCTCCTCTCCCCTTTTCCCTCTGTCAGATATCTTCAGTTTCTCAATCAGTTCAATCCTCTAACCCTTTAGCAACATAATGAGCCAGTAAGTCACATATTGCGCCACCTACAGCACCAGTAAAAGTTTTCCGGCAACACGTACACGTAATATTAAACGATTTTTATATTTGAGCCTCCTTGCCGACTTCCTTTAAATATAGAAATAAAAAAGGACTGGCACTTAAATTATAATAAAATATTGTATCAGTGATCAGAGGATTGATTAGCCCATTGGATATCACAGTGGCATGGTGATGGTGGCGCGAGGGAGTGTCCCAATAATCATCCCATGTAAATGGGCCTTATTACAATTGCTCCTGGAGTTTTATTTGAATATAATAAAATATCACTTTTCTCAGCAATGCAGGCACATATGAACATGGGACCAACACAGATGCCTTCAGCGGCCAAGCGCACATGCAAAATGTCAGCCACAAATCTGCTGACAGATGCCCTTTAAAGTGATCCTCCATGCGTCCCCGTACTAAGGCTAGTGGTGGTCTTGACCACAATGCAAACCACACAATTGACCCTTAACAGGCGAGAAAGAGTGCTGCATCTTTCCACTGTTCATGCTTGTAGGCCTTAGTCTCGGGGCGGGCAGATGTGATGACATCATGACGTGTAGTGACACGATGAAGTTGATGCGCCGCCTGCGCCAGGACACATGCAATGCATCGTAGATGGTGACATGAAGGGGGACTAAGGAGAGTACTTTTTTTTCTTTCAAGACTTCAGTATAGAGGGGAGGGCATTATAAATAAAGGGGGCACTTATGAGGACATACTTAGGACAGACCAGAGAGGAGGACATTATAAATAAAGGGGCACAACTAATTTAAACATTATAAAAAGGGCACTGCTGAGGGACATTAATAATACAGGGAGCAGTAATGAGAGAGAGCATTATAAATGCAGAGGGCACTGCTTGGAGACATTAAACATACTGAAGACACTACAGGGGGGCAACTATAAATACCTGGGGGCATTAAATATTGGTGGCACTACTGAGGGCCTTATAAATACTGGGGGCACTACGGGGGGCATTATAACTGCATTATTACTACTGGGGTTCTGTGGAGAGATTATTTTTGGGCACTGTCACAGGGTTCCGAAGGTGCACTCGGTCCCCCATTACCCGCAGACCTGTTGCTTAGCTTTGGGAATGAGGATCTGTGTTTGACCTCATTCCCAGGGCGCGGCTTTACTGCTGGGTGGCTCCCTGCTCCTAAGTCTGCCTTGAGCGCCGAGCTGATCACTCGGTGCTCAACTGGTTGGTCTGTCGGTCATGTGACGCTGGCCACGTCACATGACCCTCACTCCCCACTATAAATACAGGCAGCCTGCTAGCCACAGGTTGCCTGTTAATTTCTAGGTTCCTGGCTATTTGTTGGACTACTGAATACTCACCTGATTCCGTTCCCTGACGATCCTTTGCCTGCTCCTCCTGTACTGCGTATCCGTCCTGGTATTGTGACCTCGGCTCCCACCTGACTACTCTCTTAGGACTCCTCTTGTACTTCTCTACTCTCCTGGTATTTGACCCCGGCTTCTCTTGACCATTCTTTGCTTAACCCTTTGTACTGCGTAGCTCTCTTGGTTCTGACCCGGTCCGTTCATGTTCCGTATTTTGTCCTGTCTGTCTTCCCTGCACGTATCCTAAGTTAGGGACTGTCGTCCAGTTGTCCCCTGTCATCAGGACTCGTGAGGCAAGTAGGCAGGGCCAGGGGTGAGGGTGGAGCGCAGTGGTCACTATCCTTCCCCCTGTGTGTGTGTGGACGTGACCGTTACAGGCACAATATGGAGGGCATTGCTACTAATGGTGGCACTTTTGGAGAGCATTATTACTATTGAGGGCACTGTAGGGGGCACTATCACTAGTGAGGGCAATCTGGGATAGAATTATTTCTATTGATGGGACTTTTGGGAGCACTTTGGGCACTATCTGTATGACACTGTTATTTCTGCAGTATAGTAGTTGGTGACATTAGAGGGCACAGTGGCCACAGTATTGGGGTAGGAGCAGGATAGCACTATTAGGGAACTAGGAGTGAGAGAATGATGCAAAAGTGAGGAATCTAAGATGAGATACCGACCTGTATATAGTAGCTCCAGGGGTTGGAGCTATACTGGTCGGTATCTTATTTCTATACTCCCTTATGGGCTATGTTTAGATTCTGTATTGTTTGATTACATTGTAATTTGCACTTTAAAGTTGCCTCTTATTTTTTTGCCCACTATGGTCCTCCATTGCTACCTTTGTTTCAATATTGCCCTAAGCACTTTACTTATTTTGTGTGGAGAGATAGGTTTTTCTGTATATGTATGCCGCAGCAATATGATCAATTTTAGACTATTTAATATGTACTAATAAAGTTTTCTACTATTTTTGGAATCTATACTGACTGTGTTGGTATCTGTTATTTAATTAGGGTTTGCTATTTGTTCGTAACCATACACAGGTTTACATTTGTGTGGGGCCATCAAAGGTTTTTGGGGGGGACTTTAAGCAGACTGTAGACACATGCCATGTTAACCATGGGGCTTTCTCCTTCTTACCCTTACTCCTTCTTTCTTTACTTCTTCTTATTCTGCATCCTCTTGACCTGTACTCTTCCCACTCTGCCCACTGCTGTGTCCATCTGGTGGAAGCAGAAGCTTCCTATCCATGCCTTGATTTAACTACTCTGATCATTCCTGCCTTCCACTCTGGGTGCCTACTGATCATAAAGTTGGCCACGGAGCAGTGCCATCTGGGATTCCCCCACCTTGTTTGCCAACCACCCACTGTACTTGGAGTACAGATGAGCCCCCCCTTCAGAATGTTCTGGAGATGTTTTCCTGTCTACTACACAGGCCTATATTAGCTTGTCGCTAATGGTGGAGCAGGGAGCCAATGGCTCCCTGTTCCACCATAGTTTAAAGCTGTGTCCACATCCAGAAGATGCAAACTCGCTGCCAAGCTGCACCATTTTCCTTATGATTAAAGGAGCTCTCTGACTCTTTACATGGCAGTCTCTAACATCATATAAGGCATACAGTTCACATTAAGAGCTAAAATAAAGACTGGTAGGTTCCCCAAGATTATATTTAGAAACGCATATACTGCTACTGACCTCACCTGCTTTGTGCGTCCGTGGGCAGTCGCAGCTTGTGCCATGTATGGCTGCTAGGCAACCTAACGCTTCTTCCGCTCCAGTGATCTTGTTGGATCTGACTGCTCTGCTTTGTGAAAAGCAGTTTTTGGATTTGTTTTACAGAAGCAACATAGACATTGATTTCTGTGGGAGAGTTTTGTGTGCATGCTCTGCGATCTATGCAGAGGTCACTGTAGAGAGTAGGTAAGCTGAGATCATCACCTGTTGTGAATGGTGGAGCCTATGTTATCCATAGACAGGTGTTACCTTACCTTGCCCATGATGACTGCTGAGAAGTGATCTCTACAGAATTAGAAATGTAATCCTATTATGAGGCTTAGTGGTTCAGGATAATGTTTTAATATAGACAATGGAAATTAGAAAAAAAGCACCAATTAAAAAATATTTACAACAAAAGGAAATTTCCCACAATACATTACCTTTAAGTATCATGTATGGTGTTTTCATATGGAGAGGGGGATGAGGTTGTAGTGGGAACATTCCTCATGTATGCCATGGAGGGTGACCCTAAGCTGCTATGCTTGCCACCATGGTATCTACATCTTTGCTTAGAAGGTTTATTTCATACTTTTACATCCAGCAGAATACTTGTGCTTTTAGAAGTCATTTTTTACAAGGTATTATGCAGAAAACAAACCATTTTTTTGTTGTTATGGAAAAAGTGACTTAGTCAGTTGCATTAGGAATATGATTTACCATTAGTAATGACACAGCGCCATCCAGTTATGGATGCCAGTAATTACCACAGTCCTAATCACAAAATGGTTTATAGTAAAAAAAAATACTCACAAAACTTAACAGTTGTTCCAAACAGACATATACATTTGCAATTTTCCCATTATACATTTGATTAAAATATGGAATTTAGAAAGGCTTCCTGTTCCATCATGTCATATATGTTACATGACTAGTAAATATCTGAACCCTACATAAAAAGTTACATAGTTTATGATATTGTATTGACCCAGAGTGCCATTTCCACTCCGCACCCCACTACTGTCTTCTATGGGCTAACACAGTGTCATCTTATGCATATATTTTAGTCCACTACAATGTGCATTGCTATTTCTATGCAACTGTTATTGCTCGTGTAATGTACCTGTTTCACCAGAAGGTGGCAGCAAGCATGGCAGAGCCACATTTGCAGTGGATGGAACCTTCTTTCCATTCTCTTCTCTCCATCTAAGGAGTTTAGTTAGTTAGAAGTCAGTGGAGAGTACCCCCTGCTTGGGGAAGGAAGCATGTCCACATCCCTGCTGGACATGTCCTGCCTAAGCCAGCTAGAGCACCTTCAGCCCTGCTGGACACAGAGGCCAAAGCCTGAAGCCAGGAGGTATAGATTCCCTGGTATTAATCTAAAGACAGACTACAGAGAGAAGTTGCAGCATAAAGAAAGAAGCAAAGTTATACAGTAAGCTTGTCAGCACAGCAGAGCCAGAGAGCAACAGATGTAGCAGGGTTTAGTTTGTTTGCCTTCCAGAGCTAATGCTAACGCCTGCTGGGAACCAAGACAAAGCCTGAAACTGTTGGAGAAACGTTTATTCAAGTAAAGCTGTTACTGAACTTCTTCACAAGGTCTGGACTCAATTTATTTCTCCATCCTCTAATTCAACTACCCTCTATTTGTCTGCTTCAGACGACAACGCCTGGGGTTCCAGCGTATCCAAGTAGGAGCACTGTGACACATGCACAAAACATTAAGGGACATTATAGGCTATAGTGGCGTAAAATATGTCGGTAAAACGATACGCGAGCTTAGACGGCGGATTGGGGAACACGTATCAGATATTAACAACTCTCAAGATACTCCTATCGCTCGTCATGTGGATGAGTTCCACAGTGGCCAGGCTTTAGTCATTAAATTTCAGGGCATTGATATGGTCAAGAGAACTCCGCGAGGAGGAGATTTAGATCGTATCCTCCTACAAAAGGAGGCTAAATAGATCTTTAGACTGGGGACCACTAAACCCAATGGGTTAAATGATGCAATTTCCTTTGTCCCATTTTTATAATAGTTCTGGGCTCCATTGTGGTTTACTGTGATCATTCTTTGTCCTCCTGTGAATAGTATGCTATGGTTACTCCTGTTTAGACCTTTTTCACAAATAGTCATTGTGATTTGTATTAGTTATAGTGGATGTTGTACTATTTTACTTATTTATTCACTGTGGACATACTGTACCAGTGGAGTTGTAATCCGCTATTTTTTGGGACAAGTATATATGCATATTTATTCATTTTGAACTTGATGAGTGATATATGCAATCCTATAGGGCTAATTGTCCAATACATATATGTCACCTCAGGTCATATGTGGCTATTTGTTTTATACATCTACCCTCTTAATAGTGCTGTACCTATTTACTGATTATTTTGTGATCACCGTTTTGCAAATTATACATTGCCACCTCGTCATATATATAAAGTCGCCGTTGATCTTCCCGTTTATATTTTTACCTTGCAGCGCTTGTGCGCTGACCCCCTGGACACATCCTTATTCCTCCGTTGTTGTCAGTCAACCAGCCCATCATGCATACCCTTGCGGTGGATTGGCTGCCGGCAGGAGGTGTGTCCAGGGGGCGGGATACTGCCCCTTTAAATCACGGTGTTGGCGTGGCCGCTCTGCGGCCATTACAATGCCGAGACTTTGTTTGTTAAAAACAGTGCACCGAGATCTACACTAGGACTCGGCGGCACTCTATAATTAGCCTCATATTATTCGCCGTTTCCCACACTAGGGTATCGGCTCAGGCAGGCGAATGTGTTATAGATACGCTGGCTCCTGAAGAAATGCACTGATGAAGTGCATGGAAACGCGTTGAGCCGTAGTTCAACACATACGGGCGGGTTGTTTGCTGCATATACTCCGACGGCAACAGCTCCGAGCCGTAGCTCAGTTCGCACGGGTGGGCGGTTTGCTGCATGCGCCTTGGCAGCAATAGCCTCTCACCTGTGATTATACACTTCCACATCGGAGATAGGTATTGGGAGGCACGGTATTACATACTACTGCTCCTCATACTATCCCTTACTGCCCAGCGATACCACTGTCTCTGGTTAGTGGTAGATGTGCGCTGTATGTGGTAGGGTCCTGATGGTTATATAGGTCATCCACACTTTGACCAACTCAGTGACCATACCATTTTGTCCATAGTCCGTCTGCATAGGTTACCACTGAGTGACATTCCCCATGAATCTCAATAGACCACAAATGGTTTCTATGCAGTGGATTTATATATATTTTTTAACATATTAGTCCGTCTATCCGCTAACTACTATACAGTGATCCTCCAATTAACCCTGGTCTGGTTGGTTCCTGAATAACAATATTTTGGTTGTACTAGCTGGTTAGACGGATTTGTTACTATGTCTCATGATTAATGTAGGCATTCACCCCCATCCCTGTAGCACTAATAAACCTTTTATTATTTTTGCCCTTTTAACGTCCCTCTTCAATATTTGTTCTGTTTGATTACTAGGGACGTATACTTTCATACATAGTTTTATTATATATTTTTGGACATTATAGGCTACCCTACACCACTCTGGCATTCCTACACCTGGGTACCATCTACCACAGTATCACTAAAAAGGGGCCCTGTGCCCTTGTTGCTTCACTGCAAATGGCGTCACGAAAAACATTTACTTTAAGGGACCCCTGGCTGTTGCCGTGCGTCGCAATATGAAACATAAAATCTATGATTTTGTCATATGAAAATCTAGTATGGCCATAATATAGGTTTAAAAAAGTAGAAAAAGCAAAATACAGCAAATAATGTTTAAAATGGTCTGTAAACATGTAGCTGTTAGATAGAGTGCGATTCAAATGCCAAACTACTTATGCACGTAGGCTTCGGCAGTGTAAGTCCAGCCATGATTATAGTTGTGATACTGTAACTTTATAAAACATTTCATAGTAATTATTTCTCATATATAGAGATCAATTTTACATTTACTATCAAAATTGATCCACAGAAACATCAACGGCAGCTGCTATGGGATCCGTAGAAAGAGAAAAACCACCACAGTTTGGCCTTATCCATCTTTGCCAAATTTGAGTTTGCAACCGTCAGCTTTCATTAGGGCTGCCACCCTTTCAAGACTATAAACACTCCCTGCCTTATCCTTATTACACATGATTTTAAGATAAAATGCCATATTTTTTAGACTATAAAAAGTACTGAAAATAAGACAACAGAAAATGAGGCGGAAAAAATGTAAACGTTCTTTGCGGTCTATGGTAGTATAAGGGATAATGCTATCATCTTTGATATTATAGGGTAGTCGAGGGGTTAATTGCAGCTTTCCTGGTGGTCTAGGATAATAATGGTGTGATGGAGGGTTTTTTGCCACTCTTCTTTATGGTCAGGCAGAAATGAAGCTAATACTGTATTTGATTCCCTGGTAGAGTAAGTGGATGGGTTAATGCCTTCCTTGGTGATCTAGGGTAGAAGGAACAATGGCTAAAGTTGGTGGTCTAGTGGTTGTTTTACCTCTTCAGGGTCCAATGATGTATCCATTCCTGTAGTGTCAAGCACAGAACAGCCACACAGTATTCTCTATTATCAGGCGGAATGCTTTGTGACCAATCAGATCATAAAAGTGGATGTCCAAGCTAAGTGATTATTTTCCCAGGAACAGTAAATGTAATAATAAAGCAAGCTGTACTTACCTCTTTTCTCCCCTGCCACTTCTGTGCTGGTGTTTGTTCTCCTGGCTGCAGTGGTGACATCAGTACACATCATTTCACTGCTGCAGCCAGTCACTATCGTCAGGATCCAAAAAATGATCAGGGCTCACTGGTCATATTTATTGAGCGATAAAGTAATAGGACACCTCTTACCACATGCACCAAAAATAACTTTCACTAAAGCCCCCAACTTGGGCCTCAAGGTAGCTCCATCAGTACCAAACAAAATTCATAAAGATAAAACCCTAATTTCTTTCATGAAGATGAAAGGATTTTATAAATGTGGAAGATGTATAGGATGTAAACTCAACAAATTACCACGGAAAACCCTGGAGGTCCGGTCAACCCAAAATAATTATATATGGACAATTGACGATTGCATCTCTTGCAATACATTAGGGGTTATCTATATGATTCAATGCCCCTGTAATCGTCAATATATAGGCCGGACGAAACGACCCTTAAAAACAAGAATTAGGGAACACATTTCCAATATTAAAAAAGGGTATGACAAACATTCATTGTCTAAACATTATAAAGATATGCACAATAGAAATCCAGGTAATTTAAAATTTGTTGGATTAGAGAAGATTAATCAACATTGGAGAGGAGGTGACTACATTCAAAGAATGTCCAGGGCAGAGTCTAGACAGATATACGAGTTCGGATCCTTATTACCATTTGGACTGAACTCTGACATGGAGCTGTTTGGTTTTATATAAGGTTTCGGTCCCAGGACCCCTACCCATTCCGACCTTCTCCATGTCTAATAAGCAACTCTGCAAGCCATCTGTACTTATCTTATTGTATCCTGATACTATATTTTTAATTAGAATATGCTACATTACCATTTTTTACATTGTTATATTTTATGATATTTTATGATTTTTATAACTTATTATATTCTTTTATGAGTTTTAAAGTCCATGCAGAAATGTTTCGCAACTAATAGAATAAGAATTAGATAAAAACACATCAACCTGAAAAAAAAACGCAAGAAAAACGCAATAGAACCGCATCATGGCGAAAATTAGCAATTGACACTCTGATTCTGGATTACACAACCAGGACTTATAGAACATCTTACAAGCGTTTAAAAGGAGGAGGTTAGGAGTGCCCGATATCACCACTGAGGAAGGGATTGGAATCATCCCGAAACGCGTCTGGGCTATCAGACACTCTGCTGGAACCTCCGTAGAGAAGACTTTTTGCATGGCCATGCTATAAAGATAAAGGATTAAAGATTGCTACCTTGTGACAATTGAACTGCCCTTAATACAGTGAGTACAGAGATCGGACGGAAGTCCCACTCGGAGTACCGCGAGATTTGGGCCGGATTGCCAGAGCCTGCAAGCTGTGAGGACGGAACGGCGTCTCCAGCTGAGCTCTTACAACATATCAAGGAAGAGACCGTGCAACACGACATCAAAGGAGGTAAGACTCCTCACTCCCCAGAAAGGATTATCCTCTATACAGAGGTGAGAGCCAAGCAGACATTATAGACTGTCTATACGAGTGTATTACACAATAGGCTGAGTACAGATAACTGTTGAAGTATCTGTTGCGGTTGATTGCGGACTTACTGCTGAATTCTCAATCTCTACAGGAAGGATTGCAAATGCATTAATGGGCACGACTGTGCACTGCACGGCTCAATCAGGTGTCCTCCTTTTTTCATTTTTGGCCATCAGGACATTGTTACTTTCAAGACATTGTCGTTTTATTAACACCTGTTCACTAGCTATTTTATATATTTTTATATATTTTTCACAATCGTTCACCATTGCATTGTCACTTTATTTATATGATCATTTCATTCACCAGGATACCGTTCGAGCACTATATATGCATTATTATATTGCGACATCTTAATTAGTGGTTCATATATGGTCGACCATTATTTTATATATATCATATGGTACTAATATTTTATTGTATTGCATTTTATTTATCATTTTGGAATTATATCGTTTTTGAATAATATTATTTGACATTTTATCATTAAACCTGAGTATTTGCCATAGAGTGAGTGCTCGCTCCCTTACTTTTACATTTATCCATTGCATTGAGGTGGGGCGTCCTCAAATTTGAGTTTGTAGCACCGTACCACCCACTATCAGTAGTGAGCCACTTCATTCAATTAACCAATTCACTATCGTCAGCAGCCACGTGCCGTACAATGCTGAGTCCAGTCATTGGCTGCATGATAACGTGGTGTGTACAGAACATCACTTCTGCAGCCAGGAAGACATGTTAGCGCTGCAGGACCACAATGCTGGTGGAGATTAGTGTTGAGCAAAGCAAAGCATTCGAAACAGAATTCGGTCTGAAGTTTAGGAAAACTTTGATTTGCAACAAAGCTGAATTTCCCTGCACTTAGTGGTAACGAATCCGTTTTTTCTAAAATGGCAGCTGCACATGTTACATAGTGAAAGTAAGAAGCCCTGGAATGCGGGATCACCCATAAAGCTGTGCAGCCAGCCAATCCGCAGGTAGCCATCCCCTGTGATGTCTCAGCCCTATAAAAGCCTCATCCCACGCGGTCTCTGCCAATTTCCTGTGAGCTGAGCATAGGGAGAGACATGGTGAGCACTCATGCGCTAGGGACAGTTTTGCTGCAATAATCCAGTGGCCATGTTTGATCCCTCCACCATGTTCAGCATCTGGTTTTAACCCTAATAATTTTAAAAGCAAAATACAATTAGGTTCATAGTAGGGAGGGATCCCAGACCTTATGGAGGGATCCACATGGGATTATGGTCATCCCTGTTGTGTATCCTTCAATTTTATTGCTTTAAGGAAGGTTTTCCCGACTAAATTCTGTGAACCATCTCTGGTACCATCACACAGGAGGACAGGGGCTGCTGCATACGTGCTCCGGCTCCCCCAATCCCCGCCGAGGGGAGCAGGAGCACACACGGATGACTATGGCAGTCAGTCATAGACATTAGTGCCAGGTGACTGCTCTTTAAAAAAGCAGCCACCCAGCGGCCATGGCGCCCGCTGCATGTGCAGGTGGTGAGTTCATCTTTGTTTGTTTTTTATCACATTTACTGCTCCTGGGAAAATTTCACCTGGACAACCTCTTTAAGAGGGTTTTCAGGTAATAATCGACTTGTGTGTGTAGAGGGCGGCTGAGTTCTTTTCACCAATTTTATCATTCTAAAAACTCTTATAGTCCAGAAAATATAATTCATATTATTTAGTAGGCAAATTATCTGGAAATCCGAAAACATTGATAACAAGCATTGTGATCAACAAATAACACAGTGAGATTAAAACATGATTTATGTTGACAGCTTTCCCCAAGACATTGTAAGAAAGACCGAACTAAATCCAAGTCTATCTCAATAGAAACAGCACTGCGCCCCATAAATGTCATCTCCTAGGAAAAGTCTACACATTCCTCAGTTTCAGATGGCTGGAGATCTCTTCCTTTACTTTCAAGTGTATGAAGAAAATGTAATGAAAACATGTTCACATTATTCGATTCTGTTAAATACGTTCCAGACGATTTCCTGGAGTTGCCTGGTTACAAAATGTATAGACATTGTCCCATGCTCCCGTGCTCACAGATCAGGATGCGTTCAACCTGAGAAAGGCAAGATTAGACAAAATGTCATTTCTTTTTGTAAAAATAAGTATTACATTAACATTGCAACTGCTGCATCAACATGAAATTATTTTAAAGTCTTAAAGGTGCAGGGCCTAAGGGGGTAGTGGATTCTCCATTTGGTGCACCACCCGCCAGATCCTGCACCAGGCACAACCCAGTACAGCAGTTTTGCCACGGTGTTCCTTTAGTTCTAAAGTATAAAAGTTAATATTGCGGTCTTGTTTTGGCTCTATACACCACCACAATGGATTTGAAATGAAACGAACAAGATGTGCTTTAACTGCAGACTGTCAGCTTTAATTTGAGGGTATTTACATCCAAATCAGGTGAACGGTGTAGGAATTACAACAGTTTGCATATGTGCCTCCCACTTGTTAAGGGACCAAAAGTAATGGGACAGAATAATCATAAATCAAACTTTCACTTTTTATTCCTTGGTTGCAAATCCTTTGCAGTCAATTACAGCCTGAAGTCTGGAACGCATAGACATCACCAGACGCTGGATTTCATCCCTGGTGATGCTCTGCCAGGCCTCTACTGCAACTGTCTTCAGTTCCTGCTTGTTCTTGGGGCATTTTCCCTTCAGTTTTGTCTTCAGCAAGTAAAATGCATGCTCAATCGGATTCAGGTCAGTTGATTGACTTGGCCATTGCATAACATTCCACTTCTTTCCCTTAAAAAACTCTTTGGTTGCTTTTGAAGTATGCTTTGGGTCATTGTCCATCTGCACTGTGAAGCACCGTCCAATGAGTTCTGAAGCATTTGGCTGAATATGAGCAGAAAATATTGCCCGAAACACTTCAGAATTCATCCTGCTGCTTTTGTCAGCAGTCACATCATCAATAAATACAAGAGAACCAGTTCCATTGGCAGCCATACATGCCCACACCATGACACTACCACCACCATGCTTCACTGATGAGGTGGTATGCTTAGGATCACGAGCAGTTCCTTTCTTTCTCCATACTCTTCTCTTCCCATCACTCTGGTACAAGTTGATCTTGGTCTCATCTGTCTATAGGATGTTGTTCCAGAACTGTAAAGGCTTTTTTAGATGTCGTTTGGCAAACTCTAATCTGGCCTTCCTGTTTTTGAGGCTCACCAATGGTTTACATCTTGTGGTGAACCCTCTGTATTCACTCTGGTGAAGTCTTCTTTTGATTGTTGACTTTGACTCACATACGCCTACCTCCTGGAGAGTGTTCTTGATCTGGCCAACTGCTGTGAAGGGTGTTTTCTTCACCAGGGAAAGAATTTTACGGTCATCCACCACAGTTGTTTTATGTGGTCTTCCGGGTCTTTTGGTGTTGCTGAGCTCACCGGTGCGTTCCTTCTTTTTAAGAATGTTCCAAACAGTTGTTTTGGCCACTCCTAATGTTTCTGCTATCTCTCTGATGTTTTTTTTTTTTTCAGCCTAATGATGGCTTGCTTCACTGATAGTGACAGCTCTTTGGATCTCATCTTGAGAGTTGACAGCAACAGATTCCAAATGCAAATAGCACACTTGAAATGAACTCTGGACCTTTTATCTGCTCATTGTAATTGGGATAATGAGGGAATAACACACACCTGGCCATGGAACAGCTGAGAAGCCAATTGTCCCATTACTTTTGGTTCCTTAACAAGTGGGAGGCACATATGCAAACTGTTGTAATTCCTACACCGTTCACCTGATTTGGATGTAAATACCCTCAAACTAAAGCCGACTGTCTGCAGTTAAAGCACATCTTGTTTGTATCATTTCAAATCCATTGTGGTGGTGTATAAAGCCAAAATTGTTACAATTGTGTCGATGTCCCAATATTTATGGACCTGACTGTATATAAAAAAAATCTATAATTTTCTCTAAATTTATTGTATTTTCAATACTTGATCAACATGGGACATTTTTTTTAACCCTTTAATGTCCAGATAATTTTAGACCTTAATGACAATTTGTCATTTTCCTTTTTTGCACTTTCCAAGGGTCATAGGCTACATTCACACAACAGTGTGTGGGGGGGGGGAATCAGTCTTTAAAAACGGATTCACTTTTAATGGGCAATTTGCATCCGTATACATCCATTTTCTGGCCGTCTATCTCCTAGTGCCCCAGTATATATAATGGCCCCCAGCCCTTGTAGTGCTGACAGATCTTTTAAAAAAATACTCACCTCATCCTCTTGCACTTGAGGGAACACTTGTTCTGCACTGCAGGCAGCAGGAGCGGAGAGAGAGGGACAGATGTCATGCACAGCAAGCAGAACCACATCCCGGCCAGATGGTCACCAGTGATGACAGGGGCAACTACAGCCTGTGTAAAACCTCTCCCAGTGTATAAGCAATACTATGATTGTTGGATGGCCACATACACAATATGGACAAAAGTACTGAGATGTACCTCTTAAAACCCTTTGAGGACCAAGGGACGTATTTGTCCCATGTTTTTAATTGCCTGTATCGTCTGATTAAGAACTTAAAATACTTTTTTTTTTTTTTTTTGAGTCAAAATATAAGTTCTTATCAACAAATGGTTCTAGCTTTTTGCCAGTTATTTCATGAAATGGCTTCAGCAACTGAAGTGTACGGACTTCAGTTGCCGTAAAAAAAAAAAAGTAGCTTCTTTTGGCCTTCCATTAAAAGTAACCTAAATAGTCACATTTGTCCCGTGTCATAACTCCTCCCCCAAAAATGACACAAGTGTGGAAATGGTTTTATTTATTGTTCAAATACATTCTTAAATGGAAAAAAATATAATTATTTTTATATTGATGACGGTAATCTTAATGTCCTCATTCAGATGAGTGATTCAGTCCCATTGCAAAAATAAAATTTTGAAAATAGTTTTAAAAAACAAAGTTACAGAAAACAAAAGTATTAAAAATAGGAATCACCCACTTTTACATATAAAAATAAACAATAAAAAAATAAACATAATTGGTTTTGCTGGCACAGAAAATATATGAGCTGTAAAAAATATTAATGTATATATCCTGCACAGTGAATGCAGTCATGGAAAAAAAAAAAAAAACAATCTAAGTTTTTGGGTAGCCTCTCCCCATCTGAAACAAACTGAGTAAGTCTAGTTTCACACTAGTGTTCGTGAGATCGGGCAGGCCGCTCAGGCCTAAAATGGGGATCGGCGGACATCCAGCCCCAACACAGCAAATATGCCGACTGCTTTCATGTAGTTAGTCCAGAGAGACCCGGCAGGCTGTTCCCTGCCGATCTCATGAATGCTAGTGGAAAGACATTTCAATAATTTAAGTAATTTATGGCTGAAATGTTGTTGATGCAACAAAAACTGCTCTATGTAAATCCAACCTAGGGATTATCCACTTTGGACAATCTCTACTTAGTGGAAAGATCCCTAGACAATAAGTTGATCACAAAGTTTACTCCTGCTGGGACCCTCAGCGATCAGCTATAATCTGAGGGGGAAATTGTAATAAGGGTATAGGCTACACAGCTATTTTGGACACAACATGTGTTGCATGCCCAAGTATCACAGTATAGAAGGGAAGGCATAGAAATGTATGGGGTTGCAGTGCAACTCGCACGTTTGCAGAACCAGCAGATCCAGCAGTGTTGGATTTTTTGCTATTCAGGGGACACGGTCGTGTTAGTCGCACTGCAACACCATTTATTTCTATGGCTGCCCTGCAACACCGTGATACTTGGGTACGTGACATGTGTCATGTCAATGCTGTGTAGCCCTACCCTAAAGTTACCTGAACGTAGGTGTAGGCTGTGTTGCACAAATTCCATACAAATTTGTGTGCGGATTTCTGTGCTTTTTCACACCAAAACAGCATGTGTTACTTTGGTTTTTGGTGCTGATTTAATACAGTTCTGGTTAGAAGGGAAGAAGGTTCCCAGAGGTCTCTAGAAAGTAGGCTGTGTCAAAAATGGCTGCAGAGCCAACCATCAAAGGCCTCAGCCCTGTCCTTCTGGGGTTGGCCAGTTGGTCAACATTTTGTACATCACATTTTTTATTTTATTTTTTCATCAGCAGAGCTGATCATCTTTTTATGATGTGCTCCAAAGTGTGTGCAAGAGTGGCCTGCATGATACTGGGACACCATGGAGAAGAACTGGGATGCAAGATATTATGGATACATATATGTAACCCAATAATTTATACATTGATTATGTCATAGCTATCAAAAATGAACACAAGGTTACCTTTCTATAATACTGTTGTTTCTTTCTAATTCATATGAGACACTCTTCATTTGATCTCGCAGTTTAAGCATTCTGGGGAGAGACACAAGTACATGTTTCTCTGGTTAGGTTCACCATATAGAAGAAAGATACCCATACATTCTCCTCAAAAAGTGTTACTGAAGGGAATTAGATTATGACCCACTTGCTCCAGGCTCTGCAGTGAGTGTTCACATTCTGTGTACAGTACTGAGGAATAAATTGTTGGCTTTATAAAAATAATGACCAATAAATACATTTCAGAGCCATTAATAATACACATCTATAACCTGCAACTATCACAGGAATCTAAGGTCAGTCTGTTAAATAATTTTGCACTGTACAGTATGTTGTCCAGTAATGATTCTCACCATCTACAGCCATATTTATCATGAAAAACAACGGATTAAACTTATTAGGCTAAATGCACCTGAATTCTGACTTAATTTGCCCCAAAAACAGGCGTACTTGATCTGCACCACATTTATTATATGTTTTAGACACATTTATGCCTCACTCGATAAGGGTGTATGGCTTAAGAGGTAGCAAAGCTACACTAAAAACTTTGTGCAAAGCAAGCCACCCATTGGGGGAGCCAAATTTATCATCCAGGCAGTTTCATAAATTTGATGCATCTTGGGACTCTCTCTACTAAGTTTGCAGAGGGAATTTATTAAGATTGGCATTTCATACAGCAGTCTTAATAAGAAAAGTGATGGTGTAAGGTGAGCAGGCATAGATTTGCCGTATAATTTATACCAGGTTCTGTCAAAAATTACAGTAAATTGGTTGGGCTGCAGGAGGTGACACTTCCTAACACTAAGCCCCATTCACTGTCAAGAGTGGTGCAGAATTGAAAAGTCCCAATTATTTTAGCAAAATGCTAGTTGAGCAAACATCTCTGACTTTTGACTAGTGTAGGCTCAGTTCCTACACTAATTATAGGGCAGATTTATCTATAATGCACCAATTAATGTACAAATGTGACCATCCAAAACAAAAAAAAGTCAAATCCAGCTTTGATTTAAAACACAAACCTATCTGAGTTAATGTTAAACAGTTCATCAGGGCACAAAATAAAATTTTCATTTTAATAACTCACCCAACTGTTAGCTCCTGTTGTTCTGGACCATGATATAAGGATATGGGACTAAGATTTGGTTGTTCTAAACATGTCTGTTGAATTCTTTGGGCTAATCTGTCCACAGTCTGCAAAAAAGAGAATAACTACTTTTTTATCTGTGCCACTGTTAAAAACAACAAAAAAATATCAGAATGCCTGGTGGCTGAGGGGTAATTTGGACACCCAGCTTTAATCATAGATTATCTTATGTTTCTACAATTTACATTTTCTTCCTATATTTAGATCTGTCCTATGCTTGTGTTAAGCATAGGACAGATCTAAATATAGGAAGAAAATGTAAATTGTAGAAATTTAAGATAATCTATGATTAAAGCTGGGTGTCCAAATTACCCCTCAGCCACCAGGCATTCTGATATTTTTTCCCGGATTCTAGTTATTAAGGACACACAATGTAAAATATGCTATATAGGCCAAAAGTATTGGGGCACCTACACATTACACGTACAGGAATCCATTCTAAATCCATAGTCATTAATATGGAGTTGGTCCCCCCTCCAGCTTCCACTCTTTCTACAAGATGCTGGAGTGTGCTTGTGGGAATATGTGCTCATTCATCAAGAAAAGTATTTTTGAGGTCAGACACTGATGTTGGATGGGAGGGCCTGGCTCGCAATCTCCATTTTCGTTAATCCCAAAGGTGTTGCGAGGGACTGAGGTTGGGACTCTGTGCATGCCAGTCAAGTTCATGCACACCAAACTCACCCAACCATGCCTTTTTGTGCTAAAGTATTTAAAACTGGAGCTTAAGGGGTCAAGGCCAGCCCCTGAAAACCCCATAGCATTATCTCTCCTGCACCAAACATCCAGTTTCTAGTTCTCCAGAGTCCAGTGGCGGCATGCTTTACACCACGCCATACAATGCTTGCCATTTTATTTGGTAATGCAAGACTTGCATGTAGCTAATTGAGCATGGAAACCGATGCTATGAAGCTCCCGTAGCACAGTTTTGTGCTAATGTTAATGCAAGGAGAGGTTTGGAACTCTGCAGTTACTGTGTGAGGAGAGCATTGCAGTGGCCACGAAGGGATAAAGTAGTATTATATGACTATTTATATTAAATGGCCATACAGATAAAAAAATATACAGTATCTCACAACAGTGAGTACACACCTCATATTTTTGGAAATATTTTATTATATCTTTTCATGAGTACACCCCTAAGTGAAAATGGCCAAATTGTGCCCAATTAGCCATTTTCACTCCCTGGTGTAATGTGACTCATTAGTCTTTCGAGGTCTCAGGTGTGAATGGGGAGCAGGTGTGTTAAGTTTGGTGTTATCACTCTCATATTTTCTCATACTGGTCACTGGAAGTTCAACATGGCACCTCATGGCAAAGAACTCTGAGGATCTGAAAAAAAAAGAATTGTTGCTTTACATAAAGATGGCCTAGGCTATAAGAAGATTGCAAACACCCTGGAACTGAGCTGCAGCATGGTGGCTAAGACCATACAGCAGTTTAACAAGACAGGTTCCACTCAGAACATGCCTCACCATGGTCGACCAAAGAAGTTGAGTGCACGTGTGTAGTGTACGGGAACTGTAATACCCGTCACTACAAAAGTGTTACTTGGTGTGCTGTCGTCCCTCCTTGGTCATGGGAAGTTGGTATATGTCAGTTTTATAAAATGTCATGTAATGTAATGCTATGTATTTCCCTATTGCTGTGACACTTGCATGTACAGGCCTGCTAGGGGTGTCATTCCAGCTTCTAGTCACTAGAGGGAGCTAGAGAGCCCTAGTTTATATAAGGCCCAGACAGGGAAGCAAAAGTCAGAAGTTTCTAGAGTGTGCTGAAGTTTCTAGAGCCTGAGGAAGCTGAGAGGGAGACAGAGGCAAAGCAAAGAAAAGCAAGAGGTACTCAAGAGAACAGAGGAGGTACTCTAGAAAGCTAAAACCAAGGATATAAAGCCAGAGCTAGGTTATTGGGCCTTGGAGAAGATTTGCTATATTCCAGGATCAGTCAGAGATAGAGTGCAAGCTCCTGTACTGCAAGTCCTGTGTTTAACACTCTGTAATCACCTTGCTCAATCTGTATTGCCTGCATCAACCGTATTGCAAAATCGACTGTATGCCAAGGAACTGCGATTCCATTATTGTCTCTATGAAACCTACTAAAGTTGGAGTTCTGCTTTAACCTCACGCACGGTGTTCCTCATTTATTCCTGCTATCCGCAAACGGCGTGCCACCGTTTAATTGGCACTGGCGTCACGAACAATTTCTTACCATCACCTGCCTATGCAGAGAGTCAGCCGTCTCAGGTTAGTGTCATTGCACGACTACACTCAGAAACTCTATTACACACAACTTGAGTACGCTGCACGTGATCATCATCATATCCAGAGGTTCTTTTTTCAAAATAGACGAATAAGTACTGCCAGCATTGCTGCAGAGGTTAAAGAGGTGGGGGGTCATCCTGTCAGTGCTCAGACCATACTCCGCACACTGCATCAAATTGGTCTGCATGGCTGTCGTCCCAGAAGGAAGCCTCTTTTAAAGATGATGCACAAGAAAGCCCGCAAACAGTTTGCTGAAGACAAGCAGACTAAGGACATAGATTACTTGAATCATGTCCTGTGGTCTGATGAGACCAAGATGAACTTATTTGGTTCAGATGGTGTCAAGCATGTGTGGCGGCAACCAGGTGGGTAGCACAAAGACAAGTGTGTCTTGCCTACAGTCAAGCATGGTGGTGAGAGTGTCATGGTTTGGGGCTTCATGAGTGCTGCAAACTGTGGTGAACAACAGTTCATTGAGGGAACCATGAATGCCAACATATACTGTGACATACTGAAGCAGAGCATGATCCCATCCCTTCAGAAACTGGGTCGCAGGGCAGTATTTCAACATGATAACTATCCCAAACACACCTCCAAGACGACCACTGCCTTGCTAAAGAAACTGAGGGTAAAGGTGTTGGACTGGCAAGCATGTCTCCAGACCTAAACCCTATTGAGCATCTGTGGGGCATCCTCAAATGGAAGGTGGAGGAGCACAAGGTCTCTAACATCCACTAGCTCCATAATGTCATCATGGAGGAGTGGAAGAGGATTCCAGTGTCAACCTCTGTGAAGCTCTAGTGAACTCCGTGCCCAAGAGAGTTAAGGCAGTGCTGGAAAATAATGGTGGCCTCAAAATATAGACATATTAGGCACAATTTGGCCATTTTCACTTAGGGATGTACTCACTTTTGTTGCTAGCAGTTTAAACATTAATGTCTGTGTGTTGAGTTATTTTGAGGGCACACCAAATTTACACTGTAATACAAGCTGTACACTGACTACTTTACATTGTATCAAAGTGTCATATCTTCAGTGTTATCCCATGAAAGATATAATAAAATATTTACAAAAATGTTAGGGGGGCACTCACTTTTGTCAGATACTGTATATCCCAAGTCAACCAGTGCGAGAGCTGCTGCTTCTTAGCTGTAACTGATAGAGGAGGGATTCTGAACATGAAGCCCCCTCAATGAGGTTCATATGCCCTAATAGGTTGATTGAACAACTCCTTTTATGACTAGGCTGCAGTGCTCATGTACAATGACTTCTCTACTAGATCACAGGGAATGAACTGAATAGTCACCATTTCCAAAAGTTATGCAAAAATCAATGGCCAAATTACATCTCTATGTCTATACATGACCAATGAGGTGCTAAGTCAATAACTATACTTAATCACTGTACATTGTTAAGAGCCTCCTCATAACTCTGCAGGTCTTGAACACAGGTCGCCAAATATCCATTCACGAGTCCTAAGTGGTTCCGAATTTCAGTGATTGTCCTAGAACAAAGACAAACATAAGTTTATTTTTCAGGAATATTTGTTCATGAAGTGATTCTTTTTATTTAGCAGTTTAATATGGATATAAACTCATCTAATTAAATAATTTATTTTGCAATGTTGATCCAGAAGAAGGCAAAAACCTTGGTGAGGCAGAAGTCAACAAAAAAATTATTTCATGACTCAAAATCTGGCAACTAGAATAAATCACTGGATAAATGACTCATCTCCAGTCACATGGTAACAATAACTTGTAATATTAGTTTTTAGTAACATCTTGGCCCCTCTTTCAGTGAATTAAAGGGGTTGTACTGGATGAAAAAAAGGGTTCTTTCTTCAAAAAACTGCACCGTGCCTGATCATGGATGTATTTTGCATTGCCACTTAGCTCCATTCAAGTGAATGGGTTTCAGCTACCATACCACGCACATCCTGTAGAAGGTGTGGTGCTGTTTTCTAATCCTAAGGGTACAACCATGTGGCACAGTCATGTCACGGTTGCAACGCGGCCACAGTATGGTCAAGTACTGTGGATTCCGTTTAAACTGATACTGCACTGTTTATTTTTAATGGCTGCTCACAATCATGACATGACCGTGCAATATGGTCGTATCCTCAATACGGCCACTTCACCTAGCAGAGAGTTCCATAGTTTCACAGCTTTTACAGTAAAGAAACCCCTTGTGTTGTCCATTCCTCTAGATCTCAGAGCCATGGTCCCTATTTTTTTTGTTTGTGAGCCACATTCAACTTGGAAATGGAAAGTAAAATATTAATAACAGCACATATTTGCATACAAATATCTCAATTCCAACTTTGCAGCTTAGTAGGTCTCCAAGCCCAGGGATCTTCTGGCTTTCAGCCATTACCTCTTTAGTAAGACACTAGCTGTAGTGAAAAAGGAGTACAAGAGGTGCAGCATGTTTTAAATGTTGATGCTGTAGGAAATGGGTGCATTGCAAAATAAATAGATATGCCCTATAGACTTTTATGAGGGAGTTATGGAATATCTTCAAATACAGCTAATAAGAATAATGCATTGTAACCAATGCATATGGTCATATAACTCAGGACTCAACCACATAACTAGGAATCTGCTAGCCACTGGTTGGGGACTACTGATCTAGACCCTAAACCTCGGTTTACTCTCTAGACCCTAATAAACCATTATGTGAAAGAAAGCTTTCCAAAATGTAACCAATCTGGAATGCATAGTTTTGGTACTAAATGCCTAAATGTTCATTTTCCACAGCAGAGTTGCGTGCAAACAATTTACAGTGTAAAGATCCATGTGTAAAGAATCTGAAGCAGAAATTGACCTGCAGTGTGGATTTTAAATCTGAAACATGTCAATTTATGCTGTGGATTTCCACTGCAGATTTCACTTTACATGAAACCTGCAGCAAATCTGCAGTAAAATCCACAAAAAAAATCTTTGGTATTGTGGCAGAATTTGCAGCAGAAATTCCACTACAGAAAATCCACTCTGTGTAGCCCTACTCTAAAGTATTAAACTGTTTTCATATTGTACTTGGTGGGGTGTACACAACATAGTATACAAATCATAAGACAAAAAACTAAAACAGTAAAAATATCAAACTCCCTTTAAATACAACATTCACTTAAGGGCACATTTGTACATGACATGCACCAAATTTACAAAAAAACTGTCCAGAAAAAAAAATCTTAATCATGAAAAAAACACATTCCCAAACTAAATGGAAAGTGTCAGCGTTGAAGTTGGAAAAGTTATTTTTGTAAATTGCATTAGAATATCATTCATCACCGAACACATATTTTACTGCATGCATACCTTATCCTGCTGCTGTGTTCTGATAAAGCTGCTTGATATTTCTGCACAACTTCTGCTTGAAATATGATCAGAACCTTTTTTGCTAAGTTACCTAAATTTATTCTGGGAGTAGATTTAAGACAAAGAAGAAATAAAATAGTATACAGGAAAAATGCTATTTAGTTTATGGTAAATGTTATTAAAATATCTACTCACTTATCCAGCTTATGTATCTGTTCTTCATTGTATAAAAGTCCTTGAACAAGAAAGGAACACATTAATAGAGATGGCCTTTCGGTTCGCCCGGCTGTCGTTTTGCGGCGAACTTTGCTAGTTTGCAGTTAGCCGAACATGCGAACATATGGCGATGTCCGCCGGCGCCATATTCTTTCGCATTGCGCCGAACTTTGACCCATGACACACACATCAGGTGGGATAGGACAGCCAATTGAGACATTTCAGCACATGGACACACCCCCAACCTATAACAGAACCCGATCTGGTAGCCGTTTTAAATTCTGTGTTTTGCCAGTGTAGGGAGAGGTTGCTTTGTGGAGCAGGGACAGACTGTTAGGGACATCAAACGCTAGCTAATAGGGCCACAAAAGTCCTTTTAAGGACTGGTATAGGTGTGCTATCGATAAGTGTGATATACTGAGGGGTGTGATATACTTATAATATACTTTCTAACATAGAAAGTATATTATAGTGCATTTGTATTGTGCAGCATTTGTGTGCGGTTCTGCTGCGATACCGCAGCTATATAGAGGGACAAAAGCTATTGGAATAACTAATTGCAACTTGTGTGATATACCTGTTGCCCCCAAAAAACAGATTAAAGGGTTTTATATACCTATAATATACTTTCTAACATAGAAAGTATATAGTGCATTTGTATTGTGCATCAGTTGTGTGCGGTTCTGCTGCGATACCGCAGGTATATAGAGGTACAAGCGTTATTGGAACAACTATTTGCAATAGGTGTGATATACCTGTTGCCCCCCAAAAAAACTGATTGAGGGGTGCGATATACCTGCTTCCACCAAATATTGATTCAGGGGTTCTATATACCTGTTTCCACAAAATACTGATTAAGGGGTTCTATATACCTGCTTCCACAAAATACTGATTGAGGGGTGCGATATACCTGCTTCCACCAAATATTGATTGAGGCCTGTGATACACCGGCTTCCGTCAAAATACTGATTGAGGGGTGCGATATACCTGCTTCCACCAAATATTGATTCAGGGGTTCTATATACCTGTTTCCACAAAATACTGATTAAGGGGTTCTATATACCTGCTTCCACAAAATACTGATTGAGGGGTGCGATATACCTGCTTCCACCAAATATTGATTGAGGCCTGTGATACACCGGCTTCCGTCAAAATACTGATTGAGGGGTGCGATATACCTGCTTCCACCAAATATTGATTCAGGGGTTCTATATACCTGTTTCCACAAAATACTGATTGAGGGGTGCGATATACCTGCTTCTACAACATACTGATTAAGGGGTTCTATTTACCTGCTTCCACAAAATACTGATTGAGGGGTGTGATATACCTGCTTCCACCAAATATTGATTCAAGGGTTTTATATACCTTTTTACACAAAATAATGATTGAGGGGTGCAATATACCTGCTTCTACAAAACACTGATTACAGCGTTCTATATACCTGCTTCCACAAAATACTGATTGAGGGGTGCGATATACCTGCTTCCACCAAATATTGATTGAGGCCTGCGATACACCGGCTTCCACAAAATACTGATTGAGGGGTGCAATATACCTGCTTCTACAAAATACTGATTAAGGGGTTCTATATATACCTGCTTCCACAAAATATAGATTGAGGGGTGAGATATACCCGCTTCCACCAAATATTGATTGAGGTCTGCAATATACCTGCTTCCACAAATACTGCTCTTCTCTAGGGATTTTGGCACAGGGTCATTTTGAAAATGACAGGCAGAGGAAGAGGCAGGCCGTTCCGCAGGGGTGGTAGGGGTTGGGTAGGTGCACCAGGCCAGAGCCTAAGTGGGAAGTTGGAGAAGGTGAGTGTGATTACGTCAAAGGACGCACCAGAGTTGGTTAAGTGGCTCACTCAGCCTTCCGCTTCTGCACCCTCCTCATCCTCTGTATCTGCACCCTCCTCATGCTCTGCTGTGTGCAAACCAAAGACACCACCACCACCACCATATCCCCTCCGCTCGAGTCAGAGGAATTATTTTCCCATCCATTACAAGACCTTACCGATGTGCATCCATTCTTGGCATCGGATCAGGAAGAGGAGGTATCAACGGTCGCCACCCAGCAGTCTGACAACAGTATCCAGATCAGCCCAAGGAGGGTGGTCCCCGCTGTTGTTGCCTACTCCGAGATCTCTAATGTCAGTGGTGGTGAAGGTGATGATGATGACGTGTTGATGGACATCACGTGGGTGCCCACAAAAGAGGAAGAGGAGGGGAGTTCAGAGGCAGAGATGGAGCAGCAGATAGGGAGGAGGAGAAGGAGGAGAAGCAGGCAGAACTCGCAGTGCACAGGAGGCAAAAAGCAGACTGCAAATGTATCTGGAGCGAGCCATCCACCATGCACGGTCACATCTTGCGCTCCCAGGATGCCGGCACATGGCTCCGCAATGTGGGCTTTTTTTAACGTGTCGGCTGCTCACAATAGTGTTGTCATCTGCAGCCTGTGCTGTCAACGCATAAGTCGTTGTAAACCCAACACTCACCTAGGGACGACCGCCTTAAGAAGGCACCTGGCCTCCCATCACCGAGCCCAGTGGGAGCAACGCCGTCAGGACCCACAAAGCCACACTCCCGGCGCTCCACGTCCTGCCTCTTTCCTCTCTCCTCCCATTTCTCCTTTACTACACCTTCCACAGTGTCGTTGTCGCGTTCATCTGGCAGAAGGCACGCTTCCGTGGCCCAAATGTTTGAGCGTAAAAAGTTGATGACGCCGGATAACCCTCTTGCCCAACGGCTGACAGCCGGCTGGTCATAACTGCTAGCCCGCCAACTACTGCCATATAAACTGGTGGACTCAGAGGCCTTTAGAAAATTTTTGGCCATTGGCACACTGCAATGGAAGGTTCCCAGAAGGAAATATTTCTCCCAGCAGGGCATCCCAGAGCTATATGGCCACGTTCAGCGGCAAGTGAATATATCTATGACACACAGTGTTGGTGCCCAGATACATCTGACCACAGACACGTGGTCTAGCAAACACGGGCAGTGAACGTACATAACTTTAACTGCCCACTGGGTGAACCTTCTGACGGCCGTCAAGCATGTAACCCGTGGCACTCGTGTGGATTTGGTGTTACCGCCACGGATTGCATACAGGCCTGCCTCTTCTTCTCCTCCTTCTACTCCATCCTCCTTCTCCTCCTCGGCTGACTCCTCCTTTTCTACTGCTACCGCCTCTTCCGCTGCAGCCCCCAAGCTCCCCAGAACCTATCTGACGTGCCAGGTGAGACGTTGCCATGCTGTGCTGCGGCTGTTGTGCCTGGAAGCCAAGAGCCACACCGGTCCTGCACTGCTTTCAGCTCTGCGGTCACAGGCCGATCAGTGGCTAACCCCGCTCAATTTGACAGTTGGTAAAGTGGTGTGCGACAACAGTGCCAATCTGGTGAGCACGTTGAAACAGGGCAAAATGACACACGTGCCGTGCATGGCACACGTCCTGAACTTAGTCGTGCAGCGATTTATTGTCAAATACCCCGGGGTCCAGGACATCTTGCGGCAGGCCAGGAAAATCTCTGGCTATTTTAGAAGATCTCGCCTTGCTGATGCCTTGCGACACCAGCTGCTGTCAGACGTTTGATTTGTGACAGCCTGACGGGCTGGAACTCTACTTTGTATATGCTTGATAGGCTGTTCCAGCAGCAACGTGCCGTTAACGACTACCTGTACGAACTCTTTAGCAGGACAGGTTCTGGGGAGCTTGGTTTCTTTTCACCGCGCCAGTGGCTGCGACGCATGCAGACTTCTGTGGCCATTTGATGAGATCACCAAACTGCTCAGTCGCAGCCAGGGAGCCATCAGTGACATCATACCTTACGCCTTTTTCTGGAGCATGCATTGCGTGGTGTCATTGATCAAGCCGTCGAGGAGCAGGAGCTGGAAGATGAGGAATTCCTAGGGGGGGCTACTGCATCTGAGACAAGTCAGCAGGAGTCTGAAGAGGAGTCAGAGAAGGATGGTGGCTGGGGGGGAAAGGAGGAGGAGCAAGAAGAGAAGGCTTTGAGGGAGACTTTCAACTTTTCCATGGCTGGGGGGAGGAGACCGAGAATGACATTCTCCTGGGCGATGAGCAGGAGCCAGGGCGCTCCACAGCTTCCAATTTAGCGCAAATGGGGGCCTTCATGCTCCAGTGTTTGAAGAGGGACCCCTGTATAAAAAGCATAAAGGGCAAGGACCAGTACTGGGTGTCAACATACTTAGACCCCCGGTACAAACACAAAATGGCGGACATGTTACCAGCATCACAAAGGGCTGTCAGAGTGCAGCATTTCCAGGCCTTGCTGCGAGAGATGCTGCATTCTGCTGTTGCGGGCGCTGGCAGAGGAATTTCCACCCACAGCGAAACAGGTGCAGGTACCAATCCTACCGTGTCTGCAAGAAGAGGGCGGTTTGAAGATGTGTTGGTCACTTTGGATATGAGATCATTCTTGCAGCCAACCCATCAACAGCCGCCCTGCGGATCCAGTCCTAGACTGACAGGTGTCCGACTACATCGGGTTAACAGCCGATGTGGATGCTCTGAGAAGCAAGGAATCCCTGGACTACTGGATTGAGCAGGCTTGACCTGAGGCCAGAGCTGGCACAATTTGCCGTGGAACTCTTGGCTCGCCCCTCGTCGAGTGTCCTGTCTGAAAGGACGTTCAGCGCAGCAGGGGGGATCGTGACCAATAAGTGCACTCGCCTAGCTCACGACAGTATTCACATTTCTAAAAATGAATGAGGCATGGATCAACACCTGTGACGACCATGTGTAATTGAATTTCCTCATGCCAGCCCACACATATCCGCCACCACCCAGAACAAAGAATGGTCCTTGTCTTATATATATACAGCGCATAAAAGGCATTTTCTGTCAGGTTAATGCCTAAGTTTTGGGGCCTGTACTTCACTGGCCTACAGTAAAATTGTTATTCGGTGACCGCCTAATGTACCTCCAGCCACATAATCACTTGTTCTTTTTTGTCAGGTGAATGCCTAATTTTTAGGGCCTGTACTGGGCTACAGTAAAATTGTTATCCACTGACCGTCTACTATACCTCCCGCCACATAATCACTTGTTCTATTCTGTCAGGTGAATGCCTAATGTTTGGGGCCTGTACTCCACTGACCTGCAGTGAAATTGTTATCCACTGACCGCCTAATATACCTCCAGCCACATAATCACTTGTTCTTTTCTGTCCAGTGAATGCATAATTTTTGGGGTCTGTACTCCACTGGCCTACAGTAAAATTGTTATCCATTGACCGCCTAATATGTTTCAATGGGGTATTTATTGAAAGATTTATACAAGAAAAATCATGTCAATACATAATAGAATATGTTGTAAACATGAACATAAGTTGAGGATACAACATTATTGGACGCCATTCCTATTATAGCATATACGTTAGTTAAAGAAAGGTATGCAGCATCAGCGATTTACATAGCCAATATGAAGTACAGTTTAAATTGCCAAGAATTCAAAGAAAACATCCAGCTAGGTTGATATCAATCACAAAGTAATGCAATAACGGAGGAGGACAGCCATGGTTCCCAGAACTTTCAAAAGTAATGAAAGTATCCATACGAATAGTCGTTAGCCGTTCATATAAAAGGACATTATTAATCCTATCTAAAACTGCTTGATAACTAAGTGAGGGAGATCGCCGTTTGAAAGCTATATGGATTCTAGCCGCCAGGAGTATGAATTGTGATAGTTTAAATTTGGCATGCCAGGAGGGTTTGTCTCCTAGGAGACATAATTGGAGAGATGTAGGGTAAACACAACCCAATACGGATGTTAATAGGTTGCTAATCTGGTTCCAAAACCTCCTAACTATCGGACACATCCACCAAATGTGGAGCATTGTACCATCCTCCTCACAGCCCCGAAAGCATCTGGGAGATACTTCAGGATAAATACGGTGCAATCTTGTTGGTACCAGATAGGTCCTGTGTAGGATTTTTATAGACGTCTCTGCTAATGTGGTTTGCCATGACCCCTTGGAAGGGTCTGGGAACGTTGGCACCATCTGGATACAGAGTAATCCATATGTCTATCCTCCTCCCATGCCCTCATATAGGGTAACTTGACCCCCCTGACCGCCTAATATACCTCCAGCCACATAATCACTTGTTCTTTTTTGTCAGGTGAAAGCTAAATTTTTGGGGCCCGTACTCCCGTGGCCTAAAATAAAAATTTTCTAGGCTCCAGCAGGGCACATTTTGAGAGTTTCCCTTTAAGATGCATAAAAATGGCCTCTGATTAAAATACATATTTTCGGGGGGATTTTTGCCTTTGATCCCCCTCTGGTATGTCACTGTCCATGTTGTGGGACTATTTGTGCACTTCTAGTAAGTATTTGGTGGCTGCAAATATGACCTGAAGGTTTTTCAGGTTCGCCTGCCGTTAAAGTGAATGGGGCCCCCAGCGAACACGTGGTTCGCGAACATTTGATCGCGAACGCGCGTTCGAGAAACGTCCCGGCCGATGTTCGTCCATCACTATACATTAATAGTTCACAAGTGAATTTACATTGCTCCTAACACAAGAATATAGTGAAGATACAAGGGTATTTTTATGGTAAATAGATAAAATGCTAAACACTATAAGGAAAGTTTTTATTAATTAGAGATGAATGAACTTCTTGAAATTAATTTTATGTCCAATTTGCCTAATCTTTAAAAAAGTTTTATTTGGGGACAAATCGATTCTACCTGTATCAAAAGTGCTCCAATTGACCTGAAAATTGGTATATGACACTCTAAAGTCTCTTTCATTTTTTATTTTATTTTGCTCTTTAACACAATGTCAGCAATAACAAATAATGTCAGAGTAACATTGACATATATAGCTAAGGGTAAACGCATGGCTGACAGTGTTAACCCCTTCTACCCTGGGCCAGTTTTCGCCATTCTGCCCAGGTCATTTTTTGCAAATCTGACATGTGTCACTTTATGTGGTAATAGCTTTAGAACAGTTTTATTTATCCAAGCAAATCTGAGATTGTTTTCTCGTGACACATTGTACTTCATTATAGTCATAAATTTGAGTCAATATATTTCACCTTTATTTATGAAAAAATCCCAAATTTACCAAAAAATTTTAAAAATGGCTCTGCTTTTAAAACAGAAAGTGATACCCCATAAAATATTTATTACTTAGCATTTCCCATATGTCTACTTTATGTTGGCATCATTTTGTAAATGTAATTTTATTTTTTTAGGAAGGTTTAGAAGTTTAGAAGCAATTCTTAAAATTTTTAAGAAAATTTTAAAAACCCTCTTTTTAAGGACCATTTCAGCTCTGAAGTCACTTTGTGAGGCTTACATAGTAAAAACACCACATAAATGATGCCATTGTAGAAACTACACCCCTCAAGTTACCCAAAACTGATTTTACTAACTTTGTTAACCCTTTAGGTGTTACACAAGAATTAAAGGAAAATGGAAATGAAATTTCAAAATTTCACTTTTTTAGCAGATTTTCCATTTTAATCCATTCTTTTCTTTAGCACATCAGGGTTAACAGCCAAACAAAATTCAATATTTATTACCCTGATTCTGTGGTCTACAGAAACACCCCACATGTGGTTGTAAACTGATGTAAGGGCACACGGCAGGGTGCAGAAGAAAAGGAATGCCATATGGTTTTTGGAAGGCAGATTTTGTTGGACTGGTTTTTAGATGCCATGTCCCATTTGAAGCCCCCCTAATGCAACCCTTACAGTAGAAACTCCTAAAAAGTGACCCCATTTTGGAAACTAGGGGATAAGGTGCCAGTTTTATTGGTACCATTTTTGGGTACATATCATTTTTTGATCATTCATTATTACACTTTATGGGAAAAGGTGACCAAAAAATTGTTAATTTTTGCAGTTTTTATTTATTTATTTTTACAGCGTTCACCTGAGGGGTTAGGTCATGTGATATTTTTATAGAGCAGATCGTTATGGACGTGGAAATAGTTAATATGTATATTTTTTCTTAAATAAATTTATTTAAGTTTTACACAATAATAGCATATTTGAAAGAAAAAAATTATGTTTTAGTGTTTCCATGTTCTGAGAGCTATAGTTTTTTTTTTTTTTTAGCAATTTTCTTATGTAGGGTCTCATTTTTTGCGGGATAAGGTGTCGTTTTTATTGGTATCATTTTGTTCGACATACGCCTTTTTTATCGCTTGGTGCTGCACTTTTTGTGATGTAAGGTGACAAAAATGTTTTTTTTGACACAGTTTTCATTTTTTATGGTGTTTATCGGACAGGGTGGATCATGTGATATATTTATAGAGCCGGTTGTTATGGACACAGCGATACCTAATATGTGTGTTTTTCCTTTTTTTTTTCTATTTTTTTATTATGAAATCTGGGGAAAGGGTGTTTTTTTCTTTTTTGTACTTGAAACTTAATAAACTAATTTTTTTAACTTTTTTTCAAACTTTATTTCTGTCCCACACTGGGACTTCAACTTTTGGGGGTCTGATCCCCTCTGCAATGCATTACAATACATCTGTATTGTAATGCATTGCCTGTTAGCATATTAAAGTAATAAAAAACAGGGGATTTTGAACCTTTTGTAGCGGCGCTGTAAACAGGAGACTACATGCCAGGTAATATTATTAAAAGAAAGATGGATTTTTATTCTATGGTCAACGCGTTTCGAGGATGTAAAGTCCTCTTCATCAGGACAATAATAGCGTATATTCCTGGCACGTAGTCTCCTGTTTACAGCGCTGCTACAAAAGGTTCAAAATCCCCCCTTTTTTATTACTTTAAGTTTTATTTCTATTGCCACATCTGCGGCAGAGAAAAGGACCTTGGCAGCAGTACAGGATCCCGCATGCTGGACGGGCAAATACCAGCAAGGCTATCTACAGTTGTTGTGGCTCATCACAACAACAAATGGTAAGCGCTTCTTATATATAGTGCGATTCAACTGTTATACAGCCACACACACGAGGTGCGGCCTCCTGTCTTCTATTTTCTTTTATAACTGTTAGCATATTACACAAAGTAATACACTAACAGGTTGCCTAGGAGACGCAGCCTGAGGCTGGATCTCCTCGGGACACGTAGAAGGCAGGTCCCGATTCCGTGCAAGGCATTGGGCAACCTCTGCATGGCATCGGGCTGCCTTGTTACCCATCGGGTCCCTGCCACAGCAGCGCGGGGACTTGATGGGCTTCCTCACCCGCAGCAAAACCTTTCTATGTCACGGTCAGCACTGACTGCGGCATAGAAGGGGTTAATCCACTGGCATCGCTGTAAAAAGCGATACCGGTGGATACAGCAGGGGCCCGGCTATCAGGGACTGCCGGACCCCTGCAGTGATCAGGCGTGCACCTCTCCGTTGCCCACCCGATCACCATGCCATTGCAACTGCAGTGGTGAGCAGGTGCTATTACAACTCTGCTGTCCCAATCACTTCAATGGACGACTCCATCCTATTCAAGTGACAAGCGCTGCAGTCTCTTCAAACAACTGATCAGCGATGGTGCAGCAGTCTCTTCCCCCTCCCCCACGCCAATCTAACATTGATGACCTATCCTGAGGATAGGTCATCAATATAAAAAAAAGCGAACAACCCCTTTAACAGACAGTCTGTTTAAAAACACCCTGTGCCATTATGCTTTTTCATATTAGAAACATTCCAAAAATTGTCCCTTATCAGGGGGCAGATGGTGTTTAAACACACATGATGTTATGGGATAAAAACTGTGGCTTGTTGGGAACAAGCATTCAAAAGTTATGCCTTAATAAGGGAAGCATGCCCTATTGTATTTAGACAAACACAAGTGTCCATTGTCAGAATAAACTGTGGATTGTTCTGCACAAGCCTGGAAAAATTCTCCTTATTGGGATCAGCAGCAGTACAGTGTGGATGTGGAAACGGTAGGGTAATAGCTGCATGTGGCTGCAATAGTAGCGGTAGCATTAGCAACAAAGCATGCAACAGACAAAGCAGTAATTGTGTGTGCAGTTGTTTTGGGGTAGTACAGTAGTAATGTAGTTTTCACAGTAAAATGCATTTGTTGTGGCTACACAGTATATTTAAGTTATACAACACATTCACTAAAATGTGTATAGTAATTCAGTTTTGCAGTAAAATGCATCCACTAACACAGGTATAGTAATGCAGTGTTTGCCATAAAATGATTTTGCTGTAACTACAAGGTATCTTTAAGTAATACAATGCATTCACTAAAACAGGTATAGTGATGCACTGAAATGAACTTAAATGCCCAATTAAAAATGGTAGATATATTTAAAAAAAAGGGTCAGTTGCTCAGAATTTGCAGCAGAATGTATGCTATTAATGCTGGAGGTGCTGGTAATAAGTCTATGAACTGTAGAAACTTGAGGTTTTCACACAAAAAAAAAAGTTGTCTGGCTGTTCATATACAGAAAAAAAGAGTTTGTTGCAGGATTTTGTAATGCAGAACGTGCCAGCAAGCTGTATGAAACAAAACACAACTCTGAGCGACCAGTCACCCACTCTCTAAGTCTCTATGCTTTCCCTGAACTTTACCTAACTATATCACTATAGCCAAAACGCATACTCTGATCGCTAGCTGCACACAGAATGGTATTTCTTTTTTATGAGCAAAATCAGGGCAAGCCTCCGCCTTCCCTCCCAGTGTCATGTGAACCTTCACCTTCATCCTCTCCACTTGTTTTCCCTGTCAATTTTCACAGTAAAATGGCACTGGGCATAGAGACGCCGTCACTGGCGCTGTAGAGTCGAAACTTTTAAAAACTGGGGAGAGATTTGAAATGACTATAGATAGAAGACTACCAAAGATGTTAGGTTTCACAAAGGCATAGTTTCAGATTTTCAATTAACTTTAAAGGGAACCTGTCATCAACTTTATGCTGATCTCACTGAGGGCAGCATAAAATAGTGACAGAAATGCTGATGTCAGCGATGTGTCACACATGAGCTAAAAGTAAGTGGTTGCTGGGAACCAGTATCATAATCATTACAGCACAGGCCTCGAAAAGAGTCAGATCTACCTGAGAAGAGTCCTGGTTATACATCATCTCCTGCTCTCTCACCATCTGCTGATGATTGGCAGTTCTCTCCTAGACAGAAAGGGAGAAAACTAGGTAGAAAACAGTCAGCCATCAGCAGGTGGGCAGGAGAGCAGGAATTCATGAATAACCAGGACTCTTCTCAGGTGGCCATGACGCTTTTCTAGGACCAGTCTGCAAGGATTGTGATGTTGGTTCTCGGCAACCACTTACTTTTAACTTTTAACCACCTCCGGACCGCCTAACGCAGGATCGCGTACCGGAGGTGGCAGCGCTGCGCACAGTCAC
This sequence comes from Bufo bufo, assembly GCF_905171765.1. Classification (NCBI taxonomy): domain Eukaryota; kingdom Metazoa; phylum Chordata; class Amphibia; order Anura; family Bufonidae; genus Bufo; species Bufo bufo. The sequence goes on from NC_053391.1 coordinate 219,603,201, forward strand.
GCATATACGCGTCATCTCGCGAGACGCGAGACTTCCTGTGAACGCGCGCACACAGGCGCGCGCGCTCACAGGAACGGAAGGTAAGAGAGTTGATCTCCAGCCTGCCAGCGGCGATCGTTCGCTGGCAGGCTGGAGATGTGTTTTTTTTAACCCCTAACAGGTATATTAGACGCTGTTTTGATAACAGCGTCTAATATACCTGCTACCTGGTCCTCTGGTGGTCCCCTTTGTTTGGATCGACCACCAGAGGACACAGGTAGCTCAGTAAAGTAGCACCAAGCACCACTACACTACACTACACCCCCCCCCCCCGTCACTTATTAACCCCTTATTAGCCCCTGATCACCCCTAATCACCCCTGATCACCCCATATAGACTCCCTGATCACCCCCCTGTCATTGATTACCCCCCTGTCATTGATCAACCCCCTGTAAAGCTCCATTCAGACGTCCGCATGATTTTTACGGATCCACTGATAGATGGATCGGATCCGCAAAACGCATCCGGACGTCTGAATGAAGCCTTACAGGGGCGTGATCAATGACTGTGGTGATCACCCCATATAGACTCCCTGATCACCCCCCTGTCATTGATTACCCCCCTGTCATTGATTACCCCCCTGTAAAGCTCCATTCAGACGTCCGCATGATTTTTACGGATCCACTGATAGATGGATCGGATCCGCAAAACGCATCCGGACGTCTGAATGAAGCCTTACAGGGGCATGATCAATGACTGTGGTGATCACCCCATATAGACTCCCTGATCACCCCCCTGTAAAGCTCCATTCAGATGTCCGCATGATTTTTACGGATGCACTGATACATGGATCGGATCCGCAAAACGCATCCGGTCGTCTGAATGAAGCCTTACAGGGGCATGATCAATGACTGTGGTGATCACCCCCCTGTCATTGATTACCCCCCTGTAAAGCTCCATTCAGATGTCCGCATGATTTTTACGGATGCACTGATAGATGGATCGGATCCGCAAAACGCATCCGGACGTCTGAATGAAGCCTTACAGGGGCATGATCAATGACTGTGGTGATCACCCCATATAGACTCCCTGATCACCCCCCTGTCATTGATTACCCCCCTGTCATTGATTACCCCCCTGTAAAGCTCCATTCAGACGTCCACATGATTTTTACGGATGCACTGATAGATGGATCGGATCCGCAAAACGCATCCGGACGTCTGAATGAAGCCTTACAGGGGCGTGATCAATGACTGTGGTGATCACCCCATATAGACTCCCTGATCACCCCCCTGTCATTGATTACCCCCCTGTAAAGCTCCATTCAGACGTCCGCATGATTTTTACGGATGCACTGATAGATGGATCGGATCCGCAAAACGCATCCGGACGTCTGAATGAAGCCTTACAGGGGCGTGATCAATGACTGTGGTGATCACCCCATATAGACTCCCTGATCACCCCCCTGTCATTGATTACACCCCTGTCATTGATTACCCCCCTGTAAAGCTCCATTCAGACGTCCGCATGATTTTTACGGATGCACTGATAGATGGATCGGATCCGCAAAACGCATCCGGACGTCTGAATGAAGCCTTACAGGGGCATGATCAATGACTGTGGTGATCACCCCATATAGACTCCCTGATCACCCCCCTGTCATTGATTACCCCCCTGTCATTGATTACCCCCCTGTAAAGCTCCATTCAGATGTCCGCATGATTTTTACGGATGCACTGATAGATGGATCGGATCCGCAAAACGCATCCGGACGTCTGAATGAAGCCTTACACGGGCGTGATCAATGACTGTGGTTATCACCCCATATAGACTCCCTGATCACCCCCCTGTCATTGATCACCCCCCTGTCATTGATCACCCCCCTGTCATTGATCAACCCCCCTGTCATTGATCACCCCTCTGTAAGGCTCCATTCAGATATTTTTTTGGCCCAAGTTAGCGGAATTTTTTTTTTTTTTTCTTACAAAGTCTCATATTCCACTAACTTGTGTCAAAAAATAAAATCTCACATGAACTCCCCATACCCCTCACGGAATCCAAATGCGTAAAATTTTTTAGACATTTATATTCCAGACTTCTTCTCACGCTTTAGGGCCCCTAGAATGCCAGGGCAGTATAAATACCCCACATGTGACCCCATTTCGGAAAGAAGACACCCCCAGGTATTCCGTGAGGGGCATATTGAGTCCATGAAAGATTGAAATTTTTGTCCCAAGTTAGCGGAACGGGAGACTTTGTGAGAAAAAAATAAAAAATATCAATTTCCGCTAACTTGTGCCAAAAAAAAAAAATTTCTATGAACTCGCCATGCCCCTCATTGAATACCTTGGGGTGTCTTCTTTCCAAAATGGGGTCACATGTGGGGTATTTATACTGCCCTGGCATTCTAGGGGCCCCAAAGCGTGAGAAGAAGTCTGGTATCCAAATGTCTAAAAATGCCCTCCTAAAAGGAATTTGGGCACCTTTGCGCATCTAGGCTGCAAAAAAGTGTCACACATCTGGTATCGCCGTACTCAGGAGAAGTTGGGGAATGTGTTTTGGGGTGTCATTTTACATATACCCATGCTGGGTGAGAGAAATATCTTGGTCAAATGCCAACTTTGTATAAAAAAATGGGAAAAGTTGTCTTTTGCCAAGATATTTCTCTCACCCAGCATGGGTATATGTAAAATGACACCCCAAAACACATTCCCCAACGTCTCCTGAATACGGAGATACCACATGTGTGACACTTTTTTGCAGCCTAGGTGGGCAAAGGGGCCCATATTCCAAAGAGCACCTTTAGGATTTCACAGGTCATTTACCTACTTACCACACATTAGGGCCCCTGGAAAATGCCAGGGCAGTATAACTACCCCACAAGTGACCCCATTTTGGAAAGAAGACACCCCAAGGTATTCCGTGAGGGGCATGGCGAGTTCCTAGAATTTTTTATTTTTTGTCACAAGTTAGTGGAAAATGCTTATTTTTTTTTTTTTTCATACAAAGTCTCATATTCCACTAACTTGTGACAAAAAATAAAAAGTTCCATGAACTCACTATGCCCATCAGCGAATACCTTGGGGTCTCTTCTTTCCAAAATGGGGTCACTTGTGGGGTAGTTATACTGCCCTGGCATTCTAGGGGCCCAAATGTGTGGTAAGGAGTTTGAAATCAAATTCTGTAAAAAATGACCTTTGAAATCCGAAAGGTGCTCTTTTGAATATGGGCCCCTTTGCCCACCTAGGCTGCAAAAAAGTGTCACACATCTGGTATCTCCGTAATCGGGAGAAGTTGGGGAATGTGTTTTGGGGTGTCATTTTACATATACCCATGCTGGGTGAGAGAAATATCTTGGCAAAAGACAACTTTTCCCATTTTTTTATACAAAGTTGGCATTTGACCAAGATATTTATCTCACCCAGCATGGGTATATGTAAAAAGACACCCCAAAACACATTCCTCAACTTCTCCTGAATACAGAGATACCAGATGTGTGACACTTTTTTGCAGCCTAGGGGGGCAAAGGGGCCCACATTCCAAAGAGCACCTTTCGGATTTCACAGGTCATTTACCTACTTACCACACATTTGGGCCCCTAGAATGCCAGGGCAGTATAACTACCCCACAAGTGACCCCATTTTGGAAAGAAGAGACCCCAAGGTATTCGCTGATGGGCATAGTGAGTTCATGGAAGTTTTTATTTTTTGTCACAAGTTTGTGGAATATGAGACTTTGTATGAAAAAAAAAAAAAAAAAAAAAAATCATCATTTTCCACTAACTTGTGACAAAAAATAAAAAATTCTAGGAACTCGCCATGCCCCTCACGGAATACCTTGGGGTGTCTTCTTTCCAAAATGGGGTCACTTGTGGGGTAGTTATACTGCCCTGGTATTCTAGGGGCCCAAATGTGTGGTAAGGAGTTTGAAATCAAATTCAGGAAAAAATGAGGAGTGAAATCCGAAAGGTGCTCTTTGGAATATGGGCCCCTTTGCCCACCTAGGCTGCAAAAAAGCGTCACACATCTGGTATCCCCGTACTCAGGAGAAGTTGAGGAATGTGTTTTGGGGTGTCTTTTTACATATACCCATGCTGGGTGAGATAAATATCTTGGTCAAATGACAACTTTGTATAAAAAAATGGGAAAAGTTGTCTTTTGCCAAGATATTTCTCTCACCCAGCATGGGTATATATAAAATGACACCCCAAAACACATTCCCCACCTTCTCCTGAGTACGGAGATACCAGATGTGTGACACTTTTTTGCAGCCTAGGTGGGCAAAGGGGCCCATATTCCAAAGAGCACCTTTCGGATTTCACAGGTCATTTTTTACTGAATTTGATTTCAAACTCCTTACCACACATTTGGGCCCCTAGAATGCCAGGGCAGTATAACTACCCCACAAGTGACCCCATTTTGGAAAGAAGAGACCCCAAGGTATTCGCTGATGGGCATAGTGAGTTCATAGAACTTTTTATTTTTTGTCACAAGTTAGTGGAATATGAGACTTTGTAAGAAAAAAAAAAAAAAAAAAAAAAATCATCATTTTCCGCTAACTTGTGACAAAAAATAAAAAGTTCTATGAACTCACTATGCCCATCAGCGAATACCTTAGGGTGTGTACTTTCAGAAATGGGGTCATTTGTGGGGTGTTTGTACTGTCTGGTCATTGTAGAACCTCAGGAAACATGACAGGTGCTCAGAAAGTCAGAGCGGCTTCAAAAAGCGGAAATTCACATTTTTGTACCATAGTTTGTAAACGCTATAACTTTTACCCAAACCATTTTTTTTTTACCCAAACATTTTTTTTTTATCAAAGACATGTAGAACTATAAATTTAGAGCAAAATTTCTATATGGATCTCGTTTTTTTTGCAAAATTTTACAACTGAAAGTGAAAAATGTCATTTTTTTGCAAAAAAATCGTTAAATTTCGATTAATAACAGAAAAAGTAAAAATGTCAGCAGCAATGAAATACCACCAAATGAAAGCTCTATTAGTGAGAAGAAAAGGAGGTAAAATTCATTTGGGTGGTAAGTTGCATGACCGAGCAATAAACGGTGAAAGTAGTGTAGGTCAGAAGTGTAAAAAGTGGCCTGGTCTTTCAGGGTGTTTAAGCACTGGGGGCTGAGGTGGTTAAAATCATCTCACCTGTCTATACTTTATGCTGCTGTTAGTATGGGCAGCATAACGTTGATGACAGGTTCCCTTTAATGCAAAGTCTGCAAACACTGCATTTTTCCTGTTTTCCCTAATTTGCCATAAGTCAAGAAGGGTCCAAGCTTTGACTGAACCATATAATAAGGTCACAATATAATATTTACACCCTGCCTATTTCTGAAGATCCAGCAAATGTTCACTTACTCGGATGATGTTTTCGTTTCTTAAATTGCTTGAAGATCAGCTTCATTTTTTGCAGACAGTGCTTGAGACGATCAGTGCTGGATACAAAAATATGCATTTACTCACATCCCAGTGACAACATTTGGTTATATACATTTCTATAATATCTGTTTTATAGATAAAAGAGACTCTTGTGTTACACGCTCAATCACTCATTGTGATTTTAATGGGCTTGGATGATTACTAACCTACACAAATGTCTCAGTGGTAATGTACATAGATAGACTATCATTGTGAAATAGACTGGATGTTCTGCTCTGCAGTAGCTCTAGTGCTGAAGTTGGTGCAGGAATCGCACAGCTCCATCCACTGTGTATTGGACAGCGCTGCTTACTGTAGCACTGCTTCCATTGAAGTAAATGGGCCCAGCAATGCAGTTACCAGCTTCATTCACTACACAATGGAAAGAGCTGTGTAGTACTGCTGCTGGCTTCCAGTGCTGGATCTACCCTGAAACAGCTATTTGGCAGGGGTGCAGTGTGTCAGACCCCCACTGATCAGATATTGATGGCATATTCTGAAGATAGGCCAACAAAAATACAAATTTGGACAACCCCTTTAAGGCCCCATTTACACAACCACATTTTTGGTCAGCTTCCGATCCGTATATTTTGTGGATCGAATGAGGACCCATTAATTTCAATGTCCGCATCCATATGTCCATTCTGCAGTTCCGCAAAAAAGGCAGAACATGTCCTATTCTTGTCCATTTAGCGGACAAGAATAGGCATTGTTACAATGGATCCACACAAAAACCAGACGCAACACGGACGTCACATGGATGTGTAGTATACGGGAGTTGTAATACCCGTTACTACCAAAGGTCACTTGGTGTGCTGTCGTCCCTCCTAATTATGGGAAGTTGCTTTATGTCAGTTTTATAAAATGTAATGTAATGTGTGTATTTTCCTGTCACTGAAACTTGCACTTACAGGCCTGCTAGGGGTGTCATTCCTACTTCTAGTCCATAGAGGGAGCTAGGGAGCCCTAGTTTATATAAGGCCAGACCAGGAAGTGCAGGGGGAGACGGAGTCTAGTTTCAGTAAGCTACAGTTGGAGATTAGACTATGTCTGAGACAAGTCCAGGCCTGAAGCCTGCTGTTCAGGAGAAGATTCCCTCCTGAATACCCATATGCAGAAGCAGGAACATCTTAGCCTAAGGGCCTGAGGAACCATTCAGAAGCTAGGAGAGACTGAGGCAAAGATCAGAGGAGCCAGAGGTACTAAGAAAGACAGAGGAGGTACTTATCTAAGCACAAATCAAGGATATAAAGCCAGAACTAGGTTAATGGGCCTTGGTGGAGGATTGCTACATTCCAGGATCAGACAGAGTTAGAGTGCAAGCTCCTTTGCTGCAAATCCTGTGTTCAACACTCTGTAATAACCCTGCTGTACTGTATTGCCTGCATCGACCGAATTGCAAAATCGACTGTATGCTGAGGAACTGCGTTTCCAATATTGTCTCTGCCTGCAAACTACTAAAGTTGAAGTTCTGTTTTAACACCACGTTTCCTCAAATTATTCCTGCATCCGCAAACGGCGTGCCACCGTTTACTTGGCACTGGCGTCACGAACTATCCCTACCTATACCTGCCCTTGCAGAGAGTCAGCTGTACCAGGTTAGTGTATATTGCACTACTACACCCAGAAACACCTACTACGCACAACTTGAGTACACTGCACCTCTCTTTTGGCGTCACGAACAGGATACGCACGCTTTCTAGTGCAAGAAGCGTGAACTTTGTGCCTTATACCGTTGCCCTGTGACCAAAGTGACATTTTCCTGTTTTATTCAAGTGGACTTTGTGGATTAAAAATCATACCCAAAGTGTGTCAAAAACTTCTAAAAAGCGCTGTACAGTATTGCGCTGCACAGAGGAAGAAAATCGCCGCATTGGAGTGTGGTTTTGTGGACTTTAAACATTCCTGCTTGCCGTCAGTGAATAGACAGCGTTTGTACCTAAAGATGGCCGCTGGGCTTGCTGAATTTACTGCTGCGTCACCTTCATCCCGAAAAGGCGGGAAAAATTGGCGCCTTTCTGAGGAAAAAGCGGGAAGAAGGTCAAGGGCAGGCGCCACGGCTCATCTGGACATTTGCATGTCTGCCAGCATGGACACCGCCTTCCATATACTGGAATACCTGGGGGGCGGCTCCCCAGTGCAGTGGGAGGAGCTGGCTGCTGTAATTGACGCGACCCTATCGCTCTCCTCAGAAGGATCGAGCATGTTGGATTGTGAACAGAGCGTTGCTGCAGCGTCCACACCTGTAATTGAAAAAATGACCGACACCGGTGTAGAGCCAGAAGAGGCTCCACCGGCCTACGCTCCGGGACCGGAGCAACCCGCCTGCCGCACCAGGGAGAAAGAACCCGAGCCCTACTATGGCTCATGGAGGGACTTTTTTCAGCCATCGTTCAAATGGTCTTCCCTGATGGCGGAGATCCGAGAGGCCGCTATCAAGCGGAACATAAAGACTAAGATCGTGTATGAGGAATTGACCAAGACCATCCACGAGAAGCATACGCACACCCAACCCCGCCTGGAAAGGAGAAAGGGAGTGGTGCTGTCGTTTGACAAATCCCGTGGCTACGGGTTTATTCAGGACTATCTTACTGGCAGAGACCTCTATGTGAATCGAAGGTCTGTCAAGAGAGACTACCTCCCTTCGTACCAGCACAGCCTCCGCGAGGGAGAGGAAGTGGAGTACACCCCTGCCGAGGGCCTGCGAGGCCCCTATGCGACTGCTGTGACCCGTCCGAAGCAAGGACCTGAGGATTGGGAGGCAGAAGAAGGAGAAGACTACTCTGGCTGCGAGTGAGAACCGGAACGCTCTCCAGAGCCGGCCCATCACGCCTTTCAGGAGCGGAGCTCCTTCATCGGGCCGAACGTCTTCTGGCAGCCAACCGTGTTGGAGAAATGGGTGAGCCCCTATCCTTCCCCCGAGCTGCCTCGTCGGGAGAAGACAATATCTGAGCTGGAACAGTTAAAAGGACTTAGTGCTACCTTTGAGAACATCCGGATGGGACGGAGACCAGATGCAAGTCCAGAACCTGAAGAGGCCGAGTCTGCGTCATCGGTGACTGTACCTGCGCCGGCGGCGCCAGCGGAGAACAGCGACTCCGACACAGAGAGCATCGGTGAGCAGATCGTCCGGCTGGAGGAGAAGTTGCGGGAGTTGCGTAAGACCTACACCGCCAGGATCCAGACACCGCCGAGGAAGGATGAGGTAAGGGTGCCTGTCACCACCCGCCGACCGCCTTCTGTTGTCACCGCTCCGTCAGTGCCCCAGACCGGACCCGCGATTGCCGTGAATTGCTGCACCCAGAGCACCGGACCGCTTGCTGCGGCGGTACCAAGTATGTCACACCCTGCAGTGATTATGCCAGGGCCGGCACGGCCCACCAGAGGGTTCACCCCTAGGCCTATGGGGCCGATACCTATTAGGGGCCCCTTTACCCTGCAGCTACCCCCTGATACAGTCATGTGGGCCCATCCTCCTGTAGAGGAATACTACAGACGATACCTGCCAGCAGAGCAAAGTGGATATGATGTGCCACTGTAGTCAGCCTGCTAGGCCCTCGATTTATTTCTTCAGAAGGTGATGTTAACCCTTCCAGGACAGGAGTCCTATGTTGCTGGTCCTTTGTTGCAGCTGCCAGTTTGTCCACGGCTCAGTGGTAGGTGTTGACCACTGAAATCACAAAGTCAGCAAGGCCACGTTTGTTTCCAGGACCTCCTGCCTGCTTTTGTTACTCCACACCAAGTTGTGCCTGTTCCTTTGTTGCACCTTTTACCCTTCACCCCCTTTTCAGGTTGATCAGGGGTGTTACAGCACTTGTCTTTGCTGTCCATTTTATTGTGCAACCAGTTACCAAGGAACCGTGCCCGGAGACAGACTCAAAAGTACCTGAGCCTCTGAGATTCTTATTCTTTTAAAAAGTATTGTGCCCAGAGATGGACTCCACCGCATGAGAGCCTCTGTGATTTAATAAGAAATAACCTGGGTACGGACTCATGTTTGTTATTTGAGCCTCCAAGAACTTTTATACCGTTTTCTACTGTTTTATCATGGACTTATTCCTTGTCATGGACTATCCTGGTTCTAATGTTACGCTGTGCCAGGTCAGCGCCCCCGTTCCATTCACTATCCTGAGAGAAGAGAACGACGCCCCTTGTCACTACCCTTCACTTTTGCCAATTGGACCTGATGTAAATGTAAATGCAGATGAATTACATGTATGTATGCCTGCATGTCTCTCTTTTCTATTTCAGGTAGAGATTCCAGTTGGGAGACCCATGATGGAGTACGAGGTCGTACTCAGCTTAAAGCAGTGGGGTATGTAGTATACGGGAGTTGTAATACCCGTTACTACCAAAGGTCACTTGGTGTGCTGTCGTCCCTCCTAATTATGGGAAGTTGCTTTATGTCAGTTTTATAAAATGTAATGTAATGTGTGTATTTTCCTGTCACTGAAACTTGCACTTACAGGCCTGCTAGGGGTGTCATTCCTACTTCTAGTCCATAGAGGGAGCTAGGGAGCCCTAGTTTATATAAGGCCAGACCAGGAAGTGCAGGGGGAGACGGAGTCTAGTTTCAGTAAGCTACAGTTGGAGATTAGACTATGTCTGAGACAAGTCCAGGCCTGAAGCCTGCTGTTCAGGAGAAGATTCCCTCCTGAATACCCATATGCAGAAGCAGGAACATCTTAGCCTAAGGGCCTGAGGAACCATTCAGAAGCTAGGAGAGACTGAGGCAAAGATCAGAGGAGCCAGAGGTACTAAGAAAGACAGAGGAGGTACTTATCTAAGCACAAATCAAGGATATAAAGCCAGAACTAGGTTAATGGGCCTTGGTGGAGGATTGCTACATTCCAGGATCAGACAGAGTTAGAGTGCAAGCTCCTTTGCTGCAAATCCTGTGTTCAACACTCTGTAATAACCCTGCTGTACTGTATTGCCTGCATCGACCGAATTGCAAAATCGACTGTATGCTGAGGAACTGCGTTTCCAATATTGTCTCTGCCTGCAAACTACTAAAGTTGAAGTTCTGTTTTAACACCACGTTTCCTCAAATTATTCCTGCATCCGCAAACGGCGTGCCACCGTTTACTTGGCACTGGCGTCACGAACTATCCCTACCTATACCTGCCCTTGCAGAGAGTCAGCTGTACCAGGTTAGTGTATATTGCACTACTACACCCAGAAACACCTACTACGCACAACTTGAGTACACTGCAGATGTCATCTGTCTTTTTGGGGATCCGCCTTTTGCAGACCGCAAAATGCATACGGTTGTGTGAATGCACCCTAAGGATAAGTGAACACCAAACTCTAGAGATCAAGTCATAACTAATGGGGTTCTCCAAGATTTTTTAAAAATTTGGGTGAATGGGAGCAGGGGGCAGTATAAAAAAAACCTTACTAACTTTACATAAATGCTGAGGCAAGTGATTGGCTGCAGCGGTCATGTGAATGATGACTGTGATGTCATCATTACAGACCCAGCAGAGATAGGAGTGGCAGCGTAGGACATTTTAAAGATAAGATTTATTTTACACTGCCCCTTGTTCCCTGCCAAATTTTAATATACAGGGCATAAGTGTTTAATCAAAGAGATCATGAGAATGGGGGTCTCCAAGTGCCGCCAAATTGCCCTATGAGAATGGAGTGGTGGTGCTCATGTGTGTTCACTGCTCCATTCCCATCTATGGAACTGCTGTGGGTGACTGTACTCGGCAGTCCCATAGAAGTGAATGGAGTAGTGGACACTCGTACACACCACCGCTCCATTCTCATGGGGTAGTTCGGTGGCTCCTCTGTACTCATGATCCCTGGGGGGCCCAGTGCTTGGACCCCCAGTAATTAAACACTTATCCCCTATCCTATGGGAATGTGTAATTAGTGGCACAATCCCTTTGTTATACCTTTAATATAGACTATAACAGATAATGCTACCAAAAAGTGAGATCCGAAACCTGCCTAAAAACATAAACATAAGCATAAGATGATATGTCAATCAGTCACCTTTGGAGGGAAAAGGACCGATCCAGGTGTTTATAATGGAAGAACAACAACACGCAAGTGAACATTTTATCAATGAAATCAATGAGCGTTAAAAAAAAACTTTAAGTGCAATAGTAAAATTCCATGATCCCTGCTAAGTTCAATTAAAAGGTGGCAACCTGTGCTCTACTGTCGCTCCATTAAAACCCTGCCGCAGCTGCCTTAAATGGCATATCATTAATGTCTATTATGATATAAAATGTACTTGTCTGTTTCCAGCAGTTCCATAGAGAATGCATATAGCCACAAAAAATGTATCCCTCCCTTGGGATAAGTTTAAATCTTGTGACAATCCCAATAAATTTAGGGTAGTTTCACAAATGCATCTAATGAACAGAGAACAGCCTGCTAGAGTTCACCAGATCCCCGCCAGATCCCATTATAGTCGATGGGGTCTGGCAGTGAATGGCAGCAGGCCAGATCCAGTGAACTGCCGGAGAACAGCCTGCCGGATCTCATAAATGCAAGTGTCAACCTACCTTAAACTGTTTCAAAATAGGACAAAAAGACAAGAAATAATTTCACATGATTCTCACAGACCTGATTTTGCTTTTGTTATATTACCTGGTGTCCCCACGAATATGGTCTTGGTCTTTAGTAACTTCTAAAAGCAAGAACCCAAGCTTGCTCTCTTTTTCTGGACTGTGAGTGCAACTGGACAGAGTGTTCCTTATCTGCAGGATTATAGAGGCATCAGTAGACTTTATACTACAGCGATTTACTGGTGCTTACATTACTAGAATATATAACTAGTTATATAAAATGCATCGAAGATCATGCTTACATTACCAAAAATTCCTAAAGAAGTCTCATGGTCCACTAACTCTACAAAATGTTCCAAAATATGTAGAAAGGGCATTCAACACTTATCCTACATCATAACCTAGATACAATACTGCTGAGACCCAAGTCTCTAAATCCAGGTTTAGAGTGACTGTGAGACAGTTTCTCAACAGGTAATGAGAGTTTCTCGACCAATAATAGCTCAGCTTGACTGAAACAGTATGATATCTTTACAACAGACATTAGTTATGATTGTACGTATACTAAACAAACCTCCAAAAAGAAAACTATTTAGAATAGTAACAGATGGCAGGGTGCACACGTCTGTGTTCTGGGCGCATTAGACATTTTTAACTGTCCCAAAATCACAGAATGATAGGCAGCGACAGGCAGTGACTGCAGTGACACAGACCTCATAGGGCCCCTGTAATGAAGTGGTGGTGCTCATGTCAACCATCCAGTTTAACTTTGGGCTAAACCTAAGGCTGTTACAATATCCTGGCAGTCCCCTGGTATTCACCTTTTAACTCCTATACAGGGATCTGTAATTCACTTCAGGGGAGCCACCAGCCCAATACTTCCTGGAATAGTCCTGGTGTGGTTGACAAATGACCCACAGGGGTCAGAGACACTAGTGCAGGACACAAAGGGATCAGGCAAAACAGGCCGTTAGGACAAGCAGAGTTCATGAGAATATGTGAAACAGTCCAAATGTCAGGGCATACAGCACAGGGTCAGTATGGTGATAAGGTATGGGTCAAGTCAGGCAGCAGAGGGTCAGAATCTGGGATTCAGACAGAAGTCAGTACACAGGCAGACACGCAGATTATAGCACCTTTGCAGTATCTAGTAAGCTAGTAAACCTATTGCTCAGGCAGTGAGTGAGACAAACAGCACTGCATATATAGAAGAGCTGATTACCACATTAGAAGCAGCTGCACAAAAAAACAAAAGAATGAGGTGAGGTTTAATGAAGAATATCTCAAATAGATACATAGGACACAGGAGCTTGGGTCTGCTGTCGGAGTATTCCGAGTATTCTAAAACTGCCTGAAACCAGAACTAGGAGGAGCTCAGTACATAGAAATTTATACAGTTATCATTGAATGCAAAGAATGCTGTCAAAGTAGTGGCTGCCTGAAAATGCAGTGTTTTTATGTCAGCAACAGAAGAAGTAGTGCAGCGACATTCTGGCTCCCTACTTAGCAGTAAAGTGGTCTGTCTCCATGATAGATATGCTACTGATGATCACATTCACTTCTATGGGAGCAGCAGGGAGCAGCGATTGGTGGTGCACAGACCCCGGGAAGCAGGGGTCCTTCAGCCACAGCTCTCCCCACTCCGTTCTCGTTGTAGGTGCGGGTCCTAGAGGTGGTGATGGAAACAGCAGGCGTACTGCACGTGAATGTAGGCCAGTTGCAGCAGTGGCATGATGGAGGCGGAAGCAGCAGCCGTAAGGAACATGATGGTTGACAGGTCTCAATAGTTGTATTAAGGAGGCGGCAGCAGCAGCCGTACAGAATGTGATGGTAGGCAAGTCACAGAGGTGGCATGATGCAGGCAGCAGCAGAAGCCTTACAGAACGTGATGGTTGCATTAGTTGCAATGTGATGGTCGCATTAGTTGCATGAGGAGGCGGCAGCAGCAGCCGTACAGAATGTGATAGTAGGCAAGTCACAGAGGTGGCATGATGCAGGCGGCAGCAGCAGCCGTACAGAACGTGATGGTTGGCGGTTCGCATTAGTGGCACGATGGAAGCAGCAGCCGGACAGAATGTGATGGTTGGCAGTTCGCATTAGTGGCATGACGGAGGTGGCAGCAGCAGCCATAAAGAAAGTGATGGTTGACAGGTTGCATTAGTTGCATGAAGGAGGCAGCAGCCGTGCAGAATATGATGGTTAGCAGGTCGCATTATTAGCATGCTGGAGGCGGCAGAAAATGATAGTAAACAGACAGCAGTGGCATGATGTAGGTGGCAGTAGCAGCCGTACAGAACGTGATGGTTGGCAGGTCGCATTAGTGACAAGATAGAGGCAGAAGCAGCAGCCAAACAGAAAGTGATGGTAAACAGACAGCAGTGGCATGATGCAGGTGGCAGCAGCAGCCATACAGAACATGAAAATAGGCAGACAGACAAAAACAATGGCAAGATGGGGCACCTCCAGCAAGGTGCAACACATGGAAAAACTGCTCCATCATGTTGAGGAGACTGAAATGGCTGCTGCAGCAGGAAGCAGGTGTCTTTGCAGGTGACGGCAAGCGTCTGATCGCTGTAAGCTGCGGCAAGCTGCATACACAGTGTTTCCTGGTAAAAACGTAATTTGGCCTCCCTTTCTGCGAAAGGAAAACAATCCCCCATATTTCCTTGGTAGTGTGGGTCTAAAATCATGGCTATCCAGTAATCATAAGATTGCTTGATGTCAACAATACGGCTGTCACTGCGTAAGCAAGCGAGCATACAGGTCGCCATTCTTGCTAGCGTGCCCAAGGAGCCAGTTCTTTTCACCTCCGCCCCCACTGAGACGATTGGGTGTCATGGGCGGTGTCAATGTTATAATGATCGTCCTCTTTCTCCTCCAACTCCAACTGCTCTTCCTTCTCCACAAGTGGCAGCACCTCCTCCTACTTCCCCATGGGAGAGTCTCATTGTAGGTCCCCAACAGTTAAAGAGCCAGCCGCATGATATAGTGGGAAAATAAATGAACGTTAGCCGATGATTAAGGGCCAAGCCTTACGCCCAGTTTCACACTAACACTCACAGGTAGATTGCTGCTATATCTTGTGAATTAATGCAGTAATCACCTTCAATTTAATTAACCAGCACATATACAAGTCCCAAAATAATATATAATTTCAACCTTTTTATCGCATTAACACTCCCAGGTAAATTGTTACCCTAGCCTGTGTACTGGTGTACTAAACACTAGAGATGAGCAAATCGAATCCCACAAAGTGGAATTCGATCCGAATTTCAGTATATATTCGATTCGCCTCGAAGCAGAATTTCCTTGTGCTTCGTGTTAGCAAATTGATTAAACCTGAAATAGTGTAAAAAACTAAAAAATTCATACTTAGCTCCTACATTTGCTCGTGATGGGCCGCCAGCCACCATCTTGATTGAAGATCTCAGCCAAAATCCTGTGCGTGGTGACGTATGACGTCACCATGCCGGACAGTGTGATGACGTAATCTCGCACCGTGCGATATTTCGCTCCAGATCTTTAAGCAAGATGGCGGCGGCCGGCCCGTCACAAGCAAATGGAGGCAGTAAGTTTGATTTCATTTTTTTTTTATGTTCATTTCACACTGTTTTTACACTCAGATGCCACGATCATGTATGAACGCGGCATCTGAGGGGTACAATGATGGGGGGCAGCGCAATCGCAGCTCCCTGTCATTGCACGCGTCACAAAGCGAATTTTTTTGTAAAACTCGGCAAATCACCTGAAACAGAACTTTTCATAAATTCGCTCATCTCTACTGATCACCAATATGCTGGTTTAATTAAATTGAACAAGTCACAAAAGATAAAATTTCGACCATGTGGAAACTGAATAAATGGAAATGGACGCTTGAGGCTTGACTCTCAATTTCACGTTCACTTTCACAGGTAGATTGCTACTATACCTTGTGTATTGCTGCAGTAATCACGTATATATGCTGTTTAATTACACTCACCTAAAGAATTATTAGGAACACCATACTAATACGGTGTTGGACCCCCTTTTGCCTTCAGAACTGCCTTAATTCTACGTGGCATTGATTCAACAAGGTGCTGATAGCATTCTTTAGAAATGTTGGCCCATATTGATAGGATAGCATCTTGCAGTTGATGGAGATTTGAGGGTTGCACATCCAGGGCACGAAGCTCTCGTTCCACCACATCCCAAAGATGCTCTATTTGGTTGAGATCTGGTGACTGTGGGGGCCATTTTAGTACAGTGAACTCATTGTCATGTTCAAGAAACCAATTTGAAATGATTCGAGCTTTGTGACATGGTGCATTATCCTGCTGGAAGTAGCCATCAGAGGATGGATACATGTTCTCATTCTGTTTACGCCAAATTCGGACTCTACCATTTGAATGTCTCAACAGAAATCGAGACTCATCAGACCAGGCAACATTTTTCCAGTCTTCAACAGTCCAATTTTGGTGAGCTCGTGCAAATTGTAGCCTCTTTTTCCTATTTGTAGTGGAGATGAGTGGTACCCGGTGGGGTCTTCTGCTGTTGTAGCCCATCCGCCTCAAGGTTGTGCGTGTTGTGGCTTCACAAATGCTTTGCTGCATACCTCGGTTGTAACGAGTGGTTATTTCAGTCAACGTTGCTCTTCTATCAGCTTGAATCAGTCGGCCCATTCTCCTCTGACCTCTAGCATCCACAAGGCATTTTTGCCCACAGGACTGCCGCATACTGGATGTTTTTCCCTTTTCACACCATTCTTTGTAAACCCTAGAAATGGTTGTGTGTGAAAATCCCAGTAACTGAGCAGATTGTGAAATACTCAGACCGGCCCGTCTGGCACCAACAACCATGCCACGCTCAAAATTGCTTAAATCACCTTTCTTTCCCATTCTGACATTCAGTTTGGAGTTCAGGAGATTGTCTTGACCAGGACCACACCCCTAAATGCATTGAAGCAACTGCCATGTGATTGGTTGACTAGATAATTGCATTAATGAGAAATAGAACAGGTGTTCCTAATAATTCTTTAGGTGAGTGTAAATTGAGCCCCAAAAAAAAAAAAAAAAATTACATTGCAACTGTGTGGAAACTGAATAAATGGAAACGGAGGATTGAGGTTTGATGGGGAAATGAAAATATTTCCTAGCAGGTAGCTGATTTTGAGGTCTGTACTGCAGCAGCTACAGTTCTGCTAGGTGGCAAAAGGTCATGTCTTTTCTCTCCCTGGGTGTCAGCTCCCCTGCTTGCCCCTATTCTACACACACAATTCTTCTTCGTAATCCTAGATTTTCTCTTCACTCTCCCTGGCAATAGAATACAAGCTTGATTGATTTCTGTCTGTTCCTGATTGAGTTTTCACTGTCCCTGACTCCCTACGATCATTTTCCTGGCAGAGACTTTAAGATCCAACCACCCTCATTTACTGCCCAGCACAGAATAGCGTTCTGCTTGGGACCTCCCTGCCTGCTGCAGCCCCCACCCTCCCCCGACTTCCTCTCAGGGTCATGCGAGACCCCTTCTTCCTTCCCATTCCTACTCGCCATTGGGTCCGAACTGGTTCGCTCATCCTTAATCTCGACTCTAGGTCTTGAGTGTTAAAGGGCAAGAATCTCTTACAAGTCACTCTAGTCCAGGAATCAGAAACCTTCGTCACTCCAGCTGTGGTAAAACTACAACTCCCAGCATGCACACTTGCTTAGCTGTTTTCATAACTCCCATAGAAGTGAATAGAGCATGCTGGGAGTCATAGTTTCACCACATCTGGAGTGCCGAAGGTTGCTGGCCATTGCTCTAGCCATTTACATTGTTTTGGGCAATAAATAACATTTAAAAGACACTTATCACTAGCATCTAGTTGTTTTATGCAGTGATCATGAGCCCTTGGACACTGTCCTAATTGTTCAGAGGTTGCTCTACCCATGATTAGTAGGTATATCTGTCCATGCTTAGTTTTTCCATCAAGGCACCAGTGGAAATATTAGAAATAGATTCTATAAAAAAAGTAAACTTACTAACTGTAGCTTCTTCTGACAATGCCCTTGATCCTGCTTGTCAGATTCTTTATAGGCAGCATTGTATCTGTAAAAAAGAAATTGGAATAAGATTACTTTCATTTATTGGATTCTCTGTAAAGTGAAACAAGTACAGTACGTGTGCTTTGTCTCCAAGTGTGTGTTTACATTCTATATTTCTTTTAGGGATGAATTAATAATGTGAAAAAATGAAAATGTTTTACCTCTGAATTAATGTGCTACGGATTATGTAATCTGTAGCATTAATAACTATATGGCACTGGTGTCAATGGTACTGGCCTGTTGTATAGTGCTGCCAGCTCAGACAGTTTAGAAGAAAACCTGCACAGCATTGCGTCCTTACAGTCTGGTGCTTCTGCTGTTAATGCTGCACATGCAGTTATAGTATGACATCACGGCTGATTTCTTCTCCGCCATCCTGCGGCATTCTGCTTTCAGATTCTCACTGTAAAGAGACGAGTAATGCTGCACATAGTCACATTAATGCAGAAAATCCATATGATAAGGAAAAATAATCATGTATAGCTTTTCTAATAATCAATAACTAGTATTTAATATACTTTATGCCCCTGTATGATGTCAGATGCAGATATGGCAGCAGGATGATTGGACACAGAGGCTTCTTTTTCCTGTAGTTCAGTGGTGCATTTTAACTCCTGCTGTTACTGTTTAAAGTGTACAATGCATGCAATATTGTAAGGGGACGTCCACGTGGCAGATGGCCAGGAAAATGGCTTAAAGAGGTCCCATCACCTCTACTGACATGTCTGTTTTAGTAACTACTTGCATTTCTCATGTGATAACAATTCTGGAACATCTATTCCTAGGACTCTATGTTGTGCCATTCCTTTATTATTCCTGCTAGTAGTTTACAAATAAATTACCAGCAGTCTGCAGTAAAGGTACCGCTGGGTGTTACCAGTAGTGGGTGTGTCTGACTCTGTCCAATCAGTGCGCTGGTGTTACACTGTGCAGGGACATCGTCCCGACTGGTCCCTTTACTACAATCTGCTGATAGTTCATTCATAAAATTATAAAATTTTAGTGGAAATAACAGAGGAATGGCACAACATAGAGCCATAAGAATAGAGGCTCCATAATTGTTATTGCATGGGGAATGCCGGTAGTTACTACAACAGACAAGTCAGGAGAGGTGACAGGTCCTCTCTAAAGAGGATGTGTCACCAACATTTTTTTCTGCTAGTTAAAAACAGATAGTGACACACTTTTTCTAACCTATAGGCATGCTCTGTGACCTGTGCAGAGGTCAGGAGGAAGAAGATAAGCCTTTACATTCACGTATTGTGGATCCTGTGTTACCTATTTATAGGTGATAGCGGTCATTCTAATCCTGCCTGTGATAACGAGATAACTTCCATAAAGTGACTGACCGAGAAGTGGTGCCTATTATTAGATTTAGTGACTAGTACGGAAACTACAGGATTTTTTATTTTTATTTTTTTATATAGTGACATGGGAAATTTAAAGTAACCACCAAGAATTCTTTAAAAATATTTTAAAATAAAAAGATGATTTCAAAAATGTCATTTTCTAAAGACACGTGCCCTTTAAAAGCTAGAGCCTTGACCATCTCAATTTGGCTCTCTTTCTATGTTTCACTTTTAACCTCTTTTACGTTCCATATCAGCTAAGGTTAGTTTCACATCTGCGGTAAAGCTCTCCGGCAGAGAAAAGCATGCTGTAGTTCTCGGGATTCGGCACTGTTGGATGCTGCCTGCCCTCCAGACCCCGTTGACTATAATGCTGAGAAACTGCTGGGTCAAAACTGGTGCACACAGCGTTTTTTGTCTGGACAATTCCCGGCATTCTCTGCTGGAACAGCCGGCTGCAGATGTTAAAGTAGACTATGAGGAAGAAACCCATCAGATTGAAAAAATATGTATGAGGGTAGGCTTATTCATAAACAACAGATGCATTTACTGTATTAGAAAACATTTGAGCAGTGGCATACCTTCCATGGAGGCAAGACACACCACTGATACAAGGCCTGGGGGCGGAAGTGTCTGGCGCCAAACTCCTCCTTCTGTTTCTGACATTAAAACACTACCACCACTAGGAGGAGCTCAGTGCAAAGAGATTACAGCTTCCATTGCAGACAGTGGTAACCGTATACATTTGTGTGTTCTGAGCACCCTCTAGCCAGTTTTGTAATATATTATGTAAACTGAAGCAGGAGACTTTTCAATGTATTTTTGTCAGTTTTCTGGTGTAAATACATTGAGAAATATGTTATTCAGAATAAATGCCATATTTTTTCATCTCTTCCACTTTTTCAGGCATAGACGTTCGCTAAAGTTGATGAGGCTGGGGCGACTGGTGCTTTGCCTGGGAGTGCTTGACACACACACACACATTGAAAAAATGAATGGGGAGTAGGGGCTCATACTAAGTTTTGCTATTAGGCTCAATGAGATCTGTGTATCTCCTTGCAATGGAGACATCTTTGTGGTTTTCAATTGTATTACGGTACCAAATTGAATGAAACTGATACAGAAAGGTCTATGCTTTGTAATATAGCACACACAGTGCAGCATATTCACTCATCCTATGCTAATGACACTATGATAAGAAATATCCTATCTGCAACGTAACACCCCTTTACATTTATTTTCTGTGCCCTTCAAAATTGGTTGTCCATATCTCATGGTTTGAGTATGACCAAAGCTTGTAAAATTGAGACAGCAAAGATAAAAAGGTTTGGTGTTCATATAGTGGCATGCTGTACACTTCACTACATGCTTAATGTATGTCAAAGAATTTTATAGACCACATGCTGTAATCAATCATCCCTACTTGCAGAAAATCTGCCTTAGGCCTCATGCACACGACCGTTGTGTGCACCCGTGGCCGTTGTGCCGTTTTCCGTTTTTTTTCACGGACCCATTGACTTTCAATGGGTCCGTGGAAAAATCGGAAAATGCACCGTTTTGCAGCCGCATCCGTGACCCGTGTTTCCTGGCCGTGAAAAAAATATGACCTGTCCTATTTTTTTCACGGCCAACGGTTCACGGACCCATTCAAGTCAATGGGTCCATGAAAGAACACGGATGCACACAAGATTGGCATCCGTGTCCGTGATCCGTGGCCATAGGTTACTTTCATACAGACGGATCCGTCTGCATAAAATCATTTTCAGAGCTGAGTTTTCACTTCGTGAAAACTCAAATCCGACAGTATATTCTAACACAGAGGCGTTCCCATGGTGATGGGGACGCTTCAGGTTAGAATATACTAAAAGAACTGTGTACATGACTGCCCCCTGCTGCCTGGCAGGTGCTGCCAGGCAGCAGGGGACAGCCCCCCCCTGTAGTTAACACATTGGTAGCCAGTGGGCCCCCCTCCCTCCCCTGTAGTTAACTCTTTGTTGTCCAGTGCGGCCGGCCCCCCCTCCCTCCCCTGTAGTTAACTTTTTGTTGTCCAGTGCGGCCGGCTCCCCCTCCCTCCCCTGTAGTTAACTCTTTGTTGTCCAGTGCGGCCAGCCCCCCCTCCCTCCCCTGTAGTTAACTCTTTGTTGTCCAGTGCGGCCAGCCCCCCTCCCTCCCCTGTAGTTAACTCGTTGGTGGCCAGTAGGCCCCCCCTCCCTCCCCTGTAGTTAACTCTTTATTGTCCAGTGCGGACGGCCCCCCCTCCCTCCCCTGTAGTTAACTCGTTGGTGGCCAGTGGGCCCTCCCCCCTCCCTCCCCCTCCTAATTAAAATCTCCCCCCCTATCATTGGTGGCAGCGGAGAGTACCGATTGGAGTCCCAGTTTAATCGCTGGGGCTCCGATTGGTAACCATGGCAACCAGGACGCTACTGCAGTCCCGGTTGCCATGGTTACTTAGCAATTTGTAGAAGCATTATACTTACCTGCGAGTTGCGATGTCTCCGTGTCCGGCCGGGAGCTCCTCCTACTGGTAAGTGACAGATCATTAAGCAATGCGCCGCACAGACCTGTCACTTACCAGTAGGAGGAGCTCCCGGCCGGACACGGAGACATCGCAGCTCGCAGGTAAGTATAATGCTTCTACAAATTGCTAAGTAACCATGGCAACCGGGACTGCAGTAGCGTCCTGGTTGCCATGGTTACCGATCGGATCCCCCTCCGATCGGTTTTCTCTGCTGCTACCAATGATAGCGGGGGAGATTTTAATTAGGAGGGGGAGGGAGGGGGGAGGGCCCACTGGCCACCAACGAGTTAACTACAGGAGAGGGAGGGGGGCCAACCGCACTGGACAACAAAGAGTTAACTACAGGGGAGGGAGGGGGGGCCCACTGGCCACCAACGAGTTAACTACAGGGGAGGGAGGGGGGGCCCACTGGCCACCAATGAGTTAACTATAGGGGAGGGAAGGGGCCGGCCGCACTGGCCACCAATGAGCTAAAAACAGGGGGGGGTGGTCTGACCCTGCTGCCTGGCAGCACCTGCCAGGCAGCAGGGGGCAGTCATGTACACAGTTATTTTAGTATATTCTAACCTGAAGCGTCCCCATCACCATGGGAACGCCTCTGTGTTAGAATATACTGTCGGATTTGAGTTTCACGATCTAACTCATATCCGACAGTATATTCTAACATAGAGGCGTTCCCATGGTGATGGGGACGCTTCAAGTTAAAATATACCATCGGATTGGAGAAAACTCCGATCCTATGGTATATTAACTCCTGACTTTACATTGAAAGTCAATGGGGGACGGATCCGTTTGAAATTGCACCATATTGTGTCAACGTCAAACGGATCCGTCCCCATTGACTTGCATTGTAATTCAGAACGGATCCGTTTGGCTCCGCACGGCCAGGCGGACACCAAAACGACTTTTTTTTCATGTCTGTGGATCCTCCAAAAATCAAGGAAAACCCACGGACGAAAAAACGGTCACGGATCACGGACCTACGGACCCCGTTTTTGCGGACCGTAAAAAAAAACGGTCGTGTGCATGAGGCCTTATTGTCCCCTGTTAAAGGCTCCAAATCACCTGTTTCTCTTTACATACCTATAGAGGAAACATGAAACAATTTTGGCTGCCTGCAGCACTAGGTGATGCTAGGAAGCTTATAACTGTGCTCAATGGAATCGGCATAAATCCATTGTAAGAAGGTACCTGGAATCATCGTGGATGGAATGTATGTGTCACCGAGGTTCCTGGCCTCGGTGAAGTAAGAGCCGGTATTTTATGTGTCAGTAGCAGCTATTGCTAATTGACACCTAAAGATTTAGCATGGTTGCTATAGCTGATCCGGGACGGCTCTTACTGGGAGTAGTCAAAGTGCTGGGTGGGTGTCTACTCCCCATATTCCAGGCCAGGTTTTGCCAGGCAAAAAAAACAGCCAGCACTGCCAGGCAGTGGCGTTGCCAGGGGGGGGCCAGAGGGGGCCACGGCCCCCCCTACATCATGCTGTGCCCCCCCAACTAAAATGCCCCCCCCCCTCCCTAAGTGAGCCGCCGCCGCCGGGCACAGGGAGATGAGCGCTTCCATTGCGCTCATCTCCATTGTAATCTGTGCCTGTGCCAGCGGAGGTGCAGGGGAGGGAGAGGCGTGTCCCTTCCCCTTCCTCTGATAGGCTGCAGGCACTAGGCCGGCAGCCTATCAGAGGCCGGCGCAGGCGGAGTGATGACGTCATCGCTCCGCCTGAGCCTTACAGCGCGGGACACAGGAAGAGTCTGCATCGCATCGCTGACACTGAGGTAAGTATAAGTGTTTTATTTTTATTTTTTTTACAATAGTGCTACTGGCACATTGGGGGGGCTTATTACAATGGGGGGCTTATTACAATGGGGGGGCTTATTACAATGGGGGGGCTTATTACAATGGGGGGGCTTATTACAATGGGGGGCTTATTACAATGGGGGGGCTTATTACAATGGGGGGGGCTTATTACAATGGGGGGACTTAATACTGCCACATGATGGGGGGACTTAATACTGCCACATGATGGGGGGGGGACTTAATACTGCCACATGATGGGGGGGGACTTAATACTGCCACATGATGGGGGGGACTTAATACTGCCACATGATGGGGGGGGGACTTAATACTGCCACATGATGGGGGGGACTTAATACTGCCACATGATGGGGGGGGACTTAATACTGCCACATGATGGGGGGGGACTTAATACTGCCACATGATGGGGGGGACTTAATACTGCCACATGATGGGGACGACGACTTAATACTGCCACATGATGGGGGGCTTAATACTGGCACATGATGGGGGGCTTAATACTGGCACATGATGGGGGCTTAATACTGGCACATGATGGGGGGGGCTTAATACTGGCACGTAATGGGGGGCTTATTACTGGCACGTGATGGGGGGCTTATTACTGGCACGTGATGGGGGGCTTATTACTGGCACGTGATGGGAGGCTTATTACTGGCACGTGATGGGGGGCTTATTACTGGCACGTGATGGGGGGCTTATTACTGGCACGTGATGGGGGCTTATTACTGGCACGTGATGGGGGGCTTATTACTGGCCCGTGATGGGGGGCTTAATACTGGCACGTGATGGGGGGCTTAATACTGGCACATGATGGGGGGCTTATTACTAGCACGTAATGGGGGGGCTTATTACTGGCACGTGATGGGGGCTCTTGTTACTGGCACGTGATGGGGGCTTATTACTGGCACATTGGGGGGCACTTATTACTGGCACATTATTGGTGGGCACTATAGGGGCATCTACTGAGGCCACAAAGAAGGGGTGTTTTATATGGGGGGCTCTGTACAGTAGCATTTTATACTGGGACACATTATGGTGGGTACTATAGAGAAGGGGAGACAGGAGTACTATGGAGTCATCTACGGGGGACACTAAGAAGGGGTATTTTATACTTGCAAATTATGGGGGACACTGAGGGCATCTACTGGGGCACGATATATGGGGCATTTTATACTGGTACATTATGGGGGGCACTAGCAGGAAGGGGGGAGAGGAGCACTATGGAGGCATTTACTGGGGCACTATATAGGAGTATTTTATACTGGCACATTATGGGGGACATTAGCTCAACTGGGGGCATAAGGGGGTATGTTTTGCACATTATAAAGAGAATTATTTCTACTAGGGGGGGGCTTTATTACTCCCCCATGGTATGACCCCCTAGCAGCACCAGCCTCTCTGCTATCCCTCTGCCCCTTCTCCAAATCCTTATTATGAAATCTTTCTCATTAGGATAAAGCACAACATCAGCTCCGCCGAGCCCCCGGCCAAAGTGTTGAAGTGGCGTCCGAGATCCCCAAGGGCCAAGCCAAGTAACTGTAAGTTTTCATGTGAAATATGTTTATTTTATTTTATATTTGTACACTCCTGTGAGAGGCGGGGAGGGAGATCTGTGGATGACACTGTTATGGAGGGGGAAATGGGGATGACACTGTCATGGGGTGGATCTGTGGATGACACATATAGCATAAGATGCTATATACGGTATGTGGCATCCACAGATCCCCCCCATAGCAGTGTCATCCACAGATCCCCCTCTCTATAAAAGTGTCATCCACAGACAGCTGGACTTTTCTCCCCTGTTGCGGTTTTAGGTATTGGGTAAAGTATTGCAGCATTTCTAAGCGTACTTGTGTAAATGTATCGTTGTTATAGCTGCCCCCCCTACTTTTGTCCTGGCCCCCAGTGTGCCCCCCCAAAATTTGAAAGCTAGAGACGCCACTGCTGCCAGGTGTGTAAATTTACCTCCCTCTGACAGTGGAGCTCAGGAGTCTGTGTGCTGTGAACTGAGGGCTGTTCTGGGATTTTAGGTTTGAGCCGGGCTGCAGTACTCAGGCTCCTCTAAAGGCGAACAGGCTGCCTATGGACTTGATGAGGCTGAACAGCTAACAGGGTGTGAATTAACACCCAGGAGAAAAGGTGACTTTTATTGTTTATGGACTTTCCTTGTGTGTGAACAAACACCAAGCCACCTGCTTTTTGTGATACATCTTATCTGCATTTTGTTATGCACCAATATGTGAATAAACACTGCGGTTAATTCAAGAACTGTGTACTTTGCCTCTCTGCTGCATCCACTAGTCCTGACTACCAGAGCGAATCCCCACACCATATATACGGCATTTTATCATCAATGACTATTACTGTGACGGAAAGCTGTTCATTTGTATCTCTCTATATGAGAAAAGATGGCTCTAACCCCTATCAAAATGAAAAAGTTAATATGTAAGCGTCCGTAATTTATTTATTTCTATACTTAGGAGTCCTATTTATTGATTGACAGCCAACTAAATTTTTTTAGTCATGTAAACTTAGCTGTCAATCACTGAATAGGACCGCCCAATTACGCCGAAGCATAAAAACAGCAGAGATTTAAATTATCTTCACTTTACTGAGTCTTTACCTAATCTTTACTGAGATTTTACTGAATCTTTTCCCATATGGGTCCATTCACACGACTGTATTTCTGGGTCCGTATCTGTTCCACAAATTTGCAGAACGGCACACCGTCTGCTGTGCGCTTCTGTAGTTCCATTCCACGGCCCCGCAAAAAAAGATAGCCAAGTCCTATTTTTGTCCGCAATCGTGGACCAGAATAGGCATTTCTATCATAGGGCTGGCCGCGTGCGTTCCGCAAAATGCAGAACGCATACAGCCGGCACTCGTGTTTTGCAGATCTGCAACTTGTGGACCGCAAAACACTTGTGTGAATGGATCCTAAAGCTATATATCAATCTGCTCAGCTCCTCCTGCTCTATTACATGCTGCAGATTGCACTACATTTTCATGGTGACAAGTTCCCTTTAAAGATCCCTTTTAGAGAGGAGCGAGGTATTCAAAAATCGGATTCGGCTGCTTTGCCCAATTTTACAGTAGTGGGTGCAATGACAGTGAGTGGCGATTGTGCCGCTCCCCGTCATAGTACCCCCTCAGATGCTGCGTTCATCTCTGATTGGAGCAGCTGACAGTAATAATATAAAAACAATATGAATAAAATCATACTTACCGGCATCCATTTGATCCCGAAGAGCCAGCTGCCGCCATCTTGATTGAAGATCTAGCGCGAAATCGTCATCACATTAGCCGGCATGTTGACATCATACCTCACCGAGCAAGGGATTTTGTGCGAGATCTTCAATCGAGATGGCGGCGGCTGGCTCTCAAACGGAGGAGGCAAGTATGATTTTTTTTATTTTTTTTTACCGCCATTTAGGGAAAATCGATTCGTTACTACTTTATAAAATAAGGTTTCCCTTTTCATTTTACATCCAGCTTTCAACTAAGAGTAAAACTGAACACAACACTAGCTGAATTTCACTATATTGAACATGGCCTAAAATATAAGAAATTAATTATTTTTACACTTATTTTGAAATACTTTATTTTTTGTGCAATGGAATGATAGCTAACGTATCTGGAAAGTATGATATCAGTATCACTTACATAAGCCAATATGTTCCTCGGAGTATAAATTCTTGACATGTCAACAGCGACTCCGTCACTCGCAACGTCTGGTAAACAGCACTGACAACATTCTGCAATGGTGCACACATTTGTTACTGAAATTTTTAGGTTGCGCAGAGAATCCTCGCACATTACTGAACAATTGTCCCCTTAGGGAGGGCATATACAAATCTATGCATAAGTCAATTGGGATTCTAGAAAAATAGAAGTTCCCCCTCTTCTTTGTGCCAAGAAGGTCTCAAGCACACGACCGTTGTCTGGGGCCGCATCTGAGCCCTCTTTCTTGCTGCCTCTTTTTTACGACTTCAATGGGGCCGCAAAAGATGTGGACAGCACACGGGGTATTACTCGGTTACGTGGACCAGCAAAACAAAAAATAGAACATGTCCTATTCTTGTCCTTTTTTCCGGACAATAATAGGTATTTCTATTATGGGCGGACCCGTTCCGTTACCCAAATTGTGGAATGCACACGGCCAGCATCCGCGTTTTGCGTCTCTGCAATTTGCGTACCGCAAAACACAGCGAGGTCATTTGCATGAGTCCAAAGGCTGAGTGCTTGCTTCACTTTCCAAATATACTTTTAACTTATTGTAGGAGAGAAAGGTAGTGTTACCTTCTGACTGTTTCCTTTCTACTTGTTTGCTAATGATGCTGTAATTGCAGATAGTGTTTCTAGCACGTACAAGCTCCCCTCTCAGCTATGCATGAGAAGCTAGGGTTAAGTGATAAAATTCTTTCTGCTGCCACTAGAGGGCATTGGTCACATATGGATTTATTAAGTTGGGTTAGGGTGGGTTCACATTAGCTTTATGTATTCCGTTATGGCTTTCCGTTATAACATGGTTATAATGGAAAATAACGGAATCCATAAGACGGAAGTCAAAACGGAAGCCTATAAGAGGCATTTCGTTTTCATCCTTCATAATACAAGTCTATGTCCTGCATAACGGAAACCAGGACGGATCCGTTATATTTCCCATAGACTTGTATTATGACGAAATGCAAAAGAGAAGTCTTTAAAAGGCATTCAGTTTTTTTTTCCGTCATAATAGAAGTCTATAGGAATCATAACGGATCCGTCTGGTTCCCGTTATGCAGAACGGACAAAAAAAGTCCTGTTGACAGGACTTTGTTTTCCGTCTTGCATAACAGGAACCAGATGGATTCGTTATGGTTCCCATAGACTTCTATTATAACAGGTTAAAACAGAATGCCTCTTAAAGGCTTCCGTTTTGACTTCCGTCTTATGGATTCCGTTATTTTCTGTTATAACGGAAAGCCATAACGGAATACATAATGCTGATGTGAACCCACCCTTACATGGCAACATGTGTTGCACAACATTGCATCTAATGATTGTCAAAGGTGCCTCAGTGTAACACACCTTATGCCCGCGAAACAGGTAGGGGCAAGAAAGGGGCAGCCGAAGGGCCATGGGCTAAAGGGTAGGGGTTAGGTAAAAAAAATTGGCTTTGGGGAGGGAGGGCCACCATTTCAGTTTTCGCCTCAGGCAGCAGAAAGGCTAGGTGCACCCCTGTCTATATACACTGTAGTGTAAATGTGGATTACTTTATTCCATCAGCATGGTGAAAACTAGGCTATACATAAATGAAAATTGACATCTTAAATATATACATATATATTTGCATAGAACTGCCAGATCCACGTTATTAATGTCTATCCTAATGTACTTAAATAATAAGGAGGCAAAACATTATTACTTACTTTTGCAACAGAACAGTCAACAGGAACATCGACAGAGGGCAGAAACCTGGGAAAGTCAAATGCAGCTGGAAAGAATGGAAATAAGTAAAGTATATCAATTGGTGTAATATAGTCTCCAATAGAAAAATCACTAGTACCTGATGTCAATTTTATCAACAGGGATATGGTGCCACATAGAGGTGGTGGAATGTGGTGGGCATGGTTTTGAATGTATAGATATACAGTGTTCCTTAACTCTATTCATTAGGGTCCACCTACCAGTCATGATTTGAGAATATCCCACAGAATGAATACCTGAGGTAAGTCCTGATGCACTGACACTAATTATATCACCTTCTCAATACTAAGGAAATCCAGAAAACATGACCGTCAGGTGGGTCCTGAGGACTGGAGTTGAGGAACCCTGGTATGGATGATAGCCACTTTGTGTGAGCTGATCCAATCCACTGACATCAATCTTATTTGCATGTTTTGGCAACTTTATACAAGGAGAAAGACAGAAGCCGGTTCCGTGGCTACTAGAAGCATGCTCAACTTACGGTCTTTGTAAATGACTCCCATTGGTCCTTCACTCTCACCACCAATTAATATGAACTGATATTGTTCTGCTGTCTTCGGAAGATGGTGAACTTGTAAGGTTGGATTGACTGGGTACAGATGGCCTTCATAGAAATAAGTCTGTCTTTCTGGCGCAATTCCAGTTTGTTTGGCCACCATTTCCATATAGATAGCCACTCTGTTGTAAGAAAAAAAATTCAACAAAAAAAATGGATTTAACAAAGACAGATATTTCCTTTATAATTACTGTGAATGTATATAAATTTTATAAATGGCGGATTTCACAGCTGAATGTATACACGACTTACGAGTTATAATGATGTATATAAATCTTGTGCATTCTGGCTTGTGGCAAGGAGAACACGTAGATGACCATCCTCTCTAGAATGTTGTTGGTCTCGGCAAAAAACTGATCAAAGCCCCAGCATTTCTCCTGGTCAGCTTCAAGGATATTTGCAAGAATGGCTTTCGACTGTGTCCTCAATCCGCTGTGAACAAATAAAGACTGTGTTGACCAGTAGTGTTTGTCAAATCAGGGCATAGTGGATGCAGAAGTGCACGTCAGGAAGATGAGCACTAGGGATGGAGTAAATTGAGGGACATTTGTCAAGACTGGTGTTTCCATACGCCAGTCTGGGTCCCTCTGAGCCAGACTGAGGTCATCTGCCTCTTAATAAATTATGTGCATCTCTGGCAGTCCGTGAACCAGAAACTTAAGTCTACAACAGCCAGGGGCAGGCGTATACTTCAGCTATATCTTCTGCCAGTTTCTGTTGTACGTTATAGTAAATCCAGTGAGCACTTTTAGAAAAGTGGTGAGAATCCTAAAAAGTTGCAAATTATTGCACACATAGATCATGACTAAGGACAACATCGTCCGAAACGCGTAGATCGTGGGGACAAGTGGGTCATTGTGTCACTGTCGCTGTATGCACCGATATGCTGGTAATTTGAATAAAGACCGGGAATTTTTTCATTACGTCCTTCTGGTGCTGGAGCATTTCTTTCATCGTGCATCTACTATTGGACTGGCTTGTGTCCGCCCCGTGCACCATCACACAGGATCGGAAGGTGAGCTGGCTGTAACCTCTTACTATAAGGAATGAGCTATAATTTGCAACTTTTTTACTACACTATTGTGGCGTGAAGACATTAGTAAATGCCCCTTATTGTTTTCAACATAATGAGAAGATTTGGCCAGACTCAAGACATTTAAGAAGATCACAGAGTATGTGAATAAGGGTAGAGTTACTTACACTTTATAATTCTTCCTTATTCGATACACCACACTATAATGTTTAAAGGGGTTCACCTGGAAAGATTTCAAATAATCGCAAGCCACCTGTCCTAGCCATCACTGGTCTATACTAACAGTCCTAAGGAGGAGGACAGTTACACCTGCATTGCATAGACTTGGACAGTGTTCACACCTTGTGGATATATATATATATATATATATATTTATATATATATTTATATATATATATATATATATATATATATATACACAGTCCTGATCAAAAGTTTAAGACCACTTGAAAAATGGCAAAAAAAATCATATTTAGCATGGCTGGATCTTAACAAGGTTCCAAGTAGAGCTTCAACATGCAACAAGAAGAAATGGGAGTGAGACAAAACATTTTTTGAGCATTCAATTTAATGAAAACAATGAATAAACTGAAACAGGCTGTTTTTCAGCTGATCAAAAGTTTAGGACCACACCTCCAAAAAAAACTACCCCCCCCCCCCCCTCAAAACAGAAATCCAACTTCCAAACATGAACTCAGTAATGAGTAGCTCTGCCGTTATTGTTTATCACTTCAAAAATTTGTTTCGGCATGCTTGATGCAAGCTTTTCCATGTGGTGAGTGGGAACATTTCTCCAAGTGGTGAAGACAGCCGCACGAGGCCATCTACTGTCTGGAACTGTTGTCCATTTTTGTAAACTTCCCTTGCCATCCATCCCCAAAGGTTCTCAATTGGATTTAGATCAGGGAAACACACAGGATGGGCCAAAAGAGTGATGTTATTCTCCTGGAAGAAGTCCCTTGTCCTGCGGGCATTGTGTACTGTAGCGTTGTCCTGTTGAAAAACCCAGTCGTTACCACACAGAGTAGGGCCCTCAGTCATGAGGAATGCTCTCTGCAACATCTGTACATAGCCAGCGGCCGTTTGACGCCCCTGCACTTCCTGAAGCTCCATTCTTCCACTGAAGGAAAAAGCACCCCAGACCATTATGGCGCCCCCTCCACAGTGGCGCGTAGAAAACATCTCAGGTGGGATCTGCTTGTCATGCCATTAACGTTGGAAACCATCAGGACCATCAAGGTAAACAAAAATTCTCATCAGAGAATAAAACTTTCTTCCACCTTTGAATGTCCCATGTTTGGTGCTCTCTTGCAAAGTCCAAACGAGCAGTTCTGTGGCATTCAAGGAGACGAGGTCTTTGAAGACGTTTTTTGTTTTTGAAGCCCTTCAGTTTTAGATGCCGTATGATGGTTATCGGGCTGCAGTCAGCACCAGTAAGGGCCTTAATTTGGGTCGAGGATCGTCCAGTGTCTTGAAGGACAGCCATTTGGATCCTCCGGCTCAGTGCTGATGAAATTTTTTTGGGTCTTCCACTTGACTTTTTTGTTCCATAACCCTCAGGATCATTTAAGAAATTCCAAATGACTGTCTTACTGCGTCCCACCTAAGCAGCGATGGCGCGCTGAGAGAGACCCTGCTTATGCTGTTCAACAACCCGACCACGTTCAAAAAGGGAGAGTTTTTTCGCCTTTGCCATCACAACGTGTGACTACCTGACAGAAAATGACAATGAATCCACATCTTTGCACAGATTTGGCCTTTTAAAGACATGTGGTCCTAAAATTTGGATCAGCTGAAAAACAGCCTGTTTCAGTTTAATTGTTATTTTCAATTAATTGAATGCTCAAAAAATGTTTTGTCTCACTCTTATTGCTTCTTGTTGCATGTTGAAGCTCTACTTGGAACCTTGTTAAGATCCAGCCATGCTAAATATGATTTTTTGCCATTTTTTAAGTGGTCTTAAACTTTTCATCAGGACTGAATATAAGCAGAAGGACCCGGCTTCGCACGGATATATTGCATGTATTTCATTTAATGTTTGTGTGTGAGGTTAAAAGATATCTACAGTGTTCTCCATCACATTGACCTCTACAGCATCCCACCCCTTTAACAGTGACCTCACCAGTACCCCGCTCCCTTAACAGTGACTTTACAGTACCCCGCTCCCTTAACGGTGACTTTCCAGTACCCCTGCCCCCTTATCAGTGACCTCCACAGTGCCCAGCCCTTTATCAGTGACCTCCACAGTGGTCTGCCCCTTAACAGTAACATCCACAGCGCCTGCCCCTTTAACAGTGACTGCCACAGAATCCCACTCCCTTAACAGTGACCTCCACAGCATCCGCCCCTTTAATAGTGACCTCCACAGTGGCCCCCCTTCATTAGTGACCTCCACAGTACCCCCTCTCCTTAAAGGGAACCTGTCACCGGGATTTTGTGTATAGAGCTGAGGACATGGGTTGCTAAATGGCTGCTAGCACATCTGCAATATCCAGTCCCCATAGCTCTGTGTGCTTTTATTGTGTAAAAAACCCGATTTGATACATATGCAAATTAACCTGAGATGAGTCCTGTACGTGAGATGAGTCAGGAACAGGACTCATCTCAGGTTAATTTGCACATGTATCAAATCGGGTTTTTTTACACAATAAAAGCACACAGAGCTATGGGGACTGGGTATTGCGGATGTGCTAGCGGCCATCTAGCAACCCATGTCCTCAGCTCTATACACAAAATCCCGGTGACAGGTTCCCTTTAACAGTGATTTCTACAATAACCCGCCCCTTAACAGTGAACTCCACAGCAGCTGCCCCTTTAATAGTGATCTCCACAGTCCCCCGCCCCTTAACAGTAACCTATACAGCTCCCACCCCTTTATCAGTGACCTCCACTGTGCCTGCCTCTCTAACAGTGACCTCCACAGCGCCCGCCACTTTAAAAGTGACCTCCACAGTGCCTGCCCCATTAACAGTGCCCGCTCCTTTAACAGTGACCTCCACAGTGGCCGCCCCTTTAACATTGACCCCCACAGTGCCCGCCTCTTTAAGAGTGACCTCCACAGTGCCCATCCCTTTAACAGTGACCGCATCTTTAACAGTGACCTGCACAGTACCTGCCCCTTTAACAGTGACCTCCACAGTGCCCACCCCTTTAACAGTGACCTCCATATTGTCTGTCCCTTTAATAGTACCCACCCCTTTAACAGTGACCTCCACAGTGCTCGCCCCTTTAACAGTGACCTCCACAGTGCCCGCCCCTTTAACAGTGACCTCCACAGTACCTGTCCCTTTAACAGTGACCTCCATAGTGCCTGCCCCTTTAACATTGACCACCCCTTTAACAGTGACCTTCATAGTGGCCGCCCCTTTAACAGTGATCTTCACAGTGCCCGTCCCTTTAACAGTGACCGCCTTTTTGTAGTTAGCTAGTGGGTATATACAGTTGTGTTCCAAATTATTCAACCCCCAATGCTGTAAAGGGTTTTAGGGAATTTAGTGTACATTTGTAATTGTGTTCAGAATGAAATCTTACAAGGACTTTTTAAAGAACCAAATGCAACTAAAATGACATCAATTGTTTTTGTAATACAGTATTAAATGTTTTTTTTGTGATTTCTTCATTGACACAATTATTCAACCCCTTAAAGACTACCACTCTTAAGAACAGAGGTTCATTCAAGTGTTTTCGATCAGGTATTGAAAACACCTGTGGATGTCAAGGAGCAGCAATCAAGCATAATAAGCACCAATTAGGCAGATTTAAAAGGACTGTGATACTCAGCTCCTTCTAGACATTTACTGGTGTGTTTACAAACATGGTGAAGTCAAGAGAATGGTCCAGGAAGACAAGAAAAGAGGTGATTTCTCTTCACAGGAAGGGCAATGGCTATAAGAAGATTGCAAAGATCCTAAACATACCAAGAGACACCATAGGAAGCATCATTCGCAAATCCAAGGCAAAGGGCACTGTTGAAACGCTACCTGGTCGTGGCAGAAAGAAGATGCTGACTTCGACTGCTGTGCGCTACCTGAAGCGCAAAGTGGAGAAAAATCCCCGTGTGACTGCTGAGGAACTGAAAAAAGATTTGTCAGATGTGGGTACTGAAGTTTCAGCTCAGACAATAAGGCGCACACTGCGTAATGAAGGCCTCCATGCCAGAACTCCCAGGCGCTCCCCCTTGCTGTCTCCAAAGAATAAGAAGAGTCGACTGCAGTATGCCAAAAGTCATGTGGACAAACCACAAAAGTTTTGGGATAGTGTTCTGTGGACTGATGAAACAAAATTAGAACTGTTTGGGCCCATGGATCAACGCTATGTTTGGAGGAGGAAGAACAAGGCCTATGAAGAAAAGAACACCTTGCCTACTGTGATGCATGGTGGGGGGTCAATCATGCTTTGGGGATGTTTTGCTTCTACAGGTACAGGGAAGCTTCAGCGTGTGCAAGGTACCATGAATTCTCTTCAGTACCAGGAGATATTGGATGAAAATGTGATGCAGTCCGTCACAAACCTGAGGCTTGGGAGACGTTGGACCTTTCAACAGGACAATGATCCCAAGCATACCTCCAAGTCCACTAGAGCATGGTTGCAGATTAAAGGCTGGAACATTTTGAAGTGGCCATCGCAGTCACCAGACTTAAATCCGATTTAGAACCTCTGGTGGGACTTAAAGAAAGCAGTTGCAGCGCACAAGCCTAAGAATGTGACTGAACTGGAGGCTTTTGCCCATGAAGAATGGGCGAAGATACCCGTAGATCGCTGCAAGACACTTGTGTCAAGCTATGCTTCACGTTTAAAAGCTGTTATAACTGGAAAAGGATGTTGTACTAAGTACTAAGATTGAATGTCACTTGGGGGGTGAATAAAACTGATAATGATGTGAGCACAGAAAAGACATTTGTGGTTATTTCATTATAAATGTTATGTTATATTTGTCTGACTTACAAGTGCCTCTTTGATTTAATTGTAAACAAGATGACTGAAATGATCAAAATCAATGTCAAACTGGTCAAAACACTCAATTTCAGTGGGGGTTGAATAATTTTGAAAACAACTGTAGCAGTCATCACATTTTAAAACGAGCTCTTACTCTGAAAGGCGACAGGTGACTGGCAATTCAGAAATCCACTCAATGGGTCCATTTTCTTTCCGTTGCACTCCTGCAATGGCCCCTGGTGGCTTTTCTGCTGTAATTTTGTGCCTAAATGTCAATAACAGACATACATCAGTAATGTAATATTGCTTTCGTCTTCTTTATTACTTTTTTACATCTCAAAAGGCACATCATCATTATATTTTAATATATGAAGCCTCCTCACATTAGTCTCTTATTATGATTATATCTGTCTTGCATACATAGTATATGAGTTATATCTTTCACAGGCCAATGACCACCTCATAACATTAATATAGATGCTGTAAGGAAAAACTAATACCTTACACAGCTCTATTACCTCTCCATTACTCTGTGATATGGTCATCCCTAACGACCACGCTATTAAAAGAAGATGAAAGAAGTAGATAAAGGACAAGTAATAAACCACTTAAACAATAAACCACTTGATAGTCCTAATAAAAAGAAACAAGCAACCATTGGGCACCATACTGTAATGACTATAATAAACATTCCTTGCGGATATAACCACCTCAAATCAGTCATCAGTAGATCAAAGAAGTATTTCAGATCTGTGGGAACAGCGCACCTTTTACTGTGCCAACAGCATTCCAGCTTTTTAATTTCGTAATGAAAACAAAAATATATCCAAAATTTCTGTTTGACCTGGAACCGAATGTTAAATCACAGTTTTGGCAATGGTGGCCCATAGCATGGATTCATATGAAGTCAATAATAATAAGCTTCTTTGATAGAAATCAAAAAATATAAGGGCACATCTGCCAATAAAAGCAAGTAGGCTACATCTAGGAGTACAAGGTGCTTGTTTAAAGGGAACTTGTTACTTATTAATTTAGGCTATTGAAACATGCAGGCTTTGAAAATCTGAAAAACAGATCTACTGGTATTTTCTACAAATGAGAGTGGCCTCAAAATTATTTGACTGCCTACCCCAGTGCCAACCCATGAGAGATCAAATACAATAGTCTCAGTCAGTGGCGTACATAAAGAA
Organism: Bufo bufo; assembly: GCF_905171765.1. Taxonomy (NCBI): domain Eukaryota; kingdom Metazoa; phylum Chordata; class Amphibia; order Anura; family Bufonidae; genus Bufo; species Bufo bufo. The sequence goes on from NC_053391.1 coordinate 219,640,054, forward strand.
GTAAGGGCCCCATAGCAAGGATCAAACCAGGCCCCCCACACAGGACAGAAGGGTTTCTGCCTAAACCCTTTTCAATGACCCTTGGGCCATTTTTCCCACTGCCTCATTTGCTAAAAGTTGTTCCTTTAGACTGGGTAGAGTCCTGACCAAGTTTTCACCCCCTGTAGAAGAGGAGATAATCCCATCTAAGACTGGGCCCCCTCTTGCCCTGGGCCCCATAGCAGTCGCATGGTCTGCCACTATGGTAGTTACACCCCTGGTCTGAGTAATTTTTCAATACTTCAAGAAGACAGCACCATAGAATGTAAATGTCTTTATTGCAACTTGACAGGCAAAAATCAACTTTTCCAACCAGTGCATGTAAGTGCACAGTTGTGAATAAGCTGCAAGGGTATGTGTGTTCAACACATGGTTGAGCTGGCTCTTGTTAATGGGTGACAATAATTGACCCCAAAGGTCCAGCAGAAGACTTACAAAAAGGAGCTGACTTTAGAGCCAATCATTTGCTCCTAGAGTCTATTTCTTATGGGTTGATGCAATATTTTGATGATGCAATTAACCCCTTCCCAACATCTGCAGTACATGTATGTCTGAAGTCAGCACCTGCTCAGGAACTGAGAGGGCACCATAGCCAGCAGGTGCCTGCTGTTTTATACATGAGACACCCGCTGCCAGTGTCAGTGATCAGAGACACCTATGATTATGGACATTTAACCCCTCAGAATATGTAAAAACCAAACCTGTAAAACTATTGCGCATTTGCATTTTTTTGCAATAGATAGTAGGCTGCGTTCACATCACCATATAGTTTTCCCTTCTTCTGATCTGTCAGAAGAACAGGAAAATAAACAAAAAAACGGATCCTGTATTTTAAGAATCCGTTATACCGAGTTATGTACATTTGGCATCCGTTTTAGCCATTTCCATCTGAGATCTGTTATTTTACACAGAAAAAAGTCCTACCCAAAGTAATTTTTTTCCCGTCTAAAATAACAGATCTTAGATGGTAATGGCTAAAACGGATGCAAAATGTGCATAACTGAGCATCATAATGGATGCTTTAAATACTGGATGATTTTTATTTTTTTTCTGCTCTTCTGACGGATCAGAAACGGTGATGTCCGTATCCTGCAAAAAAAAAAAAAGCCCTGATACGGGGACAATGGGGAGCAGTTAAGAGGGTATATACGCATGTTCTTTATAGATGAAGGTTGAGACCTCATAATACTGGTGTTTTTCCTTTACACGAGTTTTGATAAATCTTCCCCAAAGTCTTATTGAAGATACACAGACATTATTGGTAATTGGTTATTACAGAGTAAGAAGCATTAGAAAACGTTCCCTCACATAATCTCCTTGTTATTTCGAGGTCCACCATAAGGGATGAAGGGCAGGCTACCACAGGCAGCATGATAAAAGGTAACTCCAATACTCCAAAGGTCCACCGTGACGCCATAAACCTTCTGTTGGGGTTTTCTCAAGACTGCTCTTTCATACATATCAGGATGCTTGAAAGGAAATAAGAAGACTTCAGTCATGTACATGGGAAATTCAACGTTTTGCAAGCCTGAACTGACTAAACATTTTCTTAATCTGCCCATTACTTAAAGAGGGGTTTCCCCATTAAAGACTTCAATAATATTTTAATCCGAGATACCATAAATGTCAGTGGTGATTTGAGAGCAAATCCCAGCACTGATTTTCATGACGTACATGATTTCAATAGTCAAACATGCGCTGTCACTAAAGGGCGTCTGATACCAAATTCAACTTCTGCTCATATGGAAGCTTTACATGCACTTTTGCAAATGAAAGCTGAGATCATGTAAAAGCCCAATATTTCTTACAGCTGAGGGTTTGCTACAGTCTGTAAACCACATAAGTAATTTAATGGCCAAAGGCCATGAAAACCCTGTGTGCGACCTATCATTAAGACTTAACTTTTGTTCATTGTTGTAAAAGAAAAATTACAATATGCCCCAAATAAATGGTTTAAAATTATAGTTGCCTGATCACTATCTTTATTTGTTGTTTTTTATTTTTTATATTTTATTATATACATAACACACTTGTGTTGGGCAGATGCTAAGACGCCTAATATTATTGCCACATTTATTGAAATATTATTGGAATTACTGTGGCAATGATATTAGGTGTCTTACCAATTGCCCAACACAAGTGTGTTATGTATAAAATAATAAAATATATAAAAACAACAAATAAAGATAGTGGTCATGCAACCTTTTATTTTGGGGATATTGTAATTATATATTTTTTTTTACAACAATGAATAAAAGTCTTAATGATAGGTCGCACACAGGGTTTTTATGGCATTTGTCCATTAAATTACTTATCTTGATGAATTATACCCTGGACCCCACAGTTTGGATTTATGAAAATATTAAAAAGTCTGTAAAAACCAAATAAATCTGCAGGAGTCTTGATAGTTTGCAACAATGTATCAGTGTAGATAAACTGTATCAGCCTGACAGTTACACTGTTAACTTCAAAGAGTATTGCTTGGAGTTGAAACAATTGCAGCAAATGCTCTCAGGTACTGGATCTGTGCAGGATTTCGGCTGTTGACTCATTATCCTACATATAAGGCTCTAAAACAACTGTAAAAAGCTCTTTCTATTGAGATCTCTATGGGAGTGCAGGTCCTTTCCAAATAAATCTCCATAGAACACCAGCAAGAACTACTAAATATATAATATACATGTACATGTAGTAAATCCACAGGTATTAAAGGGGTTGTCCAAGTTATATTTATTGATGACCTATCCACAGGATAGGTCATCAATATCAGATCGGCTGGGGTCCGACACCGCACCCCCACCGATCAGCTGTTTGAAGAGAAGGCGCGCGCCGTGCCAGCGCTGCCTCTTCTTCATTGTTTACCTGCTTGCTGTTGCATCTGCAGCGATGAGCAGGTGTAATTACACCCAAGCCATCCTATTCATTTCAATGGTACAGATCGCTCATATACAAGTTGTCCAGCTTTTATTAAGAGATGCTCTGTCCTCAGTATAGGCAATTACTAGCTGATCAGCAGAGGTCTAAAACCCTGCACCCCTGCTGATCAGCTGTTGGGGTGTAGCTCTGTCACTGGAAGATGGTGCCATCAACTGTGCAGTGGAAGGAGTTCATTACTACACTACTTGTTAAGGGACCAAAAGTAATGGTACAATTGGCTTCTTAGCTGTTCCATAGCCAGGTGTGTGTAATTCCCTCATTATCCCAATTACAATGAGCAGATAAAAGGTCCAGAGCTCATTTCAAGTGTGCTATTTGCATTTGGAATCTGTTGCTGTCAACTCTCAAGATGAGATCCAAAGAGCTGTCACTATCAGTGAAGCAAGCCATCATTAGGCTGAAAGAACAAAACAAACCCATCAGAGAGATAGCAAAAACATTGGCGTGGCCAAAACAACTGTTTGGAACATTCTTAAAAAGAAAAAACGCACCGGTGAGCTCAGCAATACCAAATGACCCGGAAGGCCACGGAAAACAACTGTGGTGGATTTTTTCCCTGGTGAAGAAAACACCCTTCACAACAGTTGGCCAGATCTAGAACACTCTCCAGGAGGTAGGTGTATGTGTGTCAAAGTCAACAATCAAGAGAAGACTTCACCAAAGTGAATACAGAGGGTTCACCACAAGATGTAAACCATTGGTGAGCCTCAAAAACAGAAAGGCCAGATTAGAGTTTGCCAAACGACATCTAAAAAAGCCTTCACAGTTCTGGAACAACATCCTATGGACAGATAAGACCAAGATCAACTTGTACCAGAGTGATGGGAAGAGAAGAGTATGGAGAAGGAAAGGAACTGCTCATGATCCTAAGCATACTTCAAAAGCAACCAAAGAGTTTAAGGGAAAGAAGTGGAAAGTTATGCAATTGCCAAGTCAATCACCTGACCTGAATCCGATTGAGCATGCATTTCACTTGCTGAAGACAAAACTGAAGGGAAAATTCCCCACGAACAAGCAGGAACTGAAGACAGTTGCAGTAGAGGCCTGGCAGAGCATCACCAGGGATGAAACCCAGTGTCTGGTGATGTCTATGCGTTCCAGACTTCAGGCTGTAATTGACTGCAAAGGATTTGCAACCAAGTATTAAAAAGTGAAAGTTTCATTTATGATTATCATTATGTCCCATTACTTTTGGTCCCGTAACAAGTGGGAGGCACATATGCAAACTGTTGTAATTCCTACATCGTTCACCTGATTTGGATGTAAATACCCTCACATTAAAGCTGACAGTCTGCAGTTAAAGCACATCTTGTTTGTTTCATTTTAAATCCATTGCGGTGGTGTATAGAGCCAAAAATTTTAGAATTGTGTCGATGTCCCAATATTTATGGACCTGACTGTATAATCACACACACCTACCAAATATTCTTCTGTTCCATAAAGAGATATGAATGTCTCATGATCTTGAAGCTGTCGAGCAGCACCAAAGTCAGTCAGCTTGTAAATACTACGCCCATCCTCTCCAAGTGAACGCATAATGTTTCCAGGTTTGATGTCCCTGTGCACAATTCCATTCTCACGTAAGTGATTCATCCCTGCCACTGATAACAAAATGGAAACATTGTGGTACATAAAAATCACCTTTAATAGGTATACTATAGTAGAATATCAGTGAAAAAAAACAAAAGGCATAAAACAAGTTGCTAATGGACTGTTTCGAGAATTACAACAAAGGTCAATTGATACCAGTGGGTCTAATAATTATCCAAAGTAGCTACTAAACTGGAAAAAACGACTCAATTCCCAGTAAAATCTCTTTCTTGCTAGTTTATTAGGGGACAGAGAAATTGTGGGTACATGCCCTACCACTAGAAGACTGACACTAAGAAAGGAAGGTTGGCCTCTTCTATGAAGACCATACTCAGTCTACAGATACTGAGTTACTCGGTATGTTCCCCAGTAGCAGCTTAAGCAAAAAGCTGAAAACCAATTAAGGCCTCTTTCACACTTGCGTTGTCCGGATCCGGCGTGTACTCCACTTGCCGGAATTACACTCCGGATCCGGAAAAACGCAAGTGAACTGAAAGCATTTGAAGACGGAGCCGTCTTCCAAATGCTTTCAGTGTTACTATGGCACCCAGGACGCTATTAAAGTCCTGGTTGCCATAGTAGGAGCGGGGAGCGGGGGAGCGGTATACTTACAGTCCGTGCGGCGCCCCGGGAGCCGCACGGACGGTAAGTATACTGCTCCCCCGCTCCCCACTACACTTTACCATGGCTGCCAGGACTTTAGCGTCCCGGCAGCCATGGTAACCATTCAGAAAAAGCTAAATGTCGGCTCCAGCAATGCGCCGAAACGACGTTTAGCTTAAGGCCGGATCCGGATCAATGCCTTTCAATGGGCATTAATTCCGGATCCAGCCTTGCGGCTAGTGTTCCGGATTTTTGGCCGGAGCAAAAAGCGCAGCATGCTGCAGTATTTTCTCCGGCCAAAAAACGTTCCGTTCCGGAACTGAAGACATCCTGATGCATCCTGAACGGATTTCTCTCCATTCAGAATGCATTAGGATAATCCTGATCAGGATTCTTCCGGCATAGAGCCCCGACGACGGAACTCTATGCCGGAAGACAAGAACGCAAGTGTGAAAGAGCCCTAAAAGTGCAGACCTGAGGGCAAAATGTAGGGAGCTGTCCACACGTTGCCGCTCCTCTTCCCATCATGAACTCAACAGAAAGAGATTTTGTTGGATGTACAAAAATAATTTTTTCTCGCTTGTATCATTATGAGACAAAAAGAACCATGAGATGTCCCTGAGGTGGAAGAAAATCCAGAAGCAAAATTAAGACTGTGGGAGTTGTAGTTATTTAACTGGGACTGTATGTTAGGGCTGAAGGGAGGGAAGTTATTTACATGGGACAGTGAGGTGGAGTGATGTTAATTACATGGGACTGAAATTTGGAAGTGACTGGGGTAGGGTGATGTTATTTACATGGGACTGTTGAAGGCAGCTGTGGGAGGGAGTGATATTATTTACATGGGATTAGATGTTAAGGGGTAATGTTATTTACATGGGACTGCATGTTGGAGGTGGCTGGGAGGGGTTGATTTTATTTAAATGGGACTGTATGTTGAAGGTGTCTGGGGGGGGAGTGATGTTATTTATATGGGACTGAATATTGAGGAGGTGATGTTATTTACATGGGACTGTATATTGGAAGGGGCAGAGAGATGGTGTGATGTTATTTACATGGGACTGTATTTTCGAGGGGGCTGTAGATAGACAGGGATGTTATTTACATGGGACTGTATATTGGAGGGGGCTGGAGAGATGGTGTGATGGTATTTATATGGGACTCTATGGCGGAGGGAGGGAAATAGTGTTATTTAGATGGGACTGTATGGTGGAGGTGCTGAGGAATTATAATTTCTGAGGACACCAAACAGAGAAATATAACTACAGGGGGCACTGCAGGCATCATTATAAATACTTGCCGCGCTTCAGGGCGAGCATTATAATAGTAGGGGGTAGTATAAATACTGGGGCACTGTGGGGGCATTTTAAATCCAGGGGACATTAAGCGTTCTTATTACTACTGGGGCTTTATAGGAGGGACTTATAGATCCGCCTTATCTCTACTAAGAGCACTATGGGGGTCCTTATTACTACTGAAGGTCTATAGAGAGCTTTATTACCACTGGGGGGACAATAGGGGGGCCTTATTTCTACTGGGGGCTCTGTGAGGGTATTATTAATACTGGAGGGCTCTTCTACTAATGGAGGCACTCTTGGGGAGCGTTATCACGGTAGGGGGCACTGTAGGGGGCAGTATTAGGCTACTTTCACACTTGCGTTCAGAGCGGGTCCGTCTGGTATCTGCACAGACGGATCCGCTCCTATAATGCAAATGCTTAGATCCGTTCAGAACGGATCCGTTTGCATTACCATTCATGATAATGCAAACGGATCCGTTTTGACTTTACATTGAAAGTCAATGGGGGACGGATCCGTTTGAAAATTGAGCCATACTGTGTCAACTTCAAACAGATCCGTCCCCATTGACTTACATTGTAAGTCTGGACGGATACGTTTGCCTCCGCACGGCCAGGCGGACACCCGAACGCTGCAAGCAGCGTTCAGGTGTCCGTCTGCTGAGCGGAGCGGAGGACAAACGCTGCCAGACTGATGCATTCTGAGCGGATCCGCATCCACTCAGAATGCATTAGGACTGGACGGATCCGTTCGGGGCCGCTTGTGAGAGCCTTCAAACGGAGCTCACAAGCGGACACCCGAACGCTAGTGTGAAAGTAGCCTTACAAATGAGGGCACTCTTGTGGAGCATTATCACTGTTGGGTCCAGTAGGGGGGCAGTATTACTAATGAGAGCATTCTAGAAGGGAATTACTATTGGTGGGACTATGAGGAGTACTGTTACTATAGGGGCACTCATTTTTCTTCAGGATAGTATTTGGGGATACAGAAAAGTAAGGAAGCTAGGATGTCTGTGTGTCACACTCTGCAGAGACGAGGCAGCTGAGAGAAGTGTCCGGACCGAGTGGAGAAGATGATGACAGAGAAGATCTACATCAGAGGAGACGTCACCTCGAGGCCCTGGAGGTGAGAGGAATGTGCTGCTGTATAGCAAGTACAGCAAAATGTCTTCAGTGCTAGTGTTTGTTGGGGGGGGGGGGGGGGGGGGGGGATGCGGTTGTTCAACTTAGAGAATTGTGCCATATGTATTGGTGCTTGGGCCCCAGATCTTTTGAGACCCTAGCAACGCTCCTGTATACCAGTAAATTGTGTATGCCCGTAATGGAAATGCAAAAAAAGAAAAACTGGCCTGGTCTTTAAAGTGTACCTAAACTTACAAATTAACTTTATTGAAACAAACTCTTAGCGAAATAGGCGCCTAAAGTGAACACTAACTCAGTTCACACTCTGCTGTGTATGGGAGTATGGATTCACTGAGGTTGCACTGAGTGCTGTACAGGCAAGAACTCCATAAAGCTCCATAGCACAACGCTACACCTGTCTGTACCAGCACTGCTCTGCCAAAGCCTGGCATAGATGGACTATATCAAGCTTTAGAAGAGTGGGCAAACGCAGAGGAGCGATGTGCTACGGAGCTCCTGCCCTGCTTTCACTCTGCTCTGCTAATAGACTGTACTGATCTGGTATGCAGGTACTGGTAGAGGCAGGAGCAGGAATGTGCCAGGGAACTCCGGCCTGTACAACACTCAGTGCGTCCTTAGTGAATTCATTCTCCCATACACAGCAGAGTACGAGAGTACAGATACTAAAGCGCAATAGGCATCAAAACTTCACGCACCTATTTCACTAAGAAAAGTAAAAATAAAAATTAAAGCATAATATAGAAATCCACTTTTAGTCGCTTTAGGAGTAATGTTCCATTCTTGTGATTGGTGGTGGTCCCAGCAGTCACATGCCCATGTAAAAGACAATTATCACCTGTCCTGTGGATACATGATACATTTTTTTTAGAATTATTCGCTTTATGGTAATTGGCTTTAGATATCCACCTTTTGTCTCTTTTTACTGTATATTTCCTCTACTTAATATTTGCTTTGTTAGAGAGAGAGTAGACATCTTGCAGATTAAAATTGTGACCCACATCATATAAATACAGATTACTATGCATCTCACCCACACACTGTACCACAATCAGAAACTCTGACTCGGAAAGTCCAAAAGCATTTTCTGGTTCCTCCAGGACAGACAGAAGACTCCCACTTGAGCAGTACTCCATGACCAGAACCTTCTGTTTAGGGCTGCCCTAGGAGAAGGTAATAATATGAGCTTGGGGCAACTATAGACACATAACAGCTAAATAGTGAGTAGAACTTAAAGAGATTAGATGTCATTTACTGACACTTAAATGATCAGTTATTGATTCATCTTTCTTATAATTTTGCAGGTGGTTAGACAAGTAAAGAACATGAGCTGCAGCAGAGTTAAGGTTTAATTAGAGTAAGACTGTCACTCACAGTTTCCTCTACAGCAAAGAGCTTGACAATATTGATGTGGTTGAGTTTCCCCAGCATCTCAAACTCTCTCATCTGTACTTCAAACGGCCGGAGGTAACTTGTGTGATTAAACACCTTGACTGCCACTTCCTCTCCAGACTTCTGCAGGGACAGGGCACAAAACATGTAAAAGTTCATAACTTGCATTCAAAGGCTTTCTAGTCATCATGGAGGCCCTGTGTGGATTCACATCTGATCTAATGTTTTTCACATCAATATCTGCATTCTTATTGGCTTGAATAGTGCTAAATATGGTTGTGCGTGAGAAATTATGTAGGTGATTTGCATCCATTAAGATCTAATGACAGCATCACACCTGACAATAATCAGGCAAGGGTATGTTGTCACCAGATTGACCCTAGTGCAGCCTCAAGTCTTTGAGCCTCTAACTTTAAATGATCCTATCTCAACACCCAAGTATGATATAGAAAAGGTTTTTTTACAATTTTTTATGTAAAAAATTCTCGCAAGACCATGCTGCATATTATCTTCCGCTGGGACAGCTTCTCACTCTGACCAGAGTGAGATGCCACTGAGATGAGCCCAGAGCCAGTGCTGATGAGAGGAGACTCTGGTCAGAGTGAGACTCTGTCCAGACAGAAGGTAGTATGCAGCATGGTTTCGCTAGACTTAGTAGGTTTTGGGAGATCATGCCACAGCTGGAGGGTGTGTTTGACAGAACTGAAGAATGGGGTGGTGGTGAGGGGGGCAGGAACATAGACTAAAGTATGCCATACTCAGGGAAGCATGGCTAGTTACATTATACAAGTACCACAGTTTTGTTTTTGTTTTTTGTTTTGATGAACGGTCCTCTTTAGGCACTTGAGGGAATCAGATGGTGACAAAGAATGAGATTTATGCTTAATTAAATGTGATACATGCAACAGAGTGTTAACCTACTAATGTGCAGCATCTGACTAGAATCTTGTCTCAAGGACCACAGCAAACATAATTTTGAACTACTCATTAGTGTTGATCGAGCACCAAAGTGCTTGTGTGTTCTACCGAGCACCCGAGCACAATGGAAGTCAATGAGAGAACCCCAGGAACCCCCTGCTCTGAAGAGGGGAGGGTGTCGGGACTCTAGTTTGGCTTAGGAGTCCCTGATCTGACTCCATATATAGCTATGTCCACATATGGAGTCAGTGCTTGGGGATACCCCAGTGTATTTAAATCTAATTTAGCCTGTATTTCAGAAAAGTTTCTGCCAGGAAACAAACTCACAATCTTCTGTATTAGAGGAAAGGCACTTAACCACTCAGCTATAATAGCTGCATAGCCAGTTACAAAAATAAAATAAAAAGTGAGACTTCTACTGTACTGTACTTCTACTGAGACCTATACAGTAGAAGTCTCATATTTATTATTATTATTTTTTTTTTTTTAAATGACTGGCTATGCAGCTATATAGTGTAGTGGTTAAAGTTCTGGGCTGTGATGCAAAAGCTTTGAGTTCAAATACTGTCACAAACTTTTTCAGAAATAGAAGCTAAACTTAATTTAAACATATATATATATATATATATATATATATATATATATATATATATATATGTTTTTAGCCATAATATATTTACACATATTATTATATATTTAGAATATATATTATAATATATGTAAATATATTATGGCTAAAACATCAGTAGTAGTTTCCCACATATTATGCATTCATATACAGTACAGACCAAAAGTTTGGACACACCTTCTCATTCAAAGAGTTTTCTTTATTTTCATGACTATGAAAATTGTACATTCACACTGAAGGCATCAAAACTATGAATTAACACATGTGGAATTATATACATAACAAACAAGTGTGAAACAACTGAAAATATGTCATATTCTAGGTTCTTTAAAGTAGCCACCTTTTGCTTTGATTACTGCTCTTGGCATTCTCTTGATGAGCTTCAAGAGGCAGTCCCCTGAAATGGTTTTCACTTCACAGCTGTGCCCTGTCAGGTTTAATAAGTGGGATTTCTTGCCTTATAAATGGGGTTGGGACCATCAGTTGCGTTGAGGAGAAGTCAGGTGGATACACAGCTGATAGTCCTACTGAATAGACTGTTAGAATTTGTATTATGGCAAGAAAAAAGCAGCTAAGTAAAGAAAAACGAGTGGCCATCATTACTTTAAGAAATTAAGGTCAGTCAGTCAGCCGAAAAATTGGGAAAACTTTGAAAGTAAGGGCTATTTGACCATGAAGGAGAGTGATGGGGTGTTGCGCCAGATGACCTGGCCTCCACAGTCACCGGACCTGAACCCAGTCGAGATGGTTTGGGGAGAGCTGGACCGCAGAGTAAAGGCAAAAGGGCCAACAAGTGCTAAGCATCTCTGGGGACTCCTTCAAGACTGTTGGAAGACTATTTCAGGGGACTACCTTTTGAAGCTCATCAAGAGAATGCCAAGAGTGTGCAAAGCAGTAATCAAAGCAAAAGGTGGCTACTTTGAAGTACCTAGAATATGACATATTTTCAGTTGTTTCACACTTGTTTGTTATGTATATAATTCCACATGTGTTAATTCATAGTTTTGATGCCTTCATAGTCATGAAAATAAAGAAAACTCTTTGAATGAGAAGGTGTGTCCAAACTTCTGGTCTGTACTGTATATCAGAAGTATGATTTTACATATACAGTTGCAAGAAAAAGTATGTGAACCCTTTGGAATGATATGGATTTCTGCACAAATTGGTCATAAAATGTGATCTGATCTTCATCTAAGTCACAACAATAGACAATCACAGTCTGCTTAAACTAATAACACACAAAGAATTAAATGTTACCATGTTGTTATTGAACACATCATGTAAACATTCACAGTGCAGGTGGAAAAAGTATTTGAACCCCTAGACTAATGACATCTCCAAGAGCTAATTGGAGTGAGGTGTCAGCCAACTGGAGTCCAATCAATGAGATGAGATTGGAGGTGTTGGTTACAGCTGCCTTATAAAAAAACACACACCAGTTCTGGGTTTTCTTTTCACAAGAAGCATTGCCTGATGTAAAAGATGCCTCGCACAAAAGAGCTCTCAGAAGACCTACGATTAAGAATTGTTGACTTGCATAAAGCTGGAAAGGGTTAAAAAAGTATCTCCAAAAGCCTTCCTGTTAATCAGTCCACGGTAAGACAAACTGTCCATAAATGGAGAAAGTTCAGCACTGCTGCTACTCTCCCTAGGAGTGGCCGTCCTGTAAAGATGACTGCAAGAGCACAGCGCAGACTGCTCAATGAGGTGAAGAAGAATCCTAGAGTGTCAGCTAAAGACTTACAAAAGTATCTGGCATATGCTAACATCCCTGTTAGCGAATATACGATACGTAAAACACTAAACAAGAATGGATTTCATGGGAGGATACCACGGAGGAAGCCACTGCTGTCCAAAAAAAACCATTGATGCACGTTTACAGTTTGCACAAGAGCACCTGGATGTTCCACAGCAGTACTGGCAAAATGAGTTGTTTGGAAGAAACATACAACACTATGTGTGGAGAAAAAGAGGCACAGCACACCAACATTAAAACCTCATCCCAACTGTGAAGTATGGTGGTGGGGGCATCATGGTTTGGGGCTGCTTTGCTGCATCAGGGCCTGGACGGATTGCTATCATCGAAGGAAAAATGAATTCCCAAGTTTATCAAGACACTTTGCAGGAGAACTTAAGGCCATCTGTCCATCAGCTGAAGCTCAACAGAAGATGGGTGTTGCAACAGGACAACGAGCCAAAGCATAGAAGTAAATCAACAACAGAATGGCTTAAAAAGAAGAAAATACGCCTTCTGGAGTGGCCCAGTCAGAGTCCTGACCTCAACCCGATTGAGATGCTGTGGCATGACCTCAAGAAAGCGATTCACACCAGACATCCCAAGAATATTGCTGAACTGAAACAGTTCTGTAAAGAGGAATGGTCAAGAATTACTCCTGACCGTTGTGCAGGTCTGATCTGCAACTACAGGAAACGTTTGGTTGAAATTATTGCTGCCAAAGGAGGTTCAACCAGTTATTAAATCCAAGGGTTCACATACTTTTTCCACCTGCACTGTGAATGTTTACATGGTGTGTTCAATAAAAACATGGTAACATTTAATTCTTTGTGTGTTATTAGTTTAAGCAGACTGTGATTGTCTATTGTTGTGACTTAGATAAAGATCAGATCACATTTTATGACCAATTTGTGCAGAAATCCATATCATTCCAAAGGTTTCACATACTTTTTCTTGCAACTGTATATATATATATATATATATATATATATATATATATATAATTATTTTTTTTTTCTTTAGTAATTAAACATTTATTTTGTGCCATACATTTTTAATAAATACAAAAAAAATATATAAAATATATAAATCTAGTTTAACCTCTATTTTTGAAAAAGTTTGTGATGGGATATGGCTATGCAGCTATTATAGCTGAGTGGTTAAGTGCCTTCCCTCTAACGCAAAAGGTCGTGAGTTTGAATCCCGGCAGAAACTTTTCTGAAATTTAGGCTAAATTAGATTTAAATACACTGGGGTGTCCCCAAGCACTGACTCCATATATGGACATAGCTATATATAAAGTGAGAGCAGGGACTGAGGGATTCCCTCACTGTACAGCGATCTTCTGCATAGAAATAGAGGCTAAATTAGATTTAAATACACTGACTGGTGTTCGGCTGAACATGCTCGCTCAACACTACTACTCGTGGATGCCACACAAATATTAAAGGGGTTGTCCATGATTAGAAAAACATCTTCCAGAAACAGCACTACACCTGTCCATGGGTTGAGACTTGGATGCTTCCAGAACCTACACACCCTGTTCTGCTGTGTATAACCTACTCCTCTCTCTGCTGCTAATACTAACATTGATAGATGGTTGGAGAGAGCAGACAGAGCTGACAGAGCCAGGAGTAGTGTGCTGTTGGATCTATGTCAGAAGCAGCAGGACAGCCCACCACGTGAAGGTGTTATTAATGGACACTATTTAGAATGTTGATTTTAAATATAGGAATAAAAAAAACACAGTAGAAAAGTGCCAATGTCGTCCATAGCCTTTAACTCCAGTATACTAACTGTTAATTTAAGCTTATAATTGTTCCCTACCTTATTCCGTGCCTTGTACACACTGGCAGTAGCACCTTGACCCAATAGATCTTCTAACTCCCACAGGTAATTTGGGGTACTTGGCATCTTCAAATATAAGGCCTTTTTATTAAATGAGAATCTGTTGTAGAGATTTGAACAAGTAATTAGCAAATATTCAACGTAGCATATACCTTACCTTACTTATATTCTACTGTGCATTTTAACATGTTTTTCCGCTCGCATCAAAATAATTTTTAGTCTATTTAACTTCACATTTCTCAGTCACGTCATTTTAGTTTAAAGGGGTTATCCCACGAACTAAACTAGAAAACAAAAGGTGGTCACTAACATTGGTCTAATGGAATTGCTTCTCCAAAACTAATTTTGCATCCTTTTAGCGCATTTACTCATGCCTCCCCTTCTCTGTTCAGTTTTGGTCTTGGGTGGGCAGTGGAGCTGTGACATGTGTCCCTGCTTCAGCTCGCACTCCCAGGAGTGCAGTGCTCTTCACTTTTAGATCAATGCACATGACAGAGGTGGAGCTGAATGAAGGGCATGCCTATTAAATACTAGCCGATAGAGAAAGTGAACAGATATTTCAAGGAAAGCAGAAACTCTAGAGGGTGCTACCACTGACACCAAGTTATTTCAGCCCAGAATTTATTTTGTATAGATTCATGTTTATAACCTCCTTAGATTTAAATTTTCTATACATTTTTAAACAATACATTTTGTAGAATAACCCCTTTAATGTCTGTACAGAGTATGATGCCGATCACAGTTCTGAAAATGAACCAAAGTACATTGGAAAAGATCTCAACTAAAGTATTAAAGGGGTATTCTGGTTGTTAAACTTTATTAGTTAATCCAGAGGATAGGAGATAACTATTAGATCGTTGGGGGTCCTACCACTGGGACCCTCACCAATCTCGATAGCGGGTACCTCGTACCCATCATAGCACCCCAAAATGAATGGAGCAGCAGGTTGGATGTGCGAACTTCCACTCCATTCATCTCTGCAGGGTATTAGCAGAGCAGTGCAGGGCAGGAGCTCCCACATCACATCGCTGCTCTGCCTGCTCCTGCTCTGCTAAAGCCTTGAGTGCTATGGATTTTACCAGAAGAGGTAATGGATCAAATATCTCAAGAGGTTCCAGTCACAGACTAAAATACACGTAGTTGTTTAGAAGAGTAGCACTGGTACAGGCAGGAGCAACACTGTATGTCCCTGCCCGTACAGCTCTCAGTGCGGCTCCAGGAAAATCTATACACCAGTACACAGCAGTGTACGAGAGTACAGATTCTAAGGCACAATAGACACCTGAACCTCAGACACCGATTCAACTAGGAAAAGTAAAAATAACAAATAAAGTACAGGGTGGGCCATTTATATGGATACACGTTCCCTGACACGTTCCCTGAGTTTTTCCAGCAAGATGGTGCACCACCACATTATGGGTGTCAGGTCCGAGCATTCCTAGATGAACAGTTTCCTGGAAAGTGGATTGGTCGTCGTGGGCCAGTTGAATGGCCCCCAAGGTCTCCCGATCTGACCCCCTTAGACTTTTATCTTTGGGGTCATCTGAAGGCAATTGTCTATGCTGTGAAGATACGAGATGTGCAGCACCTGAAACTACGGATACTGGAAGCCTGTGCTAGCATTTCTCCTGCGGTGTTGCTATACGTGTGTGAAGAGTGGGAGAAGAGGGTTGCATTGACAATCCAACACAATGGGTAGCACATTGAACACATTTTATAAGTGGTCATAAACTTGTAAATAACTCATGAAAGAATAAAGTTACGTTAAAACCAAGCACACCATTGTTTTTCTTGTGAAATTCCCAATAAGTTTGATGTGTCACATGACCCTCTTCCTATTGAAAAAACAAAAGTTGGATTCAAAATGGCCGACTTTAAAATGGCCGCCATGGTCACCACCCATCTTGAAAAGTTTCCCCCCTCACATATACTAATGTGCCACAAACAGGAAGTTAATATCACCAACCATACACCATTTTATTAAGGTGTATCCATATAAATGGCCCACCCTGTACATTACAAAAATAATTTCTATAACATTTAGAGCAGGTATTTGGAGTTTTTACATTACAACGTTCACTGTGCACTAAAAATGACATAATGTCCTTATTCTAAGGCTCAATACGAATACGGCAATACCAAACTTGTATAGTTTTTTTTTTTACTACTTTTAAAAGAATAAAAACCTTTGAACAAATAAAAATTTTCTTTGCAACGCCACAGAGCTGTGTGAGGGCTCGGCTTTTGTGGAACAAACTGTAGTTTTTGGTATCATTCTTGTGGTATATACAACTTTTTGATCACTGTTATTTAATTTTTTTTAGGGGGGAAAGGGTGACTAAAAAATGGCAAATCGAATGGTTTTAATTTTTTCCATTATGGCGTTCACCACACAGGTATTTTTTAAAAATATTTTAATAGTTCAGACATTTTCGGATAAGACAATACCTGATATTTATATTTTTTTGTTGTTAATATATTTTTATATGTAAAATTGAGAAGGGGAGTGATTTAAACTTTTAGGGGGTAATTTATTAAACAGAAATACACCTAAATTAGGTGTATTTCTGATGTAGATCGCAGCGCAAAGGTCCTTTGCACCACAATCTGCTACTTCTCTTCGCTCATGCCAGGTCTAAAAAAGTGGGCGTGGTGTGAGCGGGGAAGGCCCATCTCATTTACCAATTTTTACGCCCGTTTTAGGCCTCAAGCACACGGACGTATATATTCTTTCAGTTTTTTTTTGTGGACCATATACAGAGCCATTTATTTCAATGAGTCTGCAAAAAAAACGGAAGGTACTCCATGTGCATTCATGCACACGACCGTATGTATTTTGCTGTCCTCAAAAAAACGGATCCGCAAAAAATACGGATGACATCCATGTGCATTCCGTATTTGCGGAACGGAACAGTTGGCCACTAATAGAACAGCACTATCCTTGTCCGTAATGCGGACAATAATAGGACATGTTCTATTTTTTTAGCGGACCCATTGAAGTGAATGGTTCCGCATATGGTCCGCAAAAACAATGGAACGGACACGGAAAGAAAATACGTTCGTGTGCATGAGCCCTTAGGCGTAGAAAATGGACTAAATGTAAGACAGATAGGAAGCGGTCTTACATTTAGTTTTAGAACATTTTATTGAAAACAACGTTCAAGTGACATGGCGGACAGAAAAATGTATAAAGTATTAAAGATGTGACTAATGCAAATAGCATTGTTCATACCATTTCACAGGGAATAAGCTAGAAACTTGGATCTTTTGATCCCTTGTCCTGTTCACCCTAATAGAGATCTATTAGGATGAATGGGATTTTGACACACTCCCTGCTGAGCTGTGCTTCGTGCACAGCTTAGCAGGAAGCTTACCATAGCAGCCTGGTAAGCTTCAGAAGCGTGCATGGTAACCAATCAGAGCCCTGCAATTTCACTGCGGGGACTAGGATCAGAAGGCAAAGGGAGCCACATTCCTCTCCCTTGCCTCACAGATGCCGCGATTGGTGTTGATCTTGGTATCAGAGGGGTCAAATGACGAGGTTTAGTGTGTTTGCCGTTCCCTGTCAGTGCAGCCAGGTGTAGTGGTCATGGTAGTTGTCATGGTACAGCGTTTCCTGGGTTGAGGGCCCACTCAGGCCTCAGATGTATTTTGCCCCCACATCTCCGCCTCTGCATATGGTATAAATAGACAATATTGTTGTTGGTATAGCATAAAACAATCTGTTACTATCTTTAAATATTTTTTTTTTTCTTGGGGTGGGGGTGTAGGTATAGGGAATTAAAAACATTGTCGGTACACCAGAGCTTCATAAACAGCAATAATAATATTAATCCCTGTAATTTCATTGCATCTGCAGTGACCCAGCATCACTACTAAAAAAGCTAGTGTGTCACCGGCAACAAGTACTTAGCTTAGAGATGTATGAAGAAGCAGGAGATCCAAAACAAACCAGCACTAGCAACTCCAAGCAGAAACTATCAACCGCAGGGTCAGTAGTGTGAGGCGGATCTAAATAGAGCCTCATCATTGATAACGAGCGGCACCTGAGGAGAGGTGAGATCCTGCCAAACAACAACATACATAGCGAAAAATAGAGAGACCTGTCAGATAGCTTCACGTTCAGCAAGTCTATCCGATCTTCTCACCTTTCTCACAGGAGGGACCGTGACACCCCCCTTCTATGGGGTGGCCTCCGGACACACAGAACTGACTTTATCAGAATGCGCCCTGTGAAAGGCCCTCTGTAGCTGGCCAGCTAAGACCTGTCCTAGGCTGCTAACATAGCTTATTTGTTTATACAGCTAAACTTGCCAATAACCTTAATACAGTCCTAATGTGGGCTTATAAATGTCATCTGTGGGCTTATTTAGCTAAAAAACAGCTATTACTAACCTGTCAGTCAAACAAATAAGGTGCCCAAGGGAATGTTAATGGGTGCAAGATGCCCGCCGCACCCACCACCGTTCGTGCCCAGCGCCGCCTTTCTGGACTTCTGCGCCGCCTCCTAATCCTCTGTGCCGCCTCTAGCTCTCCTTCCCTCCCCCCTCCTCCTGCTGTAAGATCTCGCGCATACAGGGGTTGAGCGAAGTGCCGGCGCATGCGCACTTCGCTGTAAGAAGCCAAATGGAGAAGTCCGCACGGGCGCATCAGGCAGAGCCCTGTGCGCAAGCGCGAGATCTTACAGCAGAAGGAGGGGGGAGGGAGGGAGAGCTAGAGGCGGCACAGAGGATTAGGAGGCGGCGCAGAATTCCGGAAAGGCGGCGCTGGGCACGAACGGCGGTGGGTGCGGCGGGCATCTTGCACCCATTAACATCCCCTTGGGCACCTTATTTGTTTGACTGACAGGTTAGTAATAGCTGTTTTTTAGCTAAAAAAGCCCACAGATGACATTTATAAGCCCACATTAGGAATCGTGAAGATGCCCTGAACATCAGCATATGTTGACAGAATCCCTTTAAGATTCATTATATGGATGTGAGGTAAGTTCAATGACACAACAGAAACAACAGAAAGCATAGAGTTAAACTGTTGTTGCTGCGCAGGAGTCTTAACCAATCCTAGCTAACCTCACACAGCCCAGGAGTTTTGACCAATTACAGCCAGCCTCACACACAGCTTGTGTGGGAAATTCCCCTAGCAGGAGCTGCTGGAATCATTATTCACCAGAGAGAATGGAAGCAGAAAGGCCAAAATAGGTATTTAAAACAGTTATATAATGTTCCTACTGTTAATATAGTAATTAGAACTGTATACTGAACTGGTTATATGTATGTTTACTTATGGTTCCACCATACAAACGAACTGCTGAGCCATACAATCATACTATCCAAACAAATTGCATACAAATGCGAACTGCTCATACCAGATCATAAGCAATTGTATAGAGCAAACTGCAAACCAAGTAGAGCAAGTGAACTATTGGTTAACCTCAGATATACCTCTCAGAGAGATCATAAAAGTGCTTAAATAACTTAAAGTGAGAGTACAGATACTCAAGAGAGAAATATATCCACCATTTTATGTTGAATGACAAGATTGAACAGTTAAACCACCATCTTATGCATACTGCCATTTTGTGATATCTTTTCAACACGTGTTATGTACATGGAGTATCTACTGCAGAGGCAGCAGTGTTATATATGAAGAAAAGTTAATAAAGAAGTTATTTCAAGCATTTGGTGTGCTCTTTAAACCTACTGTTTCCATAGAACGGTGCTAGACAGTCTGGTTAGACTAAAAGTCAGAGATATCAAAATTCTTCTAATGCCACAGCGCAAAAGGGACTTCATAGTGCTGCATCTGGCACACCCTCACAAGGCGACTGGCATTCACGTCGGTCGCAGGAACCCACATTCTTTCCTCTGGACCGTAACCTTTCCAGTGCACGAGGTAGTAAAGAAATCCACAAAGAATACGTGAGTTCACTATCCTGGCAATCTGAAACTCAAGATTATCATCCACCATGACAGGAGGTGGTGGCAGGGAGGACAGTTCAGCAGGTTCAACAAATCTTTTTTGCAAGAGGGTACCTTCAACTTAATGTTTCTTGTGGACAGCCACACAGAATCACCCACTCTCAGGTTCAGACGACTCACACGTCTCTTGTCAGCCATACGTTTATACTTTTTACCCATTTTATTTAAATTGTTTTGAATCTTCCGCCAAATAGATGACAACGAAGAGGAGAATCTTTCCTCTTCAGGTATACCAGACGTCTCAGTACCAGAAAATGTGCCAAACAGCGGATGGAACCCATATGCTCCAAAAAACAGCAACTTATCAGTGGACTCCGGTCAACGGTTATTTATGGCAAACTCGGCCAACAACAAAAATGAAGACCATTCTCAGAGACGAAACATCTGAAATAAGTCTCCAGATTCTGTTTAGTGCGCTCAGTCTGCCCGTTCGACTGAGGATGAAAGCCGAAGAGAAGGACAATTGGACCCCCAGACGAGTACAGAACGCCTTCCAGAATCTGGAAACCAATTGAGTCCCTCTATCAGTCACCACATCAGAGGGAATACCGTGTAGTTTCACGATGTTATCGACAAACACTTGAGCGAGAGTTTTGGCATTAGGTAAACCTGATAATGGTATAAAGTGTGCCATCTTGCTGAAGTGGTCAACAACCACCAGAATCACAGTTTTCCCAGAAGAATTAGGAAAATCTGTGATAAAGTCCATGAACAAATAAGTCCAGGGTCGGGATGGGATAGACAAGGGAAGTATAGATCCTGAAGGCCGAGTATGAGCCACCTTAGCACGCGCACAAGCTGACACATAGCCCTCAACACTTTTACGTAACCCTTGCCACCAGAATCTTCGAGAAATGAGATCCACAGTGGATTTGCTCCCAGTGTGTCCCGTAAGAACAGTATCGTGATGTTCCTTAAACACCTTGTTTCGTAGTTCCGAAGGGACAAACAACTTCCCTGGAAGACAGGAATCGGGTGTCTCTCCCTGGGCCTCCAAGACCTCTGCCTCAAGTTCAGGATAAAGGCTGGATACAACCACCCCATCAGCCAATATCGGAGCAGGATCCCCCGAATCACCACCACCTGGGAAAGCTACGCGACAAGGCATCCGCCTTGACGTTTTTAATCCCAGGACAATAAATGACAACGAAATTAAATCTAGTAAAAAACAACGACCATCTGACCTGCCTTGGGTTCAGATGCAGATTTTTGTGATCAGTAATTACCGTAACAGGATGAATAGCTCCTTTCAACCAATGACGCCACTCTTCAAAGCTAATTTAATGGCCAACAACTCTCTATAACCTACATCATAATTTCTTTTGGCAGAAGAGAGTTTTTTAGAGAAAAAAGCACAAGGGCGCCATTTGCTAGGAGAAGAACCCTGCGACAAGACTGCTCCAACCCCTACCTCTGATGCAGGGCCGGCGTCATAACCCGGCATCCCCGGGCGAGTGCCGGGGCCCAATGCTCCTGGGGGGGCCCACTGAGCTGCTATGAGCACTTCCATCAATACAGATGGGAGCTCTCACTGCTGTCATTTCACATACGCAGTACCCCTTTGGTGGGCCCTCTGAGCTGCAGAGACTCAGGACACGCCCCCTCTACACAGGACACGCCCCCTCTACACAGGACACGCCCCCTCTACACAGGACACACGCTGCCTGAGGAGAGAGACCGAGAGAGACCGCAGGGCTGGAGCTGGAGCAGAGAAGTGTGGAGACAGTCTGTGAGTCTGCACTGTGACTGTCTCTTCTCTGTGGGATAGAAGGAAAGGGGGGGGGGGAGACTCTTCCATCTGCTGCTGCTTCATTCTATTTAGTTGTGTTACTGTTTCATTAAGCAGTTTGCCTCCATGACACCTGCCCCCCCCCCCACCCATATCTTGTCCTATCTCATCCTCATGGAGCCCCTGCTGTCTCCTTTCCTCCCTCATGTATCCAGGGCTCCTGTTCCACCCTCCTATCTCCTATTGCTGCCCTGCACAGACCTCCTGCCACTACTTGTATGAATCCCCCTCAGAGCCCCTTCCACCTACTTGCTGTGTCCACCCCTCCTGTCCATCCAGGGCCCCGGGCCCCTGTTTCACTCCTCTGCCTCTCATTATGGTGGCATCTGAACCGCATTCACCATAAGGACCTTCTAACGTGACAGGGTCATGTGACTGTGCCCCCCACCCCGTACTGTGCCCCCCACCCCGTACTGTGCCCCTTTATACCCTGCATTGTGCCCTCCTACCACACCCTGTGCAGCGCCCATAGTCATTCCCTGTACTGTGCCCTCTTATACCCTTTTATCCGGTCACTGTATGGCGGTGTTATCACTATATGGCGGTGTTATCACTATATGGCGGTGTTATCACTATATGGCGGTGTTATCACTATATGGCGGTGGTATCCAATAACTGCATGGCCATAACTGTATCCCTTTCTGCCCACACCACTTTTTTTAGACCTGGCATGAGCGGGAAAAGATACAGATTGCGGTGTTAAGGACCTTTGCGCCACATCTGTGTCAGAAATACGCCTAATATAGACGTATTTCTATATGATAAATGACCCCCTAATTGTATTATTATTCGGGGGTAGGGTTAATATCTTTATATTATATAGATTTTAGTGTACTATACTGTGCCCTGTATTTCCCAGTAGAAAATGATCCTTGGGAAGCACTGTCCTCACCCCTGACCACCAGGACCAGGTAGCGCTCTGTCAGTACATGGCGGCCTCCCCTCTCCGCCACGCTGCTCCGCTGTGTACTGGGGCTTAGGATACTTTCACACTTGCGTTTTTCTTTTCCAGCATAGAGTTCCGTCACAGGGGCTCTATACCGGAAAAGAACTGATCAGGCATATCCCCATGCATTCTGAATGGAGAGTAAGGCCTCTTTCACACTTGCGTTGTCCGGATCCGGCGTGTACTCCACTTGCCGGAATTACACGTCGGATCCGGAAAAACGCAAGTGAACTGAAAGCATTTGAAGACGCATCCGTCTTCAAAATGCGTTCAGTGTTACTATGGCAGCCAGGACGCTATTAAAGTCCTGGTTGCCATAGTAGTAGTGGGGAGCGGGGGAGCAGTATACTTACCGTCCGTGCGGCTCCCGGGGCGCTCCAGAATGACGTCAGAGCGCCCCATGCGCATGGATGACGTGCCATGTGATCACGTCACCCATGTGCGTGGGGCGCCCTGACGTCACTCTGGAGCGCCCGGGGAGCCGCACGGACGGTAAGTATACTGCTCCCCCACTACACTTTACCATGGCTGCCAGGACTTTAGCGTCCCGGCAGCCATGGTAACCATTCAGCAAAAAGCTAAACGTCGGATCCGGCAATGCGCCGAAACAACGTTTAGCTTAAGGCCGGATCCGGATCAATGCCTTTCAATGGGCATTAATTCCGGATCTGGCCTTGCGGCAAGTGTTCAGGATTTTTGGCCGGAGCAAAAAGCGCAGCATGCTGCGGTATTTTCTCCGGCCAAAAAACGTTCCGTTCCGGAACTGAAGACATCCTGATGCATCCTGAACGGATTTCTCTCCATTCAGAATGCATTAGGATAAAACTGATCAGGATTCTTCCGGCATAGAGCCCCGACGACGGATCTCTATGCCGGAAGAAAAGAACGCAAGTGTGAAAGAGCCCTAATCCGTTCAGTTTGCATCAGGATGTCTTCAGTTCAGTCTTTTTGACTGATCAGGCAAAAGAGAAAACCGTAGCATGCTACGGTTTTATCTCCGGCTAAAAAAACTGAAGGCTTGCCTGAATGCCGGATCAGGCATTTTTTCCCATAGGAATGTATTAGTGCCGGATCCGGCATTCAGAATACCGGAATGCCGGATCCGTCCTTCCGGTATGCGCATGCGCAGACTGAAAAAAAGGTGAAAAAATAAATGCTGGATCCGTTTTTGCCGGATGACACCGGAAAGACGGATCCGGCATTTCAATGCATTTTTTCGACTGATCAGGCATTTTTAAGACTGATCAGGATCCTGATCAGTCTTACTAATGCCATCAGTTAGCATACATTTTGCCTGATCCGGCAGGCAGTTCCGGCGACGGAACTGCTTGCCGGATCTCTCTGCCGCAAGTGTGAAAGTAGCCTTATTCTGACACTAGGGCTGGGTTCACATCCTATTTTTTCCATCCATTTAATGTATACCAAAAATGTCTGCGTTACCAGATGCCTCAGACTGATGCCGTACAGTGGCGTCCGTTCACCATACAGTTCCATGGTAAAAAAACATATACGTTAACGTCTGCATTTTTTACTTGACTCTGCAGGATACAAAAACGTGGAGTGCTGCACATGTGTATACATCAAACCGATAGGAAAAACGTAATGTGAACACACATTGGGGGGAGGGGGGCGTACTAAATTTCGCTGTGGGGCCCAGTCAGTTCTAGCTCCATCACTGCACATCTCCTTCTCACCTCCAGGCCTGGCTCACTGCTGCAGCGGGCCGCCGTAGAGAAGGAGCGCAGGGAGCTGCGGATAGTGATCGACAGGACCGCCAGCTCCCCTGCAATGATAGCTATGTGAGGGGGCCACTGGGGGGTCATTCATCACACTGTGAGGGCCCCTTACACAGTATAATGACTCCCAGTGCCCCCCATTTAGTATAATGATCCCCATTGACCCTCCATTTAGCATAATGACCACCAGAGCCCCCATTAAATATAATAACCCCTTGTGCCCCCTCCATACAGTATAACCCCCAGTGTGGGGGCGACTGGGGGTCATTATTCTGAATGGAGGGTCACTGTGGGGTCATTATACTGTGAGGGCCCTTTACATAGTATAATGACCCCCAGTGTCCCCCATTTAGTATAATGATCACCAATGACCCTACATTCAGTATAATCACCCCCTCCATACAGTATTCCCCCAGTGTGGGGGCTACTGGGGGTCATTATTCTAAATGGGGGCGACTGGGGGTTATTATTCTGAATGCAGGGCCACAGGTGGTCATTATACAGTGGGGGGGGGGGGAATTGGGGGTTCATTATACTGCGTGAAGGGCCACTAGTAGTCATTATACTGTATAGGGGCCACTGGGGGTCATTATACCGTGTAGGAGCCACAGGGGGACATGTCAACGTAAAAAAATGCCTCATGGGGGCCCACTGGGATTTATCGCCCAAGGGCCCACATGAACCTGGAGCCGGCCCTGCTCTGATGCATCAACTTCCACAATAAATAGTTGTGACACATCCGGTTGCACCAGAATAGGAGGAAAAGCAAAACATTCCTTTATTGCTGAAAAAGCATGCAATGCTTCTTCAGACCAGACTGAGAAATCCACGCCTTTCTTAGTCATATCAGTTAATGGTTTAACAACAGTTGAGTAATTCAAAATAAATTTACGGTAGTAGTTGGTGAACCCCAAAAATCACATGAGTGCCTTCAGATCTTGGGGTCGCTCCCAGTCCAACACAGCATGGACTTTTTCCGGATCCATACGAAAACCCGAAGATGAGAGTAGGTACCCCAGGAATTGCACTTCAGGGAACTCAAATACACACTTCTCCATTTTGGCATACAATTTATTCTCTCTTAGAATCTGTAAGACCTGTCTCACGTGATCCGTATGCATCTCCATATCAGGGGAATAAATTAAAATATCATCCAGATAAACCACCACACACCTGCCCACCAGATGATGAAAGATGTCATTGATGAAGTGTTGAAAAACCGCGGGAGCATTGGACAAACCAAAAGGCATGACCAGATTCTCAAAATGACCCTCAGGAGTATTAAAGGCTGTTTTCCATTCGTCCCCTTCCTTGACTCTTATCAGATTATATGGCCACTAAAATCCAACTTAAAGAACACCTTGGCGCCGACAATCTGATTGAATAAATTTGGGATCAAAGGAAGGAGATAGGGGTCACGGATAGTGATGCGATTAAGCTCACGGAAGTCCAAACATGGCCTAAGAGTTCCATCCTTTTTTTTAACAAAGAAGAGCCAGCTAAAAGAGTTAGGAGCCGTTTATTTTTTTTACCTTATAAAGCCTTATTTTCAGCGACAAAAATCAAACATCTTAAATTAACATATAAAGAAGTCTAGAACCAAACAACATGGGCATTAACAACATATACAGCGGCAGTGTACAGAATCGCACACACATATACAGTGGCAGTGTACAGAATCACACACACATATACAGTGGCAGTGTACAGAGTTGCACACACATCCGCACGGTCAAACAGCTGATCAGTGGGGGCCCCACAGATCAAATACTGATTAACTATGCTGAAACTTATAAAGTCCTAGAAAATCCCTTTAACCACCTCCGGACCGCCTAACGCACGGATGCGTCCGGAAGGTGGTTGATTCATTCCTCCTGGACGCATCCGTGCGTCATCTCGCGAGACGCGAGATTTCCTGTGAACGCGCGCACACAGGCGCGCGCGTTCACAGGATCGGAAGGTAAGCGAGTAGATCTCCAGCCTGCCAGCGGCGATCGTTCGCTGGCAGGCTGGAGATGCGATTTTTTTAACCCCTAACAGGTATATTAGACGCTGTTTTGATAACAGCGTCTAATATACCTGCTACCTGGTCCTCTGGTGGTCCCTTTTGTTTGGATTGACCACCAGAGGACACAGGTAGCTCAGCAATATGTAGCACCAAGCACCACACTACACTACACCCCCCCCCCCGTCACTTATTAACCCCTTATTAACCCCTGATCACCCCATATAGACTCCCTGATCACCCCCCTGTCATTGATCACCCCCTGTCATTGATCACCCCCCTGTAAGGCTCCATTCAGATGTCCGTATGATTTTTACGGATCCACTGATACATGGATCGGATCCGCAAAACGCATACGGACATCTGAATGCAGCCTTACAGGGGGTGATCAATGACGGGGGTGATCACCCCATATAGACTCCCTGATCACCCCCCTGTCATTGATCACCCCCCTGTAAGGCTGCATTCAGATGTCCGTATGATTTTTACGGATCCACTGATACATGGATCAGATCCGCAAAACGCATACGGACATCTGAATGCAGCCTTACAGGGGGGTGATCAATGACGGGGGTGATCACCCCATATAGACTCCCTGATCACCCCCCTGTCATTGATCACCCCCCTGTAAGGCTGCATTCAGATGTCCGTATGATTTTTACGGATCCACTGATACATGGATCGGATCCGCAAAACGCATACGGACATCTGAATGCAGCCTTACAGGGGGGGTGATCAATAACGGGGGTGATCACCCCATATAGACTCCCTGATCACCCCCCTGTCATTGATCACCCCCCTGTAAGGCTCCATTCAGACGTCCGTATGATTTTTACGGATCCACTGATACATGGATCGGATCCGCAAAACACATACAGGCGTCTGAATGGAGCCTTACAGGGGGGTAATCACCCCATATAGACTCCCTGATCACCCCCCTGTCATTGATCACCCCCTTGTAAGGCTCCATTCAGACGTCCGTATGATTTTTACGGATCCACTGATACATGGATCGGATCCGCAAAACACATACGGACGTCTGAATGGAGCCTTATAGGGGGGTGATCAATGACAGGGGGGTGATCACCCCATATAGACTCCCTGATCACCCCCCTGTCATTGATCACCCCCCTGTAAGGCTGCATTCAGATGTCCGTATGATTTTTACGGATCCACTGATACATGGATCGGATCCGCAAAACACATACGGACATCTGTATGGAGCCTTATAGGGGGGTGATCAATGACAGGGGGGTGATCATCCCATATAGACTCCCTGATCACCCCCCTGTCATTGATCACCCCCCTGTCATTGATCACCCCCCGTCATTGATCACCCCCCTGTAAGGCTGCATTCAGATGTCCGTATGATTTTTACGGATCCACTGATACATGGATCGGATCCGCAAAACACATACGGACATCTGAATGGAGCCTTATAGGGGGGTGATCAATGACAGGGGGGTGATCAATGACAGGGGGGTGATCACCCCATATAGACTCCCTGATCACCCCCCTGTCATTGATCACCCCCTGTCATTGATCACCCCCCTGTAAGGCTGCATTCAGATGTCCGTATGATTTTTACGGATCCACTGATACATGGATCGGATCCGCAAAACACATACGGACATCTGAATGGAGCCTTATAAGGGGGTGATCAATGACAGGGGGGTGATCACCCCATATAGACTCCCTGATCACCCCCCTGTCATTGATCACCCCCCTGTCATTGATCACCCCCCTGTAAGGCTCCATTCAGACATTTTTTTAGCCCAAGTTAGCGGAAATTATTATTTTTTTTCTTACAAAGTCTCATATTCCACTAACTTGTGTCAAAAAATAAAATCTCACATGAACTCACCATACCCCTCACGGAATCCAAATGCGTAAAAATTTTTAGACATTTATATTCCAGACTTCTTCTCACGCTTTAGGGCCCCTAGAATGCCAGGGCAGTATAAATACCCCACATGTGACTCCATTTCGGAAAGAAGACACCCCAAGGTATTCCGTGAGGGGCATATTGAGTCCATGAAAGATTGAAATTTTTGTCCCAAGTTAGCGGAAAGGGAGACTTTGTGAGAAAAAAAATATATATATCAATTTCCGCTAACTTGTGCCAAAAAAAAAATTTTCTATGAACTCGCCATGCCCCTCATTGAATACCTTGGGGTGTCTTCTTTCCAAAATGGGGTCACATGTGGGGTATTTATACTGCCGTGGCATTCTAGGGGCCCTAAAGCGTGAGAAGAAGTCTGGGATCCAAATGTCTAAAAATGCCCTCATAAAAGGAATGTGGGCCCCTTTGCGCATCTAGGCTGCAAAAAAGTGTCACACATCTGGTATCGCCGTACTCAGGAGAAGTTGGGCAATGTGTTTTGGGGTGTCATTTTACATATACCCATGCTGGGTGAGATAAATATCTTGGTCAAATGCCAACTTTGTATAAAAAAATGGGAAAAGTTGTCTTTTGCCGAGATATTTCTCTCACCCAGCATGAGTATATGTAAAAAGACACCCCAAAACACATTGCCCAACTTCTCCTGAATACGGCGATATAACATGTGTGACACTTTTTTGCAGCCTAGGTGGGCAAAGGGGCCCACATTCCAAAGAGCACCTTTCGGATTTCACAGGTCATTTACCTACTTACCACACATTAGGGCCCCTAGAATGCCAGGGCAGTATAACTACCCCACAAGTGACCCCATTTTGGAAAGAAGACACCCCAAGGTATTCCGTGAGGGGCATGGCGAGTTCCTAGAATTTTTTATTTTTTGTCACAAGTTAGCGGAAAATGATGATTTTTTTTAATTTATTTTTTTCCTTACAAAGTCTCATATTCCACTAACTTGTGACAAAAAATAAAAACTTCCATGAACTCACTATGCCCATCACGAAATACCTTGGGGTGTCTTCTTTCCAAAATGGGGTCACTTGTGGGGTAGTTATACTGCCCTGGCATTTTAGGGGCCGAATGCGTGAGAAGTGGTTTGAAATCAAAATCTGTAAAAAATGGCCACACATTTGGGCCCCTAGAATGCCAGGGCAGTATAACTACCCCACAAGTGACCCCATTTTGGAAAGAAGACACCCCAAGGTATTCGCTGATGGGCATAGTGAGTTCATAGAAGTTTTTATTTTTTGTCACAAGTTAGTGGAATATGAGACTTTGTAAGAAAAAAAAAAAAAAATCATCATTTTCCGCTAACTTGTGACAAAAAATAAAAGGTTCTATGAACTCACTATGCCCATCAGCGAATACCTTAGGGTGTCTACTTTCCGAAATGGGGTCATTTGTGGGGTGTTTGTACTGTCTGGGCATTGTAGAACCTCAGGAAACATGACAGGTGCTCAGAAAGTCAGAGCTGCTTCAAAAAGCGGAAGTTCACATTTTTGTACCATAGTTTGTAAACGCTATAACTTTTACCCAAACCATTTTTTTTTTTTTACCCAAACATTTTTGTTTTATCAAAGACATGTAGAACAATAAATTTAGAGCAAAATTTATATATGGATGTCGTTTTTTTTGCAAAATTTTACAACTGAAAGTGAAAAATGTCATTTTTTTGCAAAAAAATCGTTAAATTTTGATTAATAACAAAAAAATTAAAAATGTCAGCAGCAATGAAATACCACCAAATGAAAGCTCCATTAGTGAGAAGAAAAGGAGGTAAAATTCATTTAGGTGGTAAGTTGCATGACCGAGCAATAAACGGTTAAAGTAGTGTAGGTCAGAAGTGTAAAAAGTGGCCTGGTCATTAAGGGTGTTTAAGCTATAGGGGCTGAGGTGGTTAAAGGGGTTGTCCAAGTGTTTTATACCCTCTGACCAATGGGGGTCGGACACCCAGGACGATCAACTATCAGCAGCTTGAAGAGGCTGTGGCCATCCAGTCAGAGCCCCACTGATCAGATACTGATCTTGAGGATAGGTCATTAGTATTTAAAAAAATAAAAATAATAAGAATAAGAAAACTTGGGGATTGTTGTGTTTTTTTTTGTGCAGGTTATGTCATTTACTGCTCCACACATCCCAGCTCTATTAGGCCCACCGGGGGTAACATCACATGATTCGGTTGCCCGGATTAACCCTTCCCCGGCACGGAGATAAGCCTACCTCCATTTTTACTGAGGCCGCGCACCAACAAGTATATTCTTACCCGCCTCGGTCACAATCCATAAAGCTCTCTACCTCTTGCATGACGTTCTTTGTTTTGGTTTCACTTTGTCAGCTCCTTTCCTTCTGCCAGGTGCCACTTATTTAGACTAATCGTCTTCCTTTATATTCCCTCCCATACTGCCTCACTTTGTGGTTTTTACTACTTCCTGGATGAAGTGTTCACTGCTGGAGGCTGCTGCTGCTGTTTGCTCAGATAAGTCTTTTCCTTTATTGTGTTTCCTTGCTAGCTTGATTCTAGTTGACCCTGACTCCGTCTGTATTCAGTGCAGGGAGCCGGTGGTCGTGTCCCCTCACTATTATAGGGTTTTCAGGTGTCACACAGTCTTAGGTACGTGGGCATGCAATCGTCTACCATTGAGACCCTTGCATGTGCATAGCAGTCAGGGAGAGCTCTTAGGGTTTTAAAGGGCTCACCTATATGTTCCTTAGTTTGGGATCAAGCCAGTCGGTCGTTTATTTATAAGTTCCAGCTATCTGCAACTTCACCCGTGACAGTATGTTACAGAATACGCGAACCTAATGGGAGCTGTTCTTCTTTTCTCAGGCTAATATGCGGTAACCGAACACGTCATGTCCGGTGCGGCCGGAAGTGACGAGGGTAGGGAAATCTAACGAGGTAGGGAAATCTAACGGAATACCGGGAGTGCCCCGGATTACTGGGGGGCAGCCATGTGAGGGCAAATACCAAGGTGCCAGGACAAAATTCCTGATCGCCATGGCGACCTGGCGCCTGGGATTTGTCGAGCCCTGGTCTAATATGACCTTTAGCCAAACTCTAGGTGATATACTCTCGCATAGCTACTCTTTCGGGTTCAGAAAGATTATAGAACCGAGACTTTGGCAATCTAGCTCTAAGAATAAGGTTGACGGGGCAATCATACTCCCGATGAGGAGGCAATTCCTGGTCTCCACCCTTAGAGAATACATCAGAAAAATCCGAAAGTAAAGGAGGTAACATTTTAGTAGTTACAACAGAAAGCGACGTGCTAAGACAGTCGTCAAGGCAGAAATCACTCCAATCGAGAATCTGTCTCGCTTGGCAATCGATAGTAGGGTTATGTTTGGTTAACCATAGTAAACCTAACACCAGAGGAGCAGGCAAACCCTCCAGCACAAAACATGAAATGGATTCAATATGAGAATCTCCCACCTTTAGGCAAATGTCCTGCACCATTTTAGACAGACACTTTTGAGAGAGAGGGGCGGAATCAATCGCAAACACAGATATATTTTTGTCTAATGCGCTTGTTGTCAAACCATGCATACGGACAAACTGGCCATCCACTAAGTTAACCCTTGCCCCACTGTCAATAAATACTTCCATTTCCACAGTTTTGGAATCTAGCGCCACCTTGGCAGGCAGGAGAAATCGGGTACTACCGGTAAAAGACAAAAGTACATTCTCAACTTCCCCATCCACACTACCAAGAGTGAGAAGGAGTAGACACATTAGGACTTTTCTTTCCCTTTTCACCTTGATGTTTAAAATAAGGACATACGTTTACAAAGTCTTTTCTTAGCCCTAAAGTTTTTATCACCTGGTCCAGGTGAGACCTGACCCAATTGCATTGGCTCATCACCAGACACAAGCTCGAGTGTCTCTTTACGCAGAGTGTCAGAAGAGACCGCTTCCCTGTATGATAATACGTCCCGAGCGAGAGGAACTTTAGATCTCTCCCTCAGGCGTCTATCAATACGCACCACCAGAGACATGGCAGCCTCCAATGACTCTGGATTTGCGTGAAATGCCAAGGCGTCCTTCAGGTTCTCAGACAGTCCTTGACAAAATTGACTACAGAGAGCTGGGTCATTCCACTCCGTATCAGTTGCCCACCTCCTAAATTCAGATCAATAGGACTCAGCTGAACGCTCTCCCTGCCGCAAGCAACGCAACTTAGATTCGGCCAGGTAAACCCGATATGGGTCATCGTAGATAAGTCTCAGAGCTCTGAAAAATTAATCTACCAACCGGAGGGATTGTGAACCAGTCGGCAAAGAGAAAGCCCAAGACTGAGCATCACCTTTCAGCAATGAAATAATAATCGACCACTGCAGAAACAGTATCCATAGCTGCACCAATAAAACAAAGGATAATGGTTTGTGCGGTTGATAATGTCATTGGTTAAGGGGAAGGGAAAACACCAAATACACACCACAACAAATAGACAACAATCTAGGCCTCAAAAGCTAAGGAAGAGGGATGGTGACTTCCTAGTAATCATTAGGTCTTTCCCTAACTCCTGCCAGTATGAGCAGATCCTGATGGTGGAAATACTCATATACCAGATACCTAAAGCCCTGCTAAAACTGACGAGCCCTAGGATAGGTACCAGGGGATGAGACAGCTGGTTCCTTCCAGAATGAAGGAACCTGCGTCTCCCTGAGGCCTAGAAACAACACACACCAGATAATAAGAAACAGCGAAGGCAACAAGTACTTAGCTTAGAGATGTATGTAGAACAGGAGACAAACCAGCACTAGCAACTTAAAGCAGAAACTATCAACATGGTCAGTAGTGTGAGGCGGATCTAAATAGAGCCTCATCACTGATAACGAGCGGCACCTGAGGAGAGGTGAGATCCTGCCAAACAACAACATACATAGAGGAAAACAGAGAGACCTATCAGATAGCCTCACGTGCAGCAAGTCTATCCGATCTTCCCACCTCTCTCACAGGAGGGACCGTGACATAGTGTGATGCTAATATGGGCAGCATAACCATGGGAATCCGACCAAGGACAACATATTTATGGAGTTTGTATGTTCACTCCATGTTTGCGTGGGTTTCCTCTGGGTACTCAGCCCCATCGGGGACAGTGTGATGCTAATGTCTGTAAAGCGCTGCGGAATATGTCAGCGCTATATAAGTGAGTATACTAAATAAATAAATAATAGTTATTGCCCTGTGTTATGCTTTGAATGTGATCCCAAGAGCTGTCTGTAGGTGGTGCAGCTTAGTTATTGTGCCCTACTCAGAAGGAGAAAGGCTTGTCCACCTCCTTTGAGAGAGGAGCTGTGTAGCATGATTGCATCAGCCAGAGAGTCTGGCGAGGGCTGAGGAGAAAGCAACAGTTTGTATGCCTGACAGAAGCTGATAACAAAAAAGAGGATGTTTCTACAGGAAAAACCTCATTCCTGTGGAGTGAGAAGCTACCAGAGCAAAGCAACTTTGCCAGGAAAGTAAGCATGAGGGAAAGCAGGAAGGATACCCACAGATTGTCTAGGACCAGGTGAGTGTATGTGCAGAGACAGTGAAGATAACCTTGGACTTTGCATCAATGTGGCTGCCCATACACAGCTATTAGGAGAAGACTACACTGTTTTATACCTCAGAACTGTGCCTGTTGCTGCTCTTTGTACTGCAACTTTCATCATCCACAGTAAAGAGACTGTTATCTGTTTCAACTAAACTGGGCCTGACTACTGACTCCATCATCCATCTGCCGGCCTACATCTACCTTCCTGCCTTGTTCATCATCAAGGGCACTCTACCAAACACCAGCAGGACCCCCAAGTACTGGGAAGGAGGGGTGCACCCTCCACTCACGGTGCACTGCCCAGGGAGCCAGGGTGTGTGCCACTGTGAATGGTGAGTACTACTACCACTACTAGAGCCACAACTCCTCCTCCAATCCTTGATCCCCCCCCCTCCAGATCGCTGCATATCCATCACCAGGATACAGGCATTACATTCCATAGACACATGCTATAGAGTTGATGGACTATAGTTTGCTTAAAAATTAGCTTTTTTATTGTGGCTGCTGTATGCAGTAAGAGCGAGTCTGTGACTGGGAACAGATTAGGGAATTGCATATAATACAATTTCTTAATAACTGAAGCGGTGTAAAGTGAACCCAGAGCTACATTTTAATTTCATCTCATATCATTCATCTTCTTCATTAAATCAGCTAAATGGATAATTATAAATTTCACAAGAATTGCTTCCTGACTCCTCTTTTGTGTTCAGAAACTCTGATGATATGTCAGGAACATGTAAATTCTACCTGGTATGTAGACTACTCCTGTTTCAAATGTGTGAAAATATGGATTTTATTTGGAAACACGCTAATAATGTGCTAATATTGGAATGGCTCACATTAAGGGCTCATTCAGATCCATTTATTTGTGCACAGTTCAGCATGTCTGCAAAAAAACAGATTGCATTCCGCATTGTTGTGGACCCTATAGATGGGGCCACGTCCTGATTTTCACTAACAAGTATAGGACATGTTTTATTTGTTTTGTGGAGCCATAGAACACAAAAAAAGGGCCCCATAGAAATAAATGGGTCCGCATCTAATCCACGAAAACAACGGATCCGCACTTTTGCGGACAGCATACGGCCATCTGAATGAGCCCTAAGTGAGACCGCATGATGTAGGTGGCTGCACATGGCTGAGCCACAACCACCGACAGTGGTCACTGCTGCCTGATTTTACCACAAAATGCCACCATGGTCTCATCCAAAAAGCAACAACAATGCCAATTACAGAGCAGGACATCTACTTGGAATAAAAGCCCTAGATCTATCAATACCATCAAGTGCTACACCAGTCTTGACGGGCCCTATGCTGCCAATTTACAAGGTGCAGACCTTGTCATAAATTAAATGCCCCCTCCGGCAGTCCATGCGCCAGACTAAAATCTACACCAGCTATGATTTCAGTCTTTAATTACACCCGTTTCTGGCATACATAATGATAAATGTGCCCATATCCCGCCATCGTCGCTCCCCTTTTTTTAGAAAAACTGATGAAGGTGGCGTAAAAATACCAGTTGCAAATAAAAAGGTCACAATAGCATTTAAAAAGTTGCAAAACTGGTGAATTTTTTTTATGGGGAATACATGTATTTAACCACTTGCCTACCGCCACAAGACGTGACGGCGGTAAGCTCTTATCTGTAACCTGACATCCAAAAAGTGCCGGGTTAAATTGCAATCTTCTGGCGGCCTGTGCCGTCGCAGATCGCGGTGACTGCGCTGTATTTAGACAGCTGCAGTCACAGGGAGGTGTACCATGACCTGTAGGAGCGGTGTAGTTGTAATACACGCTTGTAGCACTCTGCTACAAGAGTGTATAACATTGAAGAAGTAGAAAGCTGTCAGGGAGCGCTTTTTCTTATGTAAGAGCGCCTCTTGCTGGCTTTAAAATGAAATGTCAGCCTGCAGGTTGGGAATTAACCTCTTCCTGCCTTGACTGTGGCAAAAACGGGTTGATTCACTTAAAAAAAAGTAAATAAAAAAGAAATGATAAAAAAAATAAAAAATGAATTTAAAAAAAAAACTTTAAATGTCCAAATTTCCCCAAGATGAATAATATAAAAAAAAGTCATTTTGAAGGGGCTTGTTGCGTTTTGGTGCTGTACAAGATTTTTCTGGCAGTACTGTGCTATATAACCAGCAATAGAAAAAAAGGCCGCCAAAATCCCAAATGCGCTCCAGTCTTTTGAAGTCTTGCGGTGGGCCCAGCCAGTAGATAAATTACATAAATAGCGTCCATTTTCATGGTACAAGCGTACGGGAATGGTTTTAGAAATGTTTTGTCTTGAAACCTTTTGTAATAGAAAAAAACTGAAAAGGAAAATATTTATTTTCATAATTTTCAATATATATTTTTTTAATATTATATCCATCATCTAATGGCACAAAATAAAGATCTAAGGTGTCCCGAGAAAAATAATATCAAATACATGTAGGCTGGCTCAGAAATGAATCAGTTATTTGCAGTTAGATAGACGCATTGATACAACTGAAAAACTGACCTGGTAAGGAAGGGGGATAAATACTCTGGTAATGAAGTGGTTAATAAAACATACAAGTTAGGAACTCTTTACAGGGGTTATCCCACAAATGTAAAATTATAAAACATGGAGTAATGTATACCCACTATATCAATCCAATAAATGCTGCTTTCCAGTGTAATGATCACCATTTTCTCTTTTCTTACTCATCTCTGTGTAGCTCTTGTCTCCCAGGAGTACATTGCAGTCAGCTCTTGTTAAAGGGAATCTGTCACCAGTTTTATGGTGTCCTAACTAAGGGCAACATAAACAAGTGGCAGATCCCCTTAGCAAAATGATGGTTAAACTTACATTAATTACCCCAGCCCAGCTCTAATGCATAATGATGAGGCCTGAATATTCATAAGCTCATGGCTCTCCCCGCCCACCGCTGCTGATTCATGTGGAAAAAAACTGTCAATCAGAGCTCATCAATATGGGGACTGATTGACATGCACTGGACCTTAGGGCAGTAGAAAACTGGTGACAGATTGCATTTAACCCCTTCCTCCCCTATAATAGAGACTACATGACACTATGATATGCAAGGCCCATGGATTTCTGTGCACACTTTCCTTCTGGTTTTATGGTGCGGTTAACATATTTAATGGGAACCTGCGCTTATGACATGCATAGTGACACGCAGGCGAACGACATGTGACTGCTGAAGACAATAATTGGCTGAAATGGTCAAGTGCCATATACCTGCACGCCACATAAACAAGCAGCATCAGGAGTAGGGGTGAGCGAATCGACTTCGGATGAAACATCTGAAGTCGATTGGCATAAAACTTTGTTCTAATACTGTACGGAACAGGAGCTCAGTACAGTATTAGAATGTATTGGCTCCGAGTAGGCAAAGTTATTGCTTCGCGAAGTCTCGCGAGACTTCGCATAATAACTTCATAAATTAATTTGTACTGTAAAAAAACATTTCCCGAACTCGGGTTCGGTTCGCTCATCCCTAATCAGGAGGACTGGACCAGTGCCACAGAGAACAACGCTGGGAAAAGGGTGTGTATAACATGAGTTCTTTGATTTTAGGCTATTAGAAAGCTTGTTCAAGATGTTTAATTATCTCAGACAAACCCTTTAAGAGCGAGTCAAGGGGTGTGACCTAATGAGGCAAACTTCGGCACAGTGCAAGTTGTAAAGTGTAAAGACAAGGCATACTGTAATATTAGCTAGTAACCCTACACTACATGTGTGATCATCTTTACTATGCCCCTTGGCTCAGCCATAAGTACTAATGACCATAGTCAACAGTTCTAAGTCCAGGCACCGTTGTGGGTCTCCTATACAAATCAGGCAGGCTCCTAGAAAGTACAGATTACAGTCCCTGTTGGAGTTTACAGAACAAGCTCTGTGATGTGCTTTGGTTACAGGGTGACCTCAACCAAAAAAGAAAGTGCCCAACACAGATTTCCTCATCTGCAATCAAGCCTGAGCTGAACACTATTGACGACGGTGGGTGTTATATGAAACACAGCTCTGCATATTATATAATATTATTATAATCAATTTCAACAATGACCCAACCATAAACGGTGTATAGTGTATAATAGTCCCTGTATGTAATTCAGCGTATACGGCCCAAATAAGAAGAGGCAGGGGCCCTCCCCGGCCATGAACATTTACCGTACTTTACTGTTCATGTCCGTATAACTAAATTCTTAGAATCGTGGATATTATAGATATAAAAAAAACTATAAATCCTCAAAACCTGAAAATGTAGTTGTGACAGCAGTAAACCCCAATTTCCTATTATTTCGCTCTCTAGTTTGAGATCCATATGTAACACCACAGCTTTCTGCGAGATTGGGGTAGTAGCAATCACACATGACGTTAAAATACTAAGAAGAATGAATAAACATAGTAAAGGAATGTATCGGAGACTTGTGTGCACACATGTAGCAGCACATGGGATGCATGTCACTTACAGGCAGACCAGCACATACAGGAACTTCAGTACTCACCTTTCTGTTCAGAGCACACATACCTGCATGTATGAAGGAGACCCCAGCCCTATGACTTCTGTGTCGTCCCGGTGTTCTTCAGTCACATCCACACACCAACATGCTGACTTCCTTGTTTCTCTTTTGTTTCATCACCAGAGACAACCCTCTTAAAGGG
Organism: Bufo bufo; assembly: GCF_905171765.1. NCBI lineage: Eukaryota > Metazoa > Chordata > Amphibia > Anura > Bufonidae > Bufo > Bufo bufo. The sequence continues at coordinate 219,678,732 of NC_053391.1, forward strand.
ACAGCGCACCTATACCAGAGCAGCTACATTCTAAAGATATCTCTTTAAGCGTTAAATTATTTCATACTTCCTTCTTCTCTGTTATTATTTTACATATATGACTTTATGGCTTTTATCTGTGCCTAGTAATTGTCCCTCCTAATTGGAATAAACTTATGCTGTGCCCCTTTACATGTGGTACAGATTTTATTTATTGACTTATATAGCGCTGACCTATTAAATGGTGCCTTACAGACATAATTATTACTTGCTGTCCTCAGAGGAGCTCACAATCTTAGGATGTCTTTGGGAGGAAACATATCCTTCATGCAGATGTTGACCATGGGAGGATTTGAACCTAGGACCCCGGTGCTGCAAGGCACTACTGAGCCACTGTGCTGCCCACAGAAAAATGCTACAATCAGATGTAATCAGGATGGCGGTCTGACCTCTTATATTTACATGCAGAAATGTTCTGTTAGGATTGGAACAGGAAAAAAAATATCTAAGCAGAATTAAAGGGGTTGTCCAGAATTGACCTATTTTTTTAAATCAACATCCTCCCTGTGAAACTTGTGAAAGGAAGCTTAGTTCAGGCTTTGTGGGTCCTCGGGTGTCTTCACTGTGCTTTGATTCCCACATTTAAACATGGACAAGGTCAGGCCTGCTTCTGCCATGAGGGGGAGTTGCTGGAGTTGAGAGCATTATACATACTAGCACTACAGGATGGTATTATACTACAGGGGGCACTATAGGGGGCATTATAATACAGACCAGACCACTACAGGTGAATTATAATACAGGAGGCACTATAGGGGGCATTATAAGACAGGCCAGAGCACTACAGGAGGCATTTTACATATGGGCACTAAATGGAGCATTATATGTACTGGCACACGGGGGCATTATAATACAGGGTACACTACAGGGGGTCATTATAACTACAGGATGCACTGCTTCAGGGCTTTATAAATATTGGGGCTACTACAGGGGGCTTTATAAATACTTATTCCGTTATAGGGGGTAATATAACTACTGGGTACACTATGGCAGATTTATTACTACTGGGGGCTCTAAAGGGTGCCTTATAAAGGAGCCTTGTTACTGCTGGGGGCACTATAGGGTGCCATAAACGGTTTCTGTCACCCTAATTTTCGCTATTAAACAGGCTGACATTATAGATGTGAAAATGTCACCTGAATTTAACTCTGCATTTCTTTTATTTAAGTATGCCCCCGTTTTCGTGTAATTTTAACTTTTATTATATGCAAATGAGCCTCTAGGAGCAGGGGGGGACATTGCACCTGCTCCTAGATGCTCCGTTCGCCCACCTCATTTCCACGACCCTTCTGTCTTGATTGACAGGGCCAGGCCAGCGTTGGTTCTCCTGCTGGCCCTGTCTGCCGTGTAAATCTCGCGCCTGCGCCGTCCTGTTCAGTATTCGGCTGCCGCCTTTCTCTCTGCGCCTGCGCCGAATATACATTACACAAATAAAAATAAAATGGCAGTTACACTTTAAAAATAAGTCATTTCTAGCATACCTCTCTATCTCCAGCATACCCCTCTAACTCCTTATGTTCAGGCAAATTAGCCAATGTGCAGGTGATCAGCTAAAAAGGAGCAAACCTCATTTGTTGGATGATCTAAATGTTTATGTGGCACAATAATGACTGTAGGGAGCACGTCGCTCTATATAAGTAGGGGGGTGATAGTGACAAACACTGAAACTTGAAATCAGACAAGCGATCACAATAACATTCGTTCATCCTCCAGCAGTGATGATTGATGAATGCAGCTAATGCGTGGGCAGTGCTGAGGACTGAGCGTTCCACTGACCGTTCATTCCCAATTCCTCAATTGCCCACTGTATCAACTTGTGTAAAAGGGCCTATAGGGTACGACCACGACGTCGTGTCTCTCTGTAGTCATGCTGCATTCGAGTACTGTGTGGATGAAAGGGTCTCAGGGGGCTCTAAACTAATGAAGACCACACTGTTCAGTGGATCTGTATTGTTAATGGTGGTGCGGTATTGAAAGTGCAGTGCGGACATTAACAATACAGAGCTGAAAAGTGCTACTAGTTTAATTAGAGCTCGCTGAGGCCCTTTCAGCCCTGGAACACAGCATGGCCACGTCACAACCATGACACGACCGTGCCGCGTGGTCGCATCCTTAGGTTTCTGTACACATCGTCTTGGTGTCTGTTCCTACCAAGCCATTTTCAAATGGATCCCAATGAATGCTGATTGATCTCTTTGGTTATAATGGTGTATGTCGGGGTCCATCAGGGTTTTGGTTGCTGTAGACTGCACTGTTCTTGCAGTCACAAACAGATAAAAACACAGCCTAAATTTCTGCCGTTCCTTCTTGTGATCAATGTGGCTTTTATGTACAATGGTTCAAATCATGATGACCATTTACAGCCATGACCATAGTATATATTCATTTGGGCCCAACGTTAGGTGCTGAGTCCAACATAGGGATGTAGCTATGGGAAAGTAGTTACACCAGGGACCTTGCATTTCTTATAAGGACCAACGGTCTCTTGGCCTGGAGAAAAGAGGACAAGGCAGAAGACTGGGAAAGAAGAGGCAGAGATGGAGAGGAGAATTAGTTACTAACTGAAAATGAAGTGGAATATTTAGAAGCTGAGCAAATGAAACCAGGTGGCAGGAGTTCCGATTTGAAATATTATTAACACACCTGTGAAAAAAGATGGATTTAGCCATTTTGCATCAGTTGTTGCATCAGACTAGAGATACAGCTCATCTGTGAGAGCCTTTACTCCAGGGAGACTGCAGGTTCCCAGACCACATAGCATCTGCAGCATTTACAGTCAGCAAAGTGATCAGCACTACAGCTATACATACTCCACTGCAAGTGAGGGGATAACGAGTTAAGACACCCATCACCACAGTTCAAGACAGACACATTCAAAAGCTTACATTTCAGGCTTACTGCTGTGAGAGAAGGGAAATCAGAAGAGAGAGAAGGACTACTCTAGAATGCTATTGTCTGCCATCTTGCCTGCCACCATACCTTATCAGCTGGGGGTAGAGACATTGCATCTTACACAGTTGACAGCTAGATGTACTGTAATTAATCCTTTTCACTAAGTGAAGAAAAATGTTTGTTGTTCTATGTTCTCTCTGATCCGTTTACACCTACTTTTCACATCACCGAACCCGAGAGAACGACAGCCTAAGGGAGTAGACCATTATACAACATCTCATCAGGGCCACTACCACTCCCATCCTCTGCACTCCTCAGGGGCTCACTGCAAATGTTACTTCTAGGGTGTATGAAGGACTGGAGGGTGTGTTGATGATACACAGATTAAGTGGGTTATGTACGGAACAAAGATAACATCCTAGGAACGGAATAAAGGGATGGAATACGGGGACAGATATAAAGCTCCCATTTCCAATAGACAAACACCTTCTTTCAGCACCTTACTCTCAGCAAACTAGCTGTTACATAAAAGGAACCCACTAACTTTTCTTACACAGGGACTACCTGAAGTGTATGAGGGTAGGCTCCCAAGATAATTTCTTCTGGTAGGCCTAAGAAAATTCAGTCTGACACTGTCATAAGCCACTGTGATAAATCTGGTGCCAGTTAAGTTTTTCCCATCATTCTGCACTCAAAAATCATAATGAGAAAATGAAAACAGAATGTTCAAAATCTTTGCTAATGTATTGCTAATGTATGAAAAGGAAAAACTAAAATATGCATTGCCATAAGTATTCAGACCCTTTACTAAGTATTTAGTTTAAGCACCTTTTGCAGAGATTACAGCCTCCAGTCTTCTTGAGTATGATGCCACAAGGTTTACACACCTGGATTTGGGGATGTTTGATTCAAGTCTGGGGCCTGGCTGGGCCACTCAACAACATTTTTCTATAGGGACTGATTTAGGCTACTTTCACACTTGCTTTGTTGTTTTCCGGTATTGAGATCCGGCAGATTTTGATTTCACACAACCGCACCCTAACGGAACGGATGCATCCTGATGCAAAATAAAAAATTATCCATTTAATTCCAGTATTGAGATCCTCTGCCAGATCTCAATACTGGAATTAACAACGCAAGTGTGAAAGTAGCCTTAGGGGGTCTTAATAAATAAAAGCTCTGGAACTCCTTTCAATCGCCATATTTCAGGGTGTTTCACAGCAGGGCATAGGTGATATCAATAACTTAATGGGGATCTCTGGGAATTAGTGATGAGAGAATTTGGTTCGTCCTGCTGTGAATGAACCTGATTTGTTCATCTGCATCAGTCATATTTATTATTATCATATATGCATTAAAATATATTAGGCTCTTTCGAGATGGCCGCAGTTAATGCAAGACTTCATTATTATCGCGCATGCATCAATGTATTTCATCATCGGGTTCGGATTCTTTACTGATTCTAGCTTACACCACGAATCCGAGTTCGTATTCGTTATGAAATAAATTTATGCATGCGTTACTACTTCCGTAATGGTGCATGCACGAGTCTAATGAAGTCTCACGTTTACGGTGGCCATCTTGAAAGAGCTTCATCAGAGGCAATACATTATAATTCATATATATGGGATAATATTGAATATGAGCGATGCAGATAAATAATTAGGCTACTTCCACAGCAGGATGAACCAGATTTGCTGGTGGAATGATTTTAAATGGCTGCCTAGGAAATGAGGGGTTGGGGCCTCACTACACACTGCACAGCTCTACAATATAGATAGATAGTAATGATGTGATCCTACATACAATCAGTCATTGTGGCTGAGCAGCCTGACAGGAAGGCTCACCAATATATAGTATATGAAAATGCCAGAATGTAATGTGTAGTGAGTCCTCCATCTCCCCCCCCCCCCCCTCGGTAGCTCTGTCCTGTTCACATTCTAGGACAGGTTACTGACTACCATTTTAAATCATTCTCGGAGAACCCCTTTAAAGCCAATAATGGATCTAGCAGGAAGGAGAAGTATAATTCCTTCCTTTATATTTCGGATTCCTTCCAAACTCACTTCTGGCTTTGGCTGAAAAACATGCAGGAAAATCTTCCTCAAAACCACTTCCAAAAAACTCTGTGTGAACCTACCCTAAGGCCTCTTGCATACGACCGTGTGTCCCCCGTGGCCGTATTGCAGCCCGCATACTATGGGTCCGCAATACACGGGACACCGGCTGTGTGCATTCCGCATCACAGATGCGGACCCATTCACTTGAATGGGTCCGCAAATCTGGAGATGCGGTGCGAAACAGAACGGAACCACGGAACGGAAGCACTACGGAGTGCTTTCGTGGGGTTCCGTTCCATGCTTCCGTTCCGCAAAAAGATAGAACTTGTCCTATCTTTTGCGCAACGGACCGACCGTGAACCCCATTCAAGTGAATGGGTCCACGATCCGCATGCGGCTGGCCCACGGTCGGTGCTCGTGCATTGCGGACCGCAATTTGCGGTAAGCGGCACGGGCAGCACACGTTCGTGTGCAAGAGGCCTAAGTCTAATTTTGTGTGGTAATGTGGCTGCAGTCAGAAAGAAGTGTGAAATGCTAAATTTCCAGTGAATAGAATCTCAGGTATGAATCTGGCTTGAAGAAGAAGAAACTCCCAGCTGTTAATAAGTGACAGGGAAGAGTTAAGTACTTCTGCAATACTTCCTCATATTGCGCTAACAGTAAAGAACAGGAAGGTGAAAAAATATTCAATCTACTATTGCCTTAAACCCGCAAAACCTGCGAATAGTGTCATGGGGAAATTCCCAGTGTAACAGTCCCTCCCGCAGCTGGCATGTGACTCTATCGGTGGCACTCTCAGAACAGATTCAGCTGTAGAAGAACAGCAAGGAAACTGAACTATAGAAAGCAACTGAGAAGCTTTAACACTTTAATGACCAGAGGGTCATTTCTCACCGAGCGTGGCTTAACAGCGCTTTTTTAGGCTACCAAAATAATTTTTGTGAAATTTTATGATACACGGGTCGGTTTTTAATATCTCTATAGGCGCAATTTGTACAAAAAGTTGTATTTTCTTTTTTTTTACATTTATAGTTCTTTATTTTCTAAATTTGCTAATTTACTCTAAAATTAAATATTAGATTGGGTTCTCTGTTTCCATTGTTTTGATAAATAATATGGATTGGATTACAGGGCAGCTATGACGATAGTTTGTATTGGTGTGAGGCATAATTATTTTCAATTACTTCCACCTTGTAACGTTATACGCTGAGGATATTATGATGTCTTGTAGCAATGTACAATCCTCACTCAAAAGTGTAAAGGAGACCATATATAAGTATTCTACTGCCTTTTGGTATAAATTAAATGAATGTAAGTGCCAACTCCTTCCAGTTAACGTCCCTGTGAAATTAAGAAAGTACAGTATTTTATGCTCTATAAGATGCACCTGATCATAAAATGCACCTAGGTTTTGGAGGAGGAAAATAAGAAAAAAAATCCTCAGACCAGACCCCCAGTCTTTATCAGACCCCAAATTAGCCCCTCAATCTTACTCAGACCTTAGATCAGACCCCCAATCTTCATCAGACCTCAGTTCAAACCCCCAATCTTCATCAGACCTTAGTTCAGAACCCCCAACATTCAACAGACCACCAAATGAGACCCCAAATCTTACTCAGACCTCAGATCAGACCCCGCAATCTTCATCAGACCCCCAAAATCAGACCCCCCAACTTTATCAGAACTCAGATCAGATCCCCCCATCTTTATCAGACCTCAGATCAGACTCCCTAATCAGACCCCCAATGTTTATCAGACCTCAGATCAACATCCCTAATTAGACCCCCAATCTTTATCAGACCTCAGATCAGGCTCCATAATCAGACCCCCCATCTTTATAGCTTTATCAGTCCTCAGATCAGACTCCTAATCTTCATCAGACCTCAGTTCAGACCCCAAATCTTTATCACACCCTCAAAATCAGACCCCCCAACTTTATCAGAACTGAGATCAGATCCCCCCATCTTTATCAGACCTCAGGTCAGACTCCCTAATCAGACGCCTAATCTTTATCAGACCTCAGATCAGACTCCCTAATAAGACCCCCAATGTTTATCAGACCTCAGATCAGCATCCATAATCAGACCCCCAATCGTTATCAGACCTCAGATCAGGCTCCCTAATCAGACCCCCCATCTTTATAGCTTTATCAGTCCTCAGATCAGACTCCTAATCTTCATCAGACCTCAGTTCAGACCCCAAATCTTTATCACACCCTCAAAATCAGACCCCCCAACTTTAGCAGACCTCAGGTCAGAACCCCCATTTTTTTTAGACCACAGATCAAGCTCCCTAATCAGACCCCCAATATTTATCAGACCTAAGAATATGGTCCCTAATCAAACCCCCAATCTTTATCAGACCTCAGATCAGACTCCCTAATCAGACCCCCAATCTTTATCAGACCTCAGATCAGCATCCCTAATCAGACCTGTAATCTTTATCTGACCTCAGATCAGGCTCCCTAATCAGACCCCCAATCTTTATCAGACCTCAGATCAGACCCCCTAATCAGACTACTAATCTTTATCTGACCTCAGATCAGGCTCCCTAATCAGATCCCCAATCTTTATTAGACCTCAGATCAGACCCCCAATCTTTATCAGACCTCAGATCAGACTTCCCAGTCTTCATCAGACCTCAAATAAGACAGCAAAAGAACTTACCTCTCCTGCTCTGGACAGCGCCACCACTCCCTATTCAGACCCCCAATGTTTATCAGACCTCAGATTAGCATCCCTAATCAGACCACCAATCTTTATCAGACCTCAGATCAGGCTCCTTAATCAGACCCCCCATCTTCATGAGACCTCAGATCAGGCTCCCTAATCAGACCCCCATCTTCATCAGATCAGGTTCATAATCTTCATCAGACCTCAGTTCAGACCCCTCATCTTTATCAAACCTTAGATCAGACCCCCCCCCACTCAGATCCCCAATCTTTATTAGACCTCAGATCAGACCTCAGATCAGACTGCCCAGTCTTCATCAGACCTCAAATAAGACAGCAAAAGAACTTACCTCTCCTGCTCTGGACAGCGCCACCACTCTGCAGATCCAGCGCACTCTTCCTGCACTCTGCTCTCTGGTCTTCTGCTGGCAGCACTGTGGCCTGACGTTGCACATCGTCTGGTCATAGTGCACACCTACGTGCGCTACATACAGACGCTGTATGCAGTCAGGGCACAGCGCAGCGCCTGCAAGCGCTCATTAGTATTCACTTCCCCACTTTTGGGGGGGGGGGGGGGGGGGGCATATTATAAAGCGAAAAATATGGTACATTCAAGAGCATTGTGCATTCTCATGGGCCATATATGGGATAAAATACTTAGGAATAACAATTACAGATAGGCCCACGATATCGATATCAATAATGTAAGTAAAAACTTTTACTGGCAGTTAAAACTGATCTAGATAGAGTCTCTAAACTCAGGTTATCGTGGAAAGCAAAAATAAACGTGTACTCTGCATAAAATTCTATATGTATATAGATGTAAATGCTTACACTTTCCAGGTGAGCTTAATTTTCAGCTGCAAGCTATGGGGAGGAGGGAGGGGACACACGAGAGTCTCAGAAAGGATTTTTAGACGTTTTAAAGAAGGAGGGCTGAGACCTCTGAATATAAAGGATTAATTAATAGCCTCTAGATTAGAGATGATTAAATGTAAAGAAGTGTCGCTACCGAGGTACTGAACATGGAAACAACTACTGATTTTCACACTTTTGAACCTTCCAACCTGCTACGCCTGCTTGATACTGGGGCTGAAACAATTAGTGCCTGTAAGGAATTTCTGCGTGTAAAGCCAAAGTGACTTTAACCTCGCCCTTTTCAATAATTTAAGGAGTGATTGGAATAGTCAGGTATGGAGAAATATTAGGAACAGTATTTTTAACCATCTGTATGGTCCAAACGCATTGTCCTTGAGTGTTAAAACTGAGAGTCACCCAAATGCTTGGGGGTTATTTTATTTTTTATACTGAGGAGACTAAACAGAATGATATCGAATTATAATTTTCTTAGTAACCTGCGTAGGTGTAATAATTCTCATTCTCACATTGTTTAATTTTACTTGTCTACTGAGCTAAAGAAGGCGAGCCTTCTCTGATGTATGGCGTGCTATATCAAGGGTGTCCAGATCCCAAGTTACCATATATGAATGAATGGTAAAGGGATATTGAAAAGGAATGCACACGGAAGGAATACAGTGAAAAGTTGGTTTTGTAAAAACACTTCTTGCATTAACCACATTGCTATGGTGAAGAAAATTCATATGCGGGCATATGTTACCCCTGTACGAATGGAGGATTAACCCACAAGGCTTGTAGCTTTGCTCTGGGGGTCTCCTGGTTTTCACCCTTTAACCCCCTTATAGGGACCTGGTCTTTGCTGCAGGATAGCCACCAGGCTGCTACCTCTTGAAATAGTCCCGGTGTAGTTGGCAGCTGACCCATGAGGTCATAGATACCAGTGCAAAGCACCATAGGAACAGGCTAAGCACACAGACAGACCCAAGCTGAGGTCAGGTAGACAGGGTAGATGCAAGTCCAAGGATATCCCAGGGCAGACAGAACTAGGTCAGAATACAGGCGACAATCAGATCAAGGTCACAAGCACTTGTTAGGTCACATAGCCAAACATAAATAGCAGGCCTAATCAGCACAACACAGCCTATTACCTGTACGCCGAGTACAGACCTCCCAAGTGCCCCTCATTTGGAGGGACAGTCCCTTTTTTTTTACCCAAGTCCCTCTGTCCCTCTTTGTTCCATAAATGTCCCTCTTTTTAATCTAAGGTATAGATTTACATTATTACATCTACAATATTGATCCAGAAAGTGTTTAGTTCATCTCTTTATATTAGAGCCTTGTATATTATTTCATTATTTGATGCGATTTGAGTTTTAGAAATTTCTATATTCAGATAATTTGTGCGCTAGTGTAAAAAAAAAAACCATTGAAGTGTAAAGAGATGCAGGAAAAATGGATCTTTCACATAATGAACCATAAGTGTCCCTCTTTGACCATCCAAAAAGTTGGGAGGTGTGCGAGCAAGAGCTAGTTAACTAGTGATGAGCGGCAGGGGCAATATTCAAATTCACGATATTTCACAAATATTTGTCATATATTCGAGAATTCTGGCACATTTAAATTGGAGTTTATACACCTCCAAGCATCTCTATAGACAAACCAACTGAATGTTGAGTGAGTGAGTGTTAGGTCTCAAGCTACTTGAGAAACCTTGACGCGGTGCACGGGCTCAGATATGTCCTCCACAGTAGGTTATGTTGGCTAATCTCTCAAATTATAATTTTTTTATATATTCCAATAAAATTTTTATTTTTTATAGCTATTTAGCCTAGGTCTTTTCATGTTGCTGGGCTAGCTTTGCTTAGAAGGGTTTATGCGGTGTGTCGTTTTCCTTTCTTTCACATAACCTACCTTTGGTCTAAATAATTGCTGTCCTGTGTAGGATGTCTATTGTGGTACTTGTGGTCCACTGCGTGCATCCTCCACTGTATGCATTTTTGCTGGGTATCGCCATTAGCAACGGGCCACAAGTGCAGGATTTGCTCCCCTGTATATATATGCACAACTGCATATGGGTTTGAGCACTTCCTGCCTGTTTAACATCTCTGTTTAACATCTCTGGGAACTCCTTCAAGACTGTTGGAAGACCATTTCAGGGGACTACCTCTTGAAGCTCATCAAGAGAATGCCAAGAGTGTGCAAAGCAGTAATCAAAGCAAAAGGTGGCTACTTTGAAGAACCTAGAATATGACATATTTTCAGTTGTTTCACACTTGTTTGTTATGTATATAATTCCACATGTGTTAATTCATAGTTTTGATGCCTTCAGTGTGAATCTACAATTTTCATAGTCATGAAAATAAAGAAAACTCTTTGAATGAGAAGGTGTGTCCAAACTTTTGGTCTGTACTGTATGTATGGATAGCAGAACCTATCAGCTACACTATATCACTATCTAACCTACACTGACTATCTCCCACTAACTATCTGTATTATATATATAAGCTAACTAACTATCTAATGTAATAACACAGGAAAGCAGAGAGCACAGCAATAACACTGCTGTCTCTCTCAGATCTGCAAAATACTGCATACAAGGGCTGCTGGGGAGGTTCTTCTATAGTAAGGGGTAAGCAACTTACCTATTGGTTGCTAGGGATATTGCTAAGCTCAGACAAAGACATTGCAGCCTTCTCATTGGCCCACAAGCAAGATGGGAGGTTACTGTGGGGAACAAAAAATCTAGAATATTCGAAATTACGAATATATATCACTATATTCTAAATATTTGCGAATTTTAGAAGTGCCGATATTCACGAATAATATTCGCTATTCGAATATTCGAGCCCAACACTATAGTTAACGTCCTGGGTGCTGTAAGGTTCAATGAATAAACCCTAATTCACAAACAGAAAGGCGAAATGTAACAAAACATGTAAACATACCTCCCAAATTTTGAAAATTAAAGCATTCCGCAGAAACTTTTTCCACACTTAGTCACATCCCTAATTCAGCCAGTCCACTTAATGCCCCCAGATAGTAATTATTCCCTCTTTGTGCCACCACAAAGTGTATGCCCTCATTGTGTCCTCTTCACAGTAGTAATGCCCACATTGTTCCCCATCACAGTAGTAATACCCACATTGTGCCCCCTTACAGTAGTTATGCCCACATCATGACACATCACAGTAGTAATGTCCACATTGTGTCCCTGAATGTAGTAATGCCTACATTGTGCCCCTGTCACGGCGGACAGGATATAGAAACACAGATAAATAAACAAACAAGTTTCTCGGCGAGAAGCTGGGGATCAAGGTCACCTCCTGATAAATCCCTACCAGCACTCCCTATACTGCTAAGCCCACGTTCAGACCCTTAAGGTGGGAATAATGTGTCCTCATGCCTGGGCTGAGATTACCCTAAAAATCCCTAAGATGATGAAAGGGGAAATAGAGGCAGCCTGCTCCCTCCGAACCTGGAGGGGCAGGCGTCTCTCTAACAGCCTAGACAGCAAACCACAAGAGAACAAAAAGCCACTTATCTTTTGAGCAGGAACAGCCAATCCTTCCTTCCTTGCAAACACAGCACCAGACAGAAGCTATAACCCGCAGGGAACACTGGGAGTGGGTGTGATTTAAACTGAAACCAACGACCCCACCCAGTGCACCTGAAGGGAGGCGGATCTAGCTTGACTCCAAAACAAAACAAAACAAAAGGCTAGACACGTGCTGCTAATCTGCCAGACCTCCGCACATAGCCTGAGCAGGGCATGACAGTACCCTCCCTTCCACGGGTGACCTCCGGACACCCTGGCCCAACCTTATCCGGTTGGGATCTGTGAAAAGCCTTCACCAGACGGCTGGCACTAACATCCCGAGCCGGAACCAACATCCTTTCCTCAGGGCCGTATCTCCTCCAGTGCACCAGGTACTGAAGGGAACCCCGAAGAACTCTTGAGTCAAGAACCCTGGAGATCTCGAACTCTAAATTTCCATCAACCAGAACAGGAGGAGGAGGCAAAGGCGATGGTTCCACCGGTTTCACATATTTTTTCAGTAAAGACCTGTGGAACACATCATGGATCCTCCAAGTCTGCGGAAGATCCAGACGAAACGCCACTGGATTGACCACCGCAGATATTTTGTACAGTCCAATAAATCTTGGACCCAGTTTCCAAGATGGCACTCTCAGTTTAATATTTTTAGTATACAACCACACCAGATCACCCACACACAGGTCCGGACCAGTCATACGTCTCCTGTCAGCCATTCGCTTATACCTCTCACCCATCTTCTCAAAATTCACTTGGATCCTCCGCCAGATAGAAGACAAGGCAGAAGAAAATGTCTCCTCCTCTGGCATCCCAGAGGAACTAGTCCCAGAAAAGGTACCAAACTAAGGATGAAAACCGTATGCGCCAAAAAATGGCAGCTTACCCGTGGACTCCTGCCTACGGTTATTCAAAGCAAACTCTGCTAGGGACAAGAAGGAGGACCAGTCCTCCTGATTCTCAGCCACAAAGCACCTCAAGTAGGTCTCCAGGTTTTGATTAGTACGCTCTGTCTGCCCATTCGACTGCGGATGAAAAGCCGAAGAGAACGAAAGTTGAATGCCAAGCCGAGAGCAGAATGCCCTCCAAAACCTGGAGACAAACTGTGTGCCCCTATCAGAAACCACATCCGAAGGAATGCCATGCAATTTCACGATATTATCCACAAAAATCTGCGCAAGAGTCTTGGCATTGGGCAGACTAGCTAACGATATAAAGTGAGCCATTTTACCAAAACGGTCAACAACCACCAAAATTACTGTCCTCCCGGAGGAACTCGGCAGATCCGTAATAAAGTCCATAGACAAGTGCGTCCAAGGACGAGACGGAATAGACAAAGGAAGAAGTGAACCAGCAGGTCGAGTATGAGCAACCTTTGACCGTGCACAGGTTTCACAGGTTGCCACGTAATCCTCAACGCTCTTACGTAACCCGGGCCACCAGAACCTCCGGGACACAAGATCAAAGGTGGACTTACCACCAGGATGTCCAGCAAGGACAGTATCGTGATGTTCCTTGAACACCTTATATCGCAATCCGTCAGGAACAAACAACCTCCCTGGGGGACAAGAACCAGGAGCCCCCTCCTGGGCTCCCAACACCTCCATCTCCAATTCGGGATACAGAGCGGAGACCACCACCCCATCAGCCAAAATCGGAGCAGGATCCTCTGAATCACATCCCCCAGACAAACTGCGAGACAACGCATCTGCCTTAATGTTTTTAACCCCCGGGCGAAAAGTAACTACAAAATTGAACCTGGTAAAAAACAGTGACCATCTGGCCTGTCTAGGGTTCAGACGCTTGGCAGATTGCAGGTAAGCCAAATTATTATGATCCGTATATACAGTAACAGGGTGAGACGCCCCCTCCAACCAGTGACGCCATTCCTCAAAGGCGAATTTGATGGCCAGCAATTCTCTATCTCCTATATCATAATTCCTCTCGGCGACCGAGAGTTTCTTGGAAAAAAAAGCATACGGAACTGTGATGTTTGTGATAGATCACTGTGACCTTTACCCTCTTTCTCCTGATGCATGATGGGGGAGGAGGAGCTGTACCAGGAAGTCAGACAGTGTGTGAGGGGAACCGGAAGCAGACACATGAGGCTGAGAAGGGATTGCATCTGATAAGGACAGAAGCTGTTTGGAATAAGACTCCTCCATGTAAGAATGCCATAATGTTCCGAGTAATAAACCTTGCTCTGGTTAAGTAGTACATCGGCCTGTGTGTGTAACTTGCTGAGCAGATACTGGCAGCATTGCCAGCGGCACCTGAGAGACACAGAGTGTCCAGGGGACATAACAGTGGCGACGAGGATTGTGGATTTTAGCACACATGGCCTTCATAGGGTTTATTCAACCATTTGATCCTGCAGCTGAGTCATGGATCTCCTGGGTGGAGAGGCTGGAACAGTATATGGAAGCAAATAATGTGACTGATGAAAAGAAAGTTGCAGTTTTTCTCACTGCATTGGGTCAAGCTGCATATGGAACCCTCAGAGACCTTGTTTCTCCAGACAAGCCAGCCTCTAAGTCCCTGCCTGAGTTAATTCAGACGCTACATACACACTACAACCCGAAGCCGTTAGAAATCGCAGAGCGGTTTAAATTCTACAGTAGAAGGCAGCAGGCCGGGGAGGATATAAAGACATATATCATTGCTTTACGTAAACTAGCTGCCACTTGTCAGTTTGGAGACTACCTACAGACGGCTCTCCGTGACATGTTCGTCATGGGACTCTGCGACCCAGCCATACAGAAACGTTTACTCACAGAACACGACTTGACTCTGACGAAAGCCACTGACCTTGCTACGGTCATGGAGTTGGCAACACGGGACGCCACCCTACTGAAGGCACCACCTACAACTCCTGCAAGCCAGTGTGAGGAAATATTCCACACCGCTATCACTCAACGCTCGAGACGGCCGTCCCCTGCCACTCAGCTTAAACCTCGCCACCCTAATTCTTCTGTCTCTGGGACCCCGACTTGCTACCGTTGTGGTAACACTACTCACAGTGCGCCTGCTTGCAAGTTCAAGGATGTCGTTTGTTTTCGCTGTGGAAAGACTGGTCATATTGGGCGCGTTTGCCGCAGCTCTCGCTCCCCGAACACTACCACAAAAGATAGACATAAACAGACATTCCGTGTGGATATGGACAATAACGGTTTTAGCTCTGATGAGGAGACATGTGTCCAGCATGTTGGACTGTTTTAAGTAGCTGGGAGTACTCCTGCGATTAAAGTGGATGTCACACTCAATGGCTGTCCTGTCTCCATGGATGTTGATACAGGGGCAGCTGTGTCTGTCATTTCATGGACTGATTTAAAGGCATCGGGTCTGTCCCTGCCGCTAAAACCTACAAAGCTCACACTACAAACCTACAGCAAGGAACTACTACAGCCCTTGGGTTATGTAAAACCCCTTGTTACATTAGGCAACCGCAGTCAAAGTCTACGCCTTTATGTTGTAAGGAATGGAGGTCCTCCGCTGTATGGGAGGGACTGGATCAAAGCCCTGGGCATGCCTCCTTTTACCATTGCCCAATGTACATTGCTTTCTAAAGTAGACCATTGGGTGGAATCCCTGAAGTCACGTTTTAAAGAGGTTTTTGAGGACTCTTTGGGCACCGTAAAAGGAAAGATGGCCCACCTCCTCTTGAAGCCTGGTGCTACACCTCGTTTTTGTAAGGCAAGATCAGTACCTTTTGCCTTGCGAAAAAAAGTGGAAGCAGAGCTGGACCACCTATTGGCTGAAAAGATCATAACGAAAGTGGATAGAAGTGAATGGGCATCACCAATTGTGCCTGTCAAGAAAAAGAATGGAGACATTAGGATTTGTGGTGATTTCAGGGTAGCTCTGAACAACCAACTTCTTGTGGATCAAAACCCATTGCCTCGACTTGAAGATTTATTTGGCTCACTGGCTGGGGGGCAAAAGTTTACAAAAATAGACTTAAAGCAAGCTTACCTGCAACTGCAAGTACACCCAGATTCACGCCATCTGTTGACCATTAACACTCATAAATAATTATTCCAGTATAACCGCATGGTTTTTGGCATAGCCCCAGCTCCAGCCATCTGGCAGCGGATCATGGATGAGGTACTGGCAGGAATACCTTTCACCCAATGTCTACTGGATGACATGCTCATCACTGGTCCCACTGATGAAGAACACAGAAAGAATGTTGAAGCTGTGCTAGAGAGACTCCAAAAGTATGGTTTGCGTGTCAATCTTTCAAAATGCGAATTTCTCAAGTCTCAACTGGAGTTTTGTGCCCACACGGTGGACCGACATGGGTCACACACTACTAAAGAAAAGGTTAAAGCCCTTACCCATGCCCCTACCCCCCGGAATGTCACCCAGCTCAGGTCCTACCTTGGCCTCCTAAATTACTACCACCGTTTCTTGCCGAACCTAGCACACCAGCTCTACCCATTACATCGCTTACTGGATGCAAGAGCTAAATGGATATGGACAGACAAATGTGAAGAAGCTTTTCGGCTTTCTAAAGAACTCATTCTGTCTTCTCAAGTTCTGGTCCACTATGATTTAAAGAAACCCGTCATCCTGGCTTGTGATGCCTCGCCTTATGGACTGGGTGCCGTGCTTTCCCATGTCATGCCGGATGGCACGGAGCGCCCCATTTCTTTTGCCTCCAGGTCTTTAACCTCAGCAGAACAAAACTACTCCCAGATTGACAAGGAAGCTTTGGCCATTGTATGGGCCACAAAAAAATTTCACGCGTACATCTATGGTCGGGAGTTCACACTTATCACTGACCACAAACCTCTGTTGTCAATACTGAACCCTCAGAAAGGAATTTCTACAACAACCGCATCTCGCTTACAAAGGTACGCTTTATTTTTAGGAGCTTATGCTTATTCTATCAGATACCGCTCCCATGATACCCATGGAAATGCAGATGCATTTTCCAGATTGCCACTAAGAGATGACCACCCACTAAGAGAGGTACGTGTAGTGGAAGTACACAGGCCACAATCTTGCATGTCCACCTCCCTGATTGCCAGACATACAGCCACAGATCCTTTCCTGTCTCAGATATTCTCTTATGTTCAGACTGGATGGCCAGAGAGAGTTTCAGGTGAATTTCGTCCGTACTTTGCCAGAAAATGTGAGCTTGTGACTAATGCTAATTGCCTACAATGGGGCAATAGAGTGATTGTACCCCAGTACTTGCAATCAACCATGCTAAGGATACTGCATGAAGGCCATCCTGGTGTGGTGCGCATGAAGCAGCGAGCCCGGAGCTATGTTTGGTGGCCACAAATGGATACAGCAATTGAAGATTATGTTGCTCAATGTCCTGGGTGCTGTCAAGCCCAGCGACCCCAAAAGAGAGGAACCCTGCAACCTTGGCCATGGCCAACAGAACCGTGGTCCAGACGTGGTAGATGCGCATTCAAAATGGCCGGAGGTTTTTCAAATGCCTTCTATTACCTCAGCTGCTACCATTCTAGTCTTAAGGAAGCTCTTTGCTCAATATGGCTTGCCAACAGCCATAGTCTCCGACAATGGAACTCAATTTACATCGCATGAGTTTCAATCCTTCCTTAGTGGCTTGGGCGTCCAACACTACAAAACAGCTCCTTATCATCCAGCTTCAAATGGGCTGGCAGAACGATTTGTGCAGACATTTAAGAAGCACTTACTGTCCACTCTGGACCAGGTTGGACTGTCAGAAGAGAAGCTGCTGGAATTCTTGATCATGTACCGTAACACGAAACACGCTACTACTGGGCTGTCACCGGCTTTTCTTATGTTTGGCAGGCATCTCCGCACCAAACTTGATTTAGTTCGTCCGCAGGAACAGTCACCAACGCCTCCTCCGCCGGGCCGTCTGGGATTCCGTGCCGGTGATCTTGTATGGTCTCGGAATTACAGAGCTTTGCCCCCTTGGCTTCCTGGCGTTATTGATGGAACTCTTGGCAGAAGAATGTACCTTGTCCGCCTGGAGGAAGGCATGTGTGTTCGGCGACACCTTTCACAATTGAGGAAACGCATTTGCCGGCCACTAGTGACAAAACCGACCCCTCTTTCTAACCACCCACCAGAGTCTACTCTGAACTCTGCTGGTGACATATGGCATGGTGTCTGGCATGATCCCACAAGTTTACAACCAAACCCTGAACCGGTTGGTGGCCATATTCCTGAGGAGCCCGGACATGTGCCTGGAGTTACAGAGACTGATTTGTCTGTGGGACGCCCACTGACATCTCCAGAACCTTTGACTGACTCTATCCCTCCCAGTGCTGTGCCTCTGCGTAAGTCTACCCGTCAAAGACGTCAAACGTCGCGCTGGCAAAGTGCTGAAATCTTACGGGACACATTGGAGGTCAGGGAACAGAGACAAAGGGCTCATGAAGTGCTGCGGAAATCACAGAACTGAGTTGGAGATACTACTTGCTGAACTGATCTCGCTTGCCTTGTTATGTTATGTGTTCAACATTTGTTCTCTTGTTATGTTTTTTTTTTTTTTTTGGGAAGGAAAGGAGGTGTGATGTTTGTGATAGATCACTGTGACCTTTACCCTCTTTCTCCTGATGCATGATGGGGGAGGAGGAGCTGTACCAGGAAGTCAGACAGTGTGTGAGGGGAACCGGAAGCAGACACATGAGGCTGAGAAGGGATTGCATCTGATAAGGACAGAAGCTGTTTGGAATAAGACTCCTCCATGTAAGAATGCCATAATGTTCCGAGTAATAAACCTTGCTCTGGTTAAGTAGTACATCGGCCTGTGTGTGTAACTTGCTGAGCAGATACTGGCAGCATTGCCAGCGGCACCTGAGAGACACAGAGTGTCCAGGGGACATAACAGAACCCATTTGCCAGGAGATGAACCCTGAGACAACACTGCTCCAACCCCCACCTCTGATGCATCAACCTCCACCACGAATGGCTGAGACACATCGGGCTGCACCAGAATGGGAGCAGACGCAAAACATTCTTTAATAGTCGAAAAGGCCTGCAATGCCTCATCCGACCAGACAGAGACGTCGGCACCCTTCTTAGTCATATCGGTTAGAGGTTTTGCAATGGTAGAATAGTTCAAAATACATTTTCTATAATAATTTGTAAACCCCAGAATCCGCATCAAAGCTTTCTGATTCTCCGGTCGGTCCCATTCCAGAACCGCCCGGACCTTTTCGGGGTTCATACGAAAACCAGAGTCATAAAGCAGATAACCCAGAAACGGAAGCTCCTGCACAGAAAACACACATTTCTCCAATTTGGCATATAATTTATTCTCCCGAAGGATCGTCAAAACCTGTCTCACGTGATCCTGATGGGTCTTCAGATCAGGAGAGTAAATTAAATTGTCATCCAAGTAAACTACTACGAACCTCCCCACGAAATGATGGAAAATGTCATTGACGAATCGCTGAAATACCGCTGGCGCGTTCGTTAACCCAAAAGGCATAACCAGATTCTCGAAATGACCCTCATGTGTGTTGAAGGCCATTTTCCACTCATCCCCTTCCTTGATTCTGATCAGATTGTAGGCCCCTCTTAAATCCAACTTGGAGAACACCTTGGCTCCAACAATCTGATCAAAAAGATCGGAGATCAAAGGAAGGGGATACGGATCATGGACCATAATACGGTTCAATTCCCGGATATCCAAACAAGGTCTCAGCGATCCATCCTTTTTCTTTACAAAGAATAAACCCACTGCCACTGGAGACTTAGATGGCCTAATATGACCTTTTGCCAAACTCTCGGCAATATACTTCCGCATGACCTCTCTTTCGGGTTGAGAAAGATTGTAAAGCCGAGACTTTGACAACTTAGCCCCTGGGATGAGATTAACTGGACAATCATAGTCACGATGAGGGGGCAATTCCTGAGCCCCACCCTCCGAAAGACATCCGCAAAATCTGAGAGATACATAGGTAGAGCCGTAGTAAACACACCAGAGATAGATGTGCCAAGACAATTATCTGAACAAAACTCACTCCAACCAATGATCCGTCTTGCTTGCCAATCAATAATTGGGTTACGTTTTGTCAACCATGGTAACCCTAAGACTATAGGAGCGGGTAAGTTCTTCATGACAAAACAAGACATAATCTCAACATGTGAATCACCCACCCTTAACAAAATACCATGAGTGAGACTCCTTTGAGAAAGAGGGTAAGAATCAATTGCGAAAACCGGAATCTCTCTTTCTAAAGTGCAAGTACTTAGACCCAGATTTTGAAGAAAAAGAAAATCAATAAGGTTTACCCCAGCACCACAGTCAATGAATACTTCAACAAAAAGAATTCTTGAGTCTAGCGCCACCATAGCTGGAAGGAGAAAATGAGTACTACAGGGAGCTTGCATACCTGCTTGCTCCACCACTTCATTCACACTACCAAGTGTCAGGAATGTTTTTTTTTTTTCTTTAAGTAAACCTCTTGGCGATTCTTTCTCATCAACATGCGGTTTAACGAAAGGACAAGCAAAAATAAAATGACCACTTTTTCCACAGTAATAACATAGTTTATGCAACCTCCTAAAGTCTCTACGACCAGAATGGAAAGATACCTGACCCAGCTGCATGGGTTCCTCCCCTACCCCAGAGTTACATGTAATATCACCCTGGGGAGCAGGTGAGACGAAACCACTCACAGAAGGGATCCCTTGCGCGGAGGGAGCCTTACACCTCTCTCTAATACGTCTATCTAACCGTACTGCCAAAGACATTGCATTCTCCAATGTATCCGGGTACTCATGAAAAGCAAGGGCATCTTTCAATCTCTCAGATAACCCCTGACAAAACTGACTACGTAACGCGGGGTCATTCCACTCTGACTCGGTAGCCCATCTCCTAAACTCAACGCAATAAGCCTCTGCAGTATGTTCACCTTGTAATAAATTGCGCAATTTAGATTCTGCCATCGAAACCCGATCTGGATCAACATATATTAATCCCAAGGCTTTAAAAAATTCCTCCACCGACCGGAGGGCCAGAGAACCGGACGGCAGAGAAAAGGGCCAGACACCGTGTGACCGAATTTACGCAGATCCGCAACCTCTAGGGATAATCCCTGCATGATCAACTAGCGCATCAATTGACTCCATCTCAAAACCGCTGAGCAATGGCAGTCAAAGTATTGGCGGGTTATAATGTCACGGCGGACAGGATATAGAAACACAGATAAATAAACAAACAAGTTTCTAGACGAGAAGCTGGGGATCAAGGTCACCTCCTGATAAATCTCTACCAGCTCTCCCTATACTGCTAAGCCCACGTTCAGACCCTTAAGGTGGCAATAATGTGTCCTCGTGCCTGGGCTGAGAATACCCTAAAAAATCCCTAAGATGATGAAAGGGGAAATAGAGGCAGCCTGCTCCCTCTGAACCTGGAGGGGCAGGCGTCTCTCTAACAGCCTAGACAGCAAACCACAAGAGAACAAAAAACCAACTTATCTTTTGAGCAGGAACAGTCAATCCTTCCTTCCTTGCAAACACAGAGCCAGACAGAAGCAATAACCCGCAGGGAACACTGGGAGTGGGTGTGATTTAAACTGAAACCAACGACCCCACCCAGTGCACCTGAAGGGAGGCGGATCTAGCTTGACTCCAAAACAAAACAAAACAAAAGGCTAGACACGTGCTGCTAATCTGGCAGACCTCCGCACATAGTCTGAGCAGGGCATGACAGCCCCTCACAGTAGTTATGCTCACATTGTGTCCCTCACACTAGTAATATCCACATCATGCCTCCTTCCCAGTAGTTAACTCATATTGTGCCCCCACAGTAGTTATGCCCACATGTGCCACCTTCACAGTAGTTATTACCATGTGTCACCTTCACAGTATTCATGCCCACATGTGTCCCCTTCATAGTAGTTATACACCCACATTGTGCCTCTTTCTGTAGTGCCCCCTCCTCCTTTTGTAATAAAATAAAAAAACTGTAAATACTCACCTAATCAGAGCTCATCCAGTGCTTCCCAGCAGCAGCACGATGCGGTCACACATCGCACTTCTGGGCTGATACCGGGGCCTACACGCTCCTCCTACTTACTTTTGTGCTTATTTTAGGCTGGTCTTAGTTCCTCCCTTTGCCCTGCCGTATGCTGACTTTAGTCACTATCAAAGCTGATCTGGAAGTGCTATACCAAGAGACACCCAGCGAGGGCCATAGAGGCAGCGACATCAAGAAGACAGAAGCAGTTCCAATCTCTGAAACCTGAGGACCCGACCTGCTCCTGCTACTTCGCAGGCCATCTTGACCCGACCTGTGCTGCTAACTACTGACCTGTTTCTAACCTCCCCTTTATCTCTAAACTCCTGGAACATCTTGTCTACTCTCAATTTATAAGGCTGAGCTCTCTCTCTGGACACATGTACCAGGCACTTAAAGGGATGCTGTCACCTCGTTTTAGCCTATAGAGTTGCGGACATGCACAGCTAGATCGCCGCTAGCATGTCCGCAATATACCTGTCCCATAGGGCTGTGTGCTTTTATTGTGTTTAAAAAAAGATTTTATAGATATGTAAATGAGCCTGGTAAGGAGCCCAAGGGGCTGTACTAACCTTCTTGGAGCCTAGCCACGCCCCTGTGAAGGAGCGGAGCCCAGCACCGCCTACGTCTTCCAAATCTCTTCCTTGCTCACAGTTAGATCGCCGTAATCTCGCGATGCGCGAGCTTGCGCATGCGCAGTGCCGGCATAGTGTTCCTTCCCTGTGCTGGCATCAGCCTCAGGGAAGGAACTGCGCATGTGCAAGCTCGCGCATCGCGAGATTACGGCAATCTAACTTTGTGAGCAAGGAGGAGATTCGGAGGATGCAGGCGGGCGTGGCTGGGCTCCAAGAAGGTTACATACAATCCATGGGGCCCAGATGCAAAACTCATCCATGGGGCCCCCTCCTCGTCGCCCCCCCTCCAACCTGCCTCCACCCCCCCCCACACTACCTCCCCTACCATTCACCCAACATGCCTCCCAACAGTACCGCTTTGTGCGGGGCAGGCCGATTTTGGATGGCAATCCTGCTGTCCTGCCAAGCTCTACCTCTGCACAATTTGCCAGGGGCAAGAGTTGGGAGGTATGTACATGTACATAACCGCACACAGCTGTAAAGTATACCGTATTCAAGTAAAGCTTAACCCCTTAGGGACTTAGGACGTACCGGTACGCCACGTTTGCCGAGTCCTTAAGGACTCAGGACGTACCGGTACGTCCTAACTTTAAAAGGCGATTGCCGCACGGCGGGGGTTAATCGGAACAGGATGTCCGCTGAAATCATTCAGTGGGCATCCTGTCACAACGCCGGGGGGGGGGGGGGGTCATGTGACCCGATGAACCGGAAAAGGACTGTGACCACCAATCACAGTCCGAGCATTTGGGAGAGGCGGTGCTGGCCGTGGTGCTGATGGCTGCTGTCCATGGTGCTGAGTGGTCCTGGAGAGAGACGGGAGATTCAAACTCCCGGCGCTCCTCTCTCCCCTCCTCTTCCTGTTGCTGCACCGTCCTCACCAGCTCCTGCGATCCCCCCGTCGTCGGCACCCATCACCCTCCTGCACCCATCACCCTCCAGGTAGGTTAGGGTCAGTGAGGGAGAGGCACCAAGTTTGAACTTTTTTTTTTTTTTTTTTTAACACTTGTCCATTTATTTATTTTTTGTACGTGAACACCCGTGCCCCCACACACATGCACATACAATAAAGTTTTACACGCACGCACATACACACACATACTGTCACTACCAGAGCTTTGAGACGTTCTCACAGCTCTGTTTCTCCACCCCTGTGATGATGTCACTACTAGAGCTTGGAGGAGTTCTCTCTGCTCTGTTTCTCCGCCCCTGTGATGAGGTCTTTACTTTCTGTTTCCTTCCTCCCAGCTGTCCCTCCTGTGTTTGATTTCTCTGCCTTTAAATCACCCCTCCTCCTTTGTAGGGGGCGGATTATACTTTTCATTTGAGCTGTATCTCTCGCTTGAGTATCTTCACCTGTGTGATATCTTTTCACTGGACCTGTGTTCTGCTGAAGCAAGTACTTCGGATATTGTCTGCTGACTTTGGATCTGTTTTCACTGCTGCTGCAGCTCCTTCAGTTAAGTGTGCAGACATTGTGTGTTTCCGTTTGTTTGCTGACTGGATCCGAGGCGACCCCGGTTCCGTCCATATACTGAGCAGGGCACCGGTGGCCGTGCCCCTTCCACTATTGTAGGGGTTACAGTGGTCATCAGCCTTAGGTACACGGGCATGTCTCGATCCACCATTTGGATCTGGACATGTGCTTAGCAGTATAGGGAGAGCTTTTAGGGTCTGACAGGGGTCACCCTTTATCCTCCCTAGTTTGGGTCCGGTCAGTAGCTTATTCACTGTGTATGCTCTTGTTGCTCACATACAGTCGTGACATTATAATCCGCCTAAACCGTCCTTTTTGACATGGATCCGCTTTCTGATCTGGTTGACCGCATGCAGGGTCTTTCTTTGGAGGTAGCGGATCTCCGTCAATCTATGACTCAGCTTCAAGCATTGGGCTCTGCTCCGGCCCATGGAGTCTGTTGTGAGCCAAAAGTCTCACTTCCGGAAACGTTCTCCGGGGGCAGTGAGAATTTTGTTCACTTCAGAGAGGCATGCAAACTCCATTTTTGCTTGTGTCCCCATTCCTCTGGTAATGAGGAGCAGAGGGTGTGGATTGTCATCTCCCTGCTCAGGGGTAATGCACAGACTTGGGCTTTTTCGCTGCCATCGGGGGATCCCTCCCTTCAATCCGTGGAAAGATTTTTTGTGGCCCTGGGGCAGATATATGATGACCCGGATTGTTTTGCTCTGGCCGAATCTAACTTACGTTTTTTATGCCAGAACAAACTGTCTGCGGAGCTTTATTGTTCTGAGATGGGCAGCTGATTCAGGTTGGAATGATGCTGCACTCCGGAGTCAGTTCTGTCATGGTCTCTCAGAGAGATTGAAAGATGCGTTTGCTTTCCATGAGAGACCAACGTCCTTAGAGTCTGCCATGTCATTGGCGGTACGCCTTGACAGGCGTCTAAGAGAAAGAAACGAGACCTCTCTGTCCAGCCATTGTCAGTCTAGGGGCAGTGGTGCGGACTCATTCAGTGTGCAGGGGCCTCATCCTGTCTTGGTCCCCTCTGAGGAGGAGCCCATGCAGCTAGGTCGACTTGCCCCTGATAAAAGAGGATTTAGTCCTCAGAGAATGGTGTGTTTTTGTTGTGGGGGCATAGGTCATTTGGCAAATGTTTGTCCGTCTAGGAAATTCATGAACTGTACTAAGAGTGATAATAAGAGAAAAACCTCAAAAGGTAAATCATCAAACTCTGCTTCATCTGCTACTTTAGGCAAAGTTGATGTAGGAATTGATGCTTTTCCTCTGACCTGCAGTTCCCATTTTCTCCTTTCTGCCAGGGTGGCGCTACAGAGCAAAGTCATTTCTTGTGAAATTTTTGTCGATAGTGGAGCGGCCGTCAATCTTATTGACACTCAATTTGTAGCCATGCATGGTTTTCAGGTTTGCACATTAGAAAAGGATATACCTGTTTTTGCTATTGACTCTGCTCCACTCTCACAGAGATCCCTGAAGGGCATTGTTCACAATATCCGGTTAGCGGTAGGTGACACTCATGTGGAGGATATTTCTTGTTTTGTCCTTAACGGATTGCCTTTTCCTCTAGTTTTGGGGTTACCCTGGCTCACTAGACATAACCCCACTATTGATTGGCAAGGAAGGCAAATAAATGAGTGGAGTGAGTTTTGTAGAGAGAATTGTCTCACTGCGACATTTGCAGAGGTGTCTATTAAAACTGTGCCATCATTTCTCTCTGATTTCTCGGACGTGTTTTCCGAGAGCGGTGTTCAGGAGCTACCTCCTCACCGGGAGTTTGACTGTCCCATTAACCTCATTCCCGGCGCCAAGCTGCCAAAAGCACGCCTCTACAATCTCTCACAACCGGAAAGAATCGCAATGCGAACCTATATCTCTGAGAGTCTCGATAAGGGACATATTCGTCCCTCAAAATCACCTGTTGCCGCTGGTTTTTTTTTTGTTAAAAAAAAAGATGGCTCTCTGAGACCTTGCCTAGATTTTAGGGAGCTGAACCGTATCACGATTCGCGATCCCTATCCCCTTCCTCTGATCCCGGACCTCTTCAACCAAATTGTTGGGGCCAAGGTTTTTTCCAAATTGGATTTGAGAGGCGCGTACAACCTGGTCAGGGTCAGAGAGGGGGATGAATGGAAAACGGCCTTTAATACCCCTAACGGGCATTTCGAGAATCTCGTTATGCCTTTCGGCCTGATGAATGCTCCGGCCGTCTTTCAGCATTTTGTTAACAGTATTTTCTACCATTTAATGGGGAAATTTGTATTGGTGTATCTTGATGATATTTTGATTTTTTTCCCCTGATGTTCAGACCCATCAGGATCATCTTTTTCAGGTTCTGAGGATTCTGCGGGAAAATAAATTGTACGCCAAGCTGGAGAAATGTGTTTTTATGGTATCGGAGATTCAATTTCTGGGTTTTCTCCTCTCTGCTTCTGGTTTTCGCATGGATCCGGAGAAGGTCCGTGCTGTGCTTGATTGGGAGCTTCCTGAGAATCAGAAGGCATTGATGCGCTTTCTGGGTTTTGCGAACTATTACAGAAAGTTCATTTTGAATTATTCCTCTGTTGTCAAACCCCTCACTGACATGACAAAAAAGGGGGCGGATTTTTCCTCTTGGTCGGAGGAGGCGCTTGCAGCTTTTTCTAAGATTAAAGAGAGTTTTGCGTCTGCTCCCGTCTTGGTGCATCCCGATGTTTTCTTACCTTTTATTGTTGAGGTGGATGCTTCCGAGGTGGGTGTGGGTGCGGTTTTGTCCCAGGGCCCTTCTCCTGCCAAATGGCGACCCTGTGCCTTTTTCTCAAAAAAAACTCTCCCCGGCAGAGAAAAACTATGATGTGGGAGATAGGGAGTTGTTGGCCATCAAGTTGGCTTTCGAGGAATGGCGCCATTGGCTGGAGGGGGCCAGGCACCCTCTCACCGTTTTTACCGACCATAAGAATCTGGCGTACTTGGAGTCGGCCAGGCGTATGAATCCGAGACAGGCCAGATGGTCTCTGTTCTTCTCCAGATTCAATTTTGTCGTTACATTCCGCCCAGGGATCAAAAATGTGAAGGCTGATGCTCTCTCTCGCTGTTTTCCGGGAGGAGGAAACTCCGAGGACCCGGGTCCCATTTTGGCGGAGGGGGTAGTTGTTTCTGCTCTGTATTCTGATTTGGAGGCCGAGGTCCAGGCTGCCCAGACTGAGGCACCTGCCCATTGTCCTTCTGGGAAGTTGTTTGTGCCTCCTGAGTTACGTCACAAACTCTTCAAGGAGCATCATGATACTGTTCTTGCTGGTCACCCCGGGAGTAGAGCCACGGTAGATCTCATTGCTCGGAGATTTTGGTGGCCGGCTCTTCGTAAGTCGGTGGAGGGTTTTGTGGCTGCTTGTGAGACGTGCGCTCGCGCTAAGGTCCCTCGTTCACGGCCTTCAGGTCCCCTTCTCCCGTTACCCATACCTTCCTGTCCTTGGACACACCTGTCCATGGACTTTATCACGGATCTTCCTTGTTCCTCAGGGAAGTCGGTGATCCTGGTGGTGGTGGACCGTTTTAGCAAGATGGCTCATTTCGTACCATTCCCTGGTTTACCCAATGCTAAAACGTTGGCGCAAGCTTTTGTCGACCATATTGTTAAATTGCATGGCATTCCCTCTGATATTGTTTCCGATAGAGGCACGCAGTTTGTGTCCAGATTCTGGAAGGCTTTCTGTTCTCGCCTGGGGGTTCGGCTGTCCTTCTCTTCTGCTTTTCACCCGCAGTCGAATGGTCAGACTGAACGCGTCAATCAGAATCTAGAGACATATTTGCGCTGTTTTGTGGCAGAGAACCAGGAGGATTGGTGTTCATTAGGGGGGGGGTACTGTCACTACCAGAGCTTTGAGACGTTCTCACAGCTCTGTTTCTCCACCCCTGTGATGATGTCACTACTAGAGCTTGGAGGAGTTCTCTCTGCTCTGTTTCTCCGCCCCTGTGATGAGGTCTTTACTTTCTGTTTCCTTCCTCCCAGCTGTCCCTCCTGTGTTTGATTTCTCTGCCTTTAAATCACCCCTCCTCCTTTGTAGGGGGCGGATTATACTTTTCATTTGAGCTGTATCTCTCGCTTGAGTATCTTCACCTGTGTGATATCTTTTCACTGGACCTGTGTTCTGCTGAAGCAAGTACTTCGGATATTGTCTGCTGACTTTGGATCTGTTTTCACTGCTGCTGCAGCTCCTTCAGTTAAGTGTGCAGACATTGTGTGTTTCCGTTTGTTTGCTGACTGGATCCGAGGCGACCCCGGTTCCGTCCATATACTGAGCAGGGCACCGGTGGCCGTGCCCCTTCCACTATTGTAGGGGTTACAGTGGTCATCAGCCTTAGGTACGCGGGCATGTCTCGATCCACCATTTGGATCTGGACATGTGCTTAGCAGCATAGGGAGAGCTTTTAGGGTCTGACAGGGGTCACCCTTTATCCTCCCTAGTTTGGGTCCGGTCAGTAGCTTATTCACTGTGTATGCTCTTGTTGCTCACATACAGTCGTGACACATACCCATGGCCCGCCGGATGTTCTCGGTGGAGGAGGCATACGCCCAGCTTGCCTCCGACTCCGAGAGCCCCAGTGAGGATGAGGATGACCCCACATTCCTCTTGTCATCCGCATCCTCCTCCTCATCATCTGATGACGATGAGCCCCCAAGGCGGCGGAGACGCCGCCAGGCGGAGCCAGGGGCCCCACAAACTAGGGACCCTGTGGCCCACCCTAGTACGAGCCACCCTGGGGCTCATACTGGTTTCCCGGCCTACCAAATAAGCCCACCGGAGCCCCCTACTAGTGAACTTAGCTGGTGTCCCCCAGTGGATTTTGAGCCCGAGATTCCGGATTTTGTTGGCAATCCAGGAATCCAAATTCCCACAGTGGGGTTCACTGAAATGGACTTTTTTAGTTTTTTTTTTTGTGACCCATTTGTGAATCTGATGGTGGAGCAGACGAACCTGTACGCCCAAGAGTTTGTTGCTCAGCACCGGGCTCCTTTTTAGCTAGACACTGTGGCTGGACGCCGGTCAGTGCAGCCGAGATGAGGACGTTTTGGGGCTTCGTGCTGCACATGGGTCTAGTGCAAAAACCAAGTGTCAGGCAATACTGGAGTGGGGACGTTCTCTACCAGACCCCACTCTACAGTATGGCCATGACACGCCCCCGGTTTGAGGCCATCCGGAAATGTCTGCATTATTCAGATAATGCAGTATGTCCCCCCCCCCCCCCCCCCGAGGTGATCCTGCCCATGACCGTCTGTATAAGATACGGCCGGTCATCGATCACTTTGGGGCCAAATTTGCGCAGGCCTACGTACCTGGAAGGGAGGTCGCGGTTGATGAGTCTCTCGTTGCGTTCAAGGGGAGACTCAGTTTCCGCCAATACATTCCCACTAAGCGGGCGAGTTATGGCGTTAAAATATGTACAAAATTTGTGAGAGTACCTCAGGGTACACTTACAAATTTTGTGTGTACGAGGGGCGAGATTCCCGTATTGAACCCCCAGAATGTCCCCCCACTCTGGACATTAGCGGGAAAACTCGTGTGGGACCTTATGTACCCACTGCTTGATAAGGGTTACCACTTGTACGTGGATAACTTTTATACTAGCATTCCCTTGTTCAAGTCCCTTGCCGCCAGATCCACGTCCGCTTGTGGGACCATGCGGAAAAATCAACGTGGCCTCCCTACCTACCCCCTCCAGGTACCTATCCCCAGGGGTGAGACCCGTGCCCTTACCAGTGTAAACCTGTTGCTGATCAGGTATAAGGACAAGAGGGATGTCTTTATACTGTCCACAATCCACGGTAACAGCATCACCCCTGTCCCTGTGCGAGGTACCGCGGCAACGGTCCTCAAGCCCGATTGTATCGTCAACTACAATCGGTATATGGGAGGAGTTGATCTCTCTGATCAAGTACTCAAGCCATATAATGCCATGCGCAAAACCCGGGCATGGTACAAAAAAGTTGCGGTCTACTTGATACAGGTTGCCTTGTGCAACGCTTTTGTACTATCCCGAAGCACAGGGACATTCCTCCAATTCTATCAGGCAGTCCTCAAGGACCTGATCTTTTCAGACCGGGAAAGAGCAGGCCGGAGTACCTCGGGAATTGGAGGCGCCCGGATCGTCCCTGGCCAACATTTTCCAGGTGTGGTCCCCCATACTGGAAAGAAGGGACGAACCCAAAAAAGATGCAGAGTGTGTCACAAGAGGGGGATACGGAAGGACACCACCACTCAATGTGACACTTGCCCCGATCATCCGGGCCTCTGCGTTATCGATTGCTTCAGGCAGTATCACACTTCCATGGAGTACAAAATTTTTATAATCCCCAACAGTCCCCTAGAGAACATAAAAAACTATGGCTCTCAGACTTTGGAGACACGGAAACAATTTTTTTTTCAAAAAATATTCGTTTTAGTGCAGGCATCCTCAAACTGCGGCCCTCCAGATGTTGTAAAACTATAACTCCCAGCATGCCCAGACAACCTACAGCTATCAGCAAGGCATGGTGGGAATTGTAGTTTTACAACATCTGGAGGGCCGCAGTTTGAGGATGCCTGCTTAGTGTCTCCAAAGTCTGAGAGCCATACATATTGGGCATCGCCGCGTCCGTAAAAATCTTCTCTATAAAAATAACATTTAACCCAACCCCCCGTATGAACAGCGTTAAAAAAACAAACAAAATTTTTTGTCACCTAACATCACAAAAAATGTAATAGCGAGCGATCAAAATGTCATATGCACCCCCAATTAGTGCCAATAAAACCGCCATCTCATCCCGCAAAAAATGAGATAGTCGCCCAACAAAAACAAAAAAAAACTGTAGCTCCCAGGCTATGGAGATACAAAAATAATTTTTTTTGGTTCCTAAAATGATAATATAGTGTAAAATCTAAATAAATTTTAAATACAGACATATTAGGTATCGCCGCGTCCGTAAGAATCTGCCCTATAAAAATAACATTTGACCAAATCGGATGAACAGCGTTAAAAATATAAAATAAAAACGGTGCCAAAACACCAATTTTTGGGCAAAATTTCCATTTTAATCCTTTTTTTACGGTAATAAAGCAAGGGTTAACAGCCAAACAAAACTAAATATTTATTGCCCTGATTCTGTCGTTTGCAGAAACACCCCATATGTGGTCGTAAATGGCTATATAGCCACACGGCAGGGCATAGAACGAAGGGAACGCCATATGGTTTCTGGAAGGCAGATTTTGATGGACTGGTTTATTTACACCATATCCCATTAGAAGCCCCCCTGATGTAGCCTAGACTAGAAACTACAAAAAAAGTGACCCCATCTAAGAATCTACACCCCTCAATGTATTTAAAAGTCACTTTACAAACTTTGTTAACCCTTTAGGTGTTCCACAAAACTTAATAGCGAATGTAGAAACAATTTAAAAAATTTTGTTACCTTGCCTCAAAAAAGTGTAATATAAGAGCAACCAAAAATTATATTTACCCTAAAATAGTCCCAAAACAACAACCACCTTATCCCGTAGTTTCCTAGATGGGGTCACTTTTATGGAGTTTCTACATCAGGGGGCTTGAAAGGGTACATGGTGTAAATTAACCAGTCAAGCAAAATCTGCCTTCCAAAAACCATATGGCGTTCTCCTTCTTCTTTGTCCTGCCGTTTAGCCAAATAGTAGTTTACGACCACATATGGGGTGTTTCTGCAAACTACAGAATCAGGGCAACCCATATTGAGTTTTGTTTGGCTGTTAACCCATTTTTTCCAGTAATAAAGTAAGGGTTAAAATGGAAAATTTTCCAAAAAATGAAAATTCCAAAATTGTTTCTCCATCTGCCATTAACTCTTGTGGAACACCGAAAGGGTTAACGAATGCTCCGGTACACTTACTAACCTGCCTTCCCTGCGATAATCACTCATGAAGCAACCGCCGGAAGTAAGTGCTCACAGCACACAGAGCTTCAACTTCCGGCGGCTGCTTCAGGAGTGATTATCGCAGGGAAGGCAGTGTTATACTGTATATTGAATGGCATGGTGTATGGATTATAATGTATATTGTATAGCATTGTGCAGGGATTATAATGTATATTGTACAGCATGTTACAGGGATTATAATGTATACTGTACAGCAAATGTTTGGAGGTTACACTATGCCGAACAATATAACCCCTGTGGGATAGATAGATATGAGATAGGTAGCTAGATAGATATGCCTATACCTATATACAGCCTATATCTATATACAGTCTATACCTATGTACTGCAATATATAGTTGTAGGTTGTATATAGGTATAGGCTGTACATAGGTATAGGCTGTATTGTTGCTGCAGAACACAAGGGGTCAAACCACTGGCAGGAACACACCATCCCAGTGATAGACTATCACTGGGATAGGATGGTGTGTCCCTGACAGTGGGTTTAACCCTTGTGTTCTGCAGCAGCATGCCCTCCAGTTCTGTCCCCACTCCCAGCATACTTATGTAGCAGGTGCCGCAGGCAGCTCTCAGTCTCAGGAGGGAGTCTAGCTTCTAAGATGGCGACAACGCCGCCTCCACATTACCTCTCCCTGTGCAATGCCGCTCCTCCTCTTCAGTCAGAAAAAGAAGGAGGAGGCAGCAGCAGTGGCGCGGGGAATATGTGGTAGGCGGCGCCCCACTTACCTCGCACACAGGAGGAAGTTGGGAAGAACTCATCAATAGTGTGGGCAAGTGTGTGGGCATTTTGCAAGGCAGGTGAGCGGGCACGCTGAGCTGACATAGTAAACTTGTGAGTGGGAGCACAATAATTGCTGCGCGCCCGCTCACACGCGCAGCTTAGAGGGAACACTTAGAGGGAAAGGTGCAAACTTTGGATTGCCCCCCCCCCTCCCATTTTTACAAAGAAGCGGCAGATTTTCTTACTAAGGGCTCTTTCCGTGCAGCTAATCCGCTGAGTAAATAAGTGCCAAGCCCCATTCTGGACGGCAGAGACACAGAGCAGTAACATGATTGACTGTGATCTTTTTACTACAAAATCACGGTGACAACTTTATCTCACTGTGATTTTGTAGTAAAAAGATCACGAGAGGCACAGAGCATTATCAATCATGTTAATGCTCCGTGTCTCTGCAGTCCGGAACGGAGCTTGGCTCTCTTTCACACAGCGGATTACCCGCATGGGATCCGCTCGTGTTAAAGAGCCCTAAGCCCGCTGGATCCAGAACAAGGTCCCTGTGGTGAGAAAAAAAGAATAATCACATAAGGAAGGGATGGTGACTGCCCCTGTGAAATCACCAGCAGGGGGCGCTGTGCTTGCCTGTAAGACTGAGCCATGCCAATGTATAGCAGGGTAAACTAGGACATTTCCCCTAAATGCAACCACACAGTACTAATGCCCACCTTGTGGCCCCTCACAGTAGTTATGCCCACCTTTGTTCCTGTCACAGTAGTTATGCCCAGATATGTGCCCCCTCACAGTAGTTATGCTAAATATGTGTCCCCTTACAGTAGTTATACCCAGATATGTGCCTACCTCACAGTAGTAATGCTAGATTATGTATCCCCTCACAGTAGTAATGCCCAGTTATGTGCCCCCTCACAGTAGTAATGCCAGATTATGTGTCCCCTCACAGTAGTTATGCCAGATTATGTGTCCCCTCACAGTAGTTATGCCAGATTATGTGTCCCCTCACAGTAGTTATGCCAGATTATGTGACCCTTCACAGTATTTATGCCCGGTTATGTGCCCTCTCAAAGTAGATATGCCCAAATATGTGCCCCCTCAGAGTGGTTATGCCAGATTATGTGCCCCTCACATTAGATATGCCCACATATGTGCCCCTCACAGTGGTTATGCCAGATTGCATGCCCCCTCACAGTACTTATGCCTTCATATGTCACCCCTCATAGTTATGCCTTCATATGTGCCCCCCTCACAGTAGTTATGGCAGATTAGGTGCCCCTCAGTAGAGATGCCCTCTTTTGTGCCCCCTCACTCTAGTTTTACCCAAAAAACCCCCTTGCCCCCTCACTCTAGTTGTACCCAAACACCCCTCCCCCCTTGCCCCCTTGCCCCCAGTCTGCAGCATTAGAAAAAAAAACAACACATACTTACCTTCTTCCCTGATGACAGGCTCCCACACTCATCGCGCTGCTGGCTGTGCTGAAGGCAGATTCCCGGGTTTTCAGCTCTCCTCCCACAGCCAGCAGCGCGATGTGGGGCCAGCAGGGGGAGCTCCTGAGCTCAGAAGATCAGTGAAGCAGGGAGCAGAGAGGTTTCCCTGCTTCACTATGAAAAGGAACTGCCTGGCCGGGTGTGTGTGAGTGAGTGCGCACCCCCCCATATTATACATGTAATGGGGGCATGGAGCACTCTGATGGGGCCCAAAATTGCCACTGTACTTCATGCTGGGCCCTATCAGAGCGCTCCATTACATATGAGTACAGCAGGGCCCCTGCCAGCAGCCATTTTTAACATGCTTTAGGGCGGCCAGGCCCCCTTGTGTGTCGGGCCCGGTCGCAACTGCGACTCCTGCGACCCCTGTATGTACGCCAGTGCATCCTGCCTTCAATACGGTGCAGTCGTTCTGTCCCCTTTGCAGAAAACCCCCCCCAAAGAATGATGTTTCCACCCTCATGCTTCACAGTTGGGACAGTTTTCTTGGGGTTGTACTCATCCGTCTCCCTCCAAACACGGTGAGTGAAGTTGATACCAAAAAGTTCTATTTTGGCCTCATCTGACCACATGACCTTCTCCCATGCCTCCTCTCGATCATCCAGATGGTCATTGGCGAACTTCAAACGGGCCAGGACATCTGCTGGCGTGAGCAGGGGGACCATGCCCTGCAGGATTTTAATCCATGACGGCGTAGTGTGTTACTACCAGTAATCTTTGAGACTGTGGTCCCAGCTCTCTTCAGATCATTGACCAGGTCCTCCAGTATAGTTCTGGGCTGATTCCTGACCTTTCTTAGAATCATCCTTCCCCCACAAGGCGAGATCTTACATGGAGCCCATGGCTGAGGAAAATTGACAGTCATCTTGTGTTTCTTGCATTTTCTAATAATTACGCCACCAGTTGTTGCCTTCTCACCAAGCTGCTTGCCAATTGTCCTGTAGCCCATCCCAGCCTTGTACAGGTCTACAATTATGTCCCTGGTGTCCTTAGACAGCTCTTTGGTCTTGGCCATGGTGGAGAGGTTGGAGTGATTGATTAAGTGTGTGTGGACAGTTGTCTTTTATACAGGTAACGAGTTTAAACAGGTGCAATTAATACAGGTAATGAGTGAAGAGTAGGAGGGCATCTTAAAGAAAAACTAACAGGTCTGTGAAAGCTAGAATTTTTGCTGATTGGTAGGTGATCGAATACTTATTTCATGCAATAAAATGCAAATTAATTATTTACAAATTTTACAATGTGATTTTCTGGATTTTTTTTTTATATTCTGTCTCTCACAGTTGAAGTGTACCTGAAAATGACATACCTCTCTATTCTTTGTAGGTGGGAAAACTTGCAAAATAGCCAATATCAAATACTTATTTTCCCCACCGTAGAGGACAGTGTCCCCTAGGGCAGTCCCTCACCATGAACTGTGTTTGGGGGAGCCTGGGGCACACTAAGCATCAGCAGCAAAAAGAGTTTAGATGTAAGAGGATGGGCTATGTGTGACTTTAGCACAGTGGGCACAGGCAGGAGAAGCGACGTGTATGCGAGCCCCTTCCCTGCACTCGCTCAGCTGTGTTCGCATACATATTGCGCCGTGCCAACTCTGCTAAAGCCTGACATAGCCAATCTGTGCCCGGCTTTACCAAAGCAGACAGGCAGGAGTGGTGATGTGTACTGTACATGGCTCACTGCAGCCCCAGTAAAATCCTACTATCATAAACCACTGTAATATCAGTGGTGTATGAGAGTACGGATTATAAAGTGCTATAGGCACCTGAATTCAGCGCCTATTTCTTATAGAGAAAAAAAATCTTAGGAAATGTTAATTTAAGGCACCTACAAGGTTTTAATAAACTTTATTTAAAAGTTTAGGTACACTTTACGTCAGGTTTATCCAACCTGCGGCCCTCCAGCTGGTAAAAACTAAACCTTCTTCCATGTCCAGCCTTGGAGTTGCAATAGCTGGAGGGCTGCAGGTTTGACATTCCTCCTTTAAAGGGGTATTCTGGTTGTTTGAAGTTATGCCCTATCCACAGGATAAAGGGGTATGGTGGGGGGGAGCCAGGGCAGGTAGGTTGCGGAGCTGGGGGGGCCCAATTCAGATTCTTGCTATGTGTCAGGCCATGCGAGACCTTTGACAACAGCGTGGTCTGCGTGCTAGGTGACCTGCAAGGGTGCCTCACCACACCACCAGGAACAGGCGTCATCGTATTGCATGGGCCATGGAGCATCTATGCTTGACAAGGGACCAGTGGGCCTCAGTGCTGTTCACTGATGAAAGTCAATTCACGCTGAGCAGAAATTATGGCCATCAACAATGTTGGAGACGTCAAGGAGAGCGCTATGCATCAGCCACTGATGTCACCAGACAAGCCTTTGGTGGTGGTGGTGGTGGTGGTGTTACAGTGTGGGCAGTTTTGTCCAGTCAATACAAAACTGGCCTACACTTTGTGAATTGTACAGTGATAAGCCCATACTACTTGAATAACATCATTAATCTAGTCATTGTGTCTCTGCATGAACAACACAGGCCTAATTTCATCTTCATGGATGACAATGTGCCAGCTCATCGAAGTCGCATCATTAGGGAACGGCTGCTGGAGACTGGGGTACCTAAAATGGAGTGGTCTGCACTTTCTTCAGACCTGAATCCCTATGGGATCAGCTGAGTCACCATGTAGGGGCTCGTAACACTGAACTCCAGAGCCTCAATGACCTGAGGGCCACTCTTCAAGAAGAGTGGGATGCCATGCCTCAGCAGACAATAAGTCGACTTGTGAACAGCATGAGACATCATTGTCAAGCTGTAATTGATTCTGAAGGCCACATGACAAGTTATTTAGACACTGACATTTTTGTGGGGGTATACCCACCACTTTTGGCTTTTGTTTCAATAAATTGTTTGATATGAGGAAATCACCATTGCATGCTTCTACTTAAATGCCCTACTTTCATTTTATAATATCACCAAAGCGTGAACTTTTTATGTTTTCCATAAATTTCATCCAAAAGCCAAATATCCCTACACACACACACATGTATGATATACACATATATACAGACTGTATATATGCAACACACATACTGAACATACACACCATATATATGCCACACACACACAAATACACCATATACAGTTGCAAGAAAAAGTATGTGAACCCTTTGGAATAATATGGATTTCTGCACAAATTGGTCATAACATGTGATCTGATCTTCATTTAAGTCACAACAATAGACAATCACAGTCTGCTTAAACTAATAACACACAAAGAATTAAATGTTACCATGTTTTTATTGAACACACCATGTAAACATTCACAGTGTAGGTGGAAAAAGTATGTGAACCCCTAGACCAGGCATGCTCAACCTGCGGCCCTCCAGCTGTTGCAAAACTACAACTCCCATTATTCCCTGACAGCCAACAGCTATCATCCTACAAAAGGGCATCGTGGGGGTTGTAGTTTTACAACAGCTGGAGGGCCGCAGGTTGAGCATCCCTGCCCTAGACTAATGAAATCTCCAAGAGCTAATTGGAGTGAGGTGTCAGCCAACTGGAGTCCAATCAATGAGATGAGATTGGAGGTGTTGGTTACAGCTGCCCTGCCCTATAAAAAAAAAACACACACCAGTTCTGGGTTTGCTTTTCACAAGAAGCATTGCCTGATGTGAATGATGCCTTGCACAAAAGAGCTCTCAGAAGACCTACGAAGAATTGTTGACTTGCATAAAGCTGGAAAGGGTTATAAAAGTATCTCCAAAAGCCTTGCTGTTCATCAGTCCACGGTAAGACAAATTGTCTATAAATGGAGAAAGTTCAGCACTGCTGCTACTCTCCCTAGGAGTGGCCGTCCTATAAAGATGACTGCAAGAGCACAGCGCAGACTGCTCAATGAGGTGAAGAAGAATCCTAGAGTGTCAGCTAAAGACTTGCAAAAGTCTCTGGCATATGCTAACATCCGTGTTAGCGAATCTACGATACGTAAAACACTAAACACGAATGGATTTCATGGGAGGATACCACAGAGGAAGCCACTGCTGTCCAAAAAAAGACATTGCTGCACGTTTACAGTTTGCACAAGAGAACCTGGATGTTCCACAGCAGTACTGGCAAAATATTCTGTGGACAGATGAAACCAAAGTTGAGTTGTTTGGAAGAAAAGCACAACACTATGTGTGGAGAAAAAGAGGCACAGCACACTAACATCAAAACCTCATCCCATCTGTGAAGTATGGTGGTGGGGGCATCATGGTTTGGGGCTGCTTTGCTGCGTCAGGGCCTGGACGGATTGCTATCATCGAAGGAAAAATGAATTCCCAAGTTTATCAAGACATTTTGCAGGAGAATTTAAGGCCATCTGTCCACCAGCTGAAGCTCAACAGAAGATGGGTGTTGCAACAGGACAATGACCCAAAGCATAGAAGTAAATCAACAACAGAATGGCTTAAACAGAAGAAAATACACCTTCCGGAGTGGCCCAGTCAGAGTCTTGACCTCAACCCGATTGAGATGCTGTGGCATGACCTCAAGAAAGCGATTCACACCAGATATCCCAAGAATATTGCTGAACTGAAACAGTTCTGTAAAGAGGAATGGTCAATAATTACTCCTGACCGTTGTGCAGGTCTGATCTGCAACTACAGGAAACGTTTGGTTGAAGTTATTGCTGCCAAAGGAGGTTCAACCAGTTATTAAATCCAAGTGTTCACATACTTTTTCCACCAGCACTGTGAATGTTTACATGGTGTGCTCAATAAAAACATGGTAACATTTAATTCTTTGTGTGTTATTAGTTTAAGCAGACTGTGATTGTCTATTGTTGTGACTTAGATAAAGATCAGATCACATTTTATGACCAATTTGTGCAGAAATCCATATCATTCCAAAGGGTTCACATACTTTTTCTTGCAACTGTATATATAGCACACTCATGCATAATGTTACATACACAAAAATATCTGTATATATATTTTACACGCACCTAAATACACTATATATACACTACACGCATACATAAATACACTATATACATGCTACACATATACATAAATACACCATATATTCACACTACACACATACATAAATAAACCATATATACACTACACACAAACAAATTAGCTGGTGGGATATTTAGCATAACAGCAACTATGGTGATGGTGAACATAGGGGGTGGGGATAGCAGAGGAGAGCCTGGTATATTAGAGCTCGGCCTAACTTTTGGGGATCGTGTTCAGTAAGTCCTGCTCGACCGCCACCTCATCTGCTAGACCGAGGCAGGATGCAGGACAGCAACACAGGCAGGGGCGTTGCCAAATTCTCAATTTAACCTACCCCCAAGCCCTAGCACTAAAAACATATTTGCAACGACTGTACATTTACTGCTACAGAACATGCAGAATAATACAGTATCACACACCTATTACATCAAGTGATGCCTCTTCTGATTAAACAAGTTCCGTTTCCTCAGTTTCTCCATTCGGACCAGACCACCATGATGACTTCTTTCAACCACATGGGAGTAGTAGTTTTGACCCATAGGGTGGTAGTAGTACTCACACTGGTCATTCCCCGGGTCGGTGTAGTGACAGGAGGGCAAACCCCTTCTTCCCTCGGGACACATCCTGGTCTTAGAGCTCTGGCATAGTGGTGATTGGGGTGTCATTGATGTTAACTGTTTTGGCAGGGTGCAAGGCAGGAGTGGAGTGTGGATTAAGTGGCTGGGGATGATGGTGTAGTCAGTAACCAGGCCAGTAGATATAACTAAATAAGTCTCTCTTTACTAAAGTGCAAACTAGGAGTATTAGTACATCCAACAGTATCAAGGCACAGATCACAGTGCAATTTTCCACAATAGCAAAGCATGGATAGTAGCAATGATGGAGGTTGTTTCTCTGCAGAACCTTAGGCATGTGGGTTCTCGTAAAGGTTTCTGTAATTCCCGAGTTGTGAGGTACGAAATTAAGATACAGCTGTCCAAAGTTTGGAAGGGTGTGTTAGCAATGTTCCCTCTCACATCAGCAAAGGCTTTCTGCCATAAACGAGCACAATACCTTGCTATCTGACTCCAGTGCACGGTCTTGTAGATTCTGGACCTTGTAGTTGTCCTTTCTGGAGCACTTTTGTATGAAGTTGCTTTAGCAGTAGATGTCTCACAGATGGAGGTAAGCACAAGTAGGTCCTCTCTCTTCCTCAGGTAAGCATAGACTTTCTACTGAGCTGCTAACCAGGGGCATAGCCAGGATCATCTATTGGTAACCTAAAGTGGTTGAGTCATGTTGTTAACCCTGACTTATCCATACAATGCTGGTGACTGCACAAATACAATAAATCAATAACACGTTTAGGCCCCATTCACACATCCGCAATTCCATTCTGAATTTTGCGGAACGGAATTGCAGACCCATCCATTTCTATGGGGCCGCACAATGTGCGGCCCCCGATCCGGAATAGCGGACAAGAATAGGCATATTCTCTTAGTGCCGGCAATGTGTGGTCCGCAAAATGCGGAACGCACATTGCGGCTGTCCGTGTTTTGCGGATCCGCAGATCTGCAAAACACACACGGATGTGTGAATGGACCCTTACACTACAATACATTATAACAGTTAACCTTTTGCAGTGACCCTGTTCTAGGGTACTGCAGAATCTCCTTCGGTAGCTATGACCACTGGAGTTAAATGTTTAAGTAAAGTGTTTGTTACACGTGTGCTGCATGTATGAATGAGGTGTCGAAAAGCATGTACTGTATGTAGTCTCTGAGTGACATGTCTCACATACAGTACTGAGTGAAAGTTTTAGGCAGATGTGAAAAAATGCAAAAAATTAAGAATGCTTTCAAAAATATATTTATTTTTATCAATTATTGCAAAGTGATTAAACAAAATAGGAATCAAAATCAAATCCATATTTGGTGTGACCTCCATTTGCCTTCTAAACAGCATCAAGTCTTCTAGGTACACTTGCACACTGTTTTTAAAGGAACTCCTTTACGCTGAAAATACTTCTTAATT
This sequence comes from Bufo bufo, assembly GCF_905171765.1. NCBI lineage: Eukaryota > Metazoa > Chordata > Amphibia > Anura > Bufonidae > Bufo > Bufo bufo. The sequence goes on from NC_053391.1 coordinate 219,720,025, forward strand.
ACATTTGCTGTATATTTTGGGTCAATGCTTAATAATACATTTGGAGCCAATCGGATGCCTCCCCAATGGTACTGCATGAGGTATAAGTGTCTGCCTTTATTTCTCAGCATTAAGAACACCATTAACCCTGACCAAATCTCCAATTCCATTTGCTGAATTGCAGCCCCATACTTGCAAGGAACCTCCACCAGGCTTCACTGGTGCCTGTGGGGACACATTATTGTACCATTCCTTTGGCAAACAAACTGCCTTCTGTTATATCCAAATATTTCAGCTTTCAACTCATCAGTCCAGAGCACCTGCTGCCATTTTTCTGCACCCCAGTTTCTATGTTTGCATCCATAGTTGAGTCAATTAGCCTCGTTTCCAAGTCAAATATATGATATGGCTTTTTTGCCACATTTCTTCCATGAAGACGACCACTCCTGGCCAGACCTGTCCGAAAAGTAGATTGATTTACTTGGGTCTCACTGGTTTCTGCCAGTTCTAAGCTGATGGCACTGTTGGACATCTTCTGATTTCGAAGTAGAAAAAAAGCATAATGTATCTTTCATCTGCTGACCATTACATGTACAGTCCTCAAAATTGCCTGTTTCTTTGTATTTCTTCAAAGGAGCTTGAAGAGGATATCTTGAAATCCCAGTCTGCTTTGACATCTTTGCTTGGGCGTGACATGGCTGATGTAGTATAACCACCTTGTGTCTTGTTTCTGTGCTCAGTCTTGGAGTATGACCTATGCCGTAATATTGTCTTCGACAACCTCATCTTTGTAGCACAGTTTGACTGTTCCCCTCCCTGTTTTAAAGTTTATTTTTTTCGGTTATAATGATTTTTATCCAGTGACCAGCCTGTTTTAAGTCTTAGTGACCAAGAGATATTTTTCATTTTTCCTTTTATTTTTTTGTCAGTACACATAATTTACTGCTAAACTTTTATTAACTCTTTCTGGGGGAGGATGGGAAAAAACAGAAATACTGCCATTCAGCTTTTACATTATGAATTTTGCGGCATCTTAAAACCAATAACTTTTTTATTTATCTTTCTACAGATCTTTAAGAAGACTTGATTTTTGCGGGACAACATGTACTTTTTTTTTTAATTTTTTTTATAAGTTTGGGGCAAATAACACTTTTTTTTTTTTTTTTATAAATTGTTTATTTTATTGATTTTTTTATCAATGAAAAAATAATACAGGTACATTGTTTCATAGCACAATCGTAAGAGGCAATACAGGTACAATACTATGTTGCATAACGTCAGTATCAACAAATGTACTTTAGTATACAAAACATACATTTTGCATCTGAGGCCCATAAATGCACCAAGGGCTGAAACCACAAAAGGACATAAGACAATCACAATGACACGACACATAGGGGAAATTAAAGGAAGGGGGGAAAAAAAACAGTCTAACTGGTAATCAAAGGTCTTTTATTGTAAGTGATCAAAAGCGTCATCCCATGTTTGCCAGATCTTTGTAAATCTATCGACTGAGTTAGTAATACATGCAGTTAAGTATTCCATTTTTCTAACTTCTCTTACACTATGCATGAGGTCCATTCGGGTAGGTGCGTCTGCCCTCAACCAAAACCTCGCAATTAGGCGTCTGGCCGCCGTTAACACCTGAAGGACTAATAGGAGGAATTGTTTTTTTTAATGACATTTTTGGCATATTCAGTAAATAAAAAAAAGGTGTAAAAGGAAAACGAATTGCGAGGAGTTGAAAAAAGACAGACTCCACCATTCTCCAGAAGGGCACAATCACAGGACATTCCCAGAAAATGTGAAGGTGGGTCCCCTCACCTGTCGTACACCTCCAACATCTATCAGAGATATCTTGGCTAAAGTGTTTTAATAGCTGTGGGGTATGATACCAAAACATAAGCACTTTATATGTGTTTTCCCTATATGTGACACATGAGGACGACTTCGCTGCCCGTTCCCATATCTGTTTCCACTCCGCATACGTTATAGGTTGGCCTAGAATTGCTTCCCATTTAGACATGTAGGAGTGAGTGACAGAGGAGGATGATAGGATAAGATAGATGCCTGAGATGAGACCTTTCGTTGTAACAGTCAATTTACAAAGTTTCTCAAACGGCGTGGGGGTTGACACCTTCGTTGAGTGAAAGAGGTCCGAAAAAAAATGGCTAATCTGCACATATTGATACCTACAAGACTCTGGTAATTGATGCAAGGAACGTACCTCGTCAAATGAGAACAAGCCCAGAGTCCTATAGTTTACAACATCCGCAAATCTGAACAACTTCTTGGGAAACCATGCTTTAAGAAAAACTGTGCTCATTCCCAACTTAAATAGTGGGTTATACAGAAAGGAGACCATAGAAGATTTTTCTGATGCAAGTGAAAACAGTCTGTTACACCTCGACCATATGTTACATGTAAAAGACATAGGGCCCAATAGTTCAGGTCTAAGTGAGGGTTGTAGGGAGTACCAAATAAGTGAGTTCGGATGTACAGGGGCTATCCACAACTTCTCTATTTCCATCCATCTGGAGTACGCGTACATATTGGACCAGGCTGGCAGTCTTCTAAGGTGTGTAGCCCAGTAATATTTTTTAATATTTGGAACTGCTAGACCACCTTGAGTTTTGGGTGACATTAAAATTGAGCAAGCTATGCGATGTCTCTTTCCATTCCAGATGAACCTGAATATGGATGATTGAAAATCCCGCAGCTCCTTCTCAGGGACAGGAATTGGGAGAGTCTCAAACAAATACAGTAATTTAGGCAAAACATTCATCTTGACTGATGCTATACGGCCCAAAAGGGAGATGGGAAAAGGCATCCATTTAATCATTAAGGCCTTGAGTTCTCGGAACATAGATGGAAAGTTTTGAGCGTACAACGAGGGATAAGTAGGGGTTAAGTTGACTCCCAAATACCTCAAGGACATTTCCGTCCATTGAAAATTAAAGTTAGATTTTAAGGTGGTCAAAATATCAGGGGCTAGGTTAAGAGGGAGAGCCTCAGTTTTTGTGGTATTAATTTTATAACCAGATAATCTACCATAGGTCTCTAGTAGTTTAAAGAGGTTGGGAAGCGAAATATGCAAGTCAGTTAATGTTAGCAGGATATCATCTGCGAATAGTGAAAGTTTGAATTCTACTGCATTCACTTTAATCCCATGAATATCAGGATGAGACCTAATGGCCGCCGCTAGGGGTTCTATGCATAGAACGAAGAGCAGAGGGGACAGTGGACATCCCTGTCGCGTACCATTTTTTATAGGGAAAGGCAAAGAATGAGCATGTTTCATTTTCACTATCGCTGTAGGTTGGGCATATAGAACATGAAGGGCTGTAAGGAAAGGGCCTTTCAGACCGAAGGCCTCCATGGTAGAGAACATAAAAGGCCACCCTAAGCGATCAAACGCTTTCTCTGCGTCAAGACTTAGCAACAACGCTGAGTCTCTGCGTTTATTTGTGATATCAATTAAGTCAATAGTGCGCCTTGTATTATCTCCGCCCTGTCGGTTTCGAACAAAGCCCACTTGATCTTTATGGATCAGCTGGGGTAGCCAGTCTGAAAGTCGGTTAGCCAGAGTTTTCGTGAAAATTTTCAGATCTGAGTTAAGAAGTGCAATGGGCCTATAATTTCCACATTCTAGGGGATCTTTGCCTGGTTTAGGTATTAAAGTTATATAGGAGTGCGACATTGAAGTGGGTATTGGTGATCCTTGTAGGAAAGAATTAAACAACAGCGTCATATGTGGCAAAAGAATATCAGAAAATGTTGCGTAATAGATGTATGGTAGACCATCTGGCCCAGGGGCTTTATTATTGGGTAGCTGCTTCAGTACTTCCTGCAGTTCCTCCACAGTAATGGGAGCGTTTAATGAGGCAAGAGCTTCTCCTGACAACTGAGGAAGATCACACTTAGAAAGAAAGGAATCTAGGAGGAGTCTACTGCGCCCTGGGTCAGATGGGAGTTGCTGAGGGATAGAGTAAAGTGCCTTATAATAGTCCTGAAATAAGTTGGAAATGACCTCTGGGTCATACACTATTGCCCCATCCCCTCGCCTCATTGCAGTCGGAGTGTTTATAGTGCCAGAGTCCCGAAGCTGTCGAGCCAGGAGGGTATGCGGTTTGTTTCCCCACATATAAAATCTTTGACGCGAATATAGTAATTTTTTCTCAGTTTTATAAAACAATAATTCCTTCAATCTAGCACGCAGGGTTATAATGCGCCTAAGCAAAGGCCGCGAGCAACGGGACTCTAGCATCTTTTCTAAATCCTTCAGCTGTGAGGTGATTTTGTGTTGTTGCATAGTACGGTCTTTTTTCAGTCGAGACCCCATCGCTATACATGCGCCTCTAAAGACTGCCTTGTGGGCTTCCCATATCATAGATATAGGGGGTCCTGAGGACTGATTTAAGGTGAAGTATTCTGTAAGGCCCTCACGTAACTCATGCCTAAGCGGCAACTGGTGTAGGAAGGATTCATTAAGGCGCCAATGACATACTCTAGGGTAGTAACCTGATGTTTTAATGTTAATTGACACCGGAGCATGGTCCGACCAGGAAATTGGTCCTATGTCGGCATCCGCAAGCATCCTTAAGATTGGGATATTACCAAAAAAGTAGTCTATACGGGAATGTGTATTATGTGGATGTGAGAAGAAAGAAAATGTTTTTGCAGTGGGATAGTTAATTCTCCAGAGGTCATATAATTCGAATTTTCTAATAAGACGTCTAAAAAGACGTGAGTTTCGACACTGATCCTTTGTAGGCGGTCTATTCTGAAGGGTTAATCTATCTAGACGCTCGGAGAAGGAGAGATTAAAGTCTCCTCCTACTAGCAATGCAGCTGGGAGCAACTTCGATAGTTTTAAAAACACCTTATTAAGGAAAGGGATTTGGGCAGTATTCGGAGCGTATAAATTGCACAGTACGTGTGGGCTACCATTGAGTGTGGCTTTTAGTATGATATACCTGCCAGCTGGATCAATAATAGCATCTTCCACCTGTAAAGGGCAATCAGCAGACATGAGAATGGCAACACCTGCTCTCTTTCTCCCAGAGGAAGCAGAATATATACGAGGGAATAAATATTGCGCAAACTTGAAAGAGCCCTGGTGATCAAAGTGGGTCTCCTGAAGAAAGACTATGTCAGCTTTCTGAGACTTGCACTCAGTAAGTGCCAGGCGTCTCTTCACATTAGAGTTAAGACCTTTTACATTAAGCGATACATACTTAATCATTTTCAAAGCATGGAATATATGTACTTGCTATGTGGTTGCAATGGATCCTTTTCAAGGACACTGTCATAGATGAAAACACCTTAAGGCATTCAGTCGATTGTGATTTGGAATCTGGAGACCTGAGTATAAAAAACAATAAGAAGAGACACAAAAGGGAAGGGGGGGAGACACAGGACCATACAAACATAAAGAATACACCATTTAGTATCCGAACATTGGGTGTTGCCACCCAGATACAGATCAGTGAGCAACAACTAGTGATATTACTATCAGCAAACTGCCGTCCCTCCAGCCCAACCAACAGAAGCTGGGGGGGGAGGGCGAAACTACTGGTCTGCTTATTGGAAGCATGACTGGACCGGCACAGGATGGGCCAGGTTTCAAAGCTTATTAGAGCATGAAGTAACCAGAGAATTGAACAATAAACCAATTCTACTAACATAGGACCTTAAACAGAGAACCATAAGGCCGTCGCCTCCTGGCGAATAAGAACAGTAGGAGATACAATTTAAGCTAATGAAGTCCATGCAGCAATCATGGGGGTTCATCTTGTGGTTCACGTAGAGGGGTCCCTCCAGTGGGGGAAGATCTTCTTCTCTTCTGTCTGGCAGGTTGCCAAATTGGACCCAGGGCAGGTTGTGGATCCGGTAGTTCCCAGTCTGTGATGGGTGGAATCTCAATCTCCAAAGCAGCACAAAAATCAGGGAGGTCTGAATGCTGACGCAAGATGGAGGATCTGCCATTTTTCGTGACTATTAATGCAAACGGGAACCCCCATCTATAAGGGATCTTCTTTTCCTTCCGCAGTTGCAATAAAGGCTGTAATACTCTTCTTTTTTGGAGTGTGCACCATGATAAGTCCTGATATAAATGAACAGGAGCGCCATGAAAATCAATGGAGCGTGCTTCCCTGGCTTTGGACATAATGCTTTCCTTCACCTGAAAATCGTGCACGCAACAAATTACGTCTCTGGGCTGCATGGATGAGGACTTAGGCCGCAGCGCTCTGTGAGCTCGATCAAGCTTAATAAGCTGGGGTGGCTGTGTGCCTAGTAAAGCATTAAAAAGTTCAGATAATATTTCCTGCAGATTTTCTTCCGCATTAGCTTCTGGCAAACCCCGTACACGGATGTTATTTCTGCGCCCTCTGTTATCTAGGTCTTCCAGATGACGTGCATTGTCCCTGATAACTTGGGATTGAGAAGCAATAACAGATTGTAAATGTGCCACACTTCTACGGGTGTCATCATGGTCTATTTCAATAGTGTCCATGCGGTCTGCTAAGTGCTTCAGATCCTGCCTTAAAGTTGAGATTTCCGATTTACAGGCATTTCTGACTTCTGAGACCAGCATTTTAAAATCATCCTTAGTAGGCAAATGTTGTAATGTCTGCTGAAGTATTGTAGGGCCCTGGGAGGGTTGCAGAAGATCTCCCTCTCCCTCGTCCTCATATTCACTTCCCTGCTCCCAAGTAACAGCTTCTCCTCCCTCTCTCCTTCTATGATGCTGCTGACTGGGGGGATCCTCAGAGGATTCGGCCCAATCTCGCCGTCTCTGGGACGGAGTGGCCACTGGTTTGGCTTGTTTAGCTGCCGATTTTGGCGCCATAATGGCGGCTATGCCTCCTGTTAGGTGTAGCCCCTCTCCTGTCCCTGTGCGCTTTAGTTGCGTCCCCACAGCGCTAGTGGGTAGGAAAGTCCTTGCTAGTGGGGACAGGGAGGAGGTAGGAAGCCGTAAGGCTGGATTGCTGCTCGTACCTGTCGGCGGCTGTGCGCTCTTCACTTCACCCTCACACGCGCCGGAGGCCTGAGATGGAAGCAGGCCGCAACCGGACGGAGCCGCGCGGAGTGGACGGCTGAGGTAGGAATCAAGCGTCTTATTCCCCCAGGCGGATGGTCGGGACGAGGTGGAGGGCTTGCCCAGCAATTTTTTCCCCATGTGCTGCAGTGGCGTGGTAGGAAAGTCTCCTTTAGAAGCTAATGGCGGCGGAGCTCTGTCTTCACGCGGCCATTCCTGAAGACGTCCAGGCCACGCCCCCGGGGCAAATAACACTTTTTGATTGCTTTTTATTCTTTTTTTTTGGTGGCGAATAAGCAAAAAAACAATTATGGCATTTTTTTACAGCGTTCACCATACGGGATAAATTACATGATAAATGTGTAGTGAGGGTCATTACGGATGTGGCGATACTAGTCCTAGAAGGGGACTTTAATAGGCAATCTATTGATTGCTTCTATTATACAGGTACGGTATATTCTGATAGATGGCTACAGGTGGCAGTGCTCCATAAGAATATACAGACTTTCTTATACACGATTGTATTTAAATCACAGTAGTGTATGGGGGAAGCAATCTAAAAACTGCATGTTCAGATTCCCTGATGGCTTTAAAAAAGTTTAAATTAAAAAGTAAAAAAAAAAGTTTTTAAAAATATTTAAAAATTAAAATCCCCCCTTTCCCTATAATAAAAATAAAAACAAACAATAAAAATAAGATCATTTATTAAACTATTAAAATATAAATGTATTTATCCCGTATGGCAACAAAAAAAAAAAAAATCTAAATGGACGATTCACCATTTCTTCTGCACTTTCCCTCCCCAAAAAATGTAATAAAAAGTGATCAAAAAGTCAGACACACTCCAGCGTCAAAAAAAATAAATAATTGAAATCGGCAAAACATTAGCTCTCACACAGCTCTGTAGACTTAATATAAAAATATTATAGGGGTCACATTATGGAAAAAAGTATTCCTAAAGTATTAAAACACAACAAAAAAAAACTATATAAATGTGGTATCACTGAAATTGTACTGACCCAGAGAATAAAGGGTACAGGGCAGTTTTACTGCATAGGGACTGCCATAAAATCAAAACCCATAAAACTATATGGCTGAATTGCTTTTTTTCCCCCCAGTTCCATCCCATTTGGATTTTTTTTTCCAGCTTCCCACTACATTGTAATGCAATATTACGTTAGAAAGAACAAGCCCTCGTACAGCTATGTGAATGGAAAAATAAAAAGGTTATGGCTTTGGGAATGAAAAACAAAAATGCAATAACAGAAAGTGACAAAGGGGTTAAGCCTTTAGAACCTTTACACAGTACAGTATATGTAACGTGTATCATTTGTGTTCAGTAAGAATCTAATGTGTGAATGAAATGTGTTCTGCATTTGTGAGCTCTTGCGCCTGTTTTTGGGTGTATTTTAGGAATTCTGGGCTTACTTTTCTCTCTATTCGTATTTATTGTTTGATGTTGCATAGTATTTGCGTATGCCTTCGTTTCCAGTCTTTTTCGGGACTAGATAGAATTATTTCGTTAGTGGAGTGGTGGGATTTATGTATGCGCGTCTTTCGAAAGTATAAATGTGAATTGTTTTCATTCGCGAAACCCCGGCAGCTCCTTCCTGGTGTATGCAGCTCCATTCTTTTAAAGTGTATCAATGCAACTGATATACTACATTCTTGCTCAGTGACCAGCGCTGTCAGCGAGTTCTCCCCCTGTACTACCGGCGCTCTGAGTAATGAACTAGCCGCTGGGAGCGATGCCTGACCAAGCGTTAAGCGCTCGCTACAAGCAATGCAGGGAGGCAGGGAGATGCTCCTCTACTGTATATAGGTAGAGTTATAGTATATTACTGTCCCTATGTACAGCAGAAGAGCTTATTATTCTGTATCAATCCACTGTTATATGAGGGAGCAGAAACCCGCCAGCTCCCAGCCCATCTTCCTAAGGGCTCATACACACGAACGCATTTTCTTTCCGTGTCTGTTCCGTTTTTTTTTTTTTACGGACTGTATGCGGAACAATTCACTTCAATGGGTACGTAAAAAAACGGAAGTTACTCCGTGTGCATTCCGTTTCCGTATGTCAGTTTTTCCGTTCCGCAAATAAATAGAACATGTCCTATCATTGTCCACATTACGAACAAGGATAGTACAGTTCTATGAAGGGCCAGCTGTTCTGTTCTGCAAAGTACGGAATGCACACGGATGTCATCCGTATTTTTTGCGGATCCGTTTTTTGCGTGTGCATGAGCCCTAATACAGCAATGCGCTGTCCCTTAGCAGCAGCTCTAAAAAAGCTCGCTGCTTAGGGAAAATGCAGCTATAGTTTTCTCCAAAAAAATAAAAGTTTTACATCAATACAGTATATTTGAAAAATGTTCCCTATGCCTGTCCCTAACATGTGGCAGAAATTTTATACAAAAGACAGTTACATGTACCAGTGATGTCTACAACTTACATATTTTGACTTTTCGAGGAAAACTGCAACTTTTCAAAACTTTAGATCAGCGACTTTCAAAAGCCACAACAGACATAAATAAGATCAAGAAAACACGACACACCTTTAAACAATTGCAAAAGAATGGGGACTAACTGATTTATCAACACAAATACAAACACATGAGAAATAGGAGAAAAATATATTTTAAAACCAATGAAAAACAGGTGAAAAAAAAAAAGGTGCGAAATTGTACTGGCATGATAAGTCTGCTCCAGCATGTACGTAAAGTGAACGTGATGTATACAACATATACCGCTGTATTTAGAAAAAAAGATCTCTCCAAAACGTTAAGCCCTTACATTCCCAGGTTAGCTTCTGATGTATGAGATGTGACCAGTAGATGGCAATATAGTGCTGAACCAGCCATCCATGACTTCATTATACAGCTTGGATAACCTAAAGGAGATGGTTTCTTGAAAAAGTAATAAAAACATCAGGTCACATGCCAGACGCTTGTAAGCAAGGACAGGGGCACCACCGATGTGATCAAACTGGATTAGCGGGGATTGAAGAGGTGACTAGTGGGTTTTTATTTTGTTTTAGAGCATTTACTCCATAAGGTCTCATGCACACGACCGTTGTGTGCATCCGCGGCCGCTGCTCCGTTTTTTTTCGCGGACCCATTGACTTTCAATGGGTCCGTGGAAAAATCGGAAAATGCACCGTTTTGCAGCCGCATCCGTGTTTCCTGTCCGTCCAAAAAATATGACCTGTCCTATTTTTTGGACGGACAATGGTTCACGGACCCATTTCAAGTCAATGGGTCCGTGAAAAAACACGGATGCACACAAGATTGCCATCCGCGTCCGTCATCCTTGTCCGTAGGCTACTTTCACACAGACGGATCCGCTGATCCGTCTGCATAAAAGCTTTTTAGATCAGATTTTTCACTTCGTGAAAACTCAGATCCGACAGTATATTCTAACACAGAGGCGTTCCCATGGTGATGGGGATGCTTTAAGTTAAAATATACCATCGGATTGGAGAAAACTCAGATCCGATGGTATAATAGGGACTCCTGACTTTACATTGAAAGTCAATGGGGGACGGATCTGTTTGCAATTGCACCATATTGTGTCAACGTCAAACGGATCCGTCCCCATTGACGTGCATTGTAATTCAGGACGGATCCGTTTGGCTCCGCACGGCCAGGCGGACACCAAAACGATTTTTTTTTTTATGTCCGTGGATCCTCCAAAAATCAAGGAAGACCCACGGACGAAAAAACGGTCACGGATGACGGAACAACGGAAATCCGTTTTGCGGACTGCAAAAAAACCGTCCGTGTGCATGAGGCCTAAAGAGCATGGGTAAAATCAGTACTTTATGTACCATATCAGGTGCGCAACATATTAACACCTAAGGGACATTTACCATTTAAGAGCGTTTTCATGTCACTTTTAATCTCTGGTTTCGCGTTGTGTGGGTGCAGCTAATTTGTGAAACGATGCACAGTTTTCATGTATTTGGTGAAACTGCATTGTGTTTCGCGACTTAGGCTATATGCACACGACCGTATGAGTTTTGTGGTCCACAAATTGCGGATCTGTATGTCATCCGTATTTTTTTTTTTTGCGGATCCATTGTAACAATGCCTAAAAGGGACAAGAATAGGACAGGTTATATATTTTTTTGCGGGGCTACGGAACGGACATACGGATGCGGATAGGACACTGTGTGCTGTCCGCATTTTTCGAGGACCCATTGAAATGAATGGGTCTGCATACACTCCGCAAAAAAAAAATGGAGCGGACACGGAAACAAAATAGGTTCGTGTGCATGAGGCCTTAGTCTTAAAAAATACACCAGGAGGCTGCAACTTTTTTGCAATATTTCCAAGTGTCGCAGATAATAAATCTGTCATAATCCAGGTCTAATCTCAGCTTTAAATATAGATCACATTTGAAAAGTTGCAGAAAATGCCACATATAAATTTGACCTAAAACTACTTCAGATTTCCACAGAAGTCCTAAAAGTAGATCCAGGTAACTAAATCAAATCAAATTAGACAAAAATATTCGACTTGGTCATTTAGCAGTATTTTGTGGTAAGTGTGTGCCTGTATTATTCAGGGTCGCACATAAGTGGGGGTTACATGGTTAAAACAGCCTCCCTTCCCTTACATCCAGTAGCGTACCTAGAAATGAGTGCTCCCCCCGCCGACTTCTTCTCAACCCTCTCCTCCCATGAAATCCTCACTCCTATGGCTAGTCAAGATCACTCTTCTCTCAGACAAGGTCCAGGAGCAGCGCTGTCCATTTCCTACAGGGTCCCTGTGTATGTCATGTTACAATACTGTCGCAGGGGCCCTGACAATGAAATCTTTTAGTCCTCCTCAAGGGGCTGGCCCCTTTTGAGTTCAGGCCCCAAAGCAGCCACTTCCTCTATAGCAGGGATCAGCAACCTTTGGCACTCCAGCAGCTGTGAAACTACAACTCCCAGCATACAAACATGCTCAGCTGCTCTTCTAACTCCCATAGAAGTGAATGAAGCATTCTGGGAGTTGTAGTTTCTGAACAGCTGGAGTGCCGGAGGTTTCTGATCCCTGCTATACAGCTACGCCTCTGCTGGACATTTTTAATTCCTAGCCGTGTGGATACATGACAGACCAGAGCAACTTTGCTCCCCCCCTTCCTGTCTCACAAGCATCAATGCTCCAAGACAAGAGTTCACTCCTCAAGACCAATTAAGTTGCTCTCTCCCCAAGGAGAGATAGGACCCCCAAAATCCTTACCCACAAGGGAACACCCCCAACACACAGCGGTGCAAGCTGCTCTAGAAGTGGGCTGGCAAATTTCCGTGGTGTAGGCAGTGCAATGTCATCATTCCACCACCTGCATAGCTCCACAGGAACCAGGCCAGATCTGGCCTGCATCACTGAATGACAGTGGGGGAATGGGGAGAGGGAAGTATTATTTTATCGTTCCATTATGCATAGCGGCTGTGGCACTTATTTACACTATATGTAGCAGTATGTGACTGAAAATGTGGGGATGTGTAAAAGCCAGGAGTAAAAAGATATCTAGGTAGTAAACAGAGATTACCACGCCTGAATCTACTTGCACTGTATTATTCCATAGAACGTTGCCCTATGGATTCCTGCTTACTGTACATGCAATTTAAAAAATTCCATCCGAGTTGGATTTTTATTGGAATTACTACAGAAATCCAACTGTAGTTCCTCCACAGCCTTTTACAGTAGGCACTATGCAGTCCAGTAGGTAGCATTCTCCAGGGCCAGATTAATTGGTAAAACTATCAGATTGTGGCGTCTTCACTTCAGAGAACACGTTTCCTCTGCTCCAGGGTTGAATGACCATGTACTTTTCACCACTCGAGGTGATGGGGGATTTTTATGCACCGCACCCTGACACTGTGTGGTCTATCGTCTTCGATCTTAGATGCTTCCACTTCACAATAACAGCACTTACAGAAGACTATGGCAGATGTTCAAAAATTTCAGCAACTGACTTTTGGCAAAGTTAGCATAAAGTGACAGTTAAAAAAATCTTTGGGGTACTTTTACAAAAGCAGTTTTAGGGCGTACAAAAGTTGTAAATGTTTTCAATTGGACCTCTTATTGAGACTAGTTTATGAGACGCCATCCCGTAGTAAAAGTACCCCTTTGAGCTTATCAGCATGGCCCATACTATGGTTGTTTGTCTAGGGACATTGCATGGCTGTGTGCTTGAGTTTAGGTACCTACTGTATTTGCAACCAAAGATCGTTGTGTAACAGTGCAGCCATTGAACTGATTGAGGTTGCAACATGACAAGCTGCCACAACTGGGACCCTAGAATCTCAAAAAATCTAGTAGTGTTGGATTTTCTGCGATTCTGGTGTTGCGACAACTTGCGAGCCACACTGTGACCTCATTCAGTTCAGTGGCTGCACCACTAGACAACAATCTTTGGTTTCATGGCCGGCATTGCTGTGTAGCCTCAGCCTTATGTCTCATTCACACATCAGTGATTTGGAGCCAAAACCAGATGTGGCTTTAAACACAGAACAGATGCAGATCTTTCCATTATATCTTAGAGGAGTCTCTAATGCTGGTTTTGGCTCATAATCACTGACCAAAACACTGGCAGGTGAATGTGGCTTTAATGGGGTTTTTCCGGGACTCCTACATCGATGGCCTATCCTCAGGATCGGTCATCAATATCCGATTGGTGGGGGTCATTGTATAGCTGTACAATGTATAGCGGCTGTGCTTAGTATTGCAGGTGAAGACCGATGACATGAATAGAAATAAGCTGCAACTAGGCCATGTGTCCAATAAACGTGACGTCACTGGCCTAGGAGGATACCATAGCGCTCACTGGAGTGTCCAGAGGTTTTTGGCCATACTGTATGTGTATTGTAGCTACAATCATACAGTTAAAACATTAGTTTCTTCTCTAGCTAGTGATAAATCTCAATTCTAACAATAATACAAATAATTCGGATCATAAATAATTGATACATGCAAGTCTATGGTCTAATAAATCTCCATTTGATATTTTTATTACAGTGAAAGAGTGAAAACCCACTGAGGAGCCCTAGCTAGATATCAAGAGCATACAGATAGAGGGCTCCACTGTATGCATGTGTATCAGCTTTCTGAGCTCTGGTGTGCCACTCAGCCCTTTTTGAAGGCCTAGGAATCAGCAAAATCCTTTGAAAGCAAGCTGTCAACGATTACCTCATACTGCATAGCAGTGAACATATGTCTAGAGCTCAGTCGAGATGACAGACTGACTTAAATGTTGCAGAATGGAATAGAAGGAAACATTTCCAGTCTATTTTCATGTTATTTTGCTGCACTGTACTGAAAGTAGAGAGTGAGTAAATTCATAAGGGACAGAGTGTAAAAGAAGAGGATTACTAGGAATGGTGCCTTCAGCTAAAGGAAGAGATACAAGGTGACCCTATGTTCCCATGCTTGCAGAGAGATGAATGGGTCCACACTATGAAAGTCAGTGTTGATTACTAGAAAGCCACTTTTGGGGTCTAGTGGGAGCATCCTATGAACAGAGAAGTTTCTCTGAGTAGAAGATCTCTGTATCCCCCCCACCACCATTAAACCAGCTGGCCTTGCCCTTGACCACATGGCTAGACTGAAAGCAATGTTCTGAGTATGATGTAAGGTGAGCTCAACAGACTTCGGATTTCTGACTGGATAGGTCATCAATATTGGGAAAGCAGAAAACCCCTTTAAAGGATCTGCTGCTAACATCTTGGTGTATCATACCACAGGACACCTTGTGGAGTCCACATGTTCATGGGTCATATCTGTTTTGGCTGCACCATGAGGACCTACACCATACTAGTCAAGTGGTTTTAAGAGTCTGAAAAATATTTTATTGCGAGTAACTGCTGGGTGGGGAAACTTTAAGGTCACTTTGATATGCCATCACTTTCTGATCTGTGTGTGGTAGACTGCTGGGACTCCTCTCAATCCGGAGAATGGGGCTAAGGGGCTATGTTTCCTCTCCTTTACTGTTTTCCCTGCAGAATAGTGTTCCCAGCCACCAATGGTGCGGGGAACTGCAGCACAAGGCCATTCAATTGAATGTCATCACTGATTAAGTTGTCTGCCAGCAGCTTTCCCCCCTCTCCCCATTCAGAACATATGCAAGCTTGGCCAGATGGAGTTAGTGGCAGGCATACTGTAGCTGTTTAAGCACCGTCTTGGACCCACACGGACGTTTAACATCAAGGGAACCTCCAAACTACCATCAGGCAGGATCCCTAGCTACAGGGAGTGCTCCAAGGGAATATAGGATGCTCCTCCTTCACTGCACCAACCACAGGGAGTACACTGTGAAGCATCATCATCATCAGGGCCAATACCACTCCCATTCTCTGCTCCAGCTCCTCATAGGTTCGCTGCATTCACCATCATGAAAAGCAGCCATTCTCCAGAAAGTGACCTTGTGTCATTGATGCATTTTGATTTTGTATGGACAAGTTTTGGATGGGCCAGCCATTAGGACATTAAGACACCACCATGATGAAGTGTCAATGTGAATTACAACTACACACACCTTTATCTAAAAACACAATTTATTGAGGAGTCCCACATTAAATTCTCCTCCCTCAGTTCGGGATTTTGGAGAATACAAAGCACAAAACGGACATACATTATTCCAGTTGTGAAAATGCTGCTTCATTTTTTTTCTTCTTTTATCTATAACATGTAGTTCAAAAGATAAGGAGACCACTTTTAATGACATTTTATACATGTGGTGTTACATATGTGATGCATACATTCTCCTTGACAGCATGAGTATATCTGACACAGCTCCCAGAGAAACACTGTCCATAAACATTTATTCTAGTATCAGTGGTCAAAGTGCCATAACAAAACAAAAAAAAGCAGTTGTACAGTGCCGGCTTATTGCAAGAGAGCACTGTATTAGGTCCGTGCTCTGTTCTCCTAAATGCACACACACACACACATACACAATAAAAAGGCTGGTCGTTTCTCCTTTGCTGGCGGGACCAGAGTAGCGCTTTCGTCCGCCCACACCACCAGCAAAGAGTTGGAACAAGAACAAGTGAGACGGCATTACACAGGAGACTGATTTGCAACCCGTATGTATTCAGAGGGGGATATCTCCTCTCTAGAAGTAGATAAGGATAGCGCACACTCAAATGTCCTGCTACAATAAAGGTCCATTCAAGGACTGCAAAAGTTCACCAAGCTCTTCACCACACATCATCTTCTTGGTAACATAAAGGCTTAAATGAGATACAAAAAGGCTACTGAATATGCCACAGGCATATAAATGATCCCCTCGCTCCGTTATTTGGGACAAATCATAGAAGTCCTTAAAGACGCTTCATATCAATGAACTGCATGCTCTTGTATTGCTGCAAAGTGTTCAGCTCCTTTTGCCAAGAACAGACCTCACCCCCACTCTTTGGCAGTTACCCAGCAGCGTGCTTTGTGATGCAGTACCATGCATGAAGGCGTGCTAAATACTGTCAAGTTTCAGGTCAGCTTATGCTCGTCATTGCACATTGAGAAGAATAGCATTGGCTGCATTCAGTGGCTTCACCTGTAATATTCTTATTGATGGACATGTTAGTTACTTGCTATATAACTGGTATTACTTATGGATCCTTATGATCTACTAAGGTTATAAACAATGAAGACTGATTATGTATTACCCTGCTGTACTGTCTCCATTATTTTTTTGGTCTTCAAAAAACCCTTTAACCAAGGACTGCCAAATGTAACATAGTATAGGACTTATTCTTCAGCACAGTCAGAGGATATGCTAACTGGGAGAAAGGATATGGGGGTCTTATGTAGTATTTTATTAATCAATGCTTCACATGGAGTATCATGGATAAATACTGATCGGGTTAGTGTACATGGTTAACCAGAGGAACATCCAATATGTATTTTATTTGGTATCAGTTACCAACTATCCACCAGTCTCTTGCATCTATGTGCCAGTCATTTAGGTTCCATAAACACTTCATTTCCTCTGCAGGTTTGATGTAGGCGCTGGAAAACAACCAATTTGAACATACCCATAGGCTACCATTATAGAGTGCTCGCTTGACCTCCATTGGGCAGTATATAGCGGAGATACCATTTTTTACATTATAGAATAATGCAACAGACTGCAGTATTCCTACAAAGGCATCC
This sequence comes from Bufo bufo, assembly GCF_905171765.1. Taxonomy (NCBI): domain Eukaryota; kingdom Metazoa; phylum Chordata; class Amphibia; order Anura; family Bufonidae; genus Bufo; species Bufo bufo. Next base: position 219,737,182 of record NC_053391.1, read on the forward strand.
ATGTTTTTTTTTTAACATGGCAACTATTGGTTACAGATGCCCCCCATTAAGTTCCAAAGCCAGACAACCCCTATCGTGCAGACCTGTGCCCCTGAACATAAAAAAGCAGACTTACCTGCCCGCGGTCCCGCTCCTGTTACATTCCTGCAGGACCAGAAAGTGGCCGGAGGCCTTAGTGGTCACATCGGCTTGAGTGTTGGGTCACAACTGTGAGGTACTATACAAGCCAATGTGACAGAGGATTGGCCAAAGTAGTCACTGGACCAAGAAGTGTCTGGGAACTGAGCAGCGTCAGGAGTGCGGGCAAGCAAGTCTACTTTTTTATGTTATGGGGAACAGACTGGAACAATGAGGGCTGTTGGCTCCAAAGCCAGTCGCCCCTCTCCTTCAAGCACATATCATTGATGATGTCTTTGGGTAGATTTCAAACCTCAGACAGGTAAAATGCAGTGTGAAAACCACCTTAGCTGCATAATTTAGGTGAGCGTCTTGGTTTAAAAATATATAGAAGACACAGGATGGCTGGCTACGGTGTTCGTTAATGGAACCCAGAGCACCAATTATTTAGAAAGGAACAGATACTAACTTAGGTGCTCTGAATCCTTCATGGGACTAATGGAACTAGTATAGAATACAATGGAATGTAAAAAGGAAGAAATAAGTCACGCTCCACAAAAGAGAGCTCACAATCTACCCAGACTTTACACGTAGACGGGGTAAACGTAATATACGGATTCCCCCAAACGATGCTCTCATCTCTACAAGTGCAATGGAGAATTAAAGACTTTAAAAGCAAAGGTCCCATATAGGATCAATATGAATAAATATAACCCATTCTACCTTTAGAAATGGTGTAGATTATAGGTAGAGAACCACCCTATGTAACAAGGAAAAAGGTCTATTCACCATATACCTAGAAAGGTTCTTCCTAAATTCATTAATAATTTAAATCAATTTCTGAGGAATCGCCGTTGGAATGTCTCTTAAAACTGATCCATTTCCCAAATTTTAAAGAGACAGAAATCTGCAGATTATGTACCCTCCTATCTGACTGGGACATTTGTGCCCTTCTCATGCATGTACATGAAGAGCTTTTCTGCCGCAAGCTTCTTAGATATGTGCTATGATGTATGTAACATACACAATACTGAAAGGATTCAAAGTGAAGACATTAACTGAAAGCATTCATTGTTAAGACTGGCTTAGTGTTCTAGTTTAGTAAGTCAGGAAATGCTTGCTTAGACATACAGTAGCCTTTTGTGAATAAACGAGAAGAACAACCAATCGATGTTGACAGCAGTGGATAATTCATTGAGACAGCTTAGAGTTGCCAGCAGATGTGCCACTACTTGTCAAGACTGGAACACGTTAATCCTACATGGGACCAGTGAAAAAAAATAAACTTCTTTCCATTTGGTCCTGGGCCCATACATTTCCCCTCTCAGCCTTTAGTTTAGGGCTCTTACTTCCATCAGCTTCCACATTCGACTCAACAGAAGTCCATATGTACACGTTGAAGATTTCTAGCATAGAATTCACAGTGGTGGCCCTAAGTCACCTGAATCACACCGGACAAGACTTGTCAGGTGGCTGCTGACCAGATGTTGATCCAACACTACCAGGTGCAGGGGGATTGGATTTAGGGAACATAGATGGTTTGGGACGGGTAGCTGGAGGCCTTGAGGGGGGTAGACGTACAGATTTAGCGGTACGGAACGAGCAAGGGATGTCGCTAGCGGAACTAGAGCTTCGCTGAAAACCAGGTTCTTGGTCCCGCAGGGACTGAGCATGAAGAGGGCTAGAAGGCTCAGAATTGGGAGCAGCCACAGGTGAAATCTTTAGGGGCTCTAGGGTGTCCAGCACCACATCTGGGGCATGTTTTGCACTGCTTTGGCGCTCAAGCTCCCGTAGCTCATTCAGCGCAGAGTTCATTGTTGCCTCAATGTCCTGAAAATACATAAAATAAAAGATTAAAATAAAGAAATAAACATTTAGATTTTTTTTCTCCTTGTAAAAGCATGCATGTAGAAACTTTATTATACTGTACTTCATTTTACTGAACTTAGATTTAATTAGTCAAATTTTTTTTTTTTTCTCTTGAACAGAAATATTTTCAATAATTATGTGAAATATAGAGAGAATTTAAAGCGAACCTGTCACCATGATTTTGCGCATAGAGCTGGGGACATGGGCTGCTAGATGGCCACTAGCACATCTGCAGTACCCAGGTCCCATAGCTCTCCGCGCTTTTATGGTGTTAAAAAACAGTTTTGAGTGATATGCAAATTACCTGATATGAGTCCTGTAGCCGGAGATGAGTCCAGCGGAAAGGAGCCCAGCACCGCCCCGCGTCCTCCGAATCTCCTCCTTGCCGGCTGACGTCACAGAGCTGGAGCGCCGAAATCTCGCGATGCGCGAGCTAGCGCATGCGTAGTTCGTTTCCTGTGCTGATGCCAGCACAGGGAATGAACATGATGCCGACACTGCGCATGCGCTAGCTCGCGCATCGCGAGATTTTGGCGCTCCAGCTCTGTGACGTCAGCCGGCAAGGAGGAGAATCGGAGGACGCGGGGCGGTGCTGGGCTCCTTTCCGCTGGACTCATCTCCGGCTACAGGACTCATATCACGTAATTTGCATATCACTCAAAACGTTTTTTTAACACAATAAAAGCGCGGAGAGCTGTGGGACCTGGGTACTGCAGATGTGCTAGTGGCCATCTAGCAGCCCATGTCCCCAGCTCTATGCGCAAAATCATGGTGACAGGTTCGCTTTAAAAATAATTTCTAGAAATGTGGCTCTGCTTTCCTGTATCCCACAAGATCCAGTCTATAAAGATGATGTTCATCGACCATCTTTGTTTCTTGAGGTTTTTCCACAATGGACAGTTATCACCTAGCCACATGATAGCTGGCAAATGTCTGATCACTAGGTGCCCTACTGCTGGGATCCCCGCCAACAGGGCTTCAAGCCGTAGAAAAAACTCCATATGGAAGAATAGCCGTGCTGTAGACTCTGCTTATTACTGTTAGAAGTTTTGTAATATACCAGAGCTACAAACTGAACTACAATGAGGCTAATCAGCATGCCAATCTGTGGTAGAAATCCGAGATTCTTAAAAATATATGGCAGAGTCTGCATAGATTACATTGTGAACATTCCTATTATAACTGGCATTATGCTGAAACACAAAAAAGGTTATTGACTGTATAATACAGATTTATTCAGTTTTACCATATACTTTCTCTGTCAGTCTCCCATGTTTATTATATAGGGACACTTCCATCAGAAAAGGTTATCTTTTAACTTAATATCATAGAAAACTTTTTTTTTTTTTTTTTAAGAATGTCTGGCAGTTTTTATTCTTCATTTCAGCAGTACTATGTCACTGAAAATGAAATACTAAATACTGTCCTGTAAAAGTCAACACAAAAAGGGAAGACCTCCTATTTAGATAGGTAAGCCATTATTAGTTTATTGCTGCTGTGGGGAGAAGTTATCTGAAGGGTAATCCTTGTGATAATAGTAGATGTGACATTGGGATAACAGTACAACAGCTCTATTCTTTTGATAATCCTATACAGAGATGTCCACAGAAAAGCATTGGATTGATTAGTATAATGTGTGATGTTCTAATTGAGTCACTTCAGGGGGACTGTCTCTGGCGAGAATGATGGTCTGACTGAGGGAGTTAAAGAGGTTGTGCAGCGATTTATATTGCTGATCTATACTCATCATAGGTGATCAATACCTGATCGCCGAGGCTCTGAAACTCAACACCCCCACCAATCAACTGTTTGAAGAGGAGAAGAGGCGGTGCTCCATGTGAGCACAGCTTCCTGTTCATTACACTGCACTTTGTCTTCAGTTGAATGGAGCGAGTACTTGTAATTACACTGCGCTGGAGACTATGCGCAGTATAATGACCAGGATACGCCGCCGCCTCCTCTTCAAACAGCTGACACCTGCACCCCCACCGATCAGATATTGATGACCTATCCTGAGGATAGTTCATCAATGTAAATTGCTGCACAACCCCTTTAAGCAAGACTATTTGCGGTGCTAAACTTTCAAATAAAGGAGAAGATAAAGAGCCAGGAGAGCAAGTAGAATACAAAAGGTGACTTCAAAAAATTGTACCCGGAAAACCATACAAAAAAAATACATAGAACATTGACATACAGGTTCTCAAAGAGGTTGTCCAATTTTTGATATTGATGACCTATCCCCAGGAGGACAGCACAAACAAAAATGGAAGAGCAGCACAACCGGACCTTTAGACCCAAAACCGGAATGCAACAGCCGCGATGGGACCGCAGATCCACAGCAGTCCAGGAACAGCGATGAAAAATGGAAGTCACAGCAGCATATCCAGTGCGTCTTTTACCCACACAAACAAAGTACTTTGTTTGTGTGTGCACTCAAGGCTTCCAATAAAAGACGCACTGGATATGCTGCTGTGACTTCTATTTTTCATTGCTATCCCCCGCCGATTAGCTGTATGAAGAGATTGCAGTGCTCGTATGAGAGGTGCATTTTCTTCACTGTTTACCTGCTCGCCATCAACAATGCAGCAGAGGTACCATGTAATTACAACTCCGCTGTCCTCATTCACTTGAACAGGATGGAGTGTAGCTACAACTGCTCCTTTCCATTCAAGTGAATGAGACAGAGGAGCTATAATACAGTGCTTCTCAATTATTTTCTGTCATGCCCCCACCCCCCCCCCAGGAAGAAGAAAACATTTTGCGCCCCCCGCGCGACTGTAAATAGTATCATTTGTCTATAAAATTGTTATAAGTACACCTCTGCATAACACTGTATCCTTAGTAACGTATAAGAGAATAAAAAAAAGAAAGAAATGTGGATCGGACACACACTTATGGGGGGATCTGTGGATGACGGACACTTATGGGGGGATCTGTGGATGACGGACACTTATGGGGGGGATCTGTGGATGACGGACACTTATGGGGGGGATCTGTGGATGACGGACACTTATGGGGGGGGATCTGTGGATGACGGACACTTATGGGGGGGATCTGTGGCTGGCACTGTTACAGGGGGATCTGTGGCTGGCACTGTTATATATGTGCCATCCACAGACCCCCCCACCCCATAACAGTGCCATCCACAGTGCCCCCCCCAGCCCATAACAGTGCCATCCACAGACCCCCACCCCTTAACTGTGCCATCCACAGATTCCGTGTGCCCGCCGCCGCCGTTTAAAGTTATTAAACATGACCCCCTCACTCCTAATAGTACCGTATATCCGAATTTCTTCTGTATAATGCCGGCAGGCGGGCCGGGCGGCCGGCGCGTCCCTCAGTGACCTCACTTGTCTGCGCCGCCTGCTTCATTCATAAAGCAGGCGGCGCAGGCCCGTGACATCACTGAGGGACGCGCCGGCCGCCCGGCCTGCCTGCCGGCATTATACAGAAGAAATTCGGATATACGGTACTATTAGGAGTGAGGGGGGCATGTTTAATAACTTTTAATTTAATAATACATTTTATATTAGTATACCGGAGGGAGCGGTGGGGCGGGGCTATAGTACAGTGACCGCACCGCCACACCGCTATTGCCGGCCCCCAGCTCCTCCTCCCAGTCCCTCCCCCGGCCCCCGCTCCGTACATCGCGTCCAGCGCCTGCGCCGGCCTCTGATCAGACGGGAGATGAGCGCTTCCACAATGGAAGCACTCATCTCCCTGCCGCATATTACACTGCGAGCTGTCGGCCGCCCCTGTTGCTATGGCGCCCTGTGCGGACGCACAGCCCGCACACCCCAAAGGCTGGCCCTGAACGAGCCCCCCTTTACGGAGCCTGGCGCCCCCCCTGGGGGGCGCGCCCCACTATTTGAGAAGCACTGCTATAATAACATTGCTTACGGCTGCAATGCTGATAGCAAGCAGGTAAACAGTGAATAAGAGTGCTGCAGTCTTTTCCAACATCTTTTCCAACAGCTGATCGACAAGGGTGCTTGGCTGCTGCCCCAACGATCGGATAGTGATAACGATCAGATAGTGAGGATAGGTCAATAATATTGGAAAACGGGCAAACCCTTTAATATGTGACCAAAAAAATAATAATTCATGGGTGGTCTCCCTCTGCTTGGAGTCTTTCAATAGGAACCTTCAGCTCTCGCCATTGTAGTTTATGGAAGTTGTGACATGCTAGGCTATAATCTTCAATGGAAGTTCTTCCATATATCCTAGTCCAGAAGAACCTTTATTATGAGCAGTACAATGTACTGCCTGTCACCTGCCCACTGGACAAAAATGAAGTAACATACACAGAATAAAACAAGCAAATTCAGAATACTAAAAATCAATGAGATAAGACAATGCCACGGCCACTGGTATGAAACTTAATGGGTTAAGAAAACATGTTAATTAATCTTTGTGAGAACAAGTGCTATAACTATGGCCTAAGACTACTCAAATAACTTAGCCAAGCATGAAACAGGTTCTGAGAACTGGTTTGGTCACTGCTATTTTGTAACCCTCCTTGAACTCACTGTAGGCTGAATTACAATTACCAGGAACAAAGCAGCAACTCAAGTGGAGACTGAACAATAATAGTAACCTGAGCAATAACTTCAGGGTCCAGCGGGCGGTGATTATTGAAGCTTTTAGACCTGCTGGCGGCCATTGCTTTGCGTATCTGAGGACTGTCCATCCTGTTCTTAAGAGATGAGTGTCGGCTGATGCTGCTGACTGTGCCATGTCCACTAATGGAGCAGCGATCTGGAGCTTCTCTGGAGAACGTCTGGCTCATGACAGGCTGAGATGTTGGCCGTACAGTCGCTCCTGGTGATGCTGGTTCTGAAGTGTCGGAGCTGGAGACACTGTCACTCTGTCTAAATGGTCTCCGGATGCTGCCAGACTCTGGTCTTTTTCTCTGCCTGAAAAGGAGAAACACCCTTTTATAAAAGGTCATAAAAGCAAATTTTCGGTAACCTACGTAGGTCGGTCTCCATGTCAAGGCCTTGTTCTGCTCTGATGTGCAGCCACAAATTATATATCAAGGAACTATGTTCAGACCTCCAGACCCAAGTTCAATAGAATCACCAAAACAAGTGAACAGTTTCTCATAGCCTAGATTTTGTTTAGGGCCAGATGGATCAAACCACTTTATACTGCACATAAAAACTCATTCTTGCCAACATTTTCATGGCCAAAATTGAGGCATTTAAAGGGAATCTGTCACGCCAATTCTGGACTATTATCTACAGTAATACATGAGTAGTCCTGTAGATAAGGCGTCAAGATCACAATTTTTTAAAACATCTTCTTACAGTCCCTCTTCCCCCTACTATCAGCTTTCAAAGCAGCGCAGAAATACTCATGTTGGAACCGCACAGCAGTCTGGACTAACGGAGAGGACTCCTGTGCACATGCACAGCAGTCCTGACAGTGTATTTCAACGCAGCTCTGAGAGCTGGCTGTGGGGTACAGTAGGATAATTAAAAATGGTGATCTGGACTCCACATCTGCAGCACTACTCATGTATTACTGTAGATAAAGGGAATCTGCTACCCTGATTTTGAAAAATTAAGTCCCATCCTAGAAATGCTCCAAACCGTTGTGAAATGCCCATTTATGGGTGGGGTTTCCACAGTGGCATACTTTTAATGAAGGCAGACCACGTCACTGCTACGGAGCCCAGGGTAGTTGGGCCAGAGCTGAACGCCTTCTTCCGTCCCGAGGCGGAAACACTGGGGGGAGCTTAGTGCAGACATTATTATAGCTGCCATTGCACCGTGTAAACTCCTATGCACTGAGGTCTCCCTAGTGGTGTGAAGTAGGAGAATTTATCTATGTATTTCTGACAGTCATCTGGTGTAAACAGATTGAGAAATATGGTGTGCTTTGCGCGTTCTGCATTGCCTGGGAGTGTTTGACGCATGAGTAATGGGAAACTAGTAGTGCAGTGGGGACCACACTGGTTTGCTACGGGGGCCCTATTAGATCTGTGTACACCCCTGGGTTTGCAGGACCCTTTTGTGGTCTGGTTCTCATGACTATCAGCAAAATCAGTATGTAAGTAAACTCTTAAAAACATATATAAAACTATATAGTGTGGCATACTGCTTTTTTGTCTGATCACATAACAATTGAAGCAACTTAAATTTTAAAAGGGGAGGAAAAAAATAATTCTACATTCTTGTAAAATTTGGCTGCTGAGACGAGCACATGTAAAGAGAATCCAGTGTGGCAGATTTAGGAAAAGAAAGACCGCCATGTCGCCCATAGTAACCAACCAGCGCTGCTCAAATTTTTCATGGGCATTATGAGAAATGAAAGCTGCACTAAAATTGGTGGTTGCTATGGGCAGCAAAGACAGTTTAAAAAAAATTTTTTATATATATTTTTACAGAATCCCTTCGAAAAAATTGCAAACAGTGCACATAATATTCTTTCAGAACTTACCAGGGAGTGCACAAATAACGGCGCCATACAGTGCCCATATAATTCTGTTCTAATGCCAAAATAACAGACTTTATATTACCTAAATACCAACGTCACACAGTGCCGTAATAATACCGCCATACACTGCCTAAATAGCAGGCTGCATAATGCTGAGCTAGCATGGCTCAGGCTCTTGGGGGGAGAGATTTATCGAAACAGATGTAAAGGAAAACTGGCTTAGTTGTCCAAAGCAACCAATCAGATTCCACCTTTCATTTTTCAGAGCTCCTTTGGAAAATGAAAGGTGGAATCTGATTGCTTACTAGAGGCAACTAAGAGAGTTCTACTTTACACCAGTTTTGATAAATCACCCCCTGGGTTTTCAAGCTGAGGTAGTTAGTCTGAATAATCCTGAAGAAGGTGGTTGAGGTTCTGGGAAAGTGGTGGAACTTCACGGTAAAGTGCATCCCTCTTTGTACGTGCAGAAATGCCACTTTAGACCAGAAACATATCTTTACCATTTTATGAACAGCTGAATACTAGAAATGCGGACTGCTTGCGCAAGCAACAAATGTGAAGCATTTCAAGCATGTCAAATTAATCTAAATGTCTGTCTGAGGCAGCTGAAATGAATTTTAAGCATAACTGAAAAGTCTGCAGGAATGCAATGTGCTTCTGCTCACCGTGGATGAAAAAGTACATAAAAAACTCTACTACACCCACAAATGTGACGTGTTACTACTTTGTATAAAAGGTAGAAGCGTGGCGTCGCCATATTCGGACACCCTTTTTCTGCAGCTGCAGTTTTTATCGATACCATTTTGGGACACATGCAACTTTTTGGCTCTACCGCTTGGAATTTTTTTTCACCATATATGAGAAATAATATGAACAAAACTGCATTTGCAGGACAGAGGGTGCCCCCTCCATTTGGCCACACTCTGAGACACTGCAGTCGCCACTGACCACCTACAGGAACAGGTCTGTAGTTAGATTAGCCAAAATAGTACAAAAAACATTGTGCTCTTGGCTAATAGGAACAATGAAAAAATACACCGAGGGGAGCGCTCGGTCTGCTGTGACCGAAACACTGTAGTGTACAGATACATGCATGGTTGCCAGTCGGTGAACGCCATGAAAGGCAATAGGGGAGGACGCAGACCATATTCAATGGATCCGCTTTAAACAGACCACAATGACTTGGCCATGATCAGTAATTCCAACATAACAACATGACTCTTGAGATACATACACAGTACATGAACTGCTCTCTACTAGTATGCTTGCTTCATGCTTCTTTTTATGGTTACTCAAAGGGGGTTTCCAAGATTTTACACTATTGACCAATGTGGAATGACAGATACCATTTTTATCTAAACAGGTTCAATATTAGGCATAAATTACATAAGATATCGTTATAGTGGTCAGAGCTCCAGTTTTCTAATATGGTGCTCCAATTCCCTTGCATAGACATGGATTTAAAAGATTAGCATATTGAATACCTGTAGCCACCACTAGAGGGAGCTAAGGAGCTTACCGCATACTGTCATAACTGAATTCAAAATAAAGGGAGTATGTGATAAGCTCCCAAACTCCCTCTAGCGGCAGCTGCTAGGATGTAATTTTATATTTATGCACGGGATTTAGAGCTCTGTATCAGAAGAACAGAACTATTAAATACTCACACACTTTAATACTCATTACCTCCACTTGATAGGTCATCAGTATCCGATTGGTGGTGGTCTGACACCTGGGACCCCCGCGATCATCTCACCAAGCACAGAGTTGTAGACTGAATGGCAGGTGAGCTTAGTATTGTAGCTCAGCCCCATTCACTTCAATGGGGCTGAGCTGCACCTAGGTGTGACATCACATGGTGTAGGCTAAACTGCTAGAAGGGAGCGGCGATACTGTGAGCGCCAGTGCCTTCTCAATCAGCTGATCATGGGGGTCCTGGGTGTCAGACCCCCACCGATAAAATACTAATGACCTATCTAGAGGATAGGTCATCAGTATATAAGTCTCGGAAAACCCCTTTAATAATGACAGAGATTCACTTTAAAAAGGGAGTACAGTGTCTAAAACTGCCCATTAAATTGAATATGCAAAACGGCAGAACCAGACACAAAAGCACTGTGCGTTGATCTCTAGTGTTGAGCGAACTTGTTTTTTAAAGTTCGGCGTCTAAAGTTCAGGTTATCGAAGAATCCCGTTATGGATTCTAAATACCGTTATGGTCCGTGGTAGCGGAATCCATAACGGGATTCTTCGATAACCAGAACCCGAACTTTGGACGCAGAACTTAAAACACAAGTTCGCTCAACACTATTGATCTCATGTGCCAGGTACTGCACTGAAGGGGTTGTAGTCCTCCACGAGCACTGTTGCTCTTTGCTCTGCTCATAGACAGGGTCTCAGGGTTAAGACCCCCAACAACAAGAAAAGGCCATCAATGTGGAATCCTACAAAACCACAAAAGCATTTCCATTTACTGAACATTTACAAGAGTTACACCGACTCTACTGCTTCACGAGTGCGCTCCTGCTCTTATTAACAGGCCTTACTTGTTAATGTTGGCGAGGTAAATGTCAGCCACGTGGGTCCCTGCGGGGCAGCTGAGGCTTGCTCTAGCGGTGACCTTTTCCTCCACCAATGGCTCAGAACTCTGCTCTGGGTCAGATCGGGGACTGGATCGCTCACTAGGGGGGTCATCACTGTCAGGAAACAAGAATCATTACAGAGATGGTTTCGTATTACTGCATTAATTGCCATCAAATCAATGATCCTGTAAGGATTAGGCAACCAATCTACAGGACATTTCATCTCTGGGACATGAAATTATACACTACGTCTAAACCCTATTCTGCTGGACTAATGGAAAATGAAAAACCTGAAAAGCAACACTTTTGGCCAAGAGAGATTGCCTGTGATATAAATACATCAATATACACGTCGGCACGTACCTTCCAGTAGCTGGTATTCGCCTGCTGTATCCAATGCTGTTTGGATGGGATCCTATATAGAGGACAAGACACGTCAGCGGGCAAAATTACTCAGAAGGCCTCATTCACAGGACCGTATTTTTCATCTGTGTGCTATCCACACTTTCTGCAGACGGCACACTACCCCACCTCTAGGGAGTCATGCACACATGTGTATTTCTGGTGGATCCGTGAAACCGTTCAGCAAATTATAGAACATATCCTTTTCTGATTCACATTGTGGAGGAGAATAGTCAT